>NC_068327.1:4490000-5740000 GCF_000147395.1 Oryza glaberrima
CTAGTAGTTGGCTATACTATTAAACTTGCTCTAACTGGCAATCTGGCACTAATTCAGCCATGAATTAAAAATTGCCAATTTTCACCGTGAGTTCAGTAGTCAGCTTCGCAGTTAAAGCGAGCCATACATTAAGTAATGCATTAATGGTTTGACTTGAAGTTTGCAATTTTCAAAGGTCAGCTTTGTCATAGATAGCCAAAAATTCCAGCTGCCTCTGCTGCATAATAATTACTACTACAACCGTACTAAAATATAAGTATTTTTAAACAGATGAGATATTTTCTAGACTATAAATCTAGATAGATAGTATATTGATATCTGAAAGTTATCTCATCTGTTTAGAATCTTTTATATTTTAAGACAAAAGGAGGTATATTGCTGTGCTATCGTCATCAGCATGGGTGTTGTGCTTGTTGGAGTGATCATACGGGAGTTGCAAATTGCAACTCAAATCGCTAACAATAGTACATAACCATTGGTTAACTGTTCTAAATAACAGCACATTTACTAGCTAGCGGATGCATTCCAATGGATTAGTAAGGACAGACGCAATTTATCTTGCTGGGGTCAACAGTAGTGTAGGCCGCAGATCAAATGGCAGTAGTTATCATAAATTGCATGATACTGTATGTTATTTTTACGGAAACAAATTAAACTGAATTTATTTAACATAAACTCACATTTATGTTATTATGTACTAAAAGTCCATTAAACTTCCTTCTGCCACGTGGCGCTATGATAAATTAAAGAAAATCCTAGAAATTCTAAAAAAAAAGCAAAACATCTACCCCTTCATTTTCACTTAAATTGGTGGGTCCAATATTATACACCGTTAAATGAAATTGATCTTAAAACAAACAAAATACTATGGGTCCCACCTCTCCTCTTTATACGTGCATAGGTAGGTCACATACTGGTATGTAGTACGTACGCCTCCCTCCTTTTGTTTCCTTTTTTTACTACTTTTTTCCATTTATACAATTGATAATTTTACAAACAAAGAATATACCATTATACAACTCTTTATAAACACAGGTAACTAAATTAGCTCTATAATATTTGAAAATAAAATTTACACCATATTATATGTTTACCCATTAAATCAATAATGTAAGATAGTTTCCACTTAAACCGGTGTACTAATTACTTTGTACTATTATTTTTAAATAATGCACTATTTTAAAATAAAATTTACACAATTATATTGTGTACCTATCAAATAAACAATTTAAGATCTATATTAACTAATATATACATACACTTAAACAGATAGACCCATTATTTAAATCATTGGATCTATTTTTATAATTACTTTGGACTATTATTCTCAAATAATGCATTGTTTTAAAATAAAGTTTACACCGTTATATCGTGTACCCATTAAATTAACAATTTAAAATATAGATTAACTAATTTATATTTATACTAGAACAAGTACGACCCATTATTTAAATCATCGGATCTATTATTAATAACTAAAGTGTCTAAAGTTCTCTTTTTGGCCCGCTGCATAATGCACGTCTACACCTTTTCCTTTCGTATGTGTGACAAAGCGTCATGTCTGAGGCATCTCAGGTGATCATGACCGCTGCAGCGCTACCGATTTTGTTAATAACATGAAAAGAAAATTAAATGTGTGATGCAGTGAGAGAAGAATTAGGCTGTGTTCGTTTATTGGAGATAGGGGAGATTGTCACTCGTTTTCCGCGCGCACGCTTTTCAAACTACTAAACGGTGCGTTTTTTAAAAAATTTTCTATAGAAAAGTTGCTTTAAAAAATCATATTAATCCATTTTTGAAGTTTAAAATAGTTAATACTCAATTAATCATGAGCTAATGACTCACCTCGTTTTGCGTATCTTCCCAATCTTCCCAATCCTCTCTCCCTCAAACACACCCTTAAGCACCGTGTTAACACTTAGCTCTGTTTAAGCCAAAATCGATAGTTGATTACATAATAATTATAATGTATTGTGTTATGTTGTATTTAGATTTTGTATTATTTGTTCGTACAATTGAAAGAAATCATTATGTTACAAATGTGAGCACAATATTAACGAATATCAATAGAACTCTTACTAGGATAAGAGTGTTATAATGGAGTTTAAGGTGCTATTTTTTCCCTGATTCCATCTTTTGGATTTTCGTTTGCACGCTCCACGCTTTCCAAGTTTATAAATGGTGCTTTTCTTAAACATCTTTTTAACTTTTTAGAAGTTAATTCATTCGTTTATAATCTCAAATAGCTATCACATAAATCAGATAATTCATCAATTTCAGTTGTCCTAAACCCTAAACCCTAAGTAGTACATAATTATAATTTTTTCATGCGAGTCATGGTGATCAGTAAATTGGTGATCAACGCATAATCAAAGTCGTAAGATGAATCTGTAAGAGCTACTATAAATAATTGTAAATATGACTGTATATAAACATGGACGAAGCTAGAATGAATACTAACATATATCCCATACATATATATTACATGGTTAATATTATAATTACATGTGGTAAGTCCATTAAAATTTCTTAAAATGCCCTCAAGCTGCCACGTGGTGCTCTAATAAATTAGAGAAAATATTAGAAATTATAAGAAAAAAACCAAAGTATCTATTACTTGATTTTCACTTAATCGATGGGTCCAATATTATAAACCATTAGATTAAATTGATCTTAGAACAAACTAAATACTACGAGGTTCCACCTCTCCACCTTCGGTACGCACCTACGTACGTGGGTACCTACGCTTCCCCTCCCTTTTTTCCATTTTTCCCTTTCTTCTTTTTCTCCATGTATACGCTTCCCTCCCTTTCTTATTGTATCATGCACCTTCATGAGACGATTTAATCACAAGAATTTTAAGTATCTTGCTCTCACTTTTTCATTTGTAGCCATACTACAAGCAATAGTTTATTATTTACTCGAGAAAAAGAACATGATTCAAAAATCGTAAGTACTTAATCAATCTCCTACTCAAAAGTTTATGAATGGATTTTTAAGATACCTTAAGAAAATAGAACCCTTAAATTATTATAAATAACAGTATCTGAACTTTAGTTTGTCCTTAATCTATCAGACAAAATTTTTAAATAAACAGTAAAACTTTTACCTTTCAAATAATACAAGTGCTGCGCGGGCCACCTTCCTAGTTTGTTATAACTTGTAGAAGTCGAAAACTTGCATGTTTGCATGGTGATATATCTCATATTAACCTATCTTATCAATTTTTTATTTACAACTATAGGTGACATGAAAAACGAGGAGATAAAAACAGTTTTCCGTATAATTAAGTCATTGAATATACGAATATATTTGAGATATCTGATTAGATAATCTGTTATACATGGGTGGTCTCTGTATGTTATTGAGCCCCGTTGTTTCGCTTATTTGTGGAATAAGCCATATGACATATTTACAAACGAAAAGTAATTTGTAAATAAAACTTATATATACATGTTCTTAACGATCTAAAAGCAAAGGCTGAAAAATAAACTACGATGAAAAATCCCTAAAATAAACTCTATATTTAATATTGAAATTTGAAATTTTGGTTGATAAGCATAAGCATACGCAAAAAGATGAGACCTATAAGTTGTAATTAAAATGATTATACAGATAATAGTCGTCTAAATCACAGTATTTATGCTCTGAACTCAACTGCGAAAGTTGCCTACAATCACTATTCATGCTCTGAACTCCACAGCCAATATTTGACTAATAACTGCAAGCTGTATTAATGCCAATGGGATGGTAGTCCAAAATTCCAAATCGCTATGCGCCTTTCATTTTGCAATTATTTCTCTTGCCTATGTTTTCAAACTAGAGATAGCAGCCAGACAACAAATAATAAATGAATCAACTTCTCTCTATTTATGTTCCCCCCCAAAATAAAAGAACTTCTCCCTATTTATACCATTTCCATGAAGTGCTCGACAGCTCAAACCATGGCCATGGTGCAAGACATCACCGGCTACCTGTGCCTCTCCTTGGCTCTCCTCTTGCTCACTCTCGTCCTCCACAAGGTGGCGAGGAAGGCGACCGGTAATGGCGCCGGCAAGCCGAGGCTTCCGCCGGGGCCGTGGCGGCTGCCGGTGATCGGCAACCTGCACCAGATCATGGTGGGCGGCCCGCTCGTCCACCGCACCATGGCCGACCTGGCGCGCCGGCTGGACGCGCCGCTCATGTCGCTCAGGCTCGGCGAGCTCCGCGTCGTCGTCGCCTCATCCGCCGACGCCGCCAGGGAGATCACCAAGACGCACGACGTCGCGTTCGCGACGCGGCCGTGGAGCTCCACCATCCGCGTCCTGATGAGCGACGGCGTTGGGCTGGTGTTCGCGCCCTACGGCGCGCTGTGGCGGCAGCTCCGCAAGATCGCCGTGGTGGAGCTCCTCAGCGCGCGCCGCGTCCAGTCGTTCCGCCGCATCCGGGAGGACGAGGTCGGCCGCCTCGTCGCCGCCGTCGCCGCCGCCCCGGCGGCGCAGCCCGTGAACGTCAGCGAGCGGATCGCGGCGCTCATCTCCGACTCGGCGGTGCGCACCATCATCGGCGACCGGTTCGAGAGGCGGGACGAGTTCCTGGAGGGTCTCGCCGAGGCGATCAAGATCACCTCCGGGTTCAGCCTCGGCGACCTGTTCCCGTCGTCGAGGCTGGCCAGCTTCGTCGGCGGCACGACGCGGCGGGCGGAGGCGAACCACCGCAAGAACTTCGAGCTGATAGAGTGCGCTCTCAGGCAGCACGAGGAGCGGAGGGCCGCCGGCGCCGTGGACGACGACGAGGACCTCGTCGATGTGCTTCTCAGGGTTCAGAAGGATGGGAGCCTCCAGATGCCTCTCACCATGGGCAATATCAAAGCCGTCGTCCTGGTAAGTAGACAAGTACTTGTTGATTAATACTGTACTAATCTCCCTTAATTGTACACGAATACTTCTGAGCTTAGAGTAGTATTTATCTTATCAATAATTTATTTTTCAATCGTATCTACAATCGTACCCTAACGTACGTTCTCTTCCCTAATTTAGTGAAGGTTCAATCACACTTTCTGGATCTATAATCCATTATATTCGTGAAAGGATGAAATATAAGACATATTTTACCAAACCTCTTTTACCTGAGTGCACTTGAAATTTGACTACTGTTAATGTCAAAATCTACAAAGTTTTACCGTTTAAGAATAAAATTAAATTACTTTAACTGATGAATGGAGCGAGTATATATGAAAATTAAAAAAAAAGTATGCACACTGAACAAAGGAAGGAAGTAATTGATAACATATTTTTTTACATATATGGGAAATCATGTTTTTTTTCATGCATATAGGAACTTTTTGGTGCTGGGAGCGAGACATCAGCTAATACACTTCAATGGGCGATGACTGAGCTCATAATGAATCCAAGAGTGATGCTGAAGGCACAAGCTGAGTTAAGTAACGTCATCAAAAGAAAGCAAACGATATCTGAAGATAACTTAGTTGAATTGAAATACTTAAAACTTATTATCAAAGAGACCTTAAGGTTACATCCTGTAGTGCCACTACTTCTCCCTAGGGAATGTCGGGAGACATGTGAGGTCATGGGTTACGATATCCCCATAGGTACTACTGTGCTTGTTAACGTATGGGCAATAGGTAGAGATCCTAAGTATTGGGAGGACGCTGAGACATTCATACCTGAACGATTTGAGGATGGCCATATAGACTTCAAAGGAACAAACTTTGAATTTATACCGTTTGGAGCTGGACGAAGGATGTGCCCTGGCATGGCATTTGCAGAAGTAATCATGGAGCTCGCTCTAGCCTCATTGCTTTACCACTTTGATTGGGAGCTCCCTGATGGCATCTCGCCAACCAAGGTGGACATGATGGAGGAGTTGGGTGCTACAATTCGAAGAAAGAACGATCTTTACCTTATTCCCGCCGTCCGTGTGCCTTTGTCAACTGTCTTATAGTTGTTTACAATTACAAATAGTATGTTTGTCTCGTATGTACGTGCCTAAATGATAAGCTATGTAACTTTTGATGATGTGTACTCCTACTTCCTATCCTACCTATTATAAATTATTATTTAAGTTTAATTCTCAAATTATTCAATTTATTTTTATAATCAAGTAGAAAACTCATGACAATAATTCCATGAATAATCTGCTTTTCAATTTTGATCGATGACTGTCACCTCATTACACATATATGTACTTGCATGCACAATATCTGGTGTAGACTCTGCGACGCCATAACCATGAACAATACGTAGGAGGGAGGATAATAGTCGTGCCTCCTATTGCTGACAGTGACTCTGCTAACACAATGACGTTGTGTGAAGAGAAGAGGAGAAGAGGCGTGCTGGTCTGCTGGAGCCTGGAAGTAGGAAGGGAAAAGGAGGGGGATGGAATGAGGAGAAAAGAGGCTCACGATTCAGCGAATTATAAACTTATAGTGGAATTGATTTGATCAGTTTTAAGAAATTTTCGAAACGTGGAATTCGGAATTCTTGCTCTGGTCGATGTTGTAGTGTGCTTGACTCAGTTCTGAACCATGCCAGTTAGCAGTTTTAACTCCCCAGAACTTCTCGTTTCAAACATAATTAATCAACGGAATCTGAAGTCTTTTTAGAAGATAAATTTGCAAAAGTCCAATATTTCAAACCCTTTTTCTCCTTCACGTGGAATTCAAAAGCACATGGAAGTTGCGAAGTGGAATCAGTCGATCCGAATTCAAATTCTAGACTTGATATGTTCACATTTACGACTAATTCATCTTTCAGTGATATATAATATACTCGTCGATAGTATGACATCAATGACGACTTCATCAATCTAAAGGCATACTCCGTTTTAGATTATAAGATGTTTTGACTTTGGTCAAAGTCAAACTGTTTAAAGTTTGACCAAGTTTATAGAAAAAATAGAAATATTTTCAACTCAAGATTTAATATTGTAATATTTACATTACCAAATTAGTTTTATTAAATTAATAACTAAATATATTTTTATAATAAATTTATTTTTAGTTGAAAATATTTCTGTTTTTCTATAAATTTAGTCAAATTTGAAGTTATAACCTAAAACAGGGAGTACCGGTAAGTATTTTGAAGGTGCTTATAAAAATAAAGTATGCGCGTGCATTTATACTAACGAGTGTGCGAGTACATGGATTTGTATTTTTGTCTTTTAAAAATAAGCACGTGGAAGCTAGACGCAGTGCTGGTCTCTCTCCGACTCTCCCCACGTGGGCCTGGCCCCACCTGTGTCGGTGTGTTACTAGCTAGTGATTGATTCGATGAAAAGCGGTGATCAATAAATACTTATATTGTCTTTGAGATTAGTCGGCAAAGAAGTGTCTGCAAATCTTGCAGTTTAAGAACGGACAGCATTACATCATCATCTGAACATTATTGTTGCGCTTGCACTAAATCATACAGTTAAAGTGTACCACCTCTTTTTTTTTTTTTATAATTGACGTGTTTTGAACGTATGACACATGCATGCTCTATAAAAAGAACATGAGAGGTCCTATTTAAAGTTAGCATTCGATCTTTTCATTCTCAAAACATCCTCTTGATCCGCTTGAAAATTCTTTTGAAAAAGAGTTCTTCCACGCCTTAGAAAAAAAAGGCTTGTTCGGTTAATTCTTATGTGAAGGCCGGAAGGAATGTTGGAGATTAAGTAATCCTCTCTAAATCCTTCTTAACTTTTTATGAAGGAATTAATCGAGAAGGGCATTAATTTTATATATCTATATGGTTCATTCTCACTAAGTGCAACTAGTGCTAATTTTCTCTTTTCACAGCTTGCCACATCACTTCAAATTAATCTAGCCATTAGATCTAAAATTGATGTCCAAGATGTTTACTTTCTAGCGTGCAGCAAGAATGTCTTTTTAAGTCCAAATTTTCTTGGGCCATGTCACTCTACCGGTTCCTGCATGTTTACATGCATGCCAAGCCATTCCACCTTTATTATTAGCCATACCATTATTATTGACCCACTATCTTTCGGTGGACTGCTCATCTTCTAGAAACTGCCCAGCCATACAACCAGTCAGCCAAGCTATAAATTAAGCAGTGGCATAGCATAGGATTAGCGACATTAATTGATCATTCAAGATTTCAGACAATTGTGAGAAATTTCATCTCACATCTATTGTCGAGACTCAATGTCAGTTATCCGGTTTCATACACCCAAGCAATTTAAGATTGTCAAGATTTTATCATGAAATATCCGGGCTGTTTATATTGATGCTATTTTCAACCATATTATTTTTTTTTCAACGTTATTAAAAAAGTGTCTACGTTTAGTTTATTGCCAAACTTTGGCAAGTTGATAATATTGCTAAAATTTTAGTAAGGTTTATTTTGGCTACAATCTAAATATGTCCTTTATACACCCAAGCAATTCGAGACTCATGAAATTTCTCACAATCGTTTGTAACATTCAAGATTTCAAACACCCAAGCAATTTATCTCACATCGATTGTCAAGGCTCATGGCAGTTCTCCAATTTTATCTCACATCGATTGTCAGGCTCATGGCAGTTCCCCGGTTTTATCCTCAATCAGTTTGGTTCTATATGACAATCGGTCATCTCTTCTCCTAATCTCCTGGAGCTGAGCTAATCATGGGTGTTATCTAATCTTTCCATCATGAGACAGGTATTTTGTTTTTCATCGCCATAGCTTTGTTTTGGTATCTAATGGTGCATTAAAATATTTACATTATATCATCCTCTGTTTTTTAAGCTTGCTTATCAGCTTAGTTATTAAATAATATTTGTACTAGTGCTAAGTAAATCTTTTATCTTAACATTTATTGACGGACAATCGCTAACATGGAAGTACTACCTTAGTACCTTAGTATAGTCCAACATAACGGCAGAAAAAAGGAAGCATGGTTCACTGCTTCACCCTTTTCACTCTGTATTGAAGATTCTTCTTTTAGAAAATTTGAGTGACTAATCCCTTCCTTTGCAGCACACTCATATATTAAACCTAAATGTATAACCGCATTAATTATTTGATACACATGTATTGAGATTTCTCAATTAATATATACATTACAACCTAAATTTCAAATGGTGGTTGCCTTCATTTCTAACATGTTCTTAGAATGCACATCCTTACCAGGATAGTAACTACTCCCTCCGTTTGTTTCAGGTTACAAGATATTTTGACTTTAATTAAAGTCAAACTACTCTAAGTTTAACTAATTTTATAGAAAAAAATTGTAATATTTACAATACCAGCATAGTTTCATTAAATCTATAATTGAATAAATTTTCATCATATATATGTCTTGGGTTAAAAATATTATTACTATTTTCTACAGAATTAGTCAAACTTAGAGTAATTTGACTTTAACCAAGTTAAAACGTCTTATAACCTAAAACAGAGGGAGTATTTAACACGTAAATATTCCGTAAATATTCCGCAGCAATACGTGGGGAATACGTGGGAGTGTCATCTAGTTAATTTATATTTTGAGGTTTGCCCGTCTATAAGAGTTGGAACCCCTCTCGGCATACAAAATAAACAACGTTTCTACCGTCTATAAGTTTCTAGACATCTATTGGAATCCATCCAAATATTTCCGACATTAGAAATTTACAAATGCTGTCTCCGGCGCCGCCGCTCCTGCAGCCACACTTCAGAACTTTCTACTTGCTATGTTTCTATTGCCTGTGGAACCATCGATATGATGTGGTCTTTTGAAACTTGCAATCTCTTCTCAACCTTTTGAGACGATGTTTAGAAGAAACAAACCTCTAGGAACACCGTTTCAAAATCCCAGAGAGAATAGCAGTCCAGTCTTGGAAAGCTATATTTTCCAATTCTATTTTCTCTTTGCATTTGTAACTGCTAGCTGCTAGCTAGCTTGAACACTTCAATTGTACCCTATTTTTCTCTTCAATGGAAATATAGGTGGGGAACCTCTCCCCTCCGGTGATTATTAAAAAAAATTAAAACAATGTATCAGCGTATAATTCATTAAGTATTAGTTTAAAAAGTTTTAGAGAAAGAAATCTATTATATTATTAAAACAGCTTTGAAAGGAGGCACCACATTCATTGTGGGGGTTAGAAATTCCCACATTAATCGGAGAAAAAGAAAAAAAAGAAAAAGGAGAGTCTAAGTAGAAGTACAATTTAAAAATAGCTGAAATTCGGAATTAAAAATAAGCAATATTGAAAGAAGTTTCCATATAAGAACCCAATACGAGATTAATCAAAATTCGAAATAAAAATTAAAAAAATCTAAAACTAGAAAAGAAAAGGAAGGAGAGTCCAAGTAGAAATACAATTTAAAAATAGATGAAATTCGGAATTAAAAATAAGGAATATTAAAATAAGTTTCCATATAAGAACCCAATACGAGATAAATCAAAAATCGAAATAAAAATAAATTAAAATCCAAAATTAGAAAAGGAAATGAGAGTCCAAGTATGAATACAATTTAAAAATATCTGAAATTCGAAATTAAAAATAAGGAATGTTAAAATAAGAGTCCATATAATAACCTAATACAAGATTAATTAAAATTCGGAATAAAAAAAATTACGTTAATCGGAGAAAAAGAGAAAAAGGAAAAAAGGAGAGTCCAAGTAGATGTATAATTTAAAAATAACTGAAATTCGAAATTAAAAAAGAAGAATCCAATACGAGATTAATTAAAAATTAGAATAAAAATAAAATAATATCTAAAACTAGAAAAACAAAAAGAGAGTTCAAATAGAAATACAATTTTGAAACAACTGAAATTGAAAATAAAAAATAAAAACATTAAAATAACACAATACGATATTAACTAATTTTTTTTAAAAAAAATCTGAAATTAGAAAAAGAAAAATAAGATATCAATTAGGAATACAATTTATAAATAACTAAAATTTGTGATAAAAATAAAGATTATTGAAAGAAAAGACCATTTAAAACACATGACGAGATAAATTAACTAACATGCCTATAAAGAAGTAGAGTGGTGGCGGTTGATACGAGGTATAAAAATTGTTAATAAAACATCAAATAGAATACTAATGACGATTAAAAGGAGAGACGTCAGGCAAGCCGTGAAGCAGACGAGTAAGGCGATTGCCGGGATTTCTAGAAAGTAAAAAAAAAACAAACCCCATTGATAATCATATTCGATTTTTAAAATCTCAATGATAATAAAAAGGAGAAGCAGCAGGCGGGGTGTATAAGAGTACAGTTGCAGAGCCGCCGACGGTTGACAGGACTTCTAGAAAATAAACAAAGAATTCTAGAATCATAATGATAATAAAGAGTTGGCGGCAGACGGACTATAGAGGGGCATAGTGGCATCGTTTGATGGGACTTCTAAAAATTATAAAAAAATAAAACTACAAGTCTAATTTTTAAAGGTTTTGAACTTCTAAAAAGTAAAAAAAAAAAACCCAATGATAATCATGTTCGATTTTAAAATCTCAATGCCAATAAAGAAGGGAGACAGCGGGCGAGCTGTAGAGGAGTACAATAGCAAAGCCGCTGACGGTTTGGCGGGACTTCTACAAAGTAAAAAATGAACCCAAATGATAATTATGTTCGATTTTTAAAATCTCAATGACAACAAAGAGAAGAGACAGTGGACGGGCCGTAGAGTAATATAATGGCAACGTTTGATGGGACATCTAGAAATTATAAAAATGAAACCCAACATGACAATAAACTCTAAAAACTATAAAATCCAATTTTTAAAGGTTCCAAGAAGAATGAATGAAAATAGTGGTAGATCGAGCAAGCAAATAAATAAGAAGATGACATAAGAGTTAGCAACTAGTGTGACTTTTAAAAACTATATGATTAGAAATACGGGGATAGTAAGGTTTGGTCTTTCAAAATCTTAAAGACAATGAAATAGCTAGATAGCTATTTAATAAATTTTAAGTAAAATAATACTTAAAAATATATGATTTTGTTTGGGTGCTAGCCGTGCAATTGCGCGTGCCACCCAGCTAGTTAATATGAAATTTGTTTTAGAAAAATAAAAAGTACATCATTAATTGTTCGGAAAACGTTACGCATGGAAACGAGAAAGTGATACCATCTAAAACGTTGTACGATTTATGCTAATGAATACTCGAAGAAGATGATAACTTGTAACCCCCATATGGCGCCAAAGCGAACCGACGACGGCAAACTCGATCGGCTATGGGCCTATGGCAGTGGCAAGTGATAATAGGGCTGCTTTTGTCACTTGACAGGGTCACCTCCGTCCGGAATATCCGTGGATTCTGCGTCGCCAGGGCGGAGCTAGTATAGCTAAGAGGTGCCCAGTAACCCGGTTGAAAAAAAATTATCTATATTTTATCTATTTTTGCTATTTATATATTCCGTCAGTTTAAATTTAGACACCTGTATCAAGCTAAATTTGATTCAAACCAGAGTAAAATAAGTGAATGGAACCCCTTCGTTTTGTTCTAGCCCCGTCCCTGTGCGTCACCACATATGGAGTAGGAGTACATGGAGAAGGTTGCGTGCTGCTTCGACCTCCTCAAACTCAAAGCTCACGACGAAGCTGACCGCGGCAATGGCGGATGACGATGAGGCCCGAGCAGCAGCGGCCTCCATCTGGACATGTTCCGTGGCTCGCTCTGCCACCGCATACTCTCGTTTACTAACGCTTTATTTAGTCCTTTAAATTCTTTTATAAGGTTTTTTTAAAAATAATTAAATTTATAAAAATATAGTAATATGTACAAAATTAAATTAATCTTATTAAATATACCATTGAATATATTTTTGATAAAATGTTTGTTTTGTATTAAAATATTGATATATTTTTTCTATAAACTTAATCACACTGTAAAATAATTAAAATAACTTATAATATAAAATGGAAGGAGTAGTATTTTTTTTTTCTGATTTACTAGTGATGGCCATAATAACTTTCTATTAAAAATGCATCATTGTTACGTAATATTAATAGAAATCAGGATTAATTTAAAGCTTGGTGAGTCATATACCACGACTCCATTACCGTTTATGTTTGTACTTTCTATCTAAGTTTTAATTTTCATTTGTGATAAAAAAATAATTTTCATTTGACAAAATGTAACTCATCTGCTTTGAACAGAAGACAGCAGCATAAGCCTCTAAACGTGGAAACAAATGAAAATATTAAATTCCATTGACGGGAGACCAGAAATTAGCTCTCCGCCTCTCCCTCCGTTTTGTTTTAAAATGAAGCTAGATCACCTAATTAGCTTCATTTTAACCGTCCTTGAAGTTCTACAGCTCAAGTTTTGTTTTAAAATGAAGCTAGATCACCTAGTTAGCTTCATTTTAAAACAGAACTTAAGCGGTATAACTACGATTAATTAGGGGATTGTGATTGGCCGAGAAGAGAAGAGGAAGTAGGTGAAAAAAATAAGTGAAAAATGGTTGTAATTGGTTGCATGATCCGCTCACCATTAGTCGTAGTTGCTGAACCGACTTTACCAATCATTGAACCGACTTTACCAATCATTGACCAATATTTCCGATCAAAACCGAAGTCGCTACACATGTAGCAACCAATATCCAATTGCAAACAACAAAGATCAAGCAGTAACAATGTGCAGTCACCAGCAAGGACGAAGTGCTACTGTGCTAGCCTCCTTGATTCGCCACCACCAAGCGAATGGGAGAAACCATCCCTGCTACTACCGCAGCCAATGGCTGCGGCGGCAATGGAGGCGGAGTAGATAAGGTGAAGACGATGATGGATAGGCCAGGTTGGGGGTCAGCGGCCCATGAGGTTCGGAAGTTTTTATGTTCGATTAGTATCGATAGACATGACTCCATAGAACTTATATGTACACCCTCCTAGTCCTCTATCTTCTTTCTCCAGCCAAAACTGAGCCCTGGTCCAAGTATAGATGGCCATATGGTTCGAGGCCCATGGCTTGGCCCAAGCACGGCACAGCCCGACTAGGGTCGTACCCGTGTCAGCCCGGCCCGACGGCTGCACCCTCGGAACGGTGGGCCGGCCGGCACGGCATGATCGAAGAAAAATAGTAGAGGGATCCAAAATAGACTTAAATAACCATATAAGGCAAGGCCCAAAGACAGGAGGAGTATAAAATAGACTTATTTTCCAGCCATTATGGACATAGCCACAGAGTCGAGGGATGACTAATAGACTAATTCTGTGGAGAAGCACGATGGACCCGAGTCGTATTGGGCCGTGTGTGTAGCCCGTGGGCTGGCACGACACGGCCCGGCGTGTAGGTCAGGCCGTGCCGGCCCGAAAAGGCCCGAAAACCTTGGCCCAGACACTGCCGGGCCTAGGCCGTGCTGTGCCAGACGGCCCATTTGGCCATCTATGGGCCCAAGCAAGCCATATCAACCAGAGCCTCCCTCCACACATCAGTTGTGCCCTCCTCATTTGCTGGTTTATCAACTAGAATCAAATTTGAATTTTAAAGCTTAGTTTTAGAGTTAATGTGGATTTTTTATCATATTCTTTTTTACCTTAGTTTTTAATTTTTTTTATACCCTAGATAAAGTAGACTAACAAATATTTACTCATAAATTATTTTTGATGCTTGCTCGTTTTTTTCCTGCACTCATAACACAACTGATCACTACTTCGGGTGCAAAGTTGTAAACTCAACTAATTACCGCAAGAGGGTCAGGGTTTCAATCATTTAGGTGGACGTCCACTCATTTATTGCCGTTCTACTATCTTACTGATGGATCGGCTGTGGGAAGAGGTGCTCAATTCACAATCAGCCTTTCCCTTTTTCAGATCAGTCCGCGTCCACCGAAGAAATCGCGGCAAACTCGGCAAACTTTTGACGTTTACCGGACAGGCAAAGCTACCATCACTTCGTTGTCGTTGCTGTATATCCACGACCACGTCAAAACTGATCCCATGGCGCCAAACTGAACACCGTGTCGATCTCCGACCTCGTCGTCGCCGCGACAAAAACCGCTTTGATCATCACCTCGTCGTCGACGCACCTCCACCGCATATGTAGCAGTAGACAAGTAGCATCTGCATCTGCGTGCCATACACGATTGCTCCAGCTAGCTGCACCTGCACATCGCCATGGCCATGGCCGACCTGGAGTTGGAGAAGGTTGCGAGCTTCTTGCTGGCGGCGCTGCTGCCGCTCGTGCTCTTCAAGCTGGCGGCGGCGAAGCGCGGTGGTGGCGATGGCGGCATGAGGCTGCCGCCTGGGCCGTGGCGGCTGCCGGTGATCGGCAACCTGCACCAGATCATGGCGGGTGGCCAGCTCGTGCACCGCACCATGGCCGGCCTGGCGCGGGGGCTCGGCGACGCGCCGCTGCTGTCGCTCAGGCTCGGCGAGGTCCCCGTCGTCGTGGCCTCGTCGGCCGACGCCGCGAGGGAGATCATGAGCAGGCACGACGCCAAGTTCGCCACGCGGCCGTGGAGCCCCACCGTGCGGGTCCAGATGGTCGACGGCGAGGGCCTCGCGTTCGCGCCCTACGGCGCGCTGTGGCGGCAGCTGCGCAAGATCACCATGGTGGAGCTGCTCAGCCCGCGCCGCGTCAGGTCGTTCCGCCGCGTGCGGGAGGAGGAGGTCGGCCGCCTCGTCGTCGCCGTCGCCACGGCGGCGACGCGGCGGCCCGGCGAGGCCGCCGTGAACGTCGGCGAGCGGCTCACCGTGCTGATCACCGACATCGCGGTGCGCACGATCATCGGCGACCGGTTCGAGCGGCGGGAGGATTTCCTCGACGCCGCCGCCGAGTGGGTCAAGATCATGTCCGGGTTCAGCCTCGGCGACCTGTTCCCGTCGTCGAGGCTGGCCAGCTTCGTCAGCGGCACGGTGCGCCGGGCGGAGGCGAACCACCGCAAGAACTTCGAGCTGATGGATTACGCTCTCAAGCAGCATGAGGAGAAGAGGGCAGCTGCTGCAGCTGCCGGCGCCGGCGCCGTGGAAGACGATGAGGACATCGTCGACGTGCTTCTCAGGATTCAGAAGGAAGGGGGCCTCGAAGTGCCCCTCACCATGGGCGTCATCAAAGGCGTCATTCGTGTAAGCAAGCTATACATTCTTGGTCATGTTCTATCTGTGTGATAATGTTAGTATTATATTAGAATATAAAATTCATGCTAAATGGTAGTAAGAAATAAATTTACATGTACAAGAATATAAAATGGATGGTAACTAGTAAGAGTTAAATGACATTAACATATATTGCAAGTCTTTAATTGCACCTCTACTACTTGTTTTATGCAACATGACTTCATGAAAGTTTCAAAATTTTCCCCTGCATTCTATAGGACCTTTTTGGTGCCGGGAGTGAGACATCAGCTAATACACTCCAATGGACTATGTCCGAGCTCGTGAGGAACCCAAGAGTGATGCAAAAGGCACAAACTGAGCTACGTGATTGTCTTCGAGGAAAGCAATCGGTGTCAGAAGATGATTTGATCGGATTGAAATACTTGAAGCTTGTCATCAAGGAAACCCTAAGGCTGCATCCTGTAGTGCCACTGCTTCTTCCGAGAGAATGTCAAGAGACATGTAACATTATGGGGTACGACGTGCCCAAGGGCACAAACGTGCTCGTGAACGTCTGGGCAATATGCAGAGATCCTAGGCATTGGGAAAATGCTGAGACATTCATACCAGAGCGATTTGAGGATAGCACCGTAGACTTTAAAGGCACAGACTTTGAGTTCATACCATTTGGAGCAGGACGAAGGATGTGCCCTGGTTTGGCATTTGCGCAGGTTAGCATGGAGCTTGCTCTAGCCTCATTGCTATATCATTTCGACTGGGAACTCCCTAGTGGTGTTGCTCCAAGCAATCTAGACATGGAAGAGGAGATGGGTATCACCATCCGAAGGAAGAATGATCTTTACCTGGTTCCAAAGGTCCGTGTGCCTCTATAGTTTGGCTCGTAACTACTTCACACAATATGTGTCTCCTGTGACCCGTACCTGCCAAGTAGCGATCATGAGCATTCCATTGTGTTTCATGCCCTTATGGTGTTATGCTGCTCAACTTTTTTAATGTTTTCTCGAAATAAGTACCATCATAGTTGTTCATGTAACTATAAATTACGAGTTTAATTTGTGTCGTAGTTAATAAGCTCGAGTTGTTTGTGTTGTTTTCCCTTTGCTAAAATGCTAAAACATTCATTGGAGAGGGAGAGAGTGGTGTAAGCTAGTCCTAAAGAAAATTAAGAACACCAAACTCCTAAGGTACAATAGACAATTCAGTAATTAGTAGTTGAGTTTTGAACTATGATGGGTTCAATACTAACATTCTTAAAAGTAGAATTGAAAAAAATATGTCATATTTCAAAATCTTCGCACTTCCAACCGGAATGGAAAGCAAATTGAATTGACTCCACCATTGATTTTTTTCTTAAAAAAAAAAGATTAACTCCTCCATGGTCACAACGTATGCCTTGCAAATCGCAAGAAAAAAAAAAAGGAAGGATTAAAAAATCTGCAAGACAAAATGGCAATACATAGGTTGGTGGAGAGGATGCAGAAATTGGAAATGTTGCAAGCAGAAGAAATTTGAACATGGAAAAAGAATAAGGAACAAAAAATGTTGAAAAACTTGAGAAGAAACATTAAAGCCAAAGTGAAAAGGTTGAATTAATCCTAGGGGAAAAAGGAGAGGGTATATACCTGGAAATTGAAATAAAGGGATGAAAAATGTTTGGATGGACAAAACATGGAAATAAATAGAAAAGAGACTGCCTATCGAATGTACATTCAAGAGAATTTCTCTCACAAATCTGTCAAATGTAACTACATAATTGTAATGAAATTACAACATAACTAGTATATAACTACACAATTCGAATGTAAGTCGGATGTAATTCATAACCGACACCGTGGCTTGAAATGGAAGGGCCATGCATTTAAGTCTAGGGTTGTGGGATCAACTCACATCAGCTACTCGCTTGTTTCTCGCATGGAGCACAAATCTTGACACGCATCCAGTGGCAAAAAATTGACAGATTTTCCCTCAATTTTCTGTTGAATGTGGTACAACAGATCCTAATTGAAAAAAGAAGATATTTGTGTTGGAAAAAAACCATCAAAATAGCCACAAGACACAGAGAGTAGCAAGGGTCCAGCCTAAAATCAATTGCCTCTCTCATAACTGCCACTCTGCCAGCTGGGCTCAATTCATCTTTTTCACAGTTTGAGATCACTCATTTACTCCATTCGGTTTCATTTTAATTGACATTTGGACAATGACACGGATTACAAAATATATCTTTGATCTTATTTTTCTATTAAATATATACAATAAATAAATATATGTTTACTTTTATTATAGTGCTTTGAAAGACAAATCTATATATGTTGTTCTAGTTTGTTTAAAGTAAATATTTTTAAAGTTATTAATGGTCAAAGTTATAAAAATTTAACCTAACCTTGTTCAAAACATCAATTATTATAGAACCGGAGAGAGTATCTTTTTCATTGATTTTCCCGACACCCAAATTCTAAAAAAGTCAAGCAAAGCCAGTGGCCACCGCTGAACTCAAAATAGACGTTATTACATAATCTGATAATCATCATGCATCCATCTATCTCTTGCAGCCATGCATGCATCAGCTCTCTTTGGAAGTTCATCCCTAGCAATTACTCCCATGGCGACAAAATCCAACTCACCATGACAAAGCTGCTTCTGTCACTTGCCACCTAGTAGTAAACAGTAACACCTCTGCATATATGTATCTGCATCTGCGTGCTGTGTGTGCCATGGCCATGGATGGCATGGAGAAGGTGGCGTGGTGCGCTTGCTTCCTCTTCCTGGCTCTTATGGTGGTTAGGTTGAGGACGAAGCGGCGTGGCGACAATAATGGCGGGGTGAAGTTGCCGCCTGGGCCGTGGCGGCTGCCGCTCGTCGGCAACCTCCACCAGGTCATGGCGCGCGGCCCGCTCGTGCACCGCACCATGGCCGACCTGGCGCGCCGGCTCGACGCGCCGCTCATGTCGCTCAGGCTCGGCGAGGTCCCCGTCGTCGTCGCCTCGTCCGCCGACGCCGCCAGGGAGATCACCAAGACGCACGACGTCGCGTTCGCGACGCGGCCGTGGAGCTCCACCATCCGGGTCATGATGAGCGACGGCGTCGGGCTGGTGTTCGCGCCCTACGGCGCGCTGTGGCGGCAGCTCCGCAAGATCGCCATGGTGGAGCTCCTCAGCGCCCGCCGCGTCCAGTCGTTCCGCCGCATCCGGGAGGACGAGGTCGGCCGCCTCGTCGCCGCCGTCGCGGCGGCGCAGCTCGGCGAGGCCGTGAACGTCAGCGAGCGGATCGCGGCGCTCGTCTCCGACGCCGCGGTGCGCACCATCATTGGTGACCGGTTCGAGAGGCGGGACGAATTCCTGGAGGGCCTCGCCGAGGGGATCAAGATCACCTCCGGGTTCAGCCTCGGCGACCTGTTCCCATCGTCGAGGCTGGCCAGCTTCATCGGCGGCACGACGCGGCGGGCAGAGGCGAACCACCGCAAGAACTTCGAGCTGATGGAATGCGCTCTCAAGCAGCATGAGGAGAAGAGGGCAGCTGCTGCAGCTGCCGCCGCCGGCGCTGTGGAAGACGATGAGGACATCGTCGACGTGCTTCTCAGGATTCAGAAGGAAGGGAGCCTCCAAGTGCCCCTCACCATGGGCAATATCAAAGCTGTCGTCCTTGTAAGTACTCTAGTTGTTCTCCCTTTTTTTCTTTTAATACCAAACTATAAATTTATTTGGTCACAAAAATATAACTTAATAGCTACTCCCCCTTTCGCAAATATAAAGTATTTTGGCCATCTCCAATTGTCAATAGATATTAGGGATTTTGAACTTCTATGGACATGTTTTAATTGCACCTAGCACCTATCACTTAATTTTGTTCCTTTCTTATCCCCCAACCACCATGAAATCATCTTCGCTTATTTAATAGAGGATATCATTGTCTTGTTTTCATCCTTAATCTCGCTAAAAAAACATAGCATCCATTATGATGGAGTAAGACACAACTTTAAAATATAAATCCACTACCGCAACAATACATCTAGTTTAACTACTGTTTAGGTCAGAATATATAAAATTTACCTTTAAAGAATAACTTATACGGATAAATGGAGCGAGTACATGAATTTCCTTTTTATAAAAAAGTATGCATAGTGAACATCGGAAGGAATTGATACAATATTTTCTACACTTTATGGGAAATCATGTATTTTTTACCATGCCTATAGGACCTTTTTGGTGCTGGCAGCGAGACATCGGCAAATACGCTTCAATGGGCGATGGCTGAGCTCATAATGAATCCAAGAACAATGCTGAAGGCACAAGCAGAGTTACGTGATGCCCTCCAAGGAAAGCAAATAGTGTCAGAATATGACTTGGTTAAATTGAAGTATTTGAAACTTGTTATCAAGGAGACCTTAAGGTTACATCGTGTGGTGCCACTACTTCTCCTAGAAAATGTCAGGAGACATGTAAGGTCATGGACTACGATGTCCCCATAGGTACTATTGTACTTGTGAACGTGTGGGCAATCGGTAGAGACCCTAAGTATTGGGAGGATGCCAAGACATTTAGACCCGAGCGATTTGAGGATGGCCACGTAGATTTTAAAGGAACGAACTTTGAATATTTACCTTTTGGAGCAGGGCGAAGGATGTGCCCTGGTGTGGCATTTGCAGAAGCAATTATGGAGCTCGCTCTAGCCTCATTGCTCTATCACTTTGATTGGGAGTTCCCCGATGGCATCTCGCCGGCCAAGATGGATATGATGGAGGTGATGGGTTCTACCGTGCGAAAGAAGAATGATCTTTACCTTGTTCCAAATGTCCGTGTGCTGGTTGCCCCATAGTTGTTCACACATTCGTACTTGTTCATCTTGCAACCACTGTAATAACTGATGTAACTTCTTTGGAGTAAAGCCAAAATGAATTCAATTATAAAAAAAAAAGAGTTCGAAATTGTTGCTGCGCTCCTCTAGGGCGCCCCTAATGCGCGACCAGTCGCGCAGTCACACGAGTGCGTGACCACCAGGTTCACTACTACTACTCATAGTCATACACTACTACTACTACTACAGTACTACTACGTGTATATATGCATATGTATATATGTTGTATATATACATATAAACTTTGTATTGTTGTATACATACGTATAATTTTTGTATTAATAATACAAAGTTTATACGTATATATATAAAGTATATATATACGTGTATATATAATTTTTATGTGTACCAAAAAATCGACATATAAAAAATATACATATATACCAACTTTGCATACGCGTATACAAACTTTGTATATGTACATGTTAAAAACCGAGAGAAAAAAATATGAATACAAATAAGTTTGTATACATATGAATACAAACTTGGTATACACACGAATACAAACTTTGCAATACGTACATCTTAAAAAAAAAGGAAAAAACCAAAAACAGAAGAGAAACGAAAAAACAAAAAAAAACAGAAGAGAAACGAAAGAAACCAAAAAAGGGAAAAATCGCATCTCCGTCATGGCGCGCTGTCCGCCGCCCTATCCACGCACGACACATGTTCAGTCGCGCAGGGGAGACTGGCCGCCCATTAGCTTTTTCGGCTCCTCTGTCTCCTTTCTCCACTCAAGTCGAGCCCTGGGCCTCGGCCGAAGCATGCTAGAGTCCAGACCTATCTCACTCTAAACATCCTGGACCAGTTGTCATTCAGTTTTTATCATTTGTTGGTTTGTTTACTAGCTGCAATCAAAATCTGAATTTTAAAATTTAGTTTTACAATTAATTTGGGGTTTTTACATCATAATCTATTTTAAAACTTTATATTGGTATTTAGAAGCCTAATAATATAGATGTAAATTTTATTTTTAAGTTCTTCAGTCGTAATTCAACCTATCACTCTGAGGTCCCGTTTGGATCATTTCGTCCCTGGACTAAAGTTAGTCCCTAGACTAAAAACTTTAGTCCCCTACTGTTTGGATCCAGGGACTAAAAGGGAAGGCACGTGGACCGAAGGAGAAAGAGAAGAGAGAGGCTGTCACTTTAGTTCCTATAAGTACCTCTAAGGACATTCCCAAATCCCAACCCATGGTGTCCATAAGTAGTGTCTATGGTGTCATGTCAACATGACATCACAATAGAAACTACACTCTACAACTCATGGTTTCTTAAAGTGGGCCATTAATAAATACATCATCTCTCTCTCCACCAATCATATTTATTCTTCATCTATTATGAAGACACTATTCTCTCCCAATACAAAACTTGATAGTGTCTAGTGCATAGATTCTTGTGTTGAAGCTGTGTCTTGCATGAGACCCAGTTTCTTCCTCTCTTCACTCTCTCTCTCTTAATTAATATAGTGCCATATAAGCTAAAAGTCCTACGTGGCAATATAGTTAATGCCATAGACACCATCCTAGATGGAGGGTTAGGACTGCTCTAAGAGGGACTAATGGATTTTAGTCAAATATGCACTTTTTAATTCCTTTTTAGTCACCCATGTTTGGATTCTTAGGGACTAATGGATTAGTCCCATGAACCAAAGAGGGATTGAATCTTCCAAAAGAGTGGTGCAAGGTTGGAAACTCCCTCTGTCCTAAAAACTATTCTTTTGGCCTAAATTTTTTTTCTCAAAAACACCATTGTTTCAAAATGGGGTGAATTAAACCTTTTTGATACTATTTTATTATTTTGTTATCCTTTTAGCCATGAAAAGTAATACTACCTGTTTTCTCTCTCTTCTCGTTTTCTATCTGCGTTAACGATTAAACATAGAGTAAATTTCCTGTGTACCCTGAAAACTCACTCAATCCCTTTTATACTCTTGAAATTTACCCGATCCCTTCTATACCCCTGAAATTTCAATTTGATCCCTTCCATGCCCCTACCGTTACATTTTCCATCATTTCACTGTTACGTTTGGTTGCAAATGTCCTTTTTACCCTTGATGATTTAGGTTTAAATATAAGCTTCAAAAACAATTAAAAATTTTGTTTGAGTGTACAGTATGTGCATTTTATAAAACTAAAGAGACAAATAATTAGTGCAGAAAATTTTGACATAAATTTTGAAAATAAAATAAATGCAATAAATTAAAATTTTTATTTGAAATTTTAATAGGACAATGGATTTTTTTTATCGGGAGCATTCATTAAAAGAAATGTTGTGAACATTGGTAGTTCTATTTTTATATGAATGCTCCTCACTTTTATGACTTTTTTTTAAAAAAATAAATATGTATTTTTTTATTTCATTATCTATCAATATTTTTTGGATAAATAATGCATCGAACAACAAACTCATAACTATAATAGTCTCATGCGAGAAGCTTTTATATTTTTAATAATGTAATTCATGAATTTCTTTGTTCATCCAAGGGTAAAATGGTCATTTTTATAGAAAATAGACGGTCAACTAACGGTGAACTGACGGGAGAGGTATGGAAGGGATCAAAATCAAAAGGAAGTAAGTAAAATTCAGGGGTATAAAAAGGATTAGATAAAATTTGAGGGGTATACAAGAGATTTTCTCTTAAACATATAGTAGTATTTTGATCTCCTGCTTATCATGGCTTTAACTAGCTAAAGCTAATGTGAAACAAGAGTCTTTTAGAGCCAGGAGTAATCGCCATCCTACTTGGAAGGCCAAAACATGAGAAAAAAAAATCAAAAAATGAAGATCTTTTTGTTAGGAAAAAGTAACATAACAAAAGCCACGAGATAAATAAGCAAACGTCCAGCCTCTCTCAAACCTGCCAGCTGGTGTCAATTAATCTTTTCCCCTTTTGTGATCGTCCATTTATCATTTTTATTTATTTTCCAGCCACTAAAATTCTCGTAAGCATAGCCAGCGCCCAGCGGCCACCGCTGAAGTCAATTAATTACAAAATCGGACGACCTTAATTAGAGTACATCATCATGCATCCACCAAGCATCCATCTCTTGCAGCCATGCATTGCATCAGCTATCTTTGGAATTTCATAATTAGCAATTAGAAAGCAGAGATTTACTCCCATGGCGACAAAAATCCAACAAAGCTGCTTCTGTCACTTGCCACCTAGTAGTAATTAACAGTAACACCTCTGCATATATCTATCTGCACCTGGACGCGAGCGTCTGGCTTAGAGTAGCACTCGATCGATCTGTGTTGCCATGGCCATGGATGGCATGGAGAAGGTGGCGTGGTGCGCTTGCTTCCTCTTGCTGGCTCTCATGGTGGTCAGGTTGACGGCGAAGCGGCGTGGCGACAATGGCGCGGCGAGGCTGCCGCCTGGGCCGTGGCGGCTGCCGCTCGTCGGCAACCTCCACCAGGTCATGGCGCGCGGCCCGCTCGTGCACCGCACCATGGCCGACCTGGCGCGCCGGCTCGACGCGCCGCTCATGTCGCTCAGGCTCGGCGAGGTCCCCGTCGTCGTCGCCTCGTCCGCCGACGCCGCCAGGGAGATCATGAGGACGCACGACGTCGCGTTCGCGACGCGGCCGTGGAGCCCGACCACGCGGCGGCTGCGGTGCGACGGCGAGGGCGTGGTGTTCGCGACGTACGGCGCGCTGTGGCGCCAGCTCCGCAAGCTGTGCGTCGTCGAGCTGCTCGGCGCGCGGCGCGTCCGGTCGTTCCGCCGCGTCCGCGAGGAGGAGGCGCGCCGCCTCGTCGCCGCCGTCGCCGCGTCCCCGCGCGGCGAGGCCGTGAACGTCAGCGAGCGGATCACGGCGGTGATCACGGACGCGACGATGCGGGCCATGATCGGGGACAGGTTCGGGCGGCGCGACGAGTTCCTGGAGCTGCTCGCCGACATCGTCAAGATCGGCTCCGGGTTCAGCCTCGACGACCTGTTCCCGTCGTGGCGTCTCGCCGGCGCCATCGGCGGCATGGCGCGCCGCGCCGAGGCGAACCGCCGGAGGACCTACGAGCTGATGGACAGCGTGTTCCAGCAGCACGAACAGCGGAGGGTTCACGTTGCTGCGCCGGCTGACGGCGCCATGGACGACGCGGAGGAGGACCTCGTTGACGTGCTCTTCAGGATACAGAAAGATGGTGGCCTCGAGGTGCCTCTCACCATTGGCAACATCAAAGCAATCATCCTGGTAAATGCTACTACTTCTGCTGCTCTGATTTATGAAGAACACACATTAATTCATAGTGTTTTAGTTTACATATAGAAAATAGATTTACATATGGAAGTCATCTATTTCTACATTATTATTTGCAGAAGAATAATTCATTTTTATAGAAGAGTTTGTTAGTCTTTTTTTTTTAAGAATGTCTATTGCTTAGTTCAGCTTGCATCTTGTTATTTCATTTTTCTAGAAGTGTTAGCTAGTCTTTTTTTTTTCTAAGAATGTCTATTGATTAGTTCAGGTTGCATCTTCTTATTTCATTTTTCTAGAAGAGTTTGTTATTTCTTTTTTTTCTAAGAATGTCTATTGATTAGTTCAAGTTGCATCTTGTTATTCCACAGGACCTCTTCAATGCAGGGAGTGAGACATCAGCAAATACGCTCCAGTGGGTTATGTCAGAGCTAATGAGGAACCCAAAAGTGATGAGAAAGGCACAAGCAGAGTTAAGGAACAACTTACAAGGGAAGACAACGGTAACCGAAGACGATCTCACAAATCTAAAGTACCTGAAGCTTGTCATCAAGGAGACGCTTAGGTTACATCCCGTGCTGCCCTTACTTCTCCCAAGAGAGTGCCGAGAAGCATGCAATGTCATCGGGTACGACATCCCCAAATACACAACCGTTTTTATAAACGTGTGGGCGATCAACAGGGACCCCAAATATTGGGACATGGCCGAGATGTTTAAGCCAGAACGCTTTGACAATAGCATGATTGACTTCAAAGGTACAGACTTCGAGTTCGTGCCATTTGGGGCTGGAAGAAGGATGTGTCCTGGCATAGCATTTGCACAGTCCAATATGGAGCTTGTGCTTGCTACACTCCTATACCACTTTGACTGGAAGCTTCCTAGTGGTATGTCGCCTGAAGAGTTAGATATGACCGAGGACATGGGTCTATCTGTCCAAAGGAAGAATGATCTTTACCTACATCCAACAGTTTGTGTGCCTCTGTAGGCCGTAGTCTCTTTTGAAGTGTTTGTATGACAAGTCATGCATTATGATGTGCCCAATGACTTAATAAATTTGTTGCTTGAATCAATACTTTCGTATATTTTTCGAAACATTTGAAATTTAGCCAAGAGGCGAACAATACATGTTATTCAAACCCAACTTAGTAATAGGAAATCCACACTATCTAAATGATCTACCTCATCCACTCACATATGTGCTAGACTGCTAGTAGGGGGCATGGCATGTGATTGTTGAATTTCTAATAATCTAAGAATAGATTGTCCTTCTTTTTATCCTAGAATATATTGTCCTTGATTGTGAGCATCATTTCAATTCATGGAAATGCTGGCTAGAAAAGAAAGGTAAGGAGAGGGAGAGGTGGGTGGATCCCACATCTGGAGAAGAATATAATAATATCAATGTGAAACACTTGTGATAATTAGTGTAGTAGAGAAAGTCGAGATCAATGATGTACCTTAGCTACCATAACATGGTATGGACAAAGGGACAAGGTTGTCTCAACTACTAAACATATCGGACCTAGTTACCTAGTGTGCTATGTATACAAAATGATGGAGGTTCGTGTTTTTCTTTTAAAACTGTAGGATGATTATGTTGCTTGGAGTGTTACCTAAGTTTAAAATATATTGGAATTGAATTTAGTGTCCATAACGGACCTCCCGCTATGGTTATCTCCAGATGAGCACGACAGGAATTAGCCGAATCTATTGTCTAGGCTCATAAAAAAATAATCGTCAAAAAAGGGCTCATAAAAAAAATTAAAATTTAATATGTCACTGACAAGCAACAATTATGACATTTCATAATACTATTCTGATATATGAACCCCATAAAACTCATAATAATAGGTATTCTCATGCAACTTGTAGGGTCAATATCGTGCCTCGGTAATGCCTCATGTGTCATGTAATAATATACTAGACACCATATGTTAAAGTGTATCTTCATATCTTCTACTACTAGGTATATCCCCACAATACCTTATTACCTTCATAAGATATTCATACAGCTAATAATTGATTGTCTCCCTATCTTAATTCTCTTATATTTTGAGACTGAGAAAGTATCTAATTAATGTGCCAGATCTTAGATATCTATACAGCTAATAATTGATTCTCTCCCTATCTAAAATACCTTATATTTTGAGATTGAGAAAGTATCTAATTAATGTGCCAGATATCTATACAGCTAATAATTAGTTATCTCCCTATCTTAAATCTCTTATACTTTGAGACCAAGAAAGTATCTAATTAATGTGCTAGATATATATACAGCTAATAATTGATTATCTCTCTATTTAAATCTCTTATATTTTGAGACTGAGAAAATATCTAATTATGCGCTAGATATCTATACAGTAATAATTGATTATCTCCTTATATTAATATCCTTATATTTTGAGACTGAGAAAATATATAATTAATGCGCCAGATATCTATACAACTAATAATTGATTATCTCTCCATCATAAATCCCTTATATTTTGATATTGAGAAAGTATCTAATTAATGTGCCAGACATCTATACAACTAATAATTGATTATCTCCCTATCTCTAACAATAAATCTCCAGCTAGTTGGTTTTGATTTACATATGAGTCAGTTTATTATTGAAGGCATGACAGAACTCCACTGTCCATAGCTACCAAGTGATCTGACAACAGCAAAGGGAGAGTGGATTCTAAGTTCAAGATGTAGGAATATATTATACTCTACTTACTTGGGTTAAGTGGCATGTTCACGAGTGTATGAGTATGAGGTACGTGTCTATATATTGTCGTGTGTGTGTGTCTATATATATATATATATATATATATATATATATATATGCACTTATCCAACCAAACACAGTTACCATATATAGATATGTATCATCCGTGTACTAAAAAGTAGTAATATGCTCTACTTATTTTTTTAAGCGAAATCTTCCACTCCCTTACTAGACACTTGTCCAACCATACACAGGTGCCATGAGTACATATATATATTCTCGTGTAATAAAAAATATTAAAACATTATATTTATTTTTAAGTAAACTCTCCTTCAATAAGCACTTGTCCAACCATACATAGGTACCATAAATACATACATATCTTCTCGTGTAATAAAAAATATTAAAACATTATACTTATTTTTAAGCAAACTCTCCTTCAATAGACACTTGTCCAACCATACATAGATGCCATGAATACATACATATCTTTTGGTGTAATTAATAAAATACTAATACACTCACTTTTTAAGCTAACTCTCCCTCTTCTTCACTAGACACCCTGTCCAACCATGCAGTGGTGGAGTACTATATTTGTCTTTTTTTCTGGATGTACAAGGTATCATCAAAATTACAGCTATCAAGCCACACCACTTCATTAACTTTCTCATTAAGAATTGATTTCGCCTTAACTATCTGCCAATATTCTCCAGGTTGGAAGCCTCTGCTGCCACCAACCTTCTCCCATGTATAAATAGCTGGGTGCATCTCGTCCATGGCGCTCACCTCACCACACATCCACAGCCGCCGCCATGGAGCAGGTCCCGTGCTTCGCCGCCGCCGCCGCCGTCGCCGTCGTCGTCGTGTTGGTTCTCTTGCTCGCCCGCATGCTCCGCGCGCCGCGCGGGGAGTGGGACGGGCTGAACCTGCCGCCCAGCCCGCCGCGGCTGCCGTTCATCGGCAGCTTCCACCTCCTCCGCCGCAGCCCGCTCGTCCACCGCGCGCTGGCCGACGTCGCGCGGCAGCTCGGCTCGCCGCCGCTCATGTACATGAGGATCGGCGAGCTCCCGGCCATCGTCGTGTCGTCCGCCGACGCGGCGCGCGAGGTCACGAAGACGCACGACATCAAGTTCGCGTCGCGGCCGTGGCCGCCGACCATCCGGAAGCTGCGCGCGCAGGGGAAGGGCATCTTCTTCGCGCCCTACGGCGCGCTGTGGCGCCAGCTCCGCAAGATCTGCATCGTCAAGCTGCTCAGCGTCCGCCGCGTCAGCTCGTTCCACGGCGTCCGCGAGGAGGAGGCCGGCCGCCTCGTCGCCGCCGTCGCCGCGACGCCGCCGGGACAGGCCGTGAACCTGACCGAGCGGATCGAGGTGGTCATCGCGGACACCACGATGCGCCCCATGATCGGGGAGAGGTTCGAGAGGCGTGAGGACTTCCTCGAGCTCCTCCCGGAGATCGTCAAGATCGCCTCCGGGTTCAGCCTCGACGATCTGTTCCCGTCGTCGTGGCTCGCCTGCGCCATCGGCGGCTCGCAGCGCCGCGGCGAGGCGAGCCACCGGACATCCTACGAGCTGGTGGACAGCGCCTTCCGCCAGCGGCAGCAGCAAAGGGAGGCCATGGCCGCGTCGCCGCCTGACATCGCCAAGGAGGAGGAGGATGATTTGATGGATGAGCTCATCAGGATACACAAGGAAGGTAGCCTCGAGGTGCCTCTTACTGCTGGCAACTTGAAAGCCGTCATCCTAGTAAGTATTTTTCTTACTCCCCTGAATGTTCAGATCAGAATAGAGCTTTTCTACTACTCTGGTTGTTCAGGTAAGATTTTTCTGCTACTCTGATTTTGTTTTTGAAGGAAAAAAACAGTTCAGACAAAAGTTCAGAAGAGTGTATATATATATATATATATATATATATATATATATATATATATATATATATATATATATATATATATATATATATATATATATATATATATATATATGTTCTTGCAGATAGTGTTCAATTAACTTGATGTAGCATATGTATTTTCCTTAGTTGTTTATCTGGTTAAAGTTTCACATGTGTTGCATTTTGGCATTGTACAGGATCTCTTTGGTGCTGGAAGCGAGACATCCTCGGATGCGCTCCAATGGGCAATGTCAGAGCTGATGAGAAACCCAAGAGTGATGGAGAAAGCACAAAACGAGGTTCGAAGCATCCTCAAAGGGAAGCCATCGGTGACCGAAGCCGACGTGGCCAACCTAAAGTATCTGAAAATGATTGTCAAGGAGACTCATAGGCTACACCCGGTGTTGCCGTTGCTCATCCCAAGGGAGTGCCAGCAAACTTGCCAGATCATGGGGTATGATGTGCCCCAAGGTAGTGTCATATTTATAAACTCGTGGGCGATAATGAGGGACCCCAAGCATTGGGATGATGCCGAGACTTTCAAACCGGAGCGGTTTGAGGATGGTGAGATCGACCTCAAGGGTACAAACTATGAGTTCACACCATTTGGGGCTGGACGTAGGATCTGCCCTGGCTTGGCATTAGCCCAGGCCAGCATAGAGTTCATGCTCGCCACTCTGCTCTACCACTTCGACTGGGAGCTCCCTAACGGGGCTGCACCGGAGGAGCTGGACATGACTGAGGAGATGGGCATCACCATCCGAAGGAAGAAGGATCTCTACTTGCTCCCAACTCTCCGTGTGCCTCTTACCGCATAGCACCTTCCGTCCTTGATGTGTGCAATCAGTATGTGTGCTTGTGATGCCTCTACATGAGGTCGCACCAGTTGCACCTCGCTGCTCGTTTCGGCTTTAATAAACCGACAGAAATCTCCTTATTTTTCTATGTTTGGCTTTCTTAATAAGGTTCCATGTTTCATTGCTGTGATTTCTGGCACTGCGATTTACTTACGGGAGAATCAACAAAAATAGTTCATTGACTCCAACAGGAGGCAGCTAACTATCGAAGTGCAACCGATGCTAAAAACCGATCGACAGTGTGTACATGAACGCGAGTCGCGACATTACCAGCTTTGTAGCCGTGAGGCCGCCGCGCATAACGTGTCCTCCGGATAGTTGTTAAATTATAGTATATGGGAGCAAATAGCTAGATCCTTAAACAACTATCTTCTGGGAAGTTGTATAGCTATAGCAGGAGATTTAAAACCTTGCAAAAGATACCACCGCATTTATCAAGGTGTAGGTGATTTTTGGGGACCCTAAATATTGGGACAAAGGCTGCCCAAGGAGTTCAAGCTAGAGCGAATCACAGATAACACAATTGATTTTAAGCACACGGCCTTTGAATTCATTCCACAAGTTGTATGGGCATGTTTTTTTTTTGGCATGCTGGACTATACGAGCATGTTGCTATTGTTGATAATATAGAAGTGGAAACCACATATTTTCCAAAGAAAAATTGTCCAAATCGAGCAGAAAATTTTGGAATATAATAACTAGAGAATTTTCACGTATAATTTCACGAGGTAAAGGATGTTGATGTGAAAACACGAGGCCTGGGAGATCTGCTTAACTCAAGTGCAGGTTCAAAAGCTTGCCTTTAGGTGTATGAGCGTGCCAGTTGATTTGATCATGCAATCAACAAGAAATAAAGACAAAGAAACCGCAGTTAAATTCATAAACGATAGCTGATCAGCTAGTTGCCGATGACATATCATTTATCTTTGAGCCGATGTCATATGTGAATCGATCGGCAGTCATGAATAAGTAAGAAAGAACTAAATCTATTCGATCGGCTGTAGATATTAACAATATATAGTCTCTATGTCGATATATACTTAAATCAAGTGATTGGGATAGATCGGTCGCCATGCCGAGACAGTATAAATCACTTAAATCGAAATATATATTAACAACAAGACTATATATGTTCATAGCATAGCCGATCAGATAGATCTAGCATGTATCGGCTAATACTCCGATACTACTCTATATTAAGATATTAAAGCAAAAATATACCAAACAAAAGCCTAATATACATAAATGCAACAAGATTTTAATCATAAAGGGCAGATTTAACATGTCAATCAAGCATATAAGATAAATGTAGTTAAATCAGGTAAGATCGGCTGAAACCTCGATGCTACCCTAATCGGCAACCAAAAGCAGGCTAGAGATTGAGATTCTAATCACGACTTATAAGGTCAAACCCAACTGATGCAGCTATAAGTATGAAAAGAAGGACAATATCTAGACAATCAAACCGTTGGATGTTTCATAGAGTGGTGAATATCCTATATAATCTAAGTTAACATCGGTATTTAACCTAATCGGCTACCTTCTAATAACAGACGTTAGCCGATTGGAGGTTAGATAACGATATTGTTGGAGATTATATGGGATATATGATAACTCGACGAATTATATAAACAAGATTAGAGTATCATAAAGATGGAAGCACTAATCCCGAGATCGCAAGACGCCATAATAATAGTTGAAGATCGAAACCGATGTAGCTCAACCCGAAAGCAAGAACTCGTCGAAACAAAACGAAAGTAAAAGGGTGGCGATACGCCAAGATTGTATTGAACGTGTGTTAGATTGATTACATAGGGTTCGGGGTCTATTTATACCCAAGATTACAAAATATGTCCATATCGTACATGACTCTTATCTCTAACAAACTCTAAGATACCATAAGTTTTTGCGGCAGACTTTTGCCCAAAACATATCTCTAAGGAAATTACATGAAATGTCCTAATTAATAGATACAATTGCCTTTTCAGGACTCTATCCATACGTGGCAATCATCATGAAGCACATTAACTCAACCCGACAATGCATGCCGTGTCATATTGTCAGATTCGGCTCAATCGGCTAACCCTGTCCAACTCGGACTCTGCCGATCCTGATCGCAGCCGACTCGGACTTCAGATCCTTACTCTGTTTCCGGAGCGATCTCCATCTCGAACTCCGCTTCGATCCCATCTTCATCTCCGTTACTTGGATTACCAAATTTGGTCGTTAACAAAGGTATAATTAGATTTGAATTACAACTCTTATCTTCCATTTTTATAGGTACAAGTATGCAGTTGTAATATCTACATGAAAATAAAAACATAATTGACTTTCATACTCAACTATAATTTGTATAACAATTAGATTCAATATATGGCTCTTAGCTTCTGTTTTTATAAATAAAATTGTTTTTTTACACAACTATATTGAACAATCTACACCGCTATATTTTGAATACTATAATTTAATGGCCAAGATCTTTCTTTTTATTCTTCAATTAAGTGAGAATTTTTAGCCTCTAGAAGAAATGTGTTGCCTTCATCTTTTATCTATTTTTACTATATATAGTAGATAGATCGGTAGATATAAATAGATAGGTTTATTTTTTTAACAATATATGGATATAGATTTGTAAGGTTATGGATAACATATACCTAATAGTAATCAACTAAGCTTGGCGGGGCTCACCATATACCAAGTCCTATATGGAATCATACCACGTATATAGAAGGAGTTCCGGATAAGGAAGAACAAGTAGAGTTCTACATGGAAACTGTAAGAACTACTCGGATTGTATGCATATTGGTCTCCCTAGTTCTACTTGGACAATGAGACATCTATGAGTATAAATGCAAGACCCATTAGGAGGAAAGGGAGAGGGAGAGAGACGAAGACAACATCTGTCAGAATAGACACCAATACACGCCGCCGGATATCGACATCAGAAATAAGCCTAGACATACCTAATCTGGCACCTACGGAGGATGACAAGAGGGATCTAGTGCTATCTCTAATCTTGCCGGGTACTTATTCGAGGAGGAAGACTACCCTGTCGTCGACAACGTGTTGGTGTTCCATGCTGCCAAGTTGACGACAACTAGATAGGTTATCTCAAATATTGTACTTGTGTAATTCTGATGAATAAGAGCAACATCGGCTTTGGCAACAGGAGTAGGGTTATTACCTGATTCTGATGAATAAGGGGTCCGAACCTGTATATACTCCGTCTCTTTTACCTCAATCTCGCATATACCCTGGTACCAATGATCCCCTTACTATATAAATACAGTAGTCATGATCTAAAACATCGACAAGATCCGATCATTGTATCCATAAATTGATATACACAGGTAATAGATAGATAGATAGATACATATATACATACATAGATAGTGGACAGAGAACCAATCTCTATACACAGCCAAGATAGGTAGATTTAAATAGATAGATTTAGTTTTGATAATGGATAGAGATATTGCCTCTACGTTCACAAGTGGATATACACATAAAAGATAGATAGATAATGGATAGAGAACCAGTCTCTATACACAGCCAAGATAGGTAGATATAGATAGATAGATTTAATTTTGATAATGGATAGAGATATTGCCTCTGTGTTCATAAGTAGATAGATAGATAGATAGATACTGAACGGAGTACAATCTCTATACACCGCCAAGATAGGTAGATATAGATAGATAGATTTAATTTTGCTAATGCATAGAGATATTGCCTCTGCATTCACAAGTGGATATACACATAAAAGATAGATAGATATGGATGGATTTAATTTTGATAATGGATAGAGATATGGTCTCTATATTTATATTTATAAGTGGATATACACAATAATAAATAGAAAGATAAGAGATGATCTATGTGGCGCCTCCACCTCAAGATGACGTCAAATAAAATGTATTTTTATGGGGACTTTAACAAGACAACTCAAACAGTGCTCTCCGTTTGTTTTTTTTTCCTTCTTCAAATATATATATATATATATATATATTCTCGTGTAATAAAAAAATATTAATACATTCGACTTATTTTTAAGCGAACTCTATTTAATAGACACTTGCCCGACCATATATATAGCCGTCATAAATACATATATATCTTCTCGTGTAGTTAATAAAATACTTATACACTCTATATTAATAAAATATTAATACATATTTATCTTCTCCCTCTTCTTCACTAGCTAGACACCTGTCCAACCATATAGTGGTGTATTAACTATGTGCCAATGTTCTCCAGGAGTCCAGGTTGGAAGTCTCTGCTGTCACTAACCTTCTCCTGTGTATAAATAGCCGGGTGCATCTCCTCCATGGCACTCACCTCACCACACACCACTCCACCATCACTCACAGCCACCACCCGCCGCCATGGAGCAGGTCTCGTGCTTCGCCGCCGCCGCCGCCGCCGTCCTCGTTGTTCTCTCGCTCGCTCGCATCCTCCTCGCGCCGCGCAGGGAGTGGGACGGGCTGAACCTGCCGCCCAGCCCGTCGCGGCTGCCGTTCATCGGCAGCTTCCACCTCCTCCGCCGCAGCCCGCTCGTCCACCGCGCGCTGGCCGACGTCGTGCGGCAGCTCGGCGCGCCGCCGCTCATGTACATGGAGATCGGTGAGGTCCCGGCCATCGTCGTGTCGTGCGCCGACGCGGCGCGCGAGATCATGAAGACGCACGACATCAACTTCGCGTCGCGGCCGTGGCCGCCGACCGTCCAGAAGCTGCGCGCGCAGGGGAAGGGCATCTTCTTCGAGCCCTACGGCACGCTGTTGCGCCAGCTCCGCAAGATCTGCATCGTCAAGCTGCTCAGCGTCCGCCGCGTCAGCTCGTTCCACGGCGTCCGCGAGGAGGAGGCCGGCCGCCTCGTCGCCGCCGTCGCCGCGACGCCGCCGGGACAGGCCGTGAACCTCACCGAGCGGATCAAGGTGGCCATCGCGGACACCACGATGCGCCCCATGATCGGTGAGAGGTTCGAGAGGCGGGAGGACTTCCTCGAGGTCCTCCCGGAGATCGTCAAGCTCGCCTCCGGGTTCAGCCTCGACGACCTGTTCCCGTCGTCGTGGCTCGCCGGCGCCATCGGCGGCTCGCGGCGCCGCGGCGAGGCGGTCAACCGGGCGTCCTACGAGCTGGTGGACAGCGCCTTCCGCCAGCGGCAGCAGCAAAAGGAGGCCATGGCCGCGCCGCCGCCTGACATCGCCAAGGAGGAGGAGGATGACTTGATGGATGAGCTCATCAGGATACACAAGGAAGGTAGCCTCGAGGTGCCTCTTACTGCCGGCAACTTGAAAGCTGTCATCCTAGTAAGTAACTTTGCTACTGCTCTTAATGTTCATATATAAGTTTTCTACTATTATGATTGTTCAGATAAGAATTTTCTGTTACTCTGAATTTGTTGAAGAAAAACAGTTCAGATCACAAATTAAATTTCAGATGGGTAATATATACACACACACTTGCATATTGTCTTTAACTTGATGTAGCATATCTATTTTCCTTAGTTTTTTATCAGGTCAAAGTTTCACATATGTTGCATTTTGTCATTGTATAGGAGCTCTTTTGTGCGGGAAGTGAGACATCCTCGAATGCGATCCAGTGGGCAATGTCAGAGCTGGTGAGGAACCCAAGAGTGATGGAGAAAGCACAGAACGAGGTGCGAAGCATCCTCAAAGGGAAGCCCACAGTGACTGAGGCCGACATGGTAGACCTAACGTATGTGAAGATGATTGTCAAGGAGACTCATAGGCTGCATCCGGTATTGCCATTGCTCACCCCAAGGGTGTGCCAGCAAACTTGCCAGATCATGGGGTATGACGTGCCCCAAGGCAGTGTCATATTTATAAACTCGTGGGCAATAATGAGGGACCCCAAACATTGGGATGACGCCGAGACATTCAAACCAGAGCGGTTTGAGGATAGTGAGATCGATCTCAAGGGCACAAACTATGAGTTCACTCCATATGGGGCCGGACGCAGGATCTGCCCTGGCTTGGCATTAGCCCAGGTCAGCATAGAGTTCATCCTCGCCACGCTGCTCTACCACTTTAACTGGGAACTCCCTAACGGGGCAGCACCGGAGGAGTTGGACATGACTGAGGACATGGGCCTCACCATCCGAAGGAAGAATGATCTCTACCTGCTCCCAACTCTTCGTGTGCCTCTTACCGCATAGCACCTACCTTCCTCAATGTGCGCAATCAGTATCTATGCTTGTGATGCCTCTACATAAGATCTTACAAAATATACCTCGCCACTCGTGGCGGCTTTAATAAACTCTCCTTGTTTTTCAATGTTTGATGTTCTTAATAAGGTTATGTGTTTCTTTGTTGTGATTTGTGGCACTACGATTTATTTATCGAAGAATCAAAGGAATTAAATAGTTAAATGTCTCCAATGGTTGGCAGCTAACTATTGTAGTGTAAGTGAGTCCGAAGAGCCGGTCACGTATATACGAACGCGAGTCGCGAGATTGCCGGCTTTGCAACCGCTCGCCGCGCATAACGTGTCCTCAGGAAACACTGCGCAGGATAAAACCTCTATTCTTCTAATATATTAACGTGCAATTCTTGTGTACGTTAAAAAAAAAAAACACTACGCAGGATAGCATCCGCCGCCGTACGTCGCCCGTCAGTCGTTCATCCTGTCTAGCTCGTTTCAGGCAGCCGATCAGTTCCATCTGCTGCCGCATCCGCGCATCCGAGTGCCTTGCCGAGTTCCGTCGGCCGTGTAGCGTAGCGCTGTCGCCGAGCGTCCGCGCGAGTGCTAACTGTTGCAAGCCTGAAACTGCACTGAGGCCTGAATCCTAACGATCAAGAAGAGGTGAGAGCAGCAGACAACAGCAACACCACCAACGTTGCCATCGCCAATTGAGGCCTTGTTTAGTTCACCCCCAACTACTCCAAACTTCCGACTTTCCATCACATCACATCACACCACATCACATCCAAAACTTTCCTACACACATAAACTTCTAACTTTTCCTAAACTTCTTTGTTTTCTATGTTGCCATCTGCACTGCACGTCTGCACCTTGCTATGTTTTTCTTTTAGAGAAGGGTATTTTCTACCCGGCCTCTACATCCAACCGGATATATACGGCCATTGAAATAGGGAACTTAGCCCCGCAAACAACCCAATCTGAAATTCACTCCATAGGAGATTTGAACTCAGGACCTTGGGTACTACTCAGATCACTGTAACCACTAGGCTACATGGTTAATAGGTTTGTTCGTTTCTCTTGTTAGTTCTTCACAGAGTTCAAAGCCTCAGAGGATGAACTTGGAGATGGAAAGTTGAACGATACTACGCTAGTATGTTCAATCCACATGTTGTATGGCCTATTTTTTTCTTTTTTTTTTTTTTTGGGGGGGGGGGGGAGGCATGTTGGAATATACATACATGTTGCTACTGTTAACAATATAGAAGTGAAAGCTACATAATTTCAAAGAGAAAAATGCCCAGATCAAGCAGAAAAATTTGAAATATAATAACTAGAGGATTCTCGTGTATAATTTCACACAAAGGTAGGTAAAGGTATAATTAGATTTGAAATACAACTCTTATCTTCTATTTTTATAAATAGAAGTATGCAATTATAATATCTACATGAAAATAAAAACAAATTTGAATTTCTTACTCAATTGTAATTTGTATATAGAGGCATTTTATAAATACAAATAGATTCGATATACGACTCTTAGCTTCTATTTTTATAAATAAAATTGTATTTTGTACACAACTATATTGAACAATCTACACAGAGGTATAATTTGAACAATATAATTTAATGGCCAGGATCTTTCTTTTATTCTTTGATTAATATGAGAATTTTTAGCCTCCAAAAGAAACGTGTTGCCTCCATTTTTTTTCTATTTTTTAATATAATAGATATATTGATAGATATAAACAAGTAGGTTTATTTTTTAATAATGGATATAGATCCAACCTCCGTAACCAAAAATGGATATACACAGTTAATAGATAGATAGATAGATTGATTGATTTATTTATTTATCATAATGCACAGAGAACCAGTCTCTATACACAGTCAAGATAGGTAGATATAGCCCTCGCAAAAAAAAAGATAGGTAGATATAGATAGATAGATTTAATTTTGATAATGGATAGAGATATTGCCTCTGTGTTCACAAGTGGATATACACTAAAAGATAGATAGTTAGATAGATAGATATGGATGGATTTAATTTTGATAATGGGTAGAGATCCGTTCTCTATATTTATAAGTGGATATACACAACAAAAAAAATAGATAGATAAGAGATGGTCTATGTGGCACCTCCACCTCAAAACGACATCAAATAAAATGTATTTTATGGGGACTTTAGCAAGGCAACTCAAGCATTACTGCTCTCTCCTTTTGTTCATTTTTTTCTTCTTTAGATATATGAAGTAAGCAATTTGTATGTTTTTCTCTCTGTTTGATTAATTGAGATGGAGATATATATAGCATCCATTTGTGGCACATTACATGGGATTGAGAATTAGAGTTTCGAGCGGTACTATGTTTACAGTTCAATTCCCCCACATGAAAACGAGATATTTCAAATTCCCCAAATTATGAGATGTAAATACATGGCCTCAAAAGCAGCAAGAAAACACAAGGATAAGTACAGTGTCCGGGCCGTTGCAAAAATCTTAGCCTCTTATGATATCTGCCGTTGCCATCTCAATTCAGTGGGCACCGCTCGCGGCGCCACCGCATGACGAGACAACGCGGTTTCCGTGGCGTGTAGCAGCAGGCAGCAGCAGCAGCCAGCCTCGAGCTCATCTGCAATGGCGCCCCGCGCCAAGACGGCGCCGCCGTGCGCCGTGCATCGATCTTGCAGATGAAACGGCTCTCTTTGTCATCTCATCTCCATCGCCTCGTATATATCTGTTCCCTAGCCTAGCTAGCTAGCTATCCTGCATTGCATTGCACTCGCGTTCGCGTACTTACGTTGTCGTCGTCGATCATCTGATCACCATGTACGACGCCGTCGCCTGCGTCGTCGCCGTCGTCGTCGTCGTCGTCTTCGCCATGCTTCGGGTGAAGCTGGCGAGGAGTGGTGGTGGTGGTGGTGGTGGTGGTGGTGGTGGCGTGAGGCTGCCGCCTGGGCCGTGGCGGCTGCCGGTCATCGGGAGCCTGCACCACGTGGTGGGCGACCGGCTCCTCCACCGCGCCATGGCGCGCATCGCGCGCCGGCTCGGCGACGCGCCGCTCGTGTACCTGCAGCTCGGGGAGGTCCCCGTCGTGGTGGCCTCGTCGCCCGGCGCCGCGCGCGCGGTCACGCGGACGCACGACCTCGCGTTCGCCGACCGGGCGCTCAACCCGACCGCGCGGCGGCTGCGGCCCGGCGGCGCCGGGGTGGCGCTCGCGCCGTACGGCGCGCTGTGGCGTCAGCTCCGCAAGATCTGCGTCGTCGAGCTCCTCAGCGCGCGCCGCGTCCGGTCGTTCCGCCGCGTCCGGGAGGAGGAGGCCGGCCGCCTCGTGGGCGCGCTCGCCGCCGCCGCCGCGTCGCCCGGCGAGGAGGCGGCCGTCAACTTCACCGAGCGGATCGCGGAGGCCGTCTCGGACGCGGCGCTGCGCGCCATGATCGGGGACAGGTTCGAGCGGCGCGACGAGTTCTTGCAGGAGCTCACCGAGCAGATGAAGCTCCTCGGCGGGTTCAGCCTCGACGACCTGTTCCCGTCGTCGTGGCTGGCGAGCGCCATCGGCGGCAGGGCGCGGCGAGCGGAGGCGAACAGCAGGAAGCTCTACGAGCTCATGGACTGCGCCATCCGGCAGCACCAGCAGCAGCGGGCGGAGGCCGCCGTGGTAGACGGCGGCGCCGGCGTCGAGGACGACAAGAACCAAGACCTCATAGACGTGCTCCTGAACATACAGAAACAAGGGGAGCTCGAGACGCCTCTCACCATGGAACAAATCAAAGCTGTTATCCTTGTAAGTAAAATTGACACTTGTCATATTAAAAGCAAAGTAAAATATATCTGCTCTCTTCGTCCCAGAGTAACATGTTCAGATTAAGTGTACTATAGTGTATCATATCTCGTATGAGGTTGATTTATTTTAGGACGGAGAGAGTATGTGCTATCATGGTGGATTATATTTGCTTAATTAGATGGTACAGCTCTCAAATCTTTGTAGTATTTTTCATTCGATCTTTTAACTTTTTATAGGATCTCTTTAGTGGAGGTAGCGAGACATCAGCGACTACGCTTCAATGGGCGATGTCGGAGCTAATAAAGAACCCAATGGTTATGCAAAAGACACAAGCCGAGCTACGTGACAAACTTAGGAGAAAGCCAACTGTGACAGAGGATGATTTGTCTGGCTTAAAGTATGTAAAGCTCATTATTAAGGAGACCTTAAGGCTTCACCCTGTGGTACCACTGCTTGTCGCAAGAGAGTGTCGTGAATCATGCAAAGTCATGGGGTATGATGTTCTAAAAGGCACCACTGTATTTGTTAACGCGTGGGCTATCGGCAGAGACCCAAAGTACTGGGATGACGCTGAGGAGTTTAGACCAGAACGGTTTGAACATAGTACTGTTGACTTCAAGGGCATGGACCTCGAGTTCATACCGTTTGGCGCAGGACGAAGAATATGTCCTGGTATGGCATTCGCAGAAGCAATCATGGAACTTCTGCTTGCTGCGCTGCTCTACCACTTTGACTGGGAACTCCCTAATGGAATGGCAACGACCGAGCTGGATATGACAGAGGAGATGGGCATCACCGTCCGGAGGAAGAATGACCTTCACCTCCGCCCCCATCCTCCGTGTGTTGTAAGGTCAAACTTCCGTAGTTTTGTTGAGAGAGAGAGAGAGAGAGGGGCACTTCGTGTAGATAAATAAAATGGGTTACAATATGATTTCATATAATAGGGGAAAGTTTTAAGACTAGAAACTTCACTATTAAATGAGTCAGAAAAAAGTTGGTGCATCGACAAGTTTCATTCTTAAGACATTCTAGCTCTGTGATGACCTCGATGGAACCATACTACCATAGAGATTTGTGTTTTGAAACTGGAAGCTAGCTGGATTATGCTGTTCGAGAAATGCATACAATTTTCCACGATAAATACATTAAATCTGAGCAGCAAAATCTGTTTTACACACTATTACATACGGTTAGAGTAATTTTGCTGTCATCGACAGCCATTTAGGCTGTGTTCTTCCCCAACTTTCGCAACTCACCTTCCTCGTGTTTCATGTGCACGCTTTTTAAAATGCTAAACAGTGTGCTGCAAAAGGTTTATAAACGAAAGTTGCTTTAAAAAATCATATTAATCTATCTTTTTAAAAGTAAATATTTAATTAATTATAAGAAAATATGGTACTCCGTTTTGCGTGCGTGGGAGGTGAGTTTCCAACTTCACATCCGAGCACAGCCTTAGTAGTCTTAGTATCTCAGGTATTAGTATGGACCAAAATTTATTTATAACGAATATAAAGTATCTTATGGTAAAAAAGATAAAATCCCCCATATGATTAAAATTAATAGCTCTATAATGGTATACGTAATACTCGTCGACATAGGACTGAAACCATAAAACACTGTCGTATGTTTGTATGCTTCCCCATTTATACCTTGATTTTAACAAAGCAACCGAACTAGGGTCAAAATTTCGGAAACCCACCCACCCACACCCCACCCAAAACCCCCTCTGGAAATTATTTCGGCCGATTTTTTTTTGGATATTTCATGGTTTTATGTATTTGGCAAATGTTGTTAAAATTTCAAATTATTTCGGATAAAATAACTAAAAACTGAGAAACTTCAGTATCCGATACAAATACCGAAAATCTCTCCGTTTTATATTATAAGTTGTTTGACTTTTTTTCTAGTTAAACTTTATTAAGTTTGATAAGTTTAAAAAAAACAGCAACACCTAAAATATCAAATTATTTTCATTAATTATAACATTGAATATATTTTAATAATATGTTTGTTTTGGGTTGAAAATAGTACTATATTTTTCTATAAACTTATCAAACTTTAACTTAGAAGAAGTCATAATATAAAATAGAGAGAGTAATTTGAACCCCGAACCAAAGTAGACAAGTAGTGCCTCACCTTGTTTGGAGTAGCATGTACTACGATCCCTCCGTCCCAAAAAAAAACTCAACCTATGAGGGGATGTGACTCCTCCTAGGACAACGAATTTGGATAAAGCGTAGCCCAAATTCATTGTATTAGGAGTGGTCAAATTCTCTTCTAGGTTGAGTTTTTTTTTTAAGACGTGGACATGGAGCCAAGGTTGTCAGTATCTCGATTCGTATCCTAGTATCTTACGATACTACGATCCTACCAAGCTGAAACGATACCGATCCCACCTAGTATCCTATTTTTATACTATCGCGATCCTACTATTCATTACTACATGATCCTACGAAATCTTAGGTGGTATCCCAATTCTATGATTCTTACGATACTACAAAATATTATTTAAAATAGCATGGTTTGAAAATAATGTAAATAAATATGCTCAAATTTATATAAAAATCAGTTAAATATATCAAAATCAACGTGGTTTCTCTTGATAAATGTCTCTATTTGTATGACATATATCATTACTATATTTTCTTTATATAGAATGGCTATATATAATTAATGTAAATATTAATTAAACTTAAAAAAATAAAATCTCATAGTATCCCGATACTACGTTACGATTCTACGATACGATATTACTTTGAGCAAAACGTTACTCCCTCCATTCTAAATTGATCTACATATTTTATAGGTACACCAAGACCAAGAAAAGCTAATAACTCTCTCATACTATATTTACTCTAGCAACAAACTCGATGTATACACCATCCCCAATATTTTCTAGCCAATAACAAATCAAGATATTACATGTGGGATATAAATACTTGTGTGAATGCATGCATCAATGTCCATTTACTCCAATGCACAAATAACGAATAGACTTAATAAATAAACATAAATATATAGATCATTTAGAAATAACATCAAAAGAAACTATATATAAATTAATTTAGAATGGAGAGAGTACTACCTAGTATCCGATAGTGACAACCTTACATGGAGCAAAGCATGGGCCACCTCGAGATGACTAGCACCGGGAATTGAAGCAGTGAGCCCGTACCTACCTATCTACTACTACTATATGCCACTCCAAATACTCGCAGAATTAAACGGTAGTCTTTGTCACTTAATTGGCGCCGAAGCCTCATATATACTACGTATGTGTTAACCTTGCGAAGCTGCAATGTTGCACTTGCACTGCACTCGCCTCGCCGCGATCTGATCGCCATGGATCACGTCCTCGCCTGCGTCGGCATCCTCGTCGCCTTCACGCCGCTGTTCCTCCTTGCCGTGCTCCCGCTCAAGCTGACGAACGGCGGCGACGGGGTGAAGCTGCCGCCTGGCCCGTGGCGGCTGCCGGTGATCGGGAGCATGCACCACCTGATGGGCGAGAGCCTCGTCCACCGCGCCATGGCCGACCTCGCGCGCCGGCCGCTGAGCCCCACCGTGCGGCGGATGCGCCCCCCCGGCGACGGCAGCTCCGCAAGATCTGCGTCGTCGAGCTGCTCAGCGCGCGCCGCGTCCGGACGTTGCGCCGCGTCGTGGGCGCGCTCGTGTGTTTGGCCCATGTGGTGTTTGGCCCATGTGGCCCAGAAGTGGTTGTGTAGTGGTGGTTTAGTACCACCTTGAAAGTTTAGGTGGGTGAGGGTCTGCTTATAAGCCTTGGTGCTCCAACCATAGTATCCTTGTGTTAACCCTTTTACACGAAGCGAGGACGAAAGTGTAAGCGGGATACCATACGAATGTGGGTCCGCTCAACGTGTAGAGCGGACTAATGCGGATTTTGGAGGCAGGGTGGTACAATGTTGCTACTTTTGCGAATTCTTTGATATTAAGGACATATGTGGTTTGCTACTTTTGCGAATTCTTTGATATTAAGGACATATGTGGTTCACGTCCACAATTTATTACAGTTTACCACATCTAATGTTAGATAAGTTTTTGAGCGAGGCGGCCGTCAACCTCACCGAGCGGATCGCGGCGGCCGTCTCGGACGCGGCGCTGCGCGCCATGATCGGGGCCAGGTTCGAGAGGCGCGACGAGTTCTTGGAGGGGGCTCGCCGAGCAGGTGAAGTGTTGGCCCAAAACCGGGAGACGTTGGCCCAACCGGGAGAAAGCCCACCTGCTACACCCTAAAAGCTAGCTCAAGAGGTGAGGGGCTCTCCCACTTTCGCCGAGTAGGTGAAGTGTTGGCCCAAAACCGGGAGACGTTGGCCCAACCGGGAGAAAGCCCTCACTTGCTACACCCCAAAAGCTAGCTCAAGAGGTGAGGGGCTCTCCCACTTTTAAGTTGGTTCAACTCCCCCTAGATTAGCAATGTAGGACTATTCCCAACATGAAGCTCCTCGACGGGTTCAGCCTCGACGACATGTTCCCGTCGTCGACGACGGCAAGCGCCATCGGCAGCGCAGTGCTGCGAGCGGAGGTGAACCGCGAGAAGCTCTTCAAGCTCATGGACCACGCCATCCTGCAGCACCAGGAGCGCAAGGCGGAAGACATGGTGGACGCCGGCGCGGAGGAGGACAAACACCAGGACCTCATAGGCGTGCTCCTCGGCATACAGAAACAAGGAGAGCTCGAGACGCCTTTCACCATGGGACAAATCAAAGCTGTCATCCTTGTAAGTAGCAGTGACACTATGATGAAAATTCAAATTAAATACAAATTAAAATCCATGTGCTACCATGGTAGATTATACATGCTTAGTTACTCTACTACTCCCTCCGTTTTATATTATAAGTCGTTTGATTTTTTTTCTAGCCAAACTTTGTTATGTTTGACTAAATTTACAGAAAAATTTAACAACATCTAAAATTAGTTTCATTAAATCTAACATTGAATATATTTTGATAATATGTTTATTTTGTGTTGAAAATACTATGATATTTTTCTATAAACTTGATCAAAGTTAAAGAAGTTTGGCTAGAAAAAAAAAGTCCAACGATTTACAGTATGGAACTAAGGGAGTAGTAGTAGTAGATGGTACATCTGATGTTAATCTCAATTTTTTTCTTGTTTTTTTCTCCTAGGATCTCTTTAGTGGAGGGAGTGAGACATCTGCAACCGTGATCCAATGGGCCATGTCGGAGCTCATGAAGAATCCAAGGGTTATGCGAAAGGTACAGGCCGAGTTGCGTGACAAACTAGCAGGGAAGCCAAGGGTGACAAAGGATGATTTGTCCGATCTAAAGTACTTAAAGCTCGTTATTAAGGAGACCTTAAGGCTTCACCCTGCAGCGCCCTTGCTTGTCCCGAGACAATGCCGTGAGCCGTGCAAGATCATGGGATATGATATTCCAAAAGGTACCACCGTATTTGTTAATGCGTGGCTATTGGCAGGGATCCTAATTATTGGGATGATGCTGAGGTGTTTAGGCTAGAGCGGTTCGTAAATAGTACCATAGACTTCAAAGGCATGGACATGGAGTTCATACTATTCGGGGCGGGAAGGAGGATGTGCCCTGGTCTAGCCTTTGCGGAAGCTATCATGGATCTACTGTTTTCTACCCTGCTCTTCCACTTCGACTAGGAGCTCCCTTGCGGAATGACAGCAAGTGAGCTGGACATGATAGAGGAGATGGCCCTTACTGTTCGGAGGAAGAACGACCTTCACCTCCGCCCCATCCTCCGTGTGCCGCAAACTCAAACTTCTTCTGCACTTCTATTTTGTGAGAGAGCTCAAACTTCTTCTGTATTTCTGTTTTGAGAGAGAGCTCAAACTTCTGTTTGTTTTGAGAGAGTACTTTTGTTTATTTTGTTTTGAGAGAGAGAGAGAGCGCGCGCTCAAACTTCGTTTGCACTTTTGTTTTGAGAGGGGGAATGCGCACTTTATTTCGGTAAATAAAATGAATCACGACGTGGTTTCATCAGAAAAGAAATAAGGCTATAAACTTCAGTGTGAAATTCTACAAGTCAAAAAAAAAAAAAGTTGGTGCATCTGCAAGATCCATTTCTGGGACATGCGCTCTGACTCACTAAGGCGATACAGATAATTGGAACAATAGATTTATGTTCTGAAACAGGGATGTTAGATTTATGTTTTAAAAATAGGAAGCTAGATTATGCACTTCGAGAAATGCTTACAGTTTTTTGCACGATAAATACACTAAATCTTTGTACTCCTGTTATAACACCTTGACTACCATTAATAAAATGGTTATAAGGTAGAGCCCCTCTACCTTTTTCAGTCAAAAAAATAAATAAATACACTAAAGCTGAGCAGCAAATTCTGTACAATTTTTCCAGGTTAACATATGGATAACATGATGAGAATCAACAGCTCTCCGATGGGAAACTACAGAGAAGAGAAAAACAGATATAATTCAGCAAATCTACATGTCGAAAGCTGACCAAAATCAAGGGCAACCTGGTATCCGTCCAGAAAGTAAAATCCTTCACTATTTCTCACCTCTCCAAAATCAGCAACAATTTTACAGGCTTTGGATATCTTCATTAACTCCGGCCTGAAGGAGTTTTGGAGAATATGAATTACAGGCAGCTGCCTAGGTTGTCAGCAAATCCGCCACTGGCTGACTAGAGAAGGGGTTTTGGATCACAAATTTATCATTTTTTTTCTAGGATTTCAGCAGATGCAATATATCATGTAAACAGTAAGAGGCATATCAACATCGATGTCTCCCTTTCGCCCTTGGAGCAGAGCAATCCAACAGCAAACAGGGCGATGAGACCCAAAGCAAAAGAAATGAAAACGCTAACAATTTCAGCTGAATCTTCACAGCAACTATCTAAATGTTGCAAAACTGCAATATGATATACATTTCTGGGTTCTGAAGCTATGCTTGGTGAGCAACATCTATTCCAGCCTCAGTAATGAGCTGTTCTGTCAACGAAAAGAGCCCGGCAATTTCCTTTTCAGCATCAAGAATCATATCCATTTCCTTGTTTGGTTTGGTCTTGGAAACAATTCTAGTACTGTTTACACTTGGCGATGCAACCAGATTGATGCCAGAATCAGTTTTGCCACTTCTCAGGAATCCCTTAGCCATATCTGCAAGTTTCTTCAATGTAGTAGTAGCAGCAAGTGCCTCCACCTCCGCAGCTTCAGTTTGAAGATTTTGGAGCCCCATATGAACGGAAAAATCAGAAGGTCTCTTGATGTCACTAGGATCTTTCAGGAACCCTTCCAACTTGTCTACCTCCTCCTTCACATCCCACCTTCTCATTACCGCCTTCAGCTCTTGATCTTTCACGTCAAGTGCTTCATGGGCAGCTCTTAAATCCATGTCCTTCTGATGCAAGGATTCTTTTAACATCTCTATGTCAGCCTCCAGTTGATTATGCTTGTGCAAATTGGACTTGAGGGCTGTACCTGTGCTCGAAATCTCATCATCCAGCAATGCATAAATGTCCATCTCTTCGCCTTCTACTGAACTAGCAAGATTGCCAGTGAGTTCAGCTATCTTTTGCACCACAGATTCAGCTTGTGAGCAACTGAATTTCATGCTATCCAGTTTATTCTGTAGTGTCTGTATGTGTTGTTCTTTATCCTGTAATTCGGTTCTAACCTGAACAAGTTGATCTTCCTTGCTATCTAGCAGCTGCTTTAGTTCAACAACTTCACTGTTCACTTCAGCAAGTCTGCGTTGTGTTTCAGAAAGCTCTGAATCCTTCTCCTGAACAGCTATTTGGATAGATTCCACCTTTGATTTCATATCTTGGACTTCATTTCGGGCTTCTAACAGCTCAGATTCTTTTATTTCAACAAGCTTTAATGAATTGCTGTGCTCATTTTCCTTCTGAACGAGCGCCTTTTGAAGCAACTCAACTTCTTTGGTTTTCTCTTCTAAGCTCTCTCTTTCTTTTGTTAACACTGCTTCCAGAGACTCAACCTTCTCCTTTTCCTGAAGTAACAGTGATTCAAGTTCATGACAGCGAGACTGTGCAGCATTGAGCTCCTTTGCCTTGCCTTGAATCTCCAACCGAGCAGCTTCCAAGTTCTGGTTGAAAGATGAAAGCAATAGCCTTTGACCGGAGAGTTCTTGAACTTGTTTCTGCATCTGCACTGCTTGATCTTCTATCTGTTTTCGAGAGGAGGAGAAAGCCTCTTTTGAAGCGATTAGTTCAGACCGTACAGCATCCAGCAGAGACCTCACACGTTTGAAGTCACTGACTGTATCCTTGATACCATCCATATCCTTGCATGCTAGTTGCGCCACTTCCTTTAACTCTTTCTGTGCTGCTAACCATCCCATATTCTGCCTCTCAAGTTCTTGCTCGGCGATTTTTAGTTTCTGTTCATTGGCCTTTCTCAATTCATTCGATCTTGAAAAATCAATTTCTTTTCTTTTAATTTCACTCCGGAGCTCCTTAATTGTTGCTTCTTGCTGCTCAGCAGCCTGATTAGCTTCAAGAAGCAGCTGTTCCTTGGACTTGATCTCTGAACGCATCAAGGTTACTTCTTCATTCTTCTTCAACATATCTTGCTTAAGCTTTTCCACTTCAGTTACCTTCTGAGAAAGCAAATCTTGTGAGCTGGCAATTTTCTTGTCTTGCTCATCAACAAGAAGCTTCAGGTTATCGATCTGCCTCACTTGTAAAACCAGATCTCTACTTGCCTTACCCAGTGATCTCTCCATTTCCTGTTGCCTTGCATATGCTCTATTGATCCCACGCTCTCTCTGATCAAGATCCTTCTTCGCCCGGTTCAGGCGTACCTGATCAACTGAAACCCGATTCTCCGCATCTCGGAGATCCCTCTCTTTCTTCCTCAAGGTAGACAAGGCGGCCTCAAATTCAGACTTCAGTACATCAATGCTCATACTCAGCTCACTATCCTGGGAAGCACTGGTATCCAACCTTTGCGTCTTCGCAAACAGCCGCTCCAATAGCTCCCTAGCTGGTTCAGTTGCTCCATTCTCGCCATCAGTGATATTTGCTCTAATACCTTTAACAACTGATTTGATCAAATGAGGAGCACATCTCATATGTTGAGCTTGAAATGACACCATGAAACTCAACTTCTGCCTGAACAGCACCTGTCGGGATTGCAGAAAACAGTGTGCATCAGTAGACTGCTAGAAAAAAGTTGCAACAGGACACCTCCTAGTGAACCTATCTGCAAAAATGGGGATTTTATTTGTACATGAAAATTCTCCCGGTGAACCAAAGGACTGAAATGATATAGTATGCCAAAGTTAACTCTGAACTAAAAATTCAGAACTATATTTATTCACACATAGTTTCAATCTTCAGCAAAGCGACATAGCGCAGCGGATGAATTTTGATCCCAAATCTATCGCCACACACAAATTACAATCGCTAATAGTTCTCGTTAGGTTCTCCGTTATCAAGATTAGTTTAAAGATCATCGCAAAAAAAAAGATTAGTTTAAAGATGTACCGGAATTGACCACCGTCAAACCAATTTTAGCCAAAAAACTCCTAATTAAAAAACTACCACTACCAGGCAGCACAACTTGAACTAGAAAACCAAAAAAAATCCGATCCTCCGTCCCCTTCAAACCGCTAGTAGACGAGCTCGGAATCGGAAACCGAACGAGAACACACACCACCAACAACGAACAACGAGCAACGAGAGAGGAGATACGAGGAGATGGGAAGGGATGCTCACATGTGTGACGGGGGGGCACGACGGGGAGCCGCAGCGGAGAGCCGCCGCCGCCGTCGCCGGCGGCGAGGAGGAAGGGGAGAGGGGTGGCATGGCGGCCTAGCACATGGGTGGGGGGGGGGGGAGGGAGCGGATCACGGCCGCCCGCGCGAGATCGGACGGCTCACGGCGCGCGGAGACGAGAGAGGAGAGGAGATGATGATGTGGAGGCCGAACCGGACGCGTGTGGACTGCAGTGCAGTGCAGTGGAGTGGGGTGGGGTGTAGTAGATGATTGATGACTCGAGTAAGCGTGACACGTGACGCTCGTGTCGCTTGCTCTTTTTTTTTTCTTTTTATTTTCTTTTTGTTTTGTTTGTTTTGATGGGTTTGTGTTGCTTGCTGTTCTGGGTTCTGGTGCCGTTTCATTTTTATTCGGGGGTACGTGAGGACAGGAAATGCTGGGCTGTACTACGCGATGAGAGAAATTTGAATTCGAAGATGTTTAAAGAAACCGAAAATTTGGAAGGATTTTAGTGGGATTGTCACCGTTGGATGGGTGATGAAGAACCCTGGCCGTTGGATCAAAACCGCCCGCGGTCCACCGTAGGAGTTCTAGGTGGGCCTTGTCCTTCATCTGGGCCCAAAAACGGGAGCGCACCTACTCATCTAGGCTGTGCTCTTTTCAGTGAGTTCCTAACTCACCCCCTTGTTTTTAGCATGCATAAATTCTTTGCAAAAAGAAAAGAAAATCTTATGAAAGTTGCAAAAAGGTGACATATTTTTGTTCTGCTATTTCTGTCAAAGGAAGTAACAAGTCCAGTCTCTTCAGGAGTAGCAGGTAAATAGAGATATCTGAGACATAATTTGCTCTCTGAATGACAAGTTTTGCATGGATTTGTTTCTGTTCTTCATTTTTTTTTCTGTTTCTGGTGTTCTTAGTTTTTCTTCGCACCACATACAGATTCTCCGATTCTCATGGTGTGCACTGCACCATCCTACACTAACCCTAGCAAGAATGAAATATGTATATCTTGAGAATCCTTTGTAAAAGTGTAAAACCTTATTGTCCCTCGAGAATCTCTATATCATCCTGCTATATTAAAATATTGTCCCTTAGTCACCTTCATTCTTTCTTTTAAAAAATGTTAGAAAAATGGAGTTCTACGTGGTGAAAAGATCCTTCCTTTCTTGGAATGGCTCTGGCTCTTCAGTACCAACATTCAGTACCAACATGCATGGTAACTGCACATATTTTGCACATAAGAGTATCTCTAATAGCCTCTCCATCTGATTTAGCTAGTCAAACAAACAGTACACTCCAACAGTCTCTCTATCTACCCTCTCTACTTTGACTATGACACCGGGACCCATATGTCAGCCACTCCCTTATTCTTTCTCCCCTTCCTTCCCCTCTTCCTCTTTTCTTTTCTAGCGTTGACAAGAAGCAGGCGGCGGCAGCAAGCGGGGAGGGGACGGCGGTGAAGGCAGCGTCGGCGGGAGGCGGCGCTGCGCGGGGACCGGCGGGCTGCGCGGCGGGAGGCGGGCGCCGTGCGGAGGCAGCGGGCGGCGCTGCGCGGAGGACGGCGGGCGCGGCGAGCTTGTGCCGCGCGGAGGCCAGCAGCCACGGCGAGCGGGGGCGGCGGGTGGCCGCGGCAAGCGGAGGACGGCAGTCGCGGCGAGCGGAGGCTAGCAGCTGCCGTGCTCGAGTTTCTCCCCATGCCTCGTCGGGCTCCTGTGCTTGGCTGCCGTGTGGGGATGAGGAAGATGGGCTCTATGGGGCCCACCATTGGCCAGCCAAATAGAGTGGCCAAAATTGGCCAGTGGAGGAAGAGTTTTGGCCAGCCGGATAGCTTAGCCATCCAGTTGAAGAGGCTGTTGGAGCACGTTTTTTTTTGGCTAGAATTGCTAAAATTTGGTTTGGAGAGTGGGATGGAGAGGCTGTTGGAGAAGCTTTTGGCTAGAATTGCTAAAATTTGGTTTGGAGAGTGGGATGGAGAGGCTGTTGGAGAAGCTCTAAGTAACGGATGAAATACTGAGAATCACAACTATGGGAACAACATGTTAACTTTGGAATCAGCACCAGATATGCAGAATTTTACAAGCCATGGTATAACCATACCGAAAACAGATTGTAACAATTAACCATACACACAGATAAGTATATCTGTGAGATGACAAGAGAAGCACCCAAACCTGCCGGTAAACAAGGCATAAACACGCATGCAGAGGTAAACACACAATGCTCCACGGAAGGAAACCAATAACTCCTGCTGATGAATGACAGATAACTTATAATTCTATGCATCAAACTACCTAGCTGAAGGTACTGTCTCACTTGAATCAACTGCCTCGTCTATTGTATCTGCTTTTGAGTTCTTCTCTTCTGTGATGCAGTCTGAACTATCAGGATGAGAAGAATGAGATGAGTCCTGGAAGGAGCTGGTCAGATCAGGCTTGAACATCTCATCATTCTCCAAGTTGGAAAGCTTCTCAGCAGATTCTCCCTTGAGCAGCTCAACGACTTCAGACATTATCGGCCTCTGTTCCTGTTTGTTCTGACTGCATGCAAGCCCAACAAGCACCATTCGCTTCAGTTCAGCCTCGACGAAGACATCCTTGAGCTTTGGATCAGCAATTTCCTTGAACTTTTTGTCACGGGCAAGTGGAAGTGCCCACTCCGTGATAGTTAGCTTCGTAGTGGGGTTTAGCTTCTCAACTGGCCTCTTTCCACTGGCAAGCTCTAGCAGCAGTACTCCAAAGCTGAAGACATCACAGCTTTCAGAGGCCTTCCCAAGCATGGCGTATTCCGGTGCAAGATAACCGAGTGTACCCTTCACCTTTGTAGTGACATGGGTTGCACCATCTGGAATGAGCTTTGCAAAACCAAAATCGGCAACCCGTGCTTGGAAATTCTTGTCCAACAGAACATTGCTTGACTTGATATCCCGATGAATGATATGTGGTGTCGCTTGGTGATGAAGATATCTGCATGGTAGAGAGAGATTTCAGATGTAAGATTACTTCTTCTGCATGTACTGAAAGTTGTCATACTGTTACAGCATAATGAATATTTCATAAGGATGTAAAACATGCTTACGCAATCCCTTCTGCAGAATCAATAGCGATCTTCATTCTTCGTTCCCAACCAAGATGGCATTCAGCTGCATGCTGTCCATGAAGGTGGGAGTGCAAGCTCAGGTTTGGCATATAATCGTAGACTATCAGGCGTTCTTGGCCTTCGGCACAATAGCCACGTAAGCTCAACAGGCTCTTGTGTCTCACTGTCGCCAAAACCTCCACCTCAATTGCAAATTCAGTTTCAGCTTTGTTGCTCCAACTCTTGAGCCTTTTCACCGCAATCTGTCCCATGTTGTTAACAGAAGAAGCGTTAGGTTCTGGTTAAAGTGAACTACTTTTTCCTGATTTTGGATTAAACAGATAGAAGGTAAATAGTTCCAACATAATACTTATGATTTATGAAATGATGTTCAAAAACATACTTGTCAAAACGATAGTTTGAATTTGATATTGTAGGGGCTGTTCAGATTGATGCTATTTTCAACCATACCATTTTTTGGTAAAGTTGCCAAAAAAATGTCTATGTTTAGTTTGTTGTCAAATTTGGTAAATACATAAGAAATCCTACCAAAATTTTAGCAATATTGCCATCTTAAATTTTGGCAACATTGCCATCTTGCTAAAATTTTGGCTACAATCTGAACAGACCCGTATTTTTTTTTTCAACCCAAAATGAAACACAACTCACCGAGATGTAGCAGTTTGGGGGTTATATCACCATGCAACAAACTAACAAATACCAAAGTAGAACAGTTTCATCATCTTCATAATAAATGTGCAACTGTCTGATGGAATAAGTCTTACGCTGTTGGTCTTCTTGTGCTAATTGGTCTTTGTGTTTTTTTTGCTTTTCAGTTTTTAGGATAGCATCTTTTTTTTATGACAGCATCTCCTTTCACTTTTACTTTTTAGAGTAGCAAGCCAGCTATAAATATATATCCCAACCCCCCTCCCCTGCGTGATGGTATGGCATTTGTGAGAAATAAACAGAAAATTGCCCCAACTCTCTCCTTCTTGAGCTCCCCTCTGTCCTCAGTCGGCAGCAGGAACACCGGCTGTTCCTACTTATCCCTCTTCCCCTGCGCTGACGAGCAGCAGCTCCTCAAAGGCAGTCTCTTCCCCACGCAGCAGCCCCTAGTGGCGTGCCATGTCCGCAGGACAGTCTCAACACTTGGTCGCCTCGAGCGCGCGGCTCCGGCAGGAGGCCGAGTTCGCCACGGCAGAGGAACGCGAGCGAGTGGTGGTAGAGACCGCTGCGACGGCAGCGAGGGCGTCAAGGCTTGCGGCAGCAAAATTGGCAACGGCAAGGGCGGAAGTGGAAGCGGCGGCGGCGGCGGCACGACAGTAGCACCAACAGCTCTGTCTCCGCCTACGGCAGCTCCGATGATGAGCTGACAAGGGAGGCAGCTCGTGAGCGGGTGGAGCAGTGGGCAGCTGCGCAACCCCACGCGCGCAATGGCGGCAGCTTAGACTGGCGGGGATGCATGTGGCGGCGGCAGCCCAGACGGGCGACGCGGCGGCAGCCCAGACAGGCGTGGACGCGCCGGCGGACCCCCCGGCGGCAACGGTTGGGTCGACGGAGATCGCAGCCGTTGCAGGTGGCATGGCTCTCCCTCACCGGACCGGTACCATGGTCACCACAGGATTTAGGCCGTCATCAGGGAAGTCGGCCCTGGCGGTGTGTGGCCTAAACCCTACCCTCACCAAGACCAACTACGTCGAGTGGGCCGTGGTGATGAGGATAAGGCTCCAGGTGCGACACATGTGGGAGCCAGTTCGGCACGGCGACGTCAACTACGACGAGGATCAACAGGCGCCCAGAAGCGGACTGCCAACGAGGCCTGGGACGCCATCGCTGCGGCACGCATCGGCAGCGACCGCGCTCGCAAGTCCACATTGTAGGCACTTCGCAAGGAGTGGGAGAACCTGGCCTTCAAGCCAGGTGAGGATGTTGATGACTTTGCCCTCCGTCTCAACACTCTGCTGTAGAAGTTGGTGTAGTATGGCGACGACGCCTACGATGAGGAGAGAGCCGTCAAGAAGCTCTTCCACTACATCCCAGAGAAGTACAAGCAGATTGCTCGCTCGATCGAGTCTCTGTTGGACCTCTCCACGATGTCGATCGAGGAGGCGATAGGTTGCCTCAAGGTCGTCGACAGCGACGAGCCACAGCCTCTCTCGAGGCTTATCACCATTGGCGGGAAGCTTCATCTCACTCGAGAGTAGTGGGAGGCCTACCAGGGTGACGGGAAGAAGAGGGAGTCCTCTTCCTCGACAGGCCGCAAGCGCGGCAAGGGACGTGTCCTGCGAGGACGCACCCAGGGTGGCGCCCGCGGAGGCGCCTAGGCCGGCGCGAGATGACGCCTGCCACAACTATGGCAAGTTTGGCCATTGGGCCAAAGACTGCCGACAGCCATGACACGGCCAAGCCAACGTCGCACAGGTGGAGGAAGAGGAAGAGTCGGCTCTGCTCCTGGCACACGCAAGCATCGAGCTATCTCCAGCGGCACCGGCCGCAGCGGCTTTCCTCCAACTTGATGAGCCGAAGGTACGCGCCTTCCTCGGCGATGGCTCCAACAACGACAAGACTGATGAGTGGTACCTCAATACCGGCGCCACCCATCACATGACTGACCGACGGGAGTTCTTCACCGAGCTTGACTCCAGCGTCCAAGGTTCCGTCAAGTTTGGGGGTCGGCTCCATCACCTTCACCGCCAAATCCCTGTGCTCACCGGAATCTACTACATCCCCGCTTTGAGGAACTCTATCATCAGCGTGGGACAGCTGGATGAGAAAGATTCATGCTTGTTGGTCGAGCACGAAGACATGAGGATTTGGGATTGCCGTCGTCGCCTTCTTGCCAAGGTAACCTAAGGCACCAATCGACTCTACGTCTTCAACGTGCAGGTGGCACAACCGGCCTGCCTCCACTTCGAGGCCCTGAAGCGGCTCAGTGCCAAGGAGATGGTGCGAGGCCTGCCGTGCCTTGACCACGTGGAGCAGCTCTGCGACGTCTGCGTGTTAACGAAGCAGAGGCGGCTCCCCTTTCCCCAGCAGATAAGCTTCCGAGCCAAGGAGCGGCTCAAGCTCGTGCACGGGGACTTGTGTGGCCCAGTGACACCGGCCACACCAGGAGGACGACGTTACTTCATGCTGCTCGTCGACGACCTCTCCTGCTTCATGTGGGTGATGGTTCTCGGCAGCAAGGGAGAGGTTGCGGACGCTATTAGGCGCGCGCAGGCTGCTGCGGAGGCGGACTGCGGCGGTGAATTCACGGCGGCTGAATTCGCGTCGTACTGCGCTGATGAGGGCATTCAGCACCACTACTTCGCACCGTACAGCCTGCAGCAGTACGGCGTCGTCGAGCGGCGCAACCAGACGGTTGTAGGGATGGCTCGAGCACTCCTCAAGCAGAGGGGGATGCCGGCCGTTTTCTGGGGAGAGGCGGAAGTGACGGTTGTCTACATCCTCAACCGCTCGACTACCAAGGCCCGTACGAGGCTTGGCATGGGCGCAAGCCGGCGGTCTCCCACCTGCAGTTTTTCGGCTGCCTCACGTTCACCAAGGAGATCGGGCACATCGGCAAGCTCGACGACAGGAGCACCCTAGGGGTGTTCATCGGCTAAGTAGAGGGCTCGAAGGCCTACCGTATTCTCGACCCAGAGACACAACGTATGCGCACGGCGTGCGACGTAGTATTCGACGAAGGACGAGGGTGGGCATGGGACAAGGCGGTGGACGACGGCTCGACTCCAACGTACGACGACTTCACTGTTGAGTACGTCCACTTCGAGGGAGCTGGGGGAGTAGGTAGCTCTTATTCACTGAGCGTGCCTACCTAGCCCCCGAGCCTCCACCGACTCCAGCAGCGACACGCTCTCGAGCTACGATTTCGGCTGCAATGAGTTCTTCGCTGACACCATCACAGCCGGCGACCCCACGCACTCCAGCACCAACAGCCACCCCTCCGGGCACATCCACTCCGACGCCAGGTTGTGTCAAGCACAGCCCGGTGGAGTTCGCTACTCCGCTCTCTCACGACGAGGAGCGCATCGACGCATACCACGACAGCGAGCCGCTGCGGTACCGTACGACGGGAGCCTCAGTCTTTCGCAGAGGCCGAGAGACACGCAGCATGGCGTGCCGTGATGTAGTCGGAGATGGACGCGGTTGAGGAAAACCGCACCTGGGAGCTTGTTAACCTCCCTCGTGGTCACCGCGCGATCACCCTTAAGTGGGTGTTCAAGCTGAAGAGGGATGAAGCCGGAGCCATCGTCAAGCACAAGGCTCGCTTGGTGGCACGCGGTTTCGTGCAGCAGGAGGGGATGCCTTCGCCCCCGTGGCACGGATTACTCCTCCTTGCGCTAGCTGCTCAGGAAAGCTGGTGTGTTCATCACATGGACGTCAAGTCGGCGTTTCTGAACGATGACTTGAAGGAGGAGGTCTACGTACACCAGCCGCCAGGATTTGCGATCCCCGGTAAGGAGGGCAAGGTGCTACTCCTGCACATGGCTCTCTATGGCTTGCGGCAGGCACCGAGGGCGTGGAATGCCAAGTTGGATTCCACGCTCAAGGGGATGGGCTTCGAGCAAAGCCCGCATGAGGCAACCATCTACCGGCAGGGTAATGGAGGAAATGTCCTGCTGGTGGGTGTCTACGTCGACAACTTGGTAATTACCGGCACCAAGGATGCGGAGGTGGCGGTGTTCAAGGAAGAGATGAAGGCCACCTTCCAGATGAGTGACCTAGGGCCTCTCTTCTTCTACCTAGGGATCGAGGTGCACCAGGACGACTCCGGGATCACGCTTCGATAGACCGCCTACGCCAAGCACATCGTTGAGCTGGCTGGGCTCACCGATTGCAACCCAGCTCTTACTCCGATGGAGGAGAGACTGAAGCTAAGCCGCGACAGCATGACAGAGGAGGTGGACTCTATGCAGTATGGGTGTCTTGTGGGGAGCCTTCGCTAGGCTCCCCACACACGGCCGAACTTGGCATTCTCCGTCGGCTACGTTAGTCGGTTCATGCAGCGACCGACGATGGAGCACTAGCAGGCTGTGAAGAGGATCATCCGCTACGTTGCGGGGACTCTCGACCATGGTCTCTACTACCCGAGGTGTCCTAGAAAGGCACACTTCGTCGGGTATAGCAACAGCGACCATGCCGGTGACATCGACAGCGACCACGCCGGCGACATCGACACCAGCAAGAGCACAAGCGAGATTCTCCTCTTCCTCGGCAAGTGCCTCGTTAACTGGCATTCGGTCAAGCAGCAGGTGGTGACCCTGTCCAGCTACGAAGCGAGTACATAGCGGCCTCCAGCGCTTCGACCCGCTCTGGCTTGCGCGACTGCTTGGTGATCTCTTCGGCAGAGACACTGGAGCGGTGGAGCTTAGGGTGGACAGCAAGTTCGCTCTGGCCCTAGCAAAGAACCTCATTTTTCACGAACGGAGCAAGCACATCCGGGTGAGGTACCACTTCATCCGAGGCTGTTTGGAGGAAGGAAGCATCAAGGCGAGCTACATCAACACCACACCAAGGACTAGCTTGCGGACCTGCTCACCAAGCCCCTTAGGAGGATCAAGTTCCTTGAGCTTTGTTCTAGGATCGGGATGGCCCAACTTTCGCACAAGACGACGCACAAGACTTAGGAGGAGAATGATGAAATAAGTCTTGCGCTGTTGGTCTTCTTATGCTGATTGATTTTGTGTTCTTTTTGCTTTTCAGCTTTTAGGATAGGACTAGCATCTTTCAGTTTGGGATGCCTGTTAGGACAGCATCTCCTTTCACTTTTTAGATTAGCAAGCCAGCTGTAAATATGTATCCCAACCCCTCGGATGGTATGGCATTTGTGAGAAATAAACAGAAAATTGTCCCAACTCTCATAGCGCCATCCTCTCGATAAGAGTAAGGATTCTGTTACTAACACTATCATTATAATAGTATTTAGTATATTTTTCTTTCATGTGTTTAATCACGTAAACAAGATTAATCCATAAAAAAGACTATAGCTATCAAGTATTTTACACGTTACAGGACAAAATCTTGCCTCATCTTTCACCCAAATATCACTATCAGCATGCTACTTATTTTTTCTGGCTCCTAGTAGACTAGGTGGGACAAATACACTGAAGAGAAGCACAGTAGTCATCTGTCTTTGTGAAGACAATGTGATTTTCAATAGCCTCATATTCCGGCTGTATGCTTTCTTTTGTGTTCATACCTTCCAATTATGATTTTTTCTAGCTTGTAATCATGCAATCCTTGACAAGACTATTGGTATAAGCGAAAAAAATTGATAACTGAAGCTAAGAATAAGTCAGTTGTCTACTCAGACCAAATCCCCATTAGACACGGCCTTAAACCGCACGCAGGTCCAGTTTGGGTGGCCATCATGTTCAAAGAATATCTGAAGGTAGCTTTTAAAAAAACGGCAACCATTTTATACTGCTAATTAATACCACTAGACTTTTTTTTTTTTTGAGACGACCTGCACAAGACAAAAAAGTTTCTATTGATACAGCAGGAAAAAATTACAAGGTTACCACTAGACCATGAACAACGCTAGAAGTGGAAGTCAGTTAAACAACAATCATCAACATCACTGGGTCCCTCCAATGCTTTGCCATTTTTCTAATCAATTAGGAAAAAAAAAAGAAGACAACAAAGTAAAGTTTGTGCAGTGTGGACTGCATGATTCTCAGATTTCTTCCTGTTCTTTTTTTCTTTTTCAAGATTGAAAGAGGAACACCTCACCTGTGATCCATCCCAGAGCTGGCCCCAGTAGACGCTGCCAAACCCACCCTCACCAAGCTTGTTGTCATAGTTGAAATTGTTCGTCGCTGACTGTAGCTCCTTCAGCGAGAAGATCCGCCATGTCGTCTCCTTCTTCTTCTTCCTCCGGCCAGGTAGAACCCTGAGTATAGAACAAGCAAACAGATCAACAAACGAGCTTCATTTCTCTTCAAACTCTCAAGTACGGACTCTTCTTCCCAAAAAAAAGAATTGGCACATTTTTAACGGATTAATTAGATATAAGTTTCCACTATGTCATTCTATTTCAGCTTGCTGACCAACAACTGCAATCCGAGAGCGAACAGAAAAATTCCCCAATACAAGCAGAGAAAATTCCACGCATCATTTGGTTCATCCATCCAATGAAAACAGGTGAATGTTGCGGTGTTGTATGCTCGCATGATTAATCAGCAAATCACACACAAAACCACAAAACTTGATCAGCAACTCACCATTTCCCCAAACAAAAACCATTTTCTGCTTCAAGACACTTCTCAGTTCCCAGCAGAAAAAATTCTCCCCAGAAAAAAAAAGTTCTTCTTAGCTAATCAATCGAGTAATCTGTTTTGAGCAAACCCATCGAATCCACCAACAGAACTAATCACAAAAAAAATTGCAAATGTTTACCGACGATTCCACCCAACAAGTCAAAACCACCCCCACCCTCGTAAGTCATAACCCACCCAAATGAGCAAATCTCCCCTCTCACCCCCCCCCCCCCCCCCCCCCAAAAAAAAAAAAACACCAAACAGGCAAACAGCACACACAAATCAATCCTCAAATCGCCAGATATGCACTCACCCGTCCACCCCCTTGCAGCAGGAAGCCCACCCCATGGCCGCCGACACCGCCGCAGCCCCCCAAATCAGCACGATACCCCTCCCTCTCCGGAGACCTCCCGCCGCGCGAGGCAGCCCCGCTTCCTCCCCTCACCGCCGCCGGCGACCGCGAGACAGCTGGTTGAGGAGAGAGAGAGAGGAGAAGACGAGGAGACCCGCGGCTTCCTCCTCTCGTGGTGGTGGTGGTGTCGGCTCGTCTTCTCCACCTCGCACTACTCGCGTCGTCTCGTCACCGCGCGGCGCACGCAAAGGCAAGCTCGGGGGCGCGGTCAGCTCACCCACGTGGGGACCGACCGGGCGGGGTGCGGGTCGGACACGTGGCGGGCGGCGAGTGGGCCGTTTTGAACCCGGTGAGGTAACGGTCGGGTTTGGGGTGTGGGCGGTAACGTCACGCGGCGGGTGAGGGGTCGGGGTCGGGGTGGGGTACTGGAGTGGCTGACGTGCGGGGGCCACCACCGGGGGCGATGATGACCTGGCAGCTTGAAGGGGTGGGGCCCTCGGCTGTTGGTGGGATGGCTACGTTTGACCAAAGGAAGATTCCTGTGGCCTGTGGGTGAGACTTTTGCTGAGGTTTGTAGTACTTCCTCCGTCCCAGGAAACGCGTAGTTCTGTCGATTTATCCATGTCCCAGTGAACATGTCGTTCTGCTGCTTTTGCATTACTCTCTTCGTCTTAAAAAAAAAAGCAAACTTTAAATTTCCGTGTCCAACTTTAACTGTCTATCTTATATAAAATTTTTTTATAATTCATATTTTCATTGTTGTTAAATAATAAAATATGATTAATATTTTATACGTGACTTGTCTTTTTAATTTTTTTCTAATTTTTTCAAATCAGACGGACGGTCAAACGTTGGACACGGAAACCAGGGTTTGTCTTTTTTTTTTTTTGGACGGAGGGAGTACGAAGTATTAGTGTGCAAGTTAATGTGGTTTTTCTTGTGGTTTTTTAATGCGTTTTGTAGTACAGGGAATAGATTTTACTAAATTACTAAACTAATGCACTAATGAGACTATTAAAGAGCTATAGGGGTGTTTATATCAGGGTGTAAAGATTTATTTGACGTGTCACATCGGGTATTATATAGGTTGTTTCATAGGGTGTTTGGTACTAATAAAAAAACTAATTATAGAATCCGTCAGTACATAATTTATTAAGCCTAATTAATCCGTCATTACTAAATGTTTACTGTAGCACCGCATTGTCAAATCATAGAGCAATTAGACTCAAAAGATTCGTCTTGCAAATTAGTCACAATATGTGCAATTAGTTAAATTTTTAGCTTATATTTAATACTTTATATAGGTATTCAAACGTTCGATGTGACGGGGTGAAAAATTTTAGGGTGGGATCTAAACAGGGCCGTAGTTTTTGACCAATTCATTTGAGTATTTTGAATATTTCAGGCGTTCTACTGTTAGTACTCCTGTTGTCTTGGTTTGTCTCATTTAGTACGTGAATTTTTAGTGCGCCACAACTTGATGACCACGACCGATTTGGTATCACTATCACACACTCGATGATTATATGTTGGTGTTTATACCACGACCGATTTGGTATTACTTGCTCCGTTTTAAAATAAGAACATTTTGTCCTCTTTTTTCCTTAAAAAAATTAACTTTTAACAATCATGGTATCGAAGTTTATAAAAATAGAGAATAATTGCATTCGAACTAAATAAAGTAGGAGACAATTACAATGAAATTTGATAAAGTTGGTATAATTTATTCTTTTTGCTTTTGTATTGCTAAGCGTGGGATATGGGTGAAAAATAAACTTATTTTGAGGGGATGGAGGCCGGCGGGGTAAAATATATAGGTCACTTTGGCTTTGCAAATTTAGACCGACGTGTTGTTTTCAACAAGTCAAACAAGCCAATGCTAGTAAAAGGACAGTGGCATATCCAGCTATGGCGTATGCAGAATGTGCGTTGATATTTAGGACCTATTCAGATTTGAGGAATTTTGTGGGCCAAAATTTTAGAAGAATTGAACTGTTTGCTGTAAAATTCATACGTTTCGAAGGAGCATTTATAATTTGATCTCAAACAAGGGCGCAAAAGTTAGAGAGACTCCTCAATGAAGGCATTTTACTTTGTGTTATCATACTGTATAAAAACCATCCATGCGTACCAAGCAAAAATTTTCACAATTTGACCTTTTGCAAAAACTATTTTTACAAATGAACCGTCACCAAAACTTATTTAAAAAATAACCCTTGGCGCTGAACTAAGACACCTCAGTGCTAAATAGCGTGGCGCTGAATATGCGTTGACAAGCTGACTTAGTCACCCATCCGCGGTGGCACGGTATTCAACGCCAGTTGACATGGTGCTGAGGTGTCTAAGTTCAGCGCCAGGTGATTTGGCGCTGACCAAAAGAGTCATTTTTGAAATAAGTTTTGACAGCAGTTCATATGTAAAAAAAAGTTTTTGCAAAGGGTCAAATTATGAAAATTTCAACGTACCAAGGGACTAATTATTGCCTACTATTTTATTATGGGATTTGCCCATATATACATACCCAGAGAAGGGAAGACAAAGATGCAATACCAAACAATAAGATAAGAATGGAAAGAGACAAATGCCCCTCACAAAATCCACAAGTGAATGCCATCACAGCTGGTAGCCCAGAAGGCCAGAACAGGACTCCTGTTGGTCTCATTGAGGTTAGCTAGCCAGCCACTATGGAGTGGAGTAGTGTATTATGGAGCATAGTGACCCATCACTTTAATAAGCACCGGTGATTGGCACGCTTCAATCATGGCTTTGTATCTTTGTGCTTGCAAAAGTCTCAAGCAATCCCAAAGCAAAGCAGATGGTAAGATGTTCTGCAGGAATTTTGTAATGTCATCATCCAATGGCCATGGCTTTGGCCCCAATTGACCTGTTCTCACCTCTGCCTGCCCTCATCACACTAATTTTTTTTAAAGATGATCATCAAACTAATTTAATCCACTACCATCAATTATAGTTGAAAAAGAAAGCAAAATTGGACCATTGCTTTAACCCGAAAAAGAAAACTGAACCGGTGCTTCGCTCGATCTGGTCCAATTCAAACACTGTTTATGTAATCGAACATTCGAACCGCTCTAAACTATTTGAGTTGGGCAACTTCATTGTGAATCATGAATTAAAGTAGAGATTTTGGACCGGTTGGCATGGAAAAGAGTTGGGCTCCACGTATATGAATGAACCAAAGAAAAGCCCAACGACCAGAACACCACAATTTTAAACCTAAATCACTTAAAATGGCGCAAGTTCATGGTTGAAAAAAAAACATATAAATGTCATACCTTATGGACTAACTTTTTTTTTCAAAACACAATTAAAATGCAAGCGCTTACAACACACCTTACGTCCCTACACATATGAAAAACTAGGTCGGTATATATTGAGATTGACGAAGTCATCACGGGTGTTTCGCTGTCAACGTACAAGTCTAGGAAGCTACTCTCACTTCTCGGAGTAACATATTTTTCTTAGACGTATACATAGTATATGTGCACTCCTATTTGTCCATATTTATTTTTCAAATTTGGTTTCACTCTCCAGATAGGACTCTTGGGCTTGTTTAGAAGGAAATGGCCCACGCAAATACTGGCCCATCACGAGGCCCACGAGGCCCAAACCTGCGTGTCCAAGGAGGAGGAGAGAAGCAGCAAAGCCCAACTTCATCTGCCTCGTCTCGTCCTCACCCCGCCTCGCCGCCTCAAACCCTCTCCCCACCTGCATCCCCTCTCCTCCACGGCGGCGGCGGACACCACCGCACAAGGAGGAGCTCCCCTGCGGCGAGTGGCACCACGCCGTCGAACATGGACAGCGGGAGCGACTCTGACAGCGCCCCCGAGGAGCTCACCGCCGTCCAGGTACGCCCCTCCTGCCTACGAGAGGAAGCCGAGGACGACGGCCGTCGCGCGAGCTAGAGCTCAGCTAACCCCTGTATCCGAGCGAGGCTTCGTGTGCGTCGTGCTGCCATGCGCTGGATGGATCATGGATAGCACCTCGTTTTGCTGCGCCCGCGAGAGCTGAGAAGCACATGTACTAGTTTAGTAGTGAGCTAGAGCTAGGGTTGTTGGATGTTTACTTCGATCTCACCTTCGCGATGCCTCGTCTTGGAGATCTTGGAGTTCGTGCTGACCGTTGCTCGCTGTTGATGCTTCGTAGGGGGTTGAGAAGCACGACGAGATCAGTAAAGTTGAGAAGGACAGTGCCATCAGGTGTGTGCCCCTTTATCCCTTTGTTCCTTGCGTGTATGCTAGGCTTGATGATTGGATGGATAAGCACTCTGCTGATTGTGCTTCCCTTATTTTGATTTGTGTTGTTTTAGTTAGCTACATGATTATTTAGGTGATTGATACTTCTATTCTATGGAGATGATCTGTGTTTGTGTTTGTGATATATATCAATTTGTATCTTGTCTTAATTTCTGCTTGTTTGCTTGTCAGTCTCAGAAGATGGTACTACAACTGAGGTTTTTTTTTGTTTTAGAACTAAAACTAAAAGTATGTTATTCTCGATGATTATACACCACTTATGCCTAGATGTAAACTGTCCATAAGTGCTTCTAGGTGGTCTTTCAATGTTTGTGGTTCCACATGTACATAGCACATACTGTTCTCTGCAGCAACCTGAAAATATGAGCATTATAATTGATGTTTTGCTTTCCCGTTGTAACATCCATGATCCATGGGAACTGCCTATCTGGATCCCAAATGATTTTGTGAGCATCACGGTGGTGTCACTGTTTCTGCTAATTGTAAGCTGTAGCTTCTCTGACCTAACATAGTCATGTAATCTCAGAGTATCGCAGCAGGAGAAAGAGCGGAGGAGAAGGTGGGCCCAACGAAGAACATCCTCAAAACCAGATAAAAAGGAGCCTCTGGAGGTAGAAGATAAAGACATCAAACAGAAGGCAGAGAATGAAGAAGATGAGGAGAGCGAGGAGACCCATACTATGCCTGGCATGCTCCCTACCAATGTTATCGAAATGCTTGCAGCACGTGAGAAGTATGTGTACTTCCCTTGCACCGTATTCAGTTTTTTTTTTCAATTTTGCGGACTTAATTGGTTACTGTCGTCCTTTTCTCCTTCAGGCAAACCTTCTCATCTGACTCCGAGGAAGAGATAACAAATCAGAAGGTTCAGAAAAGGAAGAAGCGGTTGAAATCTTCCGGGTACTTTTTTCATGTCTTGCAGTCTCATATGAATTATGTGGAAATGTTACTTATGCTAGTTCTTTTGCCAATGTTTGTCAGGCCTGAAACAATTCTGTTGAAAGACGTTCGCTCGACACAGCATGTGAAGAATGCCCTTGCTTTCCTGGAGCAAAGGAAAAACCAGGTGCCAAGATCCAATGCAGTTTTAAAGAACGCGAACAAAGCTTTGCGCCTCCTTTCATCGAAGGGCAATTTTTTGAGTTGAATATGGTAATTGCGAGAGCAAAGGATTTTCTCAATTTGCTGTTAGGTATGTGCTTCGGAAGACATTTATGTTTCAGAGGGATGGTCTTTTTTGTGCTTTTATTTGAGATGAATTGGCTTTCACATCCCAGGCGCACAACGAGCATATCGATGAGCATGAAACTGTACAATACGAATGTTTGCAAATGTAATATGTATGGTGCGTCAGTATTTGACAATTCTTTGGGCATGAGTAATTTCTTATATGGAATATTATTGTTCATTACTTCTTTGCTAAAGAAAATGGGAATTGTTCAGTTAAACCCGTTGACATGAATTATTTGGAAACTTAATAACCAATCAAATGAGGATGGCATGGACATCCGGAGGTTTGCATCCACATGATGTTAATTTTACTTCTGACTTCAATTATTTTTCAACTCGTGTAATATTAATTTGTACTTCATCTGTCCCTAAATATTTGATGCCGTTGACTTTTTTAAAGATGTTTAACCGTTAGTTTTATTAAAAAATTTAGGTAATTATTAATTCTTTTCCTATCATTTGATTTATTGTTAAATATACTTTTATATATACATATAGTTTTACATATTTTACAAAAGTTTTTGAATAAGACGAATAGTCAAACATGTTTAAAAAAGTCAACGGCATCAAATATTTAGGGACAGATGGAGTAATATTATTGTTGAGCGGTGTTCGCCTGGTATGTGGGCGCAGGAGTTGCAAACCAGCATCAGTGTGTCACTTACCTTGTTTGCCGTTGAGCAAAATTTGCTTAGATGAAAATCATATCTGAAAAACCCAATAATTAGCTACCAAAATCTTCAGCTCAATTTCCATTTGTATTATACAGCATCAGGATATATTATGCCGGCGGCGGCTAGATGATGTCTACACCGTAGGGTTGCATGTGCCGGCCGCAACCACCCACAGGTTTTATCTGATGCGGTGAAGGTCAGTGTGAGGCAGGCGCCATTGCACCGACCGAAACACACGAACAGCGACAACAGCAAACAGATACTAGAGCAAAGCCCCCACAAATTTAACTAGATTGGATATTTAGTTATGCTGTGTGTTCACCAACAAGCGCGGGCCGAGCGACAGAGACATATGCTATCCTCCAACAGTAGCATAGCTATGTACTCGCTCCATTTCAGTTTAAAAGAGGTTTTTGACTTGGCTCAAAATCAAACTACTTTAAGTTTAACTAAATTTATAGCAAAAGGTAGTAATATTTTAAACCCAAGATAAATTTATTATAAAAATATATTCAATTATTGATTTGATGAAACTAATTTAGTATTATAAATATTACTATATTTATCTATAAACTTAACCAAACTTAAAACAGTTTGACTTTGATGAAAGTTAAAACGTCTTATAACCTGAAATGAAGGGAGTATTTTTAAAACCACAGGAGGGGAAAAGAGAAGATTGAGAAAATACGCAAAATAAGGTGAGCCATTAGCACATGATTAATTGAGTATTAATTATTTTAAACTTTAAAAATAGATTAATAAGATTTTTTAAAGCAAAATTTATTTTTTTAGAAAAAACACACCGTTTAGTAGTTCAGGAAACGTGTGTGCGGAAACGAAACAAACTCTCTCTCCGGCTGCCGAAGGCAGCCTAACAAGTTTGAATGTTTATTATCCATTTTCAGTTTTTTTTAAACATTAAGGTTTTACTGCACCAGCGAATAATCTTTTTATAGGTCGTATAAATTGATAACCCCATACATAAGTGAATTTGCGGATTAGCCACTTATGTTCATCAGTAAATAATCTTTTTATACATCGAATAAATTGATAATCCGATATATAAGTGAATTTGTGGGTTAGCCGTTTGGTGAGCCACCACCCGGCTCTGCCACTATAAAATCTCCCGAGGAAGATGACGAGGAGTCAGTCAACAGTTGACTAGCTGTTCGATTCGGCCATGGCCACCGAGCTCACTGAGTACTTGCTGCTCCTGCCGCTTCTCGTCGTACCGCTCCTCTACCTCGCGGCGTCGTCGTCGCGGAGGTCGGGGAGGCTGCGGCTGCCGCCGGGGCCGTGGGCGCTGCCGGTGATCGGCCACCTGCACCACCTCGCCCTCGCCGGCGCGCCCACGCACCGCGCCATGCGCGACATGGCGCGGCGCCACGGCCCGCTCATGCTGCTCCGCTTCTGCGAGCTCCCCGTGGTGGTGGCCTCCTCGCCGGACGCCGCCCGCGAGATCATGAGGACGCACGACGTCGCGTTCGCGTCGCGGCCCATCGGGCCGATGCTGCGGCTCGTGTTCCAGGGCGCCGAGGGCGTCATCTTCGCGCCCTACGGCGACGGTTGGAGGCAGCTCCGCAAGATCTGCACCGTCGAGCTCCTCAGCCACCGCCGCGTCCACTCCTTCCGCCCCGTCCGCGCGAACGAGCTCGGCCGCCTCCTCCGCGCCGTGGCGGATCAGGCCGCGTCGTCGTCGTCCTCGCCGGTGAACCTCACCGGGATGATCTCCGCCTTCGTCGCGGACTCCACGGTGCGCGCCATCATCGGCAGCCGGAGCAGGCACCGCGACACGTTCCTGCGGCTGGTGGAGGACGGGCTCAAGATCATGCCGGGGATGAGCTTGCCGGACCTGTTCCCCTCGTCGCGCCTCGCCATGCTCCTCAGCCGCGTGCCCGCCAAGATCGAGCGCCGCCGCCGCGGCATGATGGGCTTCATCGACACCATCATCCAGGAACACCAGGAGAGCAGAGCCGCCGCCGAAGACGAGGACCTTCTCGACGTGCTCTTGAGGCTCCAGAAAGACATGGACTCCCAGTATCCCCTCACCACCATGAACATCAAATCCATCTTGATCGTAAGCTCTCCTCCCCGAACTCCGGCTACTTCCCCCTCGTCAAAAACGAAATCCTCTTCATGTAATTCGCTCGAATCCAGGACATGTTCGGCGCGGGCAGCGAGACGTCAGCGACGACGCTGCAGTGGGCGATGGCGGAGCTGATGCGTAACCCGGCGGTGATGCGCCGGGCGCAGGACGAGGTGCGGCGAGAGCTCGCCGGCGCCGGCAACGACAGGGTAACCGAGGACACCCTCCCGAGCCTCCACTACCTCCGGCTGGTCATCAAGGAGACGCTCCGGCTCCACCCGCCGGCGCCGCTGCTCCTGCCGCGGGAGTGCGGCGGCGCGTGCAAGGTGTTCGGCTACGACGTGCCGGCCGGCACGATGGTGCTCGTGAACGCGTGGGCGATCGGCCGGGACGCGGCGGCGTGGGGCGCCGCGGCGGAGGAGTTCTCGCCGGAGAGGTTCGAGCGGTGCGAGAGGGACTTCAGGGGGGCGGACTTCGAGCTCATCCCGTTCGGCGCCGGGAGGAGGATCTGCCCCGGCATGGCGTTCGGGCTGGCGCACGTCGAGCTCGCGCTCGCCGCGCTGCTGTTCCACTTCGACTGGAGGCTGCCGGGAGGGATGGCCGCCGGCGAGATGGACATGACGGAGGCGGCCGGGATCACGGTGCGCCGCCGTTCGGACCTACTGGTGTTCGCCGTGCCCCGTGTCCCCGTGCCAGCGCAGTAGACAGCTGGTGTTATCTTATCTAAGCCAATATGAGTAGGGAGCGTATCCTATGCACACATGCCCTCACATGTACACACCGTGTACACCAACTAAAAATTATCACAAAAAATTCTAGGAAAATTCATACATATACTTTCAATAGTATTACATCTACGTGCAAAGTCGCATCTTCAAATTCATTCTACATAGAGAATAACAAAAAAGATAAAATTCTGACAAAATTGCAACCTTAAAACTGTCAGATTTTTTGTTTTTTTTGTTACGGCTAAAATATAATGAATTTGACGTTAAGATTTTAACCCTAGGTGTAATACAATTGAAAGTATGTGTATGATTTTTTCTAGATTTTTTGGTGACATTTTTTAGTTGGTGTGCACGTGTGTACACGTGAGGGCCCGTGTGCATAGGATATGTTGCCATATGAGTAATCGCAATTAATGGCAGAATTTACCGATAATGGCCGTCTTTAGATTAATTTTTTTTCTAAAAAAGTCACATCGAATGTTAGACACATGTATGGAGCATTAAATGTAGAAGAAAAAAATCAATTGCATAGTTTGCATATAAATTGTAAGACGAATCTTTTGAGCCTAATTATACCATGATTTGACAATGTGATGATGCAATAAACATTTACTAATAACAAATTAATTGAGATTAATAAATTCGTCCTGCAGTTTACAAGTGAAATCTGTATTTTGTTTTGTTATTAAACTATATTTAATATTTTAAATATGTGTACGAATACTTAAAAAGATTTGGCCAAGCAGCTAAACACAGCCAATTTCATGTGAGCAGTAGTCAAATGGTCTCCTTGATTACCGTCATTAGTCAAAATCGCAGTTCACATCATCACATATTCACATGGCGCGAAAGATTACGACACGCTACCAATTACCAAACCCCCAAACACTTTCCCCCCTCAAAGCCAAACAATGATTGAGGCAGCCATGGCCGGCGGCGCCATGCCGCTGGTCGTGCTGCTCCTTGCCACCATCCCGCTCCTGTTCTTCACCATCAAGCGCTCGGCGCAGCGTCGTGGCGGCGGCGGCGGCGGCGAGGGGAGGCTCCCGCCGGGGCCGTGGGCGCTGCCTGTCATCGGCCACCTGCACCACCTCGCCGGCGACCTCCCGCACCGCGCCCTGAGCGCCCTGGCGCGGCGCCACGGCGCGCTCATGCTGCTCCGCCTCGGCGAGGTCCAGGCCGTGGTCGCCTCCTCCCCGGACGCCGCCCGCGAGATCATGAGGACCCACGACGCCGCGTTCGCGTCGCGGCCGCTGAGCCCGATGCAGCAGCTCGCGTACGGCCGGGACGCCGAGGGCGTCATCTTCGCGCCCTACGGCGACGGGTGGCGCCACCTCCGCAAGATCTGCACCGCCGAGCTCCTCAGCGCCCGCCGCGTCCAGTCCTTCCGCCCCGTCCGCGAGGCCGAGCTCGGCCGCCTCCTCCGCTCCGTGGCCGAAGCCACCTCGTCTTCCTCCTCCGCCTCGCTGGTCAACCTCACCGAGCTGATCTCCGCCTTCGTCGCCGACTCGACGGTGCGCGCCATCATCGGCAGCCGGTTCGAGCACCGCGACGCATACCTGCGGATGCTCCAGGACGGGCTCAAGATCGTCCCCGGGATGACGCTACCGGACCTCTTCCCGTCCTCCCGCCTCGCGCTGTTCCTCAGCCGCGTTCCCGGCCGGATCGAGCACCACCGCCAAGGGATGCAACGGTTCATCGACGCCATCATCGTCGAGCACCAGGAGAAGCGCGCCGCCGCCGCCGCCAACGACGACGACGACGAAGATGAAGACTTACTCGACGTGCTCTTGAAGCTCCAAAAGGAGATGGGCTCCCACCACCCGCTCACCACGGCTAACATCAAAACCGTCATGCTGGTAATCAAGCTCTCCCTCTCTCTATCTCAAAAACCTTCGTGTTACTTGCAGAGTCCCTGATCATGGATCACCTCCCATGTTTCATGATCCTAGGACATGTTCGGCGCCGGCAGCGAGTCGTCGGCGACGGTGCTTCAGTGGACGATGGCGGAGCTGATGCGAAACCCAAGGGTCATGCAGAAGGCACAAGATGAGGTCCGGCGAGCACTCGCCGGGCATGACAAGGTGACAGAGCCCAACTTGACCAACCTACCCTACCTACGACTAGTCATCAAGGAGACACTCCGGCTACACCCACCCGCGCCATTGCTACTGCCACGCAAATGCGGAAGCACGTGCAAGATACTTGGATTCGACGTACCTGAGGGGGTCATGGTGATCGTGAACGCGTGGGCGATTGGTAGGGACCCGACGTATTGGGATAAGCCTGAGGAGTTCGTGCCTGAGAGGTTTGAACACAACGGGAGGAATTTCAAGGGAATGGACTTCGAGTTCATACCGTTTGGAGCTGGACGAAGGATATGCCCTGGCATCACATTCGGGATGGCGCATGTTGAGCTTGTTCTCTCTGCACTTCTGTACCACTTTGACTGGGAGCTTCCACAAGGGATGGCGGCAAAGGATCTGGACATGACAGAGGATTTTGGAGTCACAACACAACGGCGGTCTAACCTCTTGGTGCGTCCAATCCATCGTGTATCGGTTCTAGTAGAGTAAACATACTTGTAAGATATATTTATAATAAATGTAATTGCCAATGTACGTATATTAGTTTCAGTTTAATTTTGTTTTTTTATAATTGGTAAAAGTCGAGTTTGACATTATATGTTTGTGGAGTGATACATATATCATATTAATTTATTTTTATTTTTTTATAATTATTTAGGTGACATGAAAAAAGATATAAGAAGGTATCTCCTCAAGTGATGAAAATCTCTCTCCAGATATACAATTTCTATGTATGTCATTACTTGTTCAATCTTCTATAACTAGGGGGCAGATAACTTGGTTCATTTGGGCTCATTATCCTCTAATTTTCCTCTTGGGTGGTGCATCGGTATATTCTCCAATGTTAATGTTCTCTCTGAAACCTATAAAACGTTTTGCACTAATCAGTAATCAAGTATAATCAGTTCGGTTTCCGCATTTTGAAAGAGGCATGAATAAGTTGTGTCCAGTGTGGTTTTGACGTGAGATGCACGGACACAGCGCACGCAGAACATGTGCACATCCGTGCAGGGCTTCGTACTTGTAGAACGCAAACCTGTTCGTCCATGTCGCGTTCTCCCAGACATCCGAGCCGTGTCGATCGCGTGAGCTGCCATGGCCGGCGAACTCGCGTTCTATCTGCTCCTCGTAGGTCTCGTTGCCGTGCCATTGCTCATCTTGCTCGGCTCCGAGCGGCGCACGGCGGCGAGGACGCGGCTGCCGCCGGGGCCGTGGGCGCTGCCGGTGGTCGGCCACCTGCACCACCTCGCCGGCGGGCTCCCGCCGCACCGCGCCATGCGCGACCTGGCGCGGCGGCACGGCCCGCTCATGCTGCTCCGGCTCGGCGAGGTGGAGGCCGTCGTGGCGTCGTCGCCGGACGCAGCGCGGGAGATCATGAGGACGCACGACGTCGCGTTCGCGTCGCGGCCGGTCGGGCCCATGTCGCGGCTCTGGTTCCAGGGCGCCGACGGCCTCGTGTTCGCGCCCTACGGCGAGGCGTGGCGCCGGCTGCGGCGCGTCTGCACCCAGGAGCTCCTCAGCCACCGTCGCGTCCAGTCGTTCCGCCCCGTCCGCGAGGACGAGCTCGGCCGCCTCCTCCGCGCCGTCGACGAGGCGGCGGCGGCCGGGACGGCGGTGAACCTCACGGCGATGATGTCCACCTACGTCGCCGACTCCACGGTGCGCGCCATCATCGGCAGCCGCCGGCTCAAGGACCGCGACGCGTTCCTCCGGATGCTCGACGAGCTGTTCACCGTCATGCCCGGGATGAGCCTCCCGGACCTCTTCCCGTCGTCGCGCCTCGCCATGCTCGTCAGCCGCGCTCCCGGCCGGATCATGCGCTACCGCCGCCGCATGCGCCGGATCATGGACAGCATCATCCACGAGCACCAGGAGAGGAGAGCCGCCGGTGACGACGACGAGGACTTGGTCGACGTCCTCCTCAGGCTGCAGAAGGAAGTGGGCGCGCAGTATCCTCTCACCACCGAGAACATCAAAACCGTCATGATGGTAAGCTCGACGCCGCCATGCCCGAACCCCGAAAGCTCGACGCGCGCGCCAAAGATGTCTCCACCATTTTTCTCCCTCGCTTCTTTCACAGGACATATTTGGCGCCGCCAGCGAGACGTCGTCGACTACGCTGGAGTGGGTGATGGCGGAGCTGATGCGGAGCCCGAGCGCCATGCGTAAGGCGCAGGACGAGGTCCGGCGAGCCCTCGCCGCCGGCGCCGCCGGCCACGACACGGTGACCGAGGACATCCTACCCAACCTCAGCTACCTCAAGCTCGTCGTCAAGGAGACGCTCCGGCTGCACCCGCCGGCGCCGCTGCTGGCGCCGCGCCGGTGCGACAGCCCGCGCGAGGTGCTGGTGCTCGGCCACGACGTGCCGGCGGGCGCCACGGTGCTCGTGAACGCGTGGGCGATCGGCCGGGACACGGCGGCGTGGGGCAGCTCGGCGGAGGAGTTCTCGCCGGAGAGGTTCGAGCGGTGCGAGAGGGACTTCAGGGGGGCGGACTTCGAGCTCATCCCGTTCGGCGCCGGCCGGCGGATGTGCCCCGGCACGGCGTTCGGGCTGGTGCACGTTGAGCTCGCGCTCGCCGCGCTGCTGTTCCACTTCGACTGGAGCCTCCCCGGCGGCATGGCCGCCGACGAGCTCGACATGGCGGAGAGCTCCGGGCTCACCACGCGACGCCGGCTTCCCCTCCTCGTGGTTGCACGGCCTCATGCCGCTCTCCCCACTAAGTACTGTAATTAATTATCACCACCATCAAATCATCAGAATCTAAACCAAAATATCTTAGAGTTAAGATGAAAGCAAACCTTAACCAAAAGATTAATTTATCATCATGCCCATGAACATTGGCATCAGTAACTGTAAGTTGATAAATGGTTCATATTTGATACATATTTCCTTTTGTTGACTACTTGGATGAGATTCTGAATCTTTTTGTAGACATTTTTTGCTGTTGAAATAACTACACTTTTGACTTGTTGTTCATGGATGGCATCGATATTTTCTATCTGAAGATGACTAAACCTGATGCTTTACAGTAAGCTGCACTGGACGGCGAATACTAATCCCTTATCTCAACAATGGTAGAGCAGGTACAATATAAGGCTATAAACCAGCTATAAACATATTTTAAAAAGATAAAAGAAAATAGAGAAAAGTAGCGGGCTACAGATCTATAGCCAGCTGCAGCACGGACTCCAAGACGTAATGTGTGTATGACAGGTAAGATTAGGTATTAATAGTATAGTAAATAACTATTATATGAATTGGTTATTACATTAGCTATAAATGATTTGGAGCTGGTATTGAGCTATATTATTAAACTTGTTCTTAATAGCTTATCTACTGCTTGACCATGGAGTACGTCACAGTTGCTGTCACATGAATACTTTTAACTTTTCTTGCTTGAAATTTCCAAGCTGAAAGAAACTCTTACAAATAGAAACCCTAGTGTTTTTTTTTTTTAAAAAACAGATTGCTCAAGTGAGTTCTTACATTTTTTTATTTAAAAAAATTCACTTATAAATAGATTGGTAGCCAAGTTAAGACCAAACAGTAGTAGCAACTAGCAAAGGCAGCTCAGCTCAAGTTTAAAGTGAGAGGTGAGAGCTCGGCGGCGCGCCATGGCGGCATCTCGGCTTGCGCTCCTCCTCCTCGTCCTCGCCGTCGCCGCGGCGCGCCACGCGCTCCCGGCGGCGGGGAGCGACGCGCACCCGGGGTACGACGGCGCGGAGGACACCTGCGGGGTCCCGGCGGCGGCGGCGGCGGCGGCGGGGAGGATGGAGGAGTACGGCAGCGGGCGGATCCTGGACATCACCCACGCGTACCGGGCGGACCTGCCGGCGTTCGCGCCGGGGGCGGTGACGGGGCCGGTGGTGCGGCTCAGGGACTCCATGGCGAACGGGACGCTCTACAACCTGTCGGAGCTCAAGATGGAGTGCCACATGGGCACCCACGTCGACGCGCCGGGCCACATGAACCAGGGCCACTTCGCCGCCGGCCTCGACGTCGACAAGCTCGACCTCGACCTCCTCAACGGTACGCCCTCGCCGCCGCCGCCGCCACTTTACTTGTTCCCCTTCCTGCTCGCGCGGCGACATGGTCGAGGTTTTGTGTGGTGCGCGTGATGCCACCGATGCCGGCTGCGGTATCCGTAAAGGAGATTAGTACAGGGGGAATTTGGGATAAATTTGGAGATGAACTCGAAGACGAGATGGGGAACTATAGATAACTATTTTGTTCTGCTACCTGCAGCGCTAGATCAGATCCTCTACCTTAAGTCACGTGAATTTATTACTAACATAGTGACATGTGTGTCCAATAGGTAATTGTTAGTGACAAAGGCACGGTGACGACTTTAAAGGTAGATGATCTCAGTCCGTACCCAATACGTAATTTGCACTTACATATATATGTTTTTTTTAAAAAAAGAGAGGCAAACTTGCTAAAATATGTTTCCACAAAAGGTGTGGAGAAATACTACGATTTGTATAGTTCACAAATAGGATAAATGGTACTTATAGTACATATATCGCTCAAAATATCAAATACTTCCTCCGTTTCACAATCTAAGTCATTCTAGCATTTCCCTGTCTAGATTCATTAACATCAATATAAATGTGGGAAATGCTAGAATGACTTACATTGTAAAACAGAGGGAGTACTTCTCAACTTTAGTATGTGCTAATACATTAACATGTTTTACGTATCTACGTGTACATTTTTCTCAGAATTTTGTAAAGTTCACACATTATAAAACTTTTAAATGGGTGTAGCTATTCCTAGATCCAGAAAGAAAAAGGCTATGGGTACAGAACTCATACAGATGCTGATGTGGCATGCCACGAGTAAACCAAGATTTCTTGTAACTCCCATATAGTAAAATCAAACAGTTGAGAGCTTTGTTTATAAGAGTTATGTAAGATGTTTTTAGTTACAAACTTACAATAGTGAACCGTCCAGTTTGGGAGCAGTTCTTTACATCGATATGAATCTAAGTTAATTGTCTCCTGTGCTTCTCCTGTATACGTCTATCGCTCTCTGATTACAGTTTTGCCTGAGTGGAAAACCAATTCTGTTTGGTTTGGCGTCTAGACATTTGTTTGGAATTGGACCCCACCTAACTACATCAAAAGTTCTCATCACACCCATCTCATTTAGTCATTTTGTTATTGCAACCAAATCGGGTGTGTGCTACATGCCTACAATTTTTTAAAATAATTTGAAACCTAGTTGGTGCTCTGTGTCTGTCCTTTCTCCTACCAATCATTAAGATGAGCATAGAAGCCAAACCTGTCTTTCTGATTTTGCACGATCTCCCTTTGCATACTGACAGCTGACAGGATCAAGTGAATTAGACAGCTCCATTTCAGTGTTAGGTGCTAGTATTAGTCTGCCATTGTTCCAGTTGCTTCTCTCATGCAGAGTTGCAGAGCACAGCTTCTTGTCCTGCTGCTTGCAAAGATCAATTTTTCGTTGGCTTTGTTCCAGCATTGAAGATTCACCTGATATGATTTGATCAACAAAATTAACAGTTTAGCTGAAGAAATGTTGTGAAATACTTAATAGTAGCTGTGAAATGCCTATTCAACAATTCTTTCGAAGTGCACTCTCTGTAATGTAATGCATTCCTAAGGAAATTGCAAATGAAACTTGAGTGAAAATTTGTCAGGTAGTTATAGATATTTGAAGTTGACCGATTTCCTCTTTGCTGGACAGGTCCTACATTATTGGTTGATACTCCAAGAAACACAAATATAACAGGTATCATGCATACTTTTCGTTTTCCAAGGAGCTACCTGCTCTATCACGAATATAATTAATGATTATATGATATATTTGATGAATTTACCACATTCAGCAGTGCTGCCATGTCCCATGGTCACAGATATGACAAAAACATGAATATCACTTCTATGTCTTGTATATAAAATGTATCATTGTTTGCCTGCACTTTCTTTATACAGCTAAAGCAATGGAGTCGTTAAATATACCAAAAGGTGTTCGTCGAGTTCTTTTCAGGACATTGAACACAGATAGGTATGAACTCTTTATGGACATATATACATGCAGATTATATTCACACCTTTTTCCATAGTGCAGGCTCACTTTTTAGAACTTGTCCGTATGCTCATTTTCAGCATTTCTCTTTTACATTTTTACAATACAGATGTCATTAGTTCATCTATATAACCAATTAAACTGTAAGCAAATGATTTGCAGGAAGCTCATGTGGAAGAAGGGAGGTGATCTGAGTTATGTCGGATTCACAGAAGATGGTGCACAGTGGTTAGTCGATAACACTGACATCAAGCTAGTTGGTAAGTAATTCTGATTTATCTTACTACACTTCACAGTGGTATTGATAACTTCCTTTTTCCTTGATCAAGCGAGTGGAGTATTAAGTTACATTTATGGCCTTTTTGTCGGTAATAAAGATATGTATGCATTTTTTTTTTGTTTGATGAGAATTTAATGTTTTGCTATTGGCCGATTGTCTACTCTGCAGGTATTGACTATCTATCAGTTGCAGCATATGATCACTTGATCACTGCCCATGTGGTCTTTTTCAAAATCCCGGTACGGCGCTACCCTTGTTCCATTTCAGTACATCTGTAAATTTATTATTCTCACTTCTTTAATCTACTTCAGAACAAATCCTTGCCAAGCATTGCAGAGCTGAGTACTGACTAAATAGTTAACTTTGAAAGCATGCCATTGCTGCATTACTTACTGACAAGTTTTGGGACAGTACTTGCTTTACTCTGTTTTAATGTTGCTGCAAAGAGTGTTTACACCTTGAATGGCCGGGTGATTTAGAGCACGATGAATCTAGCATGCAAGATTTGCTGAATTTGTTGATTTGCTGGCTCGCTGTAACCATTGGTTGATTTGCTGAATCTAGCATGAATCTAGCATGGTTACTGGCTCGCTGTAACCATTGGTTGATTTGCTGAATTTGTTCTTTCAGAATATCATCCTAGTCGAAGGCCTGAAGCTAGACGATGTCAAGGCTGGAATCTACATGCTGCATTGCTTACCTCTGAGGCTGGTTGGATCCGAGGGCTCACCAATCAGGTGCATCCTGATCAAGTGATTGCTTCATCACTGCTCCTGATAATGGCGACACTGCAGATCATGCCATCTGATGCTGCTACATCCTGGCTGAGGCCTTGAGAGTGCCAAGGCCAGCTCAGTAGAAAAATAATAATAAGTGTAAGCGTGTATATATTGTTTGTCTGATCAGTAATAATTCAATAAAGCACTTAAAGTAATTTTTCATGTAAGAATGCAGCAGATATTAGGAATGTGGTGAAAAAAAACTAACAGACTAGTAAGGGCAGTCCCAACCCATAGTGTGCATAAGCAGTGTCTATGGTGTCATATCAATAAGACATCACAATAGAAACTACACTCCACAACCCATGGTTTCTTAAAATAGGCCATTAATAAATACATCATCTCTTTTCTCTACCGATCATATTTATTCTTCATCTATTATGAAGACACTATTCTCTCCCAATGCAAAACTTGATAGTGTCTAGTGCATAGGTTCTCGTGTTGAAGCTGTGTCTTGCATGAGACCCAGTTTCTTCATCTCTTCACTCTCTCTCTTAATTAATATAGTGCCACATAAGCTAAAAGTCCTACATGACAATGTAGTTAATGTTATAGACACGATCCTAAGTGGAGGGTTGGGACTGCCCTAATCCCTTAGTTCTCAAATACGAGGCGTATTAGCTTTTTACATGTTCTACGATTTGACCGTTTATTTATATCATAATATCAACTACCGCGGAATTAACATCATATAAAAATACTTTTTAAATACGGATATAATAACGCTACATGTATGACATCAAACCCATATTACTAGTTTAATTATTAGTAAAAAAAGTTTAAATGTTAACTTTCCAAAAAAAAATCTATTTTAGAACCGATGGTGTAACAGTTATTGAGCTGGTTTAGTACCTATTGAGATAAGAGTCAAAGGTTAAAATATCATTGGTTACAGCATGGTACTGGACTTATTGTCGAGGTCTAGTAATGAAAACTGCTTGATACATCGAACTTTAATACTGTACTTCTCTTTTTAATACAGCTCGAATCTTAATAAAAACATACAATGACTCAGGATGTAATTGCACATGCATTTGCAGTGTAAAAATCCTCAACTCTACATATGCACACACATTATTACTGAGGAATAGTCACATGATGTATAGGCAGTTCCTTAATAAAAACATACAATGACTCAGGATGTAAGCGCACATGCATTTGCAGTGTAAAAATCCTCTTCAACTCTACATATACACACACATTATTACTGATGGGAGTGTGGAACATACAGATTAATATTAATAAGAGGAATTGCACAATGGACTAGGCTTTTTTTTTTTACCACAGTTGAATAATGGGCCATATATGTAGTTATGTACTTCATGTTTTCACTTCGGACTAGGTTTTCTTACACTTTATTCACATTGGATTAGGGCCATGTCTAGATTCTAACTTTTTTTTTTCAAACTTTCAACTTTTTCGTCACACCAACTGTTTGGACACATGTATGGAGCATCAAATGTGGTCGAAAAAAAAACCAATTGCACAGTCCGACTATAAATTGCGAGACGAATCTTTTGAGCCTAATTACGCCATGATTTGACAATGTGATGCTACAGTAAATATTTGCTAATGATGGATTAATTAGGCTTAATAAATTCGTCTCGCAGTTTATAGACGGAATCTGTAATTTGTTTTGTTATTAGTCTACGTTTAATACTTCAAATGTGTGTCCGTATACTTAAAAAATTTTTAGCACACGAATTAAACACAGCCTAGTTTAGACTTGGGTCTTTTTTTTTTCTCACCGATGCTGTCCATCCACAACTCAAAGCTTGACCATGACCATATGCAATCGAGAGTATCTTGGTGGCAGCCTACAGGACTTAGTGTAACACCATATTCACCTTAGGAGCATAGGCATAAGGGATAGGGCTAACGGACAGGCCGCGGCCGACAACGGTCATCTCGAGCCACGAGTTCAAAGTGTCAAGTTTGGTAACAAACCCTGATCCAATGGGCATAAGGGATAGGGCTGATGGATAGGCTGGCAAGATGGTCATCTCGAGTCACACGGTTCAAAGTGTCAAGTTTAGTACTAGACCTTGATCCAACAGGCATAAGGGATAGAGCTAACGGATAGACCGGCTGACGACGGTCATCTCGAGCCAAGGTTGAAAGTGTCAAGTTTGGTAATAAAACCCTAATCCAACGTGAAAAGGTTTGCTAAGAACTAGTCTAATATGCTACTTAGATAATAACACATGACCCAGAGTGAAATTTGCTCGTAATAATATAAATGTAACGTATATATGTTGTTGGTATGACCAACAAAAATTTAATAAAACACTTAAAGTCTTTTCTATTTTTCTTCTATAATGAACAATGCAACAGATATGAGGAGTGATAAAAGAACCAACAGTCTAGTGGTAGCTCCTGTGTTGGGATCGTAGTTTTGCGTATTAGTCGGTTACTGCACAGCGAGCGTGGTACGGTTATGTAGTACTCCCCCATCCCAATATAGCATGTACTAGGTTAACTTCTTTTGAGTCGAAGAGAGTACTACTCCCTTTGTCTCTAAATATAAGAGATTTTAAATAGATGGAACATTTCCTTCATGTCCAGATTCGTAGTAATAGAAAGTGTTCAATCCGTTCAAAATCCCTTATATTTTAGAACGGAGGGAGTACATCTGTATCTTTACTCGTCTACGCAACAATGGCACGTTGAGTCCAACACTTTAACAATGGCCTAGACTTCTGAATAATCTTTTCGGGGAGTAGGTTAATTAAGAGTGTATACACTCAATTAATTTCATGATTTACCAACAGGTTCTCGGGGTGAGCTTATTTTATTTCAGGATAGTTGATGTGCAACTAAGTCAAACAGCTTTTTTTTTAGTGGCCTATCAAAGTATTGATAGTGCCAAAACTTAGATATATTTTGGCACTACTAACATTTTTATAGGGTAGCATTTTAAGTGAGCGGGTTTGGACTTATACCAGTTGGAAGCCAAATTTTATGTTAAGGTTAAGAAAGTTATAGAGTTATGCCAAATTAACCATAGGTATTACTATTCAATTAGCTCCAAACCAAATAATTACATTCACTATGCAAACTACCCAAAAAAATTGGTATGGCACATTTTGGCATTAATCCAAAATGGCCCTTAGTCTCTCAAACTTAATCATAACCCAATCCGGCCATGGGTCATGGGTAAGCCGATCGTCTAACTTAACTGTAAATGAAATTGAGTCACTAACATATGTGTTCTATTTTACTATGGTCCGCATGTCAGTGGCAGTTAAGTCGGAAGAGGATCTTCGGACGTGGTCACTGACAGGTGGGCCCGCGAGTGGTTGGGCCCACATGTTAGTCACCACGTTGAAGTCAGAGGATCCCAATCCAGTTAAGTCAGGGGATCTCTTTTCGTGATCAGTCACACAAGATTATATTCTTTCCTTTTTTTAATACACCTTAGATTTCTAATATATATAGCACCGTCAACTTTTGGTACAACATTTGATCGTGCGTTTAAAAAGTCACGTGGTTTCTGCGAGACGATGAACTCAAAATTAAACCCAATTATACTCAGTACTAGTATATAGAATGGTCAATTCGGACCGGTCGGGAGTACAGGTCATCCGATTTTTTTTAGTTTCATCGGACGATACCTAATCGTCTCCGACTAACACACGTCCAATCCGGCCATGGGCCATGGCCACCGTAACCGTGTCGATTTTTAATATAGGACACGGTTAACTTTTATTACAGATCATAAGTCTTATTTAAAATTTTAAGCAAATCTCAAAAATATACTTCAAGTTTATTTAGTGATAAATCAAGCCAGAACCAAATATTAATATTTACTTATTTGAATAAAACGAATAATCAAGCATAATATAGAAGGTCAACACCATCATATATTAAAGGGGCAATTTCATTCTTACCCCTACTTCATTCAATATTAGTTTTGCCCCTACTTTTTAGGATTTTCGTTTTTACCTCTGTTTTTTTAAACGAAACTAAGTTTTGCCCCTACTTTGGATGGACATGTTATGAGCGTTAAATCTTTGACGAAAAGACATCCATACCCTCACTGCGTTGTTGCATATTTTCCCCTATTTTGTTCATTAGTTTTGTATTTACCCTATAGTTGCATCTTGTAATTTTCGTAAATCAAAAACTTTTACAAATATAACAATTTTGACATAATATAAAAAAGAAATATTGTTTCAAAATTTGACATACAAATGTGATAAATCTGGACAAATGTTGAACAAAAAATGACAAAATTTGGAAAAAAAAAAAAGGTCATATAGCAAGCTACAAGTCGCCACCGCCTCCTGGCTGGGCCGGTGGGCCGCCGTTGCCGTCGCCTCCTGTCCAAGCTGAGGCGCCACCGCCGCCTCCTCCCCGCGTTGAGCCATCACCGTCACCTCCTGGCCGGGCCGCCACCGTCACCTCCTCCCCATGCCGAGTTGCCACCACCGCCTCCTCCTAACATCGAGCCGTTGTTGCCACCGCCGTCGCCCCCCTGACTGGGCCACAGCCGCTGTCGTCCCCTGACTGAGCTGCTGCCGCCTGATTGGGATGTCGTCATCGCCTCCTCGCTCGCGCCGAGCCATCGCTGCCGCCTCCAAGCTCCCTGCCCACCACCGCCTTAAAGCCCCCTCTCAGCCTCCACCTAATCCCCTCACCCTCGCCGCCTCCAAGCCTCCTCACCCCTGCCGCCGCACCCTCTCCCTGTGCAGGGCACCTCCTACTCATTGGCGGGAGGGGACCACGCTGAGGCACCGCCCGTCGAGGCCCGCTCGTCGCCGCCCGCTCACCGCCGCTAGCCGACGCTCGCTCGACGCCGCCTGCCGCGCTACCGGATGTCGCCAGATAGGGTTTTCATGAGAGGCTGGAATAGTTTCCCCTAATAGATATTTCCCAGGGGTAAAAGAGTCAATCAACAATTCGAATAATGTTTATTTCCTTTTTTCCTTTATTTATTTAATGCTATAAGCCTGATCTCACTTACTTCCGTCTAAACCAAGGGCAAACGCCTCTTTTGATAAAAAAAAGTAGGGGCAAAAACGAAAACCCTAAAAAGTATGGGCAAAATCAATATTAGACATCAAAATAGAGTAATTATCGCTATATTAAAAAACGAAAGTAGTATATAAGACACGTCCATCCATCCATCTTGCGGTTGGATTTTACCAGTCTTCACGGCGCGTGTGAGTACTGTACGTGTGTGACCCCAGCCGTGACGCCGCCTGCACTTGACGCCAAAATTAACCCTGGGGTTCCTTGCCCGGTTGCCCCACTCCACGACTCCCCTTAATGAAGTAAGTGCTAGTGAGTCAATAGGTCGATCATTCTTTCTAAATATTTCATTTGTCCTAAAATATAAAATATAAAGATTTTGATTAAATGTGATACATCTTGGTATTATCATCGAGCTTATCTATATTCGTAATAAATATGGTCCATCCAACTTAATTTTCTTATATTTTATAACAAAGTGAGTAAATATTGATAGAGAACTTTTCTTAAAAAAATTTGTTTAAGCCAAAAAAAACATGATCATGATTTAACGTTCACAATCCAGATACAGGATAAAAATCAGTAACGAGCAGTATCTTCAGATTTCATGGAAGAATGGCCAAAAGTTATAAACAAAAACACATGTATTTTATAACGAAGGTACTTCCCCCGTTTCACAATGTAAAACTTTCTAGCATCGTTCATATTTATTTTATTTAGATGTTAATGAATCTAGATATATGTATGTGGGGTGCCATGTATATGTTTAGATTCATTAACATCTATATATATGTGGACAATGCTAGAAAGTTTTATATTATAAAACGGAGGAAGCAGGTACTCACTGTCTCACTAGCTTAGCTTAGCTTGGCTTGTCGTCTTTGTATTGGGTCTCCATCTGGATTAATTTTCTCGGGGGTTTCCTATACTCCGTCAAACCTTAATAGCTTATCTACTGCTTGACAATACGTCACAGTTGCTGTCACATGGATAGTTTTAACTTTTCTTGCTTGGAAATTTCCAAGCTGAAAAATACACTTACAAATAGAAAATGCCAGGTTTGATCGAGTGAGTTGTTACATTTTATTAAAATTCACTTATAAATAGAGTGGTAGCCCAAGTTGAGACCAAATAGTACGTAGCAGCAGAAGCAGCTCAGCTCAGCTCAAGTTCAGAGTGAGAGGTGAGAGAGCTCGGCGGCGCGCCATGGCGGCATCTCGGCTTCCGCTCCTCCTCCTCCTCGCCGTCGCCGCGGGGCGCCATGCGCTCCCGGCGGCGGGGAGCGACGCGCACCCGGGGTACGACGACGGCGCGGAGGACACCTGCGGGGTCCCGGCGGCGGCGGCGGCGGCGGGGAGGATGGAGGAGTACGGCGGCGGGCGGATTCTGGACATCACCCACGCGTACCGGGCCGACCTGCCGGAGTTCGCGCCGGGGGCGGTGACGGGCCCCGTGGTGCGGCTCAAGGACTCCATGGCGAACGGGTCGATCTGCAATCTGTCGGAGCTCAAGATGCACTGCCACACGGGCACCCACGTCGACGCGCCGGGCCACATAAACCAGGGCCACTTCGCCGCCGGCCTCGACGTCGACAAGCTCGACCTCGACCTCCTCAACGGTACGCCCTCGCCGCCGCCGCCACTTTGCTTGTTCCCCTACCTACTGCTCGCCGGCGACATGTGCTGAAGATAATCCAGCGCCATCTCCTATTTCTGCTCCACTACTTCCACGCGCGTGTGTTGTGTTGGAGATCATGCGCATGTATAGCGCTCGCCACCGCGGCGGCTGTCACGCACACCACCGCACCGGCCGTCGCGCACGCTGCCACGACAGTCGCGTTCACCACCACCTCGTCCGTCACGCACGCCGCCGACCTGTAGTCAGGGAGTCGAGAGCCTCCGTCCACTACCCTGTTCTAACGAGAACCAACTATGAGGAATGGGTCCTCCTTTGGAGTAGAGTTACTTTCCTTTAGTTGTCTTTTATCTTTGTTTTTCTTTCTTCCTTGGCACGGTCTGGTTAAGTGCGTTGTGTATCAAAACTCTATTCTTCTAATATATTAACGTACAATCCTTTTACGCGTTCGCGAAAAAAAGGAATGGGTGCTCCTCATGGCCGTCAACCCGTAGGCATAGGGTCTTTGGCATGCCGTGTAGCCCTTCGACGACGAGGAGATCGAGTACCGTGACGATAGGCTGGCGTTGGCCGCGATTTTACGCGCTCACGGCGCAGTCGGCATGGGAGGCAATCAAGACGGTGCGCATCGGCACACGACGCGTGCGGGAGGCGAACGAGCAGCTGTTGCGCTGGGAGTTCGCCGATGCAAGGTTCAACGATGGTGAAAACGTGGAAGATTTCTCCGTTTTGTAGTAGGTGCCAGTATTAGTCTGTCATTGTTCCAGTTGCTTCTCTCATGCAGAGTTGCAGAGCACAGCTTATTGTTCTGCTGCTTGCAAAGATTCACCTGATATGATTCGATCAACAAATTAACAGTTTAGCTGAAGAAATGTTGTGAGATACTCTCTCCGCTTTAAATTTGACCAAGTTTATAAAAAAATAATAATATTTTCGATCCAAGATAAATTTATTAAAGAAATATATTTAATTATTAATTTAATAAAACTAATTTGGTAATATAGGGCCTGTTTGGCAGCTCGTTTTCGCAGCTGTCTAGCTGCGCTGCACAGCTCAGCCGTTCGGCTGCAGCAGCTGCATCGCTCCTTATCGTTTCCATCTCCTGTAGCGACTGTTGGCCCCTACAGCGACTAGAGCGGCTGTTGGCTGGCTGCTGCAGTGCAGAGGCAGCGCTGCTACAGCCAGACCTACCGAATAGGCCCATAAATACTACTATATTTATGTATAAATTTAGTCAAACTTAAAGCAGTTTGATTTTAACCAAAGTCAAAAGAGTAAAATACACGGCCGGTCTTTAAAGTTGGAGCGAGGTGTCACTTAGGTCCATGATCTTGAAAAATCGACATTAGGGTTTCCAATCTTGTTTAAGTGACTCATTGAGATCCAAAGGACCTTTGACCGGGTTGATTGGCTTACGTGGCGGTCCAGCGTGGCAACATATTTACATTTTGCCCCCCCCCCCCTTTGCTTCCCCGTGTTCGATCCAACGGGAGCACCGGCGGGCCTGGAAGGCCGGTGGTAGGGAGCACGGTTGCCGTCGGTGGGCGGCGGGCGCAGCGGCGGTGGGCAAGTGTGGTAGCGGGCTGTGGGCGGAGTGGCAGTGGGCAAAGCAGCGAGTGTAGAGGCCGCAGGCGAATCGGGAGAGAGGAGGAGGGCGACGCCGTCGTCGCGGTCGGCGGCTGTAGTGGGGAAGCACGGCGGCAGCCAAAGATGGGCCCAAGGAGGCTACAGAAGGGTGGGGAGAAGACCAGTAGGGGCGCAGGGCGAGGCGGGAGAGGAGGTCCGGCGACGCGGCGGCGGTGGCAACGCAGGAGAAGGGGAGGGTGGCGATGGCGGTAGCACAGGGGAGAGCGAAGAGGACAGGGGAGCACGGCGGCTCGAACATGGCCGGTGGCAAACGCGCGCCGCACGTGGAGAGGGAGGAGGCGGAGAGGTCGGCGGCATGGCGTTTTGCTTGGCCTTGTCGTCTCCCGTGCACCACCGCTGTTGCCACTCGCGTGTGTGTGTCGTGCTAGTGTGCTGCTTGCTACTGGCGCTCGCGGCGCCGTTGGTAGCTGCAGCGGCGTGGCATGACTACGGCGGCACGCTGGCGTTCACCGCCACGATGCGGCATGACTACGGCGGTGGCGCGGCATCGATGGCACGGGAGCGCAGGCGGACCTAGGAGGCTGGCAGCAAGCAAGCACGGTAACCGTCGGCGGGGTACTGGAGGGGTACCGCAGGTGCGCGTGCTGGTGCACGCCGCTGTCAGCGTGTTCCTGCGTGCGCCACGCGATGAAGGGGTTGGATCAAACACGGGGAAGCAAAAGGGAGGCAAAATGCAAATATATTTCCCTGCTGGACCGTCACGTAAGCCAGTCAACCCGGTCAGAGGTCCTTTGGACCTCAATGAGTCACTTAAACAAGATTGGGGATCCTAATGTTGACTTTTCAAAATCATGGACCTAAGTGACACATTGCTCCAACTTTAAGAACCGGCCATGTATTTTACTCAAGTCAAAACATCTTATAACCAGAAATGGAGGGAATACTTAATAGTTGTGAAATGCCTATTCAACAATTCTTTAGAAGTGTGCTGTCTGTAATGTAATACATTCCAAAGGAAATTGCAAATGAAACTTGAGTGAAAATTTGTCAGGTAGTTACAGATATTTGAAGTTGATCGATTTCCTCTTTGCTGGACAGGTCCTACATTATTGGTTGATACTCCAAGAAACACAAATATAACAGGTACTATTATGTATACTTTTCTTTTTTCCAAGAAGCTACCTGCTCTATCACGAATATAATTAATAATTATATGATATATCTGAGGAATTTACCACATTCAGCAGTGCTGCCCATGCCCCCATGGTCCCACAGATATGACAAAAACATGAATATCACTTCTATGTCTTGTATATAAAATGCATCACTGTTTGCATGCACTTTCTTTATACAGCTAAAGCAATGGAGTCGTTAAATATACCAAAAGGTGTTCGTCGAGTTCTTTTCAGGACATTGAACACAGATAGGTATGTACTCTTTTCTGGACGTATATTCATGCATAATATTCACACCTTTTCCCATAGTGCAGGCTCAGTTTTTAGAACAAGTGGTCCGTTGTCCATATTCTCATTTTCAGCATTTCTCTTTTGCATCTTTACAATACAGATATCATTAGTTCATCTATATAACCAATTAAACTGTAAGCAAATGATTTGCAGGAAGCTCATGTGGAAGAAGGGAGGTGATCTGAGTTATGTCGGATTCACAGAAGATGGCGCACAGTGGTTAGTTGACAACACTGACATCAACCTAGTTGGTATGTAATTCTGAGATATCTTACACTTAACAGTGGTATTGATAACTTCTTTTTCCTTGATCAAGCTAGTATTAAGTTACATTTATGGCCTTTTTGTCGGTGATAAAGATATGTATGCATTTATCATTTTTTTTGTTTGATGAGAATTTAATGCTATGCTATTGGCCGATTGGCTACTCTGCAGGTATTGACTATCTATCAGTTGCAGCATATGATCACTTGATCACTGCCCATGTGGTCTTTTTCAAATTCCCGGTACGACGCTATCCTTGTTCTATTTCAGTACATCTGTAAATTGGTCATTCTCACTTCTTTAATCTACTTCAAAACAAATCCTTGACAAACATTACAGAGCTGAGTACTGACTAAATAGTTACTTCCTCCGTTTCATAATGTAAGACTTTCTAGCATTATCTACATTCATATAAATACTAATGAATCTAGACACACATATATGCCTAAATTCATTAGCATAGACATGAATGTAGGTAATACTAGAAAGTTTTACTCCCTCTGTTTCACAATGTAAGTCATTCTAGCATTTCTCACATTCATATTGATGTATATGTCTAGATTCATTAATATCAATATGAATATGAGAAATGCTAGAATGACTTACATCGTGAAACGGAGAAAGTACATTATAAAACGGAGAGAGTAACTTTGAAAGCATGCCATTGCTGCATTACTTACTGACAAGTTTTGGGACAGTACTTGCTTTACTCTGTTTTAATGTTGCTGCAAAGAGTGTTTACACCTTGAATGGCCGGGTGATTTAGAGCACGATGAATCTAGCATGCAAGATTATATTACTGGCTCGCTGTAACCATTGGTTGATTTGCTGAATTTGTTCTTTCAGAATATCATCCTAGTCGAAGGCCTGAAGCTAGACGATGTCAAGGCTGGAATCTACATGCTGCATTGCTTACCTCTGAGGCTGGTTGGATCCGAGGGCTCACCAATCAGGTGCATCCTGATCAAGTGATTGCTTCATCACTGCTCCTGATAATGGCGACACTGCAGATCATGCCATCTGATGCTGCTACATCCTGGCTGAGGCCTTGAGAGTGCCAAGGCCAGCTCAGTAGAAAAATAATAATAAGTGTAAGCGTATATATATTGTTGTCTGATCAGTAATAATTCAATAAAGCACTTAAAGTAATTTTTCATGTAAGAATGCAGCAGATATTAGGAATGTGGTGAAAAAAACTAACAGACTAGTAAGGGCAGTCCCAACCCATAGTGTGCATAAGCAGTGTCTATGGTGTCATGTCAATAAGACATCACAATAGAAACTACACTCTACAACCTATGGTTTCTTAAAATAGGCCATTAATAAATACATCATCTCTCTTCTCTACCGATCATATTTATTCTTCATCTATTATGAAGACAGTATTCTCTCCCAATGCAAAACTTGATAGTGTCTAGTGCATAGGTTCTCGTGTTGAAGCTGTGTCTTGCATGAGACCCAGTTTCTTTATCTCTTCACTCTCTCTCTCTTAATTAATATAGTGCCACATAAGTTAAAAGTCCTACATGACAATGTAGTTAATGTTATAGACACCATCCTAAGTGGAGGGTCGGGACTACCCTAATCCCTTAGTTCTCAAATACGAGGCGTATTAGCTTTTTACATGTTCTACGATTTGACCGTTTATTTATATCATAATGTCAACTACCGCGGAATTAACATCATATAAAAATACTTTTTAAATACGGATATAATAACGCTACATGTATGACATCAAACCCATATTACTAGTTTAATTATTAGTAAAAAAAGTTTAAATGTTAACTTTCCAAAAAAAATCTATTTTAGAACTGATGGTGTAACAGTTATTGAGCTGGTTTAGTACCTATTGAGATAAGAGTCAAAGGTTAAAATATCATTGGTTACAGCATGGTACTGGACTTATTGTCGAGGTCTAGTAATGAAAACTGCTTGATACATCGAACTTTAATACTGTACTTCTCTTTTTAATACAGCTCGAATCTTAATAAAAACATACAATGACTCAGGATGTAAGCGCACATGCATTTGCAGTGTAAAAATCCTCAACTCTACATATGTACACACATTATTACTAAGGAATAGTCACATGATGTATAGGCAGTCCCTTAATAAAAACATACAATGACTCAGGATGTAAGCGCACATGCATTTTCAGTGTAAAAATCCTCTTCAACTCTACATATACACACACATTATTACTGACGAGAGTGGAACATACAGATTAATATTAATAAGAGGAATTGCACAATGGACTAGGCTTTTTTTTTTCTTTACCACAGTTGAATAATGGGCCATATATTTACTTCATGTTTTCACTTAGGACTAGGTTTTCTCACACTTTATTCTCATTGGACTAGTTTAGACTTGGATCTTTTTTTCTCATCGATGCTGTCCATCCACAACTCGAAGCTTGACCATGACCATATGCAATCGAGTCTCTTGGTGGCATCCTAGAGGACTTTGCGTAACACCACATTCACCTTAGGAGCATGGGCATAAGGTATAGGGCTGACGGATAGGCCGGCCAACAACGATCATCTGGAGCCACAGGTTCAAAGTGTCAAGTTTGGTAACAAACCATGATTCAACGCAAATGGTTTTCTAAAAACTAGTCTAATATGCTACTTAGATAATAAAACATGACCCAGAGTGAAATTTGGTCATAATAATATACTCCCTCCATCCTAAAATATAAGCATTTTTACTATAGTGATGAGTCAAACGTTTTTAACTTTAGCTATTAATAGAAAAAAATATTAATCACGTAAAATTGATATTATTAGATTTATCATTATATGTAACTCTTTTTATTTAAAACATCTTACTTTTATAGATATTGTTGGTCAAAGTAGTATCACAAAAACCGTGTCACAGTCCAAAATGCTTATATTGTGGGACGGATGGAGTAAATGTAAACGTATATATGTTGTCGGTCAGCAAAATTCCAATAAAGCAAAAGTCTTTTCAATTTTTCATCTACAATGAAAAATGCAGCAGATACGAGGAGTGGTAAAAGAACTAGTAATAACACTCTAGTAGTAGCTCCTGCAGAGTGAGTTGGCGGCTCAGGGTGTAACCCATTTATAGATCAAAATAAGTGGACTCACGACGCTTATTTTAGCATATAAGTAGGTTTCGCAGGTTAGACACTTACAATCCTTAGCGGCCTTCTTCAGAGTCATAGCAAAAGGTTTCTTTGTGTGGAGAGATGTTATACAATTTATGGATATCTTCACAGTCATAGCAAAATGTGAGGTAAAGGATGAAGAAACCTCCTTTTGGGGGTGATGTATGGAATAGCATAGTCAGATCAATCTCTTTCCCAAGAGCATATTCTTTTGTTTCCAACGAAAATGATTCAGTTTGCATCGCAAGTTTAAAAGACATATCTCAAACCTTCATTCTCCACTTTATAAGAACATGCTTATCAGGAATATATCCAAATGTTCTGAATTACTTGCATCTATAGGAATTCAGTGCCCCTTCAGTCAATGATTGTTGGTTGAAACCTGTAATAAATTGGGATTTGTCTCTAAGCTTTGAAGAAATTCTACATCAAGGCAGCCAAGATGTCACATGCTTCTTCTCACTCTGTTGAAAAGGTCCTATATGCAACATGGAACATATGGAATGGAAGCAAAGGAATGGCCATATTATTCCTATTTTGGAATAGAATACCCTCTTTGTTTTCTTGGAAGTCCTCTTAAAAGTGAATACTCCTCTCTTACTACATCGTGTAAATCATTACGAGAGATCAGCTTTATGTGATTGGATAGACATGCTGTAAATTGTTCTTTTAATTTTTAATATATTGAACCGTACAGTGTTTCTGCTAAAAAATAAAATAAAATGAAGAATAAATTACACTATGAACTATCTTTTATTACCAAAGTTTCATTCTAGACCATCTTTTTTTTTTCACTTTTCGCTAGATATTTTTGGTTTTTTATTTTACTTTAACCACCCAAACTTTCTTGTTTTGATAAATACATTTGAGAGATCCAAGAAATACTGTAGAAGAAAGTTTTTTAAGGAAATTAATTTTTAGAGACATAAAGCAAATAATCTGCAACAATAATCTAGCGAAGTAGCTAAACAGAACATAGCCTTAATTCACGACTAGACATTTCTAAATATGAGAGCTTTCTTAGAGGGCTCCCAATTAGTATAGGAATAAAAAGATCAATTGATCGATGTAGTTGCTTCTTTAATCGTATGAATGAAAAAAAAAATGTGGATAAAACTTTTATATGTTATTAGCAGTTTAAAAGCCAAATGCTGGAAATAGAGCACGATGAAAAAAAAAAAAACAAAATCAACTCTAAACTTAAGTTTCAGCTGATAAATTAAGTTTCGAGGTTGCCACTCTCAAGATCTGATCCAAGGGATCAAAGATGTAGTAATAAATGTTTCATCCTTGTTTCATCAAGTTCTACGGAGTACTAGCAAGGGTCAGCCACAGATATAAAGAAATGAAGTGCCGGGGAAAATAGAAGTCCATAGATCGCATGGTGCATGGTGAAATTAACCCCCTGAAAGTTTGCTGATCACAAAAATATTCTACTCCTACTTGGTTCAGTTCTCTGTCTTGTTAGTAACATCGTACATTACTTTACATGAGTAAGAAATGGGCAGATCCGTAAAGGATACCGTACCACAGGCAAACTAGAAAACGCAGCTTACAAAGAGTGCAATATGGCGGAAAAACAAAACTATTCTTGAAAGAATGAACTAATCAGTCTATTACCTAGCAACTCCATTTTGATGATTTATGATCGATGGTCGCCAACTTCTCTGATGCAGATGCTCAAGATGACACCTACGCACAATGATCCATCCAGTTGCTGATATATGAGCATAAGAATGAATGCATGTTCAGTAGAGCACCGGATAGTTGTCAGACTCCGCATCATATTCATACGGATAAGGCATTCATGTTTGTATCTGCCCAGACTTGGATGGTTGGATTTAGTACTTGATCACATGATGTCGCAACCATAGTTCATACATAACCATGTGGAACGCATCGTAAGGAAGAGGAGGTGAATGCCACACAAAGTGTTTCTGTACCTGCAATCCCAATTAAACATGTTACAGTATAGTACCGCACTGCTGAAACTTCAGTGCCTCTAAACAATGGCTGAATCAAATTATTTACACGCAAACAGACCTGAGGGCAGCTAATGTTCTGAACAAGACAAGTGACACATTACAATCTTGACCAAGTAGCTTATTTGTACTATGAATGTGATCTACTATATTTATTTTCAATTACAGTTAAGTACAACGCTGAATTACATGCTTACTTTTGTAAATAATTCGGCGGCTTCATAGAAAAAAAGGAGGGTCAAGAGTTGCAAACCTGAACAAGAGATTTGTGCAATTCAACAAACTCTTCCTGTGATATAGATTTAAGTATACTTTTTAGTTGATATACATCACGCTCCTTAAGTACAACAGCAAATTTTCTCCAGTCTAGGATATCATTGAAAGGCAAATCGTAGTAGTCTGACAAAATAACTAAAAGGATGAAACAAAATGGATTAGAACTCAATAATCAGAAGGGTACTGAAAATATCAGTTCCCGTGAAATAGGAAAAACAGCATAAGTAGAGTGGCATGTATTATGAATGTCACTGGGTAGAAATACTAACCAGGAACACAACCGTAGTGTATTGAATCAGATATACGGGCACTATTAACTTGAGAGCCACCAGGACAAATACAGAACTTTGTGCGGTAGAACTGCTTCTGGTAAACCAGCTCTCCAATAGCTCTACTGATCCGATTGTTACTGATAGCAAGCTCTGTATCATTCTCCCAGACTCGTGCCAAAATGACTCTTATTTTAGAATTGCGATGGCCAGCCCAAAATCCAAGGATTGTCCTGTTGCCATGGCAAAAGCAACAAAAGACAAATTTTGTAGGAGTGCAAATAGATGTTCAAACCATAGCATTGTCACAAATTTATGGTCATGACAACTTTCATTTTGCTACAAGGTGATTCGTTGCACATGAACAAAGTGCTGAACTAAATGTAAAACCATGTAGTCTTCTGAATTAATCATAGGTTGTAAGATTCAAGGCATGATCAACAAGATAACCACGTGAGTAAGTGTGAGTGTTTTACAGAATTTCTCAAGTAAACAGATATTTTTCACTTGAAGGCACTATTACTAGAAAAGTCTAGAATCATACATGGAGGCACACATATATAGTCAGTCTAGGAAAAAGAATCATTCAGAAGTCCCAAATGAACAATTTTTTTATGAAGACAACCATAGAAGAATATAAGATCACATATATAGCATAAGAAGCAGTAAGTGTCATTCCAACCTGTTCTCAACATCATTTCCTCCTTCAGGCAGAGCAAATGGCTGCAATACTTGAGGAAGAGCGATATCCTTATGCGGTATAAAGTCAACATTATAGCTTGGAGAACAGACAACTCTAATAGAATTCTTCACCATGAATGGAAGTCCTTCAAAAGCCCTAACACCTACATCATGGCAGGTGACAAAGAAATGGTCCGCTCCAAGTGTCCTGTTCCAGTAAGGATACTTGTTTATCAAGCCTTCCACATAATCCTTAACTATTATTGTCATGTTCTCATATGAAGTACCCTGCAAAGACAGACATATGCACGTCAACAATTATAAAAGATCAATTACAAAAGATATGGACAACCAACATACAATTTCAGTCACATCTAATAACAGGAAATTCATTCCTGTATCAGATGAAAAGAAAAATGCATTTCAATGTTTGTAAGCCGACAAATTTCCGAAACCAAAGATCTTGCACCAGACTATACTGCTGACTAGAAACCTATCGGCACATCTACAATATAGTTCTACTTTCGCTTCAATAATGACATGCAGGTATAAACAACACATTAACTAATACGACTTTGAGAACCGTTACTATCCCAAATTCACAGTGCAATGTTCCAGCTATAGGCTGAAGAAAGGAATTTTACATCATAAAGCGCATTCTACTATTAATAAATTCATTTGCCGATTGCCCCAACCACACAGCAACCGAGCAATACTCAATGCACCAAAACGGTGATGCCATCCTAACACGACAATTAGGCCCTGTTTGATTTAGATTATTGAGTGGAATGTTGTCGCGGATTATCTACTTGATTATAGGAGTAAATCGAATATTATATTAAGAAATAAACTTAAAAAAATAGCTTGAAACAAGTGATCTAAAGTTCTAAACCATACAATACAGTAGACGATTTTTTTTTTTTTGAGAAAACGTATTTCTCGAAGCATGGAGCAAACAATCTGTTTCAATAATCCGATGAACGAGCTGAAAAGAACATGGCCTTACAATGCTATGGAAGTGTAAATAGAAGTAGAGCGGAGAATGGACCTTGCCGCGCATCTTGTGGGGGGAGATGGGGACGAAGAAGAGGTGCGCCTTGTCGGGGTCGCCGGTGCGGAAGCGGCTCTCGCGGATGTTCTGGAAGAAGTAGCCCTCGCTGGCGTACTTCCCCGTGAGCTTCCGCGGCGTCTGGTAGAACGTCTTGGGGTCGCCGTCCGGGTAGATGTACACCTTGAAGCTCCGCTCCATCTCCGCGTACCCCGCCGCGAAGGCCTCGGCGGAGTGGTACACCGACGGCCGCGCGAAGGAGGAAGGGCGGGAGCCGCCGATGGCGAGGGAGGGTGGGGCCGCGGCGGGGCGGAGCGAGCGGAGGGAGAGGAAGGTGAGGGAGAATAGGGCGAGGGCGGCGAGTAGCAGGAGCGCTCGGGGGAGGGGCGCCGCGGCGGCGGAGGCGGCGCCGGGGAGGCGGCCGGCCATCGCCGGAGTTGGGGGGAGGGGAGGCTGGAAGAGTGATGCGAGGGTGGATCGGAAGGGTGTGGGAAGTTGAGGGTGTTAAGTGTAAAATCAGCGTTAAGAATGACATGAGATTGAAGGGACATTAGGCCCTCTTTGTTTAGGCTTATAAGCCAACTTATAAGCCGAAAAGTCTAAGGCCCATTTTCTTTCAGCTTAAGATTATTATAATCTAGATTATTGAGTCAGATTACTATAAGCTAGATTGTTATAATCTGTAGTAGAATAAGCGGTTAGCTATTTCTTTTCTAGATTATTAGAGCCTAGATTATTGGGTTTGCAAGTCTAAAGAGGGAGTGGAGTGGCATGGTGGGTAATTTTTCACCCAATAATCTGGAAAAAGCTCACCTAAATGAGCTTATCAGATTATAATAAGCTGGACTCCAGATTATAATAAGTTGTTTCAATAAGTTGTATGTTTCTTTCAGCTTACTCCCAATAATCTGGATTATAATAATCTCAAGTTGAAAGAAACAGGGCCTAAGCCTGAACAAACAAACAGTTTTCGTTTGTCTTTTTTGAAGCCATAAGCCACTCTAACACTATTAAGCAAAAGTTAGGTTGGAGAAGCTTTTTTGGCTTACGTGAGGTAGATGCATGACTCCACCATTAAACTTAAGACATTAAATCCACCGACTTATAATATATAAATCGTATATGCAAATAAGCTGACTTAAAAATCTAAGCCAATAAGCCAAAGCCTAAACAAATAGGGCCTAATTATTTGTCACGTGCCAATTAATGATTTGCCACTCGATATCGATATCTATGATATGTGGGTCTAGTGGCAAATTCTTTAGAACCACTCGTAAAAGTGGCAAAAAGTTAATTATTCCAGGATTTGAAAACATGAATTAAAGATGGTTGAATCATGTTTCAAAACTCATACATATATGCTCGTGAGGATCCATATAGTATTTGGGAAAAGGAACAACAATGTTTACTATTTGGCACATTCACAGATTCACTATCCAATTACGTGTGACGACGATCATTTCTCTTTGCTCGTCTCCTATATTTCTTCATTCGCGATGGTTGTAGCTTGCATCAACGAAGTAACCCACGTTATCATGGATGACATTGCCATACGGTGTTGTGCTCTGATCATTCAACAACTTTGATAATGGTGGTATCAACACCAACTCCAATAGTAGTAGGGTATTGAGCTAGGATGGAGATCCTCTATCTTAAGTTACGTGATTTTGAGTCATTGATATTTGACATATGGATCTTTTTTTTGCTATGGGTCTACATATCAGTAATCCTAAAGTCACGTGATTTAAGGTAGAGGATCGCTATATGTGGCGGATGCCGGATGGCCTTGAGCTCAAGTGCGAAGAATAGTGAGCAGCTACAAGCGAACATAACAGTGAGCACTAAGCAGTGAGCCATGCAAGCAAGGTGAGCTAACAATACGTTATCCCAATTAATTGCACTGTAAGCTCCATTTATATATCCGTATAAGCAATTAATACTTACTTCCATTGGACTGATAATACTCATCGGCCATCATTTTGAACAAGAACATGATCTCCAAAAATATCAATAAATATATAATGTTATTGAAGTGGAGTACCTTTTAAGAGTAATCTATGTATATGATCTCTATAATTCTAAGATAAATATTTTAGAAATTATTCATATTCAAAGATTTTATAGTTTACAATCGGCCTTGTTAAAAACGACAAGTATTATCAGGCCTAAGGTAGTGATACAATTAAAATATGTTATATTTGTAATTAGCTGGAAAGATAAGACTGACATGTGTCGTGCAGATGGTTTGCTTCAGGCTGGAACAGATTAGCTTTAAAACCACGTCCATTCACCACCCCCTCTTCTTTTTCTCATTTGGAGAACTGTGGAGCACTGGGGAAGAAATAAATTTGCAGATTGATTCTATCTAGTAAAGGCGAAGATAAAATCAGTAACAATATGGCCAAAGTTCCCTGCCAGCAATTACCACCCAGGAGGCCAGGACAGAATTGAACATAAAAGGTAACAAAAAAAAACAACTACATAGGAGTATATCCTAAAATTATAGCCATCAATATATATTGCTCCTATACTACTAGTAGTACAATGCATGATGTATCCATGTTTCAGTAAATAATTTGACCACTGTATCCAAAGGAGCCAGAAGCTGGGAAAAGATCGAGTAAAACAGTTTCAGAAGAATGGCAGTTCTATACTTCTATACAAGCTTTCTGAACCAATATACTTCTACATTTCATAGCTCTTCAGAAGCTAGCATACAAATAAGGAAAATAATATATAAAATTGTACATTAGGGGAAAAGGGTATGTTAGTGTGCATGCAAGCCTATGTTCAGATATAAGATTAATGGATGTGTCTGAACTCAGAAGAGGACTGAGTTGGCATGCGTCGCAACATGCAATATTGCAAATGAAGTATCACCACATTCAGTTACTGGAGTTGCGACGACTGAGGTAGAAGAACAATGCAGTACATGCGGCTGCTGCATAAGGGAACACGGTCCACATGCCCTGGTTTCAAAGCAAAGCATAATTTGATTAGAAAAGGTAAACAAAGATTTTACTCTCAATTTTTCAGGAGAGGGGAGGAGATTTACCACAGCTGCTGCAACACTTGCGAGTGCAACAACAGGCCGTTCTCTCAGGAAAAACCCAACAGCTAGCTGCAATGAGACATCATTAGTGTCAGCTGTCGTAAATACAGATTGAAGAATTCTTATTCATGTATTTAATTCAATTGATCTGTAAGATGTTTGAATATAACAATGGTGTCAGCCTACAGATTAACAAGGATAAACATTGTATTGTAAGACAAACATTTTTTTAGTTGCCACAACTGCATTCGAGGAACATAGAAATAATTTGCAGATTGATTCTATCTAGTAAAGGCGAAGATAAAATCAGCAACAATATGGCCAAAGTTCCCTGCCAGCAATTACCACCCAGGAGGCCAGGACAGAATTGAACATAAAAGGTAACAAAAAAAAAACAACTACATAGGAGTATATCCTAAAATTATAGCCATCACGCCAAGTAGTAAGTCTTTATAAAGTTAGATCAAACGTCCTGAGCAAGTGACAACTCAGTAACTTCAGAAGTAACAGAAAATTAAAATCCAAATTACCTGGATAGGAAGAGTAAATAGACAACCACAGCAAACTCCAGCAAAATAACAGTCTGCTGGTATGCCCTGTTTGTAATCGTCAGTTAAAATGTCGGGTTTATCAGAAATTTCTGACAGAATCACTGTGAGTGAAGCCTGGGAAAATGACTAACCAATGCGCCAGCTAGAAATCCTGTAGGGTTGCGAACCCCAACTGAAAATCGCTCAACTGCACCAAACATCACAGATATTAGTGACTTCTCACTGTCAGTGATTAACGAATGTAACCCACTGGTGTTGTTTCTGGATGCACTAAGTGCAGCACTATAATCTGGCATTTCAGGAAAATGCTCCTTACTCAGATATAAACTCTTGAGAAATTATAATCTCAGATATATACCAAATCCAATTAGGTTGCCATACTTCTGCACCGCACGCGATATGCTTAGTGCTTTCTCCTTCCCAATTCCAATCTAAAAACAGATGTGCAAATTATATCTCATTCAGAGTGAAGAATACTCTTTCAGTCTGTTATTCTTTACCAAAATTATGAAACTATGATATAAGTAAAAATGGCAAATAAATCCCTGCTTTATACCTTGCTGCTTATGTCTTCAGATGCTCTTGTTTGCCTAAAAAGTTTACCTAGATAGAATGGAACCATATCACTAATACAAACGCCCCTGAATGGAAGGATGGGTCAGGTAACAAAAGATGGTCCATGATTAATTGATGATCGATTGACTGACAAAAAGGAACTGTGCACGCACCAGTAAACCCATAACACTGTGGAAATTATATAAGATGCATTCATTGAGAATGAATTAGCAAGAGACTGCCAGGTTCCATCCAAACAAAGGCTGCGTGCTAAAGAAATCCCAACCTACATCAAGAAAAAAAGTAATCATGTTCTTAGCATGCAACAATCAATTACGCAGTGAACATAAAAGTTTGCAGTAAGTTATTGAAACTTAGTTGGGCATGGTCACAGTGAAGATGCCAGTACAGAGGACAGACCCAAACATTTAAAGCTTCTTCACTAATAAATAGTCCAAATCCAGCAGCCATGAGCAACCAAAAGTAAACCCACCTGAAGAAATTTATTAGCAATTCGTTATATTTTAAAAAGTTTTGGAAACTCTTTTAGTGTGACTATGGTACATGTGTATATAAATGATTCATTTTACATATTTTTCACCATCCACCATTAATCATCATATATGTTGCAATGGTGCAAGGTGGTAATCTTAGGTAGTTAGGACAAAAAAAATCCTTGGTAGTTGGAAATTATCCCCAAAAGCATATGTATCTAGCATGTAGTTTCCACTCACAAATAAATTCACAATCTGATATAACAGCCAAAATTATGGATGCTCATGGAGAATGGAATATTAAAATCCAGGAATCAACAATGTATTTGTCTTTGTCTTACTTCAGCAGCACATATGCATTTTTTTTTTGCCGGGTTAGCACATATGCATTTCAGGAGTAATATGCAACAACACAATATTTTAACTGTGAGTGAAACAGAAAGATAACCCATAAAATTGTGAAATGCACATACCCTGGAGTATATTCCGGAACAATAACTTTCTTCCCAAACAGCGAAAAAGTATATCCGATGGTCGCTGCCGCATCCGGCGGCGCCGAAGCATCAACAATCTGTGGCAAACTGAAAGATGGACCTGAAGAAGGCTGCCTCATGAAGAGTGAAATCACAGTAGCAGTAGCTGCCACACCCAGAGCAAGTGCCACTTTAGCAAGGAAAGAAGCAGCAGTGCTGCTTGATTTCACTTCCATTGCATCGATTATCTCGCTCGCATCTTCCCCACCACCAGAAGAAGATTCAGCCCCGGAGGCCGATGCCCTTGCAGCGCAGGAATCCATACGGGAGAAATTACGCGAACTGTTTGTATTTGCGAGAATTATCAGATGAGGAATTTCGCAATTGCGCAGATAATTACTGAAAATTCCACCAGGCAATTCAACAATTTAATCCTGATCCTATCAGAAGCGGTTCCACGGAGAGAGAGAGAGAAAAAAAAAACCCAACCTCGTAATGCGACCGCGAGCGGCGGAACGGCGTGCGCCGGCGGAGAAGGTGGCGCGGCGGCGGAGGCGAGGGAGAGGGAGCGGTGGCGGGGAGCCGAAGCGGCCGGCGACCGTCGCCATGGGAGGAGACGGCGGCGGCGACGGCCGGCGAGAGTGTCTCGGTGTCGCCGCCGTATGTTTGTGTGGCGCCAAGCGGGTTGCTTCGTTGGCACGACCGCACGAGAGGATGATGGGCTAGAAATGGAATATGCCAAGATGCCATCCAATTCGAATTTCATTTTTGTATTTTTTAAAAAATTTAATTATCGGCTTATAAATTTAAGAATGCCATATTTAAAGCATTTAAATATACGATTAGTGGTCGAAATTTAATAAAAAAAATAGAATTTAAAAAAGGTGAATCATGCCCCATCAGTTGCACTAATAAGCTAAAACCAAAGCTAAAATTTAAATTTTAAGTTGAAGATATTTTAAGGCACTTTCTTTTTCAGAATTGTATTTTAAGTTACTAATAACACAATTTTTAAAGGTTTTACTTATGCATTAATTATTATGTCTTAATAAGTTGTTTTGGTTTATTAGGGGATATGGGTAACCGATAATGCTAGAGACAGGTTGGTTCACTGATGAGTGAATTTTACTGTTTTCTTCCATTTTTTTCTGAAGAATTTAAATATTTTGTTAATTGCAAACGATCAAGTTTTGGTGCATTTTTTGATATATATCTCTATCTATCTATCTATCTATGTGCAGGTTCATATACACATATAATCTATTTAGAGAACATTATGTTACACAGTACAAAGTAGGATACGAGGAGAGAAAAACGCAGAGAAAACATGTGTTAGTACAATGCCATCCATCAAGATCGTCGTCAATGGAAGCCATGAGATGGCAGCAGTAGCAGAAACAGGGAAGCGACGGCGGCGGCCAGCACACGGCAGCCGCCGGCGCCGGCGCTGGATCTCGCCGCCGCCGCCGAGCTGCTGCTGTCGGTGGGCTTCGCCGCCGTCGCCGCCTCTTCCGGTGGGCTGGCAATGGCGACAGGCGGCAACGGCGGGTCCAGCACGTCGCCCGGCTCCAGCACCGGCGCCGGCGGGAGCGCCGGCGGCAGCGCCCCCGGCGCCGCCAGGTGCACCAGCGCGCCGGCGTCCGCCGGCAGGATCGCGTAGCTCAGGTTCAGGCTCAGATCGCTGCACGGACTCCCTGCAATTCACACAGAGAAGTTAAAATTTAGAGCAAATTTCATCAAACCCCATATTTTTATAATATCGAAGTTGCATAAAATCCTGAGTATTATGGCCAGTGGCACATAACCTCATCTATTTATTTTGACAAAATCCCACGCCTATACATATTTGGTAAATATTTACTTACCGTTTCAAAACATGTAATGCATATGAAACTTTTAGTTTTTATTTCTTCATTAAGTTTGTCGGTTTAACTCTTCACTACTTTGAAAAGTATTATTTCAGATGTATTGAAATCAATTGAAATTCGAATCAAGGTGGGAATTTTTAAAACATTAGACCATAAAATCTCTTATGTTTTACAAGTCATAATACCTACAATTTTCTGCAACTTTGATCATAAAACGTGAGGCTTTATAAAATTTACTTTTAAGATGATTAATTTATACTAGTTTCTCGAGCTGAAAAAATAGTTCTAGTTGGTGTCTATGGCTTTGTGGGAGGTACCCCTTCCATTTCAGATTATAAGCAGTTTTGACTTTGGCCAAAATTAAACTACTTCAAGCTTTGACTAAGTTTGTAGACAAATATACTAATATTTACAATACTAAATTAGTTTCATTAAATCTATAATTAGATATATTTTCATATATATTTATCTTTGGATGAAAATGTACTTGAAGTAATTTGACTTTAACCAAATTAAAACGACTTAGGGCCTGTTTAGTTCCTCAAATTTTTTTCCTAAAAACATCACATCGAATCTTTGGACATATATATAAAGCATTAAATATAGATAAAAAGAAAAACTAATTGCACAGTTTGCATGTAAATCGCGAGACGAATCTTTTGAGCCTAATTAAGTTATGATTAGCCATAAGTGCTACAGTAACCCACATATACTAATAATGGATTAATTAGGCTCAAAAAAATTCGTCTCACGGTTTCCAGGTGAGTTATGAAATTAGTTTTTTCATTCGTGTCCGAAAACTCATTCCAACGTCCATTCAAAGGTCCGATGTGACAGGCCCCTATAATCTGAAACGAGACGGGGAGTAGGAGATTGTTGCTTACGGAAGTAGGTGGCGGCGGTGGCGGGGTACTCGGTGATGAGGCCGTCGGCCATGACGTGGAAGGCGTAGGTGGCGATCTCGATGATGGGGTCGGCCCAGTAGTCGAATCCGAGGTTCATGAACTCGTTCCGGAGCACGCCGACGTAGACGGTGAGGTTGGCGGCGTGCATCCGGTCGGCGACGTCGGTGAACCGCGTGAGGAAGAAGCCGTTCACCTGCGCGATCGACCCGCGGCCGACGGTCACCGCCGTCGCGAACTGCTTGATCTCCTCCACCGACGGCGCCGACGCGTCGCTGATCGTCTCGTCCACCATCAGCACCCGCCTGAACGCCGGGAACTTCTTGAACGCCGCCAGCACCGACGTGTCGTCCGACACCACCATCAGCTCCGGCAGGTGCCCGCCCTCCTTGTCGTAGCTCGCGTTCGCCAGCGCCCCCGACACGGCATCCACCAGCCCGAGGCCTCGCTTCGCGAGGAACGATGCGTGCTGCGTTCAATATCACAATTCATCAATCACAAAAAAAAAAAAAAAAAAAAAAAAAAAAAAATTGCTCAGCCTCAGCTCAACCATGATGATGAGATGGATTCAGGTTGAGAAGAGAAGCATGGTGATTGTTTGTGTACCTCCATCTCGACCATGATGCCAGAGACATTGGTGGCCTTGGCCAAGTCTAGGAATTCAGGCAATGTCACGAACTTGCCGGCGTTCTTCGCCGCGGGGTTCCTCTTCAGGCCTGCCTGGGTGTACGGACCAAGAAGATCGGCTGACGAAATTGATCAGACAAACAAAACAAAAGAGCAAGATGTTTAGTGAATGAATATGTGATCATCTTGGATGAAATAACGCATGAAAAAGAAGATTTCAGGTGCTCATTATTACGTTTTAATGTTTGGATTTCGCTCCATGTGAGATCAAAGGAGAAGATGCCCGACTTGTTCTGAATTTCACTGACAGTGGAGATTTTGGTCATGAAACTGGTGGACGCCGTCGTGCTGGTGCTGAGGTCTGCAGATGGCTGGCAGAAGGCCACGCCGTCTTTCGACATCCGGACCGCGCAATCGATGATGTCGGCGCCGTCTTTCACTGCCTGCTGATATGCGAGGTCCGTGCTGCCCGGGTAGACGCCGCTCGCGCCATTGTGGGTTATGATCAGTGGCCTGCCTCCATCTGATCGAATTAGAGAAATCAGTGCAAATGTAGGAATGGTGGTAACTTATAGCTTGACAATATGTGACGGTGAACAGTAAAAGTATTTTGCAATTTACCACCACCAGGAGGAGGAAGAGGATTGCCCTTGGTATTTGCCAAACACGCTGCAAAAGATCGTCAAAATGATGCTGTTATTGATGAATAATACAGTATGACAATTTTCATTCTTTCATCAGTAAAATTTCTGCATATGTTCTTCTTACCAACAGCTCCTGATGCAGTGGGAGGGAAATCCGTTATCACGCCGTCGACAGAGAAGTTTGCATTGCCAATGTACTGCAAGTACTCTGCACTGGGATCAAAGCTGTAGTTGTAACTCATGGAGACATCATTGGCAAATCCAGAGGCAAAAACTTCAAGCCCAAGGGCATGTGCATCCTTGACCAAACTAGTAGGCAGCCGCAGATACTGGTCCTTGCCCAATGGCCAAATGTATTCCTTGGGGACAAGAATCCCTGATGCAAAGGCCTTGACGGATTTCAGGTCTTTCAGGATCTCTCCATACGTTTTCTTGGTGGTATGCTCAGCGACGTCTTCTCTGAGAAACCGGAAAATTAGCTTGGTGTTGCTTTTCTTGAGCTTAGCACCCACGTTTTTCAAGAATCCAATTTCTGGTGAGGAGATGTAAGCGACACTAAAATCTTTTGGTAATCCTAATATGTAATCTTCGGCACTTAATTTGTGCTCCTGGAGAAATAAAGCATACTGAAAGCAAAAAAAAAAAAAGTTAAAAAAGAACTTGTGTTAGAGAGACAATATAGCGTACTAAGAAAAGTGCCTCAGTAAGTCTGTGGGTAATAGTGAAATAAAAATTACCTCTACATTAACCCATAAATGTGGGGGCTTGAGTCCGACAAGATCTTCAAGGGTAAACATTCCCATGGCTCCATCAAATGTGCTTGGGCGAGAAAAGATGTCCTGGATCACTGAGGGATGATCAAATCACAGAATAACAAGTCAGAGAAAAATTGCAGCAAAAAAAAAAATTATAGCTTCAGAATTTGCTACAAGCTGCTATGTGGCGAACCACCTCCAAGGCTCCATTCCAACCTTATCTATTCAAAATACATAAGAAAATTATGAATCATTCATATATTTTTATATTTTGAAATTGACTTCATTCATGGAGCACAAATAAAAAAAATGAATTTTTATTTAAAGACTGTATGCAATGTTTCACTTTGAAGACTGAAATTACTCAGTTTTTTTTTCTGCTTACATGTGACATTCTGATACAGCTCGTCTGCGGTGAAATCCAAAGCAAACCACCCATGGATTTCCTCTCCATTCACCTTGTATGTCTTGGCCCTCTTAGGGAAGGCTTCGGCGATAAGCGTCGAGTTCTCTAATGTCAATCCAGTTTTGCAGAAGCCCAAACCATCACTGGACAATTGCAGATCACAGTACAGAACCACATCATGCAAGCTACTCGACATTGCAAACTGGTACGAGAACTGGCTTGAATCAGGAAACAGGCCGGAGAACCCTCCACGAGCAATGACAAGAGGACGCTGACCTGTAGGACACCACCACAAAGATTAGCAAATCAAAATGCTTGATCAGGTGAAACAACAATCTTTCCAATTGAAAAAAAAAAACAGCAAAGAGAACAAGAAGATGTTTACCTCCAAGAGTCTGCCATTTCTGTACTGGATCTTTCAAAGCCGCATGGGCTCCATGAAAAAGTAGGAGGATCAAGAACATGTGAGGATATCTTTCTCCCATTTGGACAGGAGGAGCACCCTGCATCACATAATATTTTTGTGAACTAATCAAACAGCGGAGAAGATTAAACAATATTGGAGTAAAAAAAACTATACCAAAACAAATGTACAAAGAAACCGCTGAAGGATCATACACGCAAATCAAAGGTGAAAGATAACCTCTCATCAAACTTATTTCTTTTTCAGAGCAGAGAACTTCAAATTTAAATTCATGCAAATCAAAGGCGAAAGATAACTTCTCATCAAACTTTTTTTTTTCAGAACAGATAACTTCAAATTTAATTTTGCAGAGCAACATGCTCGAGAAAAAAAAAAAGATACATACCTCACATGAAACTGCAATAACACAATTGAGAAAAGACGTTCTCCAGCCCCACCAAGCCGAGGCCACAAGATGTCTATATCAGATTGTGGAGAGGAGGCAAAAGAGGAGGTGTCCCGGCAAGGGTGCGAACGGAGCTTCTAAAATTAGGTGGCTCCTAAACGACGGCCACCTTTCATCAGTCTTAATTTAGAGCTTCAGCTCGTGTGATTTCCCAAGAAACTGGAACCATTTTTGCAGAGATGAAAGAAACTGCATACTTTTGGTAGTTTAATTTTTTTTATGGGATCATGAAATAAAACTGACCAATTTATTTGTACTGTACTAGTGTAACTGCTTGTCTGCTGCAGTAACAGCAGTGGCGGCTTTGAATGGAGTTAGAACCGCCCTCATGGGAGATCTCCCGCCATCGCCATGGATGCATAGAATGCGAGATGGGAAAGCTGAAAAAAATACTAACGAAAATTGAGACGGAATATATATTTTATAAAAAAAAGAGCCTAAAGTTGTCTCCTTGGTTTTTAGATGATGCATCCCGAGAGCCAGCCAATGATGGTACATCTAGGCTTTGTTTGGCAAATGCGATTGGGAAATAATATCCCATCCTCCAAAGTGCAATATTGCATCCTAGCCATCCATTATTCACACATCATTTAATCCTAATTTAATCCTAGCCATTCATCTATTCCCCTTTCCCAATCCCACCTGTCAAACACATCCCTAAGACATGTAGAAGCGATGTAGATGCCTCATATATGATCCAATGGTACAGTTCTTAATTAGTTTCATCTAACGGTCCTTACTATTTTAGGTGATGTGGCTCATTCTCCTTTGAGATCGATAGCTTGTTGCTTTCACCTAGTGGATACCGTGCGCGTTGCAACGGGATTTTGGAACTTATTTACTTATGAACATTGCTCGAATGGCTGGTATATTGTACGTAGTTTGATCTAATAGCTAACATAATTTGATGGCGTGGCTAATCATGAAAGCTTGTTTATTTTATAGCAATAAATATAGTTAATAGGTTGTAACTTATATATTTGCTCCAAAATCCACCAGCAGCATGGCACATAGGAAAATAATGTGAGAGCTAAACAGTAAAAGTAAACGCACCAATGAACAGAGATGAGAGAGAGAACGATATAATGATGGAAAAATGTACATGATACAAACTAATAAAAAGGGCAAGAATTAGATACCGCATATGAATCCCTGTGTCCAACTCAAGCACATAATCACAAAAAAACAATTGATCCAAAAAGAAGGAACTGGTATACAAAAGTTTCATTCAAAATAGCATGTCCTCATTCTAACTTTAAGGTAAAAATGATCAACTAATTTTAAGGCCAAAGCTACCTTTGGGGATGCTTATGCTCTAGGCTTCACGGACAATTGGTGATAAAAAACAGGGAAGATGTCCATGAGCGTATTGGGGGAGTGAGTACAGAATCCAACAAAAAAAAATATCCACACAATGCAACCTGCAAGCAACAACAATGTAGTTATTTTGTTGAACACATGGTACACATAAGAATATAAGATTAGCGGCGTGCATGCTGGTGTTAAACAGAAGGAGATCCACTAACTATAATCTGCAACTGTGGCTGAAGATAGTCAGGTTGGCACTTAGTTTCATGGGGTGAGATAATTAGATGGGAACCCATAAGGAAGAGGAAGGAGTAATCTTGCTGTAATCAACATGTGTGTGGACGAAAGAGAAGCAATGCGAGGAAGGGGGAGTTCATCAGAAAAGAGGAATGTGGCTTTATATATACTACTAAGATAGTTTGAGAGAGCACGCTTACAATAGTTACAAAGAGCTAGAATTAATGGGGTTAATTAATGACACAAGAACGGTTGCTATTCTTATTCTTATTGATGGTAGCAGTTTCTCAATAAGGCTGTTCTTTCAGTTCTCGACTCATCTCTTTTCCATGTGTACGTTTTTAAAACTGCTAAACGGTACATATTTTATAAAAAATATTTATAGGAAAATTGCTTTAAAAAATTATATTAATCCATTTTCAAGTTTTTATAGCTAATACTTAGTTAATAATGCGTTAATCTATCGCTTCGTTTTACGTGCAGAGGGGTTTAGGAACCCCTCCAAAAGAACACAGTCTAAGTGATTTGAATTTGCATGGTTGTTGCACTGCGCTGAAGGTGAAATGAACATGGCATATAAGAAATTGACCATCTCATATTACATTTTGAGTCTACTCTAATTAAACGTTTGCACTTCGCTATGCACGAACCCAGCCAGATGACAACTTTGATCCTACAGGTGTAAAAAGTTGATGACGTGGCTTAGGCCCTGTTTGTTTTAACTTAAGATTATTAAATCAGATTACTCTAAGCTGGATTATAATAAGCTGACATAAAATAAGCTATATGTTGTTTGTTTCTCTGGATTATTAGAGGCATCTAAGGGTAGTGGGTCTTTAGCCACTCAATAATCTGGAAAAAGCTCCTCTAGAGAACATTATTGGATTATAGTAATTTGGCTTATATATTATAATAATCTAGCATAATAATCTACTTGTTTGTTTCAGCTTACTCCTAATAATCCAGATTATAATAATCTTAAGCTGAATCAAACATGGCCTTAATGTGGAGGCTGCTTTATAGGAGGTAATGCTTATAGTGGGTTTTAACTATATTTATACTCCAGGAAGAAAGGATTAGCGGTTTACAAGCTAGCACTGCGCCTTGCCCTAATCCTATCTTACTATAAAGTTATCCCCCACTAACTTCTTAAGCTTAATATGCAAAGATGCCACATCATCATCCACTAATTAACAAGATGCCACATCATCATCCACTACCAATCATCACATTTAAATATCATGCAAACATACTATATCTTTATAGTTTTTATAATTTAAGAGCTTTCAAATACAAACATGTTAAATTATCATCCAACATAATTTACATAATGTTTCAATATATATCTTTATTATGTTTTATGATATCCTATATATATAGTTTTATAGTTCATCCTCATTTAGTTAGTGCTTAAATGATTAATCTATGGTCCAAATTATCTTTCTCATTTTTTCCTATAATTAAGTCATATCACATCAATTGTTTTTAGCCTTTAGATGATTAATCTACTTTCCAAACCATCTCCTTATTTTTCTTCTTCCAAAAAGTCATACCACCTTACTTTTTACGTTTGAATCACCATTGTACATACTATTTAAATTTAAATTATCATAAACCACATTAACTTACTTAATCTGATGTTATCTAGCTATCTTACAACAGGTTATTTTTTTATTGTTATCATACTAAATTTCCCGCAGCAATGCGCGGGGTTTCACCTATTTTTTTACCACTTCTTTACCACTGCACCCCATTGTCCAAATCAGTGCCACGAGATACGATATCAGGAACGCAGTAACAATGATTGAACACATTTTTCGTTGATAGTTAAGAAATTCGTAGGAAGTGCCAGTAATAATGATCTAGAAAGCATTAAGCATCACTGCCATAAAATTCACAAGTTTGTAAGATAACATAGCATGTCAAACATCACACAGGAAACAGTACCAGTAAATTTCATAGAGCTCCCCAGCATTAATCGATATTTAGAACAACAATTCAGTATACGGCAGGAGTCATGATTTTACATGCCCGTGCTTCGAACTGTCCAACATTCGCTCTCTTTCCTGCATCCCAGCCTTTGAAGACCTTCATCTAGACCCCATTGAGAGTGATCACAATTTTCCGGGAGGAAGCATTGTCACGATGTTCACAGAGCCATATACCCTACACAAAATAAGTCCATGAAATAAGTGCTCAAAATTTAAGAAGTGTGCTCTATGATCTAGACGGGTTTTATAATTAGTTATTTTGCTAGGTTACAGCTTTGCACCGGATATTATCACTGAAACTATGCCTGAATATGGGATACAAAGCACCGCATTGCCTTAAAAGATAAGTTTAAACTCGCGTGCAACATAATCAACACAAATTTCACATGCACGATTGCATGGTCTCCTAAAACTTCATGACAACTTTTTATCTCCTGTATATAGATTCGAGAACTTCATGATGAACTTAAGGTCGCTATATAAAACAACGAAACATTTAGTACTTCAGGTTTAACCTAGTGGCTAAAGTGGTACTTGTTAGGCTCTCAAACCATAGAGACAAGTTTATTTGGAAAGTTAACAAAACCAGAATATTTTCGGTTAGCTCCATGTATAAATGATTATGTATGAGGATGTAGTGCCTAGGAAGGATTTAATTTGGAAGCTTAGAATTCATTTGAAAAACAAAATCTTCCTCTGGTATTTAAAGAAGAGAGTGATTCTCACGAAGGACAATCTAACAAAAAGAAATTGGAAGGGCAGCACTAAGTTTTGTTTTTGTAACCACAATGAGACGATACAACATCTCTTCTTTGATTTTCATGTGGCTAGATTTGTTTGGAGTACCCTTTTTATAACATTTGGGATAAATCCGCCTAACAATGTTGCTAATATGTTTGGGATTTGGCTAAAGGGTTTACAATCTAGGCTAAAGCACCAAATCTTTATAGGGATTGCGGCGTTGTTGTGGGCAATGTGGATTTGCAGAAATGATGTGGTCTTCAACGGCTCCAATTTTAACTCTTACTTGCAGGTTATTTTCAGGGGGACATACTGGGCTCGACAATGGTTCTTGTTGTGTAAAGAAGATGAGCGTGATGTGATGAATGAAGGATGCAAACTGTTAGAGACATCTGTCATGCACTTCTTTGGTAAAGATGGATGGAACATGAGAAAGCGGTTAAAGGAGTTATGTGGTCGTTGGTTTGTTTGGGAAGTCTTTTCACTTTGAAAGGCTTTGGAGTCTTTGTGCTCTTTTAGTTTTATAAATTCCCATTATCTAAAAATTTAGTACTGCAGGTTGACAACAAAATAACCAGAAAATAAAGGATAGTCAATTGTGAAAATGATATCCTATATGTTTCTATTACCTGCCAAGTGCCCATATTGAGATGCCCATCAGTTATAGGGATCCTGAAGCAATGCAAAAGAAGAATCTAATTTTATATTTTGTTGGCTCACTTGGGAGAAAATTGACATGGGGAAAAGAATGTAGGGATTAGGGAACACATACGTCAGGGCACAACCAAACATTGATGATTTAATATGTGCTGGCATGTCATCAGGTCCTGCAATTTGAACAGCACAGTTATGACTATTGACTAATATGGCCTGATCTGAAGAATAGTACAGTCTTGACTCTTAATAAATCAAAAAACCGTATGCTAGAGCAATTTAATACCATCTGCTACTAGTTCAGTACAGCCTAACTGGATACCAAAAGTAACCTCTTGTTTCTCAAAAAAAAAAAAAAGAAGTAACCACTTAAATAACCTTCTAGAGTGTGCTTCCAAGGAGCAGATCGGCCCTGAAAATAGTGAACACACAATGAAGTGGCTCTTACATGATCCCTTGTTTGATCATGATCAAAGACAAGACAAATTGCAACCACTGACCTCTGGTACAATTCGGTTAAGGAAAGTTTCGGTGTCAGCTTGTACATCGGAGTCATAGTTCTCATTGATGGTTAGGGAAGCGCTTGTGTGCTGCACTGTATAGTGAAAATAAAATCAATACTACAATCGTACATTCGTACATTGAAAACATGTGTTTACTTGGACATGCTTATCAGCTTACGAACATGCATATAATTGACATTGTCATTACTTTAAAGAAAATGAGGATGGTCTATTTTCTTATGATGCCATTAATTGATGTTGAACTTATATTACTTCCTTGTATAAATTGGTTCACACGGATTCAAAACGATTCCAGTCAACCACAAATTTATTCTCTCAGGTCAATCCCATGCACAAGATAAAAACAAGTTTTTAACATATCATCATATCAGAATAGTTTGCTAAAACCCTCGCAATAATTAAATCCCACTTAGGCCATATTCGGTTAATCCCTAAGAGAGAGGGAGGGATTGGAGGGGAATAACTTCACACCCCCTCAATCCCCTTCAAACCGAACAAGGCCTGACGGATCTGAACAATCACGCATCACATCAGCATCAGCATGTTCAGGGGAATTTACCTACACCGTATGCGGTTATCCATAAAGTACTTTCAGAAAATTGCCTAGCACAGCAATCGATCAACAACAAAATCGAGCTATCTAAGCAAGAGCGATGATGAATGAATGAACCGATCATGAGTTGAGTTGAGTGTGTGCATCTACATACAGAACAGATGCGCCAAGCCGCACTTGAACCCGGACAGGTCGCCCTCAATCTCCCTCAGAATCTGCAAAAGGTCTCAGTCAAGCAAAGCGCTGGAGCAAAGAGATGTACGGACATGGCGACGGGGAGGGAGGGAGAGACCTTGGGGGTGATAAGGTGGCATCCCCGGTGCTGGGCGGGGATGACGACTGTCTTCTGCGCCCACTTGGCGGCCATGGAGGAGTGCGCCGCGGGCGAGCCGGCGACGGCCAGGCCAGGGGATGCGACCGGACGGCGCGCAACGGCGGCGGCGGGTTGTTTCGCAGTCGCCGGCGGGGAGCAGCGAGCGAGCGGTAATGGACTGGTGGTGGTGGTGGTGGGCCCCGCGCTCTGGAAGCTTCGGATGGGTGAATGCCAACGCACTAGCATTCGAGGCCGTCGGATGGATGATCAACGCTTCACAGAATTCCTGGAGAAAGGTGCGGAAAAAGAAAAATACTAAAATGAGTAAATTTCACGGAACTACGGATTCCTGTATGTTTAAATTCTTAGCTCTAATTTTATATTTGAGTTATAAATGTTCACATTTTGTGATTAGGATCCCGTTTGTTTCTACTGAAAAAGTGGATGAAAATTTGAGTACTCATAAAAAGTTGCTCTAAAATATTATATTAATCTATTATAAAGTTTATAATAATTAAAACTTAATTAATCATACGTTAATACCACACCGTTTTGTGTAAAATACTTTAATCTTCATTTACAGAAGAAAAGAACACCACCTAAGTTGATATCATTTACTATATTTCACTTTAAATTCGTTGTTCTATGATAAATTTAATTTTATGATACATCCTATTAAATACGTAGTTCCATAATAATTTAACCAAATTTTATGATAAATTTAGTTTTTATGGAATTTACCTTTCTCAAAAGAAATAATGTCCGAGCACGATGGGCCGCAATCTTGGCCCAGTCACAGTAAAAAAAATCTCGTAAAATTGAGGGGGTTTTACGCATTTTTTGGAAAAAAATAGCAGTAGCCGCAGCGGAAGCGGACAGCAGCATCACAATCAGCGAGATGCAGGCGGCGCTCCTACTCCCAGCGCGGCCGTCGGCGGCGGCGCCGCCTACGCTCTTGCGGCGGGGGGTGGCTTCTGCGTCCTCCGCGCGCGCTCCCACTCCCCTCCCTGCGGGGCGCCTCAGCGGCGGCGTGCTGAGCGCTGTGCGGCGCCTTACCGTGGCGGCGGCGGGGTCGTCGTCGTCGTCGTCGGGCCCTCTCTACCCGACGCCTCCCCCCACCGAGCAGGACATCGAGCGGGCCAAGTTCGAGCAGGTGCTTCGCTAATTCCGCACCCCCCTTTGATCTGTCTGTGCCTGGTAGAGGTGCCTCTGCTTGAAGTAGGGTTAATCGTGTGTTCGCTGATATTCTCGAGAAAACTCATGTTGCTGTACCACTTGGGGATTGGGGATGTATCTAGTGTTGGATTATGTAGTGGTCGCGTGTTTTCGGATGTGCATTTGGGTATCATGAGGTTTAGGGTTCAGGCATCGAGCGATTAGTAATCTGATGTCTCTAAGACAGGGAATTGTTACAATTAAGCGAAGGTAATGATTTTTTTAGAGATATCGTCTGTAAGCGACTCGTTCTCTTTTCTGTATATTGTGATGACGTTAATCGCGCATAATTGTTGGATTCACTTCTGTTAGTTTATCAACCTTGCTGCATTAAGTTTTCCTTATCGTGTGTCCTGTCACATCTATTGCTTTCTGATTGAAGTCTTTGTGAAGCATCTGGTTAAACAATATAAATATATAATGTGTCATTCTTCGCTAGGATATGATTTATACCTTTTGGTTACTCTATTATCCTAAAGACACGGCATCATTGGCATACCTCGAATTTTGATACCAGCATACCACCACTTCTTCCTACTTGTATAACAGAATACCTTCCTGATTATGAAGCTACGCCAAGGCCATCTTTTTGCCTTTTAGTTTGATATGCCATACTCAATTTGGTTTGTAAAGATATTTAATATTCTTGATGGACCTTGTTGGTTAACCTTCATGATATTTTTTTTTAAGATTGGGAATTTGCTATTTCTTCATGCTTGAGAATTTTACATAATAATGTATACGCCACACCTTTTAACTTCTGTCTATGCTTGTTTTAGCCTAATTGACATTTTTTTTTTGCCCATTTCCGTGGAGTAAATGGCAGGTTGTCAAGAGACTGGGGAAAACAGCGAGGTATTTCAAGAATTTGGGTACTCTTGGGTTCTGGTCCCAGTTGGTGTCCACAGTTGTTTCCGCTGGAATTTTGTCATTTTCTACAGTTATTACTGGGAAGGTGACAGCACCTTTTACATTCTATGCAACTGCTGCTGGTATTGCCGCGGGTTTTATTTCAGTCTTCTGGTCATTTGGTTACATCCGCCTTTCTGAAAGACTTAGAAAAACAGCAAGTGAACCTGCTAAGGTACTCTCTTTCTCAACCCCATTCCCTGTTTTATAATGTCTCAACACTGCCCTTAACTCATTTTCGTACTTGTCTGACTTCTATTGGACGGCTGAACTGGTGCTTTCACATAAGTGTGTTATATGTCTGCTTTTGGAGTTTTATATTTTAGGTGGTTATTTTGTACGGCAAGTTTGATATTCTTCTTATTTGCCTTTTTGGTAATAAAATAAAACTGTGAATTGCTTTCCAGGCTCCTCCACGTGCTGATGTAATTAGAAGTCTGAAAAATGGCATTGTGCTCAATATGCTCGGGATGGGTGCTGCAGTTCTCGGCATGCAAGCAACTGTTGGGGCTTTGGTAGCGAAGGCTCTTACTACCTCTGCAGTACCTTACTATCAAGCAACTTCCCCTGGTCAAAGTCCTGTTTTGGCTCTAGATGTTTTCCTAGTTCAGGTATTTGATTTGCACACATCCTTTCTCCCCTTGAACCATTTTCTCTCGAAATTTTCAGTTGAAAATAAGCACCATGGTTCACTCTCATTTTTCTGCATTCAACATTCTGGTGCTGGTTTTCAAGTACTTAACTCATTTCTACTAGGAAGTAATACGTTTGTACACTTGCAGTTTTTTTAAGGGCCCCTTTGAAATGGAGGATTGGCAAAGATTCATTTGCCTAACGAATTTTCCTATAGAGCCCTTTGATCCATAGGAAAACTTCCATAAGATAGGAAAACTTCCATAGAATAGCTTTCCTATGGTCAATTCCATAGGAAAATAAGCAAGAGGTTAGACCTCTTGTAAAACTTTCCTTTGGTTGAATTTTTCCTGTGGTGCAATCAAAGGGCTTCTTGTGCTCTCAATTCCTGTAGGATTGAAAAAACATACTAATTCAATTCCTGCATTTGCCCTATTCCTACAATTTTCCTATCTTGCCTTTCAAGGGGGAACCTAAACGACATATATTTGTTTATCTTGGTAAAGAACGCTCACTGAGAGGTTCATGTTTACATGATATTCTATACTATCATCTGCTTTAAATGATTTGTCTGATTCTATATATTTTTATTAACGTTAAGGATCATGTATGTGTAATAGCAACGAGATAAATCCAGCGTACTATGCCTCACTCTGAATAACAACAAAATATAACTACCCTAAATATTTCCAAACTTTCCCTGCTTTTAATCATATAATCCTTCTTCCATGTTGAGTAGAAACTTATATTATAACCATGTTATCATTTGCTATGATGGAAAATGAACTACTGAATTGTTGTTTTTGGTCATCATTGCACACTCCAGTTTATGATCTGACCCGTTGTAGTGCCATTAATCATGTTGAACAATCATGATACGCAGGCTTCAGCGAACATCATCCTGTCGCATTTCCTTGGCCTGGCGAGCTCCCTGGAGTTGCTGCGCTCCGTGGCCATCCCTCCAGCAGAAGCTGCTGCGGCGTGAGCATATCAGCGCATATGCCAAAGGCAAGGGCTCCCGTTGATCATCTTGCTCTTCATTTGCTGCTTCGGGCTTTGGTATTCGCTAGGAGTAGCACCGCTCGTCCGCCTGTATGTTTCTTGTCCAGACAAAATTTAAAAAAAATCTAGCTTTCACTGCGTAAATTTCATCTTGCTTGATGCTGAGTAGCAGCAGGTTCACATGAACAGCAGTACACCGGGGAGCTGGTGGTGGTACACGTACGGTACGCACACAGGCTTTACGAGTTGAATTTGTGAGCGTACAATCGCTAAGGTTGGGCCGAGTTGTTGGGTGGTGGCACTGCTCACCAGGCTGCAGGCTACGGCACGGGTGGACCATGGAATGGGCTGGGCCCCTGCTCCCGCCCGTGCGGCTGTGTCCTCCCCAGCGCAGCACGAGCGGCGGTTGCGCTCACGCACTAGAGTAGAAATCAATGAAACCCATGATGCCCCCCCCCCCCCCCCCCCCCCCCCCCACAAAAGCGAAAGAAAATTAGTACCACTACAGTAGTAGGAGTATGTGTTGAGGAATCAGGAAACTTGACATGTTGCTAAATGACCCAGTTTATCTAGGAGTACTTAATTTTGAAGAGTCCGTCGTGTCAAAAATAATTGGAAGAGTCCGTACACATACTAGTGGTTGTGGGTTTGCTCTTTGTACACATAAATGTGTTGCACTGTTGCTTGTTTGGTGCCTCCAACGATTTTGCAGTGGTTATATAGTAGTAGCACTACTCCGTCTATTGTTAGCATGCACTTCCAATTATGCACCTTGACAATCCAAACAGTTGTTTAAATTAAAATTCAAAATTTCATCAATAAGTTAACCGAAAAGAAATCCTTCTCCCTAATCTTAATATTTGCAAAACAACTTAAAAATTCTATACTTGGGGACCGGGAGGGTACTGTTTTGAACGCTTTGATTCGTGCCTACACATACTACGGGGCACGTGTATCCTGGCGGCTTGGCTATCTCCCGATCATTGTACTACACGTACTACTGGGTACATAAGGAGATTATCGCCCTCATTGAATGGCAAATGCTTTGGCTGATAAGCTGTTTAAGCAAAATAAGCTAACCAATTTGTATTGAAGTTTGGCTGAATTGAAGGTAGCTTTGACTGATCAGCCAAAGTATTTGGCCAACCGATAAGGCCGTATAAGAGGATGTTATAATTAGTTGAGAAAATAAAATAAATAAAGAATTAATATAGTAAAAGATTGTGATTGATTGAGAAAGATGAGTGCTAGTCCCTTTAAATTTGACTAAGTTTATAGAAAAATATACTAATATTTTTAATACAAAACAAACATATTATCAAAATATATTCGATACTAAATTTAATAAAACTAATTTGATATTATAGGTCTACTAATTTTTCTATAAACCTAGTTAAACCTAAAAACTTTAACCAAGAAAAATGTTAAACAAATATATTACTAACTGCACTCTACTGTGTCCGTTTGTCCGCTCGCGGGGGCGCCGGAATCTCTCCGCTCTCCACCACAGGCAGACACACACACGGCACCCCTCCCTCCGCCCGACCACGCCCAACACGTCCGCTCCCGCAGACTCCACAACCGCAGTTCAGTTCAGTTCACGCACGCACGCACGCGCTGACGCGCCCGTACACCACCAGCCCGGCCGGGGAGAGAGAGAAATCCCGAGAGAAAACGAGAATATCCCGCGGCGTCGGCAGATCGGCAGCGGGTGGTTGAGCTGGTACTAGTACGACTAGTCGTCAGTGGAGTGCCGGCACGTACGGATCGGAGGCAGACAGACCGGGTCGACTCACCTCATAATCATTTCTTTCAAAAAATCTGCAGAGATCGTGGCTGTCCGTCTTGTAGTGAGAAGCAAAAAAAACGGTGAGATTCGATTCGCGGCTTTGGTTGGTTGGTTGGTTGGTTAGCTACTGCAAAAATCACAAAACAAACCGGTCTCCGGAAGTTGCAAGGAAGCTGCCCCTCGTAACCGAAACGGGTGGCTGCTCTGGTTGTATAGTACTCCCCTGGATCTCACGCACAAATTTATGGGTGTGTTTAGATCACACTAAAATTGAAAATTTATTTAAAATTGGAATGATTTGACGGAAAAGTTAAAAGTTTATGTGTGTATGAAAGTTTTGATGTGATGGAAAAGTTGGAAGTTTGAAGAAATATTTTGGAACTAAACACGGTGATAGGCGTGTTTAGATTCTAACTTTTTTCTTTAAACTTCCAATTTTTCAGTCACATCGAACTTTCCTATACACATAAACTTTTAATTTTTCCGTCACATTGTTTCAATTTCTTCAAACTTTTAATTTTAGCGTGGAACTAAACACACAGCCATACACACTCGATCTCGGTAAGCTACAGTATAACTCAATCAAACACTAATTTCGTTTTTTTTCTTCTCTTGCGTGGAGTTGGATTGGATGGGGGGTACAGCGCAGTACAGTACCGGCCCGGTGTCGGTGCGGTGGGAGGCCGTTAAAGCCATCGCCAGCCTGTCCCTGCCTCCCAGATCCACGTCCCCTTTCGCCCTTCCATGATTCCCCCTCCTCCTCTGACTTCCTTTCTCCACACTCACACACTCTCGCTTTCCTTGCGCCTTCGTCGTTTTCCTCTCCCCGCTACGTGTCCCCTCTCCCCGCATACGCGTCGACGCACAGCAGCAGTAGCAGTATGAGTGCCTGGGTGTGGGGCCCACGGGTGGTTGTGTACGATAGCAGTACACTACACCCTCTCTTCCAAAATACATAGGTTTATTTGTGGGCTTTTCTTCAACGTTCGATCATCTGCCTTATTTAAAAAAGTTTAAAAAATATCACACAAATTACTATTTATGTTTTATCATCTGATACTAATCATATAAAAGTTTTTACATAATATCGATAATTAAATATTGAATACAGACGATTATAAATAAATTTATTTTGGGAAGGAGCAATAGAGAACGTATAGATCGACGGGGAGACACCTCCGCTGCGGGTAGTGCTGAGCTGTGCCCATTAACTGCCGCGCCACGCCTCCCTCCCCTCCCCACGAAATCGCGCCGGTTTTTATCTACCAGCCACGATTTTGCGCTCCAGCCTGGCGCCCCTGTCGTTTTCCGCACGGGCTAACGATACACCCTTCTCCTATCGCTGCCAGGTGGGGTCGGGGTCGTGCTGGGGCCCACGCGTCAGTGGCGTTGGGTCTTCCCGTCGGCGCGGGGGTGTGTGGGCGAGCAGACTGCCGGTCGTACAGTCCGGCTTGTACACACACGGTACGGGCGGGGCCCGGCGGCGGGTTGGACGGTTGCGATTGAATTCGGCGGGGTGATGGGGGGATGGGCTCCGGCGCGGGCTACGCCTTCGGCTTTCGCGATTGCAACCAAACAAACCCCAACCCCCGTCGCCTTCCCAAATGCCCACTTCCAACACCAAGGGGGATGGATGGATGGATGGATGCACTCATGCACGCTTGCATGCATGCCTGGATAGATGGATGATAGGTCGATCTATCATCCACTCGAGTTTTCTCCTTCCCAACCTAGCGGATGGATAAGCTCGTCGTCGTTGTCGCCACCGCCGCTCTCTTTTCATATTCTCTTTGCAAAAATATCTATACTGTTTTTATTTTAAAATACAATAATTTAGTATGAGATGTAATACATTTAGTGCTGCGAATCTAAAGACAATGATGAAAAATGAAAATTAGCATAACGAAAATATAAATATGAAGTACTTTCTCCGTTTCAGATTATAAGACTTTTTAGCATTGCTAATATTCATTAGCAATGCTAGAAAGTCTTATAATATGAAACGGAGGAAGTATGTACGAAATCCGGTTTTAAAATGTAAACTAGCATGGTGGCCCGCGCAAATTACGCGGCTAGGATCATTATATTTTCTCTCATATAATAGCATATATGTTTTCTCATTATATTATTCAAATATATTAAAATGACAACATAATTTTAAATTTTGCAATAACTTTACAAAACTACTAATGTGTAATATTCATATTATATTTTATATACCTGTTAGTTATTAATTATTTTTAATATCAAATTTTAGTTATTTGTAAATTATATATTCCTATATAGAGGCTCGTCTTTTAATATTTCTTTTTTTTTAATTTCAGATTTTCTGTAAATTGTATTTCTATATAGACTCTATGCTTTTCTTCCGGTATTATTTAATTTTATTTATGAATTTTTATTATTTCTAATTGTATTTCTATGTGGACTCTAAACTCATTTTTCAATATTCTTTAATTTTTAATTTCAAATTTCAGTTACTTCTAAATTGTATTCCTATATTGGCTTTAAACTCTTCTTCCCATGTTTTTCTTAATTTCGAATTTTAGTTATTTATAAATTGTATTTTTATACGGACTCTAAACTCTACTTTTAATTTTATTATGTTCATTCCAAATTTTAGTTAGTTTTAAATTCCTATATGTACTCTATACTTTATTTCTAATATTCCTTATTTTTAATTCCGAATTTCAGTTATTTCCTAATTGTATTTCTATGTGGACTTAGTCTCCTCTTCTAATATTCCTTATTTTTTTAATTCCGAATTTGAGCTATTTCTAAATTGTATTTCTATATGGACTCTAGTTTTCTCTTCTAATATTACTTATTTTTTAATTCTGAATTTCAACTATTTCTAAATTGTATTTCTATATGGACTCTGTTTTTTCTTTTTCTCCGATTAATGTGAGAATTTCTAGGCCATGAGAGCGAACGTGGAAGCTCCTTTTTCTATTACTTTAATAATATAATAGATTTTGTTGGCAGCTCATGAGTAGTAAAATTATTTTGGCACTATAAACTGAAAAATAAAATGGATGGAGACACCGTTCTCGTCTTGGGTTAACCGCTCCAACACTTTCATAATTGAGTTTTCAACGGATTTTATTTTTTTTCCTCTCTGTGTGTGTTTGACTGTACGGAATGAGAAGGATTATTCAAATTTCAAACGGCACAGGGACCCGCCGGCCCCCGTGTAACAAACCAAACCAAAACGGCCTTCGTCCACACTACTCCAGCTCGAGGAGGACCGCGTGGAGCTCCCTGACACGTGGGACCCACCAAACCTCTTGTCCCCACCCGCCATCCAGGTACCGAAAATGACGCGCCTCGCCAGCTGTATGCCACCGTCTCCTTCCCCCCACCGCCTATATAATCCCCTCTCCCTCTTCCTCTCGCCATCGAGTCCGACACGTCCACATCGCCATTAGAGCAGCTCGAGGAAGGAGGAGGAGGAGGTTGATTCGATGGGGATGGAGGCGGAGTGCGATAGGATAAAGGGGCCATGGAGCCCTGAGGAGGACGAGGCGCTGCGGCGGCTGGTGGAGCGGCACGGGGCGAGGAACTGGACGGCGATCGGGAGGGGGATCCCGGGGAGGTCGGGGAAGTCGTGCAGGCTGCGGTGGTGCAACCAGCTGTCGCCGCAGGTGGAGCGCCGCCCGTTCACGGCGGAGGAGGACGCCGCGATACTCCGGGCGCACGCCCGCCTCGGCAACCGCTGGGCCGCCATCGCGCGCCTCCTCCCCGGCCGCACCGACAACGCCGTCAAGAACCACTGGAACTCCTCCCTCAAGCGCAAGCTCGCCACCGCCACGGACGGCGGCGAGATCGACCGGCCGTGTAAGCGCGTGAGCCCCGGGCCGGGGAGCCCGACGGGATCGGAGCGCAGCGAGCTCAGCCACGGCGGCTGCGGAAGCGGAAGCGGCGGCGGGCAGGTGTTCCGCCCCGTGCCGCGCCCCGGCGGCTTCGACGCCATCAGCGCGGCGGACGTCGTGCGGCCGCCGCGGCGGCGGGACGACAACGACGACGACGGCGACGACGACCCGCTCACCTCGCTGTCCCTCTCCCTCTCCCTCCCGGGGTTCCACCACGACAGCGCGCGGAGCCACTTCCAGGAGCTCCCCTCCCCCTCCCGCTCCCCTTCGCCGCCGCCGTCGCCGCCGTCGCCGCCGGCAGCATCTCCATCCGCATACCCGTTCAACGCCGATCTCGTCTCCGCGATGCAGGAGATGATCCGCACGGAAGTCCGCAACTACATGGCCGGCGTCGGGCTCCGCGCCGGCTGCGGCCCGGGCGCCGTGGCCGAGTCCTTCATGCCGCAGCTCGTCGACGGCGTCATGCGCGCCGCCGCCGAGAGGGTCGGCGTCGTGACCCGCCAATAAAACCCCCCCAAAAAAAAAAATCAACCATCCCGGTTCAAATTCACCACAAATGCACGGTGAAAAACCACCTGTTAATTATGAGATCTGTGTAGTATTATTAGCACTAGAATTTTCCTGGTTCATCTTTGTATTTTACTTTGAGTAAAATTCTTCTGCTGCTCTGAAACAGAGCAGCGGTGAAGGGGAGGTAAAAAAAAAAATCAGAAGCGAAATGCTAGTGCATTGCTACTACCAGCACAGCAGCAGCATCACGGACAGGTTGGCCGTTTTCTGTACAGGAACGAGGTGATGGTGAGATGTAGCGACAGGTTTCTCCTTCCCTTTGAACCGTCCGTGCAACGAAGAGTCGAAGACTACTTGGGCATCGATCAGATGTGCGAGTTGAAAGTGATAGTAGTAGTAGCATGCTGTACTAGCAGTACGCATATTGGACATTTCAGAGCATTTAACTTTTAAATGTGGCAATTAAGGATTTACCAACCACAATCTATAACATATGGCTAATCTTTAATTGCCACTATAAATAGTTAAATATTTTTATTTTGGAGCTATATGGCCGTACTCGAGCTGTAAATAACCGATGATCTTTTCTTTTTGGAAAAAAAAAAGCCTTTGTTTCGAATGTATAGGAATTTTGTGAGAATCTGAAAGTACTTGTATTCCTCAGAACCGTAAGTTACTTGTTTCTTATTGGCCGCTTTGCGTCGTTTAACCGTTGGGCATTTGTCTCTATCAACTCTATGTGCGTATAGAATGGATGGATTCCGATCTCATGGTCTCTTTCCATCAGTCTATGTGTCACGTGTGTAGAGAATGATGAATTGATTTATACTCCGAGTAGAACTCTTTTGCTAAGCTAATTCGTTCCTATTCCCAAAGAAAATGGGCGTATGAGTCTCATAGTAATACGAGACAATTCAATGCCCAAAGGAAATTGATTTCTACTGTAGTGAGCTGTACTGTCCAGCAAAACGGTTGTGTACTGTTGACCATTCGAATCGATCGTTGGTGCAGCGCACGGTACAACGAAGTAATTCGGCCGCAGCGGCAGGAGGAGCAGGGAGCCAATATGAGCTGGCTCGTAGTAAATCGAGTGCAGGACGAGTAGTAGTAGGAGTGAGCTGTGACAGTTCACGGTTGGCGGTATTTATACCAGCAAGTGATGAAGCTAGCTGTACACAGCTGACCTGACCAGCTGCTCCCCCCAAACATCCCTTTCCTGTGCAGAACAGTAGCTGAAAGGATTCCTGCCACTGTTGCTGCTGCAGCAGCAGCACTACTAGTAGTAGTACTACTAGCAAGTTAATTGCAAATCTGCAATTTGTTCAGCAGCTTGAAAGCAGATGCTTCTTTGTTAAGCCGTTTTTGCCGGTGATGGTTGGTAGTGTGGTGTCTCTGCAGGAGGCAACATAGGCCTCGGTAATTCTCACCCATCGACAGTTCAGGCCCGGCCCAAATTGCCCAGACGAGCCCACTGATTTTAAGCCCAATGCAAGTGAAACGCAAGCATGATTTTGATCGGAAATGCAAAATGGTCCAAATATTGCGAGGCCGAATTTATACCGGAAATGCACACGGACGTTACATGGACAAGTCGTCAGAGTCTCACACAAACAAGTTCAAGAACGGATCATACGGATGCTGCCATGAGGGTGCACGGCGGTGATCAGGCGGGCGGCGCGTCGGCGTCGTCGATGTTGCTGCCGGCGACGTCGACGACGAAGCGGTAGCGGACGTCGTTGCGCTCGAGGCGCTCGAGGGCCTGGTTGACGTAGTCCATCTTGACGACCTCGATCTGGGAGGTGAGCCCCTTGTCGACGCAGAAGTTGAGCACCTCCTCCGTCTCGGCCATGCTCCCGATGAAGCTGCCGGTGATGGCCTTCCGGCCGAGCATCACCATGGGCGAGATGAAGCTCAGCGGCTGGTTGATCACCCCCATCAGGATCAGCTTCCCGTCCAGCTTCAGCAGCGCCAGGTACGGCTCCAGCGGGTGGTGCACCGGCACGGTGTCGATGATGTAGTCCAGCGAGTCGCCGGCGGCCGCCATCGCCGCCGCGTCGGAGCTGACGAGGTAGGCGTCGGCGCCCAGGTCGTCCATGGCCTCGCCGCGCTTCCTCGCCGACGAGCTGATCACCGTCACGTGGTGCCCCATCGACTTGGCCACCTTCACGCCCATGTGCCCCACGCCGCCGAGCCCCAGGACGCCGCCGCGGAGACCCGGCGACATCAGCCCGAAGTGCTTCAGTGGGCTGTACACCGTCAGCCCGGCGCACAGCAGCGGCGCCGCCTGCTCCGGCGCTAGCCCCGCCGGGATCTTCACCACAAACCTGCACACAAATTCATTACTTTTTTTACTAGTTCCTTACCATCTCACTAACCAAATATTTTAATCTTTTTAAGACGTGACAACTTTCAGATTAGGCAGGTGGATCAAAAATCACGGGCTGTTTTGCTTTGATGCCAAAATTTGCCCTATCAAATAGTTGCCACTTTAAATAGTACCATGTATATGTTTGGATTGATGTCAAAATTTACCAAAGGTAATACAACTCTTAGAACAGGTACAATAGCAGGCTAATAGCCTGCTTACCTAATATTTTAACATATATGATAGAGAGAGGGAAAGCAGAGAGAGCAAAGCGGACGACAATCCAGTCGCCGGCTCAAGCACGAGCGCCTAGGCGCTCTAGCCCCCTGCAGCTCGAGACAACCAATCAAAAATTAGAACTTGAACATGTAGAAGTTACCAACACCTGACAGGATGCCTTGGTTAAAGCATGGGTGTAGCCAATTGCTGTATCTACTGTTGTTTAGTTATCTCTTAAATAATGTGGTGAATTTTGGAGCCGGCAATTAACTCTACTATTGAACTTGCTCTTATAAACCAACTATATTAAAATATTGGTAGTGCCAAATCTTAGCCATGATTTTGACGCTACCAATGATTTGGTAGGGCACCAAACAAAATGAGCCCAACATTTCACTGTCTCTGCTAGTTTACCAACTGACTACAACGACGCTATGCAACAATCCAACTTTTGCTCTGTTCAAGAAGCAATTCTTCCAACAACAAATGGACTAATGGACCGGGGTAGGTGAGGACTTATCAGTTAATCAACACTTTATACCTAACTTTGGTGACTTCTCACTTTACACTCAACACAGTACCGACTTCTCGACATCTCTTTCAGTCTCAGATGACATTTTCTCCACAAAATTTTCTAACAGACTGGACTTTACTTTGGATGTTCGGAAAAGTCCAGTCTAGTTTTCTCTACCTAGAACACTGACAATATGATAATATGATAATGATATCGTGATCAGTTGGTTGGTGATTACTTGTTGGAGTAAAGCTGTGTTTAGCACTCACTTCTGGTCGACGACCATGGCGGAGGCGAAGCCGCCCTGGGTTGGCCGGCCGTCGGTGTAGACGTCGTTGTAGGACCAAATCCTCTTGTTGCAGTACTGCTCCACATTGGCCTTGCACGGATGGCACTCGCGGCAGCAGCCGACGATGACGCCGACGCCGACGACGTCGCCGGCGCTGTACTTGGTCACCTCCGGCCCGACCTCCACCACCTCGCCGACCACCTCATGGCTGCAGACGAGAAGAGGAGAGAATTTTCTTGGTCACCGACAAAATCCAACACATGACTGAATATTGGTACGACAATGGAAGTGTACTGGAAAAAGGAATTCTTGGTCACCAACTAATTAATCCAACCAATTATTGTTGCATACTTAGTACGACATGCAGATGGTGTAGTAGTACTAAATTACTACTAATTAGGCATCATTTTTCAGCCTGGTGTTGGGGATCTATCGTGTGCTTATTTAAAGCCCATCAGATCAGGGAAGGTTCTCGCTGAGGTTTTCTTTACACGTGTCTCTGAAACTGATGGTGCATCTAATCTGTACTATACCTGTCATGAAAGGTGTTGATCAAAAAAGAAAAATGCTAAAAGCGATGCACTAACTTATCTTTCTGTTCCAAAGGAGTGTGATATAGTGGTGCATGTGCATCTATGCCTTTTGTAAATCTGAAAAAAGCACTGACCAGATTTGCTAGTTACTAGTGCCTACTCTTTTCTGATATGTTTGTTATCCCAATCAGTTAATAAGTTTATCTTCAGTCTACTATAGAATACACCATCAAATCAATTGCTAGTAGAAGATCTCCATTGACATGAGCCATGATCCATCTAGATAACTGTGAATAATCTTACCCAGGGACCATGGGGTACTTGGAAGCACCAAGGTGGTTCTTGGCCTGGTGGATGTCAGTATGGCAGATACCACAATACAAAACCTTCACCACCACATCTTCAGGCCCAGTCTTCCTGGTACCACCACATACAGGGAAAAAAAAAGAACATTAGTTGATCTGTTGCATAAGATGCTTCTTCAGTTATTCCATTCTACAAGAAGACAACTCAAGGAAATTATTGATATATATATATAATCCTCCTTTTCTTTAAGGAGGCATGGCACGAGAATTGCATAGCAAATATATATATTAGAAAATTATAAAGAATGCTTCTGAAAATATATATATGTGGAGCCAGGCAACTAGCCAAAAAGAACTCCATGCATTCTGTCTGTTTGCCACAACTGCTCCGGATTCAGGGATTCTGTTCCTTTCACCCAACAAAACCAAGACGTGACGATGATTGCAATAGCCAATTGGCGGTAGGTGAAGCAGTTTTGGTAGTACACTAGTACTTCACCACTATACTCTTCATGTTGGACTTATACTAGGAGAGGAGCAGGAATACAAAATAGAGTCAAACTCACGTGGGAAGTGTGGAATGGATCGAATGGAGGAGCCCAAAAAAGAAAAAAGAAATCCAATTGCTCTCTTCACCTCTTCACACTTTGGCCAAGAGGCAGAAACAATCTGAGTTGTACTCGAGGCAGATGACATGAACACAAACAAATTAAAACACGGGGGCATCTAAACAACTAAAGCACTGGAACGCCATCAGTTTTCAGAAATTCAGAAACGAACCATCTGAACAACTAAACTGTAGTAGAACGCATGTACCAGAGTTTCAGAATTGAGACAAAAGAGAAACTAAAACCTAATCCCTCCGTTTCTACCGACCTTAAGCAAAACTTGCAAGAACAAGATCGAGAAGGAGAGGGTGATCGATCATATCATATCATATCATATCATACCTGAGGGTGTAGTTGTAGGGGGTGAGGTGGCCGGAGGCGTCCCTGGCGGCCCACCCGGTGACGGTCTTCTCGGCGGCGAGGCTGCCCATCGTCTCTGGACACGAACACGCGACGCACGAGGCGGCGGCGGCGGCGGCGGCCAATGGATGGATCGGATTCGGGAGGAGGAAGAGAACAAGAACAAGAAGTGCAGTGGTTGATTCGCTCTCTCTCGCTGAATTCTGGAGAGGGGGTGGTGCGTCCCGCAGCGAGTATATATAATTAAAGGAAAACATCGCGTTGGACGGGTCGTGACTGAGAGGGGGAAGAGGGGTTGGTGAAGGCTGGCTGCCTCGGAGATCGTGCCAGGATCTTCTGTGGCCACACGGCCTCAATTTGATTCGTTTTTGTTTTTTTTTGTTTTCGTGCAAGAAAGTTTTTAAATTGAAGGGGAAAGTGCCAAAGTGGGTATCGAAATGGGAACAAAAATGTTAGTAGGACAAGTAGTGGAAATGTTTGGTCGCGTAGGTTTTCCTACCAAGGTTGGGAAGTGGTTAATTAGCTGGTGCGTACGAGTATGGATGGAGTAGCTATATCAGCTCCTTCATAATGTTTTATTCCCTCATTATTAATGTTAAAATGATTAATTACCTATTCAACTACTTTATCCATATCAAAATATAGTAAGCTATCATACTGGGTTAGATACCATTTAGTACCATAAATTCGTAATTCGTAGTACTGAAACATGTCCTGATTCGTAGTCTATTAGGTGGTGTCTAATTGACTTTGTTTAGATTCGTAGTACTGAATAAGATTTAATCGAGTACTCGGTTATTACGTTCACTATCCTTTTCATATTTGGATTCTGTCGACATTTGATGTCGCGATTCCGGTATTTGCATAGTATGGGGATCTTTGGTACTAGGATGTACGCGAAACTTAGGTAAAAGAGACGGAGACAGAGATTTTTATATAGGTTCGGGCCCCTGAATTGTCAGGTAATAGCCCTACATCCTGTTGGCCGAAGCCGGTCGTTGCTCTTATTCATCATAATCACACCAGTACAAATATTGGGGTAGCCTATCTATCTAACTGTTATCGACATGGCGGTCTGAAGTTCTGACTCGTAGTCGACAACAGGGTAGCCTTCCTCCTCGAATCCGCATCCAACGAGATCGGAGACAGCGCTATATCTCTCCTAACGGTAGCCATAGGTACCTAGGGGACTAGCCATGCTTATCTCTGAAGTCGATATCTGGCATCTTGTCTTGGCGTATGTTGGCTTGTATGTTGATCTTCTGTCTTAATCTATTGTTTCGTGTCCCCTCTCCTCCTAGGAGGCCTTGTATTTATACCCATAGGTGTCCCCTTGTCCAAGTAGAACTAGGGAAACCAGTATGGATACAATCCGAGTAGTCCTTGTCGTTTCCATGTAGAACTCTGGTTGTTTTTCCTTATCCGGAACTCCCTCCATATCCGAAGTCAGTTCCCGTATAAGATATGGTATGTGATGGGTCCTGCCGAGATTTAGTCAACTACTATTAGGTATATGGTATCCATAACCCTGACAGATTTCCTTTATACAAAAGCATGGATATACTCTATATAGAGGTGCAATTTAATTTAGATTTTTTGAGCAGATTATCAATTTGACTACAAAATAAACTATATTTTGTAAAAGTAACTTTACAAATAGCTTAAACAAGTTGTACACAAAGCATATTTTTCAGAACACGGAGCAAATAATTCGATTTAATAATCTGATTAATAAGCAGAAAAGAACATAACCTTGTCACCGTAGGGTAAACTCCTATAAAATAAAAACAATACCATATTTATTAATAGGGTGTAACCAAATAAGTCGCCCTACACCATTTGTATGCTTGACTATTACTCCTGATATTATCTCCGTGCTATTAGTCTCAACCTTATAGAGTGAGCTACAGGACAAAAATAAAATACAGATTGAGTCACAAATCTCTCTCTTGCTCACACCTACAAATCGAAAATTCAAAATGCTCGAAAGTCAGAACAAACATAACCATGAAAAAGCGACTTTAGTTAGTAGCTTGACTACTTCCCCTCTAAACTGTCACACCTATCGTGGATTAGTCGTGGATTTATGGATGATTTTGCAGTGATTAATTTTACCTCACAAACAGTAGCCATCATGTCCTTGTAGAAGATCTCGTTTGGAGAAAAGGAGGAGGCACGCGTGCTTCGCATGCGAAGAGAGGTGACGTGGCACTGTGCCAGTGGCTGAGTGGACTAACCGGGAGGGGAGAAAAGTTGCAGAGAACGACTCCGGGGTTGGTGGCCGGGCCCATCGCGGTAGGTGGGTGGGGCCCACTTGCCATGTCTGGTGACGTCACGGATACGTCATCTGAACGGCTGTCTGTGAAGAGAGAGACTGGGACATGCCAACCTTCAACAGCACAAGTGGTTCATGGTCAACTGAGGATGATAGAAAAAGAGGATAAAATTAAGCTTTGATTTTTATTATTATAGTACTAGTACTTATCATTTGCGTATGTTCCCAAAAAATAAATGTTAAAATTTCCTCTTGAATGAATGCTAAGGGGTTGTTCAGATGACAATATTGCTAAAATTTTAGCATGATTTTTTATGTATTAACCATATTTGACAACAATTTAAACGTAGGTTTTTTTTTTGACAACTTTGCTAAAAAATAGTATGGTTGAAAATGGCATCAAAGTAAATATGCCCTAAATTTTCATATGAATGACGAGTGATTTTTTTAAAAATATTTTGAAACGAGGCGAGTGAATTGGTTTATAGGCACAAATTGTGGCACTTGGTGACGAAACAATTTACTAAACCAAGCATTTTTGTTTTAATTTGTTGCCGCGTGTATAGCAGTTTTCGTAGTGATACAATCATACAAAAGTTGCCTTTTGTGAGGGACTATCAGTTGTGACAGCAAATACGATATGATTTCAACTTCATATAGTGTTCCACATTTGATGTTAAAACATCAATTTCGGTTTCTGGTTTTCAGTGGTGACACGTTGTTTGTATGCTTGTGGTTGCTACTTGTGTACTTACAAGAAAAAAATTTAGACTTACAAATTTGCAAGTTGCAACCACACCAAAATCTCAAAAAATAAAGAATCATAAGCACCCAAAACTGATAGCTACACATATGTGCCGGTATGGATTAATTGTCGATGCTTGGGATCGTTGGATGCAACATACAACTCTGTTCTGGTGAAAGGTCAATTTCAGATCGTAACATATATCATATCGCCAACTAATTCGGCCATTCTTTGCACACCACAGCTAGTTTAATCGATCAATTTGAGTCGCACAGCTAGCTGCATACGAGCCATTTCGCTCTTATCCAAGTAGATATGGAAGAAGATGCTTATCTTAGGTAGTTCATGGTTCATGGAGATTTGTTGCTAGCTAAGTCAAGGATGTGATCACTATCATAATCATATCAAGTAGGAGTAACGATAAATATATTAAGAAATCCGCTCTGATTATACCTCCGAGTCCATATATGCCACCAACTCGACATTGCTAATAATGAGAAGGGGTAGGAGATGCCGATGGACGGTGGCCTAGGTGCAAATATAGAGAGGGTGAGCCAAAGGATAACAATAAAAGCCTATTGGGAGTTTAGTGGGGCTTCTCCCCCTCCCTCGGTTTAGGAGAGTTTTTTCATAGCAATCCTTTTTTACTTTTGTTTTCCCTTTTTCTTTGTTCCCTATCCCCGGCAATGGCCTTCGGCTGTTGCGTTGTAAAAATCATTTTTTTTCTTCTTCTAATATAGTGGCGTGCAATTCTTTTACGCGTTCGTGAAAAAGGACAACGGCAACGTGAGCCTCCTCCCAACTATACCCTCATCACAGAACCTATCATTATTGGCATCATTGTGCCACCTCCTCGATCGAGCTCTAGCATCAGTTCGGGTTGTGATGAACAAAAACTTTCATGACTCCATCCCCCAATCCCTGCGTCCTCATCTACAAAGGATGTACTCCATCCATTAAAAAAAACCAATCCTAGGTTTAAATCTGGACATACATGTGCATATGTGTCCAGGTTTAATTTTAGAATTAAGTTTTTTTTTTAGCGGACGGAGTAGTTGACGAGACCACGAAGGACACTAGTGGATCGGCGAGCTCATTGGAGAGCTTGATAATGGCCTTGAGCACTCATGGTCGTGGAGGTCCATCCCTTCTCTTTAGCAGTGCCACATGGCAGGTCGCACGCTGGGGAGGGAGGAGATGGTAAATGAAGCATGACAAGTAAGAGGCATGTATATTTTTTGAAAATTTATTTTCTCAATTTGTTAACTGGATTAGCATGAGGCCAAACCACCGTCAAATGTGTGTATATAGGACTGATACCGCCTTAAGATAGGTTTGAGTGGGGAGGGACCAGGGTAAATTCATCCGGTTTGAAGAGTTTCCGTATATAAAATGTTTTTGTCTTTCATTTGTGGGGCATCAATTGGACTAGGGCAAAAGTTAACGAAGTTATGGAACCTCTTTTACCATATAAAAAAGTATTCACTTGGTAAGCACGGAAGAAAAAAAGTTTGTCTTACCTTGGTACGGTTATTGAATGCTAGGTATATATGACTCCATCCATTAACATTACGATATCCATATGTATTATAGTCTCTTTTATTTCCTTTTTTTTTTCAGAATGACAAGTGCGTCGGATCGCAGGCCAATAGCTCAATAGCAAATTTAGATCATAATAACAAGGAATAAGTTCACTTCAAATCCCTCAATTTGTCGCCTAGTCCGATATTCATCCCTGAATTGCAATACCATATATGATGTGTCCCTCAACTCCTAAAACTAGTGAAAATAAAATCCCAACAACTCCTAAAACTAGTGAAAATAAAATCCCAAGACGGTTTGGACAATGGTCTCGACTGACGTGGCACATACATGGTGTTGATGTGGCACTTAAAACAGAAAAAAAAGAGATTCACATGTTAATGAGTGTTTGGTTAAAAATAACAAAAATTGCAATGGACTCATGCCATCACTCCCTCCTTTTCCCCTATTCTCTCCCTTTCCTCCTCATCGTCGGTGACAACGTTAGTGGCAGGGCCGGTGAGGCGAAGGTGCGCGTGAGCACGGGCGGGGGCGGCCGAGGGCATGGAGGGAGTTGCTCGATGCGACAATGTTCTTGCGCCTGGAGAGCTACGGCGAGGCCAAGGCATGGGTGTGGCAGAATCTCTCCTACTTTTGCGCCAACTACGCGGGAGGAGGGTGTCATCACGACAATTGGGCGTCCACGGCGCGTGAGGCCACAGAGTGCAAGCGGTGGCGACTGGCGGTAGCATGGAGAAGGTTGTCGGCGTCGACTCGGGAGGAGGGTATCGGTAGCGTAGTCATGCCCTTGACGAACTCGCAGAGGTCTTCGATGATGCCATAGTGCTCGAGCTCTGCGGCGTCTGGCTTCGGCGTGATGGCGGAGAGGATATGTGGGATCGCAGGGATGGAGGGGACGGGAAGGTCGGTAGTGAGGTGCTTGATTTGGTTGACTAGGAGGTCGGCCTGCTTGTTGGCCTCCGCTGTGATCTCCCGTGAGTTGGTTGTGGTCTCTGAGAAGATCTCCTTGAACTTCTTCGCCGTCTCCAACATCATTGCCAACAAGTGCGTGGCTGCCTCCGCCGTCTCCCTTCTCCCTTACTACTGCTACGGCTACTTGGTACCACATGGCATGACCGTGCCATTGACGCCGAGTCGCCACACCAGCGCCTTGCTCCCATCTGTGCTACCAAGAAAAAAAGATTGAGAGAAAAAGAGAGAGGGGAAGGAGATGACCTGTCACTCACAGGTGAGGTCCCCCAATATTTGTATTTTTATTTAGACCGAGTTGTCCTGTCATGTGGGCCTCATGCTTGACTCAAGTCACTGTGTCAGCTAAAACCGACCACTATGCTGCCGAGAGACCAAAGTTAACACGGTATTAAGTTGGGAGACGGATTATACCTGCTATTTCGGTTCAGTTATGAATTTCAAACTCCGCAATAAATTGAGAGACCTAAAGTGAACTTATTCCTAATAACAACCCATAAACGCCTAGTTCGAGAGCGCATGATTCAAGGTCCATTCGCTGCCAAATCAGGCTAAACCCTAAACCCTAAACCATACAAATGCCCATAAGCAAGGCCCATTTAGAACCATACAAAGAGAAGCCCAGTTACAGCATTGCTAGGTCCATGGAAATAGCTTTGCACCTGTGCTGATTCGGTTCATGTAGCCCACAATCTTCGATATATGGGCTGCATGTATTGTCAACGTTTTGCATATGCGCACGATATTTTTCCCCTCTCTCTAACTCTCTTCCATTCCCCAGTCAAGACAACAATCACGCCTGTCTTTTGTTTCGCAAGTAAACGTACGGTCCTAATTAACGATTACGATGTGTGGTGTTCGCTTATGCGTCTTAATTGCGAAAAACCTTTATTTTGACGACCTTCATGGTAATGCCATTTTGTTCTCTTTTTTTTTTAAAAAAAAAAGAAAGTCTAGCAGTGTCACTCCATATATGCATTGAATCATAGTAGTCATATTCTGTTGCATCATTTATATACAAAATTCCAAATTAAGACCATATATATAACTACAAACATGTCCAAACTAAAATGAGAGTACAGCAACTACTACCACTATACTAAATGTTGCGTTCTGACGTGTTTTTTTTTTGGCGGTTTGTCTACCGTGAAAACCTTTTATATCAAAGTTTCTTTGAAAATTCAAACTAACCCCCTCTTAACTTTATAATAATTAATATTCGATTAATCATATCATAATCATTTTTCTTATTTTGCATGCAAAACATAAGCTCATCATAAACTCCATATCGAATGCAGCCTAACACCTGAAGCAGCGTGTAGAATTTGGACATTGGAATCCAATGAAAACAGAGCAAAATCCGAACGAAATTATGAACTCTGATCGGGCCCATACATGGCCGGGGGAAACGAAGGCAGCATGGCCCTCCACGAGCAACCAAGATCTGGTCACTGATGCAACAGTAGTAGTAGTAGTAGAGTAGGAGAGACAATAGTACATGTGTTTGGTTACGAGTACTCCGTAGTAGTCCGTACTAACACACACATGGGTCCGATTCTACTGTTACTGAACTGGAATACTCCAGCTAGTGGTTCAATACTGATCACCTAGCGACAGAGTAAGGTATGGGTTTATTTGTGAGGCACATGTAATCAGTGGCGCCCATAAGGCCAGCATCATCTATATGGTTCCGGATCCACTACAGTCGCTACTGTGACTACAACTTATTCTCTCCGATAAAAAAAACAAATGTTGGACTGAATGTGATATATCCTAATATGACAAATCTAGATAGGTGACTGTCCACATTCGTTGTTTTATGATACATCACATTCAGAATTTGTTTTTTTATGGAGGGAGTAAGCGATAGCAGTGCACATCATTGGATGTAAATCGGAAGGTCTACATTACACATTGTACTGTTCATAACACTGAAGCAAAACTACTGTTTGCACCATTACTGTAACGTGGAATCTTGACCGTTGATCGGAAAAACGAACGGCCAAAATTATATGCGGTGGTTAACTTGCAGTTCCAACTATAACTGCACTTGATATGGATTCAATCTGGATGTTCCAATTATAACTGCACCTGATATGAATCCGATCTATATGTAGCTCGTCAGTGCCAATGTTAATATCAACTCAACTATGATGAGTGAATATTCATGTGGGTAGAAAGATACATGTATGAGTTAATGAGTAGTCGAGTATGCCATTTTTAAATAAATGACACCGGAACCCTTCACCATCAAACATTGTATTCTCATCCTTTTTTCAAGAGAGTTATAAATGGATGAAAAGATGTTGTAATTAGCAGTCAAAACACATGTGTAGTAATCCACACTGTCAAATATTTTAAAATAGAGGGAGTACCATATGCATCAAACAATTCAATAAGCCATATAATATGAACAAGTTCATTTGACAACCCTTGAACTCTTCACTTTGTTTGAAACACATCCGAATTCAAAAGCCAGGTATTTGACACCCTCCAACTTTCAAAATTATTCAATCGACCCTCTTTGGTCCAAATAAGTTGCATATTTTTTGTTGATATGGCGGTTCAGTAAGCCAAAACATAAGATAAAAAAGGTTGGCCCTGCATGTTAGGTACCACCTCATCTCTCTTCTCCCTCTCTTTCTTTCTTGTCTCCTCCGCGAGCAAATGAGATTGGCACCAATGAGCTTGAGCTCCACCCCCCTTCTCGGCGCGTTGAGTACTGGCAAGCTTAACCTCCAACTCTGTCTCCTCAAGAGCCTTCTCGATCCTCCATAAGATCATGATAGTGAGCTCGAGCTTAACCTCTCTATTCCTAGGCGCCTACATCTCCATTAGATTGCACCGGCGTCATTTCAAGCTCCTACTCCCTACCGCCTCTCTCCAAGCTTCCTTTCACATTGCCTCTGTGCACCCATTCTCCACACACTGCCTCCTCCTCAAGCTATGTCGCACCGCAATCCACATCGACGCCATCTCAATGAGCTCCACCGACTCGTTGTCACACAAGCTCGGTGCAATGATTGCTCAAGCTTGAGCTCTACCACCTTCGTTCTTCATAAGCTCGCTGTAGCAGAGTTTGATCTCAAGGGAGGCAGAGCTTGATGGACTAGAGTGCTCGAGGGGCTTGGAAGAGTCAACATGGAGGCAGTTCATCGCCTCCTTCCATCGTTGCCTACTCGCACTGCCTTGAGCACTAGATCTAGAAGAAGATGATCTATTGCAGAGGTGGAAGAGAAGGAGAGGTGATCAACAATAGTGGAGGAGCTATAGCTCAAGCTCACCTCCACCGAGATCATGGGGCCACAACTTGTAGATTAGAGGGAGTAAGGTGAGAGAGGGATAGGAAGAGAAAATAGCTAAAGTGCACTACAAGATAATTGACCTAACGTCACCAAATTATTACAACGAAAAATAATTCATGGCAATATATTATACTATTGCAATGATAATTTTTCAGTGGCAAATAACTATATTTTATTGCAACAATTTACATTCATTGTTTTATTCAATATTTTTGTTGCAATAGAAAAGAGCTATCGCCACAAATAACATTACTATTGCAAAGGTATGTTCTATCGCCACAATTCTAATTTTTGTGGCAATTTGCATAATACATTGTTGTGAAGTTACGTTTCACTATTTTTTGTTACCATGAACAACAAATTCGTTGTAATGACATGAGATTCTTCTCTATCTCTCCCCCGCTTATGTGACATCTTTGTACAAGTGACCCAATATACCAAAACTAGGTTAAAACCAACGTGGTGCTGGGGTTGGGTGGAGGGGGGGGGGGTTAATTTGTCAATTCAACGGTAGAAAGTTGCATGATATTAGATATCCGGTTTCAGAGTTCGGAGTGCATTTTAAACAAACCTTGATGGGTGAAATCTTCTACTCAGAACTCTACAACATCACTGATTCACCAATGCCCCCCCCCCCCTTTAATAAAATATGGAGAGAACCAAGGGAATTTTTATAAAGCGGATGTGCCAAATTTTCATGTGCAGAATAATGATTTGCATGGAAATATCCAGGGATCCGATCTCCACCCCTAGCCCAGCGTTCGACTATGTTCATTGTATTTTACATGTTCATAATTATAGTGGGGACTCACTTTTTAAGTACATTTTGCAATCAATATGATTAATTGCAGGGGCGGACACAGAATAAAAATTGACTGGGGGCATGCATAACTCATATTACAAGTTAATTAGAAAGCTAAGTGAAACTCACGGGCATGCATAACTCATATAACAAGTTAGCTAGAAAGCTAAGTGAAACTTCACCTCATAACAACTTATAAAAACTTTGAGATATTACATGATAAAAATCGTCCACTAATTCCCCTATCAGATCATGACAAGGATGATTAGATAGAGCATTGAACCTAGAGAGTCATCCTCATCACTTATTGACTACACGAGAGGGAGATATCATTATGTACCGAGGGAGATAGAGAGCAGCAGGCCCGACGTGCCACAACTTCTTCATGGGATGGAGTGCGCTGTGCGCAACAACGACGATGATGAGCGATCAAGTAAGTGGCGAAGGTGAAGTGCGGCCTGTGGAAGCACTACAGGTGGGGCGAGATGATGGGCTCCCTTGTCTTCCTGTTTTCTAATCCCTAGTTTGTGGATTTGCTAGTTGGGGGATCGATAGAAGGGGAACGGACGTTCGAAGCTTAAACGCGCACACATTTGCGTGACGGAAGGAGCGAAAAAAAGGGAGTGGGGTCCTTCTTTCCAATTAGAGTGGGGCCCATAGGTCATACAATTAGGGACATATCTAATGAGTGTAATTTTTTTACTGGGGTCTAAGGCCCCAATTGGTTTGTACGTTAAATCCACCCCTGATTAATTGTGTCATTTTCTCAAGACAAAAAAATAAAATGGCTAGTGCCATCTTGAGCAATAGTACTCATAAAATGGACCACCCTTTGTACAGCTTAAACCTAGAGTATATGTATATGTATATACTACTCCCTCCATCCCAAAATATAACAATTTTTAGCCCTCAAGATTTGTCTCAAAATATAACATCTTCTCCACCAACATTCTCTTCCCAACCAATCACAACTCTCCACCATTCACTTTTCCAACCTACCTCCACTACTCAACCAATTACAATCCTCCACCATTCACTTCTACCTACTTTCTTAATAACCATGTCTAACTCTAAAAATGTTTATATTCTGGGACAGAGGGAGTAGTATATGTAGATTATGCGATCTATTAACATGAGTGCTAAGCCTAACATGATCACCCTAATGCGGAATTCTTAGGTTACTGACCGTTGTTTGAAGCCATTGATGCGGTTCTCCCTGTTCTTGTCGGTGTAGAGGTAGTAGTGGTAGCAGTAGCAGCGTGAGCACCGGCTTGATCCCGAAGGGGTCGCCGGCGATCACTTGCGAGGTAGTGGTGAACTTCCGGTCGCCACCTACACTGTCCCTGAACCACCACACGTTCTCCCTCCAGCGCTCAATTGATCGGATAGGTTTTTTTTTTTGGGATTTTCGGGGAGAAGAAGGTCGTGAAGAGATCGTCATCTCACCACGACACCGGCCTCCCCTATTAGTATGGCACTGAGGGAGATCGGGGGCAATCCAAAATATGGAAAGATTTGGCGCTACCGATCAATGCGCGTAATCACGTAATTATAGAAATTGAATCGCATTAATCCCGCAGCACCGGGTGGAAAACGGCCATCCAAGATTTCCTCTCGATTTCCATGCCGAGAGATAAACTTTCCTAACAGTATGTAGGGCTTGTTTGGATTAGCTTCTAGCAACTACAGCTTCTCACAAAATCTTTAACTCCTCCTACAAATCATCACTCAGATTTTAAGAATTTGTGGTTGTAAAATTTAGAAAATAAACTAGAATCAAAAGCTAAAAATCTCAAGTTCTTTGGATTTTTAGACTACCAACTAACAATTTCAAACTTAAACTCCCGAGCAGGGTCATATACTACTATATAGTATGCATTTGAGAGTAGCAGCACGCGGTAGGACCCAGCAGCAACTACCCATACATTATTGACATTAGAGTATTCGACAGCTTCCTAATTAGTATTTAATAACGTACGATGAAACAACGACCTGATTGTTTCTTGGAAATAATCGCTCTTTTTCTTGGTTGGCTTGGCTAGCTGTTAGAGTATTCGACAGCTTCCTAATTAGTATTTAATAACGTACGATGAAACAACGACCTGATTGTTTCTTGGAAATAATCGCTCTTTTTCTTGGTTGGCTTGGCTAGCTGTTTACCGCTCTCTCCGTCCTATTTTAAGTGTAATCATAAGTTACCGTGTTTAATTTTAATTGTTTGTTTTATTTAATTTTTTTATAATTAGTATTTTTGTTATTATGAGATGATAAATATGAATAGTAATTTATACATGACTTATGTTTTTAAAGGAAAATTTTAATTAAGACAGACGATTAAAGTTGTGTACGGAAAATCATAGCTGTACTTAATTAAAATAGGACGGAGGGAGTAAAATTAATATATACATGAGGTCGTCCAAGCTAGCGACCGCTACCTTGTGATTGATTGACATGTAATACCAATTTATAGGTTATTTAACTAACTTATAATTAATGTTTATATTGAACATGTATATTACAACTTTACAAGTCGTATCAACTTGGTCTCGCTGTTTCCACTAAAAAAATTTGAGCAGCACCGATAAGATGGTTGTGAATCTTTTCTCTAATTATCTGTGAGCTAAGCTTGATAGCTAGATAGCTAGATAGGACAACTCGTGATTATATAAAATTTCCATATGTTAGCGTGGACCTATAACCGTTCAATAAACCACTTGTTTTACGTAATAAAAAAACAAAAGCCACTTGTTCGATCCTCTTGTCGTGAATGCGTGCACAAAACTCGCCGGCTGCCTGGCACATTTTCACCCAGTTATAGTTATTATTGAGAACTAATTGAATGATTGTATTTTGCTATGGATAAAATAAATATTATAATATTATATAAAATAAATAAAACATATTTTTATGAAATGTATTGTCTATAAGTTTGTATAAGTTTATCGTAGTGAATGTTCACATTAATTTGATTTTATATGTCACTAATTTAATTGATTTTAATAATAAGAAGTTTAAAGGAATAATTTATAAAACTATAACAGGAGTGATCGAGTTGACAAACTCACTAATAACACTACTACCTTCTTCTAAAACAGTATAGATATTTATTTTCAAACTATGTACTAATCTGTAGCTATAGAGAGAGCGCATGCATTTGATATATAAAAAGACCATTTCTTCCTCGTGTGTCTTACGAAGTGCAGCAGTTGAGTACTGTGAAGGTCGAGGCAAAGTTGATGTCCCGTTGTCCTGAAGATTGTCCCTTTAGCAAAATAGCAATCCAATCAGCGTTGTCTTGTTGTCAAGCAGACAAATTTAATCATGTAGACAAGAAGAAGAGATGGTGATGAACAATACGGTAGGCAGCCATCAGGAAAATTAATTTATTCGTCTTATATCAGAAAAAAAAAGTGAGAAAGATATCTGTGGAACAACGATGGTGAAGATAGCTCTCGGACTGATCGGTTAATTGATCGTTCAGGCTTTATTATTGGTGTCTCTATTCCTAAAAAGATAGGATATATACTTAGGCTGCGTTCCTTACATTGGGTTGGAAACATTACCCTCATGTGGGTTGGAAACATTACCCTCAGGCATGAAAAACGGAGCAGTTCATTAGTACGTGATTAATTAAGTATTTGTTAATTTATTTTAAAAAATGGATTAATATAATTTTTTAAGCAATTTTCGTATAGAAACTTTTTATAAAAAACGCATCGTTTAGCCGTTTAAAAAACGTGCACGCGGAAAACGAGGACATGGGTTGGTAACCCCTTGAACCGAACACAGCCTTACTAAGGAATTTAGTATTAATTATGTAAAGAGAAAAAGGTTAATCGTTCAGGCTTTATTGTTGGTATCTCTATTTCTAAACCTAAAAAGATAGGATATATACTCGGGAAGGAATTTAGTGTCGTTTATATTAAAAAAAAGATATACACTTAGGAAGGAATTTAATATCAATTATTAAAAGAGGAAAAATGGTGAGAAAATTAGTGCTAAAGGAAATAGAAGATTGGCCAACTGGAGCACCTTGTAGTTCCCCACCATCAGACCACAATGTCATTACCGGTATTTATGGCGAAAGTGTATGTAAAACATGGCTAATGAATAAGAAATAATTCCTCCGATTCACGATATAATACTTTATAGCATTGCCCAGATTCATTAACATCTATATGAATACGGACAATGCTAGAAAATCTTATAAAGTACAGTATGAAACGGAGGGAGTACTACTTATTGTGCTTGCTCGGCGGCGTCGCCAGGTAGGGTTTACATTACCGGTTGACCACTAAATTTCGAGCCCCATTGGTATCACGGTTTTCAATAAATTTCGATCGGTTTTCGATAAATTTCGACCAAATCTACTGTTTAACCTTCGAAATTCCAATCGAAAGTTAATTCCGAACCGTGTCGAAACGTTGAAATTTCACGGAATTCGACCGGTTTTCGTCGGAATTGACACCAGGTCCGTTAATATAGAAGAATTTGCATGAATCAAATAGTTAAGAAAAAAAGGTTATTAATTTTGAATTTGCAAAAAGAAAAGTTCATGTACATGATCTTGAGGACACGCATCCCAAAATTCATGCGGTTTGAATCTAGGCGCACATTTCCGTGTTTCTTCCAAAACTGAATTCTTGTGTGCTGGGTAGGTTTTGAAATGGACTGAATTGTCTATACACGTAGCACGTAGCCATCAAACCTTCGTGGCCCGTACGTCTAGTATGCAATGAAAATGGTAACACGTATATATTTTTAACTCGTGGTTGAAATTTGCAAACCACGGCGGACACCATCAATCTTTTTCTCTTTTACCATTTTGCTTACGTGTCAGCGTGCATTGTGTATGCCTAACTACAAAACGACGAATTAAATCAAACAAAATTTGGACGAAAATGACAGCGCCACTATTTTTATTTACTACGACGCTTAGGTAAAATCAAACCGGTGGCAAAATACTTGTAGCAATTAATTACGCCAATGGCACAGTTTGCATGTAAATTGCGAGACGAATCTTTTGAGCCTAATTACGCCGTTATTTGACAATGAGATGCTACAGTAACCATTTGCTAATAACGGATTAATTAGACCTAATAGATTTGTCTCGCAGTTTACAGGCGAAATCTGTAATTTGTTTTGTTATTAGTTTACGTTTAATATATCAAATGTGTATCCGTATACGTTAAATTTTATTTTGCCAAAACAGCTACACAAATCAAACAAAATTTTGACGAAAATGACAGCGCCACTATTTTTATTTACCACGACGCTTGGGTAAAATCAAACCGGTGGCAAAATACTTGTACGAAGTAGCAATTAATTAAATCTGTCCCTGCCGCTTACTTAATAACTAAACGCTGCGATTTATGATTCCATGCGTGACGTCACGCCTTAGCCGCTCGCGCCTTCACCTCCTCCACGAACGCCTCCACGTGGCGGTCCGACGAGCCGCCGGCCGCCACGGCCGCCCGCGCGGCGGCGCTCCACGCCGCGGCGCTGGACCGCATCGCGCCGGCGTCGGGCCCCGCCACGGCGGCGTCGACGGCGTCGCGCACGGCGCCGCGCCGCAGCGGCGCGCGGAGGCGGACGCCCATCCCGAGCTCGTCGACGAGGAACATGGCGTCGGTGCACTGGTCCCCCCACTGCGGGAACGCCACCACCGGCACGCCGGCGGCGACCGTCTCCAGCGTCGAGTTCCAGCCGCAGTGCGTGAGGAAGCACGCCACGGCGGGGTGGACGAGCACTTGCTCCTGGGGGCTCCATGGCACCACCATGCCGCGGCCGGCGACGGCGTCGAGGAACCCCTCCGGCAGCAGCGCGCGGCTGTCCGGCCGCACCACCCAGAGGAACGGCCGGCCGGTGGAGGCGAGCCCGTGCGCCATCTCCGCCACCTCGCCGGCGGACAGCACCACGACGCTGCCGAGCGACGCGTACACGACGGAGCGCGGAGGGTGTTCGTCCAGCCACCCGACGCAGTCGTCCGCTGCCCTGATCATGTCGCCGCGCACCGCGGCGTCGCCCTCCAGCTCGATCAGCGGGCCGACGGGGATGAGCGGCGGCGGCGGCGGCGACGTCGCGACGCCGCGGAGCGCGTCCACCACGCCGCGCTCCAGCTCGGTGAAGGAGTTGACGAACACCCACGTCGCCTTGTCGATGGTGCGGATCTGCTGCTGTATCGCCTCCGTGAGGCTCATGTAGGGGTTCGACGGGAGGAGGAACGACGGCACGTCGGCGACCGACATCGCCGGGAGCCCCGGCAGCGTGAGCCGCGCGTCGAGGTCGTCCTCGGGGGGGAACTCGACGAGGCCGTGGACGCGGTGGTAGTAGAGCGAGAACACGGCGCACGACTGCACCCACAGCACGGCCGACGGGATGCCGGCGGCGGCGGCGACGTCGACCGCCCACGGGATGAACGGGTTCCCGACGACGCACGCCACCGGCCGCCCCGCCGCCTCCTGCCGCGCGAGCAGCTCGGCGAACGCCGCCGGCCCGGCCGTCCCGAGGTGCCGCATCAGCTCGTCGAGGTCGCTCCCGTCGAAGCCATCCTCCAAGAACTCGAACCTGATCCGGCCGCCGCCGAGCGGCACGCCGTCGCCGCCGACCGACACGCCGGACGACTCCACGAGCTTGGCGCCGATGGCGGACGTCGACGAGAACGTCACGACGAGGCCCTTCGCCGCGATGCGCTTGGCGAGCCGGAGCATCGGGTTGACGTGGCCCTGCCCGGGGAAGCAGATGAGGAGCAGGTGCGGCGCGCCGCCGCTCGCCGCCGCCGCCGCCGCCGCCGTCACCGTGGCCGCCGCGGCTTCCTCGCCCATGGCTAAGCTAGCTAGCTTAGCTAGCTGCGAGCTCACTATTTTCTTCTCGCCTTTTCTCCGAGCAGCTGGCGTGCAGTGATCGATCTCTCGATAGCTTTGGTCTTTGATACTGTGGCAAGTGAGATGAGGCAACCAAATTTATACGAAAAATTTGTGACTTGCAGATGAACACGATGACGTCTGACGTGGCGTCACACATGTAAATACAAGGCAGCGGTTTATGGGCTACCTATTTTATTTTCTTTACATTTAAAATTGAATACTATCTGGTCCCGCTGTATCCAAAGATAAACGTGAGTGTAGGGGAAAAAAAGATAATTGTTAATTATCATACAATTAAAGCTTAGGCCGTTTTGTGTATCAATAGTCATGACCCTATTAAAAACAAATAGTTCAAATTAAAGAAGATATTGTGGGGTTTTTTTTTTGGTTGTGTATCAATTTGTCATTAATGTGTGCAATGTTAGATTATTGTAGTTGCAGGAATAGACTACGAGTGGCTAGTCACTGTTTCATTGTTTTGGTAAAGGGACATGGCACCAAAAAAATAATCTACTACTACAGCTAAGGGCCCACTTGAATCGTAGGAATGAAAAAACGGAGGAATAGGAAAAACATAAGATTCTGACATGAATGTAAGTGTAAAACAGAGGATTGCAAAACACAGGAATGATCGTTTGATTGGAAAACACAGGAATCGGATGAGAGAGATAGACTCAAAGGATTTTTACCAAGAGGTTAGACCTCTTGCTAAGTTTCCTCCAAAACCTATATGCAACAAGCCATTCCATAGGAATTTTGTAGGATTTGGAAAACTTCAATCCTTTAAATCAAAGAGCGATATAGGAAAATTTCCTTTAGGATTTCAATCCTATGAAATGTCTTCATAATTCCTTTGATTCAAAGGGGCCCTAATTAATTAGATGCACAACTGCAGCAACTGTCAGGACATCCATGCTGTTTTGCTGATATTACTGTCACATTGAGCTGGGTGTTTATGATAGACATTTTAGAATGGATCCTTAAAATTTTATCGGGTTTTAAAATTAATTTGTTTAATAGAAAAACATTTTCACCATCCAAAATAAATATACTGCCAGATACACGCATCTGCTTGCTTCACAAAAACTGAATTTAGTTTTAATAACCGTCCTAACTATTCCCTATGTAAAAAATACTTTATATATATATATATATATATATATATATATATCTTATATATATCTTATACATATTAATAAAAATAAAAAAAATATCTTCAACTTTCTTAAACTCCAATACATTTGTCCTCTACCTTCTCAGATCAACCTCCAAAATATTATCTCCTACTATCTCGAACTTAATGTATTAATTGCTTTTAAAAAAAGATCTTCATAGAACAAATGGAGGACAGAAAAAAAAATAAAGTTTTTTTTTAGGGACCAAGGAAGTACTACTCTATAATTAAGTAACTGTCAGAAGTAAATGCAAGCCGTTCTTCTTTTCACTCGAAGGAGACTGCAGACTACTGGAGTATAAGGGGGTGTTTACATGCGGGGTGAAAAGTTTTACCATGTCACATAAGATATACGAACACATATTTAAAGTATTAAATATAGTCTAATAACAAAATAAATTATAGATTTCACTTGTAACCTGCGAGACAAAATTATTAAGCCTAATTAATCTATCATTGGCAAATGTTTACTGTAGCATATCATTGTCAAATCATAAAGCAATTAAACTTAAAAGATTCATCTCGCAAATTAGTCGTAATCTATGCAATTAGTTATTTTTTAGTTTATATTTAATACTTCATGCAGGTGTTCAAACGTTCGATGTAACAGGGTGAAAAATTTCTAGATAGGATCTAAACAGGGTCTAAGTACAGCAGAAAGAAGCATGTGCTTGTTTCCCAACTTGAAGGACCTCATTAAATTCAAATCAAGTGGTACTTCGGCGGTCATGCTATCTCGGTCAAGCGAAAGGGCACATAGTTAGATTGACCTGAGTAACTCCTTTAAATCCTAAATCCTAAGTTTAAATCTTTATAGAAACGAATGTCAGCTGATTAGATTGTTTGATAGCTAAATTATCAATTCAAAAGGCTGTATATATATATATAGTTGGATATAGAAACCTATCCTTCTGTTAAAAAAAATCTCGTTCAAAAAAGACTTGATTTTTTCTTCACATCTGACGCATACCAAATAAAAACAAAAAAAAATTACTCATCACACTGTTAGATTCCAAATTTCCAATAGATTTGTCACACACTTTCTTAAACTCTAATATTTTTATATTTATCCCCTACTATTTCAAACTTACTAGTACGTATTAATTGCTTTAAAAATTAAGTAACTGTCAGAAGTAAATATAACCCTTTTTTTACATGCAGACTGCAGGCATGTGTGAGGGAATCCTTTGGGGAACCGGTTTCTAGAAGGGCGATGGAGAAGCTAGCAAAGTTGCTATTGGATCCACTAGTTTCGGCATGAAGAGCGACCTCACGAGCTGACTGAAAATTTGGGCCGACTCGATTGGCTGTGGAAGAGGATAAAGGATACGTGGATGCGAGACGCCCTCTTTTGTGTTCTTTTTAGAGTTAATTTTAGTTTGGGCCACCTTTTATTACCGATGTTTTGCTGTAGATCATCTTAGGACTAATGTTTTTACTTTGGACCGGGTATTTTTACCTTTGTTTCACATTGGACCACCCTCACTCTTTTATCCATCTACATCCAACTTGTAATATGTCGAAGAAATAGTCTTACATATAGCTGTGGTAGTTCATTGACGAGTAGGAGACGGTGTAATCGAGATCGTTCATATGCTTGAGAAGAGAGTTGGGTGGTCCAAAGTGAAACAAAGGTAAGTTTACCCAGTCCAAAGTAAAAATATTGCTTAAAGGGTGGTTCAAAGTGAAACATAGGTAACAAAAGGTGGCCCGAAGTGAAATTTACTCTTCTTTTTATTTTTTTTCCTGTACACAGGGAGTACACCCTAGTCCTTAAAAAAAGAATCTTGCTATACGTCCGACTTATTTGTTCGACCAGTGTACGACTAAATGGAACAGCTCGGCGCTTGATGGCGTGAGGCAAGAGCATGGGTTGGTCATACGGACATCGACGCCATGCACTTGCGTGCGTTAGAGTCGTACAAGAGTCGGACAAAGTAGTCTTGTGTATAGCATTTTTCTAAAAAAAAAAAGTACTTCATCCATTTCAAAGTATAAAAAGTCTGGACATAAATGAGATATTTCGTAGGACTTTAAATTTGGACATAAATATTCCATCCGATTGTAGATTCTTATATTTTAAAATGGTGGTAGTAAATCTTAGCTATAAATTTAAAAATGTGAACAAACTAATTTGTAGCTAAGATTTAAATTTTATTGGAACGAAAGGAATATATTGCTAGATGGTCAACTTAGTACAACTTTGTTAAAACCATGTAATGAAGAGCGTGTTCCGCTTCGCGTTTGTGGGTTTTTTATTAAACGGAGGGAGTATATTTTTGTGTAGAGACATATCATGCGGTTTAGCTTTAGTAATCATCTGTTCGTACTATACTGTCAAGTGTGCATCTATCATGTACTCCCTTCGTACTCGTAAAGGAAGTCGTTTTGGACAGCGACACGGTCTCTAAAATACAACTTTGACTTCTTGTTTCTATAAAAATATTATTTGAAAACTAATATATGTATATTTTTACGAAATTGTTTTTCAAGACAAATCTATTCATATAGTTTTTATATTTTCAAACTCAACAACTTGAGAGTTATTCATGATTTATATTCTCAATGTTTGACTTAAATATTGTCCTAAACGACTTTCTTTACGAGTACGGAGGGAGTATAAAATAGCATTGATAGCCAACAACATAATAATATGTGACTTGTATGTGTCCAGCTAAGCACAATAAAGGATCAACCCGATCCATGTCACTATAAATTCTATGGTTTTAAATACTCCCTCCGTCCCTCGACGTCGTTGATTTTTTTAAATATATCTGATCATACGTCTTATTCAAAAACTTTTATGAAAAATATAAAACTATATATATATATACATAAAAATATATTTAACAATAAATCAAATGATAGGAAAAGAATTAATAATTACTTAAATTTTTTTTATAAGATAAATAGTCAAACATGTTTTAAAGCTATCATAATTTTAGATATGTCACTACTTATACCCTTCAAAGCATTATAATATTTTTTTTAACAAACTACCGTCTTTATTCCTTCTTCCTCTTCGTTGGACATGTTCCTCCAGCGCAACCGCCTCAGGAACCGAAAAAAGAGAAAAATTTCCCAGCCGCCCAACGTCACGATGTCCTCACTTCCAAACCCAAACGGCAACCGGCGGCTACCAAGCAAAGCAACGCCCCTGCTCCAGGACAACAGAGCGAGGTGAGGATATGGTGACAGCGGCGCCATCATCGATCGCGCCGGTAGACCTCCTGGCAATGCACCCTCACCTCCCTATCTTGTCGATCGTCGTCCTCCTCGATCAACAGCCCACCTCTTCCTCGGTGATGGATAATGTCGCTATCCATGCAGCGCGAGACAGATCAGTTTAGGTGGGACTAAAACTCTAATTATAAATATTAAACGTAGATTATTAATAAAACCCATCTATAATCTTGGACTAATTCGCGAGACGAATCTATTGAGCCTAATTAATCTATGATTAGTCTATGTGATGCTACAGTAAACATTATCTAATTATGGATTAATTAGGCTTAAAAAATTTGTCTCGCAAATTAGCTTTCATTTATATAGTTAGTTTTGTAAGTAGTCTATATTTAATACTCTAAATTATTGTCTAAATATAGAGATTAAATTTAAGTCCTTATAGAAACACCACCCTGGTGTGACGAGAGGAGAAGAGACGAGTCCAACACACCGGTGGAAGCGGACCGAGGAAGAGTCTGACGGAGGAGGATATCTCCGATCGATCCAGATCAAGCTCGTAATGGAGCAGAGGCTACACCGTCCAGTGATTGAGGACAGTGGGGCCACTAGACCGGTGGCTCCACAACACCCGGAGCCACGAAACGGCATATTTACGAATGAAAAGTAATTTGTAAATAAAAATTTTAGAGAGTAGCTATATTTATGGTACCATATTTTTCAACAAAAAATAGTCGGTATGTATTTACATTGTAAGTTCCTAAATTACATATGTAATTTTAGTATATCTACAAGTAAGTCCTAAAATTACATATGTACATACTAAAATTACATACTAATTATATATGTAAGTGGTGTGTAAGTGTGGTGTAACTACTGTGTAAATTTATATAAGAGAAGGTACCAGTGCAATGTTAAACTTTAACGCTAATCAACCAAGAAGATTTGGGCAGCAATGTCGCCGTGCGTGAAAACATCCAACGACCAGCGAATACTCGTGGAGCAATCGTATGGCCAGCGACACCGACTAAAATCAGCCCAAAAAACTGTCGACATATTTTTAGCAATTCTAAATTTTTATATATGTGTTATTATTGATCTAAAAGTAAATGCTGAAAAATAAACTTCGATGAAAAAACCTTAAAATTATTTAGATTGAAAATTCAAATAATTGACTTATAAGTATAAGCATAAAAAAAAAGGCTGCCATCCCCAACACTGCCGCCATGGCTGCTCCCGCTTGCTAGTCTCGCTGGTCACTGCCGGTGTAATCGATGCTACACAAACATTCTCCCAGCTCCGAGCTGACACCAAGCTCCTCTTCTCCGACTCCGAGCAATCACCGTCGACGGCCACTTTCCTCGCTAGAGGAGGAAGGGAAGGAATGCTCTGAGCTCCTCTTGATCTGTTTGGCAGCATCTAGTAGGACAGGACAGGAGAGGAAGAAATAAGGAGGAGGACAATTTGGTCCAACATTTTAATATAATACATTAAAATGGTAAGTAGTGACATGCCTCCAATACATATAAAGTTGTAAATATGCAAGTTACAATGGTATATTTTAAAACCAAAATGTTTATAGTGGTACAAGTATAATTAACATGAAATCTTATCTTATATAGTGAAAGCAACCATATTTCTTACACGAGAACATGTCACATCATCGAAAACTTATCAGCCGTTAAATAAAGAATTTAGATAAATAATAGCCATTGGATAAAAAAAAGTTACATATGCACTGAAAAAACAACAATTGGATTAATGTATGGAAATTTTCAGAGGTTTCTAGTGTCTCCTTTTAGACACATGGTACAAAAAGAGAGAGGGGCAAAGATAACGAAGAAAACAAATACCACGAAGCTTCTAATGATTTCTCATATAGTATGGTTTAGTTAAATCTATAGTTAGCTAGACCAATAGATACTTTGTAAATAAATTAACTCATGCTAAAACCTTCTCTAACTAATAGATCATATCCAATAAATAGTTCTTATACAAAATAAAAATAAAAAGTCGTGCAACGCACGACTACGTGGCTTATAAATATGAAAATTTCACTTAGATATATGCCTGGTTATGTAACACTTCATCTATTCCAAAACAAATTAATCTAGTATGAGATATGATTTATGAAACTGGACATAAGCCTGTATTAGGTTAACTTATTTTGGACAGAGAGAGTACTACATTTGTATCTTTAGGGCTTGTTTAGTTGGCAAAAAATTTTGCCCCTTATGTCACATCAGATATACGGACACACATTTGAAGTATTAAATGTAGTCTAGTAACAAAACAAATTACAGATTTCTCCGGGAAACTGTGAGACGAATTTATTAAGCCTAATTAATCTATCATAAGCAAATGTTTATTGTAGCAACACATTATCAAATCATGGCACAATTAGATTTAAAAGATTCATCTTGTAATTTTCTGGCGAACTGTACAATTAGTTTTTCTCTTTATATATCCAAATATTTGATATAACAACGTAAAAATTTTTGTTTAGGAATAAACAGGCCATTACTCGTCCACGCAACAATGGTACGTTGAGTCAACTCATTGTACTTTAACAATGGCCAAGACTTCTGAATAATATTTTCGGGGAGTAGGTTAATTAAGAGTGTATACACTCAATTAATTTCATGATATACCGACGGGTTCTCGGGGTGAGCTTATTTTATTTCAGGATAATGATGTGCAACCAAGTCAAACCATCTTGGTCTCCCAAACTTAATCATATCCAAAGTCACGTGGTTTCTAGTGACTGTCAGTCGATGGGGTGCACATGTCAAATCCGGCCATTGGTCCTGGCCACTGTAACCGCACATATCACTGACATATGTGTCTCGTTACTTCCATACTAGTCGTGGTGTTTGGATTCATACCTAACTTTAACTTTATTCTTTATATTTAGACACCAATTCAATTTATAGTATTAAATATAAACTACTTACAAAACTAATTATATAAATGTAAGTTAATTTACGAGATAAATTTTTTAAGCCTAATTAATTTATAATTAGAGAATGTTTACTGTTGCATCATATAGGCTAATTATGGATTAATTAGGCTTAATAGATTCGTCTCGCGAGTTAGTCCAAGATTATGGATGGGTTTTATTAATAGTCTACGTTTAATACTTATAATTAGTGTCCAAACATCCGATGTGATAGGGACTTAAAAGTTTTAGTCCCATCTAAACAGGGGCTAATAGTCAGATGATACCTTTCCATGATTATTTTCTTTCATTTTTTAAATGTGTCAGGGTTATGGATACCACATACCTAATAGTAGTTGACTAAATCTCGGCAGGACCCACCATATATCATGTCTCATACGGAAACAACCTTCGGATATAGTAGGAGTTCCGCATAAGGAAGGATGAATAGAGTTCTACATGAAAACGATAAAGGACTACTCGGATTTTATTCATATTGGTCTCCCTAGTTCTACTTGGACAAGGGGACACCTATGGATATAAATACAATACCCCCTAGGAGGAGAGGGGAGAGGGAACAATAGATCAAGACACAAGATCAACATACAGGCCAACATACGCCAAGACAAGACGCCGGATATCGACTTCAGAGATAAGCATGGCTAGTCCCCTACGGTGTCTACGGATACTGTTAGGAGAGACATAGCGCTGTCTTTGATCTCGCCGGATGTGGATTCGAGGAGGAAGGCTACCCTGTTGTCAACTACGAGTCAGCACTTCAGACCGCCAAGTCGACAACAGTTAGATAGGCTACCCCAAATATTGTACTGGTGTGATTATGATGAATAAAAGCAACGACCAGCTTCGGTCAACAGGAGTAGGGTTATTACCTGACAATTCAGGGGCCTGAACCTGTATAAAAATCCTCGTCCCCATCTCTTTTACCTCAATCTCGCATATATCCTAGTTCCAATAATCCCCATACCATACAAATACCGGAATCGCGACATCAAACGTCGACAAAATGCACCTTAGATTTCTAATATATATAGCACCATAAAATTTTATTACAAGCTTTGATCGTGTGTTTCATTTAAAATTTTGAGGAAATCTTAAAAATATGATTTAAGTTCATTTAATAATAAATCAAGCTACAACAAAAGAAAAATGTGTACTTCCATTTTTTAATAAAACAAATGATCGAACATAATGTAAAAAGTTAAAACATCACATATTAAAAAAAGAAAGTAGTATATCAGACATTGTTGACCTTTTATATGCTTAATCATTTGTCATATTTTTTTAAAAAATAAATTTAATTTAATTTATTATGGATATATTTATTATGAAATACTTTTAAGCATGATTTATTTTTTAATGTTTACATAAAAGTTTTAAATAATCTGAAAACTTTTATAAATAAATTAATGATTCTATTATTGAAAGGAAAATACTACAAAATGATATTCTATTCGGACGGGACGATATCTTTAAGGTATCCCCTAATATCTGGTAGGTATCGGTTGATACCCTGTTTGGACGGGATGATACCTTTGAGGTATCACGTGATACCTGGTAGATATTAGCCGGGATGATATCAGGTATCAGGCGATACCGGCAATACCTCAGAGATATCGTTTCATCCGAACAGGGTATCGTCCGGTGGCATTCCCCTTATTTTTAAATAAAAAAAATGGAATTACTCCCGTATATATGATGGTCTCTTCCTGGCTCGCGCGCACTCGTGATCCCCTGCTGCGGATCTCAGTGATGTTTAGGGATCGAACCCAGCAATGCCTATGCCCCTACCACTCGTCGTACTAGGTAGTCGCTGTCAACCTCCGTCCGTCCGTCGATCCGTCTTGCGGCTGGAAGCTGGGTTTTACCAGTCTTCACGGCGCGTGTGAGTACGTGTGTGACCCCAGCCGTGACGCCGCCTGCACTTGACGCCAAAACCCTGCCGTTCCTTGCCCCACTCCACGACTCCTTTAGCTCGGCTAGGACGGCTAGTGCGTTATAATCCCTCTGTTTAATAATATATAGGATTTTAATTAGATGTAGTTCAGATTTATTATATTAGAATGTGTCACATTCACCTAAAATTTCTTATATCATAGCACGGAGGGAGTATAAAAAGAGAACTTCCTTCCTTAAATGAAGTAGTAAATATTAGGAAGTCAAAACCTTAATTTTGATGAGTATTTCCAAATAAATACACCATCGTTAACGCCGTTAACGTTTTAGGTTTTATGGAAACCATCGATAGACTAACAGAAATCGATAAAATCCAATAAAAAAAAATTAAAGTTTAACTTGAACTTTTTTTCTAACTTGATAAAAAAGTTTTTGAGTGATTTGTGTTTACCGAAAAACCGGTTGGCGTCGTGGGCTTTGTAAACCCGGCCATTGTTCCCCCTCCTACCTCGCCGAGGTGATATCGATGCGACCATGTACGTTGGACCTCTCGTCCTCTTCACCACGCACACCCGCGTAGAGACACACGCGCATCATGTCCCTTCCGCCCACGACAACGACTAGCAATTGCCTAGCAATCTACTCCTACTAGCTCGCTGTCTCACTGTCTCCTCACTAGCTTAGCTTAAATTAGCTTGGCTTCTGGTATTTTTGGCCGTGTTTAGTTGTTTGGTCAAAAATTTTTTCATCCGTATGCATGTTTGAAATATTAAACGTAGACTAATAGTAAAACAAATTATAGATTCCGCCTATAAACTGCGAGACGAATTTATTAAGTCTAATTAATCTGTTATTAGTAAATATTTATTGTAACATCACATTGTCAAATCATAGTGTAATTAGGTTTAAAAATTCGTCTCGCGATTTACATGCAAACTGTGCAATTGGTTTTTTTCACATTTAATACTCCATACATATGTTCAAACATTTGATGTGACGAAAAAGGTGAAAGTTAAAAAAATTAATCTAAACACGGCTTGTATTGGATCCCCGGGTCTCCATCTGGATTAATTAATTTTACTACTATACTCCGTCAAATGGAGACTTTGAGCTGGATCGCGACAAACATATACCGCCTGCTTCTTCGGTTGCGTATGTAGCAGATGAAATTTGACGGAATATGCTCGAATTCTAAATAATACTCCCTCCGTATTTTAATGTATGACACCGTTAACTTGTTAACTTTTAATCATTCGTTTTATTCAAAATTTTTGTGCAATATGAAAATATTTATATCATACTTAAAGAACATTTATGATGAATCAAGTTATAATAAAATAAATGATAATTACATAATTATTTTTGAATAAGACGAATGGTCAAAAGTTAGGTAAAAAGTTAACGGCGTCATACATTAAATATTAAAATATGGAGGTAGTATATATTACTTGTTGCTGCTGCGGCCTGCAGCCAACTTGTGGGAGGAGAATTCGACGACGACGGCAGCGGCGGTGTGGACGGCAAATCGTTGTTGGCTTTCCCATGTTCGGGAAGAAGGCACGCGATTTGTTGGAGACCATGGAGAGAGAGGTAGAGAGGAAAGAACACACACCAAGTACGCAAGAAGTTTCTGCGTCGACGTAGACACTATATATATTCTGGCCAGTTTTTATTTTTGTTGCTCTTTTGATTACGCCATTTCGATTGTCTTTTGCTTTTACATTCGTTTGATCTGGTATATGCTTGCGTGGATTCAAGAGCTGGCAGGGCTTTACTATGCGGCTATGCCGTGATGACTTGGGTCGTTCGTTGGATAGATGTATTCCCCCAAAGTGTTAACTGTACCCATCATAGCAATTCATTTTTGCTATATATCTGTCGACAAATTTTCTCCTGAAAATTTTACAGATATAATTACAATACAATCGTAGTGTAATTAACTTGTATGTAATTATGTTGTAACTTGTATGTAACTTTCACATAATTTTAAGCCGTTAGATTTGTTTTAAAATTTGTACAAGTGAAGAAGGAAAAAGTCACTGCGTGCACATATGTGAGAGGATCCATTTCCACGACCTCAGTTTCATCGAAATAGCCTGTTATAGAGAGATTTTTGAAAGTTACATATAAGTAGCATGTACTCCCTCCGTCCCACAATATAAGGGATTTTGAATTTTTGCTTGCAATGTTTGACCACTTGTCTTATTTAATTTTTTTTACAAATATAAAAAACAAAAAGTTGTGCTTAAAGTACTGTAGATAATAAAGTAAGTCATAAATAAAAATAATAATATTTTCAAAAAATTTTGAATAAAACGAGTGGTCAAACGTTGCAAGTAAAAACTCAAAATCCCTTATATTATGGGACGGAGGGAGTAAGTTATAGTGTAATTGCATCACGATTGTACTATAATTATATCTGTCAAATTTTTAGGAGAAAATTTGTTAACAAATGTATAGGTGATCCCTTTATTGTATCCTATGTAATTTTTTTCATCACGAAACAATACAATGAATTTTGAAGAAACGAGGAACATAGGATATAATTGTGGATATATGTGTAAGGCCTTTTTAGGGTAGGAGGAGATAATACTAATTTTGAAATATTAATACTATATTTAAACTCCTCTCTATTAATATAATGCCAATCACCTGATTGGCCGTTCAAAAAAAATAATACTACCTATGTTTCGTATTATATATCGTTTTAACTTTTTCATAGTCAAATTTACTTAAGTTTAATTGAGTTTATTGAAAAATATAATAGTATTTTTAATATAAAACAAATATATTATCAAAATATATTCAATGCTAGATCTGGTTTTATTGGATGTTCTAGATGTATATATAATTGTGGATGTATTCGTTTTTTTAAGGTAGGGGGAGCTAATACTAATTTTGAAATATTAATAGCTAGTAGTAATACATAGAGCACGGCTAATATTAATAGTCCATTTCATACTGCAGTATTATTTTGGCCCATTGGCGAGGAAAGATTTTCGGCTTGGGCACTTTGGGCACCAAGCGAGGAAGACAAAACATTATTTATTTATCAACGAAAGGTGAAACCGGTGTTGAAGGCCCACCCAGAAATTAAAAAGAGTAGAAAAACATATTGTTCAAGCAGAAAATGCTGTATCTCATCCGATAGTATATAAGGTTATAGTATGTAGCTCATTTAAAATACATGATTTTTCAGGATAGTTCGGATAGTTAATTTTCTTAGCGAATTTACGATAAGTAATTAGTAAAATCCTCCAAATCCATACATGCGATTTGTTTTAGGTGGGCTACGATATACAAGAGCCCATTCACAACATGGAGAATGGGCCTTAGACCAATCCGAAGGCTGCTTTCGTTTTGTGCTGTTGGGAGCTATCTCTACGCACGTGAAACGAAACAACTCATTAGCATATGATTAATTAAATATTAGTTATTTTTTAAAATAAAATAGATTAATATGATTTTCTAAAGCAATTTTTCTATAGAAAACTTTTTCGGAAAAAAACATTGTTTAATAGTTTGGAAAACGTGCGCGTGCAAAATGAGAGCGGTGAGTCGGGAAAGAACACACCCGAAATCGAGTTAATCAGTACTTCAGTAGTAGTTCGTTTTTCCTTGTTATAATCTCGTTTCACAGTTTGGAGGCAGAATTTTGAAGTAGACTTATCTAAAACTTATTTCGTTCTAAAAAAAAATCTAAAACATATTTGTTCATGCGGATGAAGATTGAAGATGTTGATGATGAAGACGCCGCGTGCGCTTACACGGATGAAGATAAACAACGTTTTGTGCTCATTTACAAGAGGAGGAAGAACTGAATATATGAGAGGTGCAGAAGTGCCAAGCTCAAGAGTTATTCAGAAGACCAGAACCTGAAGATAACTTCAGATGATAAAATTCTGAAGGATGACTGTGCATCCGTATTCACCTTGTTCAAATCAGATACACTAGAAGTTTCAGAGACGCAGCCAGAAACTCATAATCACCGGAAAATTTAGCTGAAGATTGTCTGCGAAATTGCAAATCGACAACCTTTTTCTGAATTCTGAAGGCAAACAACCTGGAAAAGGTTAGGCTCAGGTTAGTGAAATAGAATTTCTGAATATGTAAAATCAATCTAGGTCCCCCTCCCTTCGTGGCACAAATCATACGATCTTCCTCTTCTTGGCGCGCACTCACGCTGGCGCAGGCCAGGAAGAGATGAAGAGGTGATGTAAAACTGATTATTTTTACATTTTATACCTTTTTAAAAACTTATTTTACAAATATACTCTTAAAAACTTATTAGATCATTGGTGCCATGATCTTGTTACTTACTTCTATCTATTAAACGTTACGGGTACTTAGTTACCGTGACTTAATCATGCTCTGTACTAAACCTTTACTACGTAGTTCATTCAAGCTATACTGACCTTTCCATGATTTGTACTCATCACTTGCCTCTTCGCTTAGTGCACTCGAAACAGAGCTTCAAGTAAGATGTTTGTGGAACATCTCTATAGCTTGTCTTACCCTAACATGACAACGCCAGCGCCGTTCCCCTTATCCCCCGGAAAGCTAAGCCATCAATGTGAAGGGGATCTGCGCAAATGACATATTTGTAAAAAAATATAAAAAGGACAAACATGTAAATATATCTATTTTTTGAAATAGGTTATCGGCCAATGAAACTGATGTCTAGAATCTATTTATAAATATATTTTTTATTACAAATAAGTTATTTTCAAACAGGAAAAAATAAATTGGTCTTTGGTGTCGACCCTCTTCACGCTAATGACTTAACATGAATAACGCCAATAACTCTAGCCACGAAAAATGTTTATTTCTGAAATAATTTTTTTCAAGTGTTTATTTGTAAAACAAATTTTAAAAATATCAAAATGTTAAAAGAAAAAAAATCGGAGTGATGTAAAACCTACCGAACCCACAAGGAGAAAGGACGAAAGCAACATGAGAATTGAGGAAGTCAGCCACGTCGCCGGCGGTGTCAAGACGCCCCGGGGGTCAAACGCCATGCACACGCCGAAGCAAGGAATTTTTGCGACACGGCGACGACACGCACAATCGTCGCCTCCTCACCAGCGGCACAACCACGCGCTGTAAGCTGTAACCTGCCTAACCTGCGCGCGCGGTATGCAAGAAAAATGAAAAAAAGAAGAAAAGAAAATCCACAGGAGCCTTTTCTTCCCGTTCTTTCTCCATCGGCAAAGTGCACAGATGCTTTCATCAAGACGACAACATCCCCGGTCCGGTTGTAACTCGTAATCCATTTGTCCCATAAAAAACCAATCTATGCTAAATGTAACATATTCTAGTAATATAAATTTAGATATACCTATGTTTAGATTCATTGTACTAGAATATGTAACATTCAGTTCTAGATTTGTTTTTTTCGGGACGAAACCTCTCTGAACAAATTTGTTTCCCTGTCAACACACACAGTGATCTGATCTCTACTGATCGATATTCTTTGGCAGATTTGGCTCTCCCTCCCGGTGCATTGGTCGGTCGTGCACGGGTGTCGCCGTGTCGGTGTCGTCGTACGTCGCCCGCCGCGTGCGAATGCAACACCCTCATTTCGTAGCTGCAAACAGTGCATACGCGCCGCGGAGTCCTGCAAAGCAGCGCAGACGGGTGGTGGTCGGCCGCCACCTTAGCTCCAAGGCTTTCTTCACCAGCATGCACCTGAGCCGTCCAGCTGCTTTGCCACACACATGCCTCTTTCGTTTCGTTGTTTCTAATTAGAGGGATTTTACGGTAGGTGAGAAAGTATTTTGAGGTATCTAAATTTTTCACTAAAATTTTTGGTACCTGGAACCTAAAGTATTAAATTCTACATAAAAAAATATGATACCTCTACGTATGGTAAGATTATCCTTCTAATTAAGATATAGACTTTATTTTAGTTTTTATTAGTATGTCTTTTTTTAATTGCTAAATGATACAGTTCATATGAAAACTTTGTATATAGAAGTTGTTCTAAGATATCAAATAAATATATTTTTAAATTTATAATAATTAAAACACAATTTATCATACGTTAATGGTTTTCTCATTTTACATGCTCTTATTTAATCTTGATCTGACTAACGTTCGAAGGGACCAATATAGTAGGAACTTCCAAACAAAATGCAAGGAATAGGGGCACTGGTATCAATTTGTTTGACAGGATAAATTATCAGACTTACATTTTTTTTAGGACTCACATTGTGAGGGGTTTTGTTGAACAGCGGCAACTTTTTTTTTTTTTGCCGGAATGACCGAAGGAGGTCATTCAATATAATTAAGATTAGAAGAAAAATTAGAAAAGTTTTACATCGACAGCTGGCTGTCGAGGAAGGAAGTGCACCAAGGCACACACCCCGAACCATGTACCAACCGCCCAAACACACGCTACAGAGAGGGAAGCCGAGTACCGAACCGGCCGTCGCTATGTGAGACCGATCGCCACCGGGCCAACAACACCACAACGGCGTGAATACTCTAAAATGACGCCCTCACGAGGGTCGCGACGCCAAGAGACGCCGTCGTCATCCGTCCCAAAAACGGGACAAGGTTTTCACCCAGAGCTCCTTACCAAGGGAGGAGGGGTACCTCAACAATGCCCTCAGGAGGGTTACCACGCCCGAAAGCATAGTCACTGTTGGCCCAAAGATTGAGCTAAGCTTTCGCTCGGAACCGCCTACCGCCATGGTCCATCGCTTAATCCGAAACCACCCACTAAACATCGGCGACACATGGTTTCTGCCACACCCGACCGACACAAGGTTGCATGGCACAAGAAACGAACAACAATGCGGGAAAATTTTCCAAAAGGTTGCATGACAGTTGATCGTCTGACGAGTGACGAGATCTAAGATAAATCTGTCGGGAGGGATAGGAAAAGAAAAGGAGCTGAAAAAAATATGTAGTATAAATGACCGAACGGGGATAGCAACAACCAGTATGGACGCCTTTGGTAAAAGATTCAGCATTAAACAGTTTGAATGAATGGACTGGATTCCATTCAAATATGTAACAGAAAGCGTTTGAAAGTGCACCTCCCGGTGATTATTACCGACGACGAATTTAGTGCGTGCTTTGCTAACTGGCAAAGAAAACACCACTGCTGAATTTACTTTGAGTAGGAGGTACTCCAATTTAATTTACCTTCGCAATTTAGAAGCAACGCAACACTCAGAATTCCATTGACTGCATAACATTAGGTAGGGAAAAAAAAGAAGAGATTTTTTATGGTCCAGCAAATTGTACCGCTTGGTACTAGTACCGCTTAGTACCAGTACAGTTCCGGCATGGGTAGGATCGGAAGAGAGTGGCACCTGCATGCGTTGAAGCAATCAAGTGGCGGTGAGCAGCGGATTTTGGCATGTGTTGAAGCAGGTCACGGCGGCGGCATCGAACTCGTCCTTCCCAACGGCGCGGCGTTGAAGCAAGCGGCGGCGGTAGCGAACTCGTCGTTCCCGGCGGCGGCGGCGTCGATGTCGTCCTTCCCGCGCGGCGGCGTCGGCGTCCAAGTCGTCCTTCCCGGCGGCGGCAACAGCGAACTCGTCGTTCCCGGCGGTGGCGGCGTCGATGTCGTCCTTCCCGGAGGCGGCGGCATTGATGTCGTCCTTCCCGGCGGCAGCAGCGTCGATGTCGTCCTTCCCGGAGGCGGCGGCATCGATGTCGTCCTTCCCGGCGGCGGCAGCGTCGATGTCGTCCTTCCCGGAGGCGGCGGCGTCGATGTCGTCCTTCCTGGCGGCGGCGACAGCGACGGCTGAGTTCACCTCCAGGAGTCAGTGGCGTCGATCCACGAGGCAGCGGCGGCGATCGAGAATCCCGCCGCTTCTAGGGTTCGAGCTACCCGTCCATCCCTCCCGATCTGGTTATTGCACACGAAGTTACGTTTTTACCCTTCTACCTCAGTTCTTCGTGTGGTACTGGATAGGGATAGAATTGGTACCGCCTGGTACCAAACTCTACTAGCCGTTGGATCGGGCCAGATCCAACGGCTAGGATTTTGGTACTGGGCGGTACTGGTACCGACCGCTGTACCGTAACAACGACTCAAAAAAGAAACTTTGAACATACCGCAACACCATTTTCCCCTACATTTAGAATTCCTCTATTAAATTATCAAAGCACCAAGCAAAAGCTCTGAATGTGTCATTCCAGCACAAAACATTAAGACCAGCACCAACTGCATGCAGATTTGCATCATGTTAAATAAATCAAATTAAAACACCAGACCTCCAAACTAGCCATGCATTTGCACTGCACTGCACTGGTGGTCAAACAGGAGGTGTAAATGCAACATCAGCAAGAAAAAGAAAAAGACGATGATGAAAAGGAGAGGGGAAGGAAGAAGATTTTGTTCAGAATCCGAAGAAGGTTAACGAGATCAAGCCTACTTCACCACTTTTCCTCCATCCATTTTGTCAACTCCTCTCCGCTTTTCATCCATCCAAAGTCCGCGCGTTCAATTCAACGCACGTCTCTTGTCCTGCACTTCTGCTATGCCTCCTCCATTTATATACACATCTTCTTCTTCCTCCCAGCCATGGCCAACCTCTGCCAATCAAACACCCTTATTACTCCTGCTCCTACGACCGCGATCTTCTTCATCTTCAAGATAGCTAGCTTGTTCGAGTGTTCTTGGCAGCGCGGCGGAGTTGGGGATGGGGTTTCGGTCGTCGTCGTCGTTGTCGCTGATGCAGCTGGCTGTTCTTGTGGTGGTGGTGTTGCTGCTTTGCACGGCGGTGGAGTGCTCGAGGCCTCTGCGTGATCACGTTGGCGGCGGCGGCGGGTTCTCGGTGGGGAGGCTGCCGGTGTTCGCCGTCGCCAGGGCCGGACCGAGTCCACGAGGCCCTGGGCATTAGTAGTCTTGTGTTGTGGAGAACTGGAGACATAGCCCTGGGGATCTCAAGCTCTGTGTGATAATCAAGATCTTCTCAGTTAGCTTCTACACTTTCTTCTCAGTTAGCTTCTACACTTTGATCTTCTACTGCTGCTGCTTCTCAGTTAGCTTCTACACTTTGATCTTCTACTGCTGCTGCTGTTTAAATATTTAATTTGTTCATTTTAGTATGGATAGTTTTTTTTTTTTTGGCCCAAGTTGTCTTGGGTTCATTCTATGTGTAGGATGACAATAAATTGTAAGTTGTAAAGCATCAAAATTTGAGAGAGTTGGCTCACTAAATGTTCCGTGAAAATCTGTTAGGCATCAAGCATGTCTCTTATCTCTTATGCAACGAAAGATTCAGTAGAGAGGAGAAATATTTCATTGCACGGTTGCACCACATAGTAGGACTTGTCATTGTTTTTCTTCAACCAAGCATAGCTGCACAAGAGTCAGACAGTACACATACGTATATATACATACAGAGAAAACTCTGATATTGACTAAGTTAAAGGTATATATTCCAAGTTATGCCAGGAGCCACTTCTCATCGTGTTGAAGTAAGAAGCATTCATATCATGCTGACAAGAATGTAATTTTGATTTTCATTTCAGAAGAACAAAGCAACACGTGTGAGATACAGTTGGCAATCTAGATTGCTATGTGCCTTTAGTTTTTTTGGAAGACAACCATCTCCCCAGCTTTGGCCGAGTTCGAGTATCTCTCTTTTCGCAGGAGGATTGGATGGCATCCTCTGAATGTGTCCTACTGTTGCCCCTCAATCTAGAATAGGAGAACCAACCGCTAAAGAAGCCTCCCTTCTTGCGACTCTCTTCCATGCGCTCCTCATCGTGCTGATAAACATATAGCCCTTCCTCCAAAACACTAGTAGAATGCCTCGTGTCGATAAACTTATCACCATCATCTTCGCCGAGATCGTCCAACAAACTCCTTGACCTAGCACTGAAATCATCCAATGAAGTCCTTGACCTAACATAAGAAATCATTAGGAATGTCATCAATTCTGAACATCCAATAAAGTTGTACAAAATGGAAGATGTAGATCAAATAGACGAAAAGCCCTCAGGGGCGTTTGAAGCTCAGGGTACCTTCTGAGGGAAAGGGACTTGCAGGGTCTGTATTCAACAGAAAGATGCTGGGCAAAATGAAGCTGCACAAAAGATTGAAGGCGGTAAACACAAGGAGAGTTATTTAGAATCATGACTCAATTTACAAAGGATTTCTTAAGACTCGAACAGATGTAATTAGTGGACATGCATGCTTGAATGTGCTTATCCAGTCAAACCCATGTGAGCTGTAAGAGTGGATCCTTTTCTTAGTTTAGTCGTTCTTTACACAAAGCAGACCATGCAAGATCTCGGTAACCACCTAAATCTCTAAGACCAAGAAATAGAAGAGATCAAAAGTAGTGCAAGATTTTGCTGAATTAGATTTGCTCTTACCCTATTTCTGAAAACTGAAACAATAATTTGATGTGAGAGGACCACAAATGGCATCATGAAAAGTCAACAGGAATTCAGACAAATCAATGGTAGTACTTGACTAGAGAGCTTACCCACACGCAATAGTGTCTATTCTGAAAATTGCCTAATATCATAGGCATATCTTGTGCATGAACAAAGAAATTATGCCTATTTTTATTTGCAAATACAGCAATCTATCGTGTACTAATGTGTCACAATTGCATAAACATGACACATACTCAAGAAAAATAGGAGAATTAGTCGGCACTAAAGATTCATCCATGAACCAATCACAAATAGAGATCATGCATATACCTCATCACCATCTCTTATACCAAATGCACGCAATGTTGCCTTGTCATCTGTCAATTTCTCGTCCTTGAAACATAAGCAAAAGTGGCTCCACACGTGCTGCCTAAAACAAGCAAAACAATGCTTAGTTACCAATATATCAACCCAACACACAGACTAAACTAAAAAAAATCTCAGGAACCACCGAAATCATTTTCACAAACCAAGATAGGAAACTATAATGAATATTAGAAATTCACAATGTAATGCAAAGAGGGGAAACTTTTTTTTTTCGCCGCATTTGTTGGTACATTTGCAAATCAAGATTGATGTGCATGCAGCCGTACCAAGAGATGGCCTTGTTGTCCGTTTCATCGTAGAGCGCGGCGAACACGTCCTCGATGGCCGCCTTGAGCTCCCACACCGCGGCTGACCTCGCGATTTGCACATCTACCCAAGCAGCAAGAAACGAACGAACACAGCAACGCGTCACCCCAAATCCAATGGGAGGGGATTCCATGGCAAGAAGGAAGAGAGCCGATTTGGTATACCGAAGTAGGAGTCGTCGAGCTTGCGGACGGTGAGGCGGAGGCGGCGCGGCTCGGGGAGGCGGCGGTAGGAGAAGCTGGTGCGGCCGCAGGCGAGGGCGGCGGCGATGCAGTCGGCGTCGGCGCGGGCGAAGTCGTCGAGGGCGCTCTCAATGTCGCCGGCGGCGGCGTCGGGGGACGGCATCCCGCAGCATCGGAGGCGGAGGCCGACGAGCCAAGAGAGCAAGAAAGCGGTCGGCCGCAACAACCACACGAAATCCACTCCTCCAATCTTCGGTGAAGAAGAAGATGCAGCAGCCACCTCCTCCAGGATCAAAACTAGAGGAAAACTGGAGGAGAAATCTTTCCCCCTCCACCGATCGAGACCCGCCTCGCCCTTCCTGCTCCTCCAAGAACACAAACAAATAATAAATCCACCGATCAAGAAATCAAGAAATTGAAAAAAACAAGAATAAAAAAGAAAGAAAGAAATGGTATGTACATGAAGGCTGCTGCTCCACCGATCGGAGGAGGAGCAGCGGCGGCGGCGGGGGCGAGGAGAGAGAGATGGTTCCCCGTGGATTTGTTAGGAGGAGGAGGCGGTTGGGTTGTTGAGGGGGGAGGGGAAGGAGGAGGCCGCGTGCGGCGGCGCTGCGTTGGAAGCAGCGGTAGCCGTTGGAGGGGGATGAATGTCGTGCCGTTTCTGGGGTTGCGTGAGCTGGCCCGACGACACGGAGAGAGAGAGAGAGAGAGATTTTGGGCCGTTTCTGGGCTCCTGGCTCTGGTTGTGATGGGCCGAGGCCCAGTTGTATGGGCTCCCATATGGGCCTGATTGGGCAGCCCAAACTTGGTGGGTTGGATTTGGGTTGCTGCTGCCACCGCTTCAGCTCTCGGCCGCCCACACCGTCGCTCGAGCGTCCGTCCTCCCGACCCCGCTCCTCGTAGACGGGCTAAGGAGAGAAAGACAGAGATAAGGGAGGGAGAGAAGAATAAGGGTTGGAGGGAGGATGACATGTGAGCCCTACATGTTAGGGGTTCCATTTTTTTTGTGTGAACAATAAATAGATCTCACATATTTTTTTAAATTCTAAAGTCACATAAGCACCGTGGAATAAAATCCTGGTCAACATAATCACGTAAGCACCATGTCAGCGAAACTGTTCTCCAAAACCTCTGTCGGGGGGGGGGGGGGGGTCAAATTACACTTGTTTCAATTGTTCGAGCAGTCGCCCTACTCGGTCTACTTAACTCAATGGGTAAAAATTAGATTCTACCTACTTAAGGAAGTTAAAGTGAACTTAAGAAAGTTAGTTTGAGGAGTTGTCCTATTCTTTTTTTTTTAACAAATTTGGTCGCCGAGATCAAAGAGGAGGCAAAAACTTAGACCCTGACGGGAGCAAAGAGCCTTTGTGGCCTGGTCCCTAATGACTCAAGCTTTTTCTCTCTTTTTTTAAATATTCCGTATATGTTGCCTAGATTTTTCTCATGCTATATTCAATAAAATCGGGGTTGTCTTGTTCGTTAATAAAAAAAAACGGTGGACTTTTTTCCCAATAATGGTAGCGGCCCACGTTTTGTGGGCCTTCATAGGTTGGGCTAGTAGCTGTTCACATTGACTGGGCCGATGGCCTGAGGCTACTGTTTCGCCTCGTTTTATCTGATCCACACAATCTTAATCGAACGGCGCCGCCGCCGCACCCCCCCTCTCGCCGTTCACGCTGCTCCGCCGCCGCTGATGGCCGAATCGGCCTTCCATAGGATTCGAATTACAGACGCTTCGACGTCTATGCCCGATCCTTCAACGTTCATCTCCGACGACGGCCTCCGGCGAATTCGTGGCGCTCCGCCGCCGGAAATGCAGAATTGTGAGAGACGCGGGCACAGAAAGGCAGGCGATTATGTTTGTAGAAATTTGTTCCATTTTGAATGACGTGGTTAATATATAAGTATGTTAAAGATTTTCTATAGATTTGCTTGTGATCGAACATAAACTGAACAGAGGAAGAGGCATCCTCTGCTTTCATGAAGGAGATCGATGAACACTGAAGATTGAACAATACCGATATATTAACAACAACATTTTGGAGATATCAGCTAGGAGAATCACACTCTAGCAACAATTCTACATGACATTTTCCATCTTGTTTTCAACCTTTTTTTCCCCTCTTCTCGATACAGAGCAAGCAATGCAAAATGCAAGAACCAATAAACAGAGCTACGTAGTCAGTTAAGAAGATGATGATGATGACGATGAAGATGGTGCAGCCATGGCAGCCTTGTTTTCAGTGGCCGAGGATGGTCATGTGGGTGTCGAACGACGGCAGCTCGTCGTCGTCGCCGTCGTCTCCGGTGAGGGACGGGAAGGACGGCAGCCGGACGCCGAACCCCCCTTCCTCCTCCTGGTTCTCCGGATCGTGGCGGTCGTCGTGCCGGCACGTCTTGTCCTTGAGCGGGTTGCACCCGTGCCCATTCGACGGCGCCGGCGCCGCGGCGGCGGCGGCGTGGCCGCTGGCGTGGCCGGCGCGGGCAGAGCGGACGGCGATCGCGCACGCCACGAGCACCGCGGCGAGCACCCACACGCGCGTCGACGCTGCCATGGCGGCCCTAGCTTCGCAACAATATATACCAAAGCTTTCCTCGGAGATGTCAATGCGATGCGCGGCGCGATCGAACACGGCACGACGACGACGACGACGACGACGACGGCGAGAGGGAGAGGAGGATATAAAAGGCGGCGATGGAGGTGCCGGATTTAGGCATGGCGAAGGGTTGGTCGGTGTCGCGGCAGTTGCGCCATGCGTGTGTGGCTGAGCTCCGTCTTCACGGTTACATTGGGGACCGGGTGTTGAGGAGAATATATACTTTACATTGTTAATCAAGAACAATAATGTCCTCTCAAAATAAATAATTATGAGCAAATGATTCTGCTATAGTGAAAATCTCTAGGATTTACTCATTGCTCAATAATCTTGTGTCAAAAATACAAGGGAGGTATAGAGTTAAGTACAGTAGTTTACAGGGCACACTTCATACCTAGACAATTCACATAATATGCGTTCGCGAAAAAGAAAATTCTCATAACATGTCGTCTGTTTAGCTATCTCAAATAGATTCATACTCCTATGTATTTGGACATTCATCATGTCAAGATATATATAGGATTTGTCTTTTTTTTTTTGAGACGGGGGAGTATAAACTGCTACATCCGTTTCAGGTTATAAGACGTTTTTGACTTTGATCAAAGTCAAACTGCTTCAAATTTGACTAAGTCAGTTTGACTAAGTTTGTAGAAAAAATAATAACATTTTCAATCTAAGATAAATTTATTATTAAAATATATTCAATTATTGATTTAATGAAACTAATTTGGTATTATAAATATTAATATATTTGTTTATAAACTTTGTCAAATTTAAAGTAGTTTGACTTTAACCAAAGTCAAAACATCTTGTAACCTGAAACGGAGGGAGTACTAATTAGATTATGATAGACAATTGTACAATGATAATGGTGGTATTAAAATATCTATCACCAAAATACTACTCCCTTATCTTAATTTGATCATCATATTTGCAAATAGCGCCGAGACCAAGGCAAAAAAAAAACCTTCTTCCTTAAATTAGCTCATTGATCAATGAGTTTCTTCCGCAAAACTAGCTCTCATTGATCAATGTGTCGTGTGAGGTATGTATGTGGGCAAACAACAATACCATTTACTCTTGCACAGATAAACGAACAGACACAGTGATGCCATTTAGGGGAAATATAAGGGGGTATGAAGAGAATCTTTTCACTGTAACAAAGCATCTATACATTACAAACACATGACTCAAACACCAAGCATAGCAAATGAGCTCTTCCCTTGATATCAGGTACCTCAAATTAAAAAAAAAAGAAGAAGCATAGCATAGCATAGATCCACCTTAATACTCATGGGTGTGGATCCCATTATAGGCATGTGCACTATACATTTCACAAATCTCTCTATTGCCTTATGCATATTAGGTGGACCCCATCTTAATACACATAGGATATTCTACAATGTGAATGTTCTTCCTCCTACACACATAAACGAACATACATACCACTATGCCATTTACTCCGGCATAAATAAACGAATAGGCACTAATTAGATGTTGATCAATTTGGAAAGACTAAAAAATCTAAGGCGAAGATCAAATTAGGATTGAAGGGAGTAATATATTCTTGCAAAAGCCGGTGTCACAATGTCGTAAGCAAGCACTTCTTTATTTCTTGCTAATTTGCACTTTAGTCACTCTAACGAAGAAGTCACAAAGTTTACTTTTATAAAAGGTTACAGAGGAAATTATTATTACTCCCTGATCCATTTTTAAATATTACATTATATTTCATTATCCATCTTATTAAAAATTTAGTGTAAATATAAAAAATAATGACACATAAACTTATTTTATTGATAAAACAAGTCACAACAAAACAGTTTTTTTTCCTAACACGAATGGTCAAATGTCAAGCATAAAGTAGTATTTTATTTACTTCTTGATTTTTTTTACTTAGCCATCTCATTATATATGGAATGTGGTACGATACGCAAAAATGTGTTACACATATACCATTATTAGTATAACATAATATCAGCCTTAAAATGCCAATTTCGCCATCAGGACAAACCACCCTTCTCTGATGCGAGGGGGGCTTATCATCATGCCAGACTTATCATATTTCCTTGGCAATTATAGATAAGAGTAAAGAAAGACTGAGGGTAAGATACCGGGTGATTGCTTTGAGATTCGTGTCAGACGCGTTTAGATCATGAAACCAGGTCCTCAAATTGGAGGAGGATCAAGGTTCTTGTAATTTCCTCTTTAAAACAGATACTTGAGGGCTGGGGACTCAACGCTTGACATGAGATTCACGCATGGATCGCACGAGGTATGCTCTTCATCTTGTTGCTTCTTCCCTCTTTGAATTTCATTTTTACTAATCGATTAGCTAAGATCTTGGAAAATCTCAGTCGAAGGCGTCTTCAATCTCTCGCAACACCTCCTCTGGCGAGGTGGCTTGATTAGGAATCAAGGTACGGGTAGGGAAAAGAAGGAGATCAAAGAAAACTCACTGGCTTTGGGACCTAGAGGGAAATTTTGGGATGTGGAAGCTACCGCGGTGGTTGGTGGATGTGTGGTTGGGTTAGCAAGGCCACGATGTCACCTCGCCTCAGCTGTGGTAGAGGAGGAGGGTGGTGGACCTACCCTGACGATGGGGCTACCTGTCGGAGTGGTTAGGAGGCAGGGACAGATGTGACTGGTATATATTGAAAGGTGCGAGGCACTGGAGACTTGGTAGTTGAGGCGGGGTGGAGGAAACTAACCGGACTTGAGGAAGATGAGACATCAAGATATTGGTGGTGACGATAGAAGGGGAAGGCCGACGGCAGAAGCACATTGCGCCGGTGAGGCAAGTGGTGGCGGCGCATGTGCTAGGGGGTGGATCTAGTTGGGAGGAGGGCAAGGTGCTTAGGGTATTACATTTCACGAATCTCAAAGCGATCTCAACCGTCCAAAAATTACAGTAGAAGATAAAATAGGCAAGAAGTAAATAAACAAATCCCAACTATCTTTGATATTGTCATGCTATCTCAATTCTCGAGTCCTCCTAATCGAACCATGGCTTGCTAGGAATTATGACTTTCTCTTACTAATTCTTATTCTTTCCCATTTCTGCAGCGCACCACCTGTTCGACGAAACGCTTATGCGTCATCATCGACCGCCATGAATGGCGGTTGCCCGCGCGGCAAGCGCGGGCGGGTCAGGGCCTCGCCGCACGCCACCGCAACCGCTGGCTCAGACTTTCTCAGCGCCCTCCCCGAGGGTATCCTCCACCACATCATGTCCTTCCTGAACGCGCGCCAGGTCATTCAGACGTGCGTGCTGTCGTGGCGGTGGCGCGACCTCTGGCGCTCCGTGCCCCGCATCAATGCCAACTACGGCGAGCTCAGCATGTCCCCGATCGCCGCCTTCACACCAGACAACGAGGCGGCGTTCAAGAGGTTCGTCAACCGGCTGCTCGAGCACTGCGACCCCGCCGCCGTCATCCACACCTTCAACCTCAGGTACACCATTTCCAACCCGAACAACCGCGATAACGACTCGGCGGACGCCAACAGGTGGATCAGCCAAGCGTTGCAGAATCAAGCTAGTTTCCTCAAGATCATCGTGGATGCGCACGAATTGCACCTCGATCACACGGTGTTCACATCATGCTACTTGGGTAGAATCACTCTCAAGAATGTGTTCTTGGACCAAGGCTTCTTCCAGCAGCTGGAGATTGGCTGCCCACTGCTGCAGGATCTCCTCTTGTACGACTGCATCATTGGAGATGACGAGATCTCATCCGAGACCCTGAATGTTCTCACCATGTACGGATGTCAGTTCCCAACTCTGCAGGAGAGCTGCATTTCTGCGCCGAATCTGACATCTCTGATCATGCATCAGCCTGAGAACTTCGTGCCCGTACTGGACGACGTCGCGTCGCTGGTGACGGCAACAGTTGACCTGTTTCCTCTCATCGAATTTTGTGCTTATGACATGCGCCAGTTGCTCTGGAGCCTTTCTGGTGTTAGAAATTTGGACCTCGATTACTATGCGTGTAAGGTAATGCTTATTGATCTTACATATTCCCTCTTGTTTAGTTTGGTACTTAACAGTTGTAATAAAAAATGCAACCTGTCTCTGACTTCTCGGTGATTCTTTTTCTTTTAATTATGTTGCCGTTACTAGCGTATATAAGTGAGAAATAAAAAGGTGACGTAGAGATGGAAAATGCGAATGAAATCTTTAAATATATATTATTTTGTTGTAATTTTGTGTATATATACACACACATATGTTTTAAAAATATTTAAAGAAATATACATTCCCCGTGTGGTAGAGGCGCGTGGGAACGATGGGAGGGACGGTGGCGCGGAGCCAACACACGCGTGCGCCATCGCAGTGGCCGGCACAGAAGCATATGGTCTCTGTGTGACCAATCCGTTGGACCATGTCGATCCAACGTGACCAATCCGTTGGACCGCCCCTCCATCAGTTTCATGCCTTCGAGCTACGTCGACGGTGCGGTAGCGTGGTCCGAACCCATGGAGAATGTATAGTTCCGCAAATATTTTAAAATTTTGTATATATATATATATGCAAAATTATGAACAATAATGTATATTTTAAATTTTAGTTTTGGAAAATGCTTCAACTATTGTTAAAACATGCACTCCCACAACCACCTGATGGGTTACTTCAGCAATTGTTGATGCACAGTGTAGTGGGACATTTAACTATTTACCACTTTTAAGACGTGGTATTTAATAATTTGCCACTCATAATCTGTGACATGTGGGCCCTCATATGTCTATGACATGTGGATTCAGTAGCAAATTATTAAATACCACATTTAAGAGTGGCAAATAATTAAATATCTCAGTAGTATTTAGTTATCTTACTTTCATAGAGACTAGAAAAAGCGATAAGTTTGCATATATGGGTGTTCTAGTTTCTAGTTCTCTTTTTCCATGTGCATGCTTCCTAATCTATTAAATGGTACAATTTTTGTAAAAAGTTCTTAGGGAAGTTCCTTTAGAAAAAAAAATCATATCAATCCATTTTTAAAGTTTTTAGTTGATACTTAATTAATCATGTACTAATCTACCGCTCCATTTTGCTTGTTTGAAGGGTTAGTTCCCAACATATACTAATGAACACAATGAGCTACCTGACTTTGAGGAAGTTTTGTATATAATTTGGTATAGGTGTATTGTGACCTTCTAAGAGCAAGTTTAATAGTATAGTCAACTACTACCTTTAAAAATTGGCACATCATCTATAACAACTTTAATAGCCTACCTATACAATAGTTTTATATAAATACATGATGCACCATTATTATTTAACCCACCTCTACACATATAATATTTTAGAGTCCAATCTGTAGCCCGTTTTTCTTCGAATTTGTTTTGAAAATATACTATTTTAATGAAAAATTAAAAAATAGAAGCTGTTCGGCTACAATCTCAAGTTTAATACCCTGTCGAACAACCGCAGTTGGATAGGGTTGTTGGTCCACTAAAAAAATAAAATGTACATGAAAGGGCATTGGCAGGGGGCCTATTGAACTCTGATGTTCAATAGGTCCTACATGCACACAGTGGCGTACAGTGGTTGTTCTCTCTTTTATTTACTTTTTTTATCCCCTGTCGATATATACCCTGTTGAACTTTGCTTGTTCGATGGGTGCTAAACTTGTAATTTTAGTCTGTTAACCTCTATTTTGCAATTCTCTATTAAAAAGGTATTATTTCTAAAAAAAATCATTTTCTTCTCTCTCCTCTCCTCTATCTTTCACATGTGTTTGTATCTATAGCATGCTCTTCTACATGGTCTAATAATCATTTGAATCGTGCAGATGACAATAAAAAACAATCCTCAGTTATGCCCGAAATTTATCAATCTTGTCGACCTGACTCTCGGACAATGGTGTCTAGATTCAGACTTCTACGTGTTGATTATTTTCCTTCAGAGCTCACCAAAACTGGAAAAGCTTACTCTGAAACTCGAAAAGGTAAATGATTTTCTTCAAATGTATGCTGATCCTATTTATTTTAAACCATTTCCTCACGAGTACGTCTTTTCGGGATACAACTTACAAGTTCTTTTTTATCTGATGCAGTATTATCCGCATCCATATGAACATATCATTGGTGATGAGCTTACAGAAAGATCGTTTACATGTGAGCATCTTAAGATTGTTGAGATCATATGCATGGAGGATGATGAACCCCTGGCCAAGATCGTGGAAGGCTTGTTTGTTGACAATGGCATGAACTCTGTTCGGTTTGATATCAAATATTGGAGTCAGATCCCGTTTCAGTTACCTGCATTTTACCGAGAATTGTACAACTGAAATGTCCAAGGATCTATTCAGTTGTTGCCCCATTCAGAAAGCTTCTCTTTCTTGAGAGGGCTGGATTTATATACATTTTGATTCCAGGTGACTTTTGGAAGGACATGTAGACATGTTTACATGCGATTTGCGAAAAAGAAAAAAAGAATAGTCGCTTCATTTGCTTGTAAGCTGGACGGTCAGCTGGTGTTGTACTCTTGTACTGTTGGATGATGTTTTGTTCTTCCAGAGTGGATATCTTTTTTGGCTGCAAAAACATAAATTGTGGGGGTGGGAATAGTTTGTGTTGATCTTCTGGCTGAGTTATTTTAAGGCATATACACATGTTTCCTGCTCCTTTTGGTGAAAATTTTTAAGGCATAAAACTTCTATGTTTTTAATGTGCATAATTTGGGCAGGTTTAACACTGGGTAACAGGATGAAAAATGGTCATGTAGGATTATGAATTCTCCATTTTTACTCAACTATAGGATAACATTGTATAATATTTACTCTTTTATAATTATAGGCTCATATTTGCAAAATGTATTGCAAACAAACTGGAAAAGGTACAGAGGTAAAAAAAAAAAAAGGATGCTGCATTAGCTAAGATTTAGTACATTCAAACCGTACAATTGAAGAGGAAATTAAGGCCGACAACTCATATAGTTTGTGCTTTGCGGACCAAAAAAACAATAACTCAAAACATGGAAACTTTGCATCTGAATGGCTATGAACTCCATTGTTCCACTCACAGAATTCCGTCAATCTCCCAGTTATCCTTTTCATCGTCACGAGCCCTCCTCGCGGCCTCTGAATCAGCATCGTCTTCTGGGAACCTAGGCTCCTCCATCATACGCCTGCACAACATTTTCGACAAACACAGGTCAGGTTAACAAAAGACATTCCATGACCTTGAAGTTTTTTCGCATTACAATGACGTATTCAGCTATGCAAATGCAGTCTGAAAGCTGAAGATCATCGGATTTGCTCAGCTTGTGTTCCCTAAGGATAGAATTACACAAAGCTTGGACAAACCCAATCAACATGTTATCATTAAAAAAATCCTAAGGAAGTAATGAAATGAACCAAAGCAACAATTCTGCATCAGTGCTACCACCATTTAGATGTTTTTACTCCTGTTTCAGTGATTCAGTGCTAGCACAATCTATCTTGCTAATTTTTCTTTTCCTGCAAACACCGACTCTGAACAGTCTGAAACTCTGAACTGAACAACCAAATTATCAACAGAAACTCCTACCATCAACAGCTGATGCAAACTATGCAAGCACAGTTTTATCTGCAGGTTATATCGATTTCAAGAATTCACAATTCACAATTCACAAAAAGGATTTCATCATTTCATAGACGATATCGATGCATCAAACAAAGGGGGGGAGGTGAGGTGTTTTCACCTGCGGCGGTTGCGGCGGCCGGCCTCGCGGGCCTTGCGCTTGCGCTCGTCCTTCTTGCTCTCGTAGCGGCGGCGGCGCTTGATCTCCTGGAGCACGCCGGCCCTCATCACCTCCCGCCGGAACCGCCGGAAGATGGACTCCTCCCCCTCGTTCTCGTCCACCACGATCTGCACATTGTACCCCTTGGTCGCCGCGACCGCCGCCGTCGGCGAGCGCGGGGGCGCCACGTGGACCACCGACGGCGGCGGCGGCGACCTCCTCCCGGAGAACGGGGCCAGGGGAAGCTGCAGCAGCGCGCTCAGCAGTGACGTGGTGGCTGGAGCGGCGGCCATGGCCGTGGCCTTCGATTGGTTTAGCTTAGCTTCCTCGCTCGATTTCTGGGAATGGAAAAATTGGATGAGAGGCTGAGGAGGAAGAAGCGGAGGAGGGATGGATAGTGAAGGCAAAAGAGAGAGGATTGGCGACTTATCCTCTCTAATTTATAATTTAGGAAATTTATTTGTGAATTTTGGAGGGGAATACTTTGAATAAATTTAATACATTTTTCTTCTCTCTTTCTTTTTCTTTTCTATAATCCAGAATTACGGTTTTTGTAAATGCTGTTTTAACATTTCAGGTTGTGATTTTTTTTCTTTCTCTCGATATATACTAAAGCTTTTTGTCTTCCTTTTTACGATTTTTAAGCTATATTATTATATTATATTATATGTGCTGCCAAATTTCTATTAAGAAAAACAAATTTATGTGAAAGGTTCGGAACCGTCTCCATGCTTCTCTTTTTTAAAAAAAGAAACAGTGATGAGACTAAATTACTATACATTATTTGCGGCGGGTAAGTGCTGCAGTACGGTGCTTGTAGAAACACCGAGAGAGGCGAGTCTTGCGGTCACAAAAAAATGCCACAAAATGTTATGGAAAGACTTTCACGATAAATCTACAAAAACAAATTACTACCTACGCTTTATGTTATAAATCACTTAACTTTTTTCATAATCAACTTATTTTAAGTTTGACCAAACTTATAGAAAAATATAGCAACATTTTGAATACAAATCAAACATACTACCAAAATATATTAAATGTTAGTTGTAAAAAAAACCTAATTTGGTGTTGTAGATGATTACTAATTTTTTTTATAAATTTCATCAAACTTAAATAAATTTAATTAGAAAAAAAATCAAAACGACTTTTAATATGAATAGGTAGTATCATGCATCCAACCAAAATAACTTTTTACAAAATAAACGCCCAAAGTTTAGCAAATCACACATAAATAGCGTAGCCTTATTCTACAGACGAAGCACGCAACAAGAACTGCTTTAATACGAGATTCAGATTCGATGCCAGATCTTAACAAATACTCATGTGTACTACTAGCAATAGCAAGCAAGCATGTGCAACCATTCCTTTCATTTCATACGAGTACTAGCAAGCATTCATTTCAGATTCTGTAAGGCTGAAGTGGTTACATGCAGTTTATCACTGTGCAACCACCTAAACCAACGCCCTGTAAACCTTCTGCAAGACTGAAGTGGTTACTTGCAGTTTATCACTGTGCAACCACCTAAACCAAAGCACTGTAAACCGAAGGTAAATTACATTTCATAGTTCAATGATGCCTTGTGCATTTGCAAGCTGGCTACACCGACACTCATGTTCCTTTGTAAACCGCTCAGTCACACTTGTGCCACTGTAAACCTGAAAGAAACACAGATAGCTGTGTAAACTTACATTACACACCTCTCAATTCTTGAAGGATACGAGTACATGCAAAGAATACTACTAGTAGAAATATGATGAGGAAAAAAAAACTCTATTCAACCTGGGGCATATAACAAGGTTGATCTCCATGTAGATGAAATGACAAAGATTATAACACTACACAGTCACATAGTTTTAAAAAATAGTTTATTAGGTTTCTACTTAAAAAAATAGTCTAGTTTGGTGACTGTTGTCCTTCTAAATAGTACTCCCTCCGTTTCATATTATAAGACACTTCGATTTTTTTTCCTAGCCAAACTTCTTTAAGTTTGACCAAGTTCATTAAAAAAATTAGGAACATCTACAACACCAAACTAGTTTCATTAAATATAAAAATCGAATATATTTTGATAGTATGTTTGTTCTGTGTTAGAAATATTGCTATATTTTTCTATAAACTTAGTCAAACTTAAAAAAGTTTGATTAGGAAAAAAGTCAAAACATCTTATACGGAAGAGTATCTAACATCAAGACACTCAAAAATAGTTTATCCATATGGAGCATAACATATGGATCAATGCTGGGAGTTCAAAAGAAGGGATATAGCCAACAATACAGCATACACTATCGCAAGTCGTGTAGATCTAGAGTTTAAAACTGTAAAAGCTGCCTTTGCAAGTAACTAATGTTCTTAAAACGATTTGCCAGTTGCAATTACAATGGTGCCAATACTATAACAAACTTAGAACCTAAATGGAGCACAGTTCAAACTTGGACCGGTATGAAATAACCATATAATGTTCTGATGCATCAAATAAATGACACATACAGCAACAGTACTACCATTTCTTGAGGGCTGGTACTGTCAAAACAATGGAACACATGATGCGTCTACAGCAAAGATGGAGAATGAGGAATTCGAATGGGGAAGTCGCCTGATGCATCAGCACTCACCAGTAGGTAGGTAGATAACTAGTTATCAATTAACTAGTAGTAGAACATTCCTCAATGTTCTTTTGCATAGCATCCAGCTTCTCAAGTACATATTCCACCTTTTTGCAACAAATCTCATTAGCAATCCTTGCACTGTAGTCACACTTCTCAAATGGGCGATATTCGCAAGCACTTTTGATTTCCTCACGCAATGTCGTTTGAATTTCCTGCTCCAGACATAATAACAAATGAGTCTGCCATGTATGATTTACAATGCACATTGTGTCTTAAATGTAAAGTTAGTGAAAGAGAAGAGCAGGAACATGTACAGCAATACAATTGTCATTTCACACATTTGACTTGTATTTTGGTGAAAAGTAGAAAGAGCTTGGATGGACCCAGAGAAAGGTTCACTGGTATGGTGGCACCCTTAACAACTAAGGCTCAGTTGTGATTGTTGCATGGCACTACACTTTTTTGTTTTTGTTTTTGAAGCTGCTGGGACCAAAAATCTGTGAAATGACTATTATTCTCCTCTTTTTTAAAAGGCTGTGAAATGTCTGTAATTCTCCTCCTGGTAAATCAGATTTAAGTTGATTCCTGTTGAACGTATTGCCCTGTCGAGCATCACCTCGTAAATTCATGAAACAAAAGGTAGGAACGATGTGCCTCGTAAATCCACACCTCCGCCCTGCCGCCACTCCGTCTTCCCTGTTCCGATGGTGCTCCCTTACGTTGATGCTTGAATCCCTACGTCTCCACATCACCACCGTCATCCAAGGTTTCAATCCACTTGGATCCGCCGTCACCATCGCCCACAGCGACAACCTTGCTCCCCAGATCCCATCGGCCTCATCTTGGCTTCAATATGGGAGGGGGATATCTAGTCAGCACCAGATTGTGCCACCCAATCGGTTTCACATGTTCGCTCTGTTCACCTATGTTCTTGGATCCAACGATCTGTTCAACTTTCGACTTCTTGCAGGAGACATCTCATCGTGGTGAATATTGTTGTGTTGGTCACTTGGTTGCTCAGATTCGGTGGAAGGAAATATGTTTCTATTTTTTGGTGGTTCTTGTAATTTCTGGGTAGATGTTACTGTTCTGAGTTCAATTGCTCATCAAGCTGTATTTTTTTCAGGAAAACATGCTGATTTTTTTTATCAGGAAAGTTGTGTAATTTTGATGATTTAGGTGGCTCTTGTAACTTCTCGGTAGATGTTGTGTAAATTTTATTTTCTCGGTAACAATAGTAATTGGATGAATTGGAGGCAAGACTTGATATTTTTTTCTCTAAACAATTCACCAAGATCTGTTTTTCTGTACAGAACAAATTCCAGAATGATCATCACAAAAATCTTGAAACAAAGTCAGGTTCATTCTGGTAGTTCTGATAATTATTCCACACATACAAAACCTTATGAAATGTTCAATGTTTGTTGAGGAAAAAGTATTCAATTAGCTCCTTGTTCATACTGTAACCTGCTTCTAGCATCCATAACATACCCAAACAAGGGTTTAGAAGGGAAACAAATTCTGGTGTAATACAAGGGTTATTTTGGGGCCCCAATAAATTACCAGTGGAAACAATCTGTAGGTGCAAAAGATCACCAAACATCCAAGCAGGCAAGATCAAAGGTAAGCATTTCAGATCTTAGGGCGAGGAGGTTGAGATGGACCTTCATGGCGAGCATGAACTCGCGGCAGTGGCCAGCGACGCCCTCGGTGCGGGGCCCAGTGGCGTTCCCCAGCTCCTCCATGACCGTCCCGGACAGATTCACCGCCCGGACTATCATCTGCACGCGCAAATCCCCCCCTCGCCGCATCAAGATCAAGATCCAGTGAAACCCCCCACAAGAAGACGGTCCAGGGAACAACCAAAGGGAGGGGAAATCTCGAGGGGAGAAATGGATTGATTACCTGCTCGACGTGGTTGAGCCGCTGCAGCGAGCTGCTCTGGCTCTGCGGGAGCATCGCCGCCGCCGTCGACGAGGAGGACGAGGGAGTAGGGTTTTGGGTTTCGCCGGAGTTGGAAGCTTCGAGAGGATGGCTAAGCTGGTATATAGGGTCCTTCGATGTATATGGGCCTCGCGTTTGTTTCGGCCTGTTTACCTTTCTCCTTATCCTTGGATTACTTTCATGCAATGTTTGGCTAATTGGAAATGAAAATGATTTCCCACCCACCAAAAGACATCTTTAAATCCTAACCATTCATTCTCCCTCTTTCATTTAATCCTAACCCTTCATTCATTTCCCAATCCCAATCCCAATCCCTATTTCCAATTATCCAAACACACCCTCAGGTTTCAGCCCATTTGTTATTATTAATAAGATTTATGTTCAAATTCTTTTGATATTTTTGAACTTTTTAAAATATGATTTTAAGATGAAATGCTCAAAATTTTAATTTTTTTATATGGTTTTCAAAGTGATTTTTAATTTTGCAAGCATTTGGATTAATATGATATGTTACAAATTTATTTTTTAAAAATATAGTTTTTAAGTGATTTTTTATTTTACAAGGATTTGGATGCGGGTCTCGAGCTTGTGGCATGGCTAAAATGTTTATTTATACATTCTAAATGAAAAGCTACATGGTTAATTTTAAATTTTCAAAAAAAATAAGAAAAATGTTCTGTTCATTAGTAGTACTCTGCTTGGCGGCTTCCTTTTGATCATTTTGCTGTCAAATTCCTCCGGAATTCTCGTGAAATTAGTCAAATTACTTTCCAAAAAACCGTCCTAATTAATGTAATCCTGAACGATACGACGAAGAGCAAATGGAATGGAAAGCTTCCAATGCAGTCTCCATCAGTAGTTGGCCTGAACCCGGTAAATTAAGCTTGCTTCACCTCTCTTCCCCGGCCGGTCTCCGGTAGCTCGCCGACCTCTCCAAAAGCGACTCATGGCGAGCCAAGAAAACCTGCACGCCACCAGCGAGCTCGCTCAACGATCGATCCGATGCGTTCGCCGCGTGATCTTGTGGTGGCGGTCGCCCTCTTGCAGCTGTCCGTCCTCCTCCTCCTCCTCTCCGGCGAGCCGGCGGCGGCGGCCGGCAAGAGCAAGGTCGCGGCGATCATCGTGTTCGGCGACTCCACGGTCGACACGGGCAACAACAACTACCTCTCCACGCTCGTCAGGAGCGACTTCGCTCCCTACGGCCGCGACCTCCAGCTCGCCGGCGCCGGCGTCAGCGGAAGCGGAGGCGGAAATGGCCGGCCCACCGGCAGGTTCTCCAATGGCCGCCTCGCCGTCGACTTCATCTCCGAGGCGTTCGGGCTGCCGCCGCTCGTCCCGGCCTACCTCGACCCGGCCGTCAACATGAGCAGCCTCGGCGCCGGCGCCTGCTTCGCCTCCGCCGGCGCCGGCTACGACAATGCCACCTCCGATCTTTTCGTAAGCCTAAAAGGATTGCTAGCTTAGCTCCACTTTCATGGTGTTCTTGGCTGATATCCATGGTGCAGTCGGTGCTGCCGCTGTGGAAGGAGCTGGACTACTTCAAGGAGTACGCGGCGAGGCTCCGGAGCTTCCGGGGAGACGACGACGCGGCGGCGGCGGCGGCGGCGGCGACGCTGTCGGAGGCGCTGTACATCGTCAGCATGGGCACCAACGACTTCCTCGAGAACTACTACGCCGTGGCGCGCGGCCACGCGGCGGAGTACTCGACGGCGGCGGCGTACGGCGACTACCTCCTCGGCGTCGCCGAGGCGTTCGTCCGCGAGCTGCACGCGCTCGGCGCACGCAAGGTCGACCTCAACGGCCTCCCGCCCATGGGCTGCCTCCCGCTGGAGCGCGCCACCGGCGGCGCGTGCACCGAGGAGTACAACGCCGTCGCCGAGCGCTTCAACGCCGGCCTCCAGGACATGATCGCGCGGCTCAACGGCGAGCTCGGCGGCGGCGCGAGGATCGTGTACGGCGACGTGTACGGGGCGGTGGCCGCGGTGCTCGCCGACCCGGCGGCGTACGGGGTGGAGAACGTGAAGGCCGGGTGCTGCGGCGTGACGGGGGTGTTCGAGATGGGGTACATGTGCGGCGCCGGCGCGCGGAGCCCGCTGACGTGCACCGACGCGAGCAAGTTCGCGTTCTGGGACGCCATCCACCCCACGGAGCGCCTCCACCGCGCCATCGCCGACGCCAAGATGAACACCACCCTCCACGTCTTCCTATGAACGCAACCACGTGTTTATAGGAGATGTACTTGATAGTTCAGCGATAAGGGGTGTGATTTCAGCCCTAAAGTCCCGTGTTCAATTTTTAACATGTTCATACTTTCTTCTTAAAAAAATATTTAGAGGGATGTCTCTCCCTTCAAATCTTGTTTGTTTTTAGCGCGCAAGCAAGCTTCTGCGTGCTGTGAACTACTATTCAACAAGTATACCCATTCAACACGATGATGACAATGATTAAATAGTAGGCATATCAATGCAATATGCTTAACATTTTTAGTTAAGTTTGTTTTTTTAATTGGATCTTACATATTTGTACAATGATATTTCATATTAATTTATGCTGCTATTTTTTTTCATTTTTTTATCACTATTTAGGTGGCCAAAATGCCCATCTCCTTAACATCAAAAACCCAAAAATGTGATTCTTTCGTTGGAAGAAAATAGAACAATTTAGAATGCACGAAAAGGTCCTACTATTACACATTACTTTTAATCTCTCTCTAAGTCATTCAAAAAATCAGTTTTTTTAATTAATTAGCTGTAAGTGTGTAAATCAACCATAACAAGCCTGTCCAGTAAAGCTACGCTCACATTACGCTGGAATTCATATTGCACTGTAGAAGAGTTGATACAGTGTCTCCCACTGAACGGCGACCACAGCTCACCTCGCGCCTGATCTATTTATTTCCACAACAAACACGCATGTACTCACTCTCAGTGTCACTCACTTCACTGCTTACACCGCGCGACGCGTCACACACGTACGTAGTAGCTAGCTGCAATGGCGTCGCCGCTGGTACGGCTGCTCCTCCTCCTCCTCCTCGTCGTCGCGGCGGCGAGCCGCGGCGCGGCGTCGGCGGCGAAGGCGAAGGCGAAGGCGGCGCGGGTGACGGCGGTGATCGTGTTCGGGGACTCGACGGTGGACACGGGGAACAACAACCAGATCGGGACGCCGCTGCGGAGCGACTTCCCGCCGTACGGGCGCGACATGCCCGGCGGCGCGCGCGCGACGGGGAGGTTCGGCAACGGCCGCCTCGCGCCGGACTTCATGTCGGAGTCCCTCGGCCTGCCGCCGCTCGTCCCGGCGTACCTCGACCCGGCCTACGGCATCGCCGACTTCGCCCGCGGCGTCTGCTTCGCCTCCGCCGGCACCGGCCTCGACAACGCCACCGCCGGCGTCCTGGTAATAATTAAAGCAAAGCTACACCACCATCATCACTATCAACAATCCTCAGCAAAATACTTGCAAAATTCACACGCCCATCAAATTCTATATGAAATTCTTCCAAAGAATCAAATGCGTGCTGACCTTCCTCCGTCCGTTTCATATATTGCAAGTCATTTTGACTTTTTTAAATTAAGTCAAACTTCTTTAAAGTTTGATCAATTTTATAGAAAAATTGACAATATTTATAGCATTAAACTAGTTTTATTAAATTTAAGATTGGATATATTTGATAGTTTAAATGTTAAAAGTATTACTATATTTTTCAATAAATTTGACCAAAGCTAAAGAAGATGATTGGGTTAGATAAAAATCAAAACGACAAACGGAGGTAGCAATACACACTGTGCATTGCAACTCGCAAGTATTTCTAAGAATCAAATAGTAGTACAACATTATGCACTGCTTCAAAGAACCAAATACAACATTATGCATGCAAGTTATGAAAATCCTTTCCAAAGAATCAAATGCAACAGCATTGTGAATTGCAAGTTATGGCTTTTCCAAAGAATCAATCGCAGCATTATCATTGCAACTTGCAATCTAAGAAAAATTCAGACTTGCCGTTTCTGAATAATTGTACTTTGCTGGAGTCGTCTGAAAATGTCTGCAATTTAAGGCAGTTCGTTCGACGTTAGGTCTCGTTGTTAAAACTTAAATGCATTGGGACCCAAATCTCTCTTTCCCGGGCACTGTTGCATGCACACCACTGTCATCACCTGTAACAATGAAAAAGAAAAATGGCTGTACGTTTTCAGTATTCAGTTATCTTTCGATGGCTTGTCTGAAGAACGCACATAATGGGCATGTGTTTCCCTGCTTTGTTCTTCGTTTTTCTGCAACCACTTGTGCCGGCATTAAGTAGGCTAGCTGGATTCATCCGATTGCGTCTTCTAGAGAAGAACTGTCTTGATTTGATTGCCTAATCATGGTAGGGCATGTATGCAGTTCTGAATTTATTATTAAATCATCATTAATCCAAGTAGGAATATTTCTCTGAGATTGTCTCCTGCTGTGTAGAGCTGCTCACTGGAGTAGTACATTTCTAGATGGTTTCCGACAAGTATACTATGTAGGGTTACAGCACTAGTCTCAGTGTTGATTGATGTTGTCTCAAAATAAACAAGATCTTACTGTTGTTGGATAATACTCTTACTGTTTTACAACACTCTAGTTGTGTTGATTGATTCAATGACTCCTACATATAAAGTTAAAATATAGTAATAGTAATTAACTAGGTGAAAACTATATTACCAATGACTGATTCTTGCAATAAAACCAGTACTTAAGTTTTGACCCAGAGAATCCAGCAGCATTGCTTTTGTTTCGGTTGTCCCGGTCCCAACCAAAATCGTATGCTACTACTAATTACAACGAGAAGTACTCCTGCATCCATGCAGATGCATGTGACGCATTCACACTCTCTTCTCCAAATCTCACCTGCTCCAAATCTCATCTGCCAAATGCATGTTCATAATCAGAGCTCACCTCGATCGATCGAATTCATGGCGATCGATCTACACAAAAGTGCGAAATTAATTGACGCGCGCGTGTTCCGATTAGTCAGTGATCCCGCTGTGGAAGGAGGTGGAGTACTACCGGGAGTACCAGCGGCGGCTGCGCGCGCACGCGGGCGCCGCGGCGGCGCGCGACGTCGTGCGCGGCGCGCTCCACGTCGTGAGCATCGGCACCAACGACTTCCTGGAGAACTACTACATGCTCGCCACGGGGCGGTTCGCGCGGTACAGCGTGGGGGAGTACGAGGACTACCTCGTCGCCGCGGCGCGCGCGTTCCTCGCCGCGATCCACCGCCTCGGCGCGCGGCGCGTCACGTTCGCGGGGCTCTCGCCGATGGGGTGCCTGCCGCTGGAGCGCACCGCCGGCGCGCTCCTCGGCGGCGGCGGCGGCGGCTGCGTCGAGGAGTACAACCGGGTGGCGCGCGAGTACAACGGCAAGGTGGAGGCCATGGTGAGGTCGCTCCGCGCCGAGCTCCCGCGACTCAAGGTCGCCTTCATCCCCGTCTATGACAACATGCTCGACCTCATCACCCACCCGGAAAAGTACGGTGAGTCACCTCCTTTATTATAAGTCAGTTTCAAAGTCAAACTGTTTTAAGTTTGATCAAATTTATAAAAAAAAATAGTACTCCATCCATCCACAAAAATTAGACATGTTTCACGTTTGAGTTTTTCTAAATAATTTGTTCCTATTTGTAGACTTTATGCATTCAATACTTAAATGAAGAGATAAATTAAATGTTTGATTATAACCCAATGAGTCATCTAAACACTCATTGATTGCATGTTTGCATTCATTCCTTAATTTTGTAATATCCAAGATAATTTAATTTCTCTTTGGTCTTAGTGACAAAAGTAATAGACATAACTTTTGTGGATGGAGAAAGTAACATTTTCAACTCAAGATAAATTTATTATGAAAATATATTCAATTATTGATTTAATAAAAGTAATTTGATATTGTAAATATTATTATATTTGTCTATGAACTTAGTAAAACTTAAAACAGTTTGACTTTAACCAAAGTCAAAATGACTTACAATAGGGAGTAGTAAATTGTATTTCGCATTGGATAAAGCATATATTGTTTCATTTGCTTTTCACCAGTAGTAGACTGTATCGAAATAAATTTTAGTTAGCACACCACGATACGAGAAAAATTATGGTATTTGAAAAACTACCTTGAGGTATCTAGATTTTACTCTGAAAATTTTAATTAATACTAGCTAAATGTACTAAATTTTACACTAGAAAATATGGTATCTTCCGTTAATTACGAGAGGAAGGCACATTCTATTCTCATAAGAACACGAAAAATTATAGTGAGTTTTGCTTAGGGGGCTCGGCCAGTGACCCAAGTATATTGTAATGTTTTGGGGAGGTAGGGCTGGAGAACGTGGAGGAGGGGTGCTGCGCGACGGGGAGGTTCGAGATGGGGTTCATGTGCAACGACGAGTCGCCATTGACGTGCGACGACGCCAGCAAGTACCTCTTCTGGGACGCCTTCCACCCCACGGAGAAGGTGAACCGGATCATGGCGCAGCACACGCTCGACGTCTGCTACCAGCAAGGCGTCCTCTGATCCATCCATCAGATTATCTGTAATGCGTAGGATTTGTACTGGATTCTTGACGAGAGAAAAAAATCGATAAATATATGGCGGCACATCATCATGGTCAGAAACCCCTAGATCTCAAATCAATGGGAAGAATCAAATTTGTATTGCATTTTTTACCGCATTAAGTTATGGTTTGGTTTCTGGGACCCACATGCTGACAAACACAGTCAAGTTTCCATGTCAGTAGAAACCGCTTCCCAAACCATCGAAGGAGTAGATTTGCACTGGTTTTAAAAGTTGTGAAGACGTTATACCCGGTTTTGTGGTTAAGGAAGGTGATTCGAGAGCAAGAGATTAGAGTAAATTACACCCACGGTACAACAACTTAGCAGGTGGGTGCGATATAGTACAAGAACTTGAGAATTGAACATCCGAACATCCGAGTACAACAACTTAATAAGTGACTGTGTTCTAGTATAAGAACTTAATAATTTAGTATTTTGGTGTATCAACTTGGCTAAACATGTGCAAGGTGAGTTTTTTTTCACGATGTCAATATGCCATTACATAGTAATCATACGGATATTACCTTATAATATTGAATTTAATCTTTAAGAATTATACTACACATAGTAGTACAATTTACATCCAATTACCTTTAAGATTTTTTTTGTTTTCTTCACCTTCTAAAATATCAACCAAAAACAATAATTTCTACATCTAGTTTAATTGGATTTCAGTTATTAGTTATTAGGATAAAAAATAAATATACTTATACAAATCCGTGCTAGTATATTATCAAAATTAGTACTTAAAAATTGAATTTATATAAAAATGCTCCAAATAATTAAGTTGTCACATAACCTTTTAACTTATTGTATCAAAATCGTACCTACCTTGCAAGTTATTGCATTTATACGATCACTTATAAAGTTCTCATACTAAATTGCACATACCTATCAATGTTATTACACTAGAGCACTCATTTCTCAAGTTATTGTACTAAATTACACCCACCTGCCAAGTTGATGCACCGTGGATGTAATAAGGGAGTCAAAATAGAATTGTTCCATCGGTCAAGACCACGAGGTAACCATGGGCTTAGATTCAGGGTCTGGTGATTTTCTCAGAATTTGAAGAGGCCCATGGGCCAAAATGTGGCCGTACAGGAGAACAATCTTTCGAGTCTCTGCAACAGAAAACAATTCGATGCTGGTGATAAAAGTTCACAAAATTGCATAAGAAGTTTGGTCAGATTCACCGTTTCACTTTCAAAATGATCTGGTTTGAGCGAGAGGATAAGATTGCAAAGGGGACCACACGCAAAATTTTCCGGATGTCTAAAATCAAAATTTACAATTTCCACACAAGAATAGGCAGGTAAGTTACATGTGCCAATCTCATCATATTGTGATTTGATTTGTGCCAGGGGACTGTAATAAAGAACAAGAACGAACAAATTAATTAATTACACAGTACATTTCCTGTCGGAAATACGTATACGATTGGGAGTTTTACAGTAATTAATTAAGGTCGGATTAATAATACAAATCCAGCTTCTGCATCACTCCCTCACCCTAGGGAACATGCACCTGTACACCTGCAATTCACAAAGCATGCAATTTTTTTTTTAAAAAAAAAATGAACTCGAAGAAGCAAATGAATTACAGAATTAAATAATTAATTAACTAAAGTTGCAAATGAATTATTAAATTAGATAATAATCAATTAACTAACTAAAGTTACGTGCCTTTGATAAGAAGGAACTCTTCTCGGCTTTTCTCCGAGGATGCCGCGCCGGCGCCGCCTGCGCCGGCGACATGCGCGGCGTGACGTCCGGCCCGGCGGCCTTCGCAACCTCCCGGTGCCGCTTCACCTTCTCGAACTGCACCGTGAAGCCCTGCCCCGCCGCCGCCGCGTTCTGCTCGTCCCACACGCCGAACTTGGGCACGGCCGATGCCGCCTTCGCGGCGCGGCTCACCTGCGGCAGCGCGTGGCGCGGCGGCGACGCGGCCACCCTCGGCTGCGCGGCGTGCTGCTGCTGGTGGTGGTGGTGATGCATCTGCGGCGGCGCCGCGTACGCGCCGGCGCCGGGGCCGCCGTACCCGTAGCCGCCGCCGCCGCCACCGCTGTTGCTGTTGCTGCTGTACCGCGGCTGGTACGGCTTGGGCGGCGAGAACTTGCTGCCGCGGCTGCTGGCCTCGGACGCCGCGCTGCTGCCGTTGCTGCCGCTCCTCCGGTGGTAGCCATTGCCGCTACGCTGCGACGCCGGGTAGTGGTGGTGATGCTGCTGCTGCTGCGGCGGCGGCGGCGCCCGGTGGTGGTGGTGGTGGTGCGCCGGCGGCGGCGCGTGGCCGTGCCCGTGGCCGTGCGAGCTCGGCGGGCGCGACGCCGCTTTCCTGCTCAGGTTCTCGTAGTGCTCGTAGGGATCGAACTCGTAGTCGTCGTCGTGCGTCGCCGGCGCCGGCGCCGCCGTCGCCGGCGTGGGCGCGGTCTTGTTCTCGCGCACCTTGTCGAAGAAGACGGTGTAGCCGATGTTCTCGGCGTCCCACGATCCGAATTTGGGCACCACGGGGCCTTGTCCCTGCACGAATCTCGAGATGAGATTAACCATGCCATATAACAACGTAATTTAATTTCACCATGAGAATTTTTTTTTTTACTCTAACTTTGTTTACAAAATCCAAAGAAACTAACTCGGTCCGTTTTATAATAGCTGGCACTAGACAATATTCATTTTGGAACTTTTAAAAAATATTACATACACTAAAAAATTGGTGTCATGTTACTAAAGTGAGGTATGTCCTATATGTGAACATAAATATGTGTACTCTGGTTTACCAATTTAAGGGTAAGTAATAGTCAAAGTATAAATGAGAAAGCAAAAGAAAATGATCAGTTATTAAAAAAAAACGAAGGGAGCATAACTTCCGACCTCTCCTAATTAAGAACAATCACCATATAAATGTACGAATACGCGTCTCATATGCTAAGTCAGGTGAAAAAAAGGGAGAATAAACACGAAAAGCCAACTACTAGTCCAACATCCAGCCAACTCCAGTCTGTACAAATGACCCTATTATGTCGTTGTCATTTCCAGCATGAGTCTCCTTGACGTCTACTAATCGTCTAAACCAAGCAAAGGCCAGCCAAATTTCTTTTTCCTCTCTCTTTGCCATGAAGATCTTAGCACGGATCATGCTGTCATAGATTCATAGTGTCACGCATGCATGTGCAGTGCAGCCGGCTCAGAGCATCGCATGTTCAGATCCGTCAGTCCAACTCTGCCTAACCCATCCATCTGTCCATCCATAATCCATTGCCGTGACTGTTGTGCAGTTATGCATGTTACCAACTTGCATCTTGCACATGGGGGTGGTAGTAGTAGCCTCGCCCAACTCATGAGCCTAATTTGATAGTAATTGGCTTGAACACAACGACACTAATCGAGTAATTTGAGAAACCTCATAGATCTTCCGGCTAGCTCCACAAGGTGGTGAACTAGACGATCTGAATTCGAAGCCTAACCCCTTCTAATTATTTGATATTAGATCATTCCCTAATATTTGCTTTTTTTAATCGAGTAATTTAAAGAAAAATGATGGTGATGGTGATATTATGTGCAGCAATCATGGGCACACCGTAATTGGAGCAGAGAAAGAAGAACATCTCACATGATCAAGCAAGAATGGATTGGGAGTACCATTTTCATGTTTGGAAGCAATTGAACGATTCTAGATGCAGAGACAAGCATATGCAAATGCAATCAACAAACAAGAAGATGAAGATGTAAAATTAATCAGTTAATTGTACTCACAGCCATGAAGTACTATGCTGCCTGCTGAAGAAGAAGAAGAACCGATCAGGTGAAGATGAAGGCCTCTCCTTCTTGGGCTGATTGCTCTTCTCCTCTTTCTCTCTCCCTTTCCTCTTTCTCAAGAGGAAAGGAGAGAAGAGAAGAGAGAGAAAGCAGAAGCAGGCAGGAATGATGGCAGGACAGGACAGAGAAACCAGGGATGGTTTTATGATTGGGGTTCAGAACTGACAGCCTCCCTAAATTCCTAATTAAAGGAGATCACCCAGCTGTGTGACTCTGTGCAAGCAAAACTCAACAGGGTGGCAGCTGGAAGAGAGAATGTGCTGCCCTTGCCCTGCCTGCCAGTGTATGTACCACTGCCTTTATGGAGATAGAGAGGTGTAACAATAACAGAGTTGCAGGTGAAGGAAACTGGAAAGGCAAAAGAGAGAAGAAGAACAGCTCAAGCCTTTAACCTTCTACCTACCTACCCAAGGACATGGTGGTTGTTTGTTTCTTGAGTTGGCTTCTGCTTTTGCAACCCTCCTCTCTCTCTCTCTCTCTTCTCACCTGGTCCTTGCAGCATATGAACATGCAAAGTGCAGTATTTTAGGCTTTTGGTAATGCAATCATGTTCATAAGGAGTTGTATCTTTGGCAAGTTGCAAGGTATGAACAGCACCTGGTTTTGTCCTAGGGCAACAGGTTTGTTTTACTGGACTGAACTTGAGCTACTCATGCATAGCATATCTTTCTTTTTGTTCCTGTGTGCTGTATGCAATGTCAAGATCTCTGTCAGATAGGGTTGTTTGTTCAGACTGAACAAAACCTTTTCTACCCCAATTGGGAGTATTTCTCAGCCATTGGATGAAAAAGAAGAGTGAACGTGCCTTGTTCAAAGATAACAAAATGAGGGCGAGAATTCAAGAGCTCAGATCTTCTCAAGTCAGGATCCAATGTTCTTTGTTGATTGTTTTTACACAAACTTTGCGTATTCTTCTTCTGCTGTGCATTTCAGATGACCACATCCGCCAAAAAGGAAAAAAGAGCAAACACATATCGTGCAATTTTGCATGGTCTCTCATACTTCGAGTATACTCATTCTTCATCCAGATTTGTAGCCAGAAATTGTTTTTTTATGGACAAAAGGAGTACATCTTTCAGCAATGCTCTCATGTTGTTGGTGCCATACGAAAGCCAGCAGCAATTCGTACCCGTTCCGGCACGAATTGGGAGCATGTTTCTCAGCCATTGGATGAAAACGAAGAGTAAACTGAACCGAGCCTTTGCTCAAAATAACAAAACTAGGGCAAGAAATTCAAGATCTGAGAGCCTCACAAGTCTTGATCCAGTGATCTTTTTCTATTGTTTTCACACAAACTTCACGTATTCTTCTGCTGTACATTTCAGATAATCACATGTTCACATCCACCAAAAAGAGAAAAAAGAGCAAATACATATCGTGCAATCTTGCACGGTCTCTCGTACTTCGAGTACACATCTTTCAGCAATGCTCTCATGTTGTTGGTGCCATATGAAAGCAAGCAGCAATTTGTACCCATTCCGGCACATCAAAAGCACTGGCAGTACAGACCACATTAGCTGGCTCACACATTTCATCAAATAGCTGATGCATTTAAGATATCAACACAAACCGGAAAGCGACCAAATTGCAAGAGAAATTTAAGAGAAGCAAGCGGACGCACCGCCTGTGGCTTGATGATGATGCAAAAGAAAGAAAGAAAAAATCTTGAAATGGTGACCTCAATAGGGAGTGGACATTCCATCGTTATTTGCATGCCATCCAAATGGTTATGAAATTTTTTTTAAAACAAAATCAACTAGATATATTAATATGTGATAGATTACTCCACAAGCATAGAAGTTAAAATTCAACTTCTACAAGTTGCAACAAAAAAAAATTAAACTATTGCTATTTAATGTATATCCACCGTTAAATTTGTTTTTTTTTTTGCAACTTGTAGAATTTAAATTTGACCTTGCATGTTTGTGAAGTGATTTATCACACATTAATTTATTTTGTTGATTTTTTTAAATTTTTTCATAACCATTTAGATGACGTACAAATAACGAGAGGGTGTCCTCTCGAGAATTTAGAATAGTTTCCTGATCCCAATAACTGAAAGAAGCTTCATTACGAGCGCCCATGATCGATTATTATAGCCGTCGCCGTCGTTGTCGCCGGAATTGCACACCACCGGCGCGACATCAGGCACATGGGAAGCTTTGCTCCTGCGTGCTGGTGAGCAGGCAGTGACGCGCAAGATCTGGAGCAGCAGCTGAAACAAAGGAGCAGAGAGCAGTAGTCAGTTTAATCCAGTGTGTAAAAAAGAAGAGAAGAAACTAATCAGATCATCATCAATAAACTAATGGCAACAATGTCGGAGCAGGTGCTAAGATAAAATGTTAGTATAATAGTGATAGCCATTAGCGCAGCTAACTCTGCACAACAGCACAAGCGTCCAGATTATCATGGAAAAAACCTGGAATTGTGCACGCAAGATTTGCGGCACCTTTGGTGGCTAGCTTCATGGTTTTCTTTAGCTTTCTAGCAGCAAATAGCATCGTGAGGTATATATATGTTCAGCAATATCAAGGTTAGCTCCAGAAACTAACAAGATGATATTAAAAAGAAAGTAGTACTGGACAGGAGAAAGTATGGAGGAAAACAAACTGCATCATTCATTCAGATACACGCATTTAAAGGAATGAACAGAGGTCACCAATCACCATATTCATTTTTATTTAAATAAGTTGCAACAAAACAAAGAAGGTACAACAGAAAATGGTACTAATCACTAGTGTTATACATAATGCCATAAGACAAGCACACAGGGAAATAGCCAAATAGGTCATTACCATACTTGTTACCCCATAATCTGCTCATGTTGCATTTTACTACTGGATAAACAAGTGGGTAGTCAGTGGCCGGGTCTGTTGGAACTAGTGCCACCAATAATACCTAAAATGATAAAGAAACCAGGGGCATGTGAAACCAACAATCATTGAATGCCCCAATAGATTTAGATTGTGAAAAGGAGAAAAGCAGATCTCAACAAGAGAAATAAGAGAAGGCATGCAAAACTGATGCACTAATATCACTGTAACTCCGTATGGATCCCAGAGTCACCAAGCAAAATCAAACCAGTCAGGGTTAGAAATGAAATCGGGCAAATGCAGTGATGAATTTACTCCATGATGAGCATAGCTGGGAATATTATGGCAGAAAATAGTCATCGAGCTATTTCTTTAATCAGTCATGATGCAATAAGAGGCCAAAGAAAATGTGACTAACAATTCATACAATGGGAGGCAATCAAGTATATTTAGCATTTTAGCCAGACAAATATAAATAGGGGCCCAACATGTCAAACAACTTAAGTCATAACTCATAACCGTAAGGTATATTACATCTTTGCACCAGTCCTTAGTACAGGGGGTGTTTTCTTCTGTTTCGCCTCACCTTGTCCTTGCCCATGATTGCACCATTTGGCTCATGGAGTAGATTAGAGTCCACTCCAACTTGACTATATTCATACTCATGCTATCACTGAAGCACACCTGGATAGATCAATTCTCTCTGGAGGCATCATCAAATCAATAAAATAAGACATAATGAACTTGAGCACGAAAAGACAAAAACAGAAACCCAAAGCCATCATCAATCAAGACAAGCAATGGATGCCATACAGTAACAAGACAGTTAACTTGAGAAAGAAGAATAGCACAAATGTACATTTCGTTTTTACATATTGCCTACCACACATGCTAAATTACACCTTTTCTCAAGATAAATTACATCCAAAGATCCAGATTTTAGAAGTGATTCTAATCAGGTAAGTGCTTTTTAACAAACCAGTTTCCATTTTATCCTCACAGCTATCAGCTATGCTTCTTCCCAGAGAGAGGTTTTCCAAAAGTGAATCTGCAAGCTAGGAAATCAATCGTCATGATATATTTCCCAGTCCACATGACTTGGTACAAGGAACCTGAATCTGTCTATAATTAATAGTTATTACTTCTTGCTATCAGTATCACTGTCCAATAGTATGTGAGGAAACAAACACTACCATGCTCAATAATGCCCTTAAATCTAATTGTCATGACATATTTCTCAGTCCTCAACTCATCATGACTTGGTACAGGGAACTTAAATATGTCTATGAAGAATAGTTATTACTTCTTGTTATCAGTATCTGTCCAATAGTATGCGAGGAAATAAACACTACAATGCTCAATAATGCCCTTAAATCTAATTGTCATGACATATTTCCCAGCCCTCAACTCCTCATGACTTGGTACAGGGAACTTAAATCTATCTATGAAGAGTAGTTATTACTTCTTGTTATCAGTATCACTGTCCAATAGTATGTGAGGAAATAAACACTACCATGCTCAATAATGCCCTTAAATCTAACCAGGCAGCTGGGGCAATGGAGTACCGAAGACTATTGGACATGCAAGCACAAATATGCAAAGCAGAACAGAAAAGTTAAGAAAACAAATGGTCCAGCAAATACTATCCCAAAAACATGTTTTTAGTGAATTGCACTTTACTCAACCCAGAGTTCGGAAGAATCGTCACCAGTTCAGAGTAATGTGTAAGTGTTTAGAAAGAAGCACTCACAAACAGATCACATGCATCAGTTGGTTCCAATATCTGCTGTACAGGCCCAAATCATTCTCATTCCCATTGGACTTCTACCACTTTGTTGGCAACAATGTTTCTGGTTTTATCCAATAGTAGATCAGCAGGATTATTAGTTCACGGTATGTCAGGCAAAACATGAAGAAAGGATAAAAGAAGTGCATGACTGCATGCTAGTTTTACCACTGGGACCTCAAAAATATAAAAATGTTTTCCATGTTAATAGCTACTATATAATAAGATGCGTTCACATGATATCTGGACTACTTTTTCCTACCATAGGTTCTCACTGGTGATGTTTAAAGATCAGATGGACATTTCCTATTGAACAAGAAATGTAATCATGTAGATAACTGCATAATAATTGACCAAAGTTAATAGCAACATAGAAAATTTTGATAACCTGAAGCTACAAGTAGAAAGTATATCGCGTGTTAAAGATTAACTTACATTATTAGGTAAAAAAAACCAGAGTGCATCATGCTCAGATTCTGATTAGGCGAATAGCATGATAATTTGCAAAGTCAATTATGGAAAACATGTCTACATTTTCATATATGCTACAATGGTATTTCCCAGACCATGTTTTCTAGATGACACTAAATATCCAAATTTCGCATAAATTGAAACAGTGGGAGCATTAAGAGAAAGGAGCCAGCACATTTTTGTTGCATCCCAACATAAATGATGAAATCAGAATAAAATGTTATCAATGCACACAAAAGAAAGGATAATGCAAACGGACATGAATTGATGATATTCAAGATAAAATCATGACTTGCATTAAAAAAACAAAGTGAGTTAGGTGCATAGGCATATTATACCCTTATATTTGTAATGGAACTTAATTATTTATAAGAAACTATCACCCCTGATATAAACAAAGTATCATGCAACTAACAAAACTTATTACTAACTTCATTTATGTAAGAATATTTCCTTGTCGTTTGCTTTGGTCAATGCCTCCTCCCATAAATGTAACAAGAGAACCCTAATAAGATTGCCAATGTTGCGCAGAAGAACAGGTATGAGGTTTAGTGGGAAAGCCTGCAAATCTGTGTAGGCATAAGATTTGACAAAACACAAAAACAAATGTTAGCTATATCATACAGAAAAGATTATTTGCAAAACAATGATATATTAGAAAAATACATGTTCCACATATTAGGCCACAACACATTATGTTACTAGCATAACTTTTCCACCTGCAAGAATTAATCCCGTTATCATCTTGACGCCAATGTCATATGGTGCTACAGGGCAGTTAACCTGAGTTTACACCACATAGAATCATCCACTTTTATGGGTGTGTTCGGCTGGTATTTTTCAGCTGCGGCTGCAGCTGCAGTAGTTAAGGATTGCTGCAGCTTGCAGCAAATTTCTGATGTAGCAGCCGCAGCAGCTGCAGCTTATATGGCTGCCCAACAGAGCCTATTATGGCTTGATACCCAATGAATCAGCTAATCAGATGCCAAATTATCCATGCTAATGGTTTTCAGCTAAATTCCAAAGGCTGCTGCATTATTTCATGCTGAAGGTCTTTATGTATTACCCACTAAATAATAGCTTCTAAACTTGGTTCATATGAATTTCTTTTGATCACACAAACATGGAATTATATGGAACATCCAAAGCGATCTTATGTTATAACACAAATTTAAAGCAAATGTGAAACTAGATGTAGGAACAACAGGTGTGGATCGACATAATAACATGTTAACAACACAAGCATCAAGGAAGCAAGACGATCTTATGCAGATCTAGATCATTGCTTTAACAGAACGAATTTCAGCTGTATATTTCTGGCATTTAAGCTTCCTGTTTGCTACAAGCCTTCTGACTATTCTAGTAAATAGGTGGGATGTTTCAAGCTTCCCAATTCCAAAAAGAAAGAAAAACTAAAAGAGTATAAAGGGTAAGAACAAGATGAGCACATGTAGCTAAAGATTGAAAATAAGTTACTTTAGCTGTCTGCTTCCTCACAGGAAGGAAGCAAGTAAAATGTTGCTATATTACAACAGCACAACCACAGCGAGCTGCTGCGAGACGCAGCAATCATCATCTATCGCCAGCAGCAAGCAGGCAAATACGCAGATCGGGCCACATTAATCATCATCAGATCAAGTAAACAAGAACAACACAAAGCGCGGAAGGATCATGTCGGCTACGAGAGAAGGGAAGAACCAAATATTTTTCTCCTTTTCCTCTTTCTCCAACGACCGGTGGGGTTGGGGGCTCAGAGCCGCAGCGCCGTCAGCCTCAGCTCCTCGTCGTCGTAGGCACAGCCAAAGCCGCCGCCGCCGCCGCCGCCTCCACCAGGAGGCAGGTTGAGGTCGAACTGGAACGGGAGCCGGCACGAGGGCGAGGCGGCGGCGTCCGCGCAGTCGTCGTCCACCACCGACGCCGACGACCCGCAGTCGCTGCGGCAGTCACCGTCGGGGATCGGCGGCGGCGGGGGCGGCCGCGGCGGGAGCACCGGCCGCGGCCGGGTGCCGAACGACTCGACGGTGGAGCTGAGGCTGCTAGTGGCCGGCCTGGCGGCGACAACAGCGGCGGCGGGGTAGGTGAGGTGGTGGTGGTGGTGGTGGTGGAGCTGGGGTTGGGCGTGGGGGAGGGAGAGGGGGAAGTTGGTCTTGGCCTTGGCCCCGCGCAGCGCCCGCGCCGCCGCGTCGTAGGCGCGCGCGGCGTCCTCGGCGGAGTCGTAGGTCCCCAGCCACACCCGCGCCTTCTTCGCCGGGTCGCGGATCTCCGCCGCGTACCTCCCCCACGGCCGCTTCCGCACCCCGCGGAACCTCGCCGCCTCCGCGTCCTCCTCCGCCGCGCCGCCGCGACGCATGCCCGCGCCAAGCTCGGGAATCGAGGAGATGGGAATCGGAATCGAGGCGGTGGGGATTGGGAATGGGAATTGTGAGGGGGGGAGGAGAGGAGAGGGGGAAGGTGGGGGTGGGGGGAGGAGTTAATTGGGAAGGTTTGCTTGTTTGTGCTGCCACCGCCCACGACGCTGCCCACCCGCCACCACCGCCACCGTCCCTGGCCGCGTGCCTCCTTTTTTTTCTCTTTTCTCAACCCTCTCTCCTCTCTTTTTCTTTCTCCCAGGCCTCTTTAATTCTTTTCTTTTGTTGTTGTTTAAAAGAAAAATTAATTGCTTTTTGGGTTTCTCTTTTGTTTTTCTTTTGTCTAAGGTTCTATTGTTGTTTAAAAGAAAATTTAATTGCTTTTTGGGGGTCTTTTCTTTTGTTTTTCTTTTGTGTAAGGTTAGGTTTTCTATGGACTACTGCAAGATGTTTTGATATTCCATGTGATTATTATTGCATGTTTATGTATTTATATTTTTTTATAAAGATATGGAAACAAGATCTTTCGCAATAGTAGCTTGCTGATACGACAAAGGGACATACTAACCAGCGGTAACACATTATCTCCATAATTTATGTGTAAATCAATTGACCAAATGCATCCCTCACTACTACAAAGCATCAAGTAGGTCCTGGAAGTGCTGAAACCGACACCAATAGATCTTTTCCCACTTTCGCGGGTTAAAATCGCAAAAAAACAACACCTTTAAACAATTATCGGTGCTGGCACTAAATAAAAACCGACACCTATTCTATAGGTGTCTTTTTTAAAAAAAGTACCTTTAATATATTATAGGTATCGGTTAATTAAAAACCGACACCTATAATATAGGTGTCATCGAGCCGAGCCGATAATCAGATGAGCCGACCGGCGGGCCCCACCATGACGAGGCGACAAGGAGATAAGTTTCAATCTCCTCTCTCTCTCGTCTCCTCCCTCTCTCTCTCGCTCTCCTCTCTGTCTCCTTCCCTTCTCTCTCTCCCTCCCTTCTCTCCCGTGGACGGTGGCTAGCCGGCGGAGGCGGCAGCAGCGGCCGGCGCCCTCCCCTCCGCTAGATCCGGCGGGAGGGTCGGCGGCGGCCGGGGAGGGGGATCGGCGGCGACCGGGACGACGTCAGCGGTGGTCTCCCGTCTGCGGCGGCGGACTCCCCACAAGCAGCGGCGGATTTTGTTTGTGATTATGATTGCAGTGGATTTTTGTTTGTTGATGATTTTTGTTTGTGATGAACAAGAACCGATGTTTTTTTTTAGATTTTTCGATTTCTTTTTTGGCTTGGAGGCATCGGCTCGAATTGAGCGGAGCTGAGCCGTACTTTTTTTTTTGTGATCCATACACCTCAAATGTGCCGATTCTTGAAGCTGACACCTTTGAGAGAACTCAAAAGTCCCGCCTACGATGTGTCGGTTGCCAAATCCGGCACTTATGTGTGGTTGGCAACCGGCACCAGAAAGGCCTTTCTCTAGTAGTGCCTATAGCATTTTCTCATATAGTGTAAGACATAGTAAAAGGTATAGAAAAATAAGGCGTTGTTAGTTAAAATACCCGCGCAATGTTGACGGAATCAAAAGACTATAGTAGACAACTATAGTAAACTTAGGTGGTGTTTATTTCTACTAAATATGAAGATAAAGTTAAGGGTGGAAAAAGCCACTAGCTAGTGCATGATTAATTGATTTTAATCATTACAAACACGAAAAATAGATTTATCTAATATTTTAAAACAATTTTTATATAGAAAAGTTTCGTATGAAATATAGTGAGCTATGGGGTCCACATGTTAGCCCTCTGAAAAGCTAGTAAGTTTTAGAAGATCTATTTATGTTCTATTAACATGGTATGTATGTTGGTGTTGTGAAAATGACAAGTAAAGGGCAAAAATTCCGGTAAAGAAAATCAATAAAGCTTAAAAGCACGTGTAATTAAGACACTAAAGACCTTAGGACGTCGCCTCTAAATTTTGTAACATTGTGTAATGTTATGAGTATGGAAAAACAAAACAGCAACTCATTCATGTATCTGCATGGAATAACTGAGAATTCGTGTGTGATCTATCCATGTTTTTGTTTGTTTTTTAACAAACTTGAAATGCGGTATGTTGGATCTGGACTTTTCCTTACCAAGCTTATAATAAGAAATCCACCAAACCGGACTTTTCTCCTTAGTCACACTCACACATGCCACTGTCGCGGAAAATAACAAATTAAGAGCAGTAAAGAAGGATAACCACGTTGAATCTATACACAAAATACGCAGTTAATTGGATATTCAAGTTGGCATAGTATGGTATAATAAATTTAAAGATAACATTTCACACATAGGTATAATACTATTGAAAGTATGTATCTAATTTTTTATATATTTTTTGTGATATTTACTAGTTGGTTTGTATGAAGTGTACATTGAAAATTTTGTGTGTATATAATACGTTCCCACTTTAACTACCTCTACTAATCTCATATAGTTTTGTGAAAATTAACAACCCCTTCCCCCCACCCCCACCCCCCAACAACGTTTTAGTACTTTACTCCTGTCCCCTCTTTACTACTTTACCCCCCATTGTCTTGTTTAGCCTGCCTCTTTTGCTTTCATCTCTTTTTTGCTTGCTCCATTGCTCGGTTTTTACCCCATAATCATGCCCACCGCCTTTCCATCCATCGTTAAAAAAAGTTTGGTTTCAAACAAAATAAAAAAAACGAAGGAAAAAAAAGAGAAAAGCACTAGTGCATCTACGGGCCTGTTCACTTTGATGCAATTTTCAATCTTACCAAATTTTAATAAAGTTGCTAAAAAATTGGCTATATTTAGTTTGCTACCAAATTTTGATAACTATATAAGAAATCCTGCTAAAATTTTTTGGCACGAAAGTGAACATGGCCTACATCTCTGACCTGAGAGAGATGTGAGTTGGGTTGGGTTGGGTTAGACCGACCGGGCGGCCAACCACCACCAGTCGATGCGACGACCAGCAGGCAGCAGCAAGCAGCCTGCCAACCCCACCAACCGATCAGCCGTGGATCGGAGGGAATAAAAGCCCCCGAGCTCATACGTGATCCGCCTCGTCGACGAACGACGACACATGCGTGTGGATCGATTCATCGATCGATCGGTGGATGGACAGATGCATGGAAAACCCATGCTGCTTGTGGTGGCGCTTTGCTAATTCGGTTTGTTTGTTGGGCTCGGCGTGCAGCGACGACCGCGCGGGCGGGCCGAGCGAAGCGGTGAATGTGGCGGGCGCGGATGGCAGATGATACGGGGGCCCGGCGGGCGGCGGGCTATCCCATCGTGTGTCCGTCTCCGAGCATGTTACTCTACTCCACTACGGAGCACGGGGGCGGGGGCGCGGGGGTTACACCAAAATCCATGGCTCATGATGCCGATCGGTGATGTGATGCGCGGTGTCGTCGCGCGTGTTATTAGGACTCCCTCCGCCCTAATATAACACAATTGGGATCCCCTTCACTGACATGTGGGTCCAAAGGACTGTGGGGCCCAGTGAACAGCAAAACTTAATACCGATGTGAAATACTCCCTTCATATAGAAAAAAGGCTAATTCTGGTTTCCGTGTCCAACATTTGATCGTCTGTTTTATTTAAAAAATTATGAAAAAAATTTAAAAGATAAGTCACGCATAAAGTATTAATCATGTTTTATCATCTAACAACAATGAAAATACTAATTATAAAAAAATTTCATATAAGACGGACAGTCAAATATTACACACGGAAACCCATGGTTTGTCTTTTTCTTAGGACGGATGAAGTATTCTATGTTTACGAATCTGAACAGCTAGAACCCTACTAACAACGATGTTTCTAGGATAAAGTCTTTATTAAATTGAGTGTTTATCAATAGATTTTTTTGAATTTTCTAAAAAGTTTAAACTACGATGAAAACCTGGAAATTAACTCTAAAATTTATATTTTATCCGTAACAACAACCAGAGTATCTCGCCTTCTGACAGGTGACAACACGAGACTTGAGTCTTGGGAACTCTGCGCCCAGTTAATTATTATCTTTATATTCTAAAATATAAGTATGTCTATGCTTTTTTCAAAAGTTTAGAAAACATGAAGATATATATGCTTACAGTTATAGGAGTATTTTGAAACGGAATTAGTATTTGCCACCTTAAACATTGAAATTCTCACCATGCATTTGTTTTGGGTTGGGAACACTTCTCCTAGCATGGAAAAATGAATAACAGATTAACATATGATTAATTAAATAAAAGCTATAATTTATTTTTTAAAAAAATTATATGACTTTATGAAAATAACTTTTATAAAGAAAACACACCGTTTAACTGTTGAGAATAAACATACCATTTAACCGAAAACTAAAAATTAGAATAGCTTAGTTGAGAACACACCCTCTCAATTTCATGTGACGCACAACGTTTCATTAATCTGTATGGCGATTGTATGTCACTAGGCTGATGAAAAGACGTGTAGCTTGAGCGTACAAGAGAAGGTCGATAGCGAGACACAATGGTGGAGGGGAGAGAGCGTGAACGTCTCTCCTCCTTTTGCAGAAGAAACACCGGGGCGGCGTTGAGTGATCAGTTGGTGAATGGCTCTCCTCTTTTCAAGCTCTCCTAATGATCATTCACCTGGGCCGTGCCAGACAAAAGCCATAGCAAACTTTACGTGTACACTACACTCGTTGAGAGCAAACCAAAGATGGCGTCGCCATCGTTGGATCAAAACTGTATGGACAGAGGATATGTTGTTAATGAGAACTTGAACTTGTTACTTGCCATGCTGGCTAAATAGCAGAATATTTCACTTACTTTCTGTTTGAGAAATACGACACAAACACAAGCGTTTAACCTCATTATCGACAGGTGAATCGTAAATACGACCATAAGTGTCAGATATAGGACTAGATTCGGGTGGGTTGGTTCTACCGAAAAACCAACCCATTGAGCTACGTTCGCTTCGCTATTTTAATTAGGAATGATATTTGACCATTCATCTTATTTTAAAAAATTACATAACTAATATTTGTTTTATTGCGAGTTGTTTTATCATTAAAAGTACTTCAAGAATGATTTATATCTTATACATTTATGTGAAATTTTTAAATAAAACGAATGATCAAATATATGTCCAAAAGTCAACGATATTATTTATTAATAAATAGAAGGCTTGTATTTTAGTAGTATATATGCTAGTTGCGAATATCAGGAGTACTATTCGACTGTTCGAGTGTTCGAGCAAGCTTACTTTCAGCCATTGTACCTAACTAGTAGTAGATACTGCAACAAATTTTGAGATGTATTTTTTCTCTAAGCATATGGGAGTACCCTTTTCCGGAAGGAAAAAGAAAACAGCTAAGAGAAGAAGAAGAAAAAAAAAAGAAATAAGTACACCGGAGGTCCCTCAACTTAACAGCGAGATTTTTTAAGATCCTTTAACTACAAAACAGAAATATTTACCCCTAAACTCACATAAACCGTGCACACAAGGTCCTATAGCAGTATACATGGGTAGTTTCGCTGACGTGGTATCTTAGTCGGAAAAAAAATAACGTGGGACCCACATGTCAGCTGCATATTTTTTTTTTCTTTTCCTCTCTTCTCTTCTCTCTTCTCCAGGCCGGCAGCGGGCGAAGCGGCGATGGGGGAGCGTGGCAGCGGAGCAGCGGCTGGCTGCTGGCGGAGCGGACGGCGGGTGAGCGCGGCGGACGGCGTAGGCGACCTCGGAGACGTTCGTGCACACCTTGTTGCGTCGGTCCTTGCTCCTGGACGCGGACCACACGATGCGGCCTTACCCCGAATGCAGTGGCCAGTGCGCCGACGGGCGTCGACTCGCTGCTGCTACCACCACCATGGGCAACTGGTTCTTGTCTTCCTCCACCTTGAGCTCCCTCTCACCCACAATTAACCGGAAAGGAGAAGAGCAAACATAAAAACAAGAAGCTAAATTCTATTCCTGCATGGGGTTTGCCAAGCTCAGCTCGCCATCCTGATGAGAGGAAAAAAAGATACAGTGGCCACAGGAACCCCACAGTTGCATGGGCAGAGCAAGCACGCGCACATAGAATCGCAGCCTGCATGGCCTTCCTCCTCTCAGGCGTCTCGCGGCTGCCGGTGAGAACACGGTTAGGTTGGAGAGAGGATCTGGTAGTTGATGCCCTTGCTGTTGTGCGGAGGTGGATGCGGCTGAGGAGCTCCTCTGTCCTCGAGAGCGGCGGTGGCTGAGGGGGCGGGCCACTGTGCGCGGATCCAGCCGCCCCCTCCCTCGGGCGCTGCCGGAGTTGGGCGGCACGGGCGCCAGCAACAGCAATAGTCGGCCTCCTCACCCACCCATTCCGACCGACGGCATTCAGGAAGAAAATAGAAGGAAACGGGGCGCCAACAGCCGCAGCCCGCCTGCCGCGCTCGCTCGCCCTCCACTGCTCTGCCCCCCGTCGCGCTCGCCCGCCGGCTCTCCGCCAGCGCAGGCCTCAGGAAGATAAGAGATAAGAGAGAAAAGAAAAGAGAAGAAAAAAATATGTGCAGTTGATATGTGGGTCTTATATATGTATTTTTAATTTTTTTTTCTGATTAGGATGATACATTAGCGAAACCAACCATATATACTGCCATAGGACCTTGTGTGCACGGTTTGTGTGAGTTTAGGGGTAAATATTTCTGGTTTTGTAGTTAAGTGATCTTAAAAAAAATCTCGCTGTTAAATTGAAGGACCTCTGGTGAACTTATTCAAAAAAAAACTCCCCCATCGATACGGCCCACTTTGACCGGCCCATTCATCTGGGCCACTAGAAACTGGAATAAGTTCACTGGTCATTCCTCAACTTTACACCGAGATTTTTCGAGGTACCTTAACCACAAAACCAAAAATCTCCACCCCTAAACTATACAAAACCGTTCACTCAAGGTCCCTAGGTAGTATATATGGGTGGTTTTGTTGACGTGGCATCCTAGTCAGCAAAAAAATTAAAATTAATATGTGGGGCCCATAAGTAAGTGAGACAATGTTGTGGGTTCCACATTTCTCTTTTTTTTCTTTCTCTTCTCTTCTCTTCTCTTCTCTCCGAGTTCTCTCGAGCAGGCGCGGCGACAGAGGGGGAGAGAGGTGGCCGGCGGCGGAGCGGGGACGGCGGCAGCGGGAGAGGGAGAGAGAGGCGGTCCACCCGAGGGCAGCGGCGGGAGAGGAGGAAGGTGGCGGCCGGCTCGACGGCGAGCTCGGCGGCGGAGATGTTCGAACGCGCCAGGTGCTCGACCACAGGTCCCGTCACCGCCCGCCGGTGAGCGGAGCTCCCCGTCGACCCTCTCTCCCTCCCCAAAGCGGTAGGGCTACTTCGCTGCCAAAAAGAGCTGTTGCCTCCACTAGATGAACTACCTCAGCCCCGACCTCAAGCGCGGCAACTTCACCGACGACGACGACGAACTCACCATCAGGCTCCACGCCCTTCTCGGGAACAAGCAAAACAAATTTCAACGTGTTGCCATCTGCTCTGGTTAGCTCTTCTTGTGTTCTTGGTGTTGATTGATTGGTTTTGCAGGTGGAACACGCACATCAAGCGCAAGCTCTTGAGCCAGGGCATCGATCCGCAGACGCATCAGCCAGTTAGCGCCCGGACCAGCGTTGCCGTGGCAAGCGAGCTAACCACGACGGCCAGCACTGTCGGCTTCCCGTCCCTAGCACCGGCGCCGGTGCGAGGGAGCTCAAGGAGGAAGGAGGGAAGGCTGGGAGGGGTCTTCCTCGTAGTCGTCGCTGGCGGCAGAGGGGTCGCCGCGTGCTCGCCCATTGCCGCTCCGCCACCGCGCTCGCCCTCCGCTTCTCTGCCCGCCGCCGTGCTCACGCTCCACTGCTTGGCCCGCCGCCGCTCCGCTGCCGCGCTCGCCCTCCGCTGCGCCACCAGCATCCTGGCTCGCCCTCCGCCGCTCCACCCGCCTCCGCGCTCGCCCATCGCCGCTCCGTCGCCACGCTCGCCCTCCGCTTCTCTGCCCGCCACTGCGCTCGCGCTCCACTGCTCGGCCCGCCTCGCTCGCGCCCCCCGCCGCTCCGCTGCTGCGCTCGCCCTCCGCTGCACCACTTGCATCCGCACGCGCTTCTCCGCCTATCGCCGGCCTCCCTCACTAAAGTTTAGAAAGAGAGAAGAGAGAAAAGAGGAGAAGGAGAAGAAAAAGAGAAACAATGTGCTGCTGACATGTGGGCCTCACGTACTTTTTAATTTTTTTTCTGACTAGAATGCCACGTCAGCAAAACCACCCATATATACTGCCTAGGGACCTTGAGTGAACGGTTTTGTATAGTTTAGGGGTGAAGATTTCTGGTTTTGTGATTAAGGGACCTTAGAAAATCTCGCTGTTAAGTTAAGGGACCTCCGATGAACTTATTCCTTAGAAACTTGTGCCAATCGCTGAACGGCCCAATACTAGGTCTCACCGGGAGCGTGAAGCCCGAAACGGCACGCGGAAGCGCGAAGCGGCGGCCGCCGCCGCCGGTCGAGCGGGACGGCGGCGGCGCTGCGCGGCGCGCCCAACCCCCCATCTCCTAGATCGTGTCGTGCGCCACTCCTCCCCTCCTGGCTCCGCCGCCGCGGCGCCCGGTGAACTCGTCGTGTGTCTGGGACCTCACCTCTAGGGATCCGACGAGCGACGATGGCTACTCCTCCCCTCCGCCGCGGCGCCCCCACCAGGTGATAAACTCGAAACTACACCGTACTGGCCTGAATCATCTCGTTACGGAATTCCACTAATTTGTTTTACTGCAAGATGTTGGTTGTTGTTGTATGAAATTCTCGCCATTAGTCTATGGTGGATCGGAGAAGTGGCATTATTTAGCAGTAGTAACTTAGAAATCCGCTTTAGTTCATACGAGTATTTCATACTCCTTAGTTGCGAGTGTTGATATGAGAAAAAAAAAGTGTTGGGGTATTGGCTAAACCGTGTCCCTACTTGTTGAACCACACATCAAAAGTTACAGAAGGAAGTTTTCTGCATTGTTCATGGCTCATTAGGTTCTTAGAAAAAAGAAGTGCTAACTGGAAGCAGTTGCATAAATAAATTAATAAACACATATCTGAAAGCCAAGAATTTTGAATTACAAGCCGATACTAGGTAAAATTGATTATTCCTGCCCTAATGTTTTTGCTTTGTGATTCTATTACTCCTCGACTATAAGGAGGAGCATCATTCTGAATTTCTACCGAACCTTATATCTTCTTAAAGTCCATATGGGCTATAATTCTGTCAATATATAATACCGTTATGAACATCATTTCTGCCACTGATCATGTCATCATGGTGTTACATTTGTACTAGTCTGCGTGTGCTGTGTTCAATAGCTATGGAGGTTTCCAATATATATAGCACAAAAGAAGAAAGAAATGCAACCTAATATCATCATTACAATATAATATCATCATTATAGTATAGTCCCAACAGATAATGCAAGAAAAGAAACTACAAGCTTCATACATTTCTATATACTGATAGAGCAATGTGAGGAAAAACAACCCATTGTCATAGAAAACAACTCATTTGAACCGTGTGTTGTTTGGAAATGGGTGCTGTCTTGCCATGCAAAACCTCAGAGCTGGACCTGCTGGTTGCCTGCTTGTTGCAAACTAACCAAGCTAAAATATGTTCCAGAGAAGCCCTTCGTCATGAGGGATGTGTGTGTGCCCTTCTCTACAATTGTTCCTTTTTCAAGCACAGTGATAAGGTCACACTTTTGTATAATGCTAAGCCTATGTGCCACCACCACACTTGTTCTGCCAACCATCACTCTGTCCAGTGCCTCTTGTACCACCTTCTCGGACTGGCTGTCCAGTGCACTTGTAGCTTCATCCAGTAGCAAGATAGCTGGGTTCTTCAGGATGGCACGGGCAATTGCAATGCGTTGTTTCTGCCCTCCTGACAGCTGAACTCCTCTCTCACCACACAACGTGTCATATCCATCCTTTAGGTTGCTGATGAAGTCATGTGCATTAGCAGACCTTGCTGCATCCTCAATTTCCACCTCGCTAGCTATGTCTATGCCATACACAATATTCTCTCTGATTGTACCAGCGAATAGTGTTGGCTCTTGGCTGACCAGTCCAATATGCCGCCGTAGATATCTAAGATTATATGCTTTGATATCCCTTCCATCAATCTTCACCGACCCCCTAATTGGGTCGTAGAACCTCTCTATGAGCCCGATGATAGTTGATTTGCCGGAGCCACTTTTCCCAACTATGGCAGTTGACTTGCCTGGTTGGATGCTCAATGTGAATCCTTTGAAAATTATTACATCTGGCCTTGATGGGTATGAAAAATCGACTCCTCTGATGTCCACCTCGCCTTTGAGCTTCTCTGGCTTGTATCCATGAGGGTTGTTAGGATCGATTTCTGTTTCCCGATCAAGAATAGAAAATACTGAAGCGACTGCATCTGCACCCTTGGCTAGGTCTGTTGTCATGCTTCCTGCCTCTTCAGTTACACGACATGTATTTATTAGAATATAAAAGGTTTGGAAGAGCTCCGTGTTAGTAATTTGGTGGTCAGCCACAAGCCTGCCACAATACCAAAGTTCAAGGGCCCATGTGCATATCATGAGGCTCATGGGGGTGCCAAGGCCGAGCCCTGCAAACCATGATTGACGGATGCTTTCCTTGCGTGCTCCATCTTGTGCTTGGTTAAAGAGGCGTAAGATGCGCTCTTGGGATGAGAAAGCGGTAACCGTTTGGAGATTGGAGACTGCCTCAGCAGCTAGCTTGCTACTTTTAGCTTGTGCATATTTTGATTTCTCGGACATGCTCTTAAATAAGACACGACGAACATAAAAGCAAACAATGATGGGAGGCTGCATCACTATCATGAAAAGGGCCAAACGCCAGGCAATGATCAGTCCCATGGTGTATCCAATAAGTATTGTTGAAATTGTTTCGATCATAAGAGCCATTTGGTCACCCACGAGAGACCTCACCTACAATAATAGGATAGCAGGTCACTTACTATTATGTTTTAATCATATACATACATATTTTTATATATGCACTTACTATGTTGGCGTCCTTAGCTAGCTGTGAGCATAAGGCGCCACTGGAGTTCTTGTCATGGTCAAACCACCCAATTTCGAAGGTGAGGATCTTTGCGAGCATCTGTTCTTTGATTCTCTTGGTGAGGTATTCCCCCATTGCACCAAAGTTATAATGCTGCCCAATATTTAGAAAAAATGACAGCACTGCAAGACCTAGGAAGATGAGTGCGTTGGTCCTTGTTTTGTCCTTGATTTCTGCATGATCTGTCAAGAAGTAGGCTGAGATCATGCTTCCCAAGGTGTATGAATACGTAGGTTGGATGCCTCCAAACAAAATTGCACTAAAACCCCCCATTAGTGATTGCTTCCATTCTGGTGCATTAAGCATAAGTAGCCTTCTGAAGGATGGCACTGGAAGCTTTTGCTTCTTAGTGTTGTCAGCATCTCTTGCATCACCCAATGACCTTGCGGAGCTTGACCTGCTAACTGTAGAGAACCTCCTGGTCATGATGTGGATATTGGACTGCTCTACAGCAGATGTACTACCTGTTACGCAAATTTGATCAATCTCATTTGAATCTCTGGTCTGTTGAAGGCGCACAAGAGATGAATAGAGGCCATTCTCATTAGCAATGAGCTCATCATGGGGTCCCAGCTCCATAACCTCACCGGACTGCATGACAACAATTATGTCAGCATTGCGGATAGTGGATAGACGATGTGCAATTATGATAGTAGTCCGGCCCATAGATGCCATGTCTAGGGCCTCCTGTACAATGCGCTCTGACTCAGTGTCCAATGCACTAGTGGCTTCATCAAGGAGTAGGATCTTGGGTGACTTCAGGATTGCTCTGGCAATAGCAATTCTCTGCTTCTGCCCTCCAGACATTTGGACACCGCGCTCTCCCACCTGTTGTTTTATTTCAAACTAGGTTATCACTAGGGTTGGAATGCTTATAAGCTAAACATTCTTGAAATTCTTAACGATATGTGCAAGATATTGACATGAACACTAAATTGATGGGTTGTATAGACAATATGAAAGCGTCATTATGGTAAGTATATTATTATCTTGTTTCAGCTCATTTGATTGTTAGAAGTGAGCATTCTACCCTTTATTGCTAACCACAAACAAACATAATCATGGACAATTGATAAGATCGTACTTCTTAAACTGTGAGATAATGTTGGCTTGCCATGTCTCCTTGTTGTTTCATAAAGATCTCTAAAATCTTTGTGCAACATTAAATACTTCCCTAGATTATTGAGTTACAAGGCAGCAGATTGCTATTATCCTCCTACAGATATAATCCAGAATTCCAGATCATACTCTTACTTGTAATAATACCCTGTTCCTTTACCCACGTCAAAACCCTGCTTTACAACTGATTGAAAACACTTGAGAATCAGTAGTAAACAAATACTAGTAACCACTCTTTAGGGGGGATGTGCACATCAGGTTATCTTGATTCCTTAGTTCATTTCTTCAGTAGTTATATATTTATAAGTACAGTATTTTAAACACTTCAACTGGTATTCTGCATTATTGATATGGACCATATTCTTTCAGATTTATCTTCTAGGAAAAAAATTATGCTTCCTATCGAATAAAAAAGAAGTCAGGTGACAAAACATCTATACAAGTAGAAACATACAAGGTAATTTTTATCAGCACCAAAGGGCCTGTTCTTTATTTGTACGAGTTAATATAAACCATCTATATGTGTCCTTCAATTTAATATTAGACCTACGACAGTACACATGTGAACGTACATGCTCTGGAAAAGCTTGGTGAAGTAATAGTTGCACAATACGGAGTACTATTTACCACTGGATACTGTCATTTTGTAGAACTCTTTCCTGTCTTGTTCCTATGAGTTCTTGAACAATTAAAACGAAAGTTCTCAGCTACAAAGTTCCTGAAGTTGTTATTGTCAAACTCACAACAATGCAGATATTAGTTGTTAGATATCTGACGGTGGATATTATTCGGGTCATCTTGTTAACAGGTTTGGCCACATGCTCAGTGCCCCACAGCAGGTTTGCACAAAGTAGATATTACTAGTGGTGGGGTCAAACCAATGTTTCAAGGTTTACATGCATGCCACTTAGGATCTGTATCATTAGAGCTATTTCTATTATCAGGTCGGGGGCTGCATGTCACATAAGTCCTATGTTGGAACAGCAAGTAGCAAAAAAAAAAAAGATATAATCTTTTCCCATCATAAGGTTAGGTTCTTTCAAGTATTAGTTTGCATTGGCAGCAAAGGAACATATAAAAACTACTTCCTACATTTCAAAATATAAGCCATATATGGTTCGTTTCATTAGAAAAAAAGTGACCAACAGTAACTCGATCTATCACGGAGTTGGATATAATTTTTTTGACAGAAAATAGAACTTATTAGATTCATATTCAAAGGTACTTACTTAATTATGATTATGCTTTTGTATCACATAATGATATTCTAATAGGGTGGTAATTGTTGGTCAAAACCTTTTACATAAATAATAGCCAGTAACTAGCAGGTCTGCTGGGGAATTGGTCTGGTGGAGAGGAACTATATATGCTGAAGCAGCGGCACCGATGATTGCACCACCAGTACCACAAGTTATATTATAGGTCATAGACTGCCCTCACAGACCAACACAAGTCTTTTCTGCACACTTTGTCCTCACTCGTAAGAATTTCCCGATTGGTCACCCAGACTGCCCTCACAGACCAACATAAGTCTTTTCTGCACACTTTGTCCTCACTCGTAAGAATTTCCCGATTGGTCACCCAGACTGCCCTCACAGACCAACACAAGTCTTTTCTGCACACTTTGTCCTCACTCGTAAGAATTTCCCGATTGGTCAACTTGTTGTTATGAGTATTCTATTAATCCTATTAAGCCCTGGGCTAGGATGTTACATCCTATTAAGAGAGATCGACGCCCCCGTCGATCAACTCCAGGCCAGGAACGTCCCCTCTTGGCCACGTCCGTGTGTCCAGTGCCATGATGTGTGACCATTCCGGGTCCACACCAGCACGCTTAACCCAGAGTTCTTTCGAGATTAGCTTCCGGAAAAGATGTTGCAACTTATTGGTATGAGTATTCTATTAATCCTATTAAGCCCTGGGCTAGGATGTTACACATGTACCTTACATTATGGATATATAGCTATGCTATGTTAACCATGTTGATCTTTCTTTATTAGACGAGACTAACGATCCAGTGCCCGATCCAGACGTGCAAAAATGCAAAATCACTTTAAACTATTTTTTTAAAATTATTTATCCAAATCATGATCTGATTGCACCATTAAATTCGTTGCAATTAAATCTTCAAAATAAGACCGCACATGGATATATTCCGACAAATTTTTTTAAGCTTATTATTGAATTATTATTTTTAAATGTTGTACGATGTTCCACCAAGTATATTGGAATTGTTTCACTAAGTAGATCGAAAATGTTTCAATCGTTTAAATCGGGCGTTGTTTCACATTATATAAAAACAATGTTTCAGCAAATAGCGAAAGAATATTTCAGTTTACTGCAATATTAGATCTATACATAGTAAAACATTGTGATTACACTAGGTGAAACAATTTTTGGTGGAACAAAAAATGAAACGAATTCCCTTAATAGAGGGTTTCCAAAATATATGGGTAATTTTTTGCAAAAGAATATTTCGTTCATTACAACATTAGATTTATACATAGTGAAACATTATGAGTACACTAGGTGAAACATTTTTGGTGGAACAAAAATGAAACGAATTCCCTTAAGGGTTTCCAAAATATGTGGGTGATTTGCTGCAAAAGAATATTTTAATTCACTGCAACATTAGACCTATACATATTGAAACATTGTGAGTACACTAGGTGAAACATTTTTTTGAGACACGTGGTGGGGCCAGGGGAAGGTGCGCACGTGAGGGGGGGGGGGGGGGGGGGAGGGCCCGATCGTGCTCCACCCCCGCCGGTCGCTCGGGCCTGAGCATTTTCGTTCTTTATTGATTACATATCTACACAATCATTCACCTAGCCATCGGTAAGCTCTCAGCAATACATTGGTCTCGTGGCCGATACCCTCATCTTTAATTTCTTAAATTTTGGCTTCACCACTAACCGTAATTATGATTTTCTTATTGCTTTGATGGCAAATTTTCGTATTTTTGTACGAATAACAGTAACATAATCAAAGATTTCTTTTCTCAGATTGATTAACAATAGAAATTGATGCTAATAAATTCTAAGGAAGATTCTGGTGGAATTGCTATCGAAGACTGATTGATTACCTGTGTATCGTAGCCTTGCGGCAGCTGGGAGATGAAGTTGTGGGCGTTGGCCGCCTTGGCCGCGGCGACCACCTCCTCCGCCGTGGCGTCCTCCTTTCCGAACAGGATGTTCTCCCTGATGCTGGTGGCGAACAGCGCCGGCTCCTGGCTCACCAGCCCCATCTGCGCTCGCAGCCACTTTAGCCGGAGCCTCCGGATGTCCACGCCGTCGACTGTCACCTCGCCGGCCGACGGGTCGTAGAACCGCTCCAGCAGCGCGATCACCGTCGACTTGCCGGACCCGCTGCCGCCAACTAGTGCCACAGTGCGCCCCGCCGGCACACGGAGGCTGAAGCTGACGAAGATGGGGCTCTCTGGCCGTGAGGGGTAGCAGAAGTCCACGTTCCGGAACTCCACCTCACCGGCGACGTTGGCCAGCTCCTCGCCGGTGTCGCTCTCGGAGTCGATCTTCGGCACTCGCCGGATCACCTCCAGGATCCTCTCCGCCGCCAAGCTCGCCTCCAATAAGAACTTCAAGCTCGACAGAGCTGAACCCAGCGCACTGCAATCGCATGCATGTCAGAGCGAGGCGTTCGACGTCTAAGAATTAATTGTACATATATAGTATGTGGATGGTGTTACGCACAGGCCGCCACGGATGGTGACGAAGGAGACGGCGAAGACGGTGCCACCCTGGTATCCATGGTACATGACGAGGCGGCTGCCGTACCAGACATTGAAGGCCAAGATGGCGAAGGCGATGCCGTTGCTGCCGATGGCGACGCCCTTGGCGAGCCCCTGCTTGAGCCCGAGCCGCACCGACTCCTCCAGCGCCGCCGAGAACTGAGCCATGGTGGTCCGCTCCGCCACGAACGAGTACACCGTCCGCACCGACGATATGGCTTGCTCAGCGATGGCACCAGCGTGGGTGTACTGCTCCCTGCTCCGGCGAGCGAGGCCGATGACGACGCCGCCATATATGAAACCCGGGATGATGAGCAGAAGCACCGATGGCAGCGCCGGTAGCACGAGCTTCCACATCAGCGCGAACCCGACGCCGTAGCTGCCGGCGAACAAGGCGGCGTTCATCACGAAGTTGGGTATCTTCTCACTCAAAACGTCCTGCACCACCGTGGTGTCGTTGGACATGCCGGTGATCACCTCCGCCGTCGAGCCCTTTTTCAGGTCCAAGTACTCCATGTCTTGCCGGAGTACCGCGCGAAGGTACCGTGCCCGCATCCGTGACACCTGCCGCTCCGCTGTCCGAGCCCAGCAATACCCCTCTGAACACACGCACACACCACTTGCGCTTGGTGAGTGAGTCATCTTTTAACGGGTGGTGAAACTACATTTGTCACAGATCACGAGTTATCTGTGAGTCATCTGTGACGGGTAGTGTTGGTTTTAGGTCGACACAGATATATTTGTCGGTCCGTTGCCTTGACACGTTACAGATGACATGTGTGACCCTGCAGCTTCATCTTGTTTTGCTATTGGTTTAAGTTTGATCGATTACTATTGGTTTGTATTTAAGTGAAATTATTTCTTTAATTTTTCTATATTTATACATCAAAATCAAGATTAGATTTATAAGGGTGTTTTTTTATGAAACTGTGGGTCCAGCCTACCCCACAACTTATGCATCATAAATCTGCCACTGGATAAGTTCATCTGCGATCAGTCACACCGACCCATATTAGATACTCCCTCCGTCCTATAATATAAGAGATTTTAACTTTTTGTTTGTAATGTTCGACTATTTGTCTTATTCAAAAAATTTTAGAATTATTATTTATTTTATTTGTGACTTACTTTATTATCCAAAGTACTTTAAGAACAATTTTTTATTTTTTTATATTTTTACAAATTTTTTAAATAAGACGAGTGGTCAAATAGTGCAAGAAAAAAAAATTAAAATATCTTATATTATGAGACGGAGGGAGTAACTCATAAACGATGGCATGTTCTGTACAAGTATCACCAGCAGCCATGGCAGCACTGACATGCAATAGGTAACCATCGTAATAATGCTAAGCTCACCTAGGAATGCCATGACCCACAAACCGGCAGCCAAGAAGACGAGGTTCCTCGCGTTCTGGTGAAATCGATATCATTTCAATTCAATCATTTCATTCAGTAGTGATTTTACGGTGCTGGAGAAGATGGAGAAGATAGCGAAAGGTCTCATATTTTATAGTGTAAAATTTACACTAAAAAATTCTGGTACCCCTCGATACCTCTCAAGTACCGTAACCTCTCAAGTACTGTAAAATTTCACTTCATTCAGGTTAGAGCTAGATAACGAGGAGACGGCATACCATGTTGACTTTGGAGCCGAACTGCTGGCCGACGATGTCGGTGCCGTGGCCGAGGTCATTGTAGACGTGGCTGAAGGTGAGCAGCATCACCGGCATCGAGATGCCGTTGGCAATGGCACCCAAGAGCCCAAGCACCATTAACACCACGTCCACCTTGTCCGCGTGCACGAACACCGTCATGAACGACACAAGCACCGGCTTTGCCTTCGTCTTCGCCTTCCCGCCGCCGCCACCGCCGCCTCCTTCGCCACCCATGGCCGGTGTGACCGTGGGCTATAGTTCAGCTAGGGTAGCTGCTGCTAGCTTAGATGGTAGTAGCCTCTCTGACTTGAGAGCGAGATCTAGAGGCGTATGTGTGATTGTGTGTAGACGACGCCTTATATATACACGAGAGAGTCTCAGGTACGTGGTACCAAGCTTTTCCATCCTATCAAACAACTAAACCTAGAATGTCCATCCAAAAAGTCAGAAAAAATGGGGGAAAAAAATCTGAGATGTGCAAAGTTATGACATGTAGTTCCCTCCAAAAAATAATCAACTGAAAATTTCGTGTACACATGGAGTGATACTGTCATGGGCTTTGGACTGGGCGTCCTAGGCCCATTGGATAGGATTAGGGTTTGTTAGGATTAAATAAGGTTTGTTAGGATTAGATTAATAAGTCCTCCATCTATATTAGGAGGGATTCTATCCCAGGTCAGTTAGGCATTAGATCAATATTTATCTTAGTGCCCATCGGCTTGCCTTCTCAGTGCGACGGAGAGCGTCGCACCGTTTAGGTTCAGGACCGTTCCTTGTTATTTTATCTACTATAATTCAACCTATCCCATTCTTCCCGATTCTTCTCCACATAATCCTTGCTCGTGACAACTACCGTTGAGGTAACATAATTAAGATTCATCTTTTCTTTACAAGGAATTTGGAGTTTTCTTTTTTGGTAGTACTACATATCACAGTACTATATATGTGTACTTCTCGGAATTTTGTCATATTTTCTTTGACTTTTTAGATGCATTTTGTAAATTTGGTATATATTTTTTAAGTGGTACTACAATATCATAATACCATAGCGTTGTACCTTTTTTCACTTTTTTTTGACTTATTAATTAGATGCATTTTTGTAAGTTTGGTAGCACAACACTAGGTTTGTCTTTGGCTGTTATTTTTGTGGCTGCGGCTGCGGGGGATGTGCTCCGCAGCATGTTCACACTAGGCGCATCAGCAGTAGTTGCTGTAAAAATCACAGCCGAACTGCCCCACTATTAGTAACTCTTGGTATTTTTCTCTTATATATACTTTCTTCGTCCTAAATATGTTTTATTTGTCTCATCCTATTTCTCATAAAGATCTCAACTTTGAATCAATCATTGCATTGAGATTTCTTAAATGGGGGACAAATATATTGGAATTTGAAAAGGTAGAGAACAAAAAATACATTGTATTTTGTTAAAGTGAAAGGCATTCTAATATTTTTCAACTTTGTATTAATATGTGTGGATGTGCTAAAAAGAAGTCCTTTTGGGACTGAGGAATGACTAATTATGTGCCAGCAGTTAGCATGCATTATATTAGTTGGGAGAGAGAGAGAGAGTGATATCCGTGTCCAGCATTTTGACCATCCGTCTTATATGAAAATTTTATGAAAAAAATTAAAAATATTAGTGACACATAAAGTATATGTTGTGGGTCTCCCGCGTATGTGATAGTCTACATCTCATAGGCTAGCTAGGTTTAAACCGTGATAGAAAATAAGTGCTCCCGTTGGCGCGCACGCTAACTTTTTAGCCCGTAATATTATTAATTTATACTCCTACTTGAACCGGTAAATATTGTTGAGTACCACTTTTATATGTCTTTTTTTCTTTTTACCACTTCATCAAATTATTAATTACCACATATTACTTGGTCTGTGTATTTCTTTTTTTTTTTCAAAATACTTTCCTCTACTGTATTGCTTGGTCGACTTGTTTTATACCACTTGTTAAGTTTATTTTCACACAATCAGGTAGATAATCAGTAGTAATAATTCGGAGGATAATTTAAACATGTCCTTAAGGACACAACATTGTATCACTTTTAGTTTGGAATTAATTAATTAATATATTGAGTTAAAACTAACCGAGTGGTAGGAATAAGCCAAAAATTTCTATTGTCCTTGATGATGTAAAAACCTGAGTCTAGGCCCTGTTCTTTTCACTTTTTCTTTAAAGAAATTACCAATGATTATTTTCTCTATGCTTTTACAAATACAAATTATAAAAACAAATCTTTTATTGTTTTGTTTGGACCACTTGCGCTAGATTATTTCTAAATTTTGTTTCTGAAATTACTCCATCCTTCCACTTATATATGAAGTTGGTTAGTTCATTTTTAACTAACCAACATCATATATAAATAGAAGGAAGGAATATTGATTTATCTTGTTAATATAGTATATAATCTATCTCAATAATACGCAAAAAAATCCGTTTGAACCAAGACCTTAATTGATCAGCATATATAGTGTGTTCTTTTAAACAACATATAGTCTCTTTAAAATACTATTTATTTGGTTGAGCATATGCTAAGAGTAGGGTAGTCACATGAAGTGACCTTCCGAGTGTTTCTAGAATGCTCATTCTTTCTTTCCCATAGTGATTCTTTTTTCCATGTCATTTATCTTTCTCTCTATTTTTTTCCTTGTAAATGTTTGGGATTTATCTTGAAAGTTTGGTGTGACACGTGGACCAATAGGCTGGCCTAAAACTGGCCAGCTCGAGATTAGTAGATAGGCTATTGTAAGCATGTAGGAGTACAATATATGTTTTGCCACATTTTTTTTTAGTTTTGTAGCTCGTGCATCAAAACTATTGGAGAAAATTACATATATACTATAAAAAAAATGGATTCACTGGAATACCGTTATTTAAGTGAGCTTGGATAAAATATCACGCTCAACAAAAACGGGTCCGTCTCAATACCATCTTGGATGATATTACTCTTGGAGCTCGCCGGCGCGAGCGCGCAGCAACAGCGAGCACGTGAGGTAGAGCAGCGGGGTGAGCGAGTAGAAGAGCAAGTTGTCCATGGTTGAACAGCCGGTGTTCGGAGAAGGAAGAAGATGAACAATGGGCAATATCATCCAATATGATATTTTGACTGAAGCTGTTTCTCTTGAGCGTGATATTTATGAAACCCACTTAAATAATGATATTCGAACAAATCCATTATTTTGTGTGTGTCTATATATATATATATATATGAATTTGAAAAGGTAGAGAAAAAAATACATTGTATTTTGTTAGAGTGAAAGGTATTCTAATCTTTTTCAACTTTGTATTAATTAATATGTGTGGATGTGCTAAAAGGAAGTCCTTTTGGGACTGAGGAAGGACTAATTATGTGCCAGCAGTTAGCATGCATTATATTAGTTGAGAGAGAGAGAGAAAGAGAGTGTGAGAGCTGAGAGTGAGAGGCATCCGTATACTCCCTCCGTTTAAAAAAAAAAGACCAACCATGGTTCCGTATCCAACATTTGACTATCCGTCTTATATAAAACTTTTTTATAATTAGTATTTTTATTGTTGTTAGATGATAAAAACATGATTAATACTTTATGCATGACTTGTCTTTTTAATTTTTTTCATATTTTTTTCAAATAAAACGGACAGTCAAACGTTGGACACGGAAACCCAGGGTTTGTCTTTTTTTTGGGATGGAGCGAGTATACGAGAAATTTTTTTTGACAATTTGACCCTTTACAAAAACTTATTTCAAGAATAGACCGTGCCAAAAACTTATTTCAAAAATAAGCCACGACCTCAGCGCCAACCTCAGCGCCATCGGTATTGGCGCTGAGATACAACATCTCAGCGCCACTTATTTTGGCGCTATCCACGTCATTCGGGGTCAGTGCCATTCTCATTGGCGCTAACCTTTAGAGCAGCTAAAAGATGAAAATGGTGATTTCTACCACATATGCATGGTTGGTCAGTGGTTAGGTTCTAATGTTATAAGCAGTAGGTGTTGGGTTTCGAAGTCTTCAACGTGCATATTTCTTTTACACTTTCTCCTACTACCTGCCAAAATGCATTCTAAATTTATTTTTATTTTACTAAAATTGAGAATATTTTTTTATACTTTCTCCTACTACCTATTGTATCATCATATGCTTTTTAAATTTATTTTTATTTTGATAAAATTGAGAAATAGTGGCTGGTAGAGAAAAAATGAAAAACTCTCCTACTACCTGATGTATCATCGTATGCTTTCTAAATTTATTTTTATTTTAATAAAATTGAGAAGTAATGGCTGGTAGGGAAAAATGAAAAAAAGATTATTTTAATAAAATTGAGAAATAATGGCTGGTATGGAAAAAAGATGAAAAATGTAAGAAATGTGCTATTTCGTGGATTCGAACCTTCGACCTACAGGCTAGACTACATCACTTCCACCACCAAGCTATCAAATCTTCCAGGCAAGGATGGGGAGGTTGGATATTTAACCAGTACAAAGATCAGCGCCAAATAGTATGGCACTGACATCTTATGATGTGGGCCACCTCGGACGAAGTTTAGCGCCAAAATAAGTGGCGCTGAGATGTTGGATCTCAGCGCCAATACCGATGGTACTGAGGTCGTGGCTTATTTTTGAAATAAGTTTTTGGCATGGTCTATTCTTGAAATAAATTTTTGTAAAGGGTCAAATTGTCAAAATTACGGGTATACGAGAGCCTAAGCTGGTACATGGTACCAAGCTTTGCCGTGCTATCGTACAACTAAACTTAAAATGTCCATCCGAAAAGTCAGAAAAAAGGGGGGAAATTTTTTTAGATGTACAACGTTATGACATATATAGTAAAAAAAATCAACTAAAAATTTCGTGTACACGTGGAGGGACACAAATTCGTGCTTTCCAAATACTGTTAAGGTAACATAAGATTTATCATTTTTGTACAAGGAATATTTTTTAGTTGATTTTTTTTTGGTCGTACTGCACGTCACAATGATGTGTACCTGTCGGAATTTTTTCACGTGTTCTTTGACTTTTTAGATGCATTTCGTAAGTTTGGTAGTTTTTTTGTGTGGTACTACCGTACTACAACGTCATAATACCATAGCGTTTTATTTTCTTTTCACTTTTTTGTATTTTTTCTAAGTTTTGCGCACGGAAAACGGAGCAGTCTATTAACACGTGATTAATTAAGTATTAGCTAATTTTTTTTAAAAATAGATTAATTTGATTTTTTTAAGCAACTTTCGTATAGAAACTTTTTTAAAAAAAATACACCGTTTAGCAGTTTGAAAAGCGTGCACGTGAAAAACTGAGGGAGAGGGGATGGGGAAAAGGTGCATGCGAACACAGCCCTAGGCTTCTTCGGCTATTATTTTTGTGGTTGTGGCTCAACACGTTCACACTAGGCACATCAGCAGCAGCTGCTGTAAAAATCACAGCCGAACTGCCCTACTATTGGTAGCACGTGAGGGCATGTATAATGGTGTTTATTAGTGGTCTCTCTATTGCCATGTAAGTAAATTTGATGATATAGAAGAAAGAGAAATGCCATGTAAGTAAATTTGATGATATGGAAGAAAGAAAAAGGAGTATGGTTGTTATGCATGACAACAGCTCAGAGTCGCCTCTTAGCATTTATCAGAGCAAATTTTGTTGCATGGTGGTGAAATAAAGGAAAGAAAAGTAAAAAAAAAAGTATTTTAATACATTAATGATTAGAGATCATATTGTCTCTAACTGTTGTAGGATGCTAGTCTCTAGATAACGTAGAGCTCATATCTGACTCTACCTTTATACATGCCCTGATATTTTCTCTTATACTAGCCATTTAGTCGTGCGTTGTATGACTTTGTATTCCCGTATAAAATCCATGTATATATATGCGTCGTAATTATGATGATCTTTAATTTGAATCTTTGCAAAATTGTATGACTTGAGAAAAAAATAGTTAAGTCTAGATAAACATTTATTTCCAACTAAAGGTTCAAATGTTATATTCAAGATTGACCTCTTGCTGTTGGTTTCAATAAAAAAAAAATTGCTCATTCTAGGGCAATAACAGAATTGAAGAAAAGATGCTGCCTTCGTAGCAGCAGGATCGAAAAAGGGCACAGTGGAGGGAATCACCAGTGCTTATGTTCCTTCAACCAAGTCAAAAATGTTACAAAATGAAATTAGCAGCCAAAATAAAATATTCAGTTAGAAAATGCCACCATTTGATCAGCAAGCATAACTACTGTTTTAAGAGAGAACTTTCTGTTGCAGAGGTTGATTAAGTCATCTAGACTTGGATCAAGAAGATCAATGACCATGATACTGTACTACTCCCCCTCCACCCCAAACTTCAGATGAGGACTTCCAGCTGAAATTTATAACCAGAACTCAAAAGTAAAATGAGCGAACAAATCTATTTGAATGAATAAACGATTTCTGGTAGAGAGGATATCATCAGCCTCTTTGTTCACCTTTTGGAAATTGTAAGCAGGAATTGAGCATATGGAATGAAATTCTTAAGTCATCAGCTAAATTCTACTAAGACTTATTTATTTACTGATTGGCTGCCTGGCTGGTAAAGAGTAAATCAAAATCTGCATGGTGTATGCTGTTGCCTTGCAGTATACTAATAATATGCTTTTTCCCTACTTAGTGTTAGATTGCTCAAACGGAGAAAAAGACCTAAATTCAGTCCGCAGCCTCACCAGTGCCTTGCCACTGGCATGGGACCTACTCCCTCCGTTTCAAAATATTTAACACCGTTGATTTTTTAGCACATGTTTGACCGTTCGTTTTATTAAAAAAATTTATGAAATATGTGTACATGAAAGTATATTTAACAATGAATCAAATGATGTGAAAAGAATAAATAATTACTTAAATTTTTTGAATAAGATGAATGGTCAAACACGTACTAAAAAGTCAACAGTGTCAAACATTTTGAAACGGAGGGAGTAGAAGACAGCGGCATAGTGCCACGGTCAGTAGCACACGCTGTCAGGAACATCGGGAGCGGACGGGCGGGGAGAAAAAGGCCAACGTCTGTGGAAAGGAGGGAGGGAGGCGGTGGCGATGTGGAAGTGGGAGGGGAGGCGATGGCAGAGGAGAGAGAGAGGATGCGGCAGCGCGTTTCACGCAAGGAATCGGGCGTCAATACGACGGGTTTCTTTCCCTCTCGTTCGCTTCTTCCAAACATGTTTGCTCTCTTTTACTGAGCCTCTTTTACACACTGCATCCAACGGCAGGTGTTGAATTTTTTGTTACATCCAACGGCTCATATAAAACACAAGACGTGGCGCATTCTAGTGGTGAAAAACTTTACTCTTTTCACTAGTCTCATCTTATTTGTAATAAACATTTCAACTTTAAATTAATCATTGCATTGAGCTTTCTTAAATTGGGGACAAATATATTGGAATCTGAAAAGGTGGAGAACAAAAAATACATTGTATTTTGTTAAAGTGAAAGGTATTCTAATCCTTTTCAACTTTGTATTAATATGTGTGGATGTGATAAAAAGAAGTCCTTTTGGGACTGAGGAAGGACTATTTATGTGCCAACAGTTAGCATGCATTAGTTGAGAGAGAGAGAAAGAGAGAGTGAGAAGCATCCGTACATACGAGAGTCTCAGCTGGTACATGGTACCAAGCTTTGCCGTGCTATCGTACAACTAAACTTAAAATGTCCGTCCTAAAAGTCAGAAAAAAATGGGGGATTTTTTAGATGTGCAACGTTATGACATATAGTAAAAAAAAATCAACTGAAAATTTCGTGTACATGTGGAGGGACAAAAATTCGTGCTTTCCAAATACTGTTCAGGTAACATAAGATTTATCCTTTTTGTACAAGGAATTTTCAGTTGATTTTTTTTGGTCGTACTACATGTCACAGTGATGAGTACTTGTCGGAATTTTTTCACGTGTTCTTTGACTGTTTAGATGCATTTTGTAAGTTTGGTAGATTTTTCGTGTGGTACTACCGTACTACAACGTCATAATACCATAGCGTTCTATTTTTTTTTTCACTTTTTTTACTTATTAGATGCATTTTCTAAGTTTGGTAGCACAACCCTAGGCTTGTTCGGCTGTTATTTTTGTGGTTGTGGCTATAGATGGCCAAAAGGCCTGAGGCCCGACGGCCCGGCCCATGGCACGGCATTTTGGCCCGGCCCAAGCACGGCATGGCCCGACCACCGGGCCATGCCTGGGCCCCTCCACCGGCACATTGGGCCGGCTCGGCATGATGGGCCGGCTCAGCACGATGGGCCGGCTGCCAGGCCCGATACACAAAAAAATAGAGGAGTAAAACTAGACATATTATATACCATGGTCGAAAGAATAGGATGCAAAATAGACTTATTTTATCTATACATATGCTAGCCCAAAGAGGAGGGACGGAAAATAGACTTATTTTAGCTATACATACATAGCAGCACAAAGAGAAGGGAGGAAAGATAGACTTATTTTAAAAAGGCCCTGATGGGCCACCCGTGCCTTCGGGCCAGCACGGCATGGCCCAACAGCTGGTGGACCGTGCCTGGGCGGGAGGTGCAGCCCATGGGCCGGCATGGCCCGGCACGAAGTGCCGACCGGGCCGTGCTGGCCCGATGGCTGGTGGGCCGTGCCTAGCCATACCTGGGCCGGGCCATGCCGGGTGGGCCTTATGGCCAACTATAGTTGTGGCTGCGGGGATGTGCACCGCAGCACCCCGCACACTAGAACGGTAACCATCATCTCAATTGGGCGGCAACTCCCATCTCAATCGGGCACGGCGTCCGTCATAGCCTAGAAGTCACTGATGTGAAAAGTTATCTCAATCAGGCAAACGGCCGTCACGGATGAATCCATCTCAATCGGGCCCTAATTAAAGCCCGTCACCAATAGGTTTGACCCAGACGACCAGTCGAAGTATAGTCCGTCACGGATGACCTATCTCAATCGGGTCACAACTAGCGCCCGTCACAGATGACTACTAACCTCAATCGGGCCTAAACTAGAGCACGTTACGGATGACACTCATCTCAATCGGGCCTAAACTATAGCCCGTTACGGATGACCCTTATCTCAATCGGGCCTAAACTATAGCCCGTCACGGATAAATCCAATCTCTACAGACTCGTTGAGAGGAAACCAAAGATGGCGTCGCCATCGTTGGATCAAAACTGTACGGGCAGATGAGATATTGTTAAGGAGATCTTAATACCAGAATATTTCACTCAGTTTCTTTTTTAGAAACACAATTCAAACACAGGTGCTCAACCTCATTATCGATGGGTACGTCGTATACCATTTAAAGAACAAATTAGCCGTAAATACAAATACCTGTGTTAAGTCTATTACTTGAACTTGGGCATGCTTGTTTCACCAGAAAAATCTAATCAGTTGAGCTACGCTCGTTTCGCTATTTCACTCAGTTTCTTCATTGCATCATAAGTATTGCTACCTCTATTTTTTAATAAATCATGTTGTTAACTTTTGGAATAATATTTGACTACTCGTCTTATTTTAAAAAATTACGTAACTATTGTTTCTTTTGTTGTGAGTTGTTTTATCACTTGAAGTACTTTAAGTATAATTTATATCTTATGCATTTATACACAATTTTTAAATAAGATGATTTATCAAACACGTGTAAAAAAATCAAAGGTATTATCAGTTAAGAATTAGAGGGGTCGTTCTTTCAAAAAAAAAAAAGAATTAGAGGGGTCGTATTTTAGTAGTATATGTTACTTGCGAATATCAGGAGTACTATTCGACTGTTTGAGCAAGCTAGTTTCAGCCATTGTACTTACTTCTACTAGTAGATACTGCAGCAATTTTTGAGATGTATTTTTTTCTAAGCATATATGACAACCTTTTTTTCGAAATAAAAAAGAAAACAGCCAAGAAAAAAAAGAAGAGTAAATTTCACAAAATTACAAATATTTTAATCAAATTGTCACGAAACTATATGTTTAAAGCTAAGTCTCACAAAATTACGGATTAATGACAAATTTATCACAAACTACATATTTTGGGGTTTGAATCCTTAGTAATAATATTACGTTGGACTTATAAACGTTCAAGTTTTTGTGATTAAATTATCACTAACTCTATAGTTTTATGATAACTTTGTAAATAAATTTGTAGTTTTGTGATATTACACCTTAAATATATAGTTTTATGATACATTATATTAAATTTGTAGTTTTCTGATAATTTGATGCAAGTACCCGTATTTTTGTGAAATTTACTTTAAAAAGAAATGGAATTCCACATCGATGCGGCCCACTTTGACCGGCCCATTGCTCTGGGCCATTAGAAACTTGTGCCAACCGCTGGACGGCCCAATACCATGTCTCACCGGGAGCGTAAAGCCCGATACGGGCATACGGCACGCGGAAGCGCGAGGCGGCGGCCGCCGCCGGTCGAGCGGGACGGCGGCGGCGCTGTGACCCAACTCCCCCCATCTCCGCGGCGGCGGCGGCGCCCGGAGAACTCGTCGCGTGTCTGGGACCTCACCTCCAGGGATCCGACGATGGCTACTCCTCCCCCCGCCCCGGCGCCCCCCACCAGGTGATAAACTCGAAACTACACCGTACTGGCCTGAATCATCTCGTTACGGAATTCCACTAATTTGTTTTGCTGCAAGATGTTGGTTGTTGTTGTATGAAATTCTCGCCATTAGTCTATGATGGATCGGAGAAGTGGCATTATTTAGTAGTAGTAACTTAGAAATCCCCTTTAGTTCATACGATTATTTCATACTCCCTAGCTGCAAGTGTTGATATGAGACAAAAAATAAACAAGAGTAAATTTCACAAAACTAGTTCAAGTTGCAGAAAACCACACATATTTTGACACTTGGTACTTAAGTACATATATTTTGGTAGTTTAGTTTCACAAAACCACACTATCAATGAATGAATTCACCCATGATATGACGTGGTTGTTCCATCTAGGATGTGGACGTGGCATCCTATTAATTTCGTGCGATGGCTGGTAATAGGATGCCATGTCCTCGTCATAGGTGAAATAACCGCGTCATTTCACGGGTGAATCCATTCATTGATAGTGTGGTTTTGTGAAACTACACTACTAAAATATATGTACTTAAGTGTCAAGTATCAAAGTGTGTGCGGTTTTCTGCAATTTGAACCACAAAACGTGTAGTTTTGTCAAATTTACTCAAAAAAAAAACAACAAAGTGTTGGGGTATTGGCTATTCCTAAAAAAAAAATCGTGTCCCTACTTGTTGAACCTTTCGTTTTCTGCATTGTACATCAAAAGTTACGAAAGGAAGTTTTCTGCATTGTACATCAAAAGTTACGAAAGGAAGTTTTCTGCATTGTTCATGGTTCATTAGGTTCTTAGAAAAAAGAAGTGCTAATTGGAAGCAGTTGCATAAATAAATTAATAAACACATATCTGAAAGCCGAGAATGTTGAATTACAAGCCAATAGTAGGTAAAATTAATTATTCCTACCCTAATGTTTTTGCGAACCTTACATCTTCTTAAAGTCCACTAGACATTACGGCGCACGTTGTGCGCCCTATCGATGAGCAGATAGCACAACGATAAAAAAACTCTCGGACAAACCAAATGATCCGAGGCAAGTTCTATCGAGAATTCGAGATTAGATAAATCCATGTAACGAAACAATGGGAGACAGACATAACCTGCGATTTTCTATCATAGAATTATAAAAACAAAAGATAATGAGAGGGAAACTCATAAACAAATTATCTTATATTTCACTGAACAACATTAAATAGGGCACACTGACAAGATGACCAGCAATTATCAACAGCCAAATATACAGAGATTGAACTGTCACACTGGATGGCCTCTTTTATTTGTTCATCCCAGATAGGCACGTTGGTGCTTGCTACACTTAGTAATCTCTTAACATTGGCAGTTGCACCGGTTGCACTTGTAGCAGGAGGCATGGGCAACATCATAGGAGCCAGCAGCCACCTCGAACGCTGCTTTGCCGTGCCTGCAAAAGAAATCAGACAAATTCAAGCCTAGAAAAAATGTTATCTGATTCATAAGTTTCTTCAGCTCAGTTTCTTTTTAAGATGAAATATATGCAAATTATCCCTTTTCAGGTACAACAGAGGAACATGTTTAGCTGAGCTGGTTGTGGTGTTCTTCTCCACCAGATCAGTGTACTGTCTACATCTTCCTGAACCAATAAAAAAAAGCATAGCATAAATAAATGTAAAGTAACCGATAGTACTGAATAAAATGTCTTTTCATCTTCATGCAGCTTTATCTGAAGAAACTTTGAAGCAAAGGGCATTAACACACAACATATAGTATATCTTTGAAGCAATGGAAATAACATTATTTTTTATCATGGAAAATATGAAATCACACATCTCTGAAAGCTTGTGTCGGTTTATTTTGACAAATCAATATCTAAAAGGCTTACCCACAGCCATTGCCACAGTTGAACAAAAAGATGGATCAGCAGACTACTCACTGAGGTGATTACAGCAGAGTTGTAGGCACACATATACTACCTGTGTAGAAGCTGGATCTTCTCGTTCTACCTGCATAGAATGAAGCACATGCAAGCACAGGAGAGGCAAATCCACTGCAGGAGAGTGCACCCCACATTGTAAGGTGAGTGCTTACCCAATGTACACGCAACAATAAAACTAATGTAAAATTGCAATGTCGTAATCATAGTTGGGTTATAAAAATTAGGCCTTTAGCTAAAATGTTGAATGAATAACAGAACACAAAACAGCAAGGTTTTGAGAAATCTAATGATATATATTTATTTTGAACAAAGGTTTTCCTTCCCTATGCATCACTCTTTTCCTTCCTGAAATTAAACTACATTGCTACTATCCACTATTCATCAGCTAGCACAAAATCACTACAATGTCACAGGTTGATAAGAACTAATATTTGGGTTCTTTATAGTCAAGCACTCAGGCAATGGAAGACAACTTTTATTAAATGAGTAGCAAGCCAGAACAAAAGCTTCAGGAATATTATCAATAATTCTTATAGCTTATGAAATTTGGATCCATATCATGAGAATTTTTTTTTAAAAAAAAGAGGTTATGTGTATACATAGATCACAGACTACAGGCTTATATTCATCTACTCTGCAAAAGAATAGAGTTATCACAAAAAGCAAAGCTCTAACCAAAAACTGCAAAAATAACATAGTTATAAGCCGACGAAATAAGCTATGTTTGTCTTTGCTTTATGCGGTTGTACCTGGCTTCTCTATACTGGTTTTCTTGCATTATGGAGCATTCTGTGCGGCAACAATTCTTGCTCTGATATGAAGCCACCACCGCTACAGAGCACGACAAAGTGAGCATAGAGGAGGGGAGGGGGAGCCAATGAATGGCCCAACTGATTCTGACAATCCAGTATAATATGAGTAAAGTAGCACCATTACACTTTGTCCTAAACTCCTACTAATTTGAGAAGAGGACCTAGCAAGTGCTAAATTGCATCAAACCATAAATCCATAAATTTAAATGGCTGCTATATGCCTAGTTTACATTATTTTAGTCCATTGACTGACAGATAGACAACTAAAGCTCACATCCAAAAAGAACAACGCGTGTATAATAAAATGACAGAAATGCTAACCTTGTCCTACTCTAAAAACCTACAATCTTTATTAGCTCAAGCCATAGACTTAAGTTTCCTTGCTCTCATAAGGCATATATCCAGATGTTCAGTATTAATAAGCTATCAAAAATCTCCCTTAAAAAAAAGCTATCAAAAATCTACACCAATTAGCCAAGATCTTGTGTTGCTCAGATGAATCTGATCCCAAGATCATGTGGCTCATCCCCAGAATCCTGACAGCATATTGATGTGTACTCTCATCCATAGAATCCTGAGATCATACTGATGCGGTACTTTGATGTGATGCGAATTTGCAACATACAAAGAAAAACAAAGACAAAGCAACTACTCTGCCTTGTTCCAGCACTGCAACCCTGGATTGGGCACCGAACTGTCAAACTCGAACTCCACGCCACTGCATCGGTTGTCTTTGCTGCTCAACTTGCTGCTTACAATCTGTTCTCCCTCCTCCCCTCGTGGCTAGGAGAGGAGCGAAACACTAATCTGGCCAAGAAAAACATCATCCTTTTTTAGTTGGGAACTCAAAGAGCCAAATTCGAACAAATTCTCTGTCGATAGCCAATGATTCACATCGGAAGGGGCAGAACAGATTAAAGGCTCAGACGTGCACCAAATTCAACCAATGGGAGCAGCTGGAATAGAGAACCAACACCAAATCCAGCCCCGCAGAGGAAAGCATCGCCTGGTACGGAGGAGGAGAAAGAAGCACCGCCACTTGAATGGAATAGCAGTAGTAGACCAGGATGCCACGGTGCGCCGACGCTACGCTGGGCTGCCGTGCCTGCACGCGGTGCATCCACGCTGCCTCTTCGCGGCCCCATCAGCAACTTGCTGCCATTCGCCCTTGCGCCCGCATCCAGCTGCTGCGCAGCCGCCACGGCCTCCGAATGGATAGTGATGCTGCTAGCCACCGCTAGATCTGAAGGTGGCGCGTTCTCTGTCGGGGCAGCGACGTACTGGGAGAGGGGTAAGGAGATGGAAGAAGGAAGGTGAGGGCATGTGGGAGAGGTCGTCGCCGGCGGGGAGGCAAGACGAGGCGGCGGCTGTCGCGATGGCAAAGGAGAGAGAGCGAGGGGAATCGTGGCGGCTAGGGTTTCGGGAGGTGAGAGTTAGGGATACTTTTTTGCAAAAAGACACCCTGCTTTTTATTTTTCAGAGCGCACTTCTATTTTCTGAATTTTCTCTCCTTCACATAAGATATGGGGGGCCTTTACGTAAGAATACAAAACTAAGGAGGGACCTACAACAAATTAAGAATAAATAAAGGGTTTTTTTGCAAAATAGCCCGCTCACGAAAGTCCCCCCTCCAAGCGCGCGAGGCGACGTGGATAGCGTGGGAGATGAGCACGCAGCCTCAAATCGCTGTGGCAGCAGCAACTTAGGGAGGTTTTAATATAACCGATATTGTAGGTTACGGGGGGCCTTTACGGAAGAATACAAAAGTAAGGAGGGACCTACAACAAATTAAGAATAAAATGAAGGGTATTTTTGCAAAATAGCCAGCTCACGAAAGTCCCCCCCCCCCCCCCCCCCTCCAAGCACGCGAGGCGACGTGGATAGAGTGGGAGGTGAGCACGCAGCCTCAAATCGCTGTGCCAGCAGCAACTCAGGGCAGGTTTTAATATAACCGATACAGGCTATAATTTTGTCAATATATAATACCGTTTTGAACATCGTTTCTGCTACCTGTGATATACTCATCATTTCATCGTGGTGCTACATTTGTACTAGTATGTGTGTACTGTGTTCAATAGCTATGGAGGTTTCCAATATATATAGCACAAAAGAAGAAAGAAATGCAACCTAATATCATCATTACAGTATAGTCTCAACAGATAATGCAAAAAAAGAAACTACAAGCTTCATACATTTCTATATACTGATAGAGCAATGGGAGGAAAAACAACCCATTGTCATAGAAAACAACCCATTTGAACCGTGTGTTGTTTGGAAACGGGTGCTGTCTTGCCATGCAAAACCTCAGAGCTGGACCTGCTGGTTGCCTGCTTGTTGCAAACTAACCAAGCTGAAATATGTTCCAGAGAAGCCCTTCACCATGAGGGATGAGTGTGTGCCCTTCTCTACAATTGTTCCTTTTACAAGCACAGTGATAAGGTCACATTTTTGTATAATGTTGAGCCTATGTGCCACCACCACACTTGTTCTGCCAACCATCACTCTGTCCAGTGCCTCTTGTACCACCTTCTCAGACTGGCTGTCCAGTGCACTTGTAGCTTCATCCAGTAGCAAGATAGCTGGGTTCTTCAGGATGGCACGGGCAATTGCAATGCGTTGCTTCTGCCCTCCTGACAGCTGAACTCCTCTCTCACCACACAACGTGTCATATCCATCCTTTAGGTTGCTGATGAAGTCATGTGCATTAGCAGACCTTGCTGCATCCTCAATTTCCACCTCGCTAGCTATGTCTATGCCATACACAATATTATCTCTGATTGTACCAGCGAATAGTGTTGGCTCTTGGCTGACCAGTCCAATGTGCCGCCGCAGCGCTCGAAGATTATATGCTTTGATATCCCTTCCATCTATCTTCACCAAACCCCTAATTGGGTCGTAGAACCTCTCTATGAGCCCGATGATAGTTGATTTGCCGGAGCCACTTTTCCCAACTATGGCAGTTGACTTGCCTGGTTGGATGCTCAATGTGAATCCTTTGAAAATTATTACATCTAGCCTTGATGGGTATGAAAAATCGACTCCTCTGATGTCCACCTCGCCTTTGAGCTTCTCTGGCTTGTATCTATGAGGGTTGTTAGGATCTATTTCTGTTTCCCGATCCAGAATAGAAAATACTGAAGCGACTGCATATGCACCCTTGGCTAGGTCTGTTGTCATGCTTCATGCCTTTGCAATTACACGACCTGTATTTACTAGAATATAAAATGTTTGGAAGAGCTCCGTGTTAGTAATTTGGTGGTCAGCCACAAGCCTGCCACAATACCAAAGTTCAAGGGCCCATGTGTATATCACGAGGCTCATGGGGGTGCCAAGGCCGAGCCCTGCAAACCATGATTGACGGATGCTTTCCTTGCGTGGTCCATCTTGCGCTTGGTTAACGAGGCATAAGATGCGCTCTTGGGATGAGAAAGCGGTAACCGTTTGGAGATTGGAGACTGCCTCAGCAGCTAGCTTGCTACTTTCAGCTTGTGCATGTTTTGATTTCTCGGACATGCTCTTAACTAAGACACGACGAACATAAAAGCAAACAATGATTAGAGGCTACACCGCTATCATGACAAGGGCTAAACGCCAGGCAATGATCAGTCCCATGGTGCATCCAATAAGTATTGTTGAAATTGTTTGGATCATAAGAGCCATTCAGTCACCCACAAGAGACCTCACCTACAATAATAGGATAGCAGGTCACTTACTATTATGTTTTAATTATGTATATACTTATTTTTATATATGCACTTACTATGTTGGCGTCCTTAGCTAGCTGTGAGCATAAGGGACCACTGGAGTTCTTGTCACGGTCAAACCACCCAATTTCGAAGGTGAGGATCTTTGCGAGCATCTGTTCTTTAATTCTCTTGGTGAGGTATTCCCCCATTGCACCAAAGTTATAATGCTGCCCAATATTTAGAAAAAATGACAGCACTGGTCCTTGTATTGTCCTTGATTTCTGCATGATCTGTCAAGAAGTAGGCTGAGATCATGCTTCCCAAGGTGTATGAATACGTAGATTGGATGCCTCCAAACAAAATTGCACTAAACCCCCCATTAGTGATTGCTTCCATTCTGGTGCATTAAGCATAAGTAGCCTTCTGATGGATGGCACTGGAAGCTTTTGCTTCTTAGTATTGTCAGCATCTCTTGCATCACCCAATGACTTCGCGGAGCTCGACCTGCTAACTGTAGAGAACCTCCTGGTCATGATGTGGCTATTGGACTGCTCTACAGCAGATTTACTACCTGTTACACAAATTTGATCAATCTCATTTGAATCTCAGGTCTATTGAAGGCGCACAAGAGATGAATAGAGGCTATTCTCATTAGCAATGAGCTCATCATGGGGTCCCAGCTCCATAATCTCATCGGACTGCATGACAACAATTATGTCAGCATTGCGGATAGTAGATAGACGATGTGCAATTACGATAGTAGTCCGGCCCATAGATGCCATGTCTAGGGCCTCCTGTACAATGCGCTCTGACTCAGTGTCCAATGCACTAGTGGCTTCATCAAGGAGTAGGATCTTGGGTGACTTGAGGATTGCTCTGGCAATAGCAATTCTCTGCTTCTGCCCCCCAGACATTTGGACACCGCACTCTCCCACTTGTTGTTTTATTTCAAACTAGGTTATCACTAGGGTTGGAATGCTTATAAGCTAAACATTCTTGAAATTCTTAACGATATGTGCAAAATATTAACATGAACACTAAATTGATGGGTTGTATAGACAATATGAAAGCATCATTATGGTAAGTATATTATTATCTTGTTTCAGCTCATTTGATTGTTAGAAGTGAGCATTCTACCCTTTATTGCTAACCACAAACAAACATAAATCATGGACAATTGATAAGATCGCACTTCTTAAACTGTGAGATAATGTTGGCTTGCCATGTCTCCTTGTTGTTTCATAAAGATCTCTAAAATCTTTGTGCAACATTAAATACTTCCCTAGATTATTGAGTTACAAGGCAGCAGATTGCTATTATCCTCCTACAGATATAATCCAGAATTCCAGATCATACTCTTACATGTAATAATACCTTGTTCCTTTACCCACGTCAAAACCCTGCTTTACAACTGATTGAAAACACTTGAGAATCAGTAGTAAACAAATACTAGTAACCACTCTTTAGGGGATGTGCACATCAGGTTATCTTGATTCCTACGTGTCACACCTTCAAAAATCAAACGCGGTAACTTTTGACTAATAATTACACTAATAATATCTATGTTAGTATTATATATTATGTATGTTATATAGTTAGATTCGTATTTTAAAATACTTTCAAGTGATACTAATATTATAGTTGTTGATGACATAATATGAAATAAATTAATAATTAAAGTATATCATCAAAACTTGTGTAGAAAAAAATATGCCTTATAATTTGGGACAGTGGGAATAGTTCATTAACACGTAATTTTTTTTTTGCTGCAGCAGATTACATGCATGTGCAAATTGCTGGAATGTTCGGTGTATAACTAATTAATGATCAATTAAACACGATAAAATAGTGGAGGTGGCTATATTTTGGATGACAATATTAATGAGAGCCGGTTTATATTTTCGGGGTTAGTACTATTTTTATCCATGCATCATCTTCACCCTTTGCCTCTACTTTTCTGGAATACTATAGTCTCCTTTCTTTAATTATTTGATGGTATTGTTTATAGTACCGTAGATTAACTAAGGCCTTTTTAATGCTTTGATTTGAAATTGGGCAGTTGTACGTAGCAGCAATATTGATAGAGGCATGTACAATATAATGTGGCCATTCCGTTCTGTTGTTGTACTTGGGACAATTTCGTTAATTCTTGCTTAAATATAATTGCGATTCTCTATAATTTTTTAGACGTGTAATAATTTTAAGCGAATTTTTTTCTGAATTGCAAATTAACTTTTGTGCACTTGCTCTGTCCTAAAATATATTTATTTTTCATTTATCACAAAATTAAAAAAACTATAATATCCTTATTTTATCAAATCTCAATACAACTATTTTCTATTTTATCTACTCTCAGTATAATTTTTCCCTATTCCACAAACTTCGATCTAAGGATTACTTTATAAATAAACTTATTTTAAAACAAATGTAAAAGATGAGCTTATATGCTCTAAGAGCGGCCACGAGCCCACGACGCGAGATAGTCTTCCCTCTCTGCTAGCTGTACGAGACGCAGGCCGGTGGCTGTACCTGCCTCCGGCACCACCATCGAGCTGAAGTTCTTCACCACCTGCTCGTATTGGCAAAACTATGTCTTAGGTGGAGTGGTAATTAGCTGGTTTGGATGAATATATAATGTGGAAAATATCCATGAATCATAGATTAGGCCAGACCCATGCATATTCACCCCAATCATATGTAATATATGCAGGTCCTGACCCTATCGTGCAGATCCTAACGTCGAAGTGGTAAGCCGAAACGATAAGGTGGACTAGATCCGCTCCTTTCCATCCTCTCGTGCATGACCATGTGGTCGGTGGCTCCCCGTCCGTCCCTAGATTACCCTTATGCTCACGGCTATGCTTTAATTGGAAGATATACAAAATAGTTAACCCTCTCCGGCTCTTCCGTATAGTTTTAAACAAACTAATTAAAAACAAATTTAGAAAAGAAAAAAAGAAGTCTACTTAGACATATTCGACATATTCGTGTATATAAATTTTATATGTAGTGTATACGCCTTTACTTTATACACTTTTTTTTTACAAATTTTATGCATATTCGTGTAATGTAAACTTATATTAACCCAGTTAATAAAAATAAACATATGAAAAATTTTTATTGGTATATATAAAAAGGTTTGTGTATAAAACTTTGTATTGATATGTATAGAGCATAAGTGTGTGTACATAAATCTTATATATAAATATATACACATTTGTGGTTTGTACATATTTATATAAGTTATTATAAATATTGATACTATAATTGCACATAAAGTTTTATTCAAGCAGTAAATCTTGTGGTGAGATTCTTTTTGGAGTCTGAACAGCCCAATATACCAGGTCTGACACTGGCAGAAAGCGTAAAACCAGGTATACGTAAACGGCACACGGAGGCGTATGTTGTTGTTCTCATTCCCCAACCACTCGATCACCTCGCCGCGAGAGGCGGCGGAGGCGGCGGCGGGACGCGTTCGCGGGGATTCCGACCAAGCCCCCATCTCCCTCGCGCCGTGCGCCACTCTGCCAACCGCGCTCCGCCGCCGCGTGTCTGGGGAGGGGGGGGGGGGGGTCTCTCCACCATCCTGCTCGCAGTCGGCGGCGGCGGAGAATTAGTTTCGAATTTGTGGGGGTTGGGGGGGCGCGCCTCGCCCATGTGCAAGCCTCGCCGGAAACCAGTCCAAGGACGCCTGCTGGTACCTCCCCCTCGCGCGCCTCTCGCTTGGTTTTTGGTAGTGACCTCTCGCTCATGCCTCCCTCTCCCTCGCAGGGCATGTGCAGAAAGCTCCGGGAGAGGAAGCGGAGGGTTAGCGGCCGCCAGAGATGCTGAGAAGGACGATCTCGTTATCCAGGAAGCGGCCACCATTGAGGATCCCAAAATTCATCTTGATGCTGGAATTGAATCGAGCGTGCGCGCATGCGTGGGTTTGATCTCTGAAGGAACGAGTTGTTGACGAAGAGGGGGCAATGAGATCGATGTGAAAGACAAGGAGGAAAAACACCATGTCGATGAGCTCTACACTATGGCAGTGGCGGACCACCTCAAGGTTTGTAGCCGAGTAGAGCTTCAATCAGGGGCGGAGCCAGGATTTTGAGGCACCGGGGTCACATTAGCTAGCCTAAGCTACTGCCATATTTGATAGGGCTCTAATTCTAGGATCAATTTTTTAGGCTACATATTTTTAGATCCAAAAGTTTTTGGAAATAAATTAATGGTGGATTGAGGTAATTTCGGTGGGATATCATTGTTTTAGACTTATTTAGACTATAAACTCTAAAGTAGGCAATAATTTATGAGCTAAAACCATATAAAATTGACGAACTATGCCTAATTATTTTGGCAAAAACGTTCTTAAAGTTGTTTATTAACTTAAAAAGGACTAATTTGTACTACTACTTGAGTAGAATTACTAGCTAGCCTAATTTCATGTATAAACACACTACATAGCTAAAAATAGCTAATCTGTTAAGTGCTCAAACATGCTATGGGTAAGCTGTGCGATGGTGGTGAGCAGTTCTCACACTAGCCTGTAACTATTATGCATTGCTAGTAGCGTTTAGTCTGTGAACCGCTGCAGTTCAATGGGCCAGGGTCAACAAGCATCGGCTAATGGGGTCACTGCTTGCAATATACGAAGGAACATACTGGTTGGTCAGATATCGTCGGTGTCATCTGACCCCAGTGATACAACGTAGCTCCGCCCCTGGCTTCAATGTACTCTTGTAAGGCTAGATTTTTAATGGTTTTAACGTGTTGTACATTGTACGTGCCAATATATTTTTGCTTATAGGTTAGGAAGAATTCGGAAGAGAGCTCAACGCAGTGGACCACCGGCATTGCTGAAGTTCAGCCGCCTATTAAGTAAGTTCACGTGTCCCTTCTTTTGTTCATGTTTATTAAAATAAGTTTACACTGCCTTGTACCATCGATGTGTCCCTTCTTTTGTTCATGTTTATTAAAATAAGTCTGCCTTGTACCATCGTATACGCAGATCATCACCCAAAAGTATGTTCAAAACTGCACTAACGTGAATCAGCTAGTTGCGGCATTCTCTAGGAATATTTCTGTCCGTAGTTTCATATGTAACCACTGGTTGTTTTACAGCAAGATGTTGGTAGTTGTTATATGAAATTATCGCCATTAGGTTTAAGGCAGATTGGAGAATTGGCATTAGTTAGTAAATTAGAACCCCTTTATTTCATATGATTATTCGTACTCCTTAGTTTCAGGTTTTGATATGGGGACATGGGTATACTGGACATCCCCCCTCCCCACCCCAAAAAAAAAAAAAAAAAAACATTCTCCTTACCCGTTGAACAGCATATCTAAGTTACAACAAGGAGGTTTTCTATTTTGTTCATGGCCACTACGTTCTTTTAAAAAAAAACGTGTGAACTGGAAACAGTTGTCTAAATAATAAACACATATTTGAAAACCGAGAATGTTGAATTTCACATTTTGCAATACCTGTGTGAAAATTAAAGTCAATTGTAGGTAACATTGATATTTCTGATCCAATCTTTTTGCATTGTGATGCTATTACTCCTTGATTGTAAGGAGCATCATTCTGCACTTAAAACTTAACCTTACATCTTCTAAAGCCCATTTGGGATCCACGTGGGATGTAGAGGCTGTATTGATGTCCATTATCTAAAAAATATTCTGAAAGCCCATAAGGGCAATAATTCTTTCAATATATAATACCTTTTTCAACATAGTGTCTTCTGCCTATGATACATTGATCATGATGTTGCATTGTTACTACTTACTAGTCTCTGTGGTACTGTGTTCAATAGCTATAGTAGTTTTCAATAAATATGGAACAAAAGAACAAAGAAACACAACCTAATATACAACATATCTCATATTTTTTTGATCTTCTCATCATTACAGTAAAATTTCAGCAGATAATTCAAGAAAGAAAACTTGCAAGCTTCATACACCTCTATATACAGATAGAGCAATGGGAGAGAAAAAAAAATCCCAGTTTCATAAAATTTTAAATGATAAGGAGCATCCTTGCTTGCAGTTCTAATGACTGATTGAACCGGGTGTGAATTTGGAAATGGGTGCTGTATTGTTATGCAAAATCTCACTGCTGGACCTGCTGGTTGCCTCTTTGTTTCATACTAACCAAGCTAAAATATGTTCCAGAGGGGCCTTTGGCCATGAGGGATGCGTGTGTGCCCTTCTCCACAACTATCCCTTTTTCGAGCACAGTGATAAGGTCACAATTTTGTATAGTGCTCAGCCTGTGTGCCACCACCACACTTGTTCTGTCAATCATCACTCGATCTAGTGCCTCTTGTACCACTTTCTCGGACTGGCTATCTAGTGCACTTGTAGCCTCATCCAGAAGCAGGATAGCTGGGTTCTTCAGTATGGCACGGGCAATTGCAATGCGCTGTTTCTGTCCTCCTGATAGCTGAACTCCTCTCTCACCACACCACGTACCATATCCATCCTTCAGGTTGCTAATAAAGTCATGTGCATTAGCAGATCTTGCTGCATCCTCAATTTCCGCCTCACTAGCCGTTTCTGTGCCATACACAATGTTTTCTCTGATTGTACCTGCAAATAGTGTTGGCTCTTGGCTGACCAATCCAATGTGCCGCCGCAGCGCTCGAAGATTATATGCTTTGATATCCCTTCCATCTATCTTCACCGACCCCCTAATTGGGTCGTAGAACCTCTCTATGAGCCCAATGATGGTTGACTTGCCAGAGCCACTTTGCCCAACCAGGGCTGTTGACTTGCCTGGTTGGATGCTCAATGTGAACCCTTTGAAGATTATAACATCTGGCCTTGATGGGTATGCGAAATCGACTCTTCTGATGTCCACCTCGCCTTTGAGCTTCTCTGGCTTGTATCCCTGAGGGTTGTCAGGATCAATTTCTGTTTCCCGGTCAAGAACAGCAAATACTGAAGCAACTGCATCTGCACCCTTAGCTAGGTCTGTTGTCATGCTTCCTGCCTCTGCAATTACACGACCTGTGCTTGCTAGAATAATGAAGGTTTGGAAGATCTCCTTGGCAGTAATTTGGTGCTCAGCCATAAGCCTGCCACTATACCAAAAGCCAATGGTCCATGAGCATGCCATAAGGCTCATGGCGGTGCCGAGGCCGAGCCCTGCAAACCATGATTGCCGGATACTTTCCTTGCGTGGTCCATCTTGTGATTGGTCAAAAAGGCGTAAGATACGCTCTTGGGATGAGAAGGCTGTAATTGTACGAAGATTGGAGACTGCCTCAGCAGCTAGCTTGCTACTTTCAGCTTGTGCATGTATTGATTTCTTGGACATGCTCTTGAGTAAGACACGGCGAGCATAAAAGCAAACAATGATCAGAGGCTGCACTGCTATCATAACAAGGGCCAAACGCCAGGCAATGACCAAACCCATGGTGCATGCAATAAGCACTGCTGAAATAGTCTGGATCACCAGAGCCATTCGATCACCCACGAGAGACCTCACCTACAATAACAACAAAAGTATGTCAGGCCAGTCACAATTCCATTTTAATTATCTACAATTCTACATACTTATTTTGATGTATGCACTTACAACATTGGCATCCTTAGCTAGCTGTGAGCATATGGCACCACTGGAGTTCTCGTCACGGTCAAACCACCCAATTTCAAAGGTGAGGATCTTTGCAAGCATCTGTTCCCTTATTCTCTTGGTGAGGTATTCCCCCATTGCACCAAAGTTGTAATGCTGACCAATATTTATCAAAAATGAGAGCACTGCTAGACCTACGAAAATGAGTGCGTAGGTCCTTGTTTTGTCCTTGATCTCCGCATGATCTGTCAAGAAGTAGACTGAGATCATGCTTCCCATGGCATATGCAAATGCTGGCTGGATGCCTCCAAACACAACTGCACCAAAACTCCCCATTAGTGCTTGCTTCCACTCTGGTGCATTAAGCATAAGTAGCCTTCCGAAGGATGGCACTGGAAGCTTTGGCTTCTCAGTGTTGTCAGCATCTCTTGCATCGCCCAATGACCTTACTGAGCTTGACCTGCTAGCTGCAGAGAACCTCCTGCTCATGCTGTGGCTGCTGGACTGCCCTAGAGCGGATGTACTACCAATTACACCAATCTCATCAATCTCATTTGAATCTCTGGTCTGTTGAAGGTGCACAAGAGATGAATAGAGGCCATTCTCATTGGCAATGAGCTCATCATGCGATCCCAGCTCCTTAACCTCACCAGACTGCATGACAGCAATTATGTCAGCATTGCGGATAGTGGATAGGCGATGTGCAATCACAATAGTAGTCCGCCCCATAGATGCTAGGTCAAGGGCCTCCTGTACAACGCTCTCTGACTCAGTGTCCAATGCACTAGTGGCTTCATCAAGGAGGAGGATCTTGGGTGACTTCAGGATTGCTCTCGCAATAGCAATTCTCTGCTTCTGCCCCCCAGACATTTGGACACCACGCTCGCCCACCTGTTGTTTTTATTTCAAACTAGGTTATTACTACCTCCGTCCCAAATTATAGCTATTTTTGGCTACAAATCTGGTCACGCGGTTGTTTAGATTCATAGCTAGTAATGCTTATATTTTGGGATGGAGGGAGTACTAGGATAGGATTACTGATATGATAAACATGTTTGAAATGCATAACAGTATGTGCAAATATTGGCATGAATATGTTCTTAAAAAGAACATGAATACTCAGTTGCAAGTCCTATAGACATTATGAAAGCATCATTATGCCAAGGATATTGTTATCTTGTATCAGGAGTGACATCAGTTTCTTTTTTCATGGAAAAATTTTGGCTGATCATTTGATTGTTAGAAGTGAACATTCTTACCCATTAGTACTAATCACAACAAACAAGCATAATCACTAACTGATGACTGATGGAAGTGAGCTTCATCAACTGTGAGATGGTGTATGTCTCCTGTCTGTTTCATGAAGATTTCTAAAATCTGTGTGCAGCATTTATAAATACTTAGCCTGATTTCATGAACACTGCGTTGAAATCATACCCTTATTTGTAATAATACCTTGTTCCCTTGCCCACATCAAACGCCTGGTTTTACAACTGTGTGAAACTGTTTGGCTTAGGCCCAGTTCTTTTTCTCAACTACAAACTTCAACTTTCTCGTTTTCTGTTAGCACGCATTTCAAACGGTTAAATGGTGTGTTTTTAGCAAAAAGTTTCTGTGTAAAAGTTGTTTTTTTAAAAATCAAATAAATCCATTTTTCAATTTTATAATAGTTAATGAATCATGTGTTAATGAGTTTTATCGTTTCGCGAGCGCTGAAAATATCCCTCCAACTGGGAGAGAACGAACAGAGCCTTGGTGTTAAACAATAGCCACCATTGCTTTAGCGGATGGATAGGCACATCAGGTTATCTTGATTGCTTAGTAAAGTTTTTCGGTAGTTATACAGTTATGCTTGCCGTATTTTAAACACTTCAACTAGTATTTTGCAGTACTGAAATGGACCATCTTTCTTTCAGATTTATCTTCTAGGAAACAAGTTATGTTCCCTGGCGATAAAAAAATAGTCAAGTGGCATAACTTCTATACAAATAGAAGCATGCAAGGTAATGATTATCAAGTATCAACATCAAAAAGCCTTCTCCGTATTTGTATGAGTGAGTATGAAAGGTCTAGTTTGGTCCTCTAATATTAGATCTACAATACAACATGTGAGTGGATGATTAGTCAGTACATGCTCTAGGAAATCTTGTTGAACTAATAGTCGCAATATTTATCATTGAATACTGTAGATGCACTACCAGAATTTAGTATTTGTTATTTTGTAGCACTCTTTCCTGTCATGTTCCAATGAGTGCTTGGACAGTGAAAACTAAAGTAAAGCTATCAAGTGCCTGCCATTATTTTTGTGAAATTCACAGCATTGCAGATATTAGGTGGCAGATATCTGGCAAAGAGGATTTTTTTTTTAGTGCTCTGTCAAGTCATCTTGTTAACAGGTTTGCCCATATCAAAATCTAATGTTAAGTGCCCCACAGCAGGTTTGCAAAAAGTAGAGATTACTAGTGCTGGGGTCCAACCAGGAATAAACCTTTCCTGTTTCAAGGTTTACATGCATGCCACTTAGTATCCGTATCATTACGGTGATTTTTCATTATTAGCTAGGGGCTGCATATCAAAGAAGTCAAGGCAGCCAAAAAAAAGATGTACTCTTTTACCATTATAAGGTTTAGGTTCTTTTGAGTGATTTGCATTGGTAGCGAAGGAACAAATCAAAACTAATATTGTGCGAATCATTTTAATTTTCCATAGGTGAAACTGCCTTTTGGATGCATTCATGCCACATGCACACAGGCAACTTTTTCTGTGAAGGCCTACCATATTGCTGTCACAATCGTTGGTGCCTGATATATAGGTCCTGGGTGAAATCCTGTTTACTGGGAAAGTTGGAGCACCATAAAATTGTTGATTGGGAACCTCTTTTCTGTTTTCTAGATTTGCAAAAGGCCTCTAGCTGCTTACCTGCAGTGTCCACCGACCATGGAGGCACACCTAAGTGGTGGGTGGGGAGGAAGATTTCTTATCCCGACCAAAGGAAGGGTCTAGCTTCCCTTAAGATTGGGGGAGTCCCAACGGTTTCTTGCCTTTCTCGCTCGTGCTCATCGTGTTTTAAGGTTGCTAGTTTTGTTTCCGTGGTTAAGGTTGCTAGTAGTGTGTTTCTTGTTCTTCAGGGTTTAGCCCCTTTTTTCCCAATTAACTGTGCACTGTGCGGTTTGGCATCGTCCTCTCCTTAAAATGAGAAACCTTCTTCTTTAATATAATGCTGGTAAATTCGCCGTGATCTTTAAAAAAAAATGCACGCATCGCTCTATGACTCCTATGTCTCACCGTCAACAATTTCCTAAAGCAGGTGCTTTGAGTTTTGATACCGCCATCACTAGAAATGAATCTGGATGGCACGGTCTATATAGCAGCCTTAGGGGTAGTTCTGCAACTGTATGCTACATGGAAATATGGCCATCCACATCATGCAGGCTAAGTTGAGTCATCATCATGTTGGGAGTGAGATTGAGAAACCATGCATTGCAATTGAGGGTATGAGTGTGGGTTGCTATGTTGTCTATGTTCACATGCAGAAGGAGCAGTAGGTCCCACTACAACCGCAGCTAGATGTTAAGGGATATAGTTGGTTCTACATCCCTAATTTTTTTGCAAGTCATTCATTCAATATTGAAAATGATATTATTTCTAATCCAATTGCAAATGATGGTGGACTGGCAGATCTGCTGGAGAGAAACTATGCTGCAGCCGCAACGAAGAAGGCACACCGCAAGGTAACAATTTAGGTATTTCTGTGATAGTCCAGAGTTATTTTTTGTATTCTCTTTTTGTTCTGCTATGGCTATTCATGCAATGTAGACGATCTTATGATGTTATTGTGTGCGTAGTAATAAGCCTTTAGTTTGTATGTTTTATTTGTTCCGACTTTCAGGACTGCTATAGTCTTTTGTGCCTGATTGGGGATATTTTCACTCTTCAGGTATCTGTAATTTTTACTTGTTTACTGAAAACATCTTGTAGTGAACTCCTTGTTCCATAACCCTTTCATTTCTCCTAGTTCCTGTTTAGGTTGTCATTAATCAGATATGCTTATACCCTAATAGTCTTGGAATACCTTTATAATTTAGAGTGTTTAAAAGTACACTTGACTTGGATCGTATATTTGTATGCAGTCCTCCCTCATCCTATTCACTGGGACAGGTAGATTATGGATGCCTAAGCTATTTTAACCATGTAAAGCATTTTCAAGCTATTGAGCTTTTATAACTGATTACTGTTTTTTGCACTGTAATGTCATACCGTAATAGTGGGTTTCTTGTTATTTTAAGGTTAATTTTCGTTTATTTGTAGTAATGATAATAGCGTAATCTAGTCGTGTCATTATTTTGGTGACAAAAGGCAGACAGCTCTCTGAATCTCAGATTGCATCAGTGTGCCTTTTTCTGTTAATTTTCTTCTCTTGAGCAGTAGAGAGAGATTGATGCTAATTCTGAGATAATTTACCTGTGTGTCGTAGCCCTGAGGCAGCTGGGAGATGAAGCTGTGTGCGTTGGCCGCCTTGGCGGCGGCGATCACCTCCTCCGCTGTGGCGTCCTCCTTCCCGAACAGGATGTTCTCCCGGATGCTGGTGGCGAACAGCGCCGGCTCCTGGCTCACCAGCCCCATCTGCGCTCGCAGCCACTTTAGCCGGAGCCTCCGGATGTCCACGCCGTCGACCATCACCTCGCCGGCCGACGGGTCGTAGAACCGCTCCAGCAGCGCGATCACCGTCGACTTGCCGGACCCGCTGCCACCGACCAGCGCCACGGTGCGCCCGGCCGGCACGCGGAGGCTGAAGCTGACGAAGATGGGGCTCTCCGGCCGTGACGGGTAGCAGAACTTCACGTTCCGGAACTCCACCTCGCCGGCGACGTTGCCCAGCTCCTCGCCGGTGTCGCTCTCGGAGTCGATCTTGGGCACCCGCCGGATCACCTCCAGGATCCTCTCCGCCGCCGAGCTCGCCTCCGAGAGGTACTTCACGTTCGACAACCCTGACCCAAGCGCTCTGCAATCCCATGCAAGTAAGGCACATCAATGGCGTCGCCGTCGCCAAGAATTATACATAGTGCAGGATATTGCGTACAGGCCGCCCTGGATAACGGCGTAGGAGACGACGAAGATGGTGCCACCCTTGTAGCCATGGGACATGACGAGGCGGCTTCCGTACCAGACGTTGAAGGCCAAGATGGCGAAGGTGATGCCGTTGCTACCGATGGCGACGCCCTTGGCAAGCCCTTGCTTGAGCCCCAGTCGCACCGACTCCTCGAGTGCCGCTGAGAACTGAGCCATGGTCGTCCGCTCCGCCACAAACGAGTACACCGTGCGCACCGACGACATGGCCTGCTCGGCGATGGCGCCGGGGCGGGTGTACTGCTCCCTGATCCGGCGAGCGAGGTCGACGACGACGCGGCCGTACATGAATGTCGGGATGATGAGAAGCACCACCGACGGCAGCGCCACTAGCATGAGCTGCCTCATCAGCGCGAACCCGAATGCGTAGTTACCGACGAACATGGCGGCGTTCATGACGAAGTTGGGCACCTTCTCGCTCAGCACGTCCTGCACCACGAGGCTGTCGTTGGACACGCTGGTGATCACCTCCGCCGTCGACCCCTTCTTCAGGTCGAAGTACTCCACGTCTTGCCGGAGCACCGCCTGAAGGTACCGTGCCCGCATCCGCGACGCCTGCCGCTCCGCCGTCCGTGTCCAGCAATACCCCTCTGTTTGTACAACACACACATCGACGGCGGGAGTCAGCTCGCCTCGCCATCGCCGGCAGGCATTGGAATTCAACAGGTGACCCTATGCTCACCTAGAAACGTCATGACCCACTGACCGGCGGCCAAGAAGAGGAGGTTCCTCGCGTTCTGATGAAATGGAGATCAACACTTCAATTTTCAAAGGCAAATCCAATTCGATCATTTCAGTTGAGGATCGAGCTGGGCGAGTCTACGAGGGGTGCACGTACCATGTTAACCTTGGAGCTGAACTCCTGGACGTTGGCGGCGCCGCCGCCGAAGTTATTGTACACGCTGCCGGTGATGAGCAGCAACACCGGCATCGAGAGTCCGTCGCCCACGGCGCCCAGGAGCCCAAGCACCATCAACACCACGTCCACCGCGTCCGCGTGCATGAACACCGTCATGAACGATCCGAGCACTGGCTTCGCCTTCCCGGCGCTGCGATCGTCGCCACCCATGGCCGCCGTGATGCCGGCTGGTTCAGGTAGGTTGCTACTACCGTTGCATCTTCCAAGTGTAACGGTTTGTAGTTGAGTTCGGACTTGAGAGAGAGCGCGAGGCCTTATAATATATTTGAACTGATTTGGCTGGCGTTTGAATAAATGATTCGATATCAATAGAGATTATGAATCAACTTGATATGAATCAAACATGATATGGATTAACCTGGCACTCCAGTCATATATTAAATGGATACGATCAGAATGCATTAGTCAAGGGGATGTGCATATGTGATCCGTTGTTGCAATCTGATAGCTTTGCTGTCATTCTTTATCTTTTAAATTTCCACGCATTTCAAATTTGATGGCCTCTTCAAGAACAATATAAGAATGTTTAACTTTTATTTTGTACAATTTCGCTTTTCATGGAAAAAAATATTTATGTCTGTATCTATATCCGTCTATACTAATTGAACACTTGAGCTTCCAATTCAATCGGAAAGATCTTAACGTTAATCCATATCAAGTTTGATTTCATATTCGCTCCTGATATTGTATCAATTATTCAAACATCTGCAAAAGATATTATAAGGCCTCTCTCTCGCTCACTCTCTACTTCTCAAGTCTGAGAGGCTACCATCTAAACGGCCTGAAGAAAAAGGAGGTCAAACTATACAAACTCAAGTACAAACTGTCACAATTGGAGGAAGCAAAGCTAGTAGCGGTCAAGGCCATGGGTGTGAGTGGCGACGGAGACGGCGCCGCGAAGGCAAAGCCGGTGCTTGGATCGTTCATGACGGTGTTTATGCACGCGGACATGGCAGACATGGTGTTCATGGTGCTTGGCCCTTGGGCTCTTGGGTATCATCTATAGTTGTTAAGGTGAACTCTTCCTTAGAAGAAACAACACCCTTCTTGGAAGAAAAGACAACTTAGAAAAAAAAAAAAGTAAAAACGTTTCATCTAGATCCGGAAATTTAGAAAATACATCTTTAGACCTCTAAGCTTGCTAAATATACCAACTTCGGTCTAAAATTTGACATGGCGTGTCACACGGACGTGATGCAACATCACCACTAGCCCTGCACCAAATGACAAGTGGGGCCACCACAATTTATTTTACACTTTTCCTTTTTTTTTTTGCCATTTTCTTTTCCCATGGGCGAGACCGAGCTTGACGTTGGTTACCTCTGGCCGCTTGCCTTGACCCGAAGTTCCCTCGGACCTCGGTCCTGCTCACTGCCATACATATCCTCGACATCAACGCCTCCTCCCATCACAACACCCTCTTCTGCCACCGTTTGGTTGTCATCCACACGTCGCCGGGCCACTGGACCTCGAGCTTCGTAAAGCCCCTAGGAATGGCGGTGACTGGGAGCGAGAGCCTTAGGGTAGCGACGGGGGCCGGAGAGCTGGATGACCGCGGCTGGGCAGAGATGAACGACGACGATCAGGGCGATCTAAACAATGGAGTTTGGGTGAAAGAGCTCGAGCGCATCACGATGGTGGGGAGCTCGATGGTAGCTGGTTGACACGAGCAGAACGATGGCCATGGCGACCTCGAGAACAACGTAAACAACTATGGGGTTGGGAGCCCCAAGGTCAATGGTGGAAGAAGAGAGAAATGCCAGAAAAAGAGTAGGCCCTACTCTCATTTCAGGATTAGCGAGTGTGTTATATTAGCATCCATGTGTCATACCCTGTCGTATTTTGGACCATCCGTGGTACCTTTAGCAAGTTGAGATGTCTAACACACGTACTGATCACTCCGTTCTGGTTTACTCGACAATTTTGAACAAAAAGTTTGTTTACAAAAACTTGGTTATGCATGAAATCCAATGCCTACTTTCCAATTTTTACTCCCATAACAAACAATCATATCCCATTCACACTAATCTATAAAGTTGTTCCACTTACTTACTACCCATTCCAGTAAATAATACTACCTCCATTTCAAAATGTTTGACACTGTTGACTTTTTAGTACGTGTTTGACCATTCGTCTTATTAAAAAAATTTAAGAAATTATTTATTCTTTTCATACCATTTGATTCATTGTTAAATATATTTTCATGTATATATATAGTTTTACATATTTCATAATTTTTTTTAAATAAGATGAACGGTCAAACATGTACTAAAAAATCAACGGTGTCAAACATTTTGAAACGGAGGGAGTATACTAGAGGCAAAATTATCATATCTAAAATATACTATTTTGTTTTGGAGGTATATCTAAAATGTATAATGACTGCCTACTTTTCAAGTGCATAGTCAAAAGTAACAAATAAAAGAGAACGGTTGGGAAAATTTTCAAGTTAATGGACCTGTATACTAAAAGAGATAATCCAAAAAATGCCATTGACAAACGTTCAACTCTAAGAAATACTATTGACTAGTGTGAGTTCCAAGAAATGACACCGTACAAATGACTTTGTCCGAAAAATGCCATCGCCGTTAGGGCTCCGTCCATCCCACGCCGTTAAGTGCTATAAGATGAACAATTTATTTAACGGCATGGGATGGACGGAGCCCTAACGGCGATGGCATTTTTAGGACAAAGTTGTTTGTACGATGGCATTTCTTGGAACTCACACTTGTTGATGTCATTTCTTGGATTTGGACACTTGTCAATGGTATTTCTTAGATTATCTCATAATAAAATAACACCCATGTTATTTTAGGATCATGAATTTTACTAAAGAAAAAAAAGGAAAGGAAACACCCCACAATGCAGCCCATTTCTAACGGCCCAGTCCTCTCGGCCTTCGATTATTCGCGTCAACGGCGAACGGCCCAATCCCCAATACCAAGGTCTGACACAACACCAAAGAGAAAGCGTAAACCCCGTTATACGTAAACGGAACGCGGAGGCGTATGCCGGGCCATCCTGCTCGGAGGCGGCGGGGAATTCGTTTTCATCACAAAATCGACCTCGCCGCCGGCCACCCACTCACCCACCCCGCCGTGAGCGAACCCTACCCAGACCTCGCCGGGAACCAGTCCAAGCGGAGGACGGCGCCGATCACTCCGACGACGAGGACGCCCGCCCGGTACCCTCCCCGCCCCCGCCGCCTCTCGCTTTGGGTTCTGGTTGTGACCTCCCTCTCCCTCGCAGGTAGCGTCTCTCTGGAGGAGATCAAGTACGTGAGGAAGGAGACAAAGATGCTGAGGAGGAGGATCTCGTTATCCAGGACAGGAGGCCGCCGTCACCATCGAGGATTCCAACATCCGCGTTTAACTTCGTGTGTGATTCCTCTTGCCAATATTTTGCTTCATTCATCTTGTGATGCCGGAATTGAAGCGAGCGAGGCGTGCGTGCGTTGCGTGGGTCTGATCTTTGAAGGTTGAGATATGTGGAGAATGAGCTGTTGAAGAAGAGGGGCCAAGAAGATTGATGTGATAGACAAGGAGGAGAAATGACCAGGTCGATGAGCTCAAGGTTTTTAGCCGAGTAGAGCTTCGATGTACTCCTGTAAGCCTAGATTTTTCATGGTTTTGATGTGTTGTGCGTTGTAATGATGGTGCCAATCTGTTTTTTTGCTTATAGGTTAGGAAGAACTCGGAAGAGAGCTCAACGCAGTGGATCACCGGCATTGCTGAAGTTCATCTGCCTATTGTGTAAGTTCTTGTGCTCCTTAGTTTGTTCATGTTTATTAAAGTAAGTTTGCACTGCTTTGTACCATCATATATGCAGATCATCACCCAAAAGTACGTTCTAAACTATACTGGCGTGAATAATCTAGTTATGGAATTCTCTAGGAATATTTCTGGCCATAATTGATGATCTGTGAACCGCTGGTTTTGTTTTACTGCAAGATATTGGTAGTTGTCATATGAAATTCTCCAGGGGCGAAGCCAGGATAAATAATCGCCGGGGTCTAATAACTAATAATACTAACAATAGACTATAGCTTGTAATAATCTAAGGTCCTGCTCTTTTCTCCAAGAAAAGTTGGATGAAGATTAAGATTTTCGTAGCACACTTTTCAAACTGCTAAACGGTGTGTTTCGTGTGAAAACTTTCTGTATGAAAGTTGCTCTAAAATACCATACTAATCCATTTTTCAAGTTTGTAATAATTAAAACTCAATCAATCATATGTTAATACCACCTTATTTTGCGCAAAAAACTTAATCTTCATCTCATCTTCAGAAGAAAAGAACACCAGACTATACATAAGATGGTACAAAATCAACTATGGCATATTCTTTTTTTAAAAAAAAGTCTTGGTTCGGTAGCGGTTACTTACAAAATCTTGTCTACGCCTCCAAATTCATCACAATGGAGGAATACTGGAATATGACATCAGCGCAGGGGAATTTGTGGAGACGGCTGCCAGCCTTGTGGGCTCACATCCAAACGTTGTCTCATTATGTGGGCTGGGCTGGCATATAATGCATACGAGCTAAGCTTAGCTATTTTCTGTTTTGTTGTGTCATTCTTTGTTGTTAATCACAATTGCCTTTAACTAATCAATCTATCGGGGTCTAATGGTATTCTATACCGGGGTCATGGCTGGTAAGATAAACGGAATATACGATGGTTGTGGAAAATCGTCGGGGTCTACTGACCCCGACGCTTTGCTGTAGCTTCGCCCCTGAAATTCTCGACATTAGGTTTAAGGCAGATTGGAGAAGTGGCATTAGTTAGGGAACCCCTTTAGTTCATATGATTATTTGTACTCCTTAGTTTGCAAGTTTTGATATTGGGACATGGGTATTAGTGCTTGACATTTCCGCAAAAAAACGCCTTGTCCTTACCTGTTGAACAGTATATTGAAGTTACAGCAAGGAAGTTTTCTGTTTAGTTCATGGCTCACTACGTTCTTAGGAAAAAAAAGTGTGAACTGGAAGCAGTTGTGTATATAATAATCACATATTTGAAAACCGAGAATGTTGAATTTCACATTTTGCAATGCTTGTGAAATTTACAAGCCAATTGTAGGTAAAATCGATTAGTTCTGCTCCAATCCTTTTGCTTTGCGATGCTATCACTCGATTGTAAGGAGCATCATTCTGAACTTACACTTAACCTTACATCTTCTGAAATCCCATTTGGGGTCCATGTGGGATGTAGAGGCTGGATTGATATCCATTATCTAAAAAATATTCTGAAAGCCCATAAGGGCAATAATTCTTTCAATATATAATACCTTTTTGAACATAGTTTCTGCTACCTGTGATACACTGATCATGATGTTACACTGTTACTAGTCTGTGTGGTACTGTGTTCAATAGCTATAGCAGTTTTCAATCAATATGGCAAAGAAGAATAAAAAAAATGCAACCTAATATACAACTTATCTCATCATTACAGTACAGTCCCAGCAGATATTTCAAGAAAAGAAAACTACAAGCTTCATACACTTCTATATACTAATAGAGCAATGGGAGAAAAAAAAATCCCATCGTCACAAAATTTCAAATGATAAGGAGCATCCTTGCTTGCAGTTCTGACAACTGATTTAAACTGGGGTGTGAATTTGGAAATGCAAGCTGTGTTGTGATGCAAAACCTCAGTGCTGGACCTGCTGATTGCCTCCTTGTTGCAAATTAACCAAGCTAAAATATGTTCCAGAGAGGCCCTTGGCCATGAGGGATGCGTGTGTGCCCTTCTCCACAACTGTCCCTTTTTCGAGCACAGTGATAAGGTCGCAGTTTTGTATAGTGCTGAGCCTGTGTGCGACCACCACACTTGTTCTGCCAATCATCACCCGATCCAGTGCCTCTTGTACCACTTTCTCAGACTGGCTGTCTAGTGCACTTGTAGCCTCATCCAGAAGCAGGATAGCTGGGTTCTTCAGGATGGCACGGGCAATTGCAATGCGTTGTTTCTGCCCTCCTGATAACTGAACTCCTCTCTCACCACACCACGTGTCATATCCATCCTTCAGGTTGCTGATGAAGTCATGTGCATTAGCAGATCTTGCTGCATCCTCAATTTCCGCCTCACTAGCCGTTTCTGTGCCATACACAATGTTTTCTCTGATTGTACCTGCAAATAGTGTTGGCTCTTGGCTGACCAGTCCAATGTGCCGCCGCAGGGCTCGAAGATTATATGCTTTGATATCCCTTCCATCTATCTTCACCGACCCCCTAATTGGGTCGTAGAACCTCTCTATGAGCCCAATGATGGTTGACTTGCCAGAGCCACTTTGCCCAACCAGGGCTGTTGACTTGCCTGGTTGGATGCTCAATGTGAACCCTTTGAAGATTATAACATCTGGCCTTGATGGGTATGCGAAATCGACTCCTCTGATGTCCACCTCGCCTTTGAGCTTCTCTGGCTTGTATCCCTGAGGGTTGTCAGGATCAATTTCTGTTTCCCGGTCAAGAACAGCAAATACTGAAGCAACTGCATCTGCACCCTTAGCTAGGTCTGTTGTCATGCTTCCTGCATCTGCAATCACACGACCTGTGCTTACTAGAATCATGAAGGTTTGGAAGAGCTCCTTAGCACTAATGTGGTGCTCAGCCATAAGCCTGCCACCATACCAAAAGTCAAGGGCCCATGTGCATGTCATAAGGCTCATGGAGGTGCCGAGTCCGAGCCCTGCAAACCATGATTGCCGGATGCTTTCCTTGCATGGTCCATCTTGTGATTGTTCAAAAAGGTGTAAGATGCGCTCTTGGGATGAGAAGGCTGTAATTGTACGAAGATTGGAGACTGCCTCAGCAGCTAGCTTGCTACTTTCAGCTTGTGCATGTATTGATTTCTTGGACATGCTCTTGAGTAAGACACGGCGAGCATAAAAGCAAACAATGATCAGAGGCTGCACTGCTATCATAACAAGGGCCAAACGCCAGGCAATGACCAGACCCATGGTGCATGCAATAAGCACTGCTGAAATAGTCTGGATCACCAGAGCCATTCGATCACCCACGAGAGACCTCACCTACAACAACAACAAAAGTATGGCAGGTCAGTCACAATTCCATTTTAATTATCTACAATTCTACATACTTATTTTGATATATGGACTTACAACGTTGGCGTCCTTAGCTAGCTGTGAGCATATGGCACCACTGGAGTTCTCGTCACGGTCAAACCACCCAATTTCGAAGGTGAGGATCTTTGCAAGCATCTGCTCCCTGATTCTCTTGGTGAGGTATTCCCCCATTGCACCAAAGTTGTAATGCTGACCAATATTTATCAAAAATGAGAGCACTGCTAGACCTACGAAGATGAGTGCGTAGGTCCTTGTTTTGTCCTTGATCTCTGCATGATCTGTCAAGAAGTAGACTGAGATCATGCTTCCCATGGCATATGCATATGCTGGCTGGATGCCTCCAAACACAACTGCGCTAAAACTCCCCATTAGTGCTTGCTTCCACTCTGGTGCATTAAGCATAAGTAGCCTTCTGAAGGATGGCACTGGAAACTTTGGCTTCTCAGTGTTGTCATCATCTCTTGCATCACCCAATGACCTTGCTGAGCTTGACCTGCTAGCTGCAGAGAACCTCCTGCTCATGCTGTGGCTGCTGGACTGCCCTACAGCGGATGTACTACCAGTTACACCAATCTCATCAATCTCATTTGAATCTCTGGTCTGTTGAAGGCGCACAAGAGATGAATAGAGGCCATTATCATTGGCAATGAGCTCATCATGGGGTCCCAGCTCCTTAACCTCACCGGACTGCATGACAGCAATTATGTCAGCATTGCGGATAGTGGATAGGCGATGTGCAATCACAATAGTAGTCCGGCCCATAGATGCCAGGTCAAGGGCCTCCTGTACAACGCGCTCTGACTCAGTGTCCAATGCACTAGTGGCTTCATCAAGGAGGAGGATCTTGGGTGATTTCAGGATTGCTCTCGCAATAGCAATTCTCTGCTTCTGCCCCCCAGACATTTGGACACCACGCTCGCCCACCTGTTGTTTTTATTTCAAACTAGGTCATTACTAGGATAGGAATGCTGATATGATAAACGTGTTTGAAATGCTTAACAGTATGTGCAAATATTGACCTGAATACGTTCTTAAAAAAAACATGCTCAGTTGATAAGTCCTATAGACACTACGAAAGCATAATTATGCTAAGGATATTGTTATCTTGTTTCAAGGGTGACATCAGTTTTGTTTTTCGAGAAAAAGTTGGCTCATCATTTGATTGTTAGACGTGATTATTCTTACCCTTTAGTACTAATCACAATCAAACATAAGCACTAACTGATGAGAGTGAACTTCATAAACTGTGGGTGTCGGTATCCCATCTGTTCCATGAAGATTTCTAAAATCTTTGTGCAGCATTTATAAATACTTTCCCAGAATACTGAGTTCAAATCATACCCTTATATGTAATAATACTCTGTTCCCTTGCCCACATCAAAAGCCTGGTTTTACAACTGATCGAAGCTCTGAGGCGCAGTGTTAAAAAATAGTCACCACTGCTTTAGGGGATGGGATAGGCACATCAGGTTATCTTGATTCCTTAGTAATTTTTTTTCAGTAGTTGTACAGTTATGCTTGACATATTTTAAAAGGTTCAACTAGTATTCTGCATTTCTGCCGTACTGATATGGACCATCTTTCTTTCAGATTTATCTTCTAGGAAACAAGTTATGTTTCCTGGCAAATAAAAAAGAAGTCAAGAGGCAAAACTTCTATACAAATAGAAAGATGCAAGGTAATGGTTATCAAGTATCAACATGAAAGGGCCTTTTCCGTATTTGTACTGAGTGAGTATGAAAGGTCTAGTTTGGTCCTCTAATATTAGATCTAAAATACTACACGTGTGTCAATGATCAGTGCGTACATGCTCTGAAAAAAGCTTGACGAACTAATAGTTACGATATTTATCATTGAATACTGTAGACGCACTAGCAGAATTTTACTATTTGTCATTTTGTAGCACTCTTTCCTATCATGTTCCTACGAGTGCTTGAACAATGAAAAATTAAAGTAAAGTTATCAAGTGCCTTCCATTATTATTGTCGAACTCACAGCATTACAGATATTAGGTGGTAGGTATCTGATGGAGAGGATATTTTTTAGTGGCCTGTCAGGTCATCTTGTTAACAGGTTTGCCCACATCAAAATCTAATGTTAAGTGCCCCACAGCAGGTTTGCACAAAGTAGAAATTGCTAGTGCTGCGGGTCCAACCATGAATAAACCTTTCATGTTTCAAGGTTTACATGCATGCCACCTAAGGATCCATATCATTACAGTGATTTTCCATTATTAGCCAAAAAAGAGAGATACTCTTTTACCATTATAAGTTTTGGTTATTTTGAATGATTCGCATTGGCAGCAAAGGGACAAATCAAAACTATAACGTGAGAATCATTTTAATTTTCCATAGGTAAAACTGCCTTTTGAATGCGCTCATGTCACACGCACATGGGCAATTTGTTCTGTGAAGGTCTAATATATTGCTGTCAAAATCGTTAGAGCATGATAGGTCCTGGGTGAAATCCTATTTCTGGGAAAGTTGGAGCACCATAAAATTGTTGACTGGGAATCCCTTTTCTGGTTTCTAGATTTGCAAAAAGCCTCTAGCTGTTTACCTTCAGTGTCCACCGACCATGGAGTCACACCCTGAGTGGTGGGCCAATGGTTCCTTGCCTTTTTCACTTGTGCTCATTGTGTTTTAAGGTTGCTAGTTTTGTTGCCATGGTTACGGTTGCTATAAGTGTTTCTTGTTCTTCAGGTTTTTTGTCTGGTTTTCCCAAATTAACCGTTCACTGCATGGTTTGGCCTCATTCTCTCCTTAAAATGAGAAACCTTATTCTTTAATATAACACCGGCAAATTCGCTGTGATCTTTCGAAAACAAAACTTGGACTAATCGCTCTACGACTCCTATGTCCCACCATCAGCAATTTCCCAGAGCAGATGCTTTCAATTTTGATACTGCCATCACTAGAAATGAATCTCGATGGAATGGTCTTTATAGCAGCCTTAGAGGTAGTGCTGCAGCTGTACGTTATATGGAAATATGGCCATCTACATCATGGAGGATAAGTTGAGTCGTGATCATGTTGGAAGTGAGCTAGAGAAACCAGGCATTAAGCAATTGAGGTTATGAGCGTGGATCGCTTTTGTCTACGTCCACATGCGGAAGCAGTAGGTCCCACTATAGAGTGTATAACCACAGATTTTTTGTCTAAGGGATATATTCAGTTCTATGTCCTGATTCTTTTTGCAAGTCATGTATGGAAGGTATCTACTAGATCATTCATTCAATATTGAGAATGAAATTATTTCTCATCCAATTTTGGATGGATGGTGGACTGGCAGGTCTGCTGGAGAGGAACTATGCTGAAGCAGCGGCAAGGAAAGCTGCACCTCAAGGTGACTACCTGTTCATCCCAGGCAATGTGTAACAATTTAGGTGTTTCTGTGACAGCCCAGAGTTATTTTTTGTGTTCTTTTTTGTTCTGCTGTGGTTATTCATGCAATGTATACGATCTTATGATGTGATTATCAGATGCACCGAGTTTAAGCCTTTAGCTTGTTTGTTTTATTTGTTCTCACTTTCAGGACTGCCATAGTCTTCAGCGCCTGATTGGGGGTATGTATTTTCACTCTTCAGGTGTCCATAATTTTTACTGCTTTACTGAAAACATCTTGTAGTGAACTCCTTGTTCCATGATCTTTTCATTGCTCTTAGTTCCTGATTAGGTTGTATCATACCAGAAATATGAAGTATGATTAATTATATATGTTTGTTCCCTAATAGTCCTGGGATACTTAGATAATTTAGAGTGCTCAAAAGTACCCTTCCCTAATGTAAGCCTTCAGCTCAACCTATTCACCGAGACATGTACATAATGGATTCCTATACTATTTTAACCATGTGAAGCACTTTCAAGCTATTGATTTTTTTTAATTGATTGCTGTCCTTTCCTGTATAATGTCATACCATAATTATATGGTTTTCTTGTTACTTCCAGGGTTTTTTTTGGGTTTTTTTTTTATTTCAGTAGGGATAACATTAAGGTCTTGTTTGGATTTAAGCCAAAACTTTTTTGGGGTTTGCTACCAATTTTTTTAAGGTTTACTTTTTGGGGTTTGGTACCAATTTTTGTTTGTGCCAAAACTTGCTAAGGTAAAAACTGGCTTCAAACCAAACAAGCCATAACATAATTTAGGCGTGTCATTATTTTGGGGAACAAAAGGCAGACAGCTCTCTGAATCTCAGATTGCATCAGTGCCTTTTTTTTTTCTTTTTAATTTTCTTCTCTTGAGCGCACAAGCAGGCAGGAGTGCAGGACCGTGTCCTCTGCCAGTGACGTGGCGCCTGCAAATTATAGCTAGCCAGCACTAATAACAGATGGATGGAGTAATGTGTGTGTGTGATTATGTGTTGCTTCCAAACAAAGTATATACTACACTAGAAACAAAAGGTGTTGCTTCCAAAAACAGCTTTTACTCCTTGCTATCAGGCTTGAAAATAAATTAATAATACTCCCTCCGTATCTACCTTTATCCTAAGTCAATTTTTAGAAATTCGTGTAGTTTAACAACATGTAAATTGTATATTACAAAAGTGATGGCCAAAAATACAAATATTTAATTTAGGATAAAGCTAAAATGACTGATCATTTAAACGGAGGGAGTATTAGAATGGTGTCCCAAAGCCACAAGCAACCTTTTTTTTTAAAGACTAGTTGCCACCTAATCTTGTCTGATCAGTTGGGGTACAACTTATTTGGCTAGATTATGTTCGAAATATTCTACTATTCTAGTCCTGCTGTCACATTATGAACCTACGACTAAACTACTAACTCCTATAGACGTTTCAAAATGTTGGGTATTTGCACATGGATCACAGAAACTCTAAGAAACAGTTCATGCACTCACTCACTCATGTACCTGGAGTTTGTCCCCTGGATTCCCTTGACTTTCATGTGTGTGAATTTCATGATCATAGTTTTATAGCACTGTGCTGGCTGGGGTCATGTTTCCCATACATATGTGATATGTTGAGGATGTGTCTTTTCACTGAATCAGATAGCACTTCCCAACTGTAGTTCAGTTTTTTTATTGTCTAAGGAAAAAGATGCATATATAGCATGCATGCAAGTTACTTACTCCAATTGCAATTTATCCATTTATTGGTTAAAAAAAAATTGGATTCATGACATGCATGCAAGTTACTCTAGTTGCAATTCAGCCATTTTTTTTATTTAAAAACAAATGAGAATAGGATGCATCACATGCATGCAAGTTACTGCTAGCTTATGGTCATGATAGCAACAGAAATCTTTGAAAAGAAACCTGGACATTGACTTGCAAAGATAAGAAACTTTGTGCTGAAATGACTGCATATTTGCATATATGCCAAATTGGCTTAGTGGAAGTAGTTGTATTACCAGTGGAGAGATTGATGCTAATTCTGAGATAATTTTACCTGTGTGTCGTAGCCCTGAGGCAGCTGGGAGATGAAGTTGTGTGCGTTGGCCGCCTTGGCGGCGGCGACCACCTCCTCCGCCGTGGCGTCCTCCTTTCCGAACAGGATGTTCTCCCTGATGCTGGTGGCGAACAGCGCCGGCTCCTGGCTCACCAGCCCCATCTGCGCTCGCAGCCACTTTAGCCGGAGCCGCCGGATGTCCACGCCGTCGACCGTCACCTCGCCGGCCGACGGGTCGTAGAACCGCTCCAGCAGCGCGATCACCGTCGACTTGCCGGACCCGCTGCCGCCGACCAGCGCCACGGTGCGCCCCGCCGGCACGCGGAGGTTGAAGCTGACGAAGATGGGGCTCTCTGGCCGCGACGGGTAGCAGAACTCCACGTTCCGGAACTCCACCTCGCCGGTGACGTTGGCCAGCTCCTCACCGGTGTCGCTCTCGGAGTCGATCTTCGGCACCCGCCGGATCACCTCCAGGATCCTCTCCGCCGCCGAGCTCGCCTCCGAGAAGTACTTCACGTTGGACAGCCCCGACCCCAGCGCTCTGCAATCCCATGCAAAAGGTACGTCAATGGCGTCTCGCCACCGTCAAGAATTATGAACAATGGATCAAAGTCACCGTTGATGCTTTTTACGCACAGGCCACCGACGACAATGGCGGCGGAGACGGCGAAGACGGTGCCGCCCTGGTATCCATGGTACATGACGAGGCGGCTGCCGTACCAGACGTTGAAGGCCCAGATGGCGAAGGTGATGCCGTTGCTGCCGACGGCGATGCCCTTGGCGAGCCCCTGCTTGAGCCCGAGCCGCGCCGACTCCTCGAGCGCTGCCGAGAACTGAGCCATGGTGGTCCGCTCCGCCACGAACGAGTACACCGTGCGCGCCGACGACACGGCCTGCTCGGCGATGGCGCCGGGGCGGGTGTACTGCTCCCTGATCCGGCGGGCGAGGCCTACGAGGATGCGGCCGTACATGAACCCCGGGATGATGAGCAGCACCACCGACGGCAGCGCCACCAGCGTCAGCCGCCACAGCAGCGCGAACCCGACGGCGTAGCTGCCGGCGAACATGGCGGCGTTCATGACGAAGTTGGGCACCTTCTCGCTCAGCACGTCCTGCACCACGAGGCTGTCGTTGGACACGCTGGTGATCACCTCCGCCGTCGACCCCTTCTTCAGGTCGAAGTACTCCACGTCTTGCCGGAGCACCGCCCGAAGGTACCGTGCCCGCATCCGCGACGCCTGCCGCTCCGCCGTCCTCGCCCAGCAATACCCCTCTGCTCACACACACGACACCCCTCGCCGGCGGCGTCAGCTCGCCGTCGCCGCAGCATTGGCATGCAACAGGTAAATTGATCATAAATGCAAGCTCACCTAGGAACGCCATCACCCAAGAGGCGGCGGCCAAGAAGACGAGGTTCCTGGCGTTCTGATGAATTCGACATCATTTCAAATTTCAACGGCAAATTCAATTTCAATTTAATTCAATTCAATCATCATTTCAGTTCAGGATCGAGCTGGGCGGCGAGGAGCTACAAGGTACGTACCACGTTGACCTTGGAGCTGAACTCCTTGACGATGTCGGCGCCACTGCCGAGGTCGTTGAAGATGCGGCTGGTGATGAGCAGCATCACCGGCGTCGAGATGCCGTCGCCCATGGCGCCCAGAAGCCCAAGCACCATCAGCGCCACGTCCGCCGCGTCCGCGTGCATGAACACTGTCATGAACGACGAGAACACCGGCCTCGCCTTCGCCTTGCCGGCGCGGCCGTCGCCGCCTCCCATGGCCGTCGCCGGCGAGTTCTCAGCTATAGCTTGGTAGCTATCTAGCTCAATTTGCTGCCTCCAAGTGTGACAGCTAGTTGTAATTGAGTTGGTATAGCTTTGGCCTCTTCTTTTATTTTTTTCAGGCCGTTTAGATGGTAACCTCTCTGACTTGAGAGAGTTAGAGAGGCCTTGTATATATATAGTACTCCAGTTTAGTTGCCATGCCAGCAGTTGCATGCACTAGTAAGCAACTAGTCACTCGGTTTCATATTACAACTCGTTTTAACTAAGTTAAGTCGTTTTAACTAAGTTTATAGAAAAAACATAGTCGTATTTTTAATAAAAAAAATATATTATCAAAACATATTTAATGTTTGGTTTAATTAATTAACATTGGTGTTTTTGATGTTACTAATTTTTTTTATAAACTTAGTTGAACTTAAAATAAATTGGTTAGGAAAAAGTTAAAGCGACTTGTAATATAGAACGGAGGAGGTAGCTATTGGTCAAGGGGATGTGCATCCATGTTTGGTAGGTAGCCGTGGTGGCTTTGGTGTGTCATTCTCTATCTTTTCCACACACACACTTCAAATTTGCTGGCTTTTTAGAAGAACAATGATAATGTTTCGCTTTTATTTTGCTCATGGTAAAAAGATTGTGTTTCGCTTTTCGAGGGGCAAAAATTAAGTCTAATTGATGCTAGTGATTAATAAGATCGTGATCGCGAGGAGGATTGAGATGTCTCGATGGACATAATAGAATCTTAGGTTCAAGGAAGTTACACTCTTTAATAAAGACTTCGCTTGCAAAGATGTAGGCCAAATGAAAGAGACTTAAGCATGCTTGTTGATATAATACTAGTTTATTTTGAGAATTAGGATTTAATTTGATGCACTAAACCTAGAGTAAAAACCATAAGATGACCCAAATCTGTGCCAATATATTTCTAGTTGGTTCATAATTAATCAACGGAATTTGTATGCAGTTTTTCTCTTAAAATGCCTATAGGAGTTAGGCGTCATGCCACACCACACTACTGAAACTGAATTGGTGCCGGTTGGAAACCGGCTATAGATGTCGGATATCCTAACCGATACCCAGTAGACGACACCTTTGGCTTCAGTCATCGATCCCGCCGGCATCTTTTACTTACAAAGGTGTCGGTTTTGAATACATAACCAACACCTATACTGTCATATAGGTGTCAGTTCTTAAATTGATTGGCGCATGGACAGCTTTACATGTGACTTTTACAGTTGACAGTTCGTAAATACAACTGGCACCTATAAGAAGCATATATGTGCCATTTGTACACCGGGCAGGACACGTGACAAGGGTTATAGGTGTCTGTTTGTAAGTAAAACCAGCACCTATATATGTTAGCAAGAAAAAAAATAAAAATGATAGGACCTACCAATTTCACATACAAATCACACAATAACATAAATTCACGTCACTTCAAACATACAACCACATTCACATTCAACCAAACTATATATATTCAATTCCACATCCACAACCCTCATCCCATCCCCCCCCCCCCCCCCCCACCCACACACACACATAAAAATTTGTAAATTCCTAAGTCTAAAAATTCGAAGTCCAAAATTCAAACTCGTACGGTTATTTGATCATTGAAAGTTGATCTGATAACGAAGTATATCATGCCGCCTAAAGGTCGACCACATATTTGATTATCTTATCACCCATTCAAATTTATCATTCTTAATCCGTCGCCTACAAATAACAATAAAACCATCAATTAGGAGTTTGTCTTCACGGTAGATGGTTTTACCATAGTACTATAGCAGGGCATGGCACAAATTAATTAAGATAATAAAAAATTAATGACCAAGCCTAAATCGACATGTGCTATAACATTCCACGCACACATATATTAAGCCTAACAAATTTCTCCATCAGGATCTATCTATTCTTCAACCCTGTCTCAATCAGCTAGAAACAGGAGTACCATACAAAATGAAAAAACTAAACCTGATTCAACAACAGAAATTAATGAATCATCAGTTAACTACCACCACTCTGTATAAAAACCAAATTTTTTTAATGCATATGTTTGAAGACTAATCACTGCTCCTAAACAGGAGACGGCAAGGTTGACTTGGGGATGAAATATGTATAGGATGTGAATATCTTTTTGGAAGGCCCAAGGCCTAATGCGTCACTAGTGACGACTGTGCTGCGCTGTAGTGCTTGGCCTCGTTTCCTTGGGGCGTGAAGAGAAGTAATGCGAGGATAAGAAGGTAGACGCAGCTGTACACAGACAGCTGCATGCATTCTCATCTAGCTAGCCGAGGCAAATTGAGATCCATGACGCTGACCTCGCCATTAAAGATAATATATATCACGGGGTTCATCTCACAATTCATCTGTTGATATGAACTAATTACTTTTTACTAATTAGCATAGCTAGTCGTCTGTCCGCGCGTTGCACGGGCTATTATCATTTATTCACTCCGTCCCATAATATAAGGGGTTTTGAGTTTTTACTTACACTGTTTGACCACTCATCTTATTAAAAAAAATGTGCAAATATAAAAAACAACAAGTTGTGCTTAAAATATTTTGGATAATAAAGTAAGTCAAAAAAATAAATAATAATTCCAAAATTTTTTGAATAAGATGAGTGGTCAAACAATGTAAACAAAAACTCAAAATCCCTTATATTATGGGACGGAGGGAGTATATTATAACTATTAGATTTTATTAAATTTTAACATATATTGAGTATGTATTGTTTTATTTTTTTTCTTAAGATATATGTAAAGTCTATTTTAAAGATCTAACGGAAAATTATTTATTTTATCTATAGTTCAAAAAATCAGAATCAGTGAACACACAATAATATATATAATTCATCCTACTAATGATTTTATCTCTTCATATTTATTAAACTAATAATTTGAAAATTCAGAATTAATAAGTATCCATTTGTACTAATACAATGTAGGAGTATTGATTTAGCAATTTTCTTAATTTCATTTAGATATTCAAAATTAATAAATACATAGTTATACTCGGTTTATACCTATAATTATATTTTTTCCATAATTGAATAGGTTGACAAATTAAAGCAGCAAGTTGTAGGCATGGATTATTCATGATGTCTACCACCTCCGTCCCAAAATACTTGTCGTTTTGAGTTTTTGTCTGTAACTTTTGATCATTCGTCTTATTCAAAAAATTATAAAATTATTATTTATTTTATTTGTGACTTGCTTTATTATTAAAAGTACTTTAAGTGTGACTTATTATTTTTTATATTTGCACTATTTTTTAAAATAAGACGAATGGTCAAACATTGTAAGAAAAAGATCAAAACGACTCGTTACTAATTTGGGACGGAGGTAGTACGTTTCAGTTCTAAGTCTTCAAAGTGTTGTTTTTTCTTCTACAATTATGAGGATGATAGAGTTTGGATTTGTAGGTCAATTCATTAATAACGGTTTACGTACATACTTCCTCCGTTTCACAATGTAAGTCATTTTAGCATTTCTCACATTCATATTAATGCTAATGAATCTAGATAGGTATATATGTCTAGATTCATTAGCATCAATATAAATGTGAAAAATGCTAGAATGACTTACATTGTGAAACGAAGGAAGTACGATCTATCGTAAATTATATCGCTAGCTAACCGGGTCTCGTCATTATCAGATTCATCGTTTGCACGTTGATTTAATTTATCTGTCGCAGCTAAAAATTTAAATTGTCAAACTTAATTTTAGAATTAATTTTGAGATTTTTTTTATTATAGTGTTTTTCATCTTTGTCTTTTTAGTTGTTAATGAAGAAGACAGGTAGCTAGAAAAGTTTTATTTATAAATTAGTTTCGATTACTTTGTTTATTTTTTTTCACAGCTTTTCACCCGTAGAGCAAACGATGGCTCCATAAAGCTGAAATATGAGCCTCTCGGGTTATCAAACATGATGGCGATGTTTGATGATAACATCAAGTATTAATTAATGGTCACATAAACCTTAAGGTTGTTACTTTCACAACGACCCGTGGATGACCTTGAATTTCCTTGAGTTTTTTCAGAATATGAATTGTCATGGCACGTGTTTGCTACCGGAATATAGTTTTTAGCCTTGTCGCCATTTCAATGAGCACATAGTAATTAATTAAGTTACTTCAGCTAAACACACAAGTGTACTCGTTATGTCAATTCTCGAATCAATCAGCTGATTCTGTAGACCATATATTAGGTTCAAAGATCTTAGCTGCCACGTATGCAAGGCCTTAATTGAGGTTGAGGCATCAACTAATTTGATGAACTTGCTAACATATGCTACCTCTGTTTTTTAACACGCGTCGATCATTGATTGATTTTTTTTCGATACACGTTTAACCGTTTACCTTATTTAAAAAAACTTATATAATTATCATTTATTTTACATTGATTTATTTTATCACTAAAAATATTTTAAGCATAATCTATATATTTTGTATTTGTACAGAAGTTTTAAAAGTTAACAATCCATTAAAAAAAAGTTAGGAAATGAAGGAGTACATTTCAGTATGATATTAGAGCCAAAGGTTTTGATTCAATGTCCTGCTAACAGAAATTAAATAAAAAATATATAGTATATTTTTATTCGAAATATATCTATGGCTCGAGGGTGCCTCCAACGTGAGGTGGAGAGTGTTGGAAGCGCATTCTAGCTAGATGGTAGGGCGTATTAGCTATAATGCTTATAGGTACGAATTAAATATTATCTATTATAAAGCTAAAAAATGTTTATAAAATGTTGTCCAAACAATTAATGTTGTTATAGAAAGTTTTTTAATCAAAATTATATTTTGAGAAGTATGGCATGCATGATTAATCGGTATCCCTTTCCCTAGCCTTCCTCTTTAGCTTAACCTTGTGAGTTGATTTGACAGGTGTACATATGCAATTTAATATTATTAGACAATAAATCTTTAGGTTAACCAAGCACTAGCAGAAGACTTAAGCCACACCAGGTAATATGAAAGTAGTAGCTAGCTAGGCAGCACTTTAGAGTACACCTCTATGGTTAACAAACTACAATAGGTCAGATGCTACATCTTAGGAGTTAATCATGCAATTGGCCAAAAGAGAGGCACACAGCAGAGCATTGAAATTGCATAAAGAGGTGATAGAAAGTTGAAGAATAGATCCTACCAAATTCACAAAAGTGCATGTTCTGTGCAGATTCTCCATCTCCCCAAGTTGGGATATTTTTCTATGCAGATTGAAAAAGTGGAGGAATGGAATCTCATGCTTTCCTACTGCTGCTACTGGAGCAGCACATCAATGACTTATCTGATCTCCTCCTGTAGTTCAGTGTAGTGGTGATCACTGTTCTTCCATTGCTGTAAATAATATTGTAAGGATTAATTGGTTCCATATATATCGTTTGCAGTACATAACCTACTGATTTAAGCAAAATTAAAGGAATTGGCACTGATGCTTTCCCTTTCTTTATGTTAGTACATAGTATTTTTTTGGTCAATTAGTACATAGTATTTTTTTGGTCAATTAACATCTCATAAAAGTAGGGATAAATTCGCATTGCTCAACTGGCTTTCGTTCCATGCCCACAATATGTCAGTCATTGTGATTCTGACACATATGGCTCCAACCCTACATGTCTTGAGAATCAATGCTATATCGTAGACATATATCTGATAACATACTGTGACTTAAAAGATTGCTCCGGCCTAAAAGATACTCTTATTACATTTCTTAGTTTTGCATAGAAAAAGCGATGTAGTTTTTTCCAATATTAATTGTGAGCCACAAGGCAATTAACTCGGAGTTTAAGGGTAATATTATTCACCGAATTATTAAAACAGATTATCCCCTCAGCACTTTTAAAAATTATGTTTTATGAACAAAAATATTTTTCCATATCTTTTAGGCTAATTGTTAAAGCCTATTTGTTAAATGTATTTGTCAAAATAGTTATTAATTTATTCGTACAATAAGTACATAGTTCCGTGCGTACCAATAATTCACTTAATAATCTAAACAAAGAGACATGCACCACCCCTGTCAATTACACCACCGTTGAGACATGTCGCATTCAGAAAATTTCCATCTCCATTAGTTAACATGCAATTTCGTGTGCAGATTTTTTCTGCCAATATTCCGTGACGTGGGAGAAGAAAGAACCTGGTTGCAACATCTCCCAGCAAAAAGGGGAATCAAGATTCAAGAATAGCCACACGAAATGGAGATCGTTATTAGCAGAAGGTTCAACGATTGATGTAGCCTCTCACCTTCTGCAATGCAAGCGTAATTATTTTGGCCACTCCGATCTCATCTCTCCCACATCAAGTAAGCTGGTCAACAAGAACAACTAATTATGGCTTAATTAACTATGGTCGATAGAGACCTACTATCTCCGTCACAAAATATAAGAAGTTTTGGTTGGATGTATACATCCTAATACGTACTATGAATCTGGACATGCTTAGATTCGTAGTACTAGCTAGAATGTGTCGCAACCAAAACTTCCTGTATTTTGGGATGGAGGGAGTAATTATTAACCTTCTGATATTTACATATAATAGCTCTAGAATTGTGGAAGGAACGGAACTCCAGGGTTTTTGACTCTGCGCTCTCTTCGGTCTCAGTGGTTTTAGAGTCCATCCTTTCGGAAGGCTAGCTGTGATCGTTAGCTAGCGTTGCTTCCCTTGGGGATTTGTGTTGGGAGTGTAGCGCGGCTCTGCCCACTCTCGCTGATTGGAGTAGCGTTACCCGTCGTACGAGTTTTTCTTTTTCTTCCTTGGTTTTTGTCTTTGTTTTTCTCCTCTCGGCATAAGCCGGTCTAGCTGATTGCATTGTGTTAGGAAAACTCTTTTCTTCTAATATACTGACATGCAATCCTTTACGCGTTCGCGAAAAAATACATATAGTAGAAAATAAATTGTGTGGTAACTTAATTAACTGTGGTAGTATTTGTTTGAGGTTATTTATATGCATGTTTCCCTGAAAATTGATATAGCAGTACAACATTTTAGATTAAAATCACAATGGATTAAGAAACAGGATAATGCATTGCCAAAGGTTCCATGGGTACTGTACAAAAAGGCCTCCTTTGATTGGTCATCCATTCCTTTTAGGATGGAGAAAAGCTAGACATGAACCGATAATTAACCTACTTTTTATTCCCCTTGCTACTTTGATATGTTATCTATGTGTAAATCATGACCTTTGAAGTGGCGAAAGCCAAAGAGATCGGCTCTGATCGATCAAATTTTGCCGTCAATCGGGCCATGCATCGATCCTTACCCATCCCCGCTTTGTTTCACTTTGCAACAAAAGAATTAGTGATATATACTATGCAAAAGTTCGTCTCAAGGGAAAGTATCCCTGTTTTTCGTCTCGTCCAAAAAAATCATCCAAGAACTTGAAGAAATTTACTGAAATAGAACAATATGTGATACATCGCTCCATAAGCATATGCAAGTTAAATTCAACTAGTAAAAACAAGAAAATAATTGATTTCGAATAGACCGTATAATTCACAATATTTTTTTTATTTTTGTTTCTAGTTATATATGTGTAATTTCAATTTGCATGTTTGTGGGGGTGGCATCAAATATTGATTTATTACCGGCCTTGCTTAGTTTTTTTTTATAATTTTTACTCCCTCCATACCCGTAAAGGAAGTCGTTTTGGACAGTGGCACGGTCTTCAAAACACAACTTTGACTTCTTGTTTCTATAAAAATATTTATTGAAAAGTGATATATGTATACTATTATAAAAGTATTTTTCAAGACAAATCTATTCATATAATTTTTATATTTTTAAACTCAACAACTTAAGAGTTATTTATAATTTATATTCTCAAGGTTTGACTTAAACATTTTCCTAAACAATTTCCTTTACGAGTACGAAGGGAGTATGACTTTCTAGATGAAATGCGCTAAACAAGGAGACGTTCTTCGCATGCTTGGCCTTGCAACCTTCATCAGCTTGCATTGTACATACATGTTAGATAAATGCATGCATTCCTTTTTTTTCTTTTATTATAACGAAATGTGCATAAACATCTGCTAGTACACGTACTACGTATAGATTGCTGGCATGCCTCTTAACACACACTTGTGCAGTTAGGACACTAAGTAGTACGTACTATATGTACTATCATTTATCGGCCGTTCGTTCTTCACATTGGTTGCGACCTTGCAACATATGCAGCGATCGTACATGGAAGATAAACCCATTCATTTCGTCTTTTTCTTAATTTTATTGTACGGAAATGAACATAGACATACATGTACTTGCTGATATAGTACACTAAGAGCATGCCCCCTTAACACACGCTTAATAGATAGAGACGAGAGAAAAAATATAATAACTTTCTCTATATATTGATGAAGTGTGCATATATGAATGCTTTGCGAGAATTTGAATCCTTATTGGTGGGGTCATCCAGAAACAATACCTAAATGCATATATATTTATATTTATAGTAAAAATGTAAATATAATGCAATCAAAATTTGCTTTTATTTTAGGGATGATCATGAGGTCGCTTCTTTTTATTTGGTTCACTTTTATGTGGTTTTCCCCTTTGTCCTGACAAAGATATTAGGTGCATGTCGATTCTACCCTCCTTTATTATATGATAATGAAAAGCTAATCAGGTACATATGTACATGCTGTCCTGCCTTTCTTCAACCATACAAATCAAACCATCAACGATCACTAGCGTGCATGAATTGATATATAGAAGACAATTAATTAATTAATTAAAAAGACATGTTTTTCATCCCTCAATTCTGGACTCGGTTTGTGTTATATTCAAATTCGATGGCAAGGGGCTAAAACAAGCCTAAACAACTTGAGCTTGAACCTTGTAATCTAATTAAAATCACAATAGATAAAAAAATAGATTTGATCTAATTAAAATGGCTATCCCTATACCTTGTAATATATTTGATCTAACTCCGCCCTTGCCGGTGGCTAGCTACTATCTGGTTAATTTAGAACATAGACGCCACATTATTATGATGTGGTTATTCTCATGGAGAAGGGCATAGAATCCATTCCTGATGCAAGAAGATAAAGAAAATATGCTATGCATTATTCTAAGAGGATAGAAGCAATTAATCACAGGAACATATGCATGCATCTTTCTCAAGAAAATACAAGGTACAAATTTATTGATGATGGTTCCCTCGAAAAAAAATATATTGATGATGTAATTGACATCTGGTTGCTGATGCATGCATCTATCCCATTATATTAGCTAGCTAGATGACAGCTAGTGAACTTGTTCTTCCACTTAAAAAAAAACAGTGAACTTGTTCTAGAAGCAGAAACTTTAATATTTGTTGCTCTAAACACAAGAGTTTGTAGTACTATGAGATTATAAAACTAAATCTTGTTTAAATTACTTAGAAAAATCGATTAGTAGTCAGGGAGTACTGCATGTGTTTCTCTAGTGGTAGCAGTTTGAATGCTAAATGTGGCAAATTGGCAACATTATTAGTTGTGCTCTTGATTACTTCTAGCTACCCTAAATGATCTGATTGAGGTATTTTAGAAATGCTTTAATTTGCATGCATGCCTAATATCTACAAGACATTCACAACCACAAATTTCATTAGTCTCGTATACATAACATTTTCAAACTGATAACATAAAGGAAGTCCTTGCTCCTGTCATCCCTGATTAAGTTCAAATTAATTAATTGTTAGGAGGGACAAGTGCCAGCAGATTAACGGTGTCGCTTTTTAAATGAAAATTTATCTCTAATATAATACTAGCCAATGTTATTATATCACCAAATTAAGTCTTCAGTACACATTAACATGGCGACTCCGTTCCGTGATTAATTAAAGGGAGCCAGCTGCTGCTATAGCATGCACAACTGTATGATTGAGCTAGCTAGCTTCTAGAAGCTCACAAATATTTTAGAAGAGAAATAATGACAGGATAAAATAACTCCTACTGGCTAAATTCTAAAATTAGGAGGGTCAAGCTTCTTTCGCGTACACAGATTTGCTGCCGCAAACATGTGCAAATTATCGGATCAAGAGTTGACGATGTATAATTAATTAATTAATTTAATTTAACACGATAAAAAAGTGGAGGTGGCTGTATATTAGTAGATGCCAATGACAGCCTCGCTTTATTATCATGATTTTTGCTCGTACAGCTCTACAATTTTTCCTTGAAAAATGTGATTTTTTTTAAGAAACACGGAACAAACATAAACACTCACACATGCGCACACTCACTTCTATAAATATATACACCATATACACCTCCGAGTCATAGATAGTAATATTAACGGGGGCATGTATATACAATGTGTGTTGTCCATTTCTTAAAAAAATATTAATGTTTTCTTTGAATTTAGGTGGTTTTTTTATATCTGAATTATGACAAACTCGGATAATTATAACGAAATACAACTGCTAGGAACATCTTACGACAACGATAGTTACACAAACATTAAAAACATTGAAGTTAAACTTTTCGTGATTTATATGCATATATGAGGAAGGAGTGTTATTATTCCAAAACTATGGCCTGGAAATTAAGAAGTGTCCCGTTGACATTTGTGATCAGTATAATATATATGCAAGCTAGCAAATATAAATAATACCACCTATACAATACCAAATTAAAGTATGTATATCATGAAATGTGTAGTGGAGAGGCTTGGACTGTCACCATTCATGTACATTGCATAGACTCTGGTCTCAATGTCATGTATGACAAGTTATAGTTTAGTCTCATCCACATGGGGGATGAAAAAAAAAACTCAAGAAACATTATTTTGGTTTCTTAATCACTACCAATATTTTTTCCCTTCATATATAGAAATTGTATCCTTTTATTGTTCCATATTCTAAACAAACTCAAGGACATCTCTAGATCGATGTCTCAATGATATATATATATATATATATATATATATATATATATATATATATATATATATATATATATATATATATATATATATATATATATATATATATATATATATATATATATAGTATAGTAACCCCTTTGGTGACATGTCTAGCTAGACTAGTATAGACTAGAGTGACTGTACTGCGCATGAGATTGTGAATGCATGGCTCGGTAGATTTGCCATTGGCTTTGCACTCACATCATCCACTACTAGAGCTAGTACACCATGCATGACAACGATGTGCCGATATACCCTTTTGTAAATAAAAAATATTCATTACCAAGTAGTCCCTCCATCCCAAAATTTATTTTGGGACGACTCCTTCCATCATAAAAAGAATTATCTAGATTCATCCCAAAGAAGTTAGTACTATCTATAATTATAATAGAAGAATCAATCTAAAACATTTATCTTTAATTTCTAACATGATGGATCTTATCTATTTATATAGCCACCTCAACTACTGATAGTAGAATATTTTTTCCTACTAGTAATAAAACTCATAAATAAACACTTATGATCACTTATGCCGGCGATAATTAATACCATAGGTAGTAGAATATATACTATCAGTAAATACCATCGTAAATGTATTTTTAAGGAAAATCTCTAATTGTTTTTTAACAGTGTTAGATACAACCAAGAAGATTATTCGTTGATTTTGGCAGTCTATATGTATTGTACCAGCATATAACGTAAAAGTTGTAGTTTTATAAAGTTGTAGTTTTATGATAATTTCCCACTCTGTCGCTGCAGCAAACTGATAGTTTTGTCAATAAAGTTATAGTTTTCTGAAACTTACTCAACATAAAACAATTAATTTTTTCACCGTTAAATAAATCAGTTGGCCGCCAAAAAAAAAAATTCTGGATTCTGGTAGCGAGTCATGTTGTGTCGTTGGTCGATATTGGAGTTTCTGCAGTGGTGACTACGTTCCTCTGACATTACGTCTCTATATATAGCAAACCCCTGCAATCCTGCATCTGCATTCATATATGCTGCTATCATACATGAGGTATATATTTTGAGGCGACGCTGACGGCTCAGGTGGAGACAAGAGAGCCGCAAAGGGTATCTAACGATATATCGATGGAAGAGAGAACCGATGACGAAGAAAGATTCATGCAATTAGCTCCAATTATGCCGATGATCGATGCAGGCACGACATATTTGACCACTGGCGCGTACAGTAGCATATATATCCTCCATCCGTCATAAAATATAGCTATTTATTTATAATTTTTTTTCTAAATTATACTGGTTATTTTTCTTAATTATCTTAACTAATTACAATTATCCCTGATTTAATTCCTCTACGTATTTTAATTTCTCGCCCTTAACAAATCTCATAGTCTTTGTCACTTAATTCCACCTACTTTCATAATTCCTACGAAAATTAACCTTTAGAAATACTCTCTCCTTTTCGTATTTGTTATGTTTGATTAAGTTATAGAAAAATTTAGCAACATATAAAAACATCAAAATTAAATCTAATATATAATATATTTTGTTTATTCTGTGTTGAATATATTACTGTGTTTTTATAAAAAAACTTGGTCGATCGAACCGGTAGAAATCTGACTAGAGAAAAATACAACTGATAATATGAACCGGAAGGAATAGTATTTAAGATAAAACGGACAAAGTATCTACTATCTCTATAATTAGTACCATTATTCTATCTCTCCCATCTATCTGAATCTGTCGATAGAGGTGACGGATCAATGAGAGAACCGGCCGGTGCGATGAATCATGCAATGCATGGTGCCATCTGCCCATGGTGGTGCGGCCACCACCATCTCGAGAGAGAGAGAAAGAGAGATAGACTGGAATTGATCAAGAAAGGAGAGGGGTAGCTGCATGCTGTACGCGACCGCAAAGCAGTGACGCGCACTCACTCCATCGATCGCCAAACTTTGAGCAAGTTTAATACTCCTATAGGTAACTATGGATTATTGATTATTACTCCTCCCTCCGTTTCAGGTTATAAGACTTTATAACATTACCCACATCTATCTATTATATACTAAAAGTCCATTAAACTTCCTACAAACACTCTCAATCCGCCACGTGTCACTCCTACAAACACTCCTAGACCGCCACATGGCACTATATAATCTCACCGTCGATTTTCACTTAAATTGGTGCACCCGATATTTTAGACCATTGGATTAGATCTATTATTTAAAGTAATCCCTTCCTCTGCTGTGGGCAAAAAAAAGAAAAAAAAACGTATGTACGTACGTGTGGCTTCGTATAACCGTGAGCCGGAAAAAGAAAAAAACATAAGAAAGTCCATTAAACTTCCTACAGACGCTCTCAATCCGCCATGTGTCACTCCTACAAACACTTCTAGACCACCACATGCCACTATATAATCTCATCGTCGATTTTCACTTAAATTGATGGACCCGATATTTTAGACCATTAGATTAGATCTATTATTTAAGAAAGTAATCCCTTCCTCTGCTGTGGGCCAGAAAAAGAAAAAAAACGTACGTACATAAGTGTGGCTTCGTATAACCGCGGGCCGGAAAAAAAACATAAGAACGTAGTACGCTCTCCTGTCTCTTCCTCTTCCTATTCTTTTATATCTCCATCTTTTCCTCTTCGTAATTCTTTTATGTTATCAAATTAAAAACGAGTTAAGTCGACCATAATTTAAATGTACATAGCTAATTTATATTCTATTAAAACGTTGCTCTATTTATAATTAAATTGACAATTTTACATCGAATGTTTTGCTATATATAAGCAATATGTTATTGTGGTATAGACTGTGCATTTTGCAAGTTTGCATGTCATCTAAATAAATTAAATACTTATTAACAACATATATTATATATCTATCTATCTATTATTATATAGTAAAAGTCCATTAAACTTCCTATAAATACTCTTAAGTTGCCACGCGAGACTCCTATAAACACTCCTAAGCCATCACATGGCACTCTAATAAATTAGAAAAAATATATAACTTTGAACTGGTGGGCCAATTGGATTTATTTCATAAAAAAAATCCTTTCTCAACTACTACAGCACGTTCTCATCTCCTTCCCCTCAATCCCTTCTCCTCATCTCTTTCCTTTTTTCTGTATGGTAGTTAAGATTTTTGTTTTATTACTTAATAATTAATTTCTTCACTTCTATCTCACGAGAATGGATGTGGACTCTTGATTGCATGTCCCATGCCTAAATATATATATAAATGATTAATGATTTGATGCATGCTTTTATAAATAACAAATCTATTTTTAACTAACAATTTAGAAAAAATATAATAGTTACATAGAAAAATAATCATAATTTTAAAAAGTTACTCCCTCTATATCATATTATAAGCCATTTTAACTTTTTTCTTAATTAAATTTCTTTAGATTTGACCAAATATATAAAAAAAATTTAACAACATCTATCACACAAAATTGTTTTGTTAGATATAACGTTCCATATATATCCATAATATGTTTTTTTGAAAATTTTACTATATTTTCTATAAACCTGGCCAAACTTAGAAATTGACTTTAAAAAGTCAAAATGACTTATAATATGAAACGGAGGTAGTATATCTGTTTTTATTTAGTTTGTTTGAATGGTTGTTTCATAATTAGACAGCTAAATAATTTAAAATCAATATTACCAATATTTCACTATAAAAAATAAAATATGTTATTTGAACTGCCACCTATTCTTTACCTGACAACCCAAATAACATCCTATTTTAAATTTATTTGAACTGTTGATTTATGTTACTCATATTTTACTATGTAAAATTTAAAATACGTAATTTGAACATAGACCAACAAGCAAACAACACTGAAACATTAAAAATTTGACAATATGTATTATGTCATCTTAATCATTCTACATAATAAAAATTAGAAAAATACAAAGTCACCATGTATGACCTTTTAGAGACATGTTAAATTACCAGGTGTCACATTTTAAAAATTAGTAAAATCTTATATATTAAAAGAAAAAAATAAAACATCTAGCTAACAGTTTTCACCTAGATCGATGACCTATTAACATTATTTTCAACTATCTAATCTACTTTTAGAAAAATATATCTTAATAAGTGGCATGTCACATATTTTAAAAAAATCTTGCAAATCTTAGGAAAATTACATCTAATAATTGGCTTTCACTTAATCACTTAGAAAAATTACAAAAAAAAAAAAACCCCTCCACATGCGCCCATCACTACACAGCCACTCCTTCCCCTCTCTGGCTCAAGCTCTAAACTTTTCATTCCTCTTACGTTCCTATTTAACTAAAATATAAATAATCTATAATTATAAGTTTCACGTCTAATTTCTAATCTAACTATTGCTCTGTTTATAATCAAACCAACGATATAAGATCCATATGCCTATAATTTACTATATAACAAATATGATATTTTAACACAATCAGTCTATTACTTACGAGTATCTCAAATGCAGCTTACGATACATGCCCGCGTGAATGTGCGGGCTACCTTCCTAGTTCATATAAATGTTAATGAATCTAGTCACACACACACACACACACATATATATATATATATATATATATATATATATATATATATATATATATATATATATATATATATTATATATATATATATATATATATATATATATATATATATATATATATATTCATTAACATATATATTAATGTGGACAATGCTAGAAAGTCTTATAATGTGAAACGGAGGAAGCAAGTTATATTAAAATTAATATGTATAATAGATTAACTGCTAGCTCCCTATGTCCCATAATATAAGGGATTTTGAAGGATGTGATACATTATCCTAGTACCAAGTCTAGATTTATAATAGACATGTCACATCTTCCAAAATTCGTTATGTTACGAGATGGGGAGTGTATAGAGGTTAGCTATATTTTTTCTCTCATCTTTCTTTCTCTATCGCTATAAATTTAACGTAAATATATAACTTGAAACATGTATATAACTAGCTCATGAGGTAATACTTATTGTTTTTCTTTACCTTTATTTTCCACGTAATTAACGTAAGTTTATAGTTGTGCTAGCTCTGGCCGGTTGCCTGCCCGTCCGGCCTTTCTCGTCGGCTTAATTAGCTTGTCGCTGCTGAAATATTCGCCATCGTGCTAGCTCGCCGAACTCTCGTACGTGAGCGATCAACAGGCGGCTTGCTTAATATCGCATGCATTTGCGTAGTTAATTAGTTTTGCATGAATATCTAAATATCATTTTTTCTTTCACTCCCCCGATCAGATTTTATTAAGATTAATTACGAGGAAGACGTACTGTTGCATATTACTCCAACAAATATGGTTATTGTGATAACCCAATACTTACTTTTGCCGGCAAATTAAACGACTAACTACCCGGCACAATAACCAAAGGTAATTGCTACCTCCATTTTTTTTATATATGACGTCATGGATTTTTTTAACAGACGTTTTATCATTCATCTTATTTAAAATTTTTATACAAATATAAAACGTTTTAAGTTATGTTTAAAGAACATTTGATGACAAATCAAGTCACAATAAAATAAATAATAATTATATAACTTTTTCAATAAAACAAATGTCCAATGTATTTAAAAAATCAACAATTTTAAAAAGGAGGGAGTAATAACCTAGGTCCTACTCCCTCCATCCCAAAAAAATAAAACTAGTATTGGATGTAATATATTTTAGGACAACAAATCTAGATAGATGTATGTTCAGATTCATAGTATTAAGATATGTTACATCCAATACTAGATTAGTTTTTTTATGTGACGGAGATAGTATATATATCTTATATCGTGATGTCTCCAAGACCAGCGGCACATCATGAGCACTCTCATCTTTTTTTTTTTTTTTTGGAAACACACTAGAAGACGTCAATGGCAGTTTTAGTGATACCCTTTACCTGGCATTTTTATCCTTACAAACCATCCAAGTAATCAAGATCACTCCTGCATCAAAAACTTTCCGGAAAGATTTTCTTTTATGGCAGCCCAAGAAAGTGCCACCAAACTTCCATATTAATTGGATCACTAAACGTCTACTGTGTACTCATATGATTATAAATTAAGCATCGTTAGGCTGCGTTGGGCTGCAGCATAAAGAGAGAAAAAAAATTCCACGTGTTCCACGCCACGCTTCTCAATTTGCTAAACGGTGTACTTTTTATAAAAATTTTATATACAAAAGTTACTTTAAAATTTCATATTAATCCATTTTTCAAATTTAAAATAATTAATATTTAATTTATCATACGCTAACGGCTTATCTCGTTTTACCTATCTTCTCAGCCTTCCATGCTCCGGATCCCTTCGGCCCTTCCTCCCAAGCATACCCTTAGGAAGGACATGCGCCCAAAGTGATGAAAAATGATTTCATGGTAAGACTTTCACATTTGTACTTTTAGTGGTATGAGAATACGATGGCAGCAACGAAGAAACCCCTCTAGATTAATTCTAAAAGTTCAAACTTCTCCGACTTTGTGGAAAATCAGTTTGTATGAGTAAAGGGCATTCTTCAACAGAATTCTCCAAAAAAACTAAGAGTTTGTTAACTGGGGCGTCATGGGTCCAAGAACGATTTGTGATCAAAACAAAACCTTGGAGGACCCAATTCAAGCCCACTAATTTCTCCCCGTTTTTTCAAGGTTAAGCCAAGACAAGCAATCCATGACGGCCCATGAAATGGAAAGCTGGAAATTAATGGACAGATTCTTCTGCATATATGCAAATAAACTCCTTTCCTCTTCTCTCTTTAACTTATTTTAGGTTGTGCATTTCACATGCACTCATCACTTCAGCAGTAGTGGGGTATGCAAATGCAACACTGCTGCCACACTGCATTGTCCTTCTGTTATTACTTTGGTGTCCTTATGTTCTTATTACTTCAAAGAGAGAGCAGAATGTCGGTTGACATGTAACATGAGGCTTCTCTGATTAACAGTGTTGTTTATTACACAAGAGACAATCTTCTGCATGCCTGCATCACAAATTCACAATAATTTCAGAGGAAGTGGTATTATCCCTTTTCTGGATTAGTCTATTTTATACCCCCGAACTTTCCCCTAAGCCTAAATATGATCGCCCAAACTTTAAAACCGGACATTCGACGTTTGTTTCATTGAATCTGGTGTCTCGGATACTCTTGGGGAGATTGCCATCCATCCCTGTACAAATTGACCAAATGGCAGGGCACTGAACAAGTGAACAGTGTGACAAACCAACAGTTGCACACACCATGTTCAGAGCAATCCACAATGTTACAAAAAACACCAAGGTGTCAGGGTGATCTGATCATTGCATCAGGTTTTACAAGAAGGGACCAGACCAGCATTTCGCAATTGAATCCCAGTTGCACGATGCATTTTGTCTGAGTGCCTGACTGGATCCACTCACCACAGTTAACCATCATTTTCTCTCATCATGGGAGATCCAGTTTTTTTTTTTAACTCACATCTTGACTGAACAGGGATTCAGAATAATTACCTGAATGAACCTGCTGTTCCAACTATAGGTAGGTGAAGATGAGCAGATAGATGCATGAGCTGCTATTACATCATCATCCTCTATTTCCTTTTATTGGATCAAGACAGCCAATGATTTGGGGGTTAAGTAGTACTCCGTATTTTTTAGGTGAGCAAGCTAGATGTAACTGAAATGAAATCATTCATTCATCCATGCAGATGGCCAAACAAAGCAGAATAATGTCAATCATGGAGTCTGGACTGGGCAGTGGACAAAGCAGAAGGTTTCAGGAGCTGAAGGACAAAATGCTGATAAATAATTTAGGCTGTAAATCTGCAGGATCTCACAGGCCATAGGGCCAACAAATCGGCTGCATTGTAACCTTGTCACATGCCATGCATGGTTTGGTTAATTGCTTCAGGATTCAGGTTTCAGATGTGAGTAGAATGGTTAGTTTTCTTGCAATTTCAGGTTCAGAAAATCGGCAGGAATTGGACTGCGGCTAAGGTTCCCCCTGTGGTGGTACTGGTTTTACTACCACCCAAGGTAAGCGGTAACTGTGCCGTTAACACAAAAAAAAAGGGCACAAAAATTCATCTTTAACTTTTTGAATTCAAAATTTTCAAACTCCCTCAATCGGTCGCAGTAGCCGGTAACCGCAGGTAAGTGGTGGTAACCATGATATATTATTCAGTGGACTGAAAAATGCAAAAAAAAAAAAGTAGGACAAATTGAAAATTATAGGTATCTATAGAAAAATATAGGTAAAATTCAGAAAATGTAAAAGAATATAAGAATCATGTAGAGACCTGTGGTATATTATAGACATTTTTGAAACAAGGTAGGAACTGCACGTTTTCCCTCAAGTGGGCCTAAAGGGCTCCATGTATAGTGTTCACTGTGGACCTAGCCTATTTTTCCTATTTTTAGTTTTAGTTTTGGTTTAGCGGCAAAATATGATGTTAACTTCGTTTTTTTCACAAATTCTTTTTCACCAAATAGCAAGAGAAATTAGATACTACTTATAGGATTTTATTATTTTTTTCTAAATTTAAATTTGCCCAAATTTCATCAAACCCTGCTAGCATTATCATGTTCTCTTGTTCCATCTCTGTGATTTTAGATTGATTTCACATATTAATAATGGTCTTTGCAAGTCTCCCCTAACATTCTACACATACCTAACAGCTGAACACAATCTTATTTTTTTCAGCTTCTTTCTTGGAAAGAAGATGACAAGACACAACAAGACTACCAGGACCAAAAGCCACAATTTCAGACACTGATCATCCTGCTACATCTTAAGTACAGTTAGATGAACACAGAACTGATGCCATCTAGAGCAATTATTTTTTTCAGCTCACCACATGCATGGGCAGAATAGTAATATAGTACGTAACCATGTTCATAATTGCATAGTTAAGTACAATGCAACATACATATGGATTGAAATAAATAAAATAAAATAACAAAGACTAACCCTGTACTGGTTAGTTGCAAACGGGCGGCTCAATTAATCAAATGGTAGGTCAAAATAGTCAGAACCCAACTTGTCAAGCAACCGGCATGATCTACCAAACACATTTAGCAGGAGACAAATGTCTTCAAGATGTACATCAATCTCAGCCGAAGACTAGCTAGGCTGATTTAGCATAGTACTGTACTGTAAGTGTTTGCCATGACTCTAGCACATCCTAAGCTCATGTAATGTACCAAAATTTCTTAACACGCAAATCATAAACTTCTAGTCAAAATTTAACAAGCTTGGCATGATAGCATTCGTTTCTACTAGATATGAAGATGAAGTTAAGGAAAAAATCAAAAAAAAACTATTAGATAATAATAGAGTTTTAATTATTACAGACTTGAAATATCTCATATTCTAAAGTAAAATTTTAACGGGCTAACGAAAACTGAAGTAAAATATATATGTTAATCAGAAAATAACAGGCATAGTATCTGATGTGATGGAGCAGACAAAAATAATAATGATAGAGCATGTGTTAAAGGAGAGAGTACCAGCGTGTACACTATAACACCTGAAGTAAGTGTTAAGAAATGCACATGTTCTAAGTTGCTTTGACAAGTATGTTCTGAACTATATAATACTCATCATAATATTAGTTGCTCATATTGTGATAAAATTTACATTACGCTAAACTACTACATTTATACTATTTTGGTATAGTAGTCACTATTTCTTCCATTCCAAAATATAGCAACTTTTGCTTGGATGGATGGGATGTATCCTAATACTACGAATTTGAACAGAAGGACCAGATACGTCCCATCCAACAAAAATTACTATATTTTGAGACGGAGAGAGTGCATAATATAACTTAAAACATTCAAAACCTTGATGACGGATCGATACATATACATAAAAAATATATGCATGCCACGACGAAATCAATAATGACCCAAATTTTCATTGAGAATACTTTTACACCATGAATATATTGTTAATATCTTTTTTTTTACATATGATTCAAGATCTACTATTTTCTGGTAAAATGAGTGCATTGAAGACCATGCCAACATCTGCTGTAGTAGTACATGATTACATTTCTGTAAACACTTGCTGTGTGAAACTGTTGCAATACAGGTCACCAACTAACTGCATCCAACAACAAAAGTAAGTAGCATAGCTGGGTTCAGAGAGAGTTGGAAACTGGCAAGAAAAAAGCAAGCTTTTTTTTGGCTGTGGGGAACATAGGAGGAAGGAGGAGGAACATGGTTCACAGTCCCAACAGATCAAAAACCACTCATGAGCAATGCCTTTGGGTTTTATTGAAACTATTTGATAAACTGACAAATACCGATAAAATTTAAATAAATCTTATAAAAAAATAAAACTCGATTTAGTCTTTTTTAACTTTATCGAAACTAAATACTCTAGTTTATATTTTCGGCCCGGTTTAAAAAATTCAGACCGATTTTTATGGGCTATAAATCCTGAGGTGGAATCACTTGAGTGAAGAGCCACATCTTGAGTCAAACACAACACAAACACAAGAATCATTATACTACTAAGGCTGTGTTTGGATCCAAAGTTTGGATCCAAAGATCCAAACTTCAGTCCTTTTCCATCACATCAATATATCATACACACAACTTTTCAGTCACATTATCTCCAATTTCAATCAAAATCTAAACTTTGCGCTGAACTAAACACAACCTAATATACAACATTTTTTCCCACTCCATTAGCAAAGCATAGGATCAGCTTTGCTTCCTTCCTTCCTTCCTCCTACCTCACCTTTCACCTGCTCCCCACATTTATTAATCGAATCAAAAAGCTCATCCCTTTCTTCCTCCCATTGATGAGAGGCAGAAGCCAAGAACAAACAGCACCCTAAAAAAGAAGCCTATCAAAGAATTTAAGGCCGCGGAGAAAGATATTGAATTCTTTACCCACACTCGCCGCATCCAAATCTCCTCCTGGAGGAAGCAATCCGGTGTTCTCTCCTTTTCCTCCTCTTTATCTTACTAGTAGTAGCTGTTTTGCTCCCTGCACATTAGCTGTCCATTGGCAGCGGCGGCGGCCATGGCGATCCGCGTGGCCGTTTCCTAGCCAAGAAGGCAAGAAGCAACCGAGAAAGGCCTACAAAGTTTGCGTTCTTGAGAGAAAGAGGGTGTGGAAGCTAGTGGGTGTTAGTGGGAGGGAGGGGCCAAGAATGGCGGCGCTGGCCGCCGCATTGGTTGGGTTTCTTCTTGCTGTCTCGTCGGCGCCGGCGGGAGCCACCACCGACGCCTCCGACGGTGAGCTGCGGCCCACGATTCATGGGGTTCTTGGTTTTCTTGGAATGTTCAGGAAATCTTGTTTTCTTTTTCCTTTGATGGTTGGGGTGTTGTTGCAGCTGCGGCGCTTGGGAATCTGTATTCGTCGTGGAACAGCCCGTCGCAGCTGGCTGGGTGGTCGGCCGGCGGCGGCGGCGACCCTTGCGGCGCGGGGTGGCAGGGGATCTCCTGCTCCGGCGCTGGCGTCACCGAAATGTAAAGATCCCGTGATGCCGAAGCTTTCATTGGCTTTTTTTTATTGGATTTGATGAGTTCTTTCATTGGCTGGTGTTTGATTCTTACTGCATTCTAAATTTCTGACTCTCTGCAAGCTGAATAAAAACAAATGTGCATTTGGGAATCGAATCACAATATCACATTGTGCACCATCTTCATTGATGGCAGATAGTTTAGGATTGCCAAAATCTTCTAACAGGATTAATGAAAAGAGGGGAATTAAACTCCTTTTCTGGATCCATCTATGGAATGTGACTACATCTCACTAACCAACTTCACTACATTCATGGCAGTTCTGTTTTCATTGGTGTCTCAACTCCTCTTACCAAGTTTGTTGGAAATTCAGTGGGAAAAAAACTTCATTTTGGAACATACATTATCTTTTGTTTAGTTTTATTTACTTTTGTTACTATGAGAAGCTACTCAACACTGACTTGCTCTCGTATTCTTCTTCCATTGTATAGTAGGCTTGCTGGGGTAGGACTGGATGGCTCTCTGGGATATGAACTCTCCAGTCTATTCTCATTGAAGACATTGTGAGAGCTCAAAACTTGGTTATACTCTTCATTTTTTTTTATGCATTGTTTTGAACTCCCGTTTCGTTACTTGCAGAGATTTGAGCAACAACAACTTGCATGGTTCAATTCCTTACCAGCTGCCACCGAATCTCACATATCTGTATGTAATGTACCCCACCTATTATAATCTGTTACGCAGCAATAAGTATAGGGTGTTTTATTCTAAATGATGACACAGGAATCTGGCAACCAACAACTTATCTGGCAACCTTCCGTACTCTATATCCAACATGGTTTCATTAGAGTACCTGTAAGCTTCTGTCCATCACTACTTTGCTGTCTTTTGTATCAACAAGTATTAATGTAACATCGTTAATGCAGCAATGTCAGCCACAACTCACTGTCTCAACAGATAGGTGATTTATTTGGAAGTCTCAATTCACTTTCAGAGCTGTAAGTCATCTTATTTAGATTTTGTGTGATTACGCAGTTTTTCTATTTACGGTCAAGAGACATTCTTCTGCAACATGGCATATATCTTTTGGCAACAATTCAATTCAAATTTTATTCTTAAAATGGCCTCATATAAACTTCCATAAAATGCCTTTTTGCTTCATGGTCCATAGCAGAAGTTAGTCCTAAGAGGTTGAAATTCAGTAGCAGTTCTGTTTGTAGTGATTAAATCCAGGCAAGCCATCTTCTTGTCCATTTTGGTTCTTGTCATTTTATTATTCCATAACATTGATGCCCATACAATAAATGCTTTGAGTATTTCCCTCCAATTCGTTAGTACTGTTACGTGACCTTTATTATTATTTTGAGACTTGATTCTTGGTAGTAGTACCAGGGGACACTATCAACCACCTAGTGCAAAGCTAAGCAACCCTTCCAACAGTTGAGTATGAACTTAGAAATCTATTATATACTAAAAGTCCATTAAACTTCCTATAAACGCTCTCAAGCCGCCACGTCGTCTCCTACAAACGCTCCTAAACCGCCATATGGCATTTTAATTTAATAAAAAAAATCAAATAAATATCTAACCATTGATTTTCCTTTAAATCGGTGGACCCATTAATTTTAACCATTAGATCTACATCTAAAAGGAAAAAGGAAAAAAGTGGTATCCCCACCTCCATTGCGTACGTACGTACGTGCTCCCTCCCACCCTCCTACTCTCCCCTTCTCTCCTATCTTTTAGCTAATTTATCCTATTTTCTAACTAACACTCCATATATTAAAAAATAATTCGGACATCTAAATAATCATAACTCTCAAGTTACATATTTTTCTTTTTTCTTTTCAATTGTTGAGTTATTTATAATTAAATACATAATTCAAAATTCATATTGCTCATATTTTATTATTTAAAATTCAGATCATGTGACCGTTCTAACTATGTGGTACGCCTATAAATGCTCTTAAGTCGTTATAAGGAACTCTAATAAATTAAAAATTCAATAAATATGTGCAATAAAACATCTAACTATCGATTTCCACTTAAATTGATGGACCCACTATCTTATATGGTTAGATCTATCTTTTAAAAAAATCGCAAACCAACCTTCTTCCCTCACCCATCCTCCTATTTCTCTCTCCTTGCCATTCCTTCTTTGTTTTTTTCACTCCACGCAACGACTAAAATAAAAATTATCTTTACCCAAAAAAACTCAAAAATGGACCTCTACCTAACACATGTAGCTGGCTCTCCCTCTATCACATGATTTTCTTCTCTTTCTCCTCTATCTAGCACTTATAGAAGCAGCATAAATTGGACTTTAAAATAATCATAATTTCTTAAATTATATATAATTTACAATATGTATAAACTACTGTAATTTTTAATTAAATCAATAATTTAATATGCGTATTGACTTACATTGTGGAACATATCCACCTTGAGGCCTCCACTAAATAAAATAAAATAAAAATTTCTCATTAGAAATTCAAATATCCCACCTTATTTTTTTAATAAACCAGTAAACCTATTATTTATTATACCCTGCTAGACATCTAATGTCTTTCTACCGACTACTTCCGTTTTGAATATATTATAAAAAACAAATATATTATAAAAAACATATTCAATTTTAAATTTACTAAAAGTAATTTGGTGTTGTAATTATTGATATATTTTTCCAAAAAAGAGGAAGTAATTAATTTCTCTCAATAGGCAAATAGGGGCTATTTACTTGTACTTGATTTTAGATGCGCTTTTGTGAATAAATTATCTTATACGAGATAAATAAATGTTCCTAGGATGATCATAGCATATAAATTATACATATGATATATGGTGTCACTAATAGATTAGAGAAAAAGCTTTTGATTATATCTTTTTTTTTAGTCGTAACGTGTACCCCGTGTAGGGTCTATTTGTCATATATAGATAACAGATTGAAAATAACCAACATGGTGCGTTGAGCATCATATAAGATCGTAGCAAGCACATGGTTTGTGCCAAGGAATTATAGCAGTGAAACAACCATATATATCAAATCAATTCTATATGGAAATTAAAGACTATATATATTTATATATTTATTTATTTGGTAAATCCAGAAACACTCCAGTTTAGTGGTACCATTACTTAATTCTTAATTGGAGAGAGAAATTTAGAAAGGATGCCATTACCCCATGCCAAGTTGTACCACCTTAACCCATTTATATTTTCATTCCAAATTGCAGAGATCAAAACATTTAAGAGATGCTTGACGGAATGGAAATCTAGAAAAAAAAATTAAAATAACATGAAATAAAATTGAAAACTGAACATTTATTTTTTTCTAAATCTAACATTTTTTTCGAATTTGAAACCCATTCTAAATAGCAAAGTCATATATGTCATTTATGAATATTTTTAAGGATATTAACATATATAGTATACAAGAAAAATGTTACTCTGCAAAAATAAAATATACTAAATATTAAAAAAGAAATGCATTGTGTACAAATGATATTATAGTTTCATAGGAAACAATTCCACTGTGACACAATAGTTTCTTATAAATTTAAAACTACAATGGTTTTAAGTAATTTTAGTTTAGAATTCATACACTACAGTGGTAATTAGAAAAAGAAATACTAGCACTCAAAGAAACCCCAAGCAAATTATTCAAAAAACATGTTTATAATAGAGTAATCGTAAAAATTCGTAATGAAATTTCAAACACATTAAATAAGATGCCCGCAGATGTGTGCGGGCTACCTTCCTAGTTACAATGAATGTTGTAAAACTTGCCGTTATGTTTTGACATGCAGTTATACCCTTTGCACGTTTATGGTAATAAGATTTACCTTCTACTCCCTCCGTTTCACAATGTAAGACTTTCTAGCATTGCCCACATTCATATAGAAGCTAATGAATAATATCTAGATTCATTAGCATCTATATGAATGTGGGCAATGCTAGAAAGTCTTACATTGTGAAACGGAGGAAGTACTTGATACTAACACACATGCTCTTCCCTTGGTCTCATGAATTCATCTGATACTGTTTACATTCCTTGGCAGAGATGTATCTTTCAACAAATTGACAGGGGATCTTCCCAATTCTCTTGGCTCTCTTTCAAATCTTTCTAGTCTGTGAGTATCTTGTAATTTTCATGTAAACCCCAATTTAAACATTTTTTAAAAACTTTCTAATGCTTGATATAAAATTCTCCATTTTGCAGTTTTATGCAAAACAATCAATTAACAGGTTCTGTCAATGTTCTCAGTGGTCTAAGCCTCACAACACTGTAAGCGAGTTTTTCAGACAACAAATTGACTGCTATGCTGCTTGCTTAATAACTGAGATTTCCTTCTCTTCAAACAGAAATATTGCAAACAACAATTTCAATGGCTGGATACCACAAGAATTCAGTTCAATCCCAGATCTGACGTATGAGATACTTTTACTGCCCTTTCTCTTTGGAAATCATCTTTGACACACTCTAATGACCTGTTGCAATTACAACCATAGACTTGGAGGAAACTCATTCACAAATGGACCTGCTCCACCACCACCACCTTTTATGCCACCACCCCCTAGAAGGCCACGTAATCGGCCCAGCCATCCTCGGGGAAGTGGAGATGCTCCAGAAGGCTCAGTAAGCCCAGCTGGTCAAGGTGACAAGAAGCAAGGTCTTCAGACAGGCCCGCTTGTCGGGATAGTTGCTGGCTCAACAGTTGGTGCCTTATGTGCACTTCTTCTTTTGGTATTCTGCATTCGCAATGCTCAGAAAAGAAAGGATGATACCAGCAGCAATTCAAAAGATTTTGTAGGTCCACTATCAGTAAACATAGAGAGAGGTACTACACTTGTTCATATGCTGTCATGATTTCTTATTGCAATATTTTTCTTATCTTTAATAATATATATAATTTCAGTTAGCTGAGACAATCCTTAGTTGAAAGGATAACCATATGCTTTCCCTAGAAAATAAGATATCCTTGAATTTTGGTTGATCTGGAAACAAGCAGTATAGGTGCCGGCAATGATAAATCATGTATATTTGAGACCCCACTTTTAGTATATTTCAAGTCAGGCATTTGCATGAGACCAGCTTAGTTTGTCAATTTAGTTAGGGGCAGCTAAAACTCGAAGTCTTGGATCATATGTACTTGATAGATCTATATGGAATTCTGATGATTTTACCTTTGCTCTGAAAATACAATCAAAACTAAGAACTGTTTTACATCATTAACTTACAGCGTGTAACTGAATGCACTTGTGTTGCTCATAATACATATTTCCACCCTTCTCTTCTGTAGCTTCTAACAGGGAAATCCCAGAGCAGAGTCCAGAGAATACTTCTGTAGCAACTATGAAGATCTCACCTGCTGAGAAAATGACTCCAGAGAGGATTTATGGTAAAACTGGTTCTATGAGAAAGACAAAGGTCCCAATCACTGCAACGCCTTATACTGTTGCTTCCCTCCAAGTTGCCACTAATAGCTTCTGTCAAGATTCCCTTCTAGGAGAGGGCTCACTTGGTCGTGTTTACAAGGCCGATTTCCCCAATGGAAAGGTAAAATATGCATCTTATATTAAATGAATGTTGCATGAAGTGGAATGTAAACCATAACCTTATAATTTAGTCAGTGGATGAATCAGCTGTGCAACACTGTTATACATACAGCCAAACCCCGATGGTTTTTAGCCTGTTTACTCCTATAGGCAGTAAAACTAAAAATATTTGAAATTTTTTCACCCTCTTATTATTTTTGTGTCATGCTATGCACTGCGACTGAGTTGCGTGCTGTGATTGCAGGTTCTTGCAGTTAAGAAGATAGATAGTTCAGCCCTTTCCTTGCAGGAAGAAGACAATTTTCTTGAGGCTGTATCGAGCATGTCACGGCTAAGGCATCCAAACATTGTGCCACTTACAGGGTATTGTGTTGAGCATGGGCAAAGGCTTCTTGTTTACGAGTACATTGGAAATGGAACACTGCATGATGTGCTGCACTACTCTGATGAGTTGAGCAGGAAGCTTACATGGAACATCCGTGTAAGGGTAGCCCTAGGGACTGCTCGGGCGCTAGAGTAAGTTTTATGAATCATACATCATTTTTTGTTCACCTTTTCTGATGTTTTACAGCAGCAGGGGCACTTCTAACGTCTTTCAAACCTTCTCCCAGGTACCTGCATGAGGTGTGCTTGCCATCTGTTGTGCATAGAAACTTTAAGTCCTCAAACATCCTACTCGATGAAGAGCATAATCCACATTTATCTGACTGTGGGCTTGCCACCTTGACACCCAACACGGAGAGACAGGTCAGTCATACCACCACATTTCTAAACTTCTGGTTGCTAAAGTTCTCAGATGGCCTTGTTTGGCTCCTGTAGAAGTAGTTAATTAATGGACTGAATATGCTTGGTTTGCCATTCCAGGTTTCAACTGAGGTGTTTGGCTCATTTGGATACAGTGCCCCGGAGTTTGCCATGTCAGGAATTTATACCGTAAAGAGTGATGTGTACAGTTTTGGAGTTGTGATGTTAGAGCTATTGACAGGGCGGAAACCACTAGACAGGTATGCTTCTAGTTTATATTCAAATCCCGGTGCATTGCGTTTTATAAATTGAAAATGACCTTCTGATGGATATTGCAGTTCTAGAGAGAGATCAGAACAATCTCTTGTTCGATGGGCTACTCCACAGCTTCATGATATCGATGCGCTTGCTAAGATGGTGGATCCAGCATTAAATGGAATGTACCCTGCTAAATCGCTCTCCCGTTTTGCGGACATAATCGCGCTGTGTGTTCAGGTATGTTCATGCGTTTGCATTGTGATAGATCTTTAGACATTGATATAGGTACATAGTAATCAGTGAGCACACATGGAGACCTTCATGAAATCCAAAATGGAATGTAACATAAGCTTTCTTGCTGAGTTTGGTAGGATTCTTGTAGTCTGACACTGACCACATTGTTAGTATCTGGATGTTGGGCATCTTAGTTTGATTTCTTGTAATATCCTCTGCCAGGAGCATATTCTAAGAACATCTTTTGTGATTTTTTTTTTTTTTGCGCAGCCTGAGCCCGAGTTTCGCCCTCCTATGTCTGAGGTAGTTCAGCAACTTGTTCGCCTGATGCAAAGGGCCAGCATAGTGAGGCGACAATCTGGAGAAGAATTGGGATATTCATACAGAGCCCCTGAACGCGAAGGCGACATGAGAGACCTTTCCTTCTGAGAAGTTCCTTCCATGGTACAAGGCGAAAAAAAACAGTTTGGAGGCTCAGTTACAAGAACTTTGGACTACTCATATGATGAAGATGAACTGGTGAACGCGAGTTGATCACACGATTCATGGTCGAACGGATTTGAGAAGATAATTTTGGTACTTCATTGTTCAAATTTTGTTCATTCTTCTCCCCCTTTCTTTTTTTCATTTTTTGTTTCCCAGTCATTGTTCTTCAGGCCTAAATCAATGGCATATGTATAGCATGTTGGTCACTGATTCACAGGTAGAGAAAAAGATGGAAAAGAGATTTAACCTTGAGCTCATGCTCAACTGTGTTAATTCATACCAAGTGTTATTAATGCTGATTGCTTCAAAGCTCTTACACCTTACTACTACAACCACATATGAATTCTTGTGTAGCTTCACTTCATACTACTACATGTGTTATTGATTGTTCTGTGCTACTCCCTCCGGGCTGATAATATTATTCGTTTTGGACAAGGGTAAAGTCAAAGGGGCTGTTTACTTTGATGCCAAAATAAACCTTACCAAATTTTGGCAATACCAAAATTTTGGCAATGTTGGCAATATTACCAAATTTTGGTAGGATTTCTTATGTGTTTACTAAAATTTAGCAACAAACTAAATGTAGGCACTCTTTTGGCTACTTTATCAAAAAAAAATGGTATGGTAGAAAATGGCGTCAAAGTGAACAGCCCCAAACTTTAAAATCTTTGACTACAAATAATTTCTAAAATATTTATCTTAAAAATATAAAAACCATATGTGTAGATTAGTCCTAAAAAGTACTTCAATAAAATCATATATTTGTTGATATTTCTATATATATTATAATAGAAAATAGTTGTCAAAATTACTTTTTGGAGACCGTGCCCTTGTCCAAAACGACAAGTATTATCAATCCAGAGGAAGTATGTAGGTGAAAATTTTACCATATGTCTGGGGAAATATTGATCTGTGTGTTTGACATCATGACATTTATACAGTACATTGAGAGGCACATCATCATACCTCAAATATGAACTATACAGCTCAAATTTTGTAATCACCAGGCTTAAAAAAGAGTGTGTTTTGCAGCAGCAATTGTTACTCAACTCACACACTTCATCTCCTGGATGGATTGTCTCCTAGCTTGCTGCTGCTAATGGTGTTCTCATCTTTGCAAATCTTGGATACATTCAGCAGCAGCAGCAGCAGCAGCAAAATTCAGTGATCCAAATGCAGATCTTGAGATGAGAGATGATGCAGATCCTCACCTCACCTATCTCTGTCCTGGATGAGGTTGCCGATCATCTTGGCGAGAGGGGCGGTGCCCTTGGCCATGATCTCGAGGCGCGACGTGTTGGAGGCCTTGGCGAAGAGGGAGAGGCCAAACATGGCGAGCTCCGGCAAGAAGAGCCTCGACGACAGGAAGCCGTGCCAGTAGCGCGGCTCCAGGTCGAAGAAGGCGTCGAAGAATCGCCGCGTGCCGTCGAGGTCGAGCTTGAGGAGGATGTCCATGCCGAAGCAGAAGAACTCCCTCTGCCTCCTCCTCTGCGCCGGCCACAGCTCCCTCCACACCTCCGCCGACAGCGCGTCGCCGGCGAACGCGCTGTCGCCGCTGCCGGTGTCGAGGAAGCGCACGATGGCGTCCGCCACGATGGGCGCGGTGGCGAGGGTGCGCGCCACCATGTAGCCCGTGGACGGGTGCACCATCCCGGCGGTGCCGCCGATGCCGACGACCCGCTGCGGGAGCACCGGGAGCGGGCCGCCCATGGGGATGACGCACCGCTCGTCCTCCTCCACGGCGCGGACGCGTATCCCGAGGTGGCGCAGCCTCGCCGCCATGCGCTCCTGGATGTCGTCCATGGCGAGGCCCGGGCGCGCCACGAGGGAGGTCTCCTCGAGGAAGATCCTCGTCGGGGAGAAGGGCATGGCGTAGAGGAACGTCGGGATGCGGCGGTTGCGCTCCCTGATCTCGGACCCCTCGGGGAGGTGCGCGTCGCGCCAGTCCATGAACAGCATCTTGTCGATGTCGAACGGGTGTCCGTCCACCTCGGCGAGGATGCCATAGGCGACCTGGTACCCCGGGTCGTACGGCTTGTCGTACTGGACGAGGCACCGGGAGAACCCCGTGGCGTCGAGCACGACGGTGGCCGGGACGGCGACGCCGTCGTCGCAGATGAGGAGGGAGGATGCCTCGCCGTGGACGGCCTTGACGACCCTGGCCTTGTGGAACGTGACGCCATGGGCGACGCAGCGGTCCATCATGGTGGACTTGAGCTTGCGGCGGGCGACGCGGGCGTAGGGGCGGTGGAGCGACTTGGCGGCGCCGTCGTCGTGGGTGAAGACGGTGGCGGAGGGCCAGACGGCGTCGAGGCAGTGGGAGAGTCCCATGGCGTCGAACTCGTCGACCCAGACGCCGTAGTTGTTGGGCCAGACGAGGGCGGGGGAGGGGTCGATGGCGCAGACGGAGAGGCCCGCCTCCGCGACGCGCTGCGCGACGGCGAGGCCGGCGGGGCCGCCGCCGACGACGGCGAGGTCGACGGGGGTGGAGCGGGCGGGGTCGTAGCGGGGGAGGTCGAGGGAGAGCAGCTCGGGGCGTGACGGCGGGGCCAGCGACCGCAGCGCCTCGCCGGCGGCGGCGGCGCGGCAGACGAGCGCGCGCGTGGGGCGCGGCGACGGCGAGGGAGGGGGAGGGGGCTTGCAGGAGGGGTGGGCGCGGAGGAGGAGGGCGGTGGTGGCCATGGCGGCGCGGCGTGGCGCGGGAGGTGGGGAATCGCCGTGCAATCCTGATAAGCTTTTCTTCCTCTTATTGCGGGTGGGGCGGCCGCGAGGTCAGGGAGAGTGGTAGGGGGGCGCCACTGAACACTGAACAGTGATTCAGTGCCCACTTTCTCCCAACTACCTGGCTTCTTGCAATTTTGCATGCCAACTTATTATGGAATTTTAGAATGGGAACTCTGCTGAACAGGTCCTAAAACGTAATAATTCTTAGCTATATATTTCTTTGTTTCACAATGTAAGTCATTCTATTATTTTTCACATTCATATTAATGCTAATGAATCTAAATTAACATTAATATGAATGTGAAAAATACTAGAATAACTTACATTGTGAAACAGAAGAAGTATACAGTATCTTAGTAAACTTATTATGCACTGAAAATATTATATGCTTTTTGGATAGTCTCATTCGTATATATCCAATCAGAATCATAATGTGGCAAATACGGTTGAGTCAGCATGCCGGATGTATAAAACCAACTCGCAAAATAACTTGTGCGTTAAATGGGTCAAATTATAAATTAGTTTAGCGAGCTATACCTGGTTTGATATTTTTGAGGGGCTAGATGGATTTAGGGGCATAATTTAGGGGGATTTGGACGTTTTTCCTTTTCTAATTGAAGCAGCGGACTCTTTTCCCCTTTTTTTCATTAATTATGATTGTACAAAACCATTAAATGGTTCGATCCTACGTATTTTCAGCTTTACTAGCAGTTTATCAGAGAAAGAAGGAACTTGCTACAACTCTATCCGTGCATGCTGTTAAGACTTGGCTAAACAAATATCCTACGGCACGGTGGTTGAAGGCACCTATCAAGTTAACCGTGTCAAAATTTAGTGTTCATTTTAAACGTGTTCGGTCCTATTTGAAACATAGGAATTTTCAACATCGTCCACAAAAACCGACAATAATTAATTACTACTTTGGTTACCACGGTGTAATTCTGAAAAATTGCAAATTTCGATACAAATACGGTAATGATTCGATAGAATTCGGTATATAGTTCTACTAAACTGAAGCGATAATAACCGTGCAGTTATCAATGATTGGTCGGTAGTCAAATTACGACTTCAGCAAATCCTGATATTCTCAACCCAATTGGCTTCAAGTTACTTCTAGTTATTAGACCTCCAATAGTAAGATGGTCCTGTTTGCATTATATGATTTTTTTTCCCCAAATGTCTATTATAATCAAAGGCCCTGTTTAGATCCTCTAAAATAGCAAAAGTTTTACCATTTTGTAGCACTTTTTGCTATTTTGGATCTAAACACTAGTAGCAAAAGTTGTCAATTTGGCATTTGGCATTTGCTAGTCCATAGTAGCAAATTGTGCCAAAAAGTGCTTTGGGACCACTCCCTCTCTCTTTCTCTCTCTCACTTTAGTGCTAGAATAGCAAAACTTTAACATGCATCTAAACACCAACTAGTACTTTTGCAATGCCAAAACTTTTGCCATTTGCCATTTGCCATTCCAAATGAATCTAAACAAGCCCAAAGATGTTTTTTTAAAAAAAAATTGAACTACTGTGTTTTTCTAAGAGGATTTTTTGAACGTTTCTAATTTTTAATTTTAAAAATAAACCCTTTTAAAACTTATTTTCAATATCTGAACTTTTTTTCACGCCAGCCGAACTAGCGTGGCAAAACAACACTGTCACGGTAGCCTGGCAGTTGGCGTGACAGTGTTATTTGGTCCCGTCGATCTGGCTGGCGTGGCAGTTTTATTTAGCCATGTTACCTCGGTAGCATGGTAGAATAAAACTGTCACGCCTAGTGTGTGGCGTGTCAGTATTATTTTCTCACGTTAGGTGAACTGGCGTGACCAAAATATTCAGATTCTGAAAATAAGTTTTAGAATGGTTTATTTTTAAATAAAAAAATAAATAAGTTCAAACAATAAGAAAAAATCTCTCGTAGATGTGTTGACACAAAAGATGAAGGATAGCCTTGTGAAAAAGCTAGTTGTGGATTCCACATGTAGATCCTATAAAAGTGCGACCCAAGGTGAGGACAAAGACCCACACAGAGTAGAAAAGTTCAATCGTTTTATGGCTCGTTTAGTTCCCCAAATTTTTTTTCCCAAAAACATCACATCGAATCTTTGGACACATGCATGAAGCATTAAATATAGATAAAAAGAAAAACTAATTGCACAGTTATAGGGGAAATCGCGAGTCGAATCTTTTAAGCCTAATTAGTCCGTGATTAACCATAAGTGCTATAGTAACCCACATGTGCTAATGACAGCTTAATTAGTCTCAAAAGATTCGTCTCGCGGTTTCCAGGTGAGTTCTGAAATTAGTTTTTTCATTCGTATCAGAACACTCCTTCCGACATCCGATCAAACGTTCGATGTGACACCCAAAAATTTCCTTTTCCCCAACTAAATACACCTTAGGCCAAAGCCGCCACTACCTGTCACATTTCAAGCCGTCCAAATATCCGTGGCAACTTATGCCTGGACAACACATGAAAAATAGTTAAATAGAAACGAGATTTTAAATATAATCCGAGCAAATGTATGTACACAACGAGAGTCCACATCAGCCTATATATGTACCAGCAAAAAGGCTTCCATGGCCGGCAAGCAAAAAAAGAAATATCAGTAGTTAAGCTGAAAGTGAGAGAAGGAGAGCATGACACGTGTCTGCGCTCTGGACCCATGGTAGGAGAAAGCCAGCCATGGCGAAGCCAGCGACATCGTCAAGCCCGGACAACGGAGTAATTTTTATTATTGGCAATTTTTATAGGGCTTTATTAAGGAGCTAACCATGATATGCATGATGGCGAGTCAAGGTGACCGTCCGACATGCCCGGGAGCTGGCTTTGTGATAGGAGGAAAAAACCAAACAACAAGAGAGAAGAGATACATCCTTTTTTAACTTTGATGGATTAACAGCTTAAATTAGGGGACATCAAGGGTGGTGACATGCCATCACTGTGAGCTACTCTTGCTAACTAACAAAAATGTCAGCAAAGCAAAGAGCAAAGCCATGCAATGCTAACTGGAAGCTGAGAGCCTGACAGTGATGACCATCCGAGGACGAAAGGAAAGAAGAATTGATACTACAGCTTAGCTATATGGACTGTCACTACTGATTAAATTAGGCTACTTAATTACTGTATATATATTTCTAAGCAAAGCAACTAGTAGCTGGTACTAGTAGTGTTAAGCTTAACTCCTAGTTGTGACTGGGAGGATGCCGACGAACTGAGTGGTAATCTGCAGTGAATGGCATGTGGCCATCGAAATGGATCTTGCCATCTGCATCTGCAGGAAGCTTTCTTGTTCTGAAATTCTTGCAGTTCTTCCTCCCGTTCTTGCATTTCCTCATGACAGCCTCCTGATGATCATGTTCAGCCTTCGCCGTTGCTCTGGTTACACTGACAGAGCTAGCTTGATTATCCTGCTTGTCACACAAAAAAAATTCAGCAAGTTAAACCTCAGATAAGTACACTGCTGTTCATCGATCCATCTCAAATCCTCAAGAGCACAAGGTGTTTTACTGAACTTACCAGCTTGGCCTGAAGATGGTCTCCAATTTCATCGGCTTTTCTTGCCATTGGCAGCTCTGAAAAGAGACAGTGATAATTTTGTGAGTGACAATCTTCGAGCAACAAAGACCAAATGGCTCAGAAATGGGAAGTTTTGCCTGAAAATGCTGATGATCTACCTCTGTGTGCAGTGGCAACGAAGGAGCTGTGTGCGGCAACGAAGAACAGCAAGAGCAACAGGCTGACCCAGTTCAGCTGCTGCATAACTAATAAACCTACTACCTAAACTACCTACCAACCTCTGAACTCTGAATCTAGTCTCCAGAAAAATCTCTGAATCTGACTTCAGGTATAAATACTACTGTCACAACGAAGAGAGGAGAAGAGAGAGCAATACTGAAAAGACAGTGGTGGTTTTATATATAGACGTGGAGGAGTTCATCGTCAGGTCAGATGAAGAGAGGCAAACGATTGGTCAAAGTTGAGCGTGCCCATGCATCTACTAATACTGCACCTGTACTTTTTCTTGCACTTGTTTACACTGATGTACTCCCTCATGTAAGACTTTCTAGTATTGTTCACATACATATAGATGTTAATAAATCTAGACACATACATATGCCGGATGTGGACAATGTTAGAAAGTCTTACAGTGTGAAACGGAGGAAGTAGCTACTAATCCTAGGTGCTAATTACCACTTGCTCATTTGGGGCTAAGCGTAGGCCTGTCGATTAGTCATTTGTCAAGCTGCTGTTACCGAAGATGTCGTTGAAAACTGTAAGAAAAGAAAGGTGCCTCGATCTCTCCGAGAGGCTGCTGCTGCTGCCATTGCTTGGATTTGAAGATTCTGCGATCAAGTCGTGGCTTCCGATGAGATTGAAAATTCAGTTGGGTAATCCTTCCGATGATTCGGTTCTGTGGGTGTGCTCTGAAACCGTGAGTTAATTAAGCCATTGCTGCTGATTAATCAATCGATTTAATACGAGGTGATCGAAGCGTAACACGTAGTGAGCAAGTAAGTGTAGCAGATGGCATCCCGTGAGAACGAAGGAAGGTAAACCGATGCATGGATCGATCGATTGCATGTTGTGGTAATATATACAAGTAGCCGTCGTTGCTGTGTCGGTGGCAATTGGAAGAACACATGCATATGCATGGTGTTCTCCTCGATCCGGTGACGAGGGCTTGGTGTAGGGCGGTAAAAAAAGAAAAGCTCCCTCAAGCTGCTCTACCTCGACTCGAGCTCTAGAATTCTTATTGTAAACTAGTGGATCAAATATACCATTTTTAGTATACCATTAATATGTATCCAAATAGTGTGTATTGGTGTCATTATCATATATTTATCTTATTTATTTTTCTCCTTATTTATCAATATAATTAAATAGAAATTACTGTTTTTATGGAGAGATTATCCTCAAAATATATGTATATACTACTCCCTCCATTTCTTATTGTAAGTCGTTCAACCTTTTTTTCTTAAATCCAACTCTTTTAAGTTTAGTTAAGTTTGTAGAAAATACATTAACTTTTTCAATATAGAACAAACATATTATCAAAATTTATTCAATGTTAAATTAATCTGTGTTATAGATATAATTTTTTATGTAAACTTGATCAAACATAAATAATTTTAACTAAAGAAAAAGTTATATGATTTATAATATGAAATAGAGGGATTACTTATGAGCCAACTTTATTAGTTGAGCTCGAGCTTGATCGAGCACGAACCAAGCCTGACTGAAAGCTCGAGCTGAAGGCCAGCAGGTGAGCTCGGCTCGTTGACAGCTCTAGCTTGGTTGTTGGTGCTAATCATCATGGATTGATTCCAAGATGAAGCATGTGTACTGCTAGTGTGATGGTACAGAGTAGTGTTAGTGTACCGTACGTGCTGGTCACGAGGAGAGGACGTTGAAATTCGAAGATGAGAGATTACCAGGGCTGCCTAGGTGCTCTCTGATCGATACTTCTACGAAAGAATCAAATATTGCTGCACTAAATAGTAAGTAGTAGTAGTGTGCATTTTTTATGGTTATGGTTTGGTAAAAAGTTTTACCCACTGTGAGACGAATTTATTAAGCCTAATTAATCTGTTATTAGTAAATATTTGCTGTAACACCATATTATCAAATCATGGCGCAATTAGGCTTAAAAATTCATCTCACAATTTCTTGATGAACTGTGTAATTGATTTTGTTTTTTTCTATGTTTAATACTCTATGTCTGTGTCCAAACATTCGATGTGACAGCGTGAAAAATTTTGTTTGAGAATTAAACAGGCCCTATGTATACGAACAAGTAGGATGCAACGAAAGTAACAGCTCTGTTCAAACGGACCGACCGACCGACAGACAGACACAGTTAACTCGGTCTTCTGAAAGGGATCATAAATTCTTCTCTCTTCTTTTTTTGAGAACAGGGATGACAAATTCCAAATTGGAAATACACTTAAGGCAAATTTTATAAAAGAGATAACTAATAAATATACTAATTCTAATATACTACTAGTCCTAATATTTTTTTGGTCAATCTACTCTTTCTCTCTCCTTTTATCTTGAATTTTGTGTAAGGGTTATCTCTCTTATTTTACCTCTCTATTTAAGCTTATGTGGTATCTAAAGGATTGTGCTTGAATATTTATAATAATTGCCCTTATGTACATATCACGTAGTACTATGTGGTGTTTTTAGTTTGTGGTTACTAACTGCTTGCCGTCATTTCGTTCCCTCATCTCTTTTCCACTCAGCGAAACTAGATGGATATATGGTTGAGAGGAGAGGAAAGAAGAAGAACAAGAAGATAAATAAAACGAGATAAATTATAAGCTATTAATGTATAATCAATTATGTATCAATTATTTTAAACTTTAAAATCGATTAATATGGTTTTCTTTTCTAAAACATATTTTTATAATTTCTTTCGGGTAAAATACTACACACCATTTAATATTTAATTGTTAAAAAGCGCCCGTGAAAAATAAGTGAGTTTTTTTTTTCTAAACTTGCGCTGCTGAAGAACGCAGCTTAGCTAGGCTGTAGCACACTGGAAATTTGGTTTGGGTAGGCAGTGAAATCTGGCTGGTTGATTGCAGGACGTGGGCGCACGGTCGGTCGCGCGACGGTTTTGGAATTTGGAGGCAGGGGGGACACGAGGGCGTGCGCGGCGGATCCGATCAGGGCGCCGGCCGTCGGTGGCCGCGCGCCGTCCAGGTGGACTCCTCCATCGATCCTCCTGACCTGATGATGTTGGCGGCACATTCTTCTCATCATCCTCGGTTCAGACTTCACTCTTGAGAGATCACACAGTTTGGGTTAGGGATAAAACGTTTCGGAAAGTTTTTGGGTTTCTCGAACGTATTTGGAAACGGAAAATATCGGTGGGAATTTTTTTTTCCAAAAGGTTTCAAAAATAAAAGGGACTAGCTAGCTATCACTTGACAGATTTTTTTTTTTTGTTAAAGCTCACACGTTTTTTCAATTATAGGATTGGACTAGCTATTGTTTACTTGACATACTCCCTCGTTCCCTAAATATTTGACGCCGTTGACTTTTTTAAACATGTTTGACCGTTCGTCTTATTCAAAAACTTTTATGAAATGTGTAAAACTATACGTATACATAAAAGTATATTTAACAATAAATCAAATGATAGGAAAAGAATTAATAATTACTTAAATTATTTGAATAAGACAAGCGGTCAAACATTTTTAAAAAAGTCAACGACGTCAAATATTTTGGGATGGAGGGAGTATTTTAATAGATTATTATATTGCATTGTATTTATTTTCTAATTTAAAACAAAAATATTAGTACCAACATATATATACTTGAAAGTTACACTGTAATTATATGTAACTATTATGTAATTATAGTGTAACTATAATATAATTATAATGTAATTATATTGTAACTTTAATTATAGTTTTATTTGGCAATAAAATCCAACAACACGTTATATTTACTAAAAGTTACAATGTAACAATACTAAAATTACATTGTAACTACGGTGTAATTATGTAGTATCTTAGAATATAGTTTTTTTTAAGCTTGAAAATCGATGTATTCCTACGAATAATATCTGAAAAAAAAATCATGAATAGCCTTCCCCTTGGACACGTAAAAACGGAATGATGAATTAGCACATGATTGATGAAGTGTTTGCTATAAATACTGAAACATATATAGATTAAACAACACAAGTTTTAGCGGTCTGGAAAACGTGCATGCAAAAAACTAAGAGCAGAAATTGGAAAGATGGGGTAAAGAACACACCCTGCTGGGGCCTGGGGAGCGTCTGCTGTAACAGAATGGGTAGGCCTATGGAAATCCAACCAAGCTTTCGAGGACGAGAAAACGAACCAAACGCATTTTATTTTATTTTATTTTGAAAGGAAGCAACGCATTTTTGCTATAACAGGTGTCAGGAAAAGATGGCCGGTCTAATCTTCAGCTCTTCCAAGCATATTACGCAGATAAAACTATAGCAACAAGCATTTGTGGCATTTGTCAAACACGGCGTGAAGCTCTTAGCTCACTGGAATTATGTCATAAAAATGACCACAACGCATAAAATACCACCACAAACACGGTGTCACGACTCACGACTTAAAGACTTTCAGAGACAAATTAAGCAGAAATGGGTGTTTCCCCGTAAAACAAGCTGGAAGATGATCATTGGCCCATTGCCATGGAAACCAGTTGCACAGGGCGCTCCGATCCATCAGTCTGCCAGTTGCACGATCAACGATCTTCTGTCAAATTTAACTGCTGTATTTGGCAGAAGTTAGCGCTGTTCCAATCAACAACCGTAACCAGGGCTCCAGGAGGCCACCACAACTACAGCAAACTAAACGATCTCCAGTATCACAAGATAAATGGCAACCGAGAGAGTTTGCTTATCACGGATCGCTTACTTTCCTGCAGGCACATCTCTTATGAAGCATCAAGTATCAACCACTTGGGGAAAAAGAAAAAGAAGCTGCTTATGGACAAATAATTATTTCATATTGGAAAAAAATCAAGAAAAACAATACAAGTCCCCCCATTGTTGTGAGACACGCCTCCAACGACCAAACCAATCACCCGAATGAATTAAGTTATACAAATGGACTACATACAGAGAACCCCAACGCTAACCTTTTTGGTATATATATTTTTCTTCAGCTCCCAGATGCAGTTGTTACTCTGAAACAGTCGATATATCTGACGGACTTCATCACCCCACCAAAGCTGTTACACCATGGATCAAATTAGTCAAGAAAACATGTTATATATCAACCCTGTAGAAATAGTTGATACATACACAGCATTATGGTCTTAAAGAAAAAGAAAATCATAGGTCAACAAGGTAACCATACCGGTCAACGCTTTTCCTTGGCCGATCAGGCTGATCGACACTAGCCCGTGGTTGGTCCACACTCTTTCTGTTTTTATCCCTCCTATCTGTGCTGCCCCTTGATTTGTCCCGGCGATCTGTGCTTTGTCTGTGATCTATGCTTGGCCTTGTTTTCTCCCTGCAGTCTGTGCTTTTCCTAGATTCCTCTGTGCCTTCAGGGTTTGTTTGAGTATTATCTGATGGACCTGAGCTCTCTGGAGATTCATCATATAGGGGTGGTGATTTTTCAATGGCCCCAACAAACTTCTTTAGATGCTTAATGTACTCTGGGTACAGTTCCAAATTACAGTGGTTTCCTCCTTTGACCCATAGAGGCTCATACTTTACTTTGGAAAGCTCCCACAATGCCCTCCCATGGGAACAGTCGACAACTTCATCAGCTGTACCCTGGGAAAAGAGATTGTGTTAGTACCTTAGCATCATCAACTTTCTTCTACATCTTGATTAGAATGAATAGGTTCTTTCTCACATCATAAATCTGTTGCCAAGTAAAATAATGTAGCAAGCGGTAGTCATGATAAAGCTGATGCTGCTAACAGAACACTTGTCCCGTGTTTTCAGAATATGTTGCCCTCAATTGCCAGTTTTTTCATCTCAGTGAACTGAAAAAACTTCTACAGGCATTCACATTTAGTTTCCATGCCATCTTTTTAAATGCATTGCTAGCACTGCTTCTGTCACATAAGCACACTAACGGCACTAAAAAATAACAGGAAAAAAATAAACTAAAGGCTAGGGTGTAGGTCAATAAAAGAATGGTCCAATTGGTAGTTAAATCACCAGAACTGCTTCATTAAACTTCACTTATGTAACATTACAATTATCACCATGCAACAGTGTGCATATATGAGGAACATACATATAACTGTTGTTGATTTCATATTCCAATGATTTAATTCACTATGTGAACATACAAACAAGTGCATGAGCACATGCACGCCATGCACAAAAAGAATCAAATATATATAATAATAATAAGATTTGCTGTGAGGATGAAATGGTACTCACATGAATCACTAACACAGGGCATCTGACTAATGGAATTTTGTCAATATTCTGCAGAAATAGAGATAAAATACAGAATTAACTAAAGTTAAGTGTCAAAAAAGGTTGACATAATGCAAATTAATTACCTTGTATATGTCAAACCAGTATGTATGTTTTACAGGATACATCACTCTTAAGCCAGATAAAATTGGGCTATGCAGAACAACTGCCCTCAAATGAGGCAAACGGGAGGCTAAATCCAAAGTAGGACCACTACCCACTGATTGTCCATAAAGAATGATATTCTCCTCGGAGGCTCCATAGGTTTCTACAAGACATCTGTAAACGGCTTCTATATCAGCGTAAGTGTTGTGCTCACTGGGCTGCGGTATTAGATAAAAAATAAAAGGTTAATACTATGCACATCAAAGAGATTCAGCATAAAATATGTGTATACAAAAATCTTACCTTCCCAGAAGATTGCCCATAACCAGAATAGTCATAGCTGCAGAATGAAGACGGAAGGTATTAATTTAGAGCTACAATAAGCCTTAAAAGAAGAAGCTCATCGAGTGATGTCAGGTGGCTTCATTTGATATCCTCCTAGTTGTGGGCTGTGAAACTTTCCTTGTGCAAGGTGCTAATATTACATTAGGAGTAAAACATGGAGTTATAGATGCAACACTCAACCATATAAGCTGGCAAGGAACAGATTGATCACTTAAGACTAAAACTATAGCCTCATAAATGGTTACATCAGTTGTTAGTTTAGTCATCATGGACCATGTTAGCAGGAGCCTCTATGGTGGCCTAGAACTGCATTACGCAGTCAAATACTAGCAACTAGTACACATACATAGTCTTGGTAAAAAGTAGTGAGCACATAAAAAGCACAAAACTAGGTTCAACAGACAAATGACATAGCTATACACAGACAAACAAATAACGATTATATTAGTATCTATGCTAGGAAACAAACAAAAAGGCGAAGTTAAAAAAGGAGGAAAGGACAAGCCAATTACTCCTAACCACAAAATATAAAATTAGTTAGAGCTGCAAGATCCACTGAATCAATCAATGGTTCTCCCATCAGCAACGCCAATAACCAGACCACACATCATCAAACAATTCACTAGGCCAAACCTTCACAGCATAATTTCCACCACAATAAAGGTAATCTGGCAAGGAAACACAATAAAGAAAAGAGCAAAGGTTCCTTCATCCAATGTATCAGGTAACTTGGACCAAAGAACAGAAGCAAACAAACAAACAGAATGGTGATTTGTGTTATCTCTTCTCTACCTCTGGGTACCCAGCAGTACTGACACAAATTACTCAACTGTTTGAATGTTCTCGCAGAGAACCCACAAGGCCATGACCGGACATTTGCAGAACAATATGGAGGTTACCAAAGACAGATGGCAACCCTGACATTAACTCTTCTATAAGAGCTACAAGAGGGAAGAAAATGAATGCATGTAATAATATAGTGAAAAGATTTGTTAACTATTGGTTTCCTCAACACACTTCATTAATAAGTAACGGTACAATTTCATGTACACGATAATTCAACCAAACCTTCATTGCAAACATTTCTTTTCACTACAGCCATTGTTGAACAAATCTAATGAAACAGTAGATTAAACTCAGCTAAATGTTAATATCTAACAATTAATTGAAGAAAATTATCCAAAGCTTCAAATTATGACCTGAGATAGTAACAAATCAAGTATCCAAAAGCACCGAGCTCCCACCGTCTCCCATAGAAAAAAGCGATTCATGAAATACCATTACAGAACCAGATAGCGATTTATCAATATCATTCTTGCTACCCAAGATCAATAAAAAGTCAAAAAATTTCACCTAAGTGGACATGCTTCACCATCTACATCACCAAGAGTAGATAACAATTCGAACACAAGAAGCTATCCCAATCAATCATTAAAAAGATCGGCTTCAAGGGAAAAAGAAAAATGATCAGATAACCCCATTAGCAAAAACAAAATATACATGCCAAGATGCAACAGAACACACGAGATCATGAGTCAAAAAATTCACATGGAATCAGAGACTTACAGCCTGCGAATCCTAATCCTACAGCACAGGACACTATTCAACATCAACATCACACCAAAGCATCAACCTAATCGAACGAGCCCTGATGAAGAGAAGCTAGCGGCATCCGTCGAAACTACAAAACAGCCATCCTACTGATCCGCCCGGAAAATCTAACGTTCCCAATACTAACTAATCCTAGAAAATCGTAGCTTCGAGCCTTTGATCCAGGAAAATACGCCCCACCCGGAAGATCCGAGATAGAACTCGAATCCACGAGGGCGACAGAGCACGGCATCTCCCAATCTAAAAAGGCAATCCACCCAATCGGGGCGCGCGCGCACGTACCCCATGAGGTTGACGTTGAGGTGGGCGCTGAGCTCGACGAAGAGCTCGAACATCTGGCCCAGGTCGGCCGCGTTGCCGTGCGAGTAGAGCAGCGTGAGCCGCGCCCCGGCCTGCCGCACGTACATCGCCACCACCTCCGTCCCCCGCTTCGTCCGCAGCCGCCTCGCCTCCACGTTCCCCCTCCTCGGCACATCCGTCAGCTCCACCACCACCCCTCCTCCCCCTCCATCCTTCTCCACCCCCACCCCCGCGCCCGCCGCGGCGGGGGGAGGCGGGGCCTCGGCGCCGTACGAAGGCGGGCTCGGCGGGAAGAAGGCGAAGCGGGCCGCGACCGTCGAGGTGACGGCTCCCATCGGAGGAGGAGGATTGGTAGGGTTAGGGTTAGGGTTAGGGTTTGCGCCGAGGCGGAGGAGGCGGAGGCGGAGAGGCGGAGAGGGGAAGAAGGCGACGACGGGGAGGAGGAGGAGGGGAGCGCGTTTCCGTTTCGTTTTGGTTTTTTTGGATGCAAAGGGGAGGAGGGGGAGGAGGGAGGAGGAAAGGGGGCGGTTTGTGGGTGGTTAATTGTGGAGGTTTTTAATTTCAAGAAAAGAAAAGGTTCATCCCAACAACCAACAAAAAAAAAGTTGGAACTAGAAAAAATGGTTGATGGTTTGGTATAATTGGATGATTTGGTGCAAATAGATCCATGGGATTTTGGTGTTATCCTTTGCCAGCATGTTTGTATGCTATCTGTAGCAGTGTTTCTTTTTTTTAATAAGGTGTAAAGTTATGGTTTGTTTTTATTTGTATGATCATTACTATTATCTAGAAAAGGCTGGAGATATTGTGTTAATAAAGTTTGAGAGCTTGATGGTTATGTATAATGGGATGATTTAGTATGAGTGGCTCCATAGATTTTTGGTGTGATCCTTCGCCAATATGTTTGTATGTGAAAGAAAATGCAAAGCGACGGCTTGTTTTTAGTTGTGTGGTTAAATTCATACCGGCTTAAACAGATAAAAACCTAGCGTTAATGTTGCTTCATATGCACCTTGTTTAAACTGAAACTCATCAGTTATTACACATTATATTTGCATTTATCAACTACCGCTTTATATTCGGAGAGTTCTCATGCGCACGCTAAGACTGAATTATGAATACCAAATTCACTCCAAAAAGACATAAATGATAGATATGATCATAACATGAATCCCAATTATCTGCAGTTTTATTCAACGTGCACATTCCATCATCATTATCATCTCAATTCCCTCCACACTTGGAAACATGCCATTCCCATACATGCTTAGTACTCCATCCGTTTCAAAATATTTGACACCGTTGACTTTTTAGCATATTCTTGACCGTTCATCTTATTCAAAAAAAATTTGTGAAATATGTAAAATTATATGTGTACATGAAAGTATATTTAACAATGAATCAAATGATATAAAAAGATAAACAATTACTTAAATTTTTTGAATAAGACGAATAGTCAAACACATACTAAAAAGTCAACGGTGTCAAACATTTTGAAACGGAAGGAGTATGAGAAGATGGACCAATTAAACACACGTGGAAACTCTTAACGCAATTCCTTACAGTTCACCTAACATGATTATCTTGTAACCATGTATTGGATCATGACACTTATCATTGCAAATCTTTACAAATTCATAAATAAAGCACTCACAAATACATGTGGTTATTAATTACTTAAGTTAATTAGTGACAAGTGCAACCACAAGAGCATCATTAATTTTGAGTGGGTCGACATGTCCATGATCCTAATTAAGAACAAACAGCAGCAACAGACGGCCGACACCATCATGGTGCAATTCTGAAAAAGCAGAGGGGCCAATCCTGCAGAAGATGCGCTGGATAAGGTGGAGATTATGGGGAGGGAACGCAAGGCTGCCTACCCCCGTGGAGGCCTCACCATTATCGACAAAGAGATGCTTTTCTCCCTGCTTAATTAATTAATTTAATCCCGTAGCAATCGGGGCCCACTCCCTCTGACAGGTGGGCCACAGCTGTGCTAGGTCCCACTGTCAGTGTGAGTAGTATAAAGAAGCCCAGTCCATATTAGTGCTTATTTGCAGTGTTACGTTAAATCAATCAATCAATCCCTTTCTTGATTATTTAGTAACTTCTCTAATGGGGAAGTGTCCTTTTTAGAAGAACAAGTCTAACCTAACCTGTTTTTCCGAAGAAATTTGTTTAAATTGGAGTACTAGTAGTAAGACATTTGGGCAGAAGACACGAGGTCAAACCGACGTGTTTCCCGGAGTAATCAAATGGTGGTCAAATTACCCTGTGCTGGATGATAATGACAGTTTGGCCACAGCAATTCTCAACTCACACTGCCTCCACATGACAATGGATTCCATGAATTGAAAATGTGCAGGAATCTGGGTTGGAATGTGCACATTTTCATCAGCCAATTTCTTCAGAGTTTTTCTCACAGATCTGGTCCACACACCATTTTCCTAACACTGAACATGATCACAACAAATAGGGCAATGAGAACAAAATCTTACACTGTGGCAATTTGTCATTTGTCGATGCTGTAGCAACTAGCAACAAAATGCCTGAAACATCACAACTTGGCTAGCACCATGCTACTATACATGTGTTGGAAACATCAGAGATAACGGGCATCAAATTCTCATCCACAGGTTTGGTTTCTACCTCGCTTAGATAAGCTCATATGACAAAAATTAAAATGAAACATACAGAGAGGAACGATTATTCATTGGGTAGGAGCAATGTTATATGCGGACTTTACTTTCTTTTCCAAGAGGGAAACATGCTTATCAAGCATGGACACCACTGCCTCAAACTCGGTCACCTGCTGGTCTATCGCATCAATCTGCGATACATACTCACCAAAGCTTTGGTTTTTCTCATTCAGTTGTTCTACGAAAACCCGCAGGCCGGATGCAACATCTCCATAGTTATTGTATTCCTCTGCTACACGTCGATTCATTTTCTCAAGTAGAGAAAGCTGGCTGTTAGTCCCCTGCAGTGAATGAGATCCAAATGAAAACCCAAGTCTAATAAATAACCACACCACTAAACATTAAGCATAGGTTCAACTGTTGACTCACAGTTCATAGTGAACAAAAACTGCCATATTTTACTTCAAAGTCCAGATTGAGCAACCCATAAGCTTTAAATGTTTAATGGATCCACATGATTAGGTGAAGTTATGTGAAGTAATCATTTTCATATCATTTATGCACACTTATGCCGGCAAAAGAACTTTGCTGTCGAAAAGCTCATTTATTGCTGAAATGATGATAACAATTTGTTGGCGAAAGCGAATAATTGAGAGGTAGTACAGTTCTCAACAACACGGAACACCAAATTCAAGTGAATAGCCTCTGGTTGCTTCAAACCAAAGGTCTCACAATATCATTGTGCATAAACTCTGCATGTTTCGATTCCACATGCCAAAGAAGAGTGAATCAATGTCTGTTAGTACTTGTGAAATACGAGTTCATGCAATAGCACCCGATACCTTCCTTCCCCACCGTACTGTGCATGCCATTTTGGCCGCAAAAGATGCACTCATCAATCTCAAAAAACAACAACTAGCTAAACTTTGAGTCAGGCACACTATGAATGACTAAAAAAACTCAGCTGATTTTTGACTTGCTGCTAAAATGTGAAACAATTCCATGAAGTGGCACGCGAGTAGCATCAACCAATTGCCCAATTCAATCATGTGAAGTTCACACTAATAACTAAACTCTGAACATTCCCATTTATCGTGGGATACCAAGATAACTGGAACTGCTACACATCCTTGGGAAACAGATTGGGATATAACAATTGGAGCACCTGAACTATATAGGTGAGACAATCTAACTATAAATTCAACGCATATTCCACGAAAAATATAGCTAAATTTGGCACTCTAGGGTTATCAACTCTGCTGCGATTCACAGAATTGTAGGGCAGGCGCCGGCGAATTCTACGACGGCCCACCGTGCAACCGCGACCAGCGAGAAACTACGGGTTCAGGCCGCCGATTTGGCCGTCCATGGATACAAAGACGAGGCGGAGGTGGGGGCGAACGGACCTGGAGCTCGCCGCGGACCATGAGGGAGACGTTGGTGAAGAGCTCCGCGAGCGAATCCGCGAGCTCGTCTCGCTCCCCCGACGCCGCGGCCGACATCGCCGGCGGTCCCCTGTGGCCCACCCTTCCTCCTCCTCCTCGGATCGGAGCTCCGCCGTCGTCGCGGCGGCGGCGGCGGTGGCGAGTGCTCGGGATCGGAGATTGGGATTTGGGACTAAGGCGTGAGTAGGCTTTTGGGCCCAACCCCATTGGTTACTCGGGCCCTCTTGCGGAAGACGCTCTCTTGGGCCCCCACTGGAGCTGGTCCTACAGTTCGGGCCTCGTGGATGGACGGCCCGGCCCGGCTCAAATTGGGCGGTCGTCGAGGCCTATGTAGCCGTAATGGGCCCGGCCCAAAACTGCACGATTCACCCGCAACATCTTCTCCCCTCTCCTTCCTCTGGCGGCGGCGAGGCGGAGGGCGGCGGCGCGAAGTGGTCAGCCAGAGCACGGTGCCGGCGGCGATGGAGATTCGCCGGAGGCTCCATCGGCTCGGCTCGCACGACGCCTGGTGACATTTTGTTCACCCTCTTCTTTTTTTTTTCTTTTTGAATTTTCATAGGAAGTCACAAAGTCCGCGTTCGTCGCGTTATTATGGAGTTAGCGTAGAACTGCATCTCGGATGGGTTAGGGTCTATGCGGATTCTCTTTGCGAATGTGGCTTAAGACCGAAATTTGGTTAGATATGAGAAGAGCAGTAGTGGAATGATTTATCTTCTCTTTGTTTAAAAATGAGGGAGTATTTCGCAAGCCTATGCATATCTTAGCAAACAGAAGATACTATGAGAAAAACACATCTTAAGATGTATTGCACATAAATTACAGACATGTTCTTATGGCCTATCGATAAACCCACATTTCTCGATTAAATGTGACAGAAATCTTAAACATGGCCAGAATATGTATAATTTTGTGAAATGTGCAGGTTTATGGTACTTTTATAAAGTTAGCATGTTTTGTGAAATGCATGCATTTGAGTTTGCTTCCTACTATTTTCTAGAAAGATTTTTTTTTCTAGATTGCATCCTACAGATAAATATATGATTAAGAAACTCTTCTTTCAATCTCAAAATAATTTAGGAGAAATGAATTAGAAAAATTTGTTGTACATGTACATACTGTACTAAGCACAACTATTTTTATGCTTTTGTTTACCATACATTTTTTACAGGATTTTGACTTCTTTATTTGATCATAGCACAAGTTTAATTTTACCAATTTATTGTGAGTGAAGTTGATTTTTTTACTCGGTGGGACCATACTACTACACATGTTTTCCCAGTTGCAGGTGGGTCCTAGTCCCACATATTGAATTCCATCACATTAAAATGCTCTGACAAAGTATGTGTAGCTCTAGACTGCTAATAAGTGCAATTGTGCAAACTGCAATATGTATTAGTACTATGTAATTTTTAGTAGTTATGTTCCGCAAAATTTACTTGGGTGTAAATGCCAGAAAGTCGGAATGATATTGAGTATGGTGCAGAGAGAGTTTTATGCTATCTTACTTTTTTTGTTAGGAGTTTTATCCATTTTTCTGTCCATGTTAAATAACCAAATTGAAGATATTGTCAAGACGAGTTCTGTTTCAATAAAAGAAGACAAAACAGCCACTCTTTCAATTTGTTGTGAACACTGAAAACACAAGCAAACGCTAGACATACTAGCATCATATAAAAAGAAAAAGAAAAATACAGGCATCAGCCAATAATCTCTTCTTAGAAACGTATTTCTTGGACACGATGCAATTTTGTTTTCCAGTTGTCTCGTTCCCACTCTACCTTGAGTTCATGGTGTTGCATCGTGACATTGAGCTTCTTGAGGGATGCAAGAAGCTCCAAACCTTTAGGAACCTCCCTGAGGGATGGGAGCGACAGCAGAAGCAGCACTTCCAGCCTAATAATGGCCCCTTCCTCAATGACTAGCCTTCTCAACTCCTCCAATTTTCCCAACCAAAGAGTCCTCAGCTGAGGAAACCATCCTGCACGGAGAATTATGTCCTCAGCCCAACATCCCCTGCGTATGCTCAAAAATATCAGATTTGGCACGCTTGATGATATTGATGGGAGTGGATTGGTGTCATTTTTGCAAAATGTCAGTGTCAGGTACTTGATATTTGCACCATACTCACAGAACACTGGTCTTCGGAATGTCTCATTGTCCCAGCATCCTCTGATTGTGAGCTTCTCTAGCTTTGTACATATAGGATTGAAAGCATTAAAATCCAGAGGTTCATTCAGATCGTTGGCACTGATGACCAAGTCATAAAGGTGGTTCATATTTGATAAGGAAGAAAACAGTGTTGCACAGTCAGCACGACAAACATTCTCGACACACAGAAGCCTCAGCTCAGGCAAGTATTTCAGTAGCTTCACCGATTTCTTGGTTGCTTCAACAGTCTGGAGAGTCTGCAGCTGTGCCAAATCAAAAGCACCGTCAGGCAATTTCACACCACGGAAGTAACGCAATTGCCTCTCTTCTGGGTCATACAATTGCTCTGCAAAGATGTGCCTCAGCTTCTTTAATTTAGCTACCTCTCTTGGGAGCCTTTCAATGTTAGTTGATTTCAAGTCCAGAGTTTCCAAATTGGTGAGCTTTTTAATTGATATTGGTAGGGACTTAATACGTGTCCTCCTTAAGCCAAGATAGCGCAAGTTGAACAAGTCCCCAATATTTTCTGGAATCTTGTCCAAGGGTGAGTCTCGTAGTTCTAGAACAGCAAGGTATTTACACCTGGAAATTAGTAAGGTTAACAACTGATAATTAGCAACTCTGTTGGCTGCAATGAATGTCCGGAGACGAGGAAGGTCCATGCTTGATTTTATCAGCTGATTCACCTGATCAAAGTTTGACACTAACAGCCGGCGAACATCATCCTTCTTTTGAGTTTCAAGGTTTATGTCCGCCAGACCAAATCTTTCCTTCCTAGAAAAGGAGAGTGCTAATTCCCTCATAATGTCATGCATCCTGCAGCTTACCACTCTACCAATCTCATCGTTCTCGACAAGTTGCATCATGCTTTGTTGGATCAGCTCAGTGAAGTAGCCGTCTGCAACCTCCTCCAATGTACTCTGACCTCGCTGTATTACAAAGCCCTCTACTATCCATAGCTTGATAAGAAGCTCACGCTTGAAAATATAATCTTGCGGGAACATACTGCAATATAAAAAACAATTCTTGAGATGCCTTGGCAAGTACATGAAGCTTATGCTCAGTGCGCTCCTTACTTTGTCTAGGCCAGGGTTGTCCTCCAATTCACACTTGAATTGATTGTTTATTCTTCTCCATACTATCTCTTTTGATTCCTGTACAGCCAATACATTTCCTATTGCATTAATTGCCAACGGCAAGCCTCCACACTTATTTACAATCTGCCTAGACAATTCCTCCAAATGAGAGGGGCACTCCATATTGCTTTTCTGGAAGCACCTTCTACGAAAGAGTTCAAATGCATCATCATTGCCTAGTGGATTAAGCTTCATCTTGTACATTTCTTGAGCCAATGAAGCAACGTCATTATTCCTGGTTGTGATTATTATCCTACTTCCTTTCTTATCATCCATCAATGAGTCAGATAGCTCATGGAAAGCTCTAGTATCCCATACATCATCGAGTACAATCAAGTATTTCTTATTTGACAAAACCTCCTTTAACTCATCATTCAGCTTACCATGGTGCATAGTGTCAAGATCAGTGGGGATTTTGCTTTGGTCCTCGCTCAGCTCTTGAATCAACTGCCTTAATATAGCATTGATGTTATAGTTATGTGATACTGCAATCCATGAATAACAGTCAAAGCTCTTCATTCCCTTCTCCCAATCATAAACCTTCCTGACTAGGGTTGTTTTACCCAATCCACCAAAACCCCATATTGATATTACTGTTCGATCTAACTCCTTGGGATCTAGCCATCTGCCAAGAAGCTCCATGTCTTCTTTCATCCCAACAATGTCATCTCCTTTAACGGCATGAGGAGAACCATTAGATGACAGGAGATGAATATGAGCACTATCACTAGTGTTGTCAAGTAATTCATTGAACATTTCTCGATAATCCCTTTTCAGCTGTGACAAGTGCTTTATCTCTTCCTCGATATCTTTAAGCTCAATAGCGATGCGATGAAAAGCAGTTGGATAGAAGAACTTGTGTATTAACCTTTTAAAATGGTTTTCATGTTCAAGAGCTATGTTATAGCTGTACTCATCTGTTATGTCCTCAACACGGTAAGCGACCTTCCGCACCCTTACTATCCAGCCTTCAAGAACTTTATTGCTGTAGATTTTTGTTCCAACCTGGCTCAAGAAATGATGGATCATGTCTAATTCCCTCTCGATGCGCTTTGCAGTGTATGGTAGATCTGGGAGCCGTGCGGGTTCTTTCTCTAGGTAAGTCCTTAGTGATGATACTCCAAAAGAGGTAACAAGCTTGCCGAGAGCTAGGACTACTGCTGCCTCTGCCATTGTCTGTCTTCACTTACTGACTGATGTGTTACTTCTTGTGGATATGCAAGATTAACCGGTAAGAGCTCCTTTTCTTTTAGCCTGTTGAACAAAAGATGATATCCCTGCTTTATTGTCTGTCTTAGTGAGGCGGCGAAAATTTGAAAAGAACATGGTGGTGTATGTGAATGCTGGTTGGTACTACTTGCTAATTTCCGTTTTAGTATGCCCCCAAACACTAGCCAAACTATGTATTTTATGAACTAGGAATTTGACTTTCGATATATTTCTTGGCATCTTGCTACCAACATATTTGCTACTCCATCTGTTTTAGATTATAAGTTGTATTGACTTTGGTCAAAGTCAAACTGAACCATGTTTGACCAAGTTTGTAGAAAAAAATAATAACATTTTAAACCCATGACAAATATATTATGAAATATATTCAATTATTGATTTAATGAAACTAATTTGGTGTTGTAAATATTATTATATTTATCTATAAACTTAGTTAAACTTGGAGTTGTTTGACTTTGATCAAAGTTAAAACGACTTGTAATATGAAACGGAGGGAGTATAAATTTTATTCTGAGTGGTTAAAAAAATTTATCTTTTCGGAGATTTTTTTTTCAGTAACTGGACGAGGTACATATGAGCTATTAGATTTGCAGGATCACATGCCTTTTTTTTTAGTAAAAGATCGCATGCCTGTTGATGATGCGCAGTTGCAGATATGATTCTTTGGGACAGGAGGGGAAGAGAGAAGAATCCTCTACGATCTGAACGGTCTCCCCTGCTCCACTGGAAATAAGCTCGTGAAGCAAGAAATTATTATTCACTGTCCAGTGTTCTGAACCCAAGTTTGCCGTTCAAGCATGTAGCAATCACCCTGCATGTATCCCTGGGGAGATTGTTTTATCAGAGGAACAAACCTCTATATGAGATGGCAAAACTAAGTAGTCACAGCTCAACAAATGTCTAATTCTCTCTATATGTAGTATAGTACTCGAGAAAAGTGATGAACTCACCTGATGCGATTCCAAATCCTACGATGCCATTGAAGACCAAATTAATCGAAATGAAGTGAACAGTGATTTCAATGATGTGTTGAACATTTTGTGGCAGTTGAACACAGGTGGCTTGAAGCAATCTATAGAAGCATCAGGTCAACTCATCCTTAAATTGATTGGACGTTTAAAGGTACTATACTACTATGTTGTTGAACTCTAGGGTTTTGAAGTATTATTTCTAGTGCTAATCCTCACCTGTCCATTATTAGATAAATAAAATACCTATCATACATGGTTTCTTTGGTCAAACTGAACTATCTTTGCGAGACAATTTGTGTTTGCTTGAGTGTAGTGAACAGACTACCATAATAAGAATATAAAAGCCAAAAGGTAACTGTGGGTATTATTGTATGGGTGATACCATGGGCTTTGTAGAATAAACTTCTTTAGAATGCTTTGTGTTTTGGTTTTGCATCATTGAATGGTGACTTGGTGAGCTCAGTACAAAGTGTTCACTGTTCAATTGTGGATTGTATCTTGGAAACGGTAACCATGCATATCTGAAGTTTTATTTGACCATAATTAAACGCTCATATTTCAAGTGGGGAATTGTGTAAATTGCCAATATGCAGCAACATGAACGAGAATGTTCAGTACTCACTGAGTACGTGGAGATGTGGAGTTATGGGGCAAGTTCTTATCAACTGACACAGTAAGATACTAAGATCTATCAATGTTACTGCGTTGTTAGCAGCTGTGAAAAAAAGGTCTATCATCATATAATCTAAAGAACAGTTTTGCTATTATCGGAAGAATAATTTTGCTCGAAATATCATCTATCATTCTCAGCTCAATCTTTCGCCTACAGCGGTTTACAAGCCGTGACCTTTATTAGCGATAAAAAATGGATAAAACATATGCTCTTAGTGACGTAAAAATTAGTCGATGTTCAAAAATAAACTACTACAATAAAAAAAATCAAAAATCAACTCTAAAATTAAAATCCAAAATCCAAAATTCGGTTGGGATTGAAAAGCCGTAGAAGGGTTGATTGGATTTATGCTATGCCATCACTTGCAGTTGCTGACGGCCACATGTACCGGGCAACGAAGAGAGGGAAATTTAACTATTTGCCACTCTTGTGACATAACAATTAACGATTTGCCACACCGTGTCTATAACATGTGGGCCCTCATGTGTCTGATATGTGGGCTCTCATGTGTCTATGACATGTGGGCCTATTGGCAAATCGTTAAGCACCACTCGTAAGAGTGGCAAATAGTTAAAAACCCCACGAAGAGAAGCCTTCGCTACCGCTGGTTAAATGGTTTGACACGACAAGTCAGAATAAATGTTTTACGGGTGCTCAATTCTGTAAGCTTAATTTGGTTGTGAATGTGGGCAAACTCTGGGATTTCTTTTTTTAAAAAAAAATTGTTTCTTTGCATGCCATTCAAATAGTTATGATTTTTTTTAAAGAAAAATGAAAATAATATGTCACTTTAAAAATATATAAGCTTAAATTTAACTTTTACAAATTACAATGAAAAACACAAATATGACTGTGAGAACATGTATACAAATTACAATTAAATTTATTTATTTTACAATTTATGAAGATCAAATTTCAACTTACATGTCTGTGAGTTATATATTACATACTAATATATCTTATCAATTTTTTTTATTTTTTTACGACAATTTGAATGACATGAATCAACGAGGGAACTTCCCTTGACGGATTAAAATCCATTTCCGTGATATGGGCCTAAACTTTCCGACATGCGGGCTCTCTCAGGGGCCCATTTTCTCTGCGTAGGTGAGCAAAGCCCACTATGGCCCACAGGATTTGGCCCACTATGGTCGGGTCGATCACAACATAGGCCATCCAAAGCCGCGGCGCCGGGGAGCGACGCGGCCGCCGCCGGTGAGCTCGAGGGTCGTTGTGCACGAGCTCCGGCGAAGAGGAGCTCGAGGCAAGTAGTGCGCCCGCCGGAGCTGGAGGGGTTGCCTCGGCCCTCGAGGGAAGCACTCGCGGCGGCGGCCATGCCCATGCACGGAGCGAGCCGCGCTCGCTGACGACCGCCGGCGTGCGGCCGTTCCTGCATCTGCTCGACGGTCACCGCCGGCTGCCGGGACCGCGGGAACGGCTTCCTCGGTGGTCACCGGCATCCGCTCTGCTCACCCGAGAGAGAAAACGGAGTGGCGGAGACATGCCGCCGGCGCCATGGCCGACGCCACGCACCGTCAGGCAAGCCGCCGAGCTCCACGCCCGCCTCACCACCTCCGGCCACCTCCTCCTCCACCCGCCATCCGCCCGCCACCTCCTCAACTCCCTCGTCAACTGCCTCGAGCCCCATCCCCTCCACCTCCGCTACGCCCTCCACCTGTTCGAACGAATGCCCCCCTCCACCTTCCTCTTCGACACCGCCCTCCGCGCCTGCTCCCGCGCCGGCTCCGATCCACACCGCCCCTTCCTCCTCTTCCGCCGTATGCGCCGCGCGGGCGTCCGCCCCGACGGCTTCACGTTCCACTTCCTGTTCAAGTGCTCCTCCTCCTCCTCCCGCCCCCACTCCCTCCTCCTGTGCACGATGCTGCACGCCGCCTGCCTGCGCACCATGCTACCATCCGCCGCGCCGTTCGTCTCGAATTCTCTCATCCACATGTACATTCGGCTCGGGCTCGCTGCCGACGCTCGCCGAGCTTTTGATGAGATCCATGTCAAGGACGCGGTTGCCTGGACAATGCTGATCAGTGGGCTGGCCAAGATGGGCATGCTCTGTGACGCGCAGCTTCTTCTATCTCAGGCTCCAGTGAGGGATGTGATCTCGTGGACAAGCTTGATTGCCGCCTACTCCCGTGCCAATCGGGCCAGAGAGGCTGTGGGTTGCTTCAAGACCATGCTTTCTCATGGCATTGCACCGGACGAGGTTACCGTAATCGCCGTGCTCTTGGCATGCGCAAAGCTCAAGGATTTGGAACTGGGACGTTCCCTGCACTTGCTTGTCGAGGAGAAGGGGATGCCGACGAGTGAAAATCTCGTGGTTGCGCTCATCGACATGTATGCCAAGTGTGGTGATTTTGGTCATGCGCAACAGGTTTTCGATGCCCTGGGTAGAGGCCCAAGGCCTCAATCATGGAATGCTATCATTGATGGATACTGCAAGCATGGGCATGTTGATGTTGCACGGTCTCTGTTTGATGAAATGGAGGTCCGTGATATCATCACATTCAACTCGATGATGACTGGGTGCATCCACAGTGGCCAGCTTAGAGAAGCATTGCTATTGTTCATGAGTATGAGGAGACATGACCTGCGTGTCGACAACTTTACGGTGGTGAATCTTCTAACTGCTTGCGCAAGCTTAGGTGCATTACAACAGGGCAGGGCATTGCATGCTTGCATTGAGCAGAGGCTGGTGGAAGCAGATATATACCTTGGTACTGCACTGCTGGACATGTATATGAAATGTGGGAGGGTCGACGAGGCAACCATTGTTTTCCAACGGATGGGCAAGAGAGATGTTCATACTTGGACCGCTATGATCGCAGGTCTTGCATTCAATGGGATGGGTAAGGCTGCTCTGGAGCATTTCTACCAGATGAGGTGTGATGGCTTCCAGCCTAATTCAGTTAGCTACATTGCTGTTCTGACTGCATGCAGCCACTCATGTCTACTGAATGAAGGCCGTCTGTACTTTGATGAGATGAGAATCTTGTACAACATACATCCTCAGATTGAGCACTATGGCTGCATGATTGATCTGCTGGGACGCAGTGGGCTTTTGGATGAAGCAATGGATCTTGTCAAGACCATGCCCATACAACCAAATGCTGTCATATGGGCCTCCATTTTGAGTGCTTGCAGAGTCCATAAACACATTGACTTAGCTCAATGTGCCGCAGAGCATCTTCTGAAGCTAGAACCTGACGAGGATGGTGTCTATGTCCAGTTATATAACATATACGTAGACTCTAGACAATGGGAAAATGCGTCAAAGATAAGGATGTTGATGGAAGAAAGGCAAGTTAAGAAGACTGCAGGATATAGTTCTATTACTGTGGCTGGGCAGGTGCACAAGTTTGTTGTTAGTGACAAATCACATCCACGGATATTGGAAATCATTGCAATGCTGGAGGAGATTTCACACAGGTTAAAGTCATTGGGTTATTCACCGCTTACATCACAGATAACAGTGGATGTGGATGAGGAAGAGAAAGAACAAGCGCTGCTAGCACACAGTGAGAAGCTGGCCATTGCTTTTGGCCTCATTAGTCTAGCACCAAACTTGCCGGTTCATATCAGAAAGAATCTGAGGGTATGTGAGGACTGCCACTCTGCAATCAAGTTGATTTCCAGGCTTTGGAACCGGGAAATCATAGTCAGAGACCGGAGTAGGTTCCACCATTTCAGAGAGGGAACATGTTCATGCAACGATTTTTGGTAAATACCATTTCATAGGACACCAATTTTTGTGTGTGAAAAAGCTGAGGTTGAGGAACACTGTGAACAGGAGTTCTCACCTAGTCTCCTTAGTTTGGAATTGCTTTTGAATTTCTGATCACCAAAGGTACTCTTTCTTCTCCTTAATTAGATTCTTGTTGCCATTTTGATACTCTAATACCAGTAATATGCGTTTTCAGTAAAATGATGTCAGCTGTGTCGAGCATCACAATGCTCTCCGTTCATCCTCAAGGTTGGTAGTTGATGGGCTTTGTGGGTCGTCAAAATCTTTTGGATGGGCCGGCACACCGCCTCTGGGGCAGTTCAGGGGCAAAGTGCCAAGACCAAGACGGAAAGCAAACGCAATAGGCCAGCAGCAGGCAGATTGTCAGAAGGGTCATCTTCCTCCTGCCACCCAGCCGCTGTGATGCTCGTATGACTAATCCCGTCATCCCTGGCTTCCGCTCACTTAAGGTAAAAAATCCAAATATCGCTGGCTCATCCTGCCCCGCCTAAAAGTAGGAGCATATGTTATTATTCTGTTTACCAGTTTGGATTGCGCTCTTTTTTTTTTGTCCCCTAATTTCTTCTGTTTGTTGGATGACTGATGTCCATAACTGGAGTAGTGGAGTAGTAATGATTAACAAATAATTAGTTCTTCAGGAGCCTCAAGAAATCCATGTTTCTGAAAATGATCTTATCCAATTGTAAGCTCAAAAAGTTTGTGTTTTTTAGGTGAACATGATACAGATTGCCCTCGTATAGCCCTATGTTTTCCTCTTTCAGTGAAGCAAAATCCATGCTTTTTAGCAAGGTCTACTCCCATGCCTGCAATACCAGATGATGTAATATGCAATGGAAATTCCAGTGCAGAATACTAATTCTTTGCTGTTTGGTGTGGACAACGGGACAACATTCAAGACGGAATCAGGCTATTCGAGCATTGGTAATTTTGGTTTCTGTGGGAATGCTTTCCTGGAATCATTGATGCATCTGGTGGATCCTTTAGCAGTTCAGAGTTGAACGGGCCAACTTTGGATATTGAATCATCGGCATTTGGCTTGTTGAGTCAGCTTCCCCGAAATTTCATATTTTCAGACCTACCAGAGGATTTCAGCCAAAGCGCAGGTACATTGTAATGACAATGTTGGTTTATTTTGCTTTGTAATCTGAGTATGTGCTAATTAAGTTATCTACCCTACTGTCAATCGAAGAATATGCTGTTTTCCTGTATGGCTGGCTGATCTTTGCAATGGCATTCATCTAGTGTCTGCAGGTTGAGCAGCCATTGGCCATCTGTACATACATGCTTGGCAGGAAAATTTGCATTTGCTAGCCTTTTGTTTGTTAGTAGCTCTAGTATTCTAATGTGACAGTTTGGATGAGTTCTCTCTCTCCGGAGCAGGTAAGGGGATCTGTCTTCCCTATGCTTGCTTCATTGCTGATTTTCTCCTATGGACAGAATCTGGATTGGATGGCTACCATTGCTGCCTGGGCTGAAGGAACCGTAAAATTTAAGGGACAATATAGATCCTTTTCCTGAAATATTTCTAGTTAATTTGTATCCTAGACAGTAAATAAATGCTTAGTAATTTCAATTTATTCTATATGACGAAACAATTCATCTGCCAATCTATAAGCTTATTTGATTGATTGACGTGTGCCGCGGTACATGCATCAATTTCTCAAAAAAAAAAAAAAGATTGATTACAGCAACAGTTATCTGAAGCATTTCTCCCTGTGCATGAACTAGCGGCCCTCCTGTTCTTCAAAATTTTTTTACACAGAATTTTTGCCGCTGATTGTTTTCCCAACGCTTCTAAAAAAACAATTTCTCAAAAAAAATCTACTGTATTGTTTGGACCAATTTTTCTACCTACTTGTGAAGTTTATGTTTCAAAATATTAATCAAGTAAACAATACATCTTAATTATCTGCGCAGAAGTCTGTTTTAGCCTGCCACATCTTGCTTAACTTCTCCGGAACCAAGCTGCCAGTTCAACACAATTACACAAGAATGTACATAATCTCAATATTGATGCACATTCAATTGGATTGTTCAAATAGTTGTACTCTTGTTAAGGCAATTGGGCAATTATATATTTCTGCAAATCAACATAGCATACAGTAGCGCGCAAAAAAAAAAGAGGGTAGCATACAGTGGCTCAAAGTTCTTTGTAACACAAAACAGCAACTCAAGTTTCAATGTGCATTATTGTATATATAAACAACCTTTTCAAGTCATCCACTTAAAATTTTCAGGATGATTGAATAAACATGTATAGAACAAAAAGAAAAATTCTTTTTGGCGGAATAGATACAAACAACCGCAACCATATCACAATTCACAAGTGGCTCTTCTAAATGTTGAACCAGCTTATGTTCAGGAAACTAGACAAATGCAGCAAATCAAATCCTTTCAGGTGTCCAGAATAAAAATCAATGGCTACCACCGAAAATCACATTGCTTTGCTGGGTATTACTAATTTAAACTCACCAAATCATTCTAACTGTACATTCCACTTTGTCGCTCGAAGTATGGAGTTTTAGACCTCCACTTTCCTGTGAAAGATGATGTTCAGTGCATCGCTGTATAGAGCCACAGAATTTGAGAGCACCGCAAGCACAATCATGGTTAAGGCCAAAATCTTGTCGCGCTTGGTTGCAATTCCATAAGGATCTCTACATGAAAGAGGAAAAACATACAAATTAGATCAGATAGAACCTGAGCGATGTCCAATTATGTATCAACTGAAAATAATACTAGTGGTCACTAGGTTACCTGAGTATGATCATGGCAGGAAAGATAAAGCCGATAAGAACAGCAGCTGTGGCACCGGTGAATTGGAACGCGTCCCAGATGCTCGGTATGAAGATGGCAGCAAGATAAATTACAGCAAGGAGTGATCCCGTGATAATGGCGAACCTTCTGTTGTCACGAGAAATGTGCCTTGCAGTAGGGAAGAGCAGTCCATCCAAATTGAGCCTAAGGGCGAAGAAGACTATGGGAAAGACGAGCATGATGTGGACTACATAGCTCACTCTCACAACATCATTGAAGACAGAGCTGAATGGAATATGAAGGTTGGAGTCAAAGTTGGCGAGTACATCAGCCAGGGTACCCTCGCCAAAGAGGAGATATGCAAAGAAGCTTGTCGCAATGTACACACTTGAGCAGAGAGCCAGTGAAGTTTGCACAATTGGCTTGGTTTGAGTTCTATCTTCCAACTCATTGTCGATGCTATGTACTGTATAATCATGAAAAGTTCACATTCAGGCCACACACAAATAAACAACAGCAAGCGTAAACTAAGTGAGCAGTAGGAAACACACCATTGTAGTGGCAAATGTAGGCAGTGACAACAACAGGCACAGCTGTAAAGAGTTCCCAGATGGAATTAGTTCCATCTAACTCGGGAAAGAGTTTGGGAATCTCCACAGTTCCTTCAATGAGTCTGACAATCGCAATTCCAGCAGTGATGACAACAAAAACCACAGCAAGAGCAACTGACAGTGCAGATGTGTATCTCAATGAATCTATAAACCAAAGATGTTTTATTAGTATGAGTTAACCGTAAACAATAGTTAGCACAGTGAACCTCATATTACAATGTGGAATTCACCTACCCAAACGCTTAAAGCTCACCAATGGACCAAACACAAAAAGAGTCGTAGCAAGGAGAACAACCGGACGAGAATTCCACAAATGAGGTCCAAACCACCCCTCGAAGATGCCACGGTGATGAACACCACTTGTTGATGTTCCGGACAGCACATCACCTTAAGAAAGAAAGATGAATGAGTATCTACTAACCATCAACGGTAATAATTTCAGGTGAATTGATAGCCTATTGAACGAGACAACTTACAACCACAACTTATGATACAACAATAATGAGCACAAGTGCAAACCATCTATATTGTCTAGTACAGTGGAGGGAGGCTAATCAAATTACGAGTGAATGCTTACCATACCTTAAAGTATAACAAGACAAAAAAAAAGAAGGAAAAATCAACTCCAAAACAATAACTTAGTCAACAATCAGTATCGATACTTAGAAGAGCCTCAAGCAAATAAATATAAGAAGAGTTAGTTTTAACTTTTAAGCTCTGTAAACAAATATGGGTTTTCTTCACATGTCACATGCCATATGTTCAACACGAGTAATTAAGAGACTCCCTGGCTTCCAAGAATTATTGATTATTCAGAGGAGCAACTAAAAAAAGGAACTAAACATGTACTAGCACTATTCAACAGTATGGTTGTTGTTCAGAAGTAGGATAACAAAAGGGTGTGGTTTTCAGAGGCATACCAACGATAATCATGTAAACGATCATCATGCCAATGTTGTTTATTACAACAGATGCTTGCAGCGCGATCCTCCCCCACTGACCGAAAGTTTCACCCATCAGCCACCCGTAGGACGTAATCTTGCCCTCGTGGCTGCACCTAACCAGCATGTCAATGGATGCCTCAGTGAGCAACGCCACAAGGATGATCATCAGGATACCAGGGATAATTCCCAGCATCTTGATGCTCGCTGGCAGTGCCATAATTCCAGCCCCCACGATGGTCGTTGACAGATTGAACACTGCACCGGAGAAAGAAGCTCCATTGAACTCATGGATCCCCTCCTCCTCTTCCTTAATTGGGAGAAGCGGTGTGGTCTCATCTCGTATTTCCTTGTGTGATACATGCCTGCTGTCACTTGGTGATCCATTCCCAATTCCCATTTGTGTTCGCTATCCTGTATGGGAAAAATCTTCAGTTAGAACAACAGGATCTTTGTTTGGACTCCTACGATCATTAATTGTCTTCGCAAATTTGGGCAGCGTAATTTCAAGTTTATTTGTGGTTCGGAAAAACCCAAAATGTTCATATAAGGTATTCAGGAGCTTTGCATAGTTATAACCACCATATCAATGACAAACTACAGATTAGAAATAAGCTTGCCGCACACCAATCCGAGCTGACACGGATTCTGATTAAAAGTTTGCCAATAAATGATGGCAAAATCACAATAAAGATCAATCTGAGCACTACCCACCGGATAAACCACTTAAAATTCCCCCAGAACCCAACATTTTCCAGCTAAATTCATACAGGATGCCTTGAACGAGGTTTCACTACAACCATCGACAGGAAGAAGCATACATCGAAATTTAGACGAATTCGCCTACTCGGGGGGATTGTTCAGAGTGAGATCACTCAGCCCAACCAATCAAATACCACCTAATCCCAATCCTACAACAAACCAATCTCCACAACCCAAATTTTTAAGCCCTAAAAATGAGAAGGGGAAAGAAACATACCTTACCCCAAACCCCAATCCTTGCTCAATACCGGCGATCAGATAAGATCAAAAGAGAATATCACACCTACAGAAGCTCTCTCTTCCTCCCCCAAACTCCTCTCTTTTTTTATAGGCGAACCAACGCCGGGTGGATCAGCAGAGCAAAAGCCTCTCTCTTCTCTTTCACACCAGACCAACAACTGGAGGAGTTCTTGCCTTCCGGGTCGCCGCGGCTGGGGGTCGCTTTCCGCCCAAAGAAAGAGAGAGAAAAGGCCAAACTTTCCAATCCAGATTGCGTCCTCCCGCCGCCTTCCTCCCCCTTGGCTCGCCAATCAAAATCGATCTTTTCCTTTGCCTCTCCTCCTCCTGCTTGTGCTCGATTAAATTAAAAGTAAATAAAAGGAAAAGAAATTCCCCGGCGGGCGGCTGATTGCTTCCTTCCGGCCTCGCCTTTCTTTCTCTGGTTTGGTCCCTTATCCACAGCAACAAGATGACAAGTTAAAAGAACGGCGATGCGTGTGCGCGGCGACTGGCGGGTGGCGGCGACGGCCACGCGACGACGGCGACGGCGGATTGCGGCGAGAGGGATGGATCTGCCGCTACTCGACAATAGCACAAGTGTGTGTTTGCGGGACTATGAGAGGTGTTTTTTCATCATCGTCTTTGTTGGCAAATCCGTTTTATCCTCTTTTTTTTTTCTTTTTGGGGGCAAATCGTCTTGTTGTCTTGCCATATGTCACACGTGTGCATACTTTATGGATTGGCATTATCTGACTATCCTTCTTTTTTCGTTTTTTTTTTGATAAAACTGTTTATCGAATTATTAACGCGGATCTAGAATGATTTGTAATTTTTTTAAGGCGCTGACAACGTGCAGTGCACGGACTCGCTCCTGAGAAGAGACCGAAAGACTTGATCAACATAATTTAAGATTGATGATTGATGAAGTTATACAAGAGCGCACACATGCACATCCGAAATATATGAGCACCTCTAAAAGAGAAAAAAAATACTAGACCAACGTAACTTGAGAGACACACATAAGAACACATGTGCACATCCTCTAGCTTTATAAGCATCTTTGAAAAACTGTATAAATATAAGTATACAACTTAAAATTGATGTAATGAAATCGCCACAAACACTTTTATATTAAGAAGTTTCAACTACGTCATCTACCACTGATAGAATATACAGTCGTAAATATAAATGCCCATGTAACTTAAAACAGGATGGGCATGTTCTATCGTAAGAAACCTTACCCTATATTGTAACTTGAAACTATAGTTGAAAATATAGTTTTGTGATCTTTTCCTGTCAACCGTGAAATTTCTGTTGAAAAAAAAAACTAGATGAGCCCTAAACGGAAAAAACGCTCGGCTGAACCGGGCCACCTAGTTGGGCCGACACGGCCCGTTGTTGCAATAAGTCCATTTGTTATCCCTCATCTTTATGTCGAGTTTAACAAACATCCTTAAACCACAAAACCAGAAATCTTTATCCTCCATCTTGACAAAGCCATTCAAATCAGGTCCCACGGTGCGGGCGCATCCTAGTCAGAAAAAAGACATATGAGACCCAAGACATTTTCTTCCTCTACTCCTCTCTCTTTCCCAATCTCACTCAAGCGTGTCCGTAATGGAGGCTATGCTTGAGCTTGTTGGCCGCCTCGCCTATCCATCCATCCCCGACCCACATCCCACAGCAACGAAGCAGAGGGACCGATGGCATGCCGGGTGGACGCCGCGCCGGGATAGGCCTCGCGCGGAGGGGCTTGGCATGCGAGCAAACCCGCATGAAGGCGGTGCCGGTGCACGAGACGAAGGGATCGGGCGGGGCTGAGCTCACGGGCGCGATAGCGCGCAGAGGCTCGGCTCGTGTGGAGATGGATGAGGTAGATGTTGTGCTAGGAGCAGGGGGGCAGGGGCTGCACAACGATATGATGACCTTGACGAGCTTGTAGACGCAAACCGCGTCGGGGCACCCAAGTATATATGTCCATCATTGCCGTGGCTTCCACACCAGCGACGACGTTGCACCATGGAATTCTAGCTCAGGACAGGCGAATCCAATCGCCCCACTAGAAAATATTGCTTATTGAAGCGATAGATTGAATAATCACAGAACATGCGTACATATAGACATCCTCCTTGCCATAACCACTTAACCGACTTATAGCAACAGGATCGGAAGGATTAGGAAGGGAGATTAACACTTATCTCCTTGTGTTGTTGTCCTTGCTCAGCGGAAGCACATAGCCAATTCAGTTTGATCTATGTGGCTTGGATCATTAAGTACAGCAAGGCCACCTTCAATTAATTTTGCTTCAGTTTTCATCAGAAAGGCTCTGGTTTTTAATGTTGTTGCTGGGTTGTTTCGTTGATTGCCGAGAATTCGAGCATGCGATCGGTGTGTGAGCATGTTCACCGGTTGCAGGCTTGCAACAATTAAAAAGGCTTCCTTTTTTGTTCAGGAGCTATCTGTTTTATTTCAGGGATGGTTATTTGGTTAACTTGTCTTGACAGTTGACACGTAGATTTGCGGGCGAAGGGTTGCTGCTACGACATGCAGATGCAGGGAAAAGATAAAGGGAGTAGAGGAGGAAGATGTATGTCACTTACAGGTGGGCCCCATGTGCCTTTTAATTTCTTTTTACTATATAGGATGCTACGTCAGTGAAACCATCATCTATACCATCGTCAAAGGACCTGAATTATACGGTTCTGTTAAGATGGAGAGTGAAGATTTCTGGTACCGTGGTTTAGGAATATAAGTTAAACTAGACGTAAAGATGAGGGATGGCAAGTGAACTTATTCCGCCCGTAGTTTGATAAGTTCAATAATGGGCCAGGGCCTAACATCTTCGTGGAGATCAAACGGCGTCGGGTGGGCTATATGAAGAAGGAAACAAAATACGCTTTCAGACTGGGAAAGCGGCATTTGAAATCACGCTTCCTCTTTGCGAGTTGCGACAAGGGAAAAAAAAAAAACCAACGGAAGACAGAAACGCCTGCCCCGATCCCCATGGCGGGGCTCGCCGGCGACGACTCCTCATTCTTCGGGGACGACGGCGACGGCGATGAGTTCTGCTACGGGCCGTTCGACGTCGAGGATCTCTGCTACGGCGCCTCCGATGTCGACGACGATTGGGAGGAGTTCTGCGACGGCCCCTTCGGCGGCGGCGGCGGCGTGGAGGAGTTCTGCGTCTCCGGTTTCTCCGTCCGCGACCTCTCCGACGCGTCATCCTCCGGCGCCCGCGAGACGGGCGACCCCCACGACGACGATCCCCTCCCCCAAACCCTAGCCCGCTCCCTCGACTCCGACGGCGACCTCTCCGCTACCCTCCACCAGATCGTGTCCGCGATGCGCCTCTCCGAGGACGAAGAGGAGGAGGAGGAGCTACTGGTCCTCGGCCACGGCCACGGCGTCGGCATCGGCGGCGGCGGCGACGTAGATGGGTTCATGGTGAGCGCCTTCGATCTCGACACAGCGATGGCCATTGGGGGCATCCTCGAGGACATCCACGAGGTGATGGGCGCCGATGAGGTACGGGAAGAGGTGGTGGTGGAGGAGGAGGAGGCCGGCAATGGCAGGGGGATCATGCCGAATGGATTCGAGTTCGGGCCGCCGCCGCGGGCCATCAGTGGCACCGCCGCGGGATTCCGGATGATGGTGGACGCCGATGACACTGACTCCGATGACTTCCAGTTTGTCGAGGTACTCGGAGGAGGACAGGTCAGGGAGGCCGGTGCCGGCATGAGCATGCGGCCCTCGCGTGCGTCCCAATTGGTGGTGGAGAGCTTGCCGGAGGCGACGCTCAGTGAAGAGGAGGCCTCTCGTGGCTGCGCCGTGTGCAAGGACTGTTTTGCGTCGGGGCAGATCGTCGCCTTGCTCCCGTGCAAGCATTACTTCCATGGGGACTGTATCTGGCCATGGTTAGCTATCAGGACCACTTGCCCTGTCTGCCGGCACCAAGTTCGCACTGAAGATGACGATTATGAACAACGTATGGCTCGGCGCGTGATTGTTCTAGCAGCAGTGGAGCATCAGGGTGCACCGGCACAGGTATGATGTTGACATTTAGTGGAAAAGATCTTAGGTGCACTTTCATGGCGGTGGCTTACAGCATGCATCTTCATAATTTTTTTAAAAAATTTGTATTTGCTCTCTTTTAAAAAAACGAATTGGACTTCAATGGTCAATATAAAATAGTGAAACTGCAAAGTATTTATAGTTAAGTGGTTTGACTAAATTTCAATGCTAATGTAATTATTGGTGTGCTGGATATTGCCTGTCTATTTGCTTATTCCAAATGTACATTTGAATTTTGAAACTCAGGAATGAACAATTAGGGATATTTAATTGTAAGCTCTGTTGGCTAAACATGCCCACATATTAAGTTATGAACTGGAGAAAGCATGGGAAGCCTTTAGGGAAACCAGAAGTTAAGAGCTCATATTAAGTCATAGAAGAAGCCTTTAGGATAAAATGCATGAGCAGAAAACCACTGTTCTTAATTTTAACCAAAGCAAACAGTGAGGACCTGTGCAACTTCTCTGATTGTGTCTGTAAGGCTGTAATGGCAGGTGACATGATTGGTTCATGTATACTGATGTACCAGTTCGAATGCTAATTTCATTAACCGTTGTGAAAGCAATTGGATTTTACTAAACCTGATCTGAGAATTTACCTCTCCCTTGCAAACATTGCAGGGGACTGTGGACCTTTATTTTTAATGATAGGTTTCCCTTGATCGAACCTATTTATGGGACCAAATTGAAACACTGTGAAAGTCATTATATTTTACTAAACTTGAGTATTTTCATCCTTGCAAACATTGCGCTTGCCCTTTGTTTTTCAGCATAGGTCACACTTGACCCAACGTTTGGGACCAACTTGCTGGCATATTCTTAGTCTGTTGTTTTTACAACAGGTAGCAATGCTAATTAGGAGGCTTGTTTGACACCAGTCACCACCTGTCTTTTCCAGGAATGATATAGTTGTTGGCAGTCTCTGTCGATGTTATCATTTTACTCGGTCTTATCTTTCAAATTTAGTAAAGCACATGGTACGATTAAACTGCTGTGTTGTAATGTGATGTATTGCCTCCTACATTGACAGGGCTGTGGAGACAGCGCAACCATGGGTGCTGAAGGCGCAAGTGAATGTGTGGTAGAAAATGGACCTGACAAAACTTCATCTTGATGCGGTCCCAGTATTTGGTATGATGATCAGGCAGCTAAGACAAGAAACTGAACTGACGTAGGTAGAGGGACCCCCCAACTCCCTTGGAATGTTGGCAGGAAAACTGTACCGGCATCCAACATTTTGGCTAACACTCAGCATATTGTTGTCCTATGATATGCTGTAAATGTACAAAACTAAGTAGTTCGATCCACTCATTTTCTCGTTCTTCGGCTCGTATGAATGATGAGTTGTCGGTTATCTTTAAGGCTCTTGCACTAATCTGATTAGCTACAGTTCCTTTTTCTTGTTTCTGAAGCTGAAAACAGACTTCCCCTTCGAATGCATGATTTGTAATGGTTGGGATTTGTTGAATCTTTTATCAGATCGCCCAGGAGATTGCTTCTGACATGTGATAGCTACCCCAAATGTTGTCTCTCTGACAAGTTGTCTGTCTGACAAATTGAGATGGGTTTAATTGTTTTTATGACGCATTAGATGGGTTTAATTGTCACAAATTGTTTTTGTAATCTCTTCTCTACCACTCTTTACCTCTCTTTGGAGGTCACAGACCTGCAATTTCTGAGGGGGGAGCAGAACTGTCTTATTACAGTTTTGGTATGCATCTTTTGATTTCTGAAAGTGCTCTTATAACACTTGCCAAATGTAACTGTGCTCTGTACATAAAAACATCATCAGCGATGCTTACCATTTGAAATTGATGTAACACTGGCAATCATGGATAAAGTACAGGGCAATAATGCCCAACAAAAGGTGGTAGTAGTAGCGTTTAGGACTGATTGACAATTGACATGCTCTTAATCGAACAGTCAAAAGGTGCTATCAAATGAAATGACATGCATCTTTAAATTCTTTTGTCATATTCTTTTGACATATCTAGAGGAGGAGAATTCAGCCATTCTCAATTCAATCGATATTAGTACAAAATACAAAGGTAGTAGTCTCGAACTACCTATATGCTCTCTTTGCACAAAGGAAAAATAAAAATAATAAAAAAAGAATATTCACCTATAATTAATTAGTAGTACAACTATGCAGTATGCAACACTCCAAGGCTACTAGCCATGATATGCTGCAATTAATTAGTGAACATTAGAACTAGCTTAAATAATTAATTAAGCTACTTCTAATGTTCGTGGTGCTGCAGCAGCAGCAGCAGCAGCTACTTCAGCATCTTCCATTTCCATCTCACTGAGCTTTCTCTGCAGGTCAGAAGCTTCTTCTCTGAGCTGGGAATTCTCCCTGACAATGCGAGCATGCTTGGAGATCATGTGATTCAGCTCAACAAGAAGCCTCTGGTTGGTGTCTCGAAGCTCTGAAACCTGAGATGAGAGCTCATCCAGGCGCCTCTGCTTCCTCACCCGGGACCTCCTTGCAGACTCACGGTTTGACACCAGCCTTCTCTTCTTCCTCTCGTCATTGCCATGGTTCATCGGCTGAGCATTTGCTTCATCTTCAGTCACTGGAATCATGGTGATGCTGCTGCCATTGCAGCTGATGTATGGATCAACCACAGCCATGTCCAGCAATGCACTGAGATCATGCGAGTAAGGGTCGGTTTGCGGCAGGAAAAAGCTTGTGAAATCCATGCTAGGATGGTATGCAATGTTGGATATGGCATCATGCTGCATGTTTGATAGGGAGGGGGATTTTGGAAGGTTTGCAATGTGGAGGAGGAAAGAGGCAGTGGATTTTAGTTTCAAGGAGTTGGGTGCTCTGAATGAATGGAGGGGAAGGTTGAGCAGAGATGTGTTCCTTTTAAATTGTCAGAAAAGCATCTAAAGTTGTAGACAATGGCCTACTTGTGTTGTAAGCAAGTTTGCCTTTGCATCTTTGTGGCTGTTTGAGATTATCATGTTGATTTATGAGATATAGCATTAGGTTATTGCTGCGAACATGTCGGCGTCGTAGAGAAAGGTATGCTTTCTCGAAAAAATGCTTTTCTGTGTGGAAATTCTGTCTAAAGTAACAACTGTTTTCTCTGTTCCAGGTAGAATCTGCAATGCTCATAGCCGTCATTTTTCCTATGGAATGGCGATTGCAATGCATGTGAAATTTACCCAGAGAAGGGAGATGAGAAAGATTTGGAAATATGAACAGGGCATGATATTTGAATCTTCATTTAGAAATTGCACCAGTTGTTTACACCATCTAAGTTCACAATCAGATGTAAGTTTCTCCTTTTCTTTTTCATTCTTAATATGTCAAATATCATCTTGAATGCTACACAGTTATAGTGAATAATGTGTGCTCAAACATAGAGTAATGCATTAGGCACTCTGGCCAAATTGGTTCTTGTGACCAAGTAAAGCAATTACCTTCCTAGCCTTTTATATCAAGATGTGACAACAATATCTTCAGTGAATCTGCAAATGTTAAACATGGCCTATGCCAGCACTCCAATTGTTCATTCCACTCTGCATGTTACGTATAGCTTGGAAACTGTTTGATCAAGACACTGGTAAATTCTTCTCTTTCTTTGAATAGTCTTTGGCTACTTGTTCATCTTCAATCGTTTATTTAGATTCATTGACAGCTAGTTTTACCTAAAACAGTAGGTAGATATGGTGACCTTTCTGGAATTCATAAATAATATACCAATGTGCTATTACTCAACAGTCCTTTGTGTACATGATTTTATGTTGTACTCTGCAGTGGCATTACGAAGTACTTTAGTTTTGGACTAGGCAACTAGGCTTCTCATGTTATTGAAAGCTTTTGTTTACTTACCAATCAGTAGTGGCAATGATTGTTTAATCAGAATGTACCAAATCGCTTTGGTGTGTAGAAGAACTATTTCATGTTCTTGTGACTGATTAGCAATCAATTTATGTTGTTATCATTAAAAAGTCGATGATTGTTAACGATGACTCCTTTTGACCATTGCTTTTTCTGAGCCTTAGCCTTTCTATTGTTATCATGAACATGGAGTTATGTCCTACATCTCTGGCAAGAGTTTCTTATGAATCATGCTCACTGCTGATGGTCTAAAGTCCAGACTCAGTTTTGCACGCATACTCTTTTTTTATTTGCTATTTTTTTTTAAAAAAAACTGAATTTTGCTATCTTATTTGCATATCATCTGGTGTCTTCAAGACATTTTCTGTTCAAAATGAAAGCAATTCTCAATAGCACTAAAAAATGAAAGCAATTTTTCTAGTGTTTGGTCAGGTCCTAGTCGGCAAGTTCATCTCCTACAAGGCTAAGTATCTTGCTTGAGGAAACTATAGACTATTAGCATGGACAAGGACACCTTTTCTCTTTTGCAATTTTTGCAGTACCTCAGCCCAAACAAAGGGTTGATCAGAAGAGCTTTTCTGATGACGTCAATGGCTAGGCCAATGAGCCATTAGAACCATCATTCAATTATACAATTGATATTACAGGATAGGGATGTGATTTGTGGTCTAAGCAACCTTTATCACCACAACAGTTAGTGCCTTAGTGCCCTAGGCTTTAGATGAACCTATGCCTTTACTACAATTTCAAACTGGGCATTTAACACGTATGGGGAACATCTAGTTAGTTGTGTGGCACCAAACAAGAACTCCAATGCCAAATTAGCTGGAATCTGTGAATTGATCCTTGCAAAATGCATGGTTTTACTGGTTCAAGAAAAGGATTGGAATGTGTTTTGTCAATAGGATTGAGACAAAATCGTATCAGAATCCCTATGATTAGCAGCTAAGTGTGACTAAAGAGGCAATTCAGAAAAGAAATGTAAGGGTCTAACTTTGAGGCAATGAACCTTGAATATACTATAAAGCAGTATACACAACCTTTGATTGGTGCTACTTTTTTTCTGGAGGGACGCTTATACACAACTACTACTCAATTATCAACTTTTAAAAGAAAAGAAATCTAAATAGTTGGCTGGCTAGTTTCTTGATTTCTTCCTAACTTGAGAACTCCAGACAAGAACTCCAATGCAAAAATAGCTTGGAGTTGCTGGAATCTGTGAGTGATTATTTGCAAGGCATGGTTTTACGGATTCTAGAAAAAGAGCAGAATGTGTATTGCTAATATGATTGCGACACAATGCTCTATCAGAATCCCTATGATTAGCAACTAACTGTTCCTAAAGAGACAATTCAGAAAAGAAATGTAAGGGCTTAACTTTGAGGGAATGAATCTTGGATATACTCCAATAAAGAAGTATACACAACCTTTGGTTGCTTCTACTTTTGTGGAGTGATGCTTATTCCCAATTACTACTTACAATTATCAACCCTTAATAGCTGACTAGTAGTAGTTAGTTTGAAACTAAATACTAGTCAGCTATTTGGCATTCTTTCTAAATCGAGAGGAATTCTTATTTGGGATTTGTATCAACTCCAGATTACAATTTGTATCAACCTTTGGCGGTTTGGCCTGCTATTTTGTCGATGTTACTTTAGATATCTTAATGAAATGGCATATGCAAGGCTTTTGTGTTTTCTGTTTTTTTTTTAAGATAGAAACTTTGTCCTATCCAGGGTAAACTCTTGATGAGAATTCAGTTCATCTTTGATTTTGTGTGTGCGTGTGTGTAAACCATGAGAGGATACTACTGCTTAATAATTCTTCAATTTAACATGCTGATTTTTCTGCAGTTTGATATGCTATTATTCTTCTATCTGCAGCATGGATATGCTTAATTTTGCAATCTTGTGTTCCTTCTGCTTCTTTCCACCGTTGTAGGAAAGATGACTCAATGATAGATGCCTCCTTTTGCTCTTAATTATTTATTATCATTTTGCTTCAAAAGATGAGCAAAAGGATACTCTTTTCTTTCTGTACCTTTCTCCATGAGGCAATCATTGATGTGGTATTAGCAAGAAGTTCAGCCACTCAAGCCACTGTTTTTATCTCCTGTAGTCATGTGCGTATCACCATCAAATTGTTGCAAATACGTATATCATACAGAAATTACAGATTAACCTGGTCCAAAATTATTTACTTGAGATAATTCAGAATAGTTTTGTTGTTTGGTCGTTCCATCTTTCTTAACACATGTACATCATGCAGCACAAAAATTGATCGAATCTTATTAGACAAAAAAAATGATCGTATTATAATTTATATTTCTCAGCATCAGTTTGTCACGTACTTATTAGAAAAGCAACAATAAATCTTGTATAATAACTCATTGTTCATTGCGACTACAAACTATTATAGATACAAAATTCACAGGTAAATGATCTTCTCGATGACTTTATTGAAAAAGAAAACATATATCTAATCAACACTATGAGAAAAAGTAAAGTTGTGGTTCCAGCCACTGTACAGTTGAACATACGATGATTCCATCCCTCAATCAGAACCCATGCACTTTCTTATTTGTCAGTTGACTATGGATGATAACTTCAGAATATCACAAGTAGATGTAGATTTGCGCTTCGGTTTAACAGCAAAACTAGGCCAGATCCATGTCATGAATGTAATTGCCGTTCAAACTCACAGGCATCAAGAACCGAAACTGGCAACTAGATCAAAGTATTTGTCTCTAGATTTGGATTGGCCCTCCACGGCAAACTATTTCAAACTTTAGATGTATCAACACGAGTACAGTTGCCTCAACTGTAAATTCTGTAGAGATATCAAATAGCTGTTCAGTATTTCACCATCAGCTCGATTCATTTTGATATTATTAAGGATGTCTGTGAATGCTCTGATGTGCCTTGCCAAATTCCTCAGCTTCTGCAATTTAGAAAGGAGATTCAAGTGACTCATCCCAAACATCTCCACTTGCGTTTGAAGCATCTTCACCATCTTCTTCCATGGCCAATCTTATATACTCTCTCCGAGCAAAACGATCCCAGTCTGTCAATGATGGCTCTTCACGCATCTGCAGTTGCATCAGGTAATAATATATCATAAACACTTATCAGCATGACATAATCTGCTAATATTGTTTGAATTTTATCAGAATATGAGTGGGCAATTGACTTACTTGGCGGATGAGGAAGGGATCTCTAGCTTCAAAGGCCATAAATTTGTTCAGGTTGAAGAGAATGTTGAAGAAATGCCCAGACAGTTTGCACCTTCGGAAGTCTTTTAATGTAAAAAAGGTCTCATTCTGAAACAAGAACAAATTAAATATATCAGCTTAAAAAGCCTAAGAACCTAGTAACAGAATATAAATACAGAAAAATGTTTGGTTACCTCAGGTCCAATCATATCAATTAGTTGACACAAGATGTCTTCAAACAGTACAGGTTCCTGGGCCATGCATTCCATGCGATGAAATTGCTCCTCAAAAAAGAACTGTAGTTCATTATGTGTGAGAATGCCATTGCCATCCACATCTATACATCTGAACCTGAAGAGAGATTATGTGCAGCACAAATAAGAGAAATTGTTAGAATATTCAACACTCAAGCTCAAAAGAAGTGACAAATAAGAGAAGTGACATTCATTTGTCATTTGAATGATTAGCATGAAGGGAACTTTGGTGAAGGGACCATTAATAAGAAGTATGCCATCTTAAATTGGCAGTGAAACAAGTACCATAGGAACATGAAGATTCTTTTGATGAAGGTTACTTTGGGGGGTTTGTCCTGTGACTACTTTTTAGCCTGAGGTCTAATAGCATGCCCAAGTTGCACAGAAATGTTTCTGATGCTTACATAAGGGGCATAAACTTGAAAATCAAAACAGCATAGAAGATGCATAAACTTGAAACAATTTAGATTCCGTTCCTATGTGATATACAACAGGAACTGAGACAGATAAATGAACACTCTAATACTAGTGACAATAATTGAAGTTTGAGCATCGCACGGTTAAGGAATAATAACAAATAGTAGTAAAATCAACGTGACCTACCAATATTCCTGGCTTGGTTCTGATGACTTATCCTCTTCAGATAATATGAAATGAACAAAATCTTCATATCCCATCTTCCCTTCAACCTTGCTGGTAAATTTCCTAGGAACCTATTGTATATCAAATCAAATTGGTCAAAACAAACTCAATGTTATAGTTAATCTGAAGTTGGTTAGAAAAAAAATAATACCAACCTCTGAGAAAATTCTATCTACAATCCTATATGTCAATGCATGATTTCCATACTTAATAAGATTTTCTTTATCAATGAAGAAATCATGGTCTGTGTCCAGCTCCCAGAACTTGCAATATATCACATAAAAATGCTCATATGAGAAATACCTATACAAAAATGAGAAACTTTAGTGCCGCACTTGTTGTAGAGCCCCAAAAAAAGAGAATAACAACTATAAGAGAGGAGAGAAGCAACAAAGATAATGTGAAACCAAATGCTTTAATGACTCACTTTAAAACTTTATTAATATCCTCTTCATCATCCGCATGTCGCAGCGCATCAATCAGATTTCCACGCTTTAGCTCCCTAAGTGTAAGATGGCCACCTCCAATTCGACTCAAGCAATAAAATATCCTATATACGACAGTCTCAGCTGGCAAACAATGCTGTATAAGTAGAAGAAAAATACAAGATTGGATTTAATATTTCAGTTGCATGATTTCAGTATGTCATTGATAGTTTACCATATCTTTCTTGAAATTCAGGTGTGCTCTTTAGGAACTCCAGGCCAGGATGGTTATCCAGAAGGTCTCGAAGAACTGGTTTGAAATCCTCCTAAGTTATTGTGGAACAATAGTAAGACAAGGACATCAGCAATGAACTATATGTGCGGGACACCAAAGAGCGACACAGTATAAATTTAGTTATATATAAGAATAATAGGCACCCAATTTCGAATTGAACAGGACTCAAACCTAGGCAGTGGGGTGTATAAGCCCACACCTTGATTTCCTGAATTAATCCATCTCTGAAATATTTTACCATAGACCTATATTTTGATGAATGAGGCATACCTTTGTGAGAAAATCTTGATTCTTTTGCTTTAAGATTATGAATACTTGGGTTGCAACGTCCATAGTCACCATATTGCTATTTAACCAGAAATCGATGAAGGCATCCCTGAAAACAAATAACATAAAACAGGATTTAACCGGATTTTTTTTTTGCACCCTGCAAACTAGTGCAAGTAGCCAAGTAGTCAACTACCTTGTGACAAATCCTGTGTTTTCCTTATCAATCTTCCCAAAAAGAACAGTGGTAAAGAATGATGGCAGTTTGCAGAGTTCCCTAGTGACTAGCCGAAACTCTATTATAGAACAAAAGGAGACAGAAAAGAATATTAGTTGACAGCATCACTCACAAACTGATCTGATCAAGATAGTTGACATCTTGGCACAAATTCATTTTTTTGTCTTCTACAAGACTATACAACATCACAAATAATTAACAGAACATGTTATGAAAATGAAAGCGAATACGGTCGGATGAAAACACCCAATGACTAAATCAGGATATGCTAGCTCCAGCATCCAGACACCATTAAATTATTTAATTATGATCAATTCCAAGAATCAATCCATTGTTAGAACGAAAAGAATCAAGGTTAGAACGAAAAGAATGTCTCAGATTGGATTTGGAGCAGACCTTGAATCCGGAGACCATTGGAGTGTCCAGCGAAGAGCTGATCAACAATCGCTATGCATTGCTTCTTCAGCTCGTATGTGGGTGGGCGCCCATCTTGAAAGTAGAACTGCCAATCAAAATCAACATTAACATTTATTTTGAAATAATTAGAATTGGCTCATTTCAACAACGGCAATGGCGATTCCATCGGCGAGAGATTGTTGCGTGGATTTGATCGATGGGGATCGAGGACGCGTACCTGGGGTATGACTTCCTTGACGGCGCGGGCGGTGGTCGGCCGGAGCGGGGAGGCGGAGCGGTTGGACTGGCCGCCGGTGCCCACGCCGCTGGGCCTCCTGGAGAGCCGCGGCGACCTCGGCGAGAGCGGCGGCACCGCGGCGCCCCCTTGCATCATCATCGACGGCAGCATCGCGGACCCGGGGCCGACGGCGGCTCCCGCCGCGCCGCCGCCCCCGCCCCCGCCCCCGCCCCCGCCCCCGCCGCTCGCCTTCGCCTTCTGCACCAGGCACCCGACCAGCGCGACGGTGTCCGGGAGGGTCAGCCAGTGCGCGAACAGCCGGTCGAGCACCACGCTCAGCGCGGGCGCCCCGGGCGCCGGGATCTCAGGCGGCAGCTGCAGCAGGTCCACCTGCAGCGCCAGCGCCTCCGCCGCGGCGCTCAGATCCGCCGCCTCCATCCCTCCCCTCTCCTCTCCCTCGCCGCCGATCCGATCCGGTCGAACGCGCGGCGCGGCGTGGCGCGGCGAGAGCGAGCTCGGCGTGGCGCGTGGCGCGACGTGGGGAGGGAGACGCGGATGGTTTAACGCGGCGGCCTCACGAATCTCGGCGCAATCCCAGCCGTCCGATCCGGTCCATCTGGGCTGCTGCACGGGGTCAACGGCTTTATATGCGATGCAGGGTGGATCGCCAACAGATGCACATGATGTCAAAAACTAAAGCAGCGAGATGTGATGGTTCTTGATTCCTAGATCTCGCCTCTTTGATTTTTCCTTTTCTTTTTCAATGAAAATTTTCAATTCTTGTATGGGCAACTCATGGATAGAGATGTGCATAGTCAATTCTTTGAAAAACTATGGTAACTAAGTCCAAATAGACTCGAAGTTTTTGATAATTCATTACCACTAAACAGACAAAATATTATGGCGGATCAATAATTGTACTTCTTAATTCACGTTTTATATAGTAAAAAGTTAACGAGATCCTCGGAATAATCTCGTTTCGATAAAATGAAATGCATTGTTAGAATCAGATGAACAACAAATCAAAGGACATACCAATTCAAATCTTGATCCAGACGAAGTACATCAGTAGAGAAATTAGAGATGCTATGACAACGCCTTTTGAATCTCTAGCTTTTCATCAAACAAATGGGGAGAGAAAGAAGAGGTACGTCAACGGCACAAGCCCAACCATAAATAGAGTAGATCTATGGAGAGAAGGATGGGATAAATGGGTGGAAGGGAAAGGATGGGAGAGGAAGTAGGATTCAGCACCACCGTCAAACTCGCACCATGCATGGCATCATATTGCATCCATATTAACTCGTCAGCTTGTAATACAACATAACAAATAACACACTGAGGTATAAGTTCAAATTTTAGTTAGGAATTCCCCTTTTACTAAATATCACCGTTGTGTTAGCACGGATATATTACTAGTTTATTTTAGTATTTAAGATTACGCCTCACTCTAGCTTTTCATGTGATGCTTTACTCCAAAATTCAAGAAAAAAAAAGGGGTCATGTGAAGCATCCAAATGCTTCTTTTATTCATTCATATATTTTCAATTCTTAGGAATTTTCATACATATAAATTCTTAATTCTGCATTTTTTTTCCTTTCTTGCATTTTGAATGAGAGGCATAGAGGGCCACACATATCAAGATTAATCGATAAATTGGTAGGGATGCAAGTGGCCGATCCACAAACCCGCTTATAAATCATTTAAACCTCCATTGAAATGATTTATAAGTGGATTTACGTGTTAGACCTCTTATGAAACTGAACGTTTGTTTGTTTTTTTGTTGTTGTTGTTGTTGTTGTTGTGAAATGAAGCGTGGTCTCTCACCTCACTTGTTATGGTCTTGTGGAGAAGGCAAAAATGGCCAGTATTAGCTGACAATAGTGTGAGAATGATTTCAGCCCAAGCCCATAAGTACCTTGCCCAGATGTAAACAATTGGCCTACAATTTTTTTTGACTTAATTGGCCTGCATAATCTTTGGCCCAAGATGTCTTACTTTTGGGTTTTGACAGGATTATTATCCAAGATGCACGCATATTTTGGCTTTTAAAAGTTGATGGCAGGTGATGTGAGCTATATAATATACAGATTAAGATTAGACAAACATACATATATGCATGATGCCACAAATTATTTCCACATCTCTAATAGCTCCCACTACAAAAGAATAATCATACTTAACCATTGCCTTTGAACAGTTTAAGAAGTGCATATGCAGAGCAGAGATATGGCCTAACTTGGATAAAGATGAGTGGATATTACTACCGGATATAGAATTAATAGGCGACAAATGGTACATGCATTGCATGTACTACTGCTTAATTTAACTTGTTGACACTGTTCATGGACTGATGGACATCGAATCTTGTTCGAGGGGCACATTGGATTGGGAAGTGCTCTTTGTTGGTATTCTGGATTAAGCAAAAGCAAACGATTCGCTTTGCAAATGGTTTGTAAAATAGCTTTGGACTTTTGGAGTATATATATCTATAAATATATACACATATCCTCTGACTTCTATGCCAGCCTGCAAACAGTTCCACTAATTAAAAAACCTTAATCTGATCTTATTCTTCGAATAGAGGAAAAATTATTCATAGGCTCATGGTAGCTTAGAGAGTATTCTACTGTCTGTGTATTGATCAAGGAATTGTTACAAAACATCATCTCAATTTCTACCATTATATCTCCTCTTTCCATCCAAACAAACACCCAGACTTGTACAAACCCCACGAATAAAAACATCCACATTGCCACTACCGTCCTATACCACCTTGCCCATATGTACAAGTAATGCTTATATGGCTTATCGGTTTTTTAATGTCTGGTTTCATTTCTTTACTGTCTTCGACTACTTGTGTTTATCTTTTCGAAGAAAATCGGTCAAAACCTATATATAAAATTTTGAGGTTTCAACATGGATGAAAGCATATTTCAAGGAAAAATTTTGAGTGGTTTACAAGATATTCAAATTTGAAACAGTAAATTCGAGCAAAATTTGGCAAGAAAAACATCGTACTGGGGGGGGGTTGAGATTCGATGGTCCATCGAAAAGGTAAACATTTCTCGCCCTGTCGTTCTTCTCATGTCCATCAATTCTCCAGTCTACACTCACCATCTCTTTCCTTCGCTTCCTAATTCTTTCTCTCTTCGTCGGCTCTCATCGTCAGATTTATTGTTGTCTCCTCTAACCTTCTAATTAACTAGTTTTAGCCTTACTCGCCCATAACACCATTGGCTGAACGGCTTAAACTCACCAGTGACTCTAGCAACAACAACACTTTTGACCGCCGATAACAATTATCAGTCAACACCATGACTCCTCCAGATCTAGCAATTTCTTTTCCTCCTACCCCTAACCCCCTCTTCTCCACCCTACCTCTATAACAACCATCACCCCAAACCCTAACTCCATCGAGCACTTATTACCTGCCTCTTTAGAGAGGTGGTGGTCGAAGTATGAATCTACGAGCAGTTAATCCAAAAGTTAAGAATTTGTAAATTAAATAAGAGCTTAATAGAGTACAACATTTTTCTTAATGAAAGCAATACAAACACAACATTATATGATCCGATCCATTTCATGGAAACTACGGTTGGCAAAAACTTTGTGCGCTGCTTGCAAAAAAAAAAAAACCAGTTTATTGGGATTCGGAATTTCGGATGGGAACGGGGCGAGATAGTGCTCAGTGACTCGGTAGTCATCACTAGGCCGCGACAGCATGCAGATTGCTTTAATTTCATTCTCTTTATAAAGCAAAAGAGAAAGAAACCAATCAAAGCATGCCACGCGTCACTGTCAAGATCACTGATCACTAACCGATGATAAATCATTAATTAATCTCCAAGTTAATCCCCAAATTTGGTTAATTAAGCACTCTTAATTCTTCACAAAACAGTAGCTAATTAGAAAAAAAATTAAGATCCGGTAATTCATCCTCTCATTAGCAGGAAATTATGTTACAAGATTAGCATATATATTTGCAGGTAGCAATTAGCATTGCTTCATATGCCGCGAAATTAATAGGAGAAAACTCTGACAAAATCGTTAGCTCCTTGATCACATGTAGCTTGAAACATCCACGCATGGCGGCGCCGGCGAGCCACTACACGGCGGCGCCGTTCTTGACGCCGGCGTACGTATTACGGCTGCGGCGGGGCCACCACCTTTGGTGCTGGCGCGAGTGGCACGCCGGTGGCGGCGGCGGCGGCGAAGGCGAGCGGGGTGGCGCTGGCGAGGAACGACGGCGAGTCGTCGCCGGCCATCACGACCACCACCCTGGGCGGCGCCTCCCTGTCCAGCGGCGCCAGCACGCGCACCGACATCATCCCCGGCGGGACGACGACGTCGCCGCCCTCCTCGCCGCCGACGCCGCGCCCCCCGTCCTTCCGCCGCGTGCACAGCAGCACGGCGAGCGCCACCGCGATGAGCGCCATCACCACCCCGAACCCGATGAACAGGTACGGCGTCGGCGTCGACCAGAACGGCGGCGGCGCCACCGCCGCCGGCATCGCCGGCACCGACGACGTCGACGCCGCCGCGCCGCCGATCCCGCCCATCGCCATGTCAGCCGCTCCAGCCGGCCTCATTTGCAAGAAATTAAACCAAATTAATCCTCTCGCCTTGATCAATCTCAGCTAAGCTTAAGCTAAGCTTAAGCTAATCAGCTAGTGTGGTGTGATGTGAGGCTACTGAGCTGAGCTGGTTGGTTTATATAGGGGAGGAGGAAGAGGATGCATGGGAGTGGGTCACGCTGTCATCACACTGTGGCTGGGCTAAACTGTGTGCTGTGCTGTGCTGCTCCCAGGTTAATCTCTAATTAATTTGTGGCCACTAGTAATTTAATTTGATTTGATTTGATTGGTTGATTAGTTAATTGGACTGATGATGGTTAATCAGATGGATTTGGTGTTTTAATTAATTTGGTATGGAAGAGAGATTTGTGGTTTTGCTTTTTGAGGGGAGTGGAGGATCAGGGAGCTGATTTGCTTGCAACTAGTCTGGTTGTATATGGTTTGATGTGTGATTTTGTAGGGCTTTATTTGTTCTGGCCTTGTGGGTGCATATATGGATAGGATTGTGCCTAGTTTTTCTTCAAAGGGATCTAGATCAAAAAACTTGATAGGGGTTGTTTGTATTCTCGCTTTCTCTTCTTTAATGAAATTGGCAGAGCTCCTGCTCTTCCCTAAAAAAATTGTACATTTGTACTATGTTAATTACTTATATACATGGATAGTATGGCAGCTGGGTATACTAATTTGAAGCTTGCTTTTGTCTCTTTGTAATTTGTGTGTGTGTGTATATATATATATATATATATATATATATATATATATATATATATATATATATATATATATATATATATATATATATATATATATATATATATATATATATATATATATATTCTCTAAAATCACATCCAGCTAGCTATATATATTCAGTGGGTCTTGGCTAATTAATTTCATGGTTTAATTTATCATTGTACTTTGAGGAAATCAGTTAATTAACAATTTTGATAGCACAAAGGACCCATTTGATTTGGAGCGGATTAATTATCTATGGGACATATAAATATTTCAAGAAATAAGCGTAACAGACAATTTTTAAATAAAAGTAGTTTATGCAACACAATAAAAAACATATATTTTTAAAATATGAAGCAAATAACAATCCGGTGAAAGCTTAAAAACTGCTCCGTTGCTGGACAATAGACAGGTAGTTTCAGGCAAAATGCATCCAATAATTCACATCTGGATATACAGAGAGAGGCAGCTAGAGATCAGAGCTGTGATATTTCAAGGCAGGCAAGTCAAGTCAGGAAAAATAAATCTTTTTCCAGACACACACACGTAGACGATCGTCATCAACTATCGGCATCTCCCAAGATGGAGCTGGGTTACATGCAAGCACGCACTAGCAAACAGCATTAGCAAGCAATGCAAAGCTCATCAGCCGAAAGCACTGCGAAAGGGATAAGAGCAAGCTAATTAAGCTCTCTTCGTCGTTAAAGTGGCACTACTAATTAACCCTGACAATAGATGATCGAATGATCGATGATATATATTAATATATGCCATATACTTAACCCTAGCTAATGGTCTTCCAAAAGAGAATATTAGGCAGAGCCTCGACCTGATCTAGTAGCTAAGTATACCAGTAGTCAAAAGTTTAACGATCGTAAGACTTCTTTTGATCAGGTCTCTTCCTCGTTCTGTGGCTTTATCAGCAGTGAAATTTCGCGTACGTGATTGGGAGAGGACAAATTAAAGCGTATGTAGGTGTGTTTGGTAAGGAATGAAAACCTTTTGCATTCTCTCACACCTACATACTCCTATATGCTAGCAGCTACCTACACTTTGTTCTCTCTACTATGGTCTGGTTTAGTTCCCAATTTTTTCTTCAAACTTTCAACTTTTTTATCACATCAAAACTTTCCTACATACACAAACTTTCAACTTTTCCGTCACATCATTCCAATTTCAATCAAACTTTTAATTTTAACGTGAACTAGACACACCCTATATGGTCGTCCTCTTTCCGACTCCCTTCCCATCATGCACAATGGTTTGAAATCTCCCCCCGAAATTATCAGTTTTTTTTTCAAATATTTATGAATTTAGCACTGAAATTTTGGTGGCTACCGAAATTGCAAACCTTGCTGTGTACACACTAAAAAATACTAGAAAAAAAGAGAAAAAAACAGTTGATATTAATTGCGCGCTCCGCATTAAAAAACCAAAAAATTTGCTAAAAAGAAACAACAATAAAAAGGAAAAGTATCTAGATAAATAAATCATCGATTTATGCTAGATCCACTTCCTAGCTTAGCCTTTTTTAATAGCTAGTGTGAGTCCATTGTAATGTACGGGGCATCTTACTAGTGTCGTAGAGAGAGAGAGTGTGTGTGTATATATATATATATATATATATATATATATATATATATATATATATATATATATATATGTGTGTGTATATATCATACTGTCTTGCGACAATTGACTCTTCTAGATTGCTAGCTAGCATCCTCCATCACAAAATTACTTGCGATATATATACATTAATAGATTGATCGTCTGTTGTATGACTGATAAGCCGCAAAAAATAAACAAATCAAGAAAAAATATTTACTGTTAAATCTTTCGTCTCTATATATATTCTCACCGATTTAAAAACCAATGAAAAAAAATAAAAAAAGCTTAAAAACAACTCTAAATTTAAGTTTTAAAATTTAAATTTTAGCTTCGGTTAAAAAGCCAATAAACAAAGATGAGAGGCATAACGAACACATTTTAAACAGTAACATACGTTGGTCAAAATTAACAAACACAATAGTCACCAACATTTGTTTCCTGATGTGGGTATAAAAGTAAACGATCAAGTTGGTTCTAACTTTCAAACTTATAATGGTCTTAGACAAGGAGATCAATTATCTCCAATTTTTTTTAATATAGTCATTGATATGCTTACTGAGGTCCAAGGATGATGGTCAAATTGGTGGGATTATTCCACACTTGGTGGATGATAGTCTTTCAATTTTCCAATATGCAGATGATACTCTTATTTTTTTTTAGAACATGATCTACTACAAACCAAAAATCTAAAATTGTTACTATCGACTTTTGAAAAATTATCTGGCCTTAAAATTAATTTTCATAAAAGTGAATTATTTTGTTTTGGTCAGGCAAAGGAATGTCAAGAGCTTTATTCTACTATTTTTGGTTATAAGCTTGGGAATTTCCCTATGAGATATCTTGGTATTCCTATACATTTTAGAAAATTTAGTAACAAGGATTGGAAAACAGGTGAGGAAAGAATTGAAAAGAAACTCAGTAGTTGGAAAGGTAAACATATGTCAGTTGGGGGGAGGTTGGTGTTGATTAATTCTGTGCTTTCTAGATTAGCCATGTTTATGATTTCTTTTTTTGAGATTCCAAAAGGAGTTCTTTGAAAAATTGATTATTATAGATCACGTTTCTTTTGGCAAGGAGATAAGCACAAGAAGAAGTATAGGCTTACTAGATGGGATATTATTTGTCAACCCAAAGATCAGGGTGGTCTTGGAGTTCATAATCTTGAAATTCAAAATCAATGTCTTTTGGGTAAATGGTTGTTTAGGCTCATAAATGAGCAGGGCGTGTAGCATGATCTATTGAAAATGAAATATCTTTATAGTCAATCCTTAAGTTGGGTTGAGAAGAAACAAGGGGATTCCCATTTTCGTCTGGTCTTATGAAAGTTAAGAGTAAGTTTTTATATATGGATTCCTAGATTGTGAATAATGGTGTACAAGTGAGATTTTGGGAGGATAAATGGGTAGGGAATTATTCTTTTAAAGATAGGTATCCATCATTATATGCTATAGTTCGTAGAAGGAATGCTTCAATTGCAAATGTTATGTCTTCTGTTTCACTGAATGTTTCTTTTAGGAGAGCTTTAGTATGATAGAATTTAAACAATTGGCATAATTTATGTGCTTCAATTATTCATATTCATTTGTCAGAGGAGAATGATATTTTTTAGATGAAATTTTCATCAAAATGGTGTATTCTCGGTTTGGTTTATGTACGTAGCTTTAATTAATAATGGCAACATTGAGAGGAATAAGATTATATGGAGACTTAAGATGCCTCTCAAAATTAAGATTTTTACGTGGCACCTACTTAAAGGGGTTGTTCTAACAAAGAACAACTTAGTTAGGAGAAATTGGCATGGTAGTTTGAAATGTTGTTTTTGCATGAGAAATGAGACTATTCAACATTTGTTTGTGGAGTGTCACTGTGCAAAATTTCTTTGGAGAGCTCTGCAGTTTACTACTGGTTTATATACTCCTCATAGTATGTCTCATATTTTTTAGAATTGGCTTGTGGGAGTTGATAAAAAATCTACCAAACTTATTCTTGTTGGAGCATCCGCTACATGTTGGGTTATATGGTTGTGTAGAAATGATATGGTTTTTGATAAATCACCATCTATGTCATATATGCAGATTCTTTTCAGGGCAACATACTGGCTCTGGTTTTGGGCTTAACTACTAAAGTGTGATGAAGAAATCAAGCCAGTGAAAGCTGCATGTCGTAAACTTGAGTCAATGGTTATGTAGCTGTTCGCTAACTTTGGATGGAGATTCACAAATAGAATTCAATAATTTTTGTGATATTTTTATGCTGCATGATTTTTTATTAGTTTGTATGTGCTTTTATTTATTCAGGTGTGAGTTTTTGTTGAGTTGGTATAATAATTGGCTGTAGCTCTTTGAGCACAGACCGATTGAGATTATATTCCATTATCTAAAAATCATAACGTGTTTTGATAACTGATCGATCGATCACAATTCTATCCAAATTGGATAATTTTATCAAGAAAGCTAAGGGCCCCCCATCCATGGACCATGCATGCTACTAGCTAGCTATAGAACCTTCTGCTATATATACAAATTCAGAGCTTCAGGCTTCTTCCTATCTAGCTAGTGGTAGACAGCATCCAACACTATCATGTATGCTGACGATGGTTGACATGGTTTGCGTGTACTTGTGCACTAATTAAACAACACACACCAACTACACACACATATACTTTCTCTGTTCTAATATATATATATATATATATATATATATATATATATATATATATATATAGTTATTTCTAAAGTTTAAATTTATTCTAAACTATAACTATTTTTTTCATCTATCATCTCGATCATCTCAACCATTTCTCATTTAATTTATTCATCTAATTTTTCCCTCTTAATTAACCGATTACAGACTTCAATTCAACCATTCAATTTTAACTATTTTTTAATCTCATAAAAATATCTTAAAAAAACTTACATTTTAGGACGGACGAAGAGAGTACTAACATTTTTTGGTGCGTAACATAATGCAGGTCGTCGTGGATGCTTCTTCGCTGTGTGTGTATATATGGTTTGGTAGCAGCATTACAGCAACAGTTAGCTAGTGGGAGCAATAATTCCTCTTCTTTTAATTTTTTTCTCCTCCTTTTTGGTTGGTTATTGGCGCAACAACTCGAGGCAGTAGTGCATGGATGCACCTGCGGTTCTCCACGATCCCAGCAACCGTCTTAGGTCAGGTCATCCAATTATCCAACTACATATATCTCTATCCAAGTGCACAAGCATTTCAATGGTGTGTTGTGTGTATATATATGGTTTAAATCGGGTAATCCTACAAATTAATTTATCATATTTCAGGCATGGCCTACATGTATGTGAGTATGTGACGCACATTTCAAATTTCGATGATGCTCCCTCTGGTCTCAAATACCTTTCACTGGATACAATTCACCTTTTAGCTTTGACCTTTTTTTTCCCCCAAGATATTTATATATACTCAAAAGTATGCCATATTAGCGATCAATATGTATTGTGTCATACATACAAGTGGACAATTTTCATTAATTATAAACTAATTGATTAAAAGTACTCTTTATTTGGAAAGGGGAGAATTTAACTATCTGCTGCTCTCTCATAAACAACCACTCTCTTTTTGTGTTTGTTGTTACAAATTTGTCATTGAAGAGAGAACATTTCTTACCTATTCGCCACGGAAGAGGTTTCTAAGTTAGAGAGACATGTGTCGCTAACATATGGGCCATGAGGGTGGCTCCACCTGTCAGGGACCCATTAAGTTAGAGGAGCTCCTTCCATTTTTCACTCCCACATTGCGATATGCATGGACCGAGGATACGAAATGCCCTTTTTGCCCCTATCCGGCCACCTATCCCGCTCTCTCTCTCTCTTTTGCGCACGGCCATGGCATCCTGGCCATCGGCGCCGGCCGACAGTTCGGCACCGCTATATTCCTCGCCAATGAGAACCCTAGCACACCAGCGACGCCCATCCTATCACCGGGTGCTAGTCAAGTCCACCATGCTCGTAAACAAGAACGGGGCCTTGGAGAAGTTCATGTGCAGTGGGTCACTGGCACAAATTAAAGGGGGAAGGTGAACATTTTGCATCTGCCATATATCCACGCTGCCAATCTAACCCTACCATGCATGCCACATAGAAAAACTGACAAAAATGAAAACGGAGAAGCTTCTCTCTCTGGTGACAAAAACGTAAAGATTGATCAGATAAATGGCTGATTCAACATTGGCAAATAATAAATAGTTGAATTCCCAGGAGGGAAAGGCATACTCTCCCTATTCCCTAACTAGTGATATATCTTGGATATGATTACGTGCGTGATAACTTTCAGCTAATGCTGGGAAAAACTGCGGCGAAGGCACACAATAACAGGTGCATATGAGCTAGTAGCTAGGTATAGCAGCTGAATGATATGATGGCAACTTTTGACGACCCCTGCCTGCTTGCGATCTGACGCAACACGCATCTTGTTCGCCACCATCTCTCCATATATGGCTTTCCCCCTCTTCCTTTCCCCAAATGGGACCGATCCTTCGATCCAATGGAAAGAGTCACTCAGTTAGTCTCAGTTGCTAGCTTATTATTAGCTCGTGGATAACGATGGATTAGATATATCATATATGGTTACACTACTACATAATATTCAATACGTACCGATTGAAAATCCTATATAGGTGTCGGATTTTTTAACCGACATCCCATTAAACTTTGAGGTTTTAGGAGTAAAAAAAAGTTAGCTCGATGTATCGGCTCGAATTGAGCTGATGCTTCGAGCTAATTAAGAGCTGAATCATAGAAACAACAATTCTATATATAGATGAAGAACATATCAGAAACAACATCTGCGAATCAAGAACATCCACAACTCAGGGAAAAATAAATCAAGAAAATACAAAATCAAACCTCCGTCAGCCATGCTCACCGGCTCCGCCACACCACCGCCGTCACCCGAGCCGGAAAGAGGAGGAGAAGCTGCCATGAAAGACTGGTCGTCAGCTCGCTCAATCTTCCGATGCACTCGATGACATCAAGGGGAGGCCATCGCCCTTTTGGTCATGATAGAGGATAGATCTAGCCATCATTGCGCTCGTGGCGGCCGTATCTAGCCACCTTGAGCCACACCCAAATCTAGGCGTGCCTAACCTTGTGACCCCCCTCCCCCATGTGAAAACAGGCCGCCACCATATTGGAAAGGTCAGGGGGAGCCTGCTATCGAGGGAGGTGAGGGGGTCACCCTTGGTGTACAATCGTTGCCTACACTCAGCGTCACCAAGGAACACACCTAGAGCTTGAGTGGTGATCGATGGATCCAACCATCACGAGCTCGAGGCCCGTGCTAAGAGGTGAGAGAGATGGCGCTGCAGATGGATTCGGTAAGTGAGAAAGTTGGCGTGCGGGGATAGGACAAGGCTCTCCGAGAGGAGGCAGAGGAGGAGGAGGAACTGCAGATGAGATGAGGACTAGCGGCGACAACAACAAGGAGGACTAGGGAAAGAGTGAAAGGTGGGAGAGGCGAGGAGGACAATATAGAGAGAGTTCTGGGGTTGGAGATAAAAAGACCAGGCTTGGCTTGGTGATTAACTCGACTCTGTATCTAAAAGTGTCTTTTTTTTAAAAAAAACAACACCTATAACCTTCTCAGGAGTACTGGTTTTTTTAATAAACTGGCACTAATAAGAGGTTATATGGATCGGGTTTTAGTTTTAGATCCATCTAAGCAGGGAAGGAGAGTGAGAAAAGGCTCCTATGTATAGATGGCCTAAGGCCTGAGGCCTGACGGCCCGGCCATTTGGCCCGACCAAGCACGGTATGGCCCGACTGGTGTCGGGGTCGTGCCTGGGCCAATGCTTTGGCACGGTCAAATGAAAATAGTAGGGATCCAAAATAGACTTAATTCAGCCATATAAGGCAAGACCCGAAGAGATTGAGAGATACAAAATAGACTTATTTCCAGCCATATAAGACACAACTCAAAGAGTTGAGGGAGAAAAAAAGACTTATTTTATGAAAAGCGCGATGGGTTGTCGTGATTTTGGGCCAGCCCAGCACGGCCCGAGTCTTATTGGACCATACTTGGATCGTGGGTGCAGCCCGTGGACAGACACAAGCTGATATAGCTTGTAGGTCGGACCATGCAGGCCCGACTGATCTCGGCCCAGGCCAATGAATATGTTATGCTAGCTGATGTAAGTACGTAGATGTAGCTTCACCTGGCAATTAATCACGGTGAAGGACAGGCAGGCCGGCCTCAATCGTTCGTGACGTGAGTGCTTAGCAAATTAGCATGCCGTGTCATTTCAGGCGTGCTGATGACGAGCTAATTTTACAACACCAGGCATTTTTCGTGGGACTACCCAAAAACTATCACAAGCTTTTTTTAGGTGAAATATTTTTAAATATAGTTATAGTATAATAAAAATATAATTATATTGTAAAAATATACTACCTCCGACTTTCTAGCATTGTCTACATTCATATAGATGTTAATAAATATAGGCACACATATATGTCTAGATTCATTAATATATATGAATGTGGGCAATGCTAGAAAGTTTTATAATATGAAACGGAGGAAGTAGTTATAATGTATTCTTTTGAAAAAATAGAGTTATTATAGCGTAACTTACATATAACTCGCATATAATTGTGCTGAAACATGTTTATGCTGGATTGGCTAGCATCATGATCTCTAATGAGATCGTGAGTTCGACTCACTAATGCACTGCTGCGAAAAGAACATCCTTTACATGAATCTCGAGGAGTCATGTGTTGAAATTATAAGCACATAATGATTTAATTTATTCCATAAATAAATCATGACATTGCAGATCTAAACTAGATTGAACGCATCATTAGATCTACACATATAAACTAAGCAGTAAAACATGAACAGATCAAATATGCGCAACATGTCGAACACGTACCGAGGTGGCGGAAAGACTGGTTGCTCGGCAGGAACTACTCGCGGTTGCGAGCGTCGACGAAGGCGTGAAGCATGCGAGCGGAGAGGAAGGCAAGCCGTCGCGGACGAACAGGGAGCAGTCGCGCGAAGCGCTTCCAAAAACCTTATTGTCGCCTTCTCTCGGTGCAGGACGTCGAAGGCAGAGGTTCCGGAGACCTGCTCTCCCGATCGCCGGTGCACGCTGGCGAGCGGGATGGAGTAGTCTACGAGCGACGGCGCAGCACAGAGTAGGAGGCAAACCCTAGATTGATTTCGTGTGTGTTGCGTGAAGGCGGCGACTCGGTTTATATAGAGATAGATCGCCTGATCAAGGCGCTCGCGTAAACCGAACCGGATAAGTCGCGCGTAACCTATCCGGACTCCATGCCGTTTTCACGCACTGAATTTTTCGGAATGTTTCCAAATCAAAACAAATCCGAATTTCCCGCAACAAAACAAAACTAAATCAAAACAAATCCGAGTTTCCCGCAACAAAACAAAACTGCAAAAGGAGGCTGCATCTGCGCAAGGGTGAGGAGCCAATTTTGCGGACCATTCGACGCGTACGTCGTGCACGCGCCCCGCCTGCCAGGCCAGGCCAGGCCAGCCGAGCGAGCGCGCGCGTGTGTTTCCCTCTTCTCTCCACCACACATGCTTCAAGTGGCTAAGAGGGCATCCTCCCTTTTAAGGAGGTCCCCCTCTCCTAGAATAAGCAAGGTGGTACTAAACTCCACATGCATGCCATCCCATGAGGTGGGCTTTTGTGATTTTCGAAAGAATTAATTTTCGAATGGGCCTTAGCCCATCTATTAATTCCAACAATCCCCCACTAAATCTCAAAATCCCACTGAGATTTGCCTTTTCCAATGTACTGTTTATATACCAGTGGTTCGATGGAGACCGATTAAGGTTGAACATCCACCTAGAACTCCAAGCTACACTTACTCACAACTTGAACAAAGGACTACGCCTTGAATTGCAAGTCTTGTGCAAGCAAGTTTCACTCACAGTCTTATCTGGTACTAGACCGTCTGTAGACTACCCCTCGGATGGAGCATATAAGTCATACTCCTAGGTCTTTAGTAAGCTTCCTAGAAGATTCACCCAAAATCTCCATAAACTGTAACCAACAGTTAAGCTTACAAAGGTGAGTTCTTTCAAGAATACTCTGCAGAATAGCATCTTCGCTAATTAAAGCCAACAGAACTCATTAAGGCATAGCCAACCTGCCTTGCAACTCACGAGAGTACATACATCTTCACTTAGAAAGGGTATAGATTGGTACTCTCCTCTAGTTTACTAATGGTTTGTTCTTCTCAGGTTCTAATTCACGGGATCTCCGATCACATAGACTGGGTTACCACCATAGTATAACTCACATGGGTCTCAAACCCATCTCCTTTGATGCATTATCTATCACATTTTGTGATAGTCCCTTCGTGAAGGGATCTGCCAGGTTTCTAGCTGTTTGGATGTAATCCAACGTTATAATTCCGGAGTTTCTCAATTTCCTGACAGACTTCAATCGTCTTTTCACATGTCTAGACGATTTCATATTATCCTTAGAACTATTCACTTTGATAATTACCGTTTGATTGTCACAATTCATAAGGATAGCCGGCACCGGTTTTTCAACAATAGGCAGATCCATTAATAGATCACACAACCATTCTGCCTCAATAGTAGCAGTATACAGTGCCGTTAGTTCTGCTTCTATGGTTGACCTCGTCAAAATGGTCTGTTTGCAAGACCTCCACGAAACAGCACCACCACCCAATGTGAAGACATATCCACTAGTGGCTTTGATCTCATCTACATCAGAGATCCAGTTAGAATCACTATAACCCTCCAGTACCGCAGGATACCCAGTATAGTGAAGCCCTAATTCCATAGTACCTTTCAAATAGCGCATTACTCGCTCAAGCACACGCCAGTGATCATCTCCCGGATTAGAGGTAAACCGGCTCAACTTGCTCACAACAAAGGAGATATCAGGCCTAGTTGCACTAGCCAGGTACATCAGCGAGCCAATGATTTGGGAGTATTCCAGTTGATTCCTAGCAATTCTTTTGTTCTTGCGAAGCAACAAGCTAGGATCATAAGGTGTTGGAGAAGACTTACTATATATCAATGTAGCCAAAGCGATTCAAGATCTTCTCCACATAATGGGACTGCAAGAGTGTAATCCCATTCTCACCTCTAATTAGCTTAATGTTTAAGATAACATCAATTACTCCCAAATCCTTCATATCAAAATTTTGAGACAAGAATGATTTAACCTCATTTATCACCTCAAGTTTTGTCCCAAATATCAGTATGTCATCAACATACAAGCACAAAATAACTCCCTCACCCCCACCATGGCGATAGTACACACATTTATCTGCCTCATTGACTACAAAGCCTGCAGATGTCAATGTTTTGTCAAATTTCTCATGCCATTGCTTAGGAGCTTGTTTCAGACCATACAAAGACTTCAACAATTTGCACACTTTGCCTTCTTGACCTTCAACTACAAACCCATCAGGTTGATCCATATAGATCTCCTCATCCAGCTCTCCATTAAGAAAAGCTGTCTTAACATCCATTTGATGAACGAGAAGACCATGTGAGGCTGCTAGGGAAAGTAGCACACGTATTGTGGTCAATCTAGCAACAGGTGAGTAAGTGTCAAAGAAATCTTCACCTTCTTTCTGAGTATAGCCCTTAGCAACAAGCCGAGCCTTGTACTTTTCAATAGTACCGTCAGGCCTAAGCTTCTTCTTGAACATCCATTTGCACCCCACAGGTTTACACACATAGGGTCGCTCTGTCACCTCCCAAGTCCCGTTAGCGATAATGGAATCCATTTCACTACGGACAACCTCCTTCCAGTAGTCTGCATCAGGAGATGCATATGCTTCTAAAATTGACTTAGGAGTGTCATCCACGAGGTACACAGTGAAATCATCACCAAAGGACTTAGCCGTTCTTTGTCTCTTACTTCTTCGAGGAGCTTCACTGACATCCTCCTCAGTGACATGTTCATGTGTATGTTCAGTTTGTTCTGGTGGTGTGATTGAACTGGGAATGAGGGTTGGCTCGAACTACTATGTGTATCCTTCATTGGGAAAAAGCTCTCAAAGAAGGTAGCATCACGAGACTCCATAATTGTACCAACATGCATGTCAGGTACCTCGGATTTAACTATTAAAAATCTATAGGCAATGTTGTGATGAGCATATCCCAGAAAGACACAGTCCACAGTCTTAGGTCCAAGTTTGCGCTTCTTCGTTATTGGTACATTGACTTTCGCCAAGCACCCCCATGTGCGCAAATAATAAAGTGATGGTTTTCTCCCAATCCATATCTCATATGGTGTTTTGTCCTTATTTCTGTTAGGAACTCTGTTTAACACATGATTCGAGGTCAACAATGCCTCCCCCCACCATGCCTTAGGTAGTCCCGCCGTGTTTAACATGGCATTCACCAAGTCAGTCAATGTGCGGTTCTTCCTTTCAGCAATCTCATTAGACTTGGGAGAATAGGTGTCACGCCCAGAAATTCCCGAATAGAATTCCAAGCAGAATGTGCATTAAAACCCCCGTCCAGGACCAGCCGGGGTACACAAACGACAATGTTGACATTTAGATCCACGTCTTACAAACATCATAAAAGTCTTATATAAATGCAGCGGAAAAACGAAAGAACAGGAGCTAAGCCTTGACTTGAACTGCAGCGGGAACACCACTCCACAGGCATCCTCGACGGCACGGACGAAGCCTACTCCTCGGAGAAACCACCATCTGACACATACTCATACTCTGGGGTTGGGGAAAATAGAGCAAGACTGAGTACTACCCACTGTACTCAGCAAGTCATACCGGAATAGGGGTATGATGCAGGGAATTATCAAAGGAGAGCTAGAGTGGTTCATTTGCATAAAGCGAGCATTTATAAATACAAGTTGAAAGAAGTAAATAGTTGTAATAATTAATCAATATTAATCATCCACTGTCCAACGCTATCCCACGTTGCAACAGGCCCAACCATCCACCTAAACTATCCAATTTCATTAGACTAAACTAGGGTGAAACTAATCACGGTGAATCTGGTTGACCGCCCATAACCGCGGGCACGGCTATTCGAATAGTTTTACTCTGATCAGAGGTGTACAACTGTACCCACAAGACACAGCCCCACGACATGTTCCGTGCGCCGACATGCCACCACGACATACCGGAAAGAGGCCGTGACAGGACCCTTCGCATAACCCCCTCTAACCAAGCACACCACACCTCAGGTTTCACCCCCACTTCTCGCAAGGCAGCGGGCTGTCCCCTCTCGTGCCTAGGTGAATCCGGAAGCGACAGAGGCCGTCGCAGGGCCCGCCCTGCTCCATCACGCCCACCCTTGCCTGGATGCGTCAGCTAGAGGAAAGCTACACTACGAGCCCAGCCGTTGCCCACGCTGGCTTGTGGTAAGTACGATAAGTTCTTCAGGGCATCCCGCGAACCGGTCCTTAACTGCCATGGGCGCGACCAACAAAACCATGCACCCACAGCCCACCATGTGATTTATTTTAATTAACCAACACCGAAGAGGTGTCACTAATCCAACATTACCATTAGAACCTACAGTCTAAACATTAATAAAGTCTCCCTCCATTGTGTGCTTGTTGAACTAAGCATGGCTAAGCAATTCCTAGTCCAAAGTCTATTCATGTTATAACCCAAGCTAACAAAGGAACATGGTACAACAATAGCATGGCTATGACAATAGGTAAACATCCCATAGTAACAATATAAAATAATGCAATATTTGAAGAAAAACAATAGAGCATTTGCAATATAGGATCAACATGTTCAAGTGGCAAGCATGACTTGCCTTGCTCTGCTGCTGGAGGAACCTCGGCGACTATTTCGAAGTACACCGGAGCGTCGGAAGAACCGGAATCTAAGCGACATACAAAGCAAACAATACAAACAGGCTATAAGACTACTGAAACAGAGAACAAAACCATTTTTACTGGATTCTACACATTTTTCTTGATTTACTGAGACTTGAATGGGCTTAAACGGAGCACGGATGAATTAGTTATGAATTTTAGAAGATTCACTGTATTTATTACTATAACAAAAAGTCCTTAAATCATTTATTGCGCAATAAGTCCCAGGGCTGACGACATAAGGGGGGGGTCGGCGCTGACAGGCGGGGCCCGCATGTCAGTGGCGCGCGGGGTGGTCGGTCTACCGTGGACCGGGACCACGCGGGTGGTCCACCGCCGGTCCATGGGATCGACGGCCCGGATCAGCCCGGGACCGATCGGACGGTGCAGCGGCGACCTGGCTCGGCTCGGCTCGGCACAAAGCCGGCCGGCCGGCCATGGCAAGGGCGGCGGCGCGCGCGCGCGCACGCATTACCGGCAACGGCAACCGGCGGCGGAGGCGGCGGCGCGAAGGCGACGCGCAGGCGGCGGCGCTAAGCGGCGGCTAGGAAGTAGAGGGAGGGGAATAGAGGAGAGAGGGATGCCTCACCGAGAGTGGCCGGCGCGGAGGAGGACGACGGCGAACGGCGACGGCGACCGGCAAATGGCGGCGACGGGCGGACGAGGTCCGGAATGCCCGGAGCGCGAGGGGATGCGGGTTCCGGCGACGAATCTCGACGGAGGAAGGGCGGACGGGGTGGATCTCGGCCACGCGAACCCGACGGCGGCGACGGCGCGGCGCGGCGGCGAGCCTAGCGGCGGCTAGCGGCAGCCGGAGTAGCGGGAGCGGCGGCGGCGGGTGGTTGCACGGCGCGGGAGCGATGGGGAGCACGATGGAGTTCGGCGAAATGGGGAAAAAGAGAGAGAGGGCGACGGCGGAGCTTAAATAGGGGAGGGGAATCCCGGACGTGGCCGGTAGGGGCGGGATTCTGCCGGCCAACGCGGGGAGTGGGGGAGGAGAGAGAGGCGGGATTCGAAAATCGAATCCCGGCCATCTCGAGCGCGGGTGCGGGCGGGAGAAAGAGGGGAGTGGGCGCGGGAGGTGCGGTGCATGCGCGGGCGTGGCCGACATGGCCCGGAGGATGCGGAGGCGTTGGCGCGGCGGCAGTTGCGGGCACGGCGCGAGGTGGGAGACGGGTCCGACAGGTGGGCCCCACCTATCGGCAACCCGGGTGAGAGGAGGCGGGCGGCCGGCCCGCGCGGCCTAGCTGGGCCTTGGCCTTCGGCCGGCCTAGCGGGAGGGGAGGAAGGAAGGAGAATGGGCCGGCGGCCCATTCAAAGAAAAAGAGAATGGAAAAGAAAGAAAAAGAAAAGGAATTTTCCTAGGGATTTAAATATTGCTTATGCTCAATTTTAATTGGTTAAAATTATTTCTAGGGCTCTGAAAATTCCACTAAAAATCTTGTTAGCATATTTCGACATGTAGAACTCAAGAAAAATTCCACATGCCAATTCCGATTATTATTTGCATTAATTTATTAAGGTTTACTCTTGCTTTACATAGGTATTTTCTTGAGACCATTTATAACTTCAATTTAGGCTTGGGAAAGAACTTCGGGGTGTGACAATAGGGAGGCGTCCTCTCATGTATGATGCCATGTTCCTCACAGAATAAGTCAAACTCATTTGAGAAAATCTCTCCACCACGATCAGACTTAAGCCTTTTTATCTTTCTGTCAAGTTGATTTTCAACTTCTGCCTTATAAATTTTAAAATAGTCTAGAGCCTCGTCTTTCGTTTTCAACAAGTACACATAGCAAAATCTACTAGCATCATCAATCAACGTCATGAAATATCGTTTTCCACCCTTCGTCAACACCCCCATTCATTTCACAAAGATTTGAATGTAGGAGTTCTAGTGGTGCCAAGTTTCTCTCCTCGGCAGCCTTGTGAGGCATGCGAGGTTGCTTCGATTGCACACAACTATGGCACTTAGAACCTTTGACAATGGAAAACTTAGGAATTAAACACATGCTGGAAAGCCGAGACATCAAGCCAAAATTAATATGACATAAACGTGAGTGCCAAACACTAGCCTCATCATCTACACTGCCACAAATATGGTTCACAGACTTATTGCAGAAATCAGAAAGGGAAAAGCGGAACAGGCCTCCGCACTCATAACCTTTACCAATAAAATATCCATGTTTAGACACGACTACTTTATTAGACTCAAAAACCAACTTAAATCCGTCTCTAGTCAGACGGGAGCCACTAACAAGATTCCTGTCGATAGAAGGGACATGCTGCACGTTCTTCAGCTGCACGATCTTTCCCGAAGTAAACTTCAGATCTACCGTGCCAACACCATGAACAGAAGCATGTGACCCATTCCCCATTAGGACGGTGGAACCCCGTGCGTCCTGATAAGAAGAAAACAATGAGATGTCAGCACAAACATGTACATTGGCCCCAGTATCAACCCACCAATTAGTAGACTGATTAACTGAAAAAACAGTAGGTAAATTAGCATACCCGCTTCCATCTCCTGTATTGCTAATGGTCATATTAGCAGACTTACAAGTCTGCCCTGCAGGTGCCTTCATCCCCTTGCGTTGTGGACACTTCCTAGCCAGATGACCTGGTTGCCCACACACAAAGCAAGTCCTCTCATCCTGGTTAGGATTGATGTTCTTCTTCTTCTGCTTCTTGAAGTTGGTGGTCTGTTGAGCTTTGTATTTCCCTTTGCTCTTGTTCCGGGCCTTGTGAGGCATGCGAGGTTGCTTCGATTGCACACAACTATGGCACTTAGAACCTTTGACAATGGAAAACTTAGGAATTAAACACATGCTGGAAAGCCAAGACATCAAGCCAAAATTAATATGACATAAACGTGAGTGCCAAACACTAGCCTCATCATCTACACTGCCACAAATATGGTTCACAGACTTATTGCAGAAATCAGAAAGGGAAAAGCGGAACAGGCCTCCGCACTCATAACCTTTACCAATAAAATATCCATGTTTAGACACGACTACTTTATTAGACTCAAAAACCAACTTAAATCCGTCTCTAGTCAGACACAAAGCAAGTCCTCTCATCCTGGTTAGGATTGATGTTCTTCTTCTTCTGCTTCTTGAAGTTGGTGGTCTGTTGAGCTTTGTATTTCCCTTTGCTCTTGTTCTGGGCCTTGTGCACAACATTGGCACTGGACTGCCCACCATCGCCCTTAGACGCGGCGTCTTTTTCCCCAGCTTTCTCCTCAACATCAAGAGACGCTATCAACCCCTCAATGGAGTATTCCTGTCTCTTGTGTTTGAGTGCAGTACCGAAACTTCTCCATGATGGAGGTAGTTTCACAATAATGCACCCGGCCACAAATTTGTCGGGTAAGACACACTTAAGGAGTTCGAGTTCCTTAGCCATGGTTTGTATGTCATGAGCCTGTTCGACTACAGAACGGTTGTCAGCCATCTTGTAGTCATGAAACTGCTCCATGATATACAGATCATTGCTAGCATCAGTAGCACCGAATTTAGTATTCAGTGCATCCCCACAACTCCTTAGCGTCGGTCATATGCATATACACCTCGATCAGACGATCGCCAAGAACGCTAAGAATGCATCCCACAAAGAGAGTACTGGCTTCCTCGAATTGCTTTTGCTGATCAGCAGTAAGAATTCCTTCAGGTTTGCCAGTACTCACCCAGAAGCATTTCATAGCTGTCAACCACAGAGTGACCCTGATCTGCCATCTCTTAAAGTGCACACCAGTGAATTTATCCGACCTCAGTGCATCGGCAAAACCAGCCATAGTAAAATCACAGCGCCTATAATAAGGTTTTTGGATTGTTGAAATTATAAGCACATAATGATTTAATTTATTCCATAAATAAATCATGACATTGCAGATGTAAACTAGATTGAACGTATCATTAGATCTACACATGTAAACTAAGCAGTCAAACATGAACAGATCAAATATGCGTAACATGTCGAACACGTACCGAGGTGGCGGAAAGACCGGTTGCTCAGCAGGAACTACTCGCAATTGCGAGCGTTGACGAAGGCGCGAAGCACGCGAGCGGAGAGGAAGGCGAGCCGTCGCGGACGAACAGGGAGCAGTCGCGTGTAGCGCTTCCCAAAAACCTTATTGCCGCCTTCGACCTTCTCCCGGTGCAGGACGTCGAAGGCAGAGGTTCCGGAGACCTGCTCTCCCGATCGCCGGTGCACGCTGGCGAGCGGGATGGAGTAGTCTATGAGCGATGGCGCAGCACAGAGTAGGAGGCAAACCCTAGATTGATTTCGCGTGTGTTGCGTGAAGGCGGTGGCTCGGTTTATATAGAGATAGATCGCCTGATCAGGGCGCCCGCGTAAACCGAACCGGATAAGTCGCGTGTAACCTATCCGGACTCCATGCCGTTTTCACGTACCGGATTTTTCGGAGTGTTTCCAAAACAAGACAAATCCGAATTTCTTGCAGCAAAACAAAACTGCAAAAGGAGGCTGCATCTGTACAAGGGTGAGGAGCCAATTTTGCGGACCATTCGACGTGTACGTCGTGCATGCGCACCGCCTGCCTTGCCAGGCCAAGCGAGCGAGCGCGCGCGTGTGTTTCTCCTCTTCTCTCCACCACACATGCTTCAAGTGGCTAGGAGGGCATCCTCCCTTTTAAGGAGGTCCCTCTCTCCTAGAATAAGCAAGGTGGTACTAAACTTCACATGCATGCCATCCCATGAGGTGGGTTTTTGTGATTTTCCAAAGAATTAATCTTCGAATGGGCCTTAGCCCATCTATTAATTTCAACATCATGAATTTGAAAGTTTTGAGGAGAAAATACTGGCGTTCCCTTTTTTTAAGTAATTCCATTTTTCCGTTACAAACGGTCAAAACGGCATTGATGACTTCATTTACTTATCAACAACCCATGGACTCATGATGCAAGCGGGCTGACTTATCAACTCACTTATAAGTCAAATAAGTAATCATCTATGGATTTTCATGTCGGAATCCAGCTTGTCACATCTATTATAAGTGGATCAACCTATAAACATATTTATAGCTAAATTTTGCCTATAAACGTGTCCACGGGTTGGCACAGGCACATCCCTAGAATGGACCGAACATATTCAGTGATAATCAACAGAATTCAGATCTCCTTTTTCTACAGTGCATGACATCCAGTTGCCATAACAAATAGAGCAATTCTACGGTCCTTGAGGAGATACCATGAGGTACTAAAAATTTAGTGTAAAATTTGGTACCTCATAGTATCTAGGTACCAAGAGGTATCAAATTTACAATAGAAAAAATGGTACCTCATGGTACCTCCTCAAGGACCGTAAAATTGCTCTAACAAATAGTACAAATTTTGTGTATCAATTAGAATCCCAAGGAATTTGGGACGCTCCTGATCTATGCCTGGATTTCTGGAGCTCTGAAGAGGCCTGAACCTTCTAAATTTGGGGCATCAGCTCTTGCCATCCTCAAATTCGCCAAACCAGTGTCTTCCTTGTTATCGATATTAAGGAACTTTGGGCTTGGCCCATAAAGACCTGGCCCAAATACACTTATTTGGCACGAACCTTCTATATTTAGGATTGCACTATATAAAGAAAGAAGGTGACTAGTCATTTGTATACTTTGTGTCTCCACTTCTCTTCTTAGATTATACAACCTCATTAGATTACTTTGTAGCCGGGGTTGTATAATACATTATCAACGCGAAGCTCTACTAGAGATGAAAGTAGAAAAAGGATAAGAAACTTGAAGATTTGTTTTGCATCTTGTAGATTGAATTGCAAAAACAAATCCCTTGTATCTTCCTTGTTTCCTTTTTTTTTTTTTACTCCCGACGAAAACCACCATTGCTGACATGGAGTCGTCGGCTAGCAGAGAAGAACTCGTCATTGCAAGCATGGAGTCGTCGGCGCTCTCCAACAGCAGCGAGGCATCCTTCGTCCGGGACGTTTTTGCGAGCAAAAAAAAAAAAAAAAGAAAGAAAAACTGAAATAGATGCATGTTGCGGCCCGTTAGGTAGAAGGCCGGGTCACGAGCAGCAGCGCGGCCTAGTAGCTGCCGCCAAGCCTCTCGGTGAGAATCCATGGGCCGCTTCGTGGTGGTTGTGGTAGTAAGTTCACTTTTGGTCCCTCATCTTGAGGGCGGGTTTGAAAACCTTCCTTGAACGATAATACTCCCTCTATTCCATAATATAAGACACAACTTTTTTTTAGATATTCCATAATATAAAGCATGGATGTATGTAGGCAATTAACTATGACCTCTTCTCCATTAAATTATTACTTTTTTAAATTCTCCACTCTCATATTCTCTAATTCTATTGGATGCATGCATTGTATTTATTAGGATGATCCAAACTACAAGATGATAATAATTATTTTCTTGATCTTTAGGTTAGGGGTGATTAAGCCTTATATTTTGAAATGTAGGGAGTAGCAGATAAAATGTGTCTCTAATATTGCAAGATCAGGTTAAACAGGGTACCAAGACAATATAGCTCCTTGTTTCGTCTGACATGACGCTTTGACCGTGGTCAGCTTTGCTGAGTCAACGTAGCTTACTGTGGGGTTGTGTTTGAGATCATCTTCTCCCACCCCCCCCCCCCCTCTTCCTGTTTCTCTATCTTCCCCCACAATGGAGCGATGGTGGCGCCCGGAGCAGTGCATCAGCGAGGAGAGTGGTGTCGTGTTGGGTTTAGTCCCACATCGATAATTGATGATGGGGGAGCATGACTTAAAAGGTGAGGACAGTTCTTATCCCTCAGACTAGTCTTTTGGGTTATGTAGGCCCAGGACCTAAAGTTGTGACTCCGGTTGGGCTTGTGGTGGAGCAGGCCCAATGTGACCTAGGTGGCCCATGGTTGGTGGGCCGGGCTGCACACTCTAACAAAGTGGTATCAGAGCCCAGGTTTGGAAGCCGGAACAATTACCTTGGGTCACATGGTAGGGAGGCCAGGTAACAAGTTTTCACGGTCATATGGGTTGAGGTGACGGGGGAGATTGTTGGGGCCAGGTAACAAGTTTTCATGGTCATATGGGTTGAGGTGACGGGTGAGATTGTTGGGCCCGATGTGTGCGAGGAAGGCGCAAAAGGCCTCGTCGGAGGCAACAACGAAGTCGTGTGATCAAGTTCGATGGTGGACGTGGAGACCACGCGGAGCAGAGTCGCAAAGGTGGCACGGCTCACTAGGTCATGCAAAGGTGGCGTCGAGCCAACACAAGTTCGATGGTGGACGTGAAGGCCACGCGGAGCGGAGTCGCAAGGGTGGCACGGCTCGCGCCAGGTCATGCAAAGGTGGCGACGGTTCGATGGTGGACACGGAGGCCACGCGGAGCAGAGTCGAAGGGTGGCACGGCTCGCCAGGTCATGCGAAGGTGGTGACACCTCGACGAACGAGCCACGACCTGGGCTTGGAGAAATGATGAAATGATTTGAATTGAAATATTATGAAAATGATTTGAGAATGATAATTTAGTGCTAGATGTTTGTTGCGGTATATATGTTAGATATTGGAGAAATGATGAAATGATTTGAATAGAAAGTTTTAGAATGTAATAAATTGTAATATAATTAAAATATGCTTGTATATTAAGCTTTGTATGCTTAATGGGTTAACGTCGCATGCCTGCATGTAGGTTTTGAAAGTGCTACTAAATATTATGCTTGTATGTTTAGCTTTAGATGTTTAGTGAGTATTAGCTTTATCTTTATAACTAGGAAGGTAGCCCGCACATTCGCGCGGGCATGTATCATAAGCTGCATTTGAGATAGTTGTAAGTAATAGGCTGATTGTGTTAAAATGTCGTATTTGTTGTATAGTAAGCTATAGGCATATGGATCTTATATCGTTGGTTTGATTATAAACAGAGCAATAGTTAGATTAGTAATCAGACGTGAAACTTATAATTATAGATTATTTATATTTTAGTTAAATAGGAACGTAAGAGGAATGAAAAGTTTAGAGCTTGAGCCAGAGAGGGGAAGGAGCGGCTGTGTAGTGATGGGCGCGTGTGGAGGGGATTTTTTTTTTGTAATTTTTCTAAGTGATTAAGTGAAAGCCAATTATTAGATGTAATTTTCCTAAGATTTGCAAGATTTTTTTTTAAAATATGTGACATGCCACTTATTAAGATATATTTTTCTAAAAGTAGATTAGATAGTTGAAAATAATGTTAATAGGTCATCGATCTAGGTGAAAACCGTTAGCTAGATGTTTTATTTTTTTTCTTTTAATATATAAGATTTTACTAATTTTTAAAATGTGACGCCTGGTAATTTAACATGTCTCTAAAAGGTCATACATGGTGACTTTGTATTTTTCTAATTTTTATTATGTAGAATGATTAAGATGACATAATACATATTGTCAAATTTTCAACGTTTCAGTGTTGTTTGCTTGTTGGTCTATGTTCAAATTACGTATTTTAAATTTTACATAGTAAAATATGAGTAACATAAATCAACAGTTCAAATAAATTTAAAATAGGATGTTATTTGGGTTGTCAGGTAAAGAATAGGTGGCAGTTCAAATAACATATTTTATTTTTATAGTGAAATATTGGTAATATTGATTTTAAATTATTTAGCTGTCTAATTATGAAACAACCATTCAAACAAACTAAATAAAAACAGATATACTACCTCCGTTTCATATTATAAGTCATTTTGACTTTTTTTTAAGTCAATTTTTAAGTTTGACCAGGTTTATAGAAAATATAGTAAAATTTTCAAAAAAAACATATTATGGATATATATGGAACGTTATATCTAACAAAACAATTTTGTGTGATAGATGTTGTTAAATTTTTTTATATATTTGGTCAAATCTAAAGAAATTTAATTAAGAAAAAAGTTAAAATGGCTTATAATATGATATAGAGGGAGTAACTTTTTAAAATTATGATATTTTTCTATGTAACTATTATATTTTTTCTAAATTGTTAGTTAAAAATAGATTTGTTATTTATAAAAGCATGCATCAAATCATTAATCATTTATATATTTAGGCATGGGACATGCAATCAAGAGTCAACATCCATTCTCGTGAGATAGAAGTGAAGAAATTAATTATTAAGTAATAAAACAAAAATCTTAACTACTATACAAAAAAAGGAAAGAGATGAGGAGAAGGGATTGAGGGGAAGGAGATGAGAACGTACTGTAGTAGTTGAGGAAGGATTTTTTTATGAGATAAATCCAATTGGCCCACCAGTTCAAGTTATATATTTTTTCTAATTTATTAGAGTGCCATATGATGGCTTAGGAGTGTTTATATGAGTCTCACGTGGCATCTTAAGAGTGTTTATAGGAAGTTTAATGGACATTTACTATATAATAATAGATAGATAGATATATAATATATGTTGTTAATAAGTATTTAATTTATTTAGATGACATGCAAACTTGCAAAATGCACAGTCTATACCACAATAACATATTGCTTATATATAGCAAAACATTCGATGTAAAATTGTCAATTTAATTATAAATAGAGCAACGTTTTAATAGAATATAAATTAGCTATGTACATTTAAATTATGGTCAACTTAACTCGTTTTTAATTTGATAACATAAAAGAATTAGAAGAGAAAAAGATGGAGATATAAAAGAATAGGAAGAGGAAGAGACAGGAGAGCGTACTACGTTCTTATGTTTTTTTTCTTTTTCTGGCCTCCGGTTATACGAAGCCACACGTACCTACGTACATTTTTTTTCTTTTTTGGCCCACAACAGAGGAAGGGATTACTTTTTTAAATAATAGATCTAATCTAATGGTCTAAAATATCGGGTCCATCAATTTAAGTGAAAATCGACGGTGAGATTATATAGTGCTATGTGGCGGTCTAGGAGTGTTCATAGGAGTGACACGTCGCGGATTGAGAGCGTTTGTAGGAATTTTAGTATATAATAGATAAGAAAGGATTACAAGTTAAAAGGACACGTCGTTATATATAGCATTACGTTTCAAAGATACGATTCAAAACTCGATGAGCTAGGGAGACCGGAGACGGGCGGTATGGAAGCAGGTCCACGATCGAGATGCCCGCACGGGAGGGAGGGAGCCGGTGCCGGCCAAGGAAACCGATTGGGAAGCAGCCGAGAGGAGAGCGAGTCTCAGTCGTCAACCCCTGGTCGGCTGATTCGCTTCACTCGCATAGCATATGATACGCATACGTACGTACGCACGCCTGCATTCATCATCGATCGAGCCGAAAGTATATGTGTATTATTACTTTGTTGGTCCTTGTTTAATTACTTAGGTCAGCCTGCTGGTCTCGCGACGACTCTCGTCTATCCGAAGAACACGGTTTAATTTTAGAGTATTGTGCATTTTAGGAGAATGGTAAATAGTAAATTCTTCCGCGTCGGGGTATGAACCGTGTCTGGATTTTACTTTACTTAGGATGCTTATACATTAGTTGCCCCATCGTTTAGTTTTCGACTCATTAGTTATAAGCATAAATGAAAATTTGAAATTTAAACTTAATTTTAGATTTGATTTTATGGCTTTTTTTCACCGTAGTATATTTTCAGTATTTGTTTTTAAATCGTTAAAAACATGTATATAAAAAAAGTTTACCTACATATTAACTATTTTGTAGTCGCTAGTAAGCCGTTTTGCTAGGGACGTAAGTGGGCGATCTCACAACCCGTGCAAAATATATTTGCTAATTTATTTCTTATATAATAGTACATATTTTTTTAAAAAAATACACTAAAAGTAGGATAAGCTGGTAAAAAAATCTCGCTTTGCATCCCTACATTTCTATAAGCGAAATGATGTGGTTGTAGAGTTGATTTTTAGACTGTTTTTTTTCCTTTTTCAACAGTATATAGTTTTTACTTTGGTGAAAATTAAATCTTTCTCCCTCCTGTTTAAATTGATAGATATTCGTGATTTAATTATCCATGCATATATATATATGTGTGTGTGCAAAAAAAAAATTAACGTATGCTTCTTTACACAAGTACTTCCTCCATTTTAAAATATATAAGATGTATATTTTATTTTGTTATGACAGAGCTTTTACCAACAAGTACTATGTAAGAATATACTAATATTTTGACACAATTTTTTATAAAATTAGAGCAATTGTTGATTAAAATCTTGTCCAATGAAACAATATATGCCAAACAGGAGTATTTCAGTATCTTTTCTTACCTTTTTCCAATTGAAATGACCTGTTTGCTGCCGGCATGCAAGCAAAACTATTCTTATATATCTTCGCACGTACGAGGATATTGATACCATACATGCAATTGTTTCTTCTTCTTCATCCTAGATAAGATCAACTACTTATTCAACCTCATCAAGTTAATTCGTTTTGTGTCAATTTCATCGGATAAAACCGATCGAGGTGACTACGCTTTCTTGGACAGGATAACAAATTTCTTGTACACAGGAGAATAATTGATCAACCTAGTGTCGTCTCATGTGTCCATTCTACAATACAGTCATACAGATAAGATGAAATCCCTATATATCCTTGTGTGTGTGTTTTTTCTCTGAAAGACAACACTTCAGACCTATACATCTTTCTAGCCTTATCCATGCATATGTACCAACTCGTACGAATATGCTACCATGTCAGCGTATTTGGACGTTCTGATCAATCTGCTCATCCAGCAACAAGAGCTAGAAGAAGCAGGGAAAGTTCAGATAAAAGGCCTAGCTACCACATGAAAGATCAGATAAAGTTCAGACAGTGAGACAGTGAGACAGAGTTAGCAGTTTGCAAGGGCATCGATGCCGATGCTCACTGAATTTTCCCAGATCGTGAGGCCGTCTGCATTTGCAATTGCATTGCATTGCATGCCTGAATTGACTTCAAAACTAAGAACATGTTCTGTTCTGCAATCTGTACTACTGTCCATGCATGGCGACGCCATGCTCTGAATTTTTCAGTACAGGATCAGACGATCAGTGGCGCTCGCTTGGTCTGTCCATCGACTGGTCTAGTTGGTCACACACCTTTCTGCCAAGCTTCTTGATTCTGTGGATAACAGCTTGAGATCACTGCAGGTCTAGGTTGCTGCCTACTACACTGAAGCTTCCTGTCAAGCAATCCAGTCTTTGGTAGTATTGGACATCTTCCTTCTCAAGATTGTCCCAAATTGACCTCAAGGCTGAATTGTTCTGTTCCAAAAGGCAGTCTTCCACTATTTGCTTCAAATCCCAAGAGTAGTCAATTTCTTGTACTCTGTGATTAATTTCAAAATTTTAATTACTAGTAAATATGTTATGGAATTTGGTTAGCTCCGTAATTCGGGCGGGAACCGTGGTAAATATAAAACCAAGATTAGTACTGTGAGACAGAATTTCTACTCTTCTAGGCTGTCACTGAGACAGGTTGTACTACTGATCACAAGAATGTTGTCCATGGTGAGCTTTTGCATGGGCAAAAGAAAAGGAGCCCAACTTGTAGTCTTGTACTTTCCAGGTACAGAAAAGAGCACAACTTGTGTCCATTGATTTCAAAAATTCAATGAACTGAGCAATACGATTCTGGAATTCAGTTCGGCCTGTAATTCTAAATATGAAATCAAGACTAGTACTTACAATTACAGTCAGACAGAATTTTCTACTCTCTTCTTATTCTAGGCTGTCACTGAAACAGGTTGTACATACTACTAATACTACTGATCACAAGAATGTTTTGTCCATGGTGAGCTTTTTCATGAGCAAAAGGAAGAGAGCACAACCTGTACTTTCCAGGTACAGAAAAAGTTCAGTCCTATATACTCCTGCTTGGATGGATGGATGAGTGAGCTGTGATCATTCAGTTCAGAGATCTTCAATCCTTCACACTTCTGCAACAGTTTTCAGACGGCTCTCCTCCGTCCAAATGGTCCAAATTGTTGTCAAAAGCATCAACACAATTCCATCCTCTCCTCGCTCGATCCAGCTCCACTCCCGGAAAGAACGACGTCGCAGCGTCTCTTGGAAAATGTGTCGCGCGATCCGGGCCCCAGCTGCAAGCAGCAACGCTGCAAATGCTAATTAACCTCGTGAGATTCTTGAGCTACTGGGGAACGACGACGAGCATCTGATCAGTGGTGATGAGTAATCTAATTAATTAGCTCGACAAATTCCTTAATCAAAGTCTCTGATTAGTCGAAGTTACTAGGAAATCAAGCTCTTGGAGAAAATGGCAAAGATGCAAGTGCGTGTGAACTCGTGAGCTTTCTTGCATTTGGAAGATTTTTTTTTTTTTTGTGCATTCCACATGCAGGAGAAGGAGATGATGCCGTTGCAATTTGCAAATAGGGCTAGGAGAGATAGGATGGAATTATTTTTTTGGTTAAGTTTCATCAAGAGAGTATCTTGTGCAGGAGGACATTGTTTTCGATGGATTAGTGGTAAGGTTGACGGAATCGGTACACATGATCTGCAAAATCTCTGACATAATTCCATCTCTGTAGGTGTTACTGGGTTCTTCAGACATTTTTCAGAGGCTTGAGATTGCAACTTTCATACAAAATATCTATGTTTCTTGCTTGCTGGATTGCAGAATTCCATTATCGAAAAAAAAATCTGCGGTTTCTTGCATGTAGCACAGCACAAGGGACGATGAAAGTGACAAGCATATGCCAGGGGAACATTTTGCTTTTCTTCCATGGATGGCATTTCGGCCATTTTTCAGGGAACATTCAGAGATTCACCGGCATTCTCACTACTTTGGTAAAATCTGTGGATTGGACAGTCAAAAAAAAACCATGAACAGTGATCAACTAAGAACATCAGATACATAGATGCTGCCACTACTGAGTGCTGTACTGCTGTGAGCTAGCTGAAGCTATGGCATTTTGCAGATCAAGAATCTGAGCAGTGAAAAGCAACTGATGATTCCGAGCAATTGGCGGCAAAGCGACGATCGATCTTTCGAAAGATCGATCGAAAGCCACCAGGTCCAATGGATTGTCAGGCATCATTATATTGGCTTGTTCTTATCTATCAAAAGTGACAATTGCCATGAAGGAAAAAAGAGATGAGAGGGAAGGCTCATTTGCCGGGAGGAAGGATTTGATGCCCCTACCTCTAAGGGAATTCTTTTTTCTTTGGGAGCTCAAGGAGAAAGAGAGGATGAGAGTTCAGAGACAGGTAGTTCATGCGATCCCTGTAGTTTGCCGGGAAAATGTGAATCCTATGATTCTAGGGAGGATAGGTTTCAAATGATCTTGCTTGAACATGTTTCTTACCATGAAAACGACATGGCAAGAATTTAACATCAACTCTTTATTTCAAAACTAAAAGCATACTTGTGTTCTTGACACCGAGTAATATTGTCGAAAACAAAAACCAAAGGTAGTATTTTTGAAATTCAGTAGCTTCAATTCGATAGTTCGATTCACTGGAATTCAGTAGATTAATTGTGACTAAACTTCAGTAAATTCAGTAGCTTTGATTAATTCAACATAATTGTAGTAACAAATGGTAAAAATACTTTCCACAGATCAAATTCAAGTACCAGGAGACATACATATGCCTCTAGCGTCGTCTAGGGTGCTTATCATCAGACATGAGTAACGGAATCATGATGTTCCACTAGTGAAACTTCAGTGGCATGGCATAAGCATAATTAAACTGGCTTGAGAACAGCAAAAGATCGGCCAGAAAAACAAGAAATGACACTTTGGCTTTTGCACGTATTTATGTACGTACACACAAGATTGGACCTTGGAATTGGCCCTGATTGATGGATAAGGTAAGAACAGACTGCATGTGTCCCTTTTTCTCAAAAAGAAAAAAAAATGGTCGATAAAAATTCTGTCTTTTTTAACAAATTGTAGAGTACTACTTTTAAAAGAGACCACTGTAAAAGTTGTCATGAACTAAGTCCTGTTTGTTTCAACTTAAGATTATTAAGCCAGATTATTATAAGCTGGATTATAATAAGCCAGCATAGAATAAATTGTTAGCTGTTAGCAACCCAATAATCTAAAAAAGCACCTTTAGAGTGGATTACTATATTATAGTAATCTGGCTTACAGATTATAATAATCTATCACAATAAGCTATCTGTTTGTTTCAGCTTACTCCTAATAATCCAGATTATAATAATCCTAAGCTGAAACAAACAGGGCCTAAGGTATTCTTTAGAATAGAGGAATTTTGCGAGAATTTCCCAGGGAACTAGAGTGATTCATGTGAAATTTAAGTATAATTCCTGCTTTACTAAGGTCTAATTTAGTTCCCAAATTTTTTTTCCTAAAAACGTCACATCGAATCTTTAGACACATGTATGGAGCATTAATTATAGATAAAAATAAAAACTAATTGCACAGTTTGCATGGAAATCGCGAGACGAATCTTTTGAGCCTAAGAGCAAGTTTAATAGTATAGCCAACTACTAGCTCCAAATCACCTATAGTCAACTTAATAGCCAAGTCATACAATAGTTACATACTACACTATTAATATCTGGTCCCACCTATCATATATACACACTGTGTCTTGGAGTCCGTGCTACAGTTGGCTACAAATCTGTAGCCCGTTGCTCCTCTCTCTCCTCTATTATCTCCTTAAAATATGTTTATAGCTAGCTTATAGCATGCTATTGTACCTGCTCTAATTAGTCCATGATTAGCCATAAGTGCTACAGTAGCCCACATGTACTAATGACGGCTTAATTAGGCTCAAAATATTCGTCTAGCGGTTTCCAGGCAAGTTATGAAATTAGTTTTTTCATTCATATCCGAAAACCCCTTCCAACATCCGGTCAAACATCTGATATGATACCCAAAAATTTTCTTTTCACGAACTAAGGAAGCCCTAAGAGGCTAAGAGACCTAACAGGAAGAGTGATGGAACCGAGCTGGCTGCTGACGCCTGTGAGCAAAATATAAATTATTAATTCCTCCGGTCAAAAATATTTGTTGTTTAGGACAAATTTGATTAAAGAAATTCCAGCAACTAAGTTTGTGTCCGAATAAATTTACAAAATATGATAAGTTTGTGATATTATAATGGTACACTTTTCAGTGAAATTTGTGTATGTAGTTTGTTTTGGTTTTAAACAAAGCATTTGAAAATTATTAATGGCTGAAATTTTAAAGGTTTGACCAAATATTTTCCTAAACGGTAAACATATTTTCATCAAATGGAGTATAGCAGAGAGATCAGCAAAAAGAAAAACTTATCACGCCAGAAAAACTTGATAACAAAAGCTCTCGAGTTCACTAAAGAAGAAAGTGGGGAATTATGACAATCTTATAAATTACTACCATTGATATGCTCCCCGAGAACCAAAACAGCAATGAGTAAAAATAAATCATAAATTAATTAATCACCGGAATTTGTAGAAAGTTTTTTTTATTTCCGAAAGCACCTGCGCTCCTGCATTTATATAGTGGAACTGAATTGGTCGGCATTCTCTAAATTCGTTCTGATTGATTTCTTCTCCTTTTTGTTTTCCTTTTTGTGTAAACTCTGCACAATTTGCACTTTATTTATTTTGGTGGAATAAATTCCGAAAACTAATTTTATGTTAGAAATAAATTTACCAAATCTAATAAATTTATGATACTAGCCAAATGTTTGTGCTTTTGCTATAGATAAAACAATATATTATAATACCTAAAATAAATTTTAAAATAATTCCTCATAAAATATGTTATATATCATTTTGACATAGGAAATATTCACTTAATTTGATTTTATATATGTGGCTATTCATCTAGATTTGATTGATTTTTAATACTTAAAAGCTTTTTAAGGTGTAATGTATAGAACTACAACATTCATCGCTGTTCTTCTACAGCAGTATAGATTATAATAATACTTTTGGAGGCAAATCTATGTCTATCATTTGTTTTGGTTTAAATTAAGCATTAAAGAAATTGTTGATGGTTGGAATTTTAAAAACTTGACCTTATTTTATCCTAAATGGCAGATATTTTTAAATGACGAAGGTTGTATAACAGAGAGATTAGTGAAAAGAAAAACTTATCGGACCAGAAAAAACTTGACAAAAGCTCTCAAGGTCACTAAAGAAGAAAGTGAGTAAGGATCTCATCGGATGCCCTAATCAGTCAAAGATAAAGCGAAAATTAGAACTTTTAAACTTAATTTTGAGACTAATTTTAACATATTCTCAATGTGGTTTCTTTTTCAGCATTAACTTTTAAGTCACCAAGAAGCTGTATATAAAACTTTCACCTATAAATTTATTTTTATTTTCTAATAAGTCGCTTTGACTTATCAGGGAATATGAGCAAACAATGGGACAGTAAATATGCCAATATTCTTACATTTGTTATGCTCCCCCAGAACCAAACCAGCTATGAGTAAAAGTAAATTATAAATTAATTAATCACCGCAATTTCCAGGGAAGATTTTTTTTTATTTCCCAAAGCACCTGGGCTCCTGGATTTATATCGTGGAACACCTTCGGTGCCCTCTTTTGTTTTCCTTTATCTGTAAATTCCTCACAATTTGCACTTTATTTACTCAGGTGGAATAAGCCGTGCTTCTCGTGGAAATTAATCGCGATCGGGTTGGCATGTATAAACTGAATTTTACTGAGTTAGACCTAACGAAGTAAATCACTGGCATTTCTACCATAAGCTACATAGTTAAAAATAATAATAATAAGCTACATGAGAATGCCAGCGCGCGATCGATCAAATCTCAGAAGTAAAATACCGCCAGAAGATGCACGAACAAAATAAAATTTGGATCAAATTAGTAAATACAATGCACGCACCTGATCCAAAACGCATCTTGAACCAAACACTAATTCTAAGTTCAAACATGACTTTTACTCTTTCTTTCTACAAACACGGTACAAGCACAAGCATCCACGCATATATGCGTGCACACTCACCGCTATCAATACGCACACTGAACCTAATAATTAACTGTAAACGTAGGCTGTTAAATCTAGAATTTAAACCTAATCAATAAATTCAACCATAAAAACCTAACAAGTTAAATATATGCTCGTTCTCTAATCATAATTTCTCCGGAGCAGGGCAAATACAAATATAAACATGCACGATCGTATATTTATATATCAATACTATTCCCGGCCAATCTGGTTAACTAGATGAATACCCCGTCGCATTGCTGCAGAAAATTAAGTTGCATAATATGTACAAATAAAATGTAAGTTGATTATCAAAACTAAAACAATTTGCCACAATTTTGAGCCTAAAAATAATTGAGATTGTATGTTTTTAAGAGAGAAGAAAGAAGAGACAATTTGGACCATAGATCTATCATCCAAAGGTTAGAAATAATTGAAGTGATGTGGCTTAATGAGAGAAGAGAGAAATAACATTAACTACACTTAGTGGTGATGAACTATATATAAGTATGTATATAGGATACCGGTTACGTCCGGTCGATTTAAACTTCTACTCCCTCCATCATTTTAATGTGTGATTTTGTTAGTTTTATATGTAATGTTTTGTTACCTGCGTTATTAAAAGTTTAGTGTAAATATAAAAAGAATACAAGCCTAATATTTAATTAAATTGAATGGTTAAATCAAATGTCATATTAAAATAAACAGCATCCTACATTTAAAAACAAAGGTAGTATATATCTAGCTATAGTTTCAATATTCCGTCACGTACTCGCATGAACCTCCTCCTCTTCTTCTTTTCTAAAGAAGACAATAAGCTCTAGCGTTCACTGAGGAAGGATATACTCATATACATGTGCATAATCGCATTCTAAGAAAAATTTATGATTTTTTACTGATCTCATAACCAAATAACTAGCACTGGTAGCACACTTAGTGTGCTATAATTCACCCGGTTCAAATTCTCCATTCTAAATTAATATTAGAACTTCATTCTTAAGATTTTAACCCGAGTATAAGTGGAGGGTTCACTACCCCTATCTATATATTGGCTTGTTTGTAGTGAGAGAGACAACTATTAGGCAGGTCAGACAGTCGCCTGGACTTTGCAGCTACCATCTTCACTATTGACAAATGTCGTTACCTGTAAAAATCAGTTGATCACCAAAAAAAAAAACGCTATTAGTCATATGGACTCGACGGTAATGCTAGCTCTGCCACTGCTTGTTCGCGTCATGCATGCTGATATAATTCAAATCACAGTTATATATATGATTTATTTATTTATTTATATTTATTTTTTGCGAACACGCTGTTTGTTTCTCCTCAACCATACACATGTATTTGTGCGAAGTGTTCACTTGTTATGACCTAAGAGATTAATTAAAACTGATTGTATACATTTGTAGCACTGTCACAACATCAACCAGAGAGTGATAATTATTTCATATTTTCATTCCCATCCAAAACCACTTATATTCTTCAATAAATTTACATAATTAATTAAGCTGCATGCATACACTAGTATTATTGGCTAGCTAGTACTAACAATTATACCAGTATAATTAATTAACACACACACCTCTTAAATTAATTATTCATTAGTAGCTTCATCCTTAAGACTTAGCCGAAGAACAACAACCCAATCTCTGCATCGATCTCTCTCTCGCATCGCATGGCGGCGGCGGCCGGAGCTCAGGCCGGAGGCGGGTGCGCCGCCGCCGGAGGAGGAGCCCGCGGCGTGGGCGGCGCCATGGCGGCGTGCTCGGCGCAGCAGTTGGACTGGTACTGGTGGAACTTGGCGATGTAGACGGCCGCCTCGAGGTCCACCGTCCGCCGCCCGGCGAGCGGCCACTCGCCGTCCTCGTCGCTCGGCCGCACCCGCCGCTGCTGCGGCCTGTACCCGCCGCCGCCGTCCAGCTCGGTCGACGACGACCTCGACGAGCAGCACCCTCCCATTTGCAAGCAGTTTATAGCTACTCGATCGAGCTAGCTAGCTAGCTATAGCAGTGGTTGGTTGGGCTTAGTTAATTTGCTTAGCTTTCGCCATGGGAGGTGGTGAATTTATAGGCGCCGCGCTGATCGAGGTGTGGAGGTGGGAAGAGAGGAGGATGGTGGAGAAGAAGCGCACGCGGAATACGCGCGAACGGGGGGGATTATTCCCGCGCAAGTTGCAGCTGCGCGCGTTAGCTGCTATTGCGCGGTTTCGACGGTGGGGATTTGATCACACGTTTCTCGACCCCTTCACCCTTGAGATTGGTGATCTGCAGGAGGTTCCATGAGCTAACTAGCTGGCTACACTCTCTGTCTTAAAAAAAATAAAAAAGTAAATCTAAACACGTACTTATCTAAGTTCATTTAGCATTTTTTTTGACGGAGAGAGTAGTTGATTACTGATCGATCTAGCATGAGATCGATGTACATCAGCGGTTTCGATGGTGGGAATTGACTATACGTTTCTCAATCCCTTTGATAGAGGATCGATGAGCTATCTAGATACGCTCTCTAAAAAGAATAAACTTTAACAACAAATGTGAATACGTACTTATTTAAATTTATTATCAGTTTAATTTGGAACGGAGTGATGAGTAGCTGATTATATACTGATCGATAGATGTACATGACCACACACAAGTTGCTGCAACTTTGCAGCCGTTCTTTATCTTGATGGACCTGGATCTGCAAGAGCCTGCATTATTGCCATGAAATATTGCTATAGTTCACAAGGAGTATATATGTATGACGTATAGATTAAATATGGATCAATCATCAATGGATTCTTGGTCTGTAGGACCTGACAAATGATTTGGTGATTGAGCATTTGGACTTGATGGATTACACTATACCACCTTCGTGAAAATGTCAGTTTTGGATATTTCGACTCCAACATTAAATTCAATCATATTGGAAATAGAAAAAAAAAAGATTGGATCACTACTATGAAATTTTCCCCGGTGCTCTCTCCTCCCTACCCCCAAGAAAAACTCCATGGGCATTCCATGAAAGGAGACAAATGTGGAGAACGCCAGGTGAGGTCCACATTGTCTGCTACTAGAAACAATTTAAGTGGACCGTCTATCTAAATGGGACCATTTCCATAATTCGCTGTGTTTGAAATATATTATTAAAGACAGTAGAGTAAGTTGTCGGGGCTCTTAAGGAGGTCACTTAAAAATAGCTACATGTATTAATAATTCTCACAAGCGGCTATGTTAAGTGGCCGCCTATGTACACGATTGTTTGTACAGCCTTTTGCTTAGAAATGACCACAAGGCACATCTATGAAAATACTTTTAGCCTGTCTGGAAAAATGTTCATCTTAATAGTGGATGCATGGAGGTTGTATGTATCAATATATCTCGTTTTTATCGGGTTTGTAAAATATATTATAATAGAAATTAAATGTTAAAGTTGTATCTTGGAGATCATGTCGATATCTAAATCAAACGATTCTCATGGGCATTGGCAAAATAGCCAACTTGATGTAATCGTATGAGATTAATAAAAGCTTCCTTTATAAAAAAAATGGCAAAATACCAGAAGGAGGTTTATTTTGTAAAGAAAAGGATAATTCCTAGTACCTTCCAAGTACTGAGGTACCAGAAGATTAAAATTATGCTGCTTGACAGTCGATATATTCTTAATAGCCGTAAAATCACTCAATTAGACGCTAGGACAAAATAGGCCCTAATAAAAATCATTAAGCTAATATACCAAATGTAACTACGGCGGTAGACGAAGATTGCCTACCGTACGTAGAGAATAAGAAGGCACCTGTCTTGGGATAAATTCCAACCGTTGGATTGGACTGCGAAAAGAATGGCCTAGATCTTCTGCTACAGTGATTATGGCCTACTAGTACGGAATAGCAGTCTACTGTGGCTACAGACTACAGTTAAATGCATTTCTTTTTTAAAAAAAATCAGCAAACAACATGATGACAAACTAACTATTCCCTATAGAACAAAAAGGTGCATTCTGGATAGCATTTTTGGGAGTCAAATTCAGGTGAGCTTCTGAATTCTGTTCAAATGAAATTTTTCTGAAGTTACAGTCACAGAAGAAATTTCTGAAATGCATTGTTGCAGTTACTTGTCATCGGATCTTCAAAGTTTGCATGCTCCAGTATGATTTGGAATTTTGGATTAGTATAAATATGGTGTTTATATTTAGCGTTTCATATAACAAGCGTTACCAATAAAAACTGCTTCCAACTTCTGATTCAAATGTGATTTTTGTTGGGGAGATCAGTGAATGGTAAGTTCTCTCTTTCGCTAATCAAGAAGAGAAGTTCCTGATGGAAGTCCTAGAAAGCAAATTATCTGGCATGCATGCTACTACTAGTTAGGCATAATTTTTACCTCTAATCAACCTCAGCCACCCTCTTTCTTTGACCGGACAATTAGGTGTAGTAGGTACTCTTTTGATCTTGGGTTACAAGAAAAATTAATCATTTTCTTAGTACTAGTAATGTGCAGCTGAATGTGATGCTCTCACAGTACATTGTAAAAATCACAACTGTCAAAAGGATCATTCAGACTTCTGGAATTGTTCTCTGAAAAATCTAGCTGTGCAGCAATGCTTTCCTCTCTGATGCTCACAGTAGATTGTAAAATTAGAATTGCCAAAAAAATCAAAATAAAAAATAACTATTGCCAAAAGGACAAGTTGTTCTCTGAACAAATCTAGCTGTGCAGCAATGCAAGGATGCATTCTTCCCTGATGCTGGAAGTACACTGTACAATTACAGTTTCCAAAAAAAGTCAAAATAAAAAATTGCCAAAAGGATCATTCAGACTTCAGGAGTTGTTCTCTGAACAATCTAGCTGTGCAGCAATTCACTCCTCTCGGATTAGAAATGACATGAATATTTAACTGCTAATCATAGGAGCAATATCCCAGTTGAGCTTCCACAATCCACAGCATGCAGTGACTCTTTGCATCATCCATTAGGGCACTGATTAAAGTAAATTCAGATAAGGAAGCGAGAACAAACTGTTTAGATAAGGCAGTTAATGACGATAAGCCAGCATCTTAGGGTCACTAACATGTTTAGTCATTTCAGGGCCATTTTAATAACCAGACATGGCCAAGATTTGGCCTACCTCTTTACCTTCAGTACTAACAAGTCAGGGACCAATACCTCCTGTTTAGGAGAACAAGAGGAACAAATCTTGATTAGCATGCAATTCCGTGATCTTACATCCTAATCAAAACTCTAAAAAAAACACTTAAAAAGAAGCATTCACATTACCCCAAATTCAGTACCATGTTCGGTGCCTAACAAGTAGACAGGCAAAAAGTTTTAGAGCAAATTATTCCTGCTCCCTTTAGCTATATACCGCGTATAATTCTCTATACTAATCTGTAATTCGGTATAGTATAGATTATACCAGTTTACTACTGATCAGTGATCACTGAGAAAGACCAGTCAAAAAGGGAATTCTGCCATGTAAATGATTCTAACCACCCAAAGAAGATGTCATACAGCATATTGCAGTAGAAGCTTTGCTGCATACAGCTCCAGTCTTGCAGTCTCCCAAGTACCTTCTACAGATAAATTTTTGCCTAGTTGTATCAGAAGACAAGCTGCAAACTGCAAGATCTCTTTGCTTTTAGGCCTTTGGTTCATTATTTAATTTAGTCCTCACCGTACATGTAATGCGTTCTTGCTGTAATCGCAATGTTGGGATGATCATGCATAACAAATTTTAGGCAGAATCCTAATGATGAGAAGAGGTCCGGAGTTGTTAGGCGAGAGCTACAAATTTAGATGTAAAGATATTAGATATGTTCATGTCATAATCTCTGTTAGATTAGTTAATTTGGATTCTCAATGCAATAATGCAGAACCATCTCCATCTGTATGTCTTTGTGTCCAGATGGCATTGGAAGCCGCAGCTAGAGATGAATCTTGGCATAGGAGAGTGAGTTCATGGCTTCCAAAGAAAGATAGCAACCAAAGAGAACAAAGAGGGGATTAATTTAAGATATTTCTCACCTTTAAAACTGAGAATTGTTTTCATATGACAAAGTGTTTACCCCTTTTGATCAAACTAGCAATAATTTATCGCCTCCTTTCCTTTTGTACGTGCCGAACAAATGAAGAACAATAGAATCTTACAAATGGTGGTTACTACTTACAAAACCTAGAAAGTATAAAGCAAGCATCATCACTAGAGTAACATGGAGAGTATGAAATATCTCACTTAGTTTATGAGGTTCCGATATGCAATTCTGAGAAGAAAAAAAACAACCGGTAAGAGGTTAGAGTGGTTTTTTTATTAAAAGAACTAAAGCAATGACCTGTTTTGATAAAGAAAATATTAACCAACTGCCGAATTTAGTATATTCTGATTATTTTTTTATTAATTATGCAACATTGCACTGTTGCCCAAACAATATTGCTACAAGAGTTATTTGACAAAATTATTAACAGTGCATCTATTATGTTTCTAAATGGCAGCTATATTTTCTAGACAGACATAATAGATGTTGACTGGCATCATTGCAAAAGCAATATAACGAGATTACAAAGAAATCAATTTTCAAATAGATACATCATCAAGTGGTTTAATGGATCACCTTTCCTAAAGCTATCGCGCTATCAAAAGAACTATACGAGTGATTTGACACAAGTTGAATAAATTGCACAGTAACATTATACCTTATCAACCATTGTCTGTTGCAAGAAGATTTTGCCTTTATGAATATTATGAATAAAGCACTTCCAGAGTCCAGAGAAGAGAGTTAGGCAGTGATACCCTTTTTTTTTATCAGCCAATTAAATTCAGAGTTTCACTTGTACAGTCCTAACTGCCCTGTAAAAAGCTTCTTTTCTTTTCATTGTTATCCCCTCCTGATCATGATTCCTGATAATACTGAGTTTAAACTTGAGGCAGTATAGGCCCTATCATATTCCCCTGTGTGTAGAGTTAGAACAAATTTCAGTCTTTTCTCCTCTGCTTTTTCTATAAAGTGTGTATGAATTTATTCTGCTCAAGTTCAGCAAGAAGCTTATATGAGCCATAATATACTAGTGCCGGCACCAAGAACTCTAGCTGGAATTTTGACTTGTCCTGGCAAAATTTTCTGTGCATCCATGGCCATTGAATTGCGCGGTTCGCGAGACGTTTCGATCGAATTTTCTTCAGAATTTTCCACTGGTGCACTGAGGTAAAAGAAAAAAAAAAGAAGCTGGATTCATAGTGCATTATATTGCAGCAGATAGGGATTCATGTGTGCTGTTCAATCTGTCATTCTGCTGTAACTAGTGAAACGGGTGGCTGTTACTTGCGTTCGCGTTGTGCCCTCTGCCACTGAAATTGTTCCAGGTAGGTACCTTTTGCTAGCTGCTGTTCCTCTAGCTTATCGCTGATTAGCGAGGTAGATGCATGGAACATCATCAAGGAATAAACTGTTTTTTGTCTTTACAATGCAGCCAATCTAGTGCTGATTGTTTTTCAATAAATTGGATCATTATGTCAAAAAAATGTTAGCATTGCTTCAAAACTATGTGATTGTCCATCTGAAAACATATTTGAAAACCAGAGCACAACAGGAGGCTGCAACTCCAGTACAAAATTTCCAAACTTTTCAGCTTCTAACATATGCCATTGAGGCTGTCATTGGGAATGTCGGATGTATGCATCCTGGGCATGCGCATTTACAGGATAAACAGAACGAATGCATGCATGATAAACATTGAGAATCTCCAGCACGGGCATATTATTAACCTCCCAGAACTCGCAGTGTATATCTCATATCATACATGCAGCATTTGAGTTTGAACTAACAAACAATCGACTAACTTTGACAAATCAAATAAGAATCAACAGTTACAGCTCTTGTCAGAATTCATGCTTCCATGGGTTGCCTAACCTGGAGGCTTGAAGGTATAAAAAAAGGCAGTTAAAACACCGACGACAAGTTTACACTTTACAGAAGCATTCCCATCTTGCAGAGCATTACTTCTCCAGACTATATTCAGGAATCACCTCATATCAGTTAAACGACAAGATTTGGTAGCTGTGGAAAGGAAACTGAACTCTGGTGTACAAAGCAGCGCATTGTCTCTTTTGCCAATAACAATCCATCAGTAGACAACTTTTGCCGATTTATTTACGTCCATGAGGTGCTTGGTAAGCACTGCCAGGATTAGTTGCTGCTTGCCCAGCTCCATACTGCGGAGGCTGTGCACCTGACCCATAGGGTGACACCCCTTGCGCTGGGGCAAATGGAAATGATGCTTGTGCTAATCCATACGAGGATGGTAGCTGTGCGTGTCCATATGAAGGTTGCTCCTGTGCATGTGCATATGATGGTAAAGCCTGGGCAGAGCCAAAGTTACGTGCTGTTGTTGCACTGTAGGATGTTGATTGAACAGGAGGTCCAGATGCATGTGACTGTGGCACTTGTGCAGATCCATAAGCGGATGCAGCTTGTCCCCAAGCATATGAAGGTGGTGTTGCCTGATTTGATCCATAGTAATCAGCACTACTCCCATGAGCAGCTGCAGCTGTTGCCTGTCCTCCAAGTGCAGGTGCTTTAGAAGGATCATATCCAGCACCTTTCAAAGAATTGTAGCCTGCGGCACCCCTTGATGCATCATGTCCTCCAGCTTTTGAAGAACTGAAGCTAGCAATACGAGAAGCGTCATACATATTGCCTCTTGATGGATCAAATCCAGTCCGAGGAGCTGTGCCAGCTGGGTTTCCGCTTAAAGAGTCTCCCAGTCCAGCAGGTGGTGTCCTTCCCTGCAATAACATTTGAAATACCATCGTTACTAATACATAAAGATTGCTCCAGCACCAGTTAGAAAAGCAGAAGACAAAATTGAAATTGTCATTGCTACAAGGAAAAAGGTATCGTAATTACTTTATGATCAAGGGTGCACCGCAAGAAAAGCATCCATTAACTTCAGGACAGAAAAGAAACGCACAAAGGAATCAATGAACAAAAGTAAAAAAGCTAGTTAGTCCTGCTTTCATTTACGGTATTCTGTACTTTCGATGAGATTGCATTGGAAGCCCATGAGAGCTTAGGATTTGATCCAAATCCTTGATTCAATCGTATCTTTGTTATGAACTCATTCTACAGTAGGTGTAATGATCTTTGAATAAACTGGTACAATGTATTTTGTATAACTCAGTGCCATAACTTGAAGTCTTAAAATTTGAAACCAAGCAAAAGCGCAAAACTAGCTAATGGCAAGGGGTATCCCGATTGTGCAAATAAATCAATTTAATTACACAAGTATAGAATAAGAATTTAATATTTGGGACTGAAAATAAGATGGCAATTGTATAAATAAACAAAACAATATCCGCAAAAGTTAGCAAAATAATAATTAAAAACTTAAACCAGTGACATTGGAACTAACAGAGGCCAAATCCTCGTGCTCTTGCTATTTACTGGTTTATTGACCTGTGCTACTGTGCATAACTTAATTCAAGGTATATGCATAAACATCATAGTAGAAGTGCTTTCATGATAGAGACTAGCCCATGAAGGTATAACAACAAAAAGGCTCAACTTCCATGACAGATAAATTCTGAAGGCTATGGAGAAGTGAGGTTTGCCTAGTGGAGTTGCAACGACAATGAAATGATATACATAGTCATCCAGATGAAACATGCTTCACAAAATAATAAGTTCCACCGTATGCTGGTTATCTATTTAGGAGTTATAAAGATGCTCACCTGCGCAGCTCCATAACCGCTATCATAAGCAATTTGTCCAACAGGAAGACTAGGCGCGCCATCATCCTTTTGAGCAGTATTAGTATTGTATAGCATACCTACACATAGAAAATGTCTCATGGTGTGGTTTCTATATATGCTACCCAAAAATTGTGGTAAAAAAAAATGGAACAACAGATAAACGGCATGCCTCCTCTGTCAATATTAGCCGTGTTCATCAGCTCAGCACGAAGCTTGTCTAGCTCAGCGACCATGGTGTCATAATTCCTCTTCATCACCTGCAGCGACTCGGAGTGATCCATCCTGAGTTTCCTTTCGTACTCATACGTAGCCCTGAGATTTCGACCGGTGCGCATGCAGAAATCGATGTCAGTCATAAATCAAGTAAATTCATAACTAAAAGGCACAAACGCGGAGCGTTTCATATCGCGCGGCACCTGAGGTGCTGATACTCCTGCCTAGCGGCGTCGCGCTCGGCCACGAGCGCGGGGAGCTGCTGCGCCTCACCGAGGTTCCTCTGCAGGTCCTTGCTCAGCTTCTGCGTGTCGGCGGCCAGCTGCTGCCTCGCGACGACGAGGCCCTGCGCCTCGGCGTGCGCCTGCTTCAGCTCGGCCTTGACGGGGTCGCGGGCCTTGAGGTCGGCCTCCATCTTGGCGACCTTGTCGAGGATCCCCCTCGCCTCCTGCTCCTCGGCCGCCCTCGCCGCCTGCCCCTGCGCCTGCAGCCTCTGCGCCTCCTGCTGCGCCGCGGCGAGCTCCTTCCGCAGCGAGTCGTGGCTCATCGCCAGCCGGTCGTTCTCCACCGCCAGCTTCTGCAGCTCCCCCCGCTGCGCCATCAGCTTCTGCTCCAGGATCTCCGGCGGCGGCGCCGCCGCCGCCAGCATGTCGTACGGGAACGGCCCCGGCATCCCCGGTGCCCCCCCGTACGGGTCCCGGTGCATCATCTCGTGCGCCCCCCGGTGGTGGTAAGGCGGCGGCGCCCTCCCCTTGCTCCCCATGGTGGGAAGGAGAGGGAGGGGGAGATGCGGGAGGAGAGGTCGTTACCTCTCGCGGTGGCCGCCGGCGGCGGCGGCGGCGGAGGAGGCGGCGGGTCTAGGGTTGGTCGTCGTCGCCGGCGTGGGGGGAGGAGGAAGACGGCTTCGGATTTCTCACTGAAATTTTCGTGCTATTTCAGCCCACGAGCCCAGGAATGGGGCGAGAAGGACCGGATTGTAAAATTCCGGCCCACCTGAGGAGGACAGGATTGTAATTTCTGTATTTGTGCAGGGACCTATTAGTATTTTCCCTATATTTTTTTTTCTCCTCCCACTTCCTTCCCTTATACTAGCCGGCGGCGGCGGCTGCACGAGCACGAGCACAATCCCCGCGAGCTCCAAACCCTAGCCTAGCCGCACGCGCGCGCGCCCGCCGCGCGCCACGGTGGCCGGCGGCGCTCCGTCCGCCGGTGCTCGCGGGCTGGGAGGTGAGGCCGTGATTTGGGGGGTGTTCCTGGCGGCGGCGGAGGCGGCGGCGTGGGTGGTGAGGGAGCGGAGGCGCGACTACTGCATCCCCGACTCCGGCAACTGCAGCTGTGGAAGCTTCACCGTGGCCGGTAAAAATTCCGTGCGTTCATATGTAAATAAATATAATGGAATATCGAAAATATTTGTGGAAATAATTGGGGGGCTTCATTTCGTGCGTTCGTATGTAATAAATATAATGGCTTATCGAAAGAATTTGTGGAAATAGTCGGGGGGTTTCTTTGCTTTTGATGAATGTTTAGACATTGAGCTGTTCGTGGGTAGAATTTGTGGATTTTGTGAGGGTTTCCCGTGATCTTTCTGTCCTGGGGGATGGAGAGGAGACGGGATTAGGGTTGGATCACTGACGTTTTGGGCGTAGGTTTGGGATCTGATGAGTAATCATCATCTCACCACGGTGGCAAAAAGTGTGTCCAGAAACTAATGGATGGTCATTTCTCCAGTTTCAAGTTTTCCACTTTATGTGATATAGATAGAACACTCAGTTCCATATTCTTCAATTTAAGCACTGGGACCTTTTGTTTTGAGTTATATAACTAAATTAAACTGTTGGGAGGATAAGGGGTAAGAAGAATATTTTCTCTACCAATAATAAGCTGTTGTAAGCAATGCAGAGAAAAGTAAGGGAGTGATGGGTAGATTAGAGTTTCTGCCAAAGTCCTTCAGGTCTTATCTAATTGAAATTAGGTCCAAAAGTTTTGAAACCTATATGTATGGAGGGGATATGTAATAGTAATATGGAAATTAGGGTATCCTGTGCATTCCCAGCATTCCAGTACCAAAAGTACACTTACATAAATAGTAAATTGTTGCACGCAAAATTAATCATCTGACTGAACAGAGAGTAATATATATTTTATGGTTATCTACGATTGGCTGTCTAAAACTCATTTGCCTGAGTAGTTAAGTGGTGGCTTCTTTAAAAGGATTAGGATACAAGGAACTCGGTAAAAAAAAAATGTTCTGTTATTATTTTCTGTCTGTATCTCTGTTAATATAGTGGTATAGATTATAGTAGTATTATTCTAGTGAGACTAGATAATTCATGTGCTGGATGCTGTTTTTATGTCCTGCCCCATTTGTTTAAGGATGGCCTGCTGCTTGTGTCTCTCAAAACTCTTTAAGTTTTTCACTCGGCAATATGGTAGCCTGATAATATCTTGAACTTGATGCACTGCCTTTAACTGGTAAACAAGTATCGGCTGCACAATAAGTACTTTCCCATGTAGATTAACTTGCTGAGCATACATCCTTAATTCTGCAAATCATTAACACTTTCATTGAACCTCTTCTTAGGAAAGTGTAAGTCATGGGGAGCAAACAGATAGTAGCTGTTCTTCAAGTAGGTGGAGAATTCAAAACTGATGATGATGGACAGATGTCCTATTCTGGTGGAGAGGCGCACGCGATGCATGTGAAAAGTGATTGGACTTTTAAAACATTCAAACATGAGATATCTTCAACGCTCAATAACCTCAAACTTGACTCCTATGTGTTCAAGTACTTCCTTCCGAGGAATAACAAGACTTTGATTTCAATTTCCAATGACAAAGACCTAAAACGCATGGTTGAATTCCATGCAGAGTCAGAGACAACATATATTTATGTCATGAAGAAGGCTGACAACAGGTACCCTTCTGACTGGCATAAACATCTTCATAAGTGGATATCCAAAAATGACATGAGACATTTTTTTCAGGGTAAAAACATCTGCCGTGGTGCCTGCTGCTTCTGCAGATCATGCTGTAGCAGCAACTACTCCAGATGGATCTAAGAGGCAAAAGATTTGTGCAAGTTGGGAGAATGCGATTACTGGAGCTGGTCAAGTGTTTGAAGGTCCAAAGGAATTCCGTGATGCACTACACAAGTATGCCATTGCACATAGGTTCCATTACAGATTTGTCAAGAATGACTCTTCTCGTGTCACTGTGGAATGTACTGCTGAAGGATGTCCATGGCGTATACATGCATCCAAGTCTCCTGCAAAGAAGGATTTCATGATTAAGAAAGTTTTTGGAAGTCATACATGTGAATCAGAGTCAGTCAAAAGTCATCGTCTAGCGTCTCAAAAGTGGGTGGCCAGTGTTATTAAGGAAAAATTGCGTGATAGTCCAAACTATAGGCCAAGAGATATTGCTAATGATCTTCAGCGGGAATATGGGCTAAGCCTGAATTACTCCCAAGCTTGGCGAGGCAAATCAATAGCCCAGAAAGAACTATACAGTTCACATGAAGAGGCATGCAACCAGCTTCCTTGGTTTTGCCAAAGGATTGTCGAGACAAACCCTGGAAGTGCGGCAACAGTAGAGGCCTTGGAAGATTCAAAATTCCGCTTCTTTGTTGCATTTCATGCCTCCATTCAAGGTTTTGTGCATGGCTGCAGACCTCTCCTCTTTCTTGATGTGATATCTGTGAAACCGAACAAGCATTGGAAGCTGTTGGCTGCTACCTCAGTTGATGGTGAAGGTGATATGTTCCCAGTTGCACTCTCTGTAGTGGACGACGAGAGTCAAGAAAATTGGCATTGGTTTCTTGAACAGCTAAAAGCTTCATTGCCTGTGTCTGGAGAACTAACATTCATATCAAATGGCAAATGTGGTCTGTTGGATGAGGTCTCTCTTATATTTCCAGATAGCTATCATGGCTACCATGTCAACTATTTTATTGAAGAATTTAAGGCACAATTGGATGACAGTTGGAGTGAAGAACTAAAAGATACAATGGTTGAGCATGTTAAGAAAGCCATGTATTCATGCAAAGTTGATGAATTCAACCAGTGTATTGAACTCATCAAAGTTGAATCTGATAAGCTTGCTGAATGGCTTTTGGAGACTAAACCTGAGAAGTGGTCAGATGCCTTCTTCAAGGGGTCGCGACTTGGCCAGTACACCTGCAATGTTCCCGAGACAATTCTTCAGTGGGTCCCCAGTAGATATGAGCTCTCAGTAGTGCAGTTGGTTGATACAATCAGATGCAACTTGATGGAGATGATGTATACGCGCAGGGAATATTCTAATTCATGGACGGAACCGCTAACTCCATCAACCAATCAGAAAATTCAGGAAGAGATGGGCAAAGCTCTTACACACAGTGTTGTTTGCTCAACAGGCAATGACGGAAACAATAATGTGTTTGAGGTATGCGATGGCGCTGTCAATGTTGTCAACATTGATACATGGGACTGCACCTGCAGAAAGTGGCATGTCTCTGGGATCCCATGCTCACATGCAATTGCGGTGTTTGAGCGCACTGATCATAACCCACTTGACTTCTGTGCCAAGTATTTCACAACAGAGTGCTACCGCTTGACCTATGCCATGTCAATCAATCCAATACCTGACATTGTTATGGCTGCTCCATCAACTGACCCATCACAAGGCGCGGCATTACATCAATCACCGATTCTAACCCGGAGGCAGGTTGGAAGACCAAAGGAAAAGCCAGCTGATCCTCGAATCGCAATCAAAAGGGCGGTGCGCTGCAGCAGGTGTAAGGGTTATGGGCACAACAAGGCAACCTGCAAAGTCCCTATCGCAGCATAAAACCCTTGCCATATGTTCTCAAGTGTAAATTATGTTGTGCCTTTTGTTGCCCTTTTATGAACTCGTTCTAGTGGAACCTGTGCAATGCCATCATGTATCTTTTATCAGATAACGTGTGAAACATAATCTTATTCGGTGGTTTTAGCTCCAAGTATGGTTTGCCTAGCACTAGCCGGTACTTTTAGATTGAACTTTTTGTGGTGGGCAGAATCTGGGAAAAGGATTGGAGTTTTTTGTACGTTGTTATCCAGCACTCCCTTCCTCCATATGGTTGTAAATTTTGACATCCGAAGATAAGTTATTTTATTTCTGTTGAACTGTGCAAATCTTTGGATGAGTAATAATATCTCGATACTACTCTTAAACCGTGACATGGATGAGTAATAGTATCTCGATATTACTCTTAATTCTTAAACCATAATACCAGGTTGATGCTTGTAACAAATACGTGTTTAGCATCAATTTAACCGTTTTAGGTTGTATTTAAACTCCTGAAATTTTAACTATTTCTTCTAAATATTATTTACTATCATATCAAAAATACGCATTGTTGGGGCATTAGAGGTCATCAGATGCCACCAATCAACGGCTTGCCCTCGCCTGTTCTGTTACATCTTCAGTTTCTTGTTCATTACTAATCACTGCTAATAATTCATGTCAAATGCATCGAGTAATATTTGGTTGCTGTTCTTTGTTTTTTTGGGTGATGAGGATAGTTGACATTAGAAATGTTCATTGAAAAAAAAACAATTATAACCTCTGAGAAATACATTTGTATAGAATCTTCATATTATATTAAACTAAATACTGCAGTGTTTCGGTTTTACTCATCAGTTACCACTCGGATATTCTGAGTAAAGAAATGACAATTAGTACTCCTTTCGATTTTTAATATTTAGCATCATTAACTTATGGACCATTTGTCTTATTAAATTTTTTTTTGCATAAGTCACGCTTAAAATACATTTGATGATAAAACACATCACAATAAATAAATGATATTTCCGTGAGTTAGAGTTGGATATCACAATGTAACCATGACGACTTAGCCACATGGGGAGATGATGGTGGTGTGGCCATAGACTTGTAGCGGCTAGTTGCTATGTTGATTGGGGAGCAGCGTCCATAATCATAGTCACGGGGATTTAGGTTTGGGTGAACCTCGTTAGCAAATATTATGTGTTCCTGTGTCGTCATATGGCATGTCTTGGGTGATCAATGAGAAGTGATTGGGAAGGTTGGTCGTCGTTCCGCTATATCGACTAAATTTTATAACATTATATTTTAGAACCGAAGGAGTATCACTAAATAAATGTGGGTTTATTACCTTCCACTAATACACCAAAAATCTGAATCATGACAACCCATATACAGCAAAGATCATAAATCCGTGTAATCTGTGAAAATCGCATAGCAATAAATATATCCCCATTAAACACTTGCTACAATTTCCCATGGAAAAGTTAAAACCTGCCTGAAATATCTTCTCTATGTGTAGACACCAGCCAGTACACCCAGCGAAATACACCACCCTAGAAACAGCCGCGCGGACGGACACCACGTGCAACCCGTGCGCCGCGCTCGTCCCCCTCGGTCACCGACAAGTGGGCCTCACCGCATCGGCTGGGTTCCCCAAACATGCCCCACGTCGCTGGCCCCACTCATCCTCATAGTATAGAATCTTCATATTATATTTAAAACAAATATTGTAGTCTTTCAGTTTTACTTACCAGGGGTAGAGATATTCTAACCAGCGTGCCAGCTTTCCGGGTTCCCTGCTTCCAGCATTTGCATCCCAATAGCATTTTTTTTGGTTTGATGCCATTAACTTATGGATCATTCATCTCATCCAATTTTTTTTTACATATGAAAAAAATCATCCTTAAAATATCTTTGATGATAAAACAAATCACAACAAATAAATGATAATTGCATACTTTTTAAATAAGAAAGTGGTTAAATATATTTCCAAAAGTCAATGGCATCAAACATTAAAAACCGGAAAGAGTAATAATATGATAGTCAAGTGGTGAAACTTTATTTAACCTGGGAAAAACATATTACACACTTCTAAAAATGTTTATAGCAAATAATTGCAAAACTCAATGAATTTATTTTTTTTGTTTTTATTAGTAAATACTAAGATATTCACATCAAATCAATCAATTCTGATTCCTACAAACCATTATTCTGAGAAGTTAATTGAAAACACAATATGAAAATCTATACTACTTTAAGAGAACATAGTGGTGATGGTGATTCTCCCCCAAGGGCTAACATCCTTCCCATGAACCTCCACTTTATATTTTGTAGTCACCGCTAACATTTTCACACCAAAAACCATAGTATTTGATTGTAATGAAATCATTCTCTATGTATTTTTGTAGTATTATAATGGTACGTATAATAGATATTTTCAATTTTGAGTTACCACTTAACACTAAGATATTACTCTATTTTCCCCCAAAATATAAGGTGTTCATATTACTTTTAGCTTATACTTAAATTACAGGACAAGCTTAGCATAATGTATGTGATGTCGTTAGATTTGTATTAAAAAAAACTTTTTCATAATGTTAGTTTTGTAGTTGTTGATTGTATACTATAAGTAAACTAATGATCAACGTATAATATGTCGGAAAGATGGGCTTAGACAGACGTGGGAAACCACATGTCTGTGATTGACTAGAGGCTCTAGGTGAACTTGATCTGCTCAAGAGTGCTTGGGAGCAAGAAATGCAAAGCAGTTTGGGTTTCCCCAAGGATAACAACTATACATATAAACTAGAGTAGGGTTATTACTCATCCCGAGGGTCTGAACTAGTATACAAATCCCTGTCTCCCGTCTACCTTATCGCAAACTCGCGTATACCTTAGCACTAGTGTTCCCCATACTATACTAATACCGTTGTCGGTATAGCCCGTCGATAGATACACATCAACCCGTTTTACTTACCATGAGAACACATATACCCCTTCCCGGGGTGCTAATGGGTTCTCGCGGTAAGACAACTGGAGTGCGGAAACCATCCCCTTCCCAGAGGCTACCATGTGGTGGCCCCTAGGAGAGGATGACCCACCTACTCACCTTGACTCATTTTGGTCAAGCCATGCCTAGCATTCCCCTACCAGTCCTTAGTCATGACCTCTATCTTAATACAATGCCACAACCTAATTGGCCCCATGTAACAACTCATGGGACAAGCGGCTGCCTCCGAGCAGCTTTGCAGACACGACTTCGACCCGAGCCAATGGACCCTAGTAGAGTCTCATAAGTTCAATCTTTCTTAAGACTTTGATACCTAGACAGGTGATGGGCATATAGACCTCCCCACCAGGGTTCGTATTTGGCCTAGGCCGGAGAAACGCTCACCCACCACCCACACAGTTTTGATGACTTGCATTCCATGTTAAGCAAACCGGTGAAGTGAGGGACTCCTTAGCCACGATGCTAATCACGTAAAATGCTAATATGTCTTACTTCCTCCGTTTCATATTATAAGACTTTCTAGCATTACCCACATACATATATATGTTAATGTATCTAGACATATATGTGTGCCTAGATTTATTAACATCTATATAAATGTGGGAAATGCTAGAAAGTTTTATAACCTGAAACGGAGCTAGTATATATTTAGAATGGAGGGAGTGTCATTAAAAGAAAATCTGAATTTAATACTTTCCACTAATACACCAAAAATCTGAATTATGACTAACCATGTAAAGAAAACACCATTACTCCACATAATCTTGCAAAATCATATTCACACTAATACCCACCTATATTACACCAGTTATTCACAGCAAGCATGCATTAATTGTTTCCATATCTGGGTTCATACTGATATCTACTCCATTAATAACCCCCATTAAAGCCATTAATAACCCAGCAAAATATTTTCCAAAATTACCTCTTTGAAAAAAAGTTCATGGAGTTTTGCACAGGAAAATTACTGCTGCTCTGTGTACACCAGCCGGAGTACACCCAGCCAAAAAACACCAGCGCATCACCATAATGTGTTCATATTACTTTTAGCTGATACTTAAATTACAGTACATGCTCAACATGATGTGTGTGATGTCATTAGATTTGTGTTAAAAAATACTTTTTCATAATGTTAGTTTCGTAGCTGTTGATTGTATACTATAAATAAACTAATGATCAATGTATAATATGTCGGAGAGATGGGCTTCAATAGACATGGGAAACCACAAGTCTCTGATTGACTAGAGGTTCTGGGTGAACTTGATGTGCTCAAGAGTGCTCGGGAGCAAGAAATGCAAAGCAAGTGTCTAGGTTTCTCGAAGGATAACAACTATACATATAAAGTGGAGAAACTGGAGTAGGGTTATTATTCATCCCGAGGGCTTGAACCAGTATGCAAATCCTTGTCTACCGTCTACTTTATTGCAAACTCGTATATACTTTAGCACCAGCGTTTCCTATATTATACAAATACCGTTGTCGGGTATAGGCCATTGATAGATACACATCAACTCGTTTTGCTTACCATGAGAACACATGTACTCCTTCCCGGGATGCTAATGGGTTCTCGTAGTAAGACAGCTGGAGTGTGAAAACCATCTCCTTCCTAGAGGCTACCATGTGGTGGCCCTCTAGGAGAGGATGACCCACCCTACTCACCTTGACTCATTTTCGGTCAAGCCATGCATAGCATTCCCCTACCAGTATTTAGTCACGACCTCTATCTTAAGACATTGCCACAACCTAGTTCCTAGGTGGCTAGCTAGTTGGCCCCATGTAACAACTCGTGGGACAAGCGGCTGCCTCCGAGCAGCTTTGCAGACACGACTTCGACCCGAGCCAATTGACCCTAGTAGAGTCTCATAAGTTCAATCTTTCTTATGGCTTTGATACATAGACAGGCGATGGACATATAGACCTCCCCGAAAGGGTTCATATTTGGCCTAGGCCGGAGAAATGCTCGCCCATTACCCACACAGTTTTGATGGCTTGCATTCCATGTTAAGCAAACCGGTGAATTGAGGGATCCCTTAGCCACGATGCTAACCACGTAAAATGCTAATATGTCTTATATCTTTAGAACGGAGGGAGTGTCACTAAAAGAAAATATGAATTTAATACTTTCCACTAATACACCAAAAATCCGAATTATGACAAACCATATAAAGAAAAATTACTCCAGATAATATTGCAAAATCATATTCACACTAATACCCACCTGTATTACACCAGTTATTCACAGCAAGCATGCATTAATTGCTTCCATATCTGGGGTTCAAACTGATATCTGCTCCATTAATAACCCCCATTAAAGCCACTAAAAACCCAGCAAAATACTTTCCACAATTACCTCTATGAAAAAAGTTCATGGAGTTTTGCACAGGAAAATTACTGCTGCTCTGTGTACACCAGCCGGGTACACCCAGCCAAAACACACCAGCGCATCACCACCAGAAACAGCCGCGCGGACGGACACAGCCACCACCACCGGGGCACGCGCAACCCGTGCGTCCACGCTCCCCCACCCCACCCCCCGCGCAGTCACCGACAGGTGGGCCCCACCGCATCGCTGCGTTCCCCACGTCGCCTGGCCCCACTCACCCCCCGCCACGTGTCCCGTCGCGTGACTCGCGTCACGTCCCCTTCCCCCCTTCCGTTCCCCCGGGGAAGCGAGACCTCTGACTTTTTTGCGGCCCCCATCCGACTCCCTGACACGTGGGTCCCACACCTACCGCGGCCCACACGTCAGCGGCACAACCGCAAAGGAGGAAGGCCTCATCAGCGAGAAACCTCTGACCTTTTGCGGCCCGCATCTGAGTCACCGACATCTGGGTCCCACTCCACCACGGCCTCATCATCCGCCCCACGCCTCGCCCCCCGACTCGACCCTCCGCGAATTCCCCTCTCCTCGCTTAACCCGCTCCTCGCTTTGCTCGTGCTTTGCTTTGCTTGTTGCTCTCCTCGCGTGAGCTCTCTCCTCCTCTTCTCCCCCACCCGCCTCCTCCTCCTCCTGCTGCTGCTGCTGCTGCTGCTGGGGCGAGGCGATGCCCTAGATCGTAGCCCTAGAACGAGCTTGCGCGGCGAAGCCCCGATCCCCCACACCATTCCCGGAAATGGATCGCCCGCCGCATCTCGTCATCGACCTCAACGAGGAGCCCGAGCCGGCGCCGTGCGAGACGCCCCCTCCCGCCCCCGCCCCCGCCCCAGCGCCCGCGCCGCCGCCCGTTCCAGCGGCGGCGGCGGCGGCGGCTCCTCTTCCTCTTTTCCCGGCGCAGCCGACGGCCCCGGCCGCCATGGGCGGCGCCGTGGTGAGCCAGGTGGGGATGCTTCCTTACGAGGCGCGTGAGGTGGCGATGGGGATCCACCGGGACGCGGTGGCGCAGGCGCAGGCGCTGAGGGTGGCGGCGGCGAGCGCGATCGAGTCGGTGACGGCGAGGGCGCCGCCGTTCGGGCCGCCGGCGGCGCGGCACCCGGGGGAGGCAGGGCGTGGGAACCCGCCGCCCCCGTGCGCGGCGTGCGGCCTCCCCGAGAACCCCGGGGGGACCATCGTCTGCGACTCCTGCGAGCGCGGGTTCCACCTCGCCTGCGTCCGCGTCTGGCCGCCGCTCATGCCGCCGCCGCCGCCGCCGCCGGGCCCCCCCGGCGCGCGTCGGCCCCGCGCCACCGCCAACGAGGACTGGATATGCCCCGAGTGCGAGATGCGTGGCGCCCGCACCAACAGGTGGAAGCTCGGCCCCGTGCCGCTCGACATCAACGTGCCCCCGCCGAGCACCCCGGACGCGGAGGACCCCGTCGCCGTCGCCACCAGAGACGTCACCAGGCAGTTATCTCAGCTCTCATTTCCTCAACTCCTTTTGCTTACGGCTGACTTGATCCGTTGGTCTAAAAAGTGCTGAAAATTCATGCCGCTTTGCGATGAAATGCTGGTGCTCTGCAGATGGTATTCTTGGTGGGACTAAGCCACACCCGTTAGCTTGGGATGACGCTATGAACCCTTTTTTGTTATGGTTGATGTTTTAATTCATTGCTTGCCATGGTTACAGACTTAATATGTGTGTTACGTTTATCTGCTCTGTTTGACTGTTGATGCATTTGGATCTTAGTCCTGTTGCATGATTGATGCCGAAATGACTGGGTTTCAATTCTATAGTTAGCACTATGTGGCAGTGGCCTTAGTCTTTTTATAGCTTCTTGTTATAGTGATTACTAAATTTAGGTGCCACACTGTTGCTTGTCTCTTTTCTTCCCAATACGCTACGAACCAGATATATTGCACTGTGCAGATGATTTGATGCTTTTACCCTTTGCTTGGTATGGTCAATGGTATTATATTCTGTTGTAGTCTTAGGATCTTTCCTATGTCATTTGTAATTTGCATTCTCAGTTGATTCAAGTAGGAACCTACATGTTCTCTTCATGGCAGATTGGCAGGTCCATGTAGTCAATTTGTAGTTTACTTATAGTCCATATTGATTTTCTGTTGTAGTCTTAGGATCTTTCCTATGTCATTTGTAATTTGCATTCTCAGTTGATTCATGTAGGAACCTACATGTTCTCTTCATGGCATATTGGCAGGTCCATGTATTATAGTCAATTTGTAGTTTACTTATAGTCCATATTGGTTTTGGTCTAGACTATGGGTCCTCGTGTGTTTTGCGTACTTGGCTTCTGGTCTATCCATGAATGCATTAGCTTGACTACATATGCTCCCTACTAACATGGTAACACAGCATAGTTCTGAAAACCTCTAGTTGGCTTCACCAATTTGCTCTTGCCAGTTGCCACAAACAAATAAGGCATGGGAAGAGAACTAGAGCACTAGTTTGTATTAGTTCCCTTCTGTTACCATATTGCTTTTGGTCTAGACTGAGTCCTCATGAATCCCTATTTTCCTAGCATGGTACAAGAGATGGACGGCATCAAAGAAACTCTGTACTTCTCCACCAATCCGTAGTTGGCATGGAATGAATCAATGCTTTTGTTTTTTTGGGGGTTGCTGCTATCAGAATGAATCAGTGCTTTGGTTTTTCAGGGGAGAGCCCATGTAATTGACACACTTACACCTAGTAAGCTCCCTGTGGTGTTTGAATTGCAATGCCACTTTTGGCTACCTTTTCATCCTCCATTTTGGATCTAAAGCGTGCACCATCTTGTCGCTGTTGTGCATTGATGACCTCTATCGCACCATTTGGACCTACATGGAAAGCGATACCAGTTGCGTTGCATTATCTTGTGTTGGTGTTTCTAGCCTCATTGCAATGACCATTCAGGTTTCCTTGCTGCATCTTGTGCTGTCGAGTTACTGTTTCATGGGCAGACTTGTATCACTTGCTTTCCCTCATGATATCACATTCTCAGCTTTTCTCTATTGACCTTATTCTACATCCTTTGGATTTTTATGTTTAAAGGATTTTTTTAGTTTAATCAAAGTTACATGGCCTTCTATTTTTTTTTGAAGCCATTCCAAATTTAGAACATTTGGTGATTATTTCCTTGGTTTGGCACTTGCCATTCTTATCTGATCTAATGATGTGTACCATGCTCGTTCTTCTTTTAGGCTGATCACAGTCCATCTTGGACCGAGTTCAATCTCCACTCTTCTGCCGCATTTATCATGGCCTGTTATCATCGATTCAGTTTTTCACTTGAGTCCTCTTTTTTTAGCCTTCTTCTGATTTGGTGCGTTTGTTGTGACTTGACTATCTTAGTCTTCTTTTCATCACCATCTTGCTAATTGTTGCCACCATTGCTGCTTACAATCATCACCGCCTTTTTTTTTTTGCAATTGTTCGGTGAATCCTTTTATGCCTATACTAGCCAGTGTGATTGTCTTTGTCTCTATGCTATTGGTTTTATATAATAGATTTATGCATCTTTTTTTCTACATTTCCACCAACTTTTTACGTAGTATGATGTGAAAGTGACTGTCCTTTGTTTGCGTATGAAGACTTCCGTTTTGGAAGGCTAACATCATGTAGAGAGGATGTTGTTTGCTCTTCCAACATGTGCATTTGATCAAATAGCAGCATAGTATGGCTTGCTGCATAATTTTGTAGCTTATAGGTTTTATGTAAGAGTACAGACCATTCAATTTTAACTTTTAAGGCTACTTGGACATGGGCACCTTCGTTAGAAATCAACACTTGGATTTAGGTGTTCGATTTGGCAATTAAACATGCATATTACTAATTAGAAATGGACATGATTCAATTTGGATTCAGGTGTTTAATTTGGTAATTTTTTTTTGACATGGGTGTTTGAGTGGAATAGCACTTCATATTTTTTTTATAATTTACTAAGGGAGGCCATCTTTGGTCCTATTATTGTAGTCTAATGATCTCATGATAGTGATTTGACGATAAAATGTTACTGTTGTTGGGCTCGTAGGCATATGGGCCTATTAGAACCAATCATAATTGGCATATTTGTCTTGAATGAATGCCAACAGATGCATGCCTTCTGTTTATGTATAGGAGATGTTGGGAAAATGTTTGATAAGAACATGGAATAGGAGATGTTGGGGAAATGTTTATAAGAACATGGAAACCATTAAGGAATTGGAAGACATAGGTTATCGTGGCAGCTGAGGTGGTCAATCCCAAAGATTAAAAGTTGCTTTTTTAGATGTCTAATTTCCTTTTTCCATGTTATGTACTTATGTAGACTGATATCTTTTGTAGTTATTTCTGCCTCTTATAAGTTCTTGGTAGGAGGTATTTTCTATCAGGGCCCCATGTTTGAGATAGAACAATCAACAAAGTAGTACTCCCGCAAAGTCTATAGTTTCTCTCCCCATGTGCTTCTCTCCTTCAAGCCAATATTGTATGATCTCCACCTAGTACTTACCATGTTATGAGCCAAGGCTCAAGTCAGATTACCGAGTATCCATATTAGAGGAAAGTGTAGATTGTATACCCATTTTCTGTTTCTATCTCATTTTGATGATCTCTTGTACCGGTATATTGGCTAGGGTCCTAGTTGGCTATATATATCACAACTACCCCCCTCCCCAACCCTGCAACAGGTGTGAGCCGTTTTCCCTAATTCTATCTTTCTGCATGGTATTAGATTCAGAGTTCTTACCTTTTCCGGTGCCCTAGCGCTGCTGCGTCCTCTCGGCCATGCGATCTCGCACACCTTCTGTACGTTGACGACATGTCTGCACTCCGAGTTCGCCATGACAGACCTTGGCGACCTCCATCACTTCTTCCTCTGCATCTCCGTCAAATGCTCCTCCGACGGCCTATTCCTGTCTCAATGACAGTGCACCGTGGATCTACTTCAACGAGCAGCTATGGTCGAGTTCTACTCTACTGCGACACCAACGGATGCACATGCTAAGCTGTATGTCAGAGACGGTCCACCTCTCGATAACCCAGTGGAGTATATAGGAGTCTTGCCGATGCTTTGCACTACCTCAAGTCGACTCAACCGGATCTGGTGTATGTCGTTCAACAGGTGAGCCTCTTCATGCATGATCCTTGACAAGCGGATTCTCCGCTACGTGAAGGGCACTCTCTCCATCGGCCTTCACATTGGCACCGGCAAAGTCCAGGCTTACACCGACGTGGACTGGGCTATTTGTCCTAACTCATGCCGCTCCACATCAGGCTACTACATCTTCCTTGGAGATAATCTAGTTGCTTGGTCTTCGAAGCACCAGACCACTGTCTCCCTTTCTAGTGCTGAGGCAAATATCATGCTGCAACCCACGTCGCCGTCGAGTGTTGTTGGTTGTGGCAATTACTTAAGAAACTTCATATTCGGCCATCATTGTCTACTACGATAACGTCAGTGCTGTCTATATGACAACCAATCCGGTTCATCGTCGCGCGAAGCATATCGAGATTGACATTCACTTTGTTTCTGAGAAGGTTGCTTTGGGGCAGGTTCATGTGCTACATGTCCTGTCTTCTCACCAGTTTGCGTACATCATGACCAAAAGCCTACCTATTTAGTTATTTACTGATTTTAGATCGAGTCTTTGCGTTTGTGATCCTCCCGTTGCACATGCGGGCGGGTATTGGAGGAAAGTGTAGATTGTATAACTTTTTTTTGTTTCTATCTCCTCTTTTCGAGGATCTCTTGTAACTACCGGTATATTGGGTATATATATAACAACCGCCCCCACTGTTGGGGGAATGGCTCCGGATGACGGAGCCGGCCTCCGTCAGTAGGGAAACTCTGCCCGGAGCCATCCACCAAGGGAGAATGACCGAAGGTAGTAGCTACCCCGATGATCGAGTCCGACTAAAGGCTTCAAAGCCGACCAAGGGCTCCGAAGCACATCACCAACTCTGAAGCTGACCAACCGCCCCAGAGCCTACCATAGGCTTCGGAGCAGACCAACGGCTCCGAAGCAGACCAACAACTCTGGAGCAGATCAACGACTCCAGAGCGAATCAATGACTCTAGAGCCAATCACTGGCTTCGGAGCTAACCAATGGCTCCGAAGCAGATCGAAGGCCTGAAGTGTCCGGGGAGCTAAAATACTCGAGCGTGGAGAAATGGTTCACGAGCGTAGTGGGGCACCATTAATACGCACTACGCATCCGCCAACCACCTCTGACATCCTAACAAGGGCAAGATGGCATCTGCTATTATCCGGGGGCATGCCTTTACCCGGATAATAGCCATCACCCTCGGGAAGCGTCATCGCTTCCTTAATGGGCGCAGCCCTCCCTGTCTCTAGGGGTTTTACCGACTGCCCTAAATATGTAAGCATCTAGCTAGGGTAAAGATGTAACTTCCTCTTGTACCCCATGTATAAATATGTAAGCATTGTCCACAGTTAGGGACAGATTGAATACAAAATACTCATTGAATACACTGTTTGGACTTTGTTCCAACACCCACCATATATGTGAAGAGTTTTCCCTAATTCTATCTTTCTACAATCCACACTTTTAATGTCACAACAACCATTGACAACATGAACAACCACCTTCAATAACATTGCGTCTATGGTAGATGATATTATATCATCATTGGTCAAGTGGGTTATGTTGTTTTCTGTGGCATTTTGATAGTTGTGCTGACACCCATGCCAACTCCATCTCAAACGATCGTCTTCGGCTCCATCACTGGCCTTGTCAAAGAAAAAGAAGACTCTTATCTTGAGTTCTCTTGGTGTTGACATTGGCAGTGGCCAATGGGACATGCCTTATGTCATGTTGAGCGCAACATATTGCCAATTGTTATCAAGTCCCGCGATTAGTCGTAAAGTTGGTCAAGCCACACGACTAGAGTGCCACGACTTGACCGAATAGCAAGTCACACGATTAATCGTGGTTAGTTGTAAATTTAGTAAGAGATGATCGTGCATATCTCTACTTGTAAATGATGGTAAGACGACCATATATAGAATTAATCAATAACATACCACAAACACAAAACGTTTCTCACATCACTGAAGAACGTATAGATTTAGACATATTGAAATAGCTAATCTTTATTTCCTTGATGGACAAACAATGTCGAACCATATTTTAGATAGCTACAATAACATAAAATCAGGAAGTAAAACACATACGGATGAATGATTGGAATGTAAAGCAAAGTTTCCACTACTTGATTGGAGTAAAAAATCGGATTGGACAGATTGAAGAAAGTATTTTCTTACTTGTTTTGCGTATGGAGTTTGGCACGTGAGAATTGTAGCTCTCCGCACAACTGCTTTTTTAGAATTGTTCAACTAGATCCCTGCAATTTATTTTTTTAGAATTGTTCAATTGGCAAGTGAGATGTTTTGCCAGATTATATGTGCTGGAATTATGACATCAAATTTATTAGTATATATATATATTTATTTATTTATTTTAATGATGTCACAATTTTTGCATGCCTTTTCATGGAGTTGGTAGACTTAGTCTATACTCCCTAGACCTTACCCTTTATATATGGCCTATCATCCTAGACTCCTTGCAATCCATCTCCTCAATTGAAGTATTGAAAAAATAGGTGGAAAAGAGGAAGGGTTAGGAAGAGATCATCTAAGAGAGGGAGAGGGGGAAGGGTGAGGGAGAGATCATCTCTAACTTGCTTCTTCAGCGCTCTTTTGCAATCAACGCTGAATCTCTCTTGAACTGATAGGACAGCGAGCGATTCGCAAATCTGTCCATCTGGAGGTATAGATCTAGGCCTGAGTCTAATTTTTTTCGTTTTCTGTTGGTGGTACAGGTGGTTCCGTGAGGATTTTGGAGGGGTTAATGGTTTGTTGCTCTGTTCATCTGGTGCTTTGCATCTAGGGTATCAACAATTATAGGTCTGCAATTCTTTGAGGCGTTTAAGGCCTTCTTTGGAACATAGGAATTTTGGAGGACTTTTGTGGGTGTTGAATTAGTTTGGTGAAAATCGTGTAAAATCCTTGTGATCCATAGGAGCCCTAAACCTTCAGCACATCGTGCCTACTGGTTTTGACATAACATCGGAATTTGTGTCTTGCTATGTTGATCCTTCTCTGGAACTGTTCTGTTCATGGCCTTAACCATCTGCTTTAATATGCTTGTTTTAGGTTTTTTTTTTTCATGTAGTGCTGTTTGGTATCAGTGGAGAAAAGTAGGGGGAGAATAATATCAGATGATTGAAATCTAGGAATTTGAGTTTTGGGAAGATGATTCAAATCTATGTTGATTGCATAGCTACAATAAAATGATTTACCTGATCCATGTGTTCCAACCATGGTCTTATTGTTTGAATCTTGTTTATGTGCTATACTGAAAGCGTGCTGTATTCTCTATAGTTCATTGTGCTGCAATCCTTCCATAGTTACACATGAATAATGATATTTGTGTTTTTTTTTTGTCAAGTGGACCTGTTTTGATCACTATTCACTTGAAAAATCTGTACAAAGGAAAACACCTCTGATCTCTTGAAATTCTGGTTTGTTGCAAAGCAAAATGGAACTGCAAGTAACCCAGAGTGTTTTTGGCTGCTCTGACTAACATTATCTGAAGCTTTTGGAAGTTTTCTAATGATGTTTGTCATACGGACACTATTATCACTAATTAATATATCCTTTTGATCTGCAGAACAAATGCTGCAGATGGAGCGCATTTGACTGAGTTTGCTGTGCAGCTGCCACATTTTGAGGGGCTTCACTTAAAGAACACTGCTCTTTATGGTAAGGATTAGAGAACAATCATATCTAGGCAAGAGAGATGTGTAGAAGCTTTTGGCTGGAAATTTACTATGCCTTCAAAGCCCTGTAACTTTTTTAAGAACATTTTTTTGTGTTAAGTGATAACCATCAACATCAAATCCTGCTAGCTGCTATACTCAGTGCATAGTTGCTCAAGAAATTCATCGTATGTTGTTTTGCTCAGTTAGGCATAACACGTGCTTGTCTGTAAACTTCAACTTCATGATAATTCCCAGAAATTTGTGAGCCTTACCAATATTTGAATTCTCCTGCATGGTGTTTTATGCTGTGTATCTTATACCTGTGTGGCTTCAAAGGTGACTATTATTGGTGCAGCTTATGACAACTCCGCTACTTTCTCTCTTGTCGCAGATGGGAATCAGTTTATGCCAGCATTTGGTCTTGCTCATTGTCTGAGCATGAGACAACAATTTACTTCCATGGACCGTGATATCATGGCTGATGGAAACATAGTGCAAAGGTCAATTCATTTGCGCAGAAAGAGAAGGGATCTTCCACAGACATCATCATTACCCAAGTTTGCTGAGAACCACGAGCTTGGAAGTGCCAATATCTTTATGGATCCATCTTTTTACACAAAAGCAACAGAGCCTAGTTCTACAGAAAACAAAAGTTCATCAAAGCCTCCAAAATTTCTTGGGGAAAATAGTAGCCGTCGACCACATCATCGTACTGTGAGTATCTTATTGTCCATTTTATATAGTTCTCTATCCACTGTCCACTTTAGAAATTGCAGAACCACATGTACATGTACCATACTACCATCCTAAATATTTACTCCCTCCGTCCCCTAATATAAGGGATTTTGACATTTTACTTGCATTGTTTGATCACTCGTCTTATTCAAAAAATTTGTGCACATATAAATAATGAAAAGTTGTGCTTAAAGTACTTTGGATAATAAAGTAAGTAAAAAAAATAATAATTCCAAAATTTGTTGAATAAGACGAATGGTCAAACAGTGTAAGCAAAATGTCAAAATCCCTTATATTAGGGGACGGAGGGAGTACATGACAAATGTATAGAAGACATGATGGCTGGTTTAAATTCTGAAAGGTTTGATCAATTTTGACTTTTCGAGGATTAATTGATGGCAGGCTGTGTTCGCCTCCCGCACACGCAAAACGGAGTGACTCATTTTCTTATAAATAATTAAGTACTCCCTCCATTTACTTTTGATAGTCATATTTCCAAATCTGAAAAATTTATTTTTGATAGGCATATTTCAATCCAACAACCTATTCTCTTAATGACTTTCTCGGATTTAATGCGTGACTCTCTATTCTTCCACACAAGATTGGCTACATGGGCATCGAGAAATGTAAATATTAACGAATCGCTTGTTTACGAGGAATAACTAGTAGCATGTTTAAATGAATGATAAGTAGAATTACTTATCCTTGGTCTATGTGTCAAGATGAAATATGACTATCAAAAGTAGATGGAGGGAGCATTTATTATTATTATTATTTTAAAAATGGATTAATATGGTTTTTTAAAAGCAACTTTCGTATATATTTTTTTTGCAAAAAAACACACCGTTTAGCAGTTTGAAAAGCGTGTGCGCGGAAAACGAGGGAGGTGAGTTGGGAAAGTTGGGGAAAGAACTCAGCCTAAATGGATCTACATGTACATGTGGGAAATCTATTCTCATATGTTATTTTCCAAAGGCACAGACTTGTAGTTTCTGGAATTGCATATTTATATGTTGGCTCCTATACTGAATTTGACAATATTGCTTTGTTGTGTATCTCTAGGTTGGCCTACCTGTTCAATATAGTGATTTCTTTATCACCAGTTTGGGAGAAATCGATAAAAGGCCAAGCTACCATAATTCCTACCAGATATGGCCAGTTGGTTTTACGTCTTACTGGCATGACAGAATTACTGGTTCACTGTTCGAGTGTGAGGTGTGTGACGGAGGGAATTTTGGGCCTTTGTTTAAGGTGAGAAGGATATCATGTTCAGTGTTCCCGCTTCCAGATGCATCAACAATTCTCTCTCAAAATAGTACAAGAAAGGCTGAGACAATAGAAACAAATGAAAACAACACTTTGCTTGAAGATACTGCTAATGATACAGATGATAATATCTTAATGCTCCTATCAGACTCTTCTGAGACCAATCAAGATTTCTTATCATGTTTTAGCAATGATATGGAGAGCAAAATGACTTCTTTAGGTTGCAATGATTTGCATAGTTCAAATAGGTTGGTACCAACAGTACCGTCACACTCTGGGACTGACAAAATTGGCGAGTTTACGTTTGAGGGAACATCTCCTTCCTCAGTATGGAGGATGATTTCTTGTGCTATGATGGAAGCTTGTGAAAAAATGTACAAGGAACATGGCCATTTGGTGTTCTTCTGCACACATGGTACTGAAAAGCATTCATTTGACAGTGGGAGTGGATTTCAGGACTTTAATGGTCCTTACACTCCATTAACTAGATTTTGCTCATCTTATGGGCCCAGTATACCGAGAATTGTAGAAAAGGAGAATGATGTGGAGCCTACTTATTCACTACTCAAAGAATGGCTATACCAAGATAGAATTGGGTTTGACTTGGAATTCGTTCAAGAAATTGTAGAATCTCTTCCTAGATCTAGGGCTTGTTCAAATTACCAGTTCTTGTGCAACAGGGCTGAATTCGTCTCTTCTTTGACAGTTGCAAGTGGTTCACTTAGAGTTGTACATAAAAATGGTCAGAGTAATGGAGACGTCATGTCATATGGCAGACATGGGTCTGTGGTGACTGGGCTACAGGATCATACCCAGCCTAGTGGTTTTAGAATCCGTGAACTTCCTCTGGGACGTCCTATTAGCAATAAGCTTCCGCCAGAGTTGGCAGGAGAGGTTCTCCAGGTATAACTCTATGCATATGTTTTCCAATTCTCTTCTATTTGATCGAATGTACCTGTACACACTTGTCCAAATCTACTAATTATTGCATCTGATTCCTTGCAATCTTCTTGTAGATATGGGAATTCCTGGGACGTTTCTCTGAAATAATTGGCCTGAAAGAAATTCCTTCATATGAGCAGCTAGAAGATGAACTTATTGACCCATGGCCAATTTGTGCAGATCAGAAAGAGAAGTTATCAAATGACATTCACAGGGATCACACTTCGCCGATTAATTCCCCTGCAAATGTTTCTACATCATATTCAAATGGTGAATCGGGTCTAACCAGTAATGAAGAGATTGTATCTTTGTTCATCCCTGTTGAAACTTCTTCTATGAAGAAAGCTGCTCAAGATAAATCAGCAGCTCAGACGCTTGGAAGATGCAGTGGCGTAGTGTTGCCTGGGGTTCACCTTACACTCTTTAGGGTTCTTTTTGGTGAGCTATTATCTAAGGTTGCAATTTTTGTAGATCCAAACATTGATCCTAAAGAATCAAAAACTAGGCGTGGAAGAAAGAAAGACACTGAGAATCTCATTTCAGCAAAAGAATTTAAATTTGACATGCTAACAGCTAACAAGTTGACTTGGCCGGAATTGGCAAGAAGGTATATTTTAGCCATTTCGTCCATAAGTGGGTGCATGGATTTATCTGATATTTCAAGTCGAGAAGGAGTGAAATTATTCCGCTGTCTACAAGGTGATGGTGGTATTCTGTGTGGTGCACTACCTGGGGTTGCTGGCATGGAAAAGGATGCGTTGGTAAGGAATCGCTTCTTGGTTTAGCTGAACTTCTGTTTATGATGAATATATCTAGTTTTTTATGTATCATATATGGAATGTTGGCTTTTTTTAGTAGCGCCGATGTAACTTTTAGCTTGCTTCGGTCATATAAGACGGTATTTGCTATCTTCTCTTCGTGTTTTTCTTCAATTTTTTATTTTCCACTCATTCATTTAAACATTATCAAGTTTTTTACTTATATTTCTACCCTTATACGATTTTGTCTTCTTTTAAGTTGTGAGGAAAAGATATATGCTAGCAAAACTAGCTAGCTGGACAAAAAATTTTGATATCTCATAATATGCTGTGAACTTTCTGCACTGTTTATCATTATTATAATTCTATAGAACATTCTCTGTTACCAACCATATCAACACTTTTACCTTATCTTGAGGGAGAACAGTAGAACCCCTTATTCTGCTTGTATAATTCTTTATGTTTGTTGTTCTATGAATAATAGATGAAAGGATGTTGCCTATCAGTGCAGGATAATCAGTTAACCAAATCTAGGAAGATATTTCCTATGGTTCTATAGGGAGCCCCTTTATCTGTTTTTAGAGATTTTTGCTGTTAAATCATGCCTATGGCGACAAAATTCTTATTTTTCTCTTATGTTACTAGAGAATTTTTTTTCATGTTCCGAATAACAAAGCTGAAATTGAGATTTCCTAGCTACAGCAATTACATGTCCAGCTACATCATTCTGAATATAAATCTGACCTGGAAGGATGCGTTAATGCGTTACTGTCTGTCATATAACTTATCTGTAACTTTTTCTACTTCATTTCCATCTGCAGTTGTGTAAAGAAAACTACAAATACAATCTCCATGTTAAGTAGCCTTGTGTTCTCTAAGGAGAAAATATAATTTTTCTTATGCTGTACTTTATACACTAATCTTCTTGTATTTTCAGCTGCTTGTGGAGGCTGAAAATTTGATATGCAAATCTTCGGTGAATGAAGAAAGTAAGGTTTTTATGATGGATCAAAAGGATACTGACATGGTAGATTCTCCTGAGGTGTCTGCTACTGATAATAAAACATTGCCTGACTGGGCAAAATCACTGGAGCCTGTGAGAAAATTACCAACAAATGTGGGGACACGAATTAGAAAATGCGTTTATGAATCTTTGGAGAGAAAACCTCCGGAATGGGCAAGGAAAATTTTGGAGCATTCAATCAGTAAAGAGGTCTACAAGGGTAATGCATCTGGACCAACTAAGGTTAGTGTGCTCCCTGCAACTATGGCTCAATCTTCTGCAAAATAATGATTTTCACATACTGCTTTATGTTAAGAGTATTTAAAGCATGGTCTCATATTAGTTTAGGTTTATTACCATGTGTTTTTCTGCTTATATTAGGACTTGGGAGTCCTCATGTACCCTATATGTTTGACTCTTGCCAAGTTGGCATACAACATTAATTCATCTGTTGAGTTCCTGTCATACATCATGTAATACATATTGCATGATAGTTCCGTATCTCCCCAATAGTTTGTGCTTTTATTATGTCTATTGTATTCCCTAAAAAAGATGTGATGAAAAAAGGGAGCCCCATGAGAACAATCACTGTGACCTTTGATTTTGATGAGAGGCTTTGGTGGTCCAATGAGTTTTTTATGTTTATCTAGTTGGTTAGTCAAGGTTTAATAGCTCTTGTAGCTGTAGGTCATACGTTTTAACTTTCTTAATTTCAACTCACATGCCTTCCCTCATGACTGTGTCGGATTTTCTGCTGATGTGATGATGCTTGATGCTTCCATGGCTTAGTTTAACTGGAAAAATGTTGACATTAGCTCTGTGTTGAAATTGCATTTCTACTAATATGCTCCCTCCGTCTCAAAATATTGCTACTTCTCCGCCTACCTCTCAACCAATCACAACCTTTTCCCATTAATTTTTTACCTACTTCCTCATCTCAACTTATCACAACCATTCCTCACCCCTACCTTAATCTCATAAAAAAAAGGGCATAAGTAGTTGTATTTTGAGATGGAGGGAGTAGTGTATATGCCAAAAAGTGACCTAATGGCAAGGCCATGCTTAAACATCATTCAAAAGAAATGGATCTGGCATTAGATTAAATTTGATGTCCATGCTGATATTTTGTGTTTCTTTTGTTCTTAAGAAGTTCCTATCCCTATGCCTAAAATATTGTTTGGTTGCATACCTTTTTTTTTTTTGTTACAGAAAGCAGTTCTATCTGTGTTGACAGAAGCATGTCGTGTAAAAGTACCACATAATCCAGAAAAGCCAAGAAAAGAGAGAAATGCTATTTCCATCTCAGAGGCTATCTTGAAGAAGTGCCGTATTGCCCTGCGCTCTGCTATTTCCTCAGATGAATCCAAACTTTTTGGGAATTTGCTCGGAACTACTCTAGTGAATTCCAATGAAAATGAGGATGAAGGCATACTAGGATTCCCTGGTATGGTGTCCCGCCCTTTGGACTTCCGCACAATTGATATAAGGTTGGCTATGGGAGCTTACTATGGATCATGGGAGGCTTTTCTTGAGGATGTCCAGGAAGTATGTTTTACTTTAACATTTATAATATTATTCAATTATGATGCACATGATATATTTTGCAAGATTTTTCATGTATGTTTTGCTAATGTTGATCCAATGAATTCTGTTTGCACTGTTGTAACAACTTGGAACAGCAGTTAGTTTATTTTGTGAATTTTTTAGGGTGATATTTTGTGAACCTACTATAGTAATTCTTGCTCATTTACATGTAAAATTGAGCTGTTCATTTGCATAACTAATTGAGCAGTGCAAAAATACTGAAACATATTCTAATTAATATTCTGTCTTCGACTGCAAGAAGTTCCCTGGTCAAATTATGCTGCCATTATGCTTTCCTGTAGGTAATACGCAACCTGCACACTGCATTTGGTGATCGCCCTGATGTGCTTGAAATGGTTGTTGCATTGTCTCAGAGTTTTGAGTCATTGTACAAGACAGAGGTTGGTTAATCCTATTTTTCTGTTGCATCTTTGCTTTTCTGTTCAGCTTTATTGTTCCTCCAAATGCCATCACAATAACTAGATATTGTACAAAATACCAATAGCCATTACATTTTCCATTCATGGGTTTTGTCACCATTCATTGCACCCTTGAGCTACATTGGCCAGACCATTGTTGTAAACGATTATCAGTTTAGTTTACCTATCCAATTTAGTTTCATAATCTAATGATGGAAACAATGTTATTGTTACTTGAAAAAAAAAACCACCTCTTTGTGTGTTATCTCATGTGATTGCTAATGCTGATTCGAATATATAGATCCTTTTATAGTTTCATATTTTAAAACATTATAGTCAGGGTTATGTAGAAGTCTTTTATCTTCTCATTTCCCTTCTACTTGGCTGGTGCAGGTGCTTGACCTTGTTGAGAAATTTGACAAATACCTCTCGGACAAGAATGCTGGTTCAGAAATGCACGAGGAGCTACATGATATTCTAACTGCAGCGAACAGCTTACCTAAAGCTCCATGGGAAGATGGCGTTTGCAAAGTATGTGGTATTGATAGGGACGATGATAGTGTTCTGCTATGTGACAAATGTGACTCAGAATACCACACTTACTGCTTGAATCCCCCACTAGCCCGTATACCAGAAGGGAACTGGTACTGTCCATCATGTATGTTAGGTCAAACGAAAGCACATCATGATCAGGGTGTTCAAGATGTGAAACGGCAGCAAAAGAAATTTGTTGGGGAGGAAGCCCATGCCTTTCAAGAGGAACTTAATAAATTAGCTACAGCAATGGAAGAGAAGGAATATTGGGACCTTAACATGCAAGAGGTTTGTCTTTTTTTTTTTCCTTTGTATTTGAAGTAAGCTTCTCTGTTGTTAATGTGTGGTATAAACCAAGAGGCTCCTCAATCCCAAAATAATGACTCAAAATAAGCTTCTTAGAGTTTTGAGTGATACAAAACAAAGTTGGACCTGCTATAGGCCCCTAAACCTATAAGGACTTAAGGTCAGGTCAATAATTTGGAGCTTGAAGTTAATTTTGTCATCCATGGAATAGTATAGTAGCTACAATGTTTTGTTGCTTTGGACATCCAAGTTAAGCAACACGTAAGGAATTGATGTGTTTTTCTTATTTCTCAGTGGTAAATATATACTGCTGGATACAGTTCTTGTTGCCATTTCAAATATACCTTGTTATAAGTATGTCTACTTCATGGACATTGCATACAATTTTAGTCTGGTTTGATTTTACTTAAGAGTCCTGCCCTCTATTATTGTACTGTACAATACTATGATTGCCTAAGCATTTGCTGGTATGCTGATTTCCATAGTTGACAAAGTGACCTACATATTTGTTTTAATATTTTATTGTGATCTTTGAAATGCAGAGGATATATTTACTGAAATTTCTATGCGACGAAATGCTCAACACTGCTCTAATTAGAGAACATCTAGATCAATGTTCAGATAAGTTAGGCGATCTTCAGCAGAAGTTCCGTGCTTCAAATTTTGAATTGAAAGATTTGAAATATAAGGAGGAGATGAGGACTTCATATGCTAGACAAAGTAGATCTAGTAAAACTGAACAGCATTTTAACAACAGTTCTGGACCCGTGGAAAATCAACAGCAGTGCACGCCCACAGCATTGGACCATCTGGAAGAGGCTGAACAGGGTAATGTTGGAGTTAACCTAAACAACCCAGCTGATGGGGTTCCTGATGGGCAATTGAATGTAGGCAAGCCTTACAAAAGTGACAAAGACATATCCAGTGCATCTATGGTTGAAGAACGCAAATCTTCAGGACTTTCTGAACAACCATCAGGAATGGCTATTGACCAGATTGATGGGGATGCTATTGATGAAGGGTCCCAGAGTTGTGAGAAGAGGTCATTAGGTGCCAAGAGCAGTACATGTGATAACTTGAACTTGAAAGACACTGAATTTAGCACACCTGGAAGAGAGTTGCCTGATGAAAGAGCCAGCACATCATTCCAAGATAATCTTGAAGCGTCATCAACTAAATCAATTGAACTTGATGCTGATAATAATGAAATGGATACTTTATCGGATGACATTTCAAAATTGCAGGATTCAATTAGCTTACTAGAGTCACAGATTAATATGGCATCATCGAGAAGAGAGTGTCTGGGTAAGGATTCCATTGGTCGATTATACTGGGTTATAGGAAGACCGGGTAAACGTCCTTGGTTGGTGGCTGATGGAAGCATGCTGATACCCAAGGAGAGAGATATCAGTATGGTTAACAGTTATCCCCCATCTGCTTTTGATTGCAAAGGTTGGAATTCAGCATCTATTTTCATTTATGAATCTGATGAGGAAATCCAGTGCCTTCTTGACTGGTTAAGAGACTATGACCCAAGGGAGAAGGAACTGAAAGACTCTATCTTGCAGTGGCAAAGACATTTCTGTCATCAAAGCAGTTCTCCTCTCGTTGATCCTCCAATTTCTGGTCCAAAGAGTGAACAGCTTATGGAGCTTCCAAATACCAAGGCTGCAGTAATTTTGGAACAAAAGTATGGTCTGCAATTGGACCAGGACACAAGTGATCTACCGAAAAAGCGAGGAAAGAAGATAAAGTTAAGTTCTGAAGATAGAACATATCGCTGCGACTGTTTGGAACCTGTATGGCCTTCTCGATACCATTGTTTAACATGTCATGAGACTTATCTCATATCTACAGAGTTTGAGGGGCATAATGATGGAAAATGCAGTAAAATCCACCAGTCTCCTGATGAAAGCAGAGAAAATGATGAGCCAAAAGTGAAGGTTACCAAATCTGATATGAAGGAAAAAGATTCCCTTGAACGTAGCTCTGTCATTGAACCGTCCAGTGACAGAAAATTGATGCAATGCCCATATGACTTTGAAGAAATTTGCAGAAAGTTCGTCACAAATGATTCGAACAAGGAGACAGTAAAGCAGATTGGACTTAATGGGTCCAATGGAGTTCCATCATTTGTGCCTTCACCTGCATTTTTTCTTGAACCTGCAATTGTACAAAGTCAAAACAGAAAAGATGATGAACTCAAGGATTGGACCTCCTCTTTAGAGGAATGCAATGCAATGTCTGCTCAAAAGCTAGTTCAAGAGGTTTCCAAATCTGGTCAAAGTTGTCCTGGCAATGTGGGTGATGAGAAGGTGCAAAAATCTAAAAAGCCCACCCCTGATAATACTTCTGGTGAGGAAGCACATTCTACAACAGGCAAGCCAACACGATTGCTAGCTGTTAATGGGGGGTTGGTTCCAGAGTCATCCTTGAGGCCTCTTATAGGACGAAACTCTCACATACTTAAGCAGCAAAAGATAAACTTGCTTGACATCGAAGCAGCCTTGCCTGAGGAGGCACTGAGAGCCTCAAAGTGTCAGCAAATAAGAAGGCGTTCATGGCGTGCATTTGTCAAAGATGCAGAATCAATATCCCAGGTACCTTAATCTATCTATTCACTGTTTGTTACAGAAATATATCTATGTAGCTTAATGTGTAATCTTGGCATACTGCATTTGGCTTACGTTCATCAAATTGATAGTGTTCCGAAATTCTAAGATATACTCTCAAGCATGCAGCGTTAATTTACCATGTCTTTGTTTGTGTCTGCAACAGTTCAATTTAACTGTAAAATTACTTATACAGGATCCGTTTATTTAAAATTTTTAGCAGTAAGTCTAGATTCAAGTGGTTAGTTCCTAAGTTGTAAGTCTAGATACACAAGTAAACAGGATACAGGAATTATGGGCCACCAAGACCTGAGCTATAATTTAGCCCTTTCATTTTTTAACTTCATTATGTGAAGATGCAGTATAAATTATTACTTGAGAGCTCTTTTGCATTATCCAATTTCCTGATTAATGACATCCATCCTCTTTTAGATGGTTTTGGCGGCTAACTTGTTGGAGGGCATGATAAAAGCTGAGTTCTTGAAGAACGATTGGTGGTACTGGTCTTCCTTCACAGCAGCTATGAAGACATCAACTGTATCCTCACTCGCGCTCAGGGTCTACACTCTAGATGATTGTATCATCTACAGTAAGGATCAAGTTCCAAGCGTTGAGCCAGCTGACAATACAAGGTCTGGAAACAGAGGTGGGAGGAGGAGGAGAGAGCTTGAATCCTTAGCATCATAATGTAGGACTCTTCGTTGTAGACTCCAAAGTTAGAAGCCTCTCGGGCAGCAAAAGAATATTATCCTGCTGTCAAGTAGATCGATGATAGATGATACAAAGTCTTCTGTTATGTCGTCGCTTAAGGAGGGTAGCGTGGTAGACATCGTTCCGGTACCCCAGCAAGAGTTCAACCCTGACTGTGTTTTCTTTTACCTCGTATCTACCAGCCTACCGTTTTTCGACTTCTGTTGTGGTTTTAGGTTCCAGAAGGAAGAATTGGTACTCCATGTGCGAGCATTCGATCTTTGATGCCACCATGTAAATTGTTTGAGGCACCTGCAAGTGCTGGCATTTTGATCTGATCCGCCAGGAGTACCCGGTGCAATTTTCTCTGTTGGACTAACCCTATTCATTGTAGAGGTTATTCCATAGGAGATTGAGGAGACATGTCAGGTAGGGAGGATATGTCTCATTTTCTACCCACTTTCACTCTATTAGCCGCAGTGGGTAGTGTAGCGGGTGTTAGTTTCTCATTCTCATGGTCTGTACTTATGTCGTGTTTAGGGGGGGCGCTCTGGGGCGTTGTATTGATCATTTGTTTGATGTTTCTGGCAAGTTTGCAACATCTAATAGGAATGTAGATTCATCTTGCGACAGATATAATTTTGATTGTAACTAAACTGAACTGAAACCAATAATGATTAGTCAACAATGATTCGGCTGCCTGAGCGAGTGGTCGTAATATCTCACTGGTTTCTAATTCTGCAAATTCTGTTTTGCTTATGGTAACGAAAAATCCCATCCTGTGAAATCTTCTTCTGGTTCATTTTAGTGAAAAACGGAGATTGTCAGGATGGGAAAGGAACGAATGATGAAAAATCATCTGCTTCTGATATTGTTTATTGTTGCTACTCTTTTAACTTCTTTGTAATTTTCTAGCCCAAGAATGTATTTTTCCTTAATTAAAAAAATAGCGAATGAAGGTTCTAACTCCTAACTGCATAAAAAAAGTATGTTGGTATGTGGCATGTTTGCTACGTTTTCGTGTCCTTTTTTTGGACGCATCTCCATGTCTTCTTAGATGTAGTAGACGTGTTGCTGTGGTGCACGGACACGGTGCACTGGTACTTGATGTAGCCTCTCTGTTTGGGAGACTATTGCTTTTTGTTTCATGTCTTTGAGAAGGAAGCACGTGAGTATTTTTCATTAAGAGATGTATAGTAGTACCTTGTGTATTATGTTACTGTACATTTCCCCCCTTTTTTTTACAATGTTGTTACTGTACTTCTCTTCCCGACAAAAAAATAAATAAATATTACTACTTTGATGTCATTTTAGCTCAAGTGGTAAGAACACATGCGAAGGAAACAAAATAAAAGATGTAGTGGAATGCGAGAGAAGGCTGAACATTTTGGTTTTGTCCAGCACTTGTCTGACCTTTTTTCTTTTTCTGTATGTTATTACAGTACAACGGAAGCAGAGTCATCCTGCTCCTCTTTAAGCATACCACTCACGTACTTTGCTACAAGCAAAAACACATCACGATATCCTCCTCACCTCCTCCTTGCCCAGATCACACCAATTGCCCTAGTTTTTTCTTCCTGCAGTGACCTTACACTGCACTATTTTTTACAATAGCACATAACAGAGAAAAAGGCAAAGAAGAAAAGAAAAAGAAAAGAAAAGAAACAGAGAAAAATGAGAGTAAAAAAATGCTGCATGATCTTTACTTCAAACTGATTTATATAACTACTAGACTCTTGCTGAAGACATGGTGAATTTGAAGGCGGCCGATCTCGAAAATATATATATTTGCTTCTCTTCTGTTATGATTGAGGAACAATTGTGCCAACGTATCCGATACCGACGATGAAGAACGCCGCGCCTTGGAAGAAGAGGTAGATGAAGAAATGGTCCTTCCCGAATGCAAGATCATACCATCCACAGGAGAAGAGGAATGCCGCCACGCCGAGCTCCGTGACGTTTAGCCTGAAAAAAGGGAAGAAATTGTCACTCGAAATCAGTGAATCATGAGCTGAGAAAACAGTTATAAAGATTTGGCAGAGTTTTTGTTCTGATCAATTTTTCTTACCTGTCCCATACCCTCATGAACGATTTCTTGGCTGATGATTTGCTTGATGATTTCATCTTCAGAGCGTTGCCGAGCTTCTCGGTGACGACCCATTCGTTCGCCCTACCGGCTTCTAACAGGCCGATGAGAGTGGCCTTGGTTCTATGCAGTGACATGACATTCTCAAAGAGGATCCAGAAGAAAAGCAAGTGAAAAGACCTGCAAACAGTTCAATTCCTTGGGTTAACTAAACATGCAATCAATCATGAACTGTTGATTCACCAAAGGAGCATTACTGTTGATCATATTCAACTAGGATTATAATAAAATCAAAAGAAAATCTTACCTGGGAGTTCCAACGGAATTGAGAAGGGTGATGATTGTGGGAATGTACACACAGCCCCACTTTGGTATCCTGACCTCAGGGACAAAGATAGTTGCCGGGATAATCAAGCAGTAGAACGTAAAGGTCACGATGTGCGCGATGATTTTGCGGATCAAAAAGAAGTTGTAGATGACATGAATCTTCTTCCAGATTGTCACTTTCTGCAACAATGTCAATAATAGCATGTTAGATGCCAACCCAAGAAACTGCATGGCTTAAATTTTTCTGGATTTCTTGGCACTATGTTTGGGGAGACCTTATTTCTCACAATCTCCATCAGCATCTTCCTGAACAGGTTTGCCGGCCCACATGACCACCTGTGCTGCTGAAACCGAAAGGCTTTGAAAGTACTTGGCAGCTCACTTTTGACCTGAAAACGACGCAATTCTTGTTAAACTCATTTTTTTCTCTCTTAGGCAACATGAATCAATGTACTATTTCCTCAAGAAAAAGAAAAAGAAGGGAAATGCAATAGCAACTTAGCAAGAGCAATGACAAAGGATGCATTGGATGCTATCTCAAGCTGATCATGTGTAGGATATCCATGATTGGTGTGTACCTGAACATCTCCAAGGTAGACAAACTTCCATCCCTTAAGACTCGCCCTGATTGCCAGATCCATGTCCTCCACTGTGGTCCGGTCCTTCCATCCTCCCGCCTCGTTTACCGCGGAAACGCGCCACACACCAGCAGTTCCTGATTGAAAATTCACCGAATCAATCAGCCCTTATGTATAAAAATCATAACATAGAATGCATATTCTATATCCTAGAATCTTCAGAGACAAAGTTCTTGGTGAAGAACAGATGAAATTACTGAAGGTTGAAGCTTACCATTGAAGCCGAAGAATGCGCAGACAGAGGAGCTCACTTCCTGCTCCACTGTGAAGTGGTAATCCAAGGACATCTCCTGCATCCTTGTCATCAAGCACTCATCTGCATTCACTGGTAGAAACAAAAGACAGTATCAATATCATTGTAGTTCAAAGACAATGTCAACATCATATAGTTCAAAGACAAGATCAACATCATAGCTCCATGAGAAATACTTGACAGGTAACAACTGTACTATATACATCATTAAAACAAAGAGACCTGGAAACAGTTGTCTCAGCTAACCAGACTAGTAGCAAACATTTTACTACTGCTACACAGTTGTGAAGAAATTGTGCAACTGTGGATGCCTGCACTGCACTGTCCTCTGTAGTAATTATTTATTTGCTTGTTTCTTTATTTTTGGCAGGTTTTGTCCTGTTTCTTCTACTACTACTGTATTAAGACTAGTACTACTACCACTACTACTAAACAGTAACCTTGGGCAGTGGCCAATACTAATAATCAATTGGACCCAAACTACTCCACACTAATCTCTGAATTTAGCTGCAGGATCCAATGCACATCGCAGCACAATTTCTGCTCGTGCCAAAACTCTGGAGATCTCACATGCCACTGTCACTGTACTGCTATGCTTTGATAATAATTGCAACTTGATCACACCACTGTTGGAGAGAAGGACCAATTAAGCTGGAGCTTCAGAGGGCACGGCCCCTAATTAATTACTACACTAATCGCTGCAGCATTTGACAGCAGGACATGGCCGGACCTAGGGCTCAAGGATCACCGACGAGATGGGCCCACCCGTCACGTACACGCCACATGGTGGCGGCAGTGGCAGCACGGGTGGGCCCCACGTCACAGTGACTGCAGCGAGATGGGTCAGCTCAGCTCAGCTCAGCTCAGCTTCAGTGTCAGGACAAGCTGCTGCTGTGCTGACGTAGCCGCCCTGGGACGCACAGCTCCTCTACTGCATGGAAGCCATGGAAGGAATGGTGCTTGTACTTTACTTTCCTTGTGTACTCGTGTTTGTGCTAGCGATTGGATCAATGCTAATGGAAATATAATTAGTTCTAATTAAGTGAAGAAGATTTTTGCCTTTACCTTGTTAACTATGCTTACTTTAGAGGATTTTATAGGAACCAAATAGAAGAAGGTGTTTATATGAACCAACTGATATCTTTTTTTTAAACGAATAGCACCAGACAATTTGATGAATCATATAGTGAGAAAACGTTTATAAGACCATAATCCTATAATATTTTATATTTTATAAACCAATTGTTATTTTAGGTCTGACCTTGTACAATCATGTTAGATATAGAGATCGGATTTTAATTTATTATAAATAGAAAATGATATTTTAGGTCATATGACCAAAGTTCAGCTCTTACTAACTGTCGGTCGGGCTATCGCGAGTCGTCATAGAAGTACGAGGCACGTGGATCTTCTCCATCATCTTTACTTAATGAAGTCCACACTGCCACATACCCTACCAACAAGTACCAACTAAACCCTAAAAAATAATATGTGAACACAATTTGCATCCCGGAAGAAATGGGACGCATAATTGCCAGACGCAATCACCGACGACCCTCCATGCCGCCGTGATCACCGACGGCGATAGCAACACCCCTGGCCCAGCCGGTGGAGCCAGCACCGCCGGCGATCGTCAGCGACACGCGCATATATTCCATCTTAAAATATAATTATTTAGTATTGGATTTAACATCACCTAAATCTATCGGTCACATCCTTTCGTTTATACTTATGTTTATTAGTTAATTTCAATTTTTAATCTTAAATTTATAGTTGATTTCAGAGTTTTTTCGTTAAAGTTTATTTTTCAGCATTTGTTTTTTTATCGCTAAAAATGTGTATATAAAAATTTTATTTATAAATTATTTTTCGTTTTTAAATATTTCGTTTGGCATGAATAAGCCAAACGATGAGATCCTAATAACCATATTTTTGAACGAATGAGGTAGTTGATAATCATCATGATCGGATCGAGAGATCCGGCTCGATACGATTGATGAGAAGATCTAGCAAGATGCTGGTAGTTGCCAGTACAATGCTAGTATGAGACAAGGGCACGAGGATCTTAAGCTTATATACTCTAGTAGCTGTCAGAAATGTGCAATGTACCCTGCACATGCCCCGTCAGTAAGAGACACTCACTCTCACTCGCCCAACCAACAACTCGATCGCACGGCCCAGATCAACTGGACAATATTCGACTATATAAAATTCGCGGAATATGAGATCCCTTATTTACCCCCAATCACTCACCAACCGACACCACACGCAAATGTCTAGTCAACACGAGATATAGGGGGATGACATGTAGAGTCGGGATAGATATCGATTATACTATACTTACCGAAACGCCAGCGGGCCTGGACGAGGGCGATGTCGGAGTTGTGGACGAGGAAGGGGATGGTGCGGCGGAGGAAATCGGGGTCGGGCTGGAAGTCGGCGTCGAAGATGGCCACGTACTCGCATTCGCGGACGTAGCCATGCTTCATCCCCTCCTTGAGTGCACCAGCCTTGTACCCCTTGCGGTTCTCCCGGATCTGGTACGTTATGTTCACCCCCTTGTGGGCCCACCTCTCACACTCTATCCTCACCATGTCCTGCAAAAAGAAAATGGCCCCACTTGTCAGCCACATACTGATCTCCACCCAACAACAATTTAATCACATCAATATGATATTAACAACAAGGTGAATTTAGTACTTATTACTGCTTGGCTTAACATGAGAATGATACATGGTAAGTTGCAAGCCAATTGCAGCTTTTGCATGGGACCAAATGGACAAATTACTAGCATGCATGGGCCAACCTAGAAATAAGCTGATGATGATGGCTATCCTAGCTTAGCTTATAGTACTAATTGACACAAGTTGTTTAATATAGCTCTTCTAGGCCAAGTATCTTGTCTTGTTTATCGACAGTAACAGCACATACTTAAGCACACTGTTACCCAATTGTACTACTACTACTACTACACCTATCTAGTGCTAGTACTGGGAAAATAGCCAGCGGTAACATGGCCGTTTCAGTGTACAACGTGGCCTGCACGCCGCTTACCCATTGATCCCGGTGATGGCAAGTGATTAGCAGTAATGACAGGTAGGAGTAAACTACTGCCTAGTGACATGATTCTTCTGCTGTCAAGATTCAGTAAGAGATAATCTTTAATTTTTCGGTTAAAAAAATGCCATAGCTAGTGTACTGTTTATCCTCCCCTGAAGTAAACCTACTTTGCTTGCTCTTCCGGCCATCTATACACAATATAAAGGCCTAGCTGAAAATGAGAATTCACACCCCCAAAAAAATCCACATATTCCAAATAAACCTAAAAAACATGCCGGCTTCATATTTAAACCATTTTGGAAATAACAAACTCGCAGAGTTCCCGCCATTTTGCACTAAAAACCAGCACAAATAAAGACAATACGCCCCCCACTAAAATCCACAGAATAAAGAACCAAAAAACGCCCCCAAAAATCCTTCATATGCAGTGATCCATCCACCCCCCTGACGAATCGAATCCTATGGCCACAGCTTCCACCCAAATTCTCAAGCTAAAGCAGTGATGAAGAGTGTGAGAGCTACTAGCAGCTAGCCACACACTGCACTGTGGCGTCCGTACTGTGATGTAGGGACGGCAAGCGGGCTAACCTGTGAACCTGTTTATAGGCAAAATTACTCGTGGGTTACCTACTAATTTAACTTATAAGTAGATTTATAGGTCAACCTACTTACATCTCTAGGTGTGGTAAATCCGATCATGATGTAAAAATTCATAGATTACCACTTATTTATCGTATAAGTAGATTCCCGGGTCGGCTCGCTTGCATACCAACTGTAATGGTAGCGTGGCGAGAGGAGGAAAGAGAGAAAGTTGGTCGGAGGCTACAGCGGCAGAGTGCCCCAGCTTCACGGCTTTTTTTTGCCCTTCTTCCCTTCCTTTTCACCAAAAGAGCAAAAAGAGACAGCCTCACTCCATTGACGATTTGACTCTCACTCACCGACAGCAAGAGGTTTTTTTTTTTTTCTTTTTCTTCAGTCTTCCTCACCGACAGGTACACATGGCGATGGGGTTGAGATTAATTACGCTGCTGCTATGTAGGCTAGGCCTTTCAGTAATTAAGTGTATAGTAGGACAGGAGTAGATTAGTAATTTAATTACAGAGGAGTGAATTATTAGGAGGAGTGTGTTGGGGTGTGTTTTTAGTACGTACCTTGATGACGGGGTCAGTGGAGTCGTCGAGCACCTGCACCACCAGCCGATCCGACGGCCACGATAGCCCGCACACCGCCCCGATCGACAGCTGGTACACCTACACCCCCCAACACGTACACAACACACAGTAATTAACTGATTAATATTACCACGATTACAATATTCCCATCGTGAGTAAGTAAACCAAAAAATAATTAATACTTATGAAGAGTAAGTAAATCAGAATGAGTAAGTAAACCGAAAAACACTAAAATATAATCATTATAATTCCATCGTGAGTAAGTAAAACAAAAATATATATAATTTAATAACTATCATGAGTAAGTAAACCAAAAAGTATAATAATAATAATAATGAATAATAATTCCGTATAATCTCATCGTGAGTAAGTAAACCCCTCCACATCTCGAAGCAAAAGAACTCAAAAAAAAAAAAAGAGAAAGCAAAGCAAGCAAGGGAAGGTGGCGGCAATGGCGGCGGGAGGGAGAGGGTACCTCGCGCTCGTTGAACATGGGGATCTGGATGAGGACGACGGGGAAGGCGGAGGTGCCGAGCTCGGGGTCGTCGTCGGGGATGGGGTCGCAGCGGTAGCGGCGGTCGGGGCGGCGGCGCAGGATCTTGACGCCGGAGATGACCACCGCCATGTACATCCTCTCCAGGAACAGCAGCACCGACATGGTCAGGCACACCGCCACCGCCAGCCTCAGCAGCGGCACGATCACCGGCGCCCTCACCTGCGACCACGCCTCCGGCAGCCCCGCCGCCCCGCCGCCGTTCACCTCCATTCCTCCTCGCCGCCGCTCGTCGGTCTCCCTCCCTCTCCGCGCCGGCGCCGACGACGACGAGACGAGGCGGAGGAGCGAGCGGAGGAGGCGCAATTAATGGGATTGGAGAGTGGAGTGGTGGGAGAGCGTGGGAGAGAGCGGGGGTTTTATAAAATGATCCCACGCACATGTACTAGTAGGGTTTTGTGTCACTCTCTCTCTCTCTCTCTCTCTCTCTCTCTCTCTCTCTCTCTCTCTCTCTGCACTCACAAAGATTAAAAAAAATCCCCTCCAAAATCTACTCTACTCTTTTTTCCAATAAATAATATTTATCTTTTTAGGTCGATGGAAAACGGAATGATTTATGTGAAGTTTCCCTCAGTACTAAATATGCCGACATACGATGGTCGAAACGACTTAAGTTACACAAATAGAAATAGATTGATTATTTATGTATGGTTTCTCGGTTCTAAATATGTCCTATGACAGTCGAAACGACTAAATTTACACAGAGAGTACAAATCGGGAAGAAGTAGAAACAGACTGATTTATGTGAAAATTTATTGGTTTTGAGTAGGTCATAGAATCATCCAATGGTCTAATTTTACCACTTTGTTTCAATTTTGGCAAAACCATGAACCTATCCAGCAAGAAATAATTGTGCATGTGAAAGTTGGGCTCCAGGAGACGCTCCACAGTGCAAGGGAAAAAGGAGAAAAAAAAAATCACATGATACATGATTGGGTGGTAATGTGGTAATAACATTGCAAAGTGTGTTGAAGGGGGGAGGCCATGGCTGTCGAGTGGGGCCCACAGTGAGGGTGTCGGTGGTGAGGAGGGTGTGCATTAAACAAAACCAACTGGAGGTCAGTCAGTTTAATCAAGGGGTGTGTGAGAGGTTTCTTGTGTAGAGGGGTTGAGTGGTTACTAGTGATGATCAATCAATCTTGGGGTTGGGTTGCTTATGGCTGCTGCATGCCACATTTTTAGGGTTCCTTTGGCTTTAGCCAAAAGGGCATATCATGCAGCAAATTGGGGAGCTTTCTGTTACTCTAACAATGTGGAAAGAGCTGTAAATGGATGAGTGTACTACAAGGGTCGAATTCGGCATTGTTCTTTCGTGTGGGAACTCGCACGGGTGTATGTCATCCAGGTCTCTAAACTTCCGTGTATCGGAATGGTTACGTTCGAGCTCTTCTTTTAGCAAATCCAATGCTTAGCGTTACACATTTTACTACGAGTCGAGACAACACAGCTGACGTAGACATGAACAAAGAACAACAAGGGAAGAGCATATTCACAATGGGAGGATGGGATCTGACATCCTACAACACATTGTGAGCTTGTGTTGCAGCCATGCATCCCATGTGGTTTTGTTTGCTGGTTCTTCTGACCCAATCTCAAATAACAAAATGAAATGCACACTGAACTGAACAGGCCTCATGTTCTTCATTCAGTACTGTCACAGGCTCACAGTTGGGGGAAGAAAGAGACAAAGCAACGGAATTTATTTACAGTTCATGGGCTTTTGTGCAAAATCAGCCACCATCTGCAGAGAGATATACGGAGGGAAAGCTAGACGACTCCCGCCAAAACCGTCGCATCATGTGCCAGCGCTTATCACGTGCCACGACACCAGTTTCATGAAAAAAAAAAGAAAAAAAAGGAGAAAAAAATGAGCAAGATGATAAAATTTTTTGGTTGATGAGAAATCAATGGCTGGGTTTACATGTTGACCAAGGCATTATTGCAAGTGCAGGAGATATTTCTGAATAATGGTTTGGTAGCAAATGGTTTGGAACATGTACTTGGAGCCTTCACAGTACCAGTTTGCCTAGTCTAGCTAGGCCCTGTTTTTGATCATTGGATGCATAATTTTTCTTTGCAAAATCACGAGTTCCACATAGGGGTCTTTAACTAATATATGTGCTATCTTGCATAAGGGAGCTACTTCTAGCTCTTAAGAGCATCGGATGAACTAGGACTAACAACATTGGATAACCGTCTGGGCTCGTCAGTATATGGTAGAATGTCAGGGTTAGTCGTCATAGTGGGTTTTGCTTGGGCTCCAAAAATATTTTCGAGCTCATTATTACTCGAGCATATGTATCCCCGTTTCTCGATGTGGTTTAAATAATTATAAAAAAATACCATATAAAATGAATAACGTAAATAATTTGTGTCACATATTTTTCTCTAGGAAAAATATGTGATAGTACAATAATCTAATAGCACCGTCGGTTAGCCAACAACCAATTGCATGTCAGAATAGCTTATTAGAGAAAAACAAAAATTTATGTGTAAAATTTTTATATATGTGTGCACCCTTAGCGACTTAAAAGCCAATGAAAAGAACACGTTAAAAATACTTTAAAATTAAGTTTTACAATTTAAATTTTGGCAAGGGTTTGGCTCTTTCTAGGGCAAATGATGGAACCTTAAATCATCTTCTTTTTTCCTAAAATTCACTCGACTATATATGTAGACCATATAAAAATCCATTTCTACAAGTACCTTACACCATGCCAACACAAACATTTATTAAGGCACAAAGCTAACAACTTTATTATCTCTCTTTTGGACATGGCCTACACACACACATACATAGTCCACAAGACAAGGCATTAAGGGAGGAGAAGACAGTGCTTCCTCCGACCCGGCCACATGCAGCTTAATTTCGGCTCCTCTTGCCGCGCCACAACATGCGCAGCTTTACACTACTTCACTCACTAATAAACCTTCCAAAGTGATCACTAAATCAATTAATTAATATAGTTGTATGATCCTAAATTGGCTTTACTAAAGTACAATGCGATTCAACGAAGACTAGATTGATTATTGGTGATTAATTAATTCGTTGATGAAACCCCCACCATTGGTGACGGCGCCGATTAACAAATCGGCTTTTTTTTTCTTTCTCCCTTCTTCTTTGTTGGTACATGGCAGCAAAAACCGGGTGTTTTGACGGTAACCACGCCATGATCCCCGCTGCCTAACCCTAATGCATGAAAAATGAATGGGGTTTGTGAGACCTACTGGGGATTGTGTAGCCACATGGTGATCGATCGATCGAGATCTCGTTTGGGAGAAACGCCAGCTTTCTTGCTTGCAACCGACACAATGCAAAACATGAACATGAATAATTAATGGTTTAGAGGACTGCTCTCCGTATAAATTTTGTATATATACGGTATTTAGATATACGATATGATAATTTGTGTAATTATAGTTTGTTTATTTTTATTAGATTCGTGAAATTAAATTTTTAATAGGATAAACCGTCCAATGTATACTAATAGGATAACCGATATCAGAAACCCAAATACGTACTAACTATGATGATTGTACAACGGTATCGTTTTCCGGCCACCCAACCATCCCGAGAGTGAAAGGATGGTTTAAGATATCATGAAATGTAACCGGCGACCGGGAAACACTCTACGTCGCCCTAGGGTCGACGACGTCACAACTAACTCCGCCACTAGTATCACTCGCATCGTTTTCTCTACTCTTTCTCTTTGTCTCCGCCTTGTAAAAACCCTACGTAGCATCTCCTCCTAGATGCTGACATCACTGTTCATGCTCTCTCTTTAGATCTGATCCGGCCAGCAAGAAACCGTCGGTCGCCCAAGTCAACTGCAAATGCAAATTCAGCCAATGTGTTGTGCAATTTATGGAAACACCACGGGTTGATGTGGAATATTCCCTTCTACAGCAACTTCCCTGTCAGTATTTTACTCTCCATAGGTATCTCTCTATCTTGGCACCCAGTAATTAATTTATGTTTTGACAGATGTACTCCCATGCCACCAATTTGCAGTAAAATTAACTACTTGGAGGTACTAGCTAGCTAGATGATCTGATCAGATGAATGATATGCAGTTGACATTTCACTCCTATTTTTTTTTCCCAAAGTTATGTATGAGAATTAATTGTTCAGTTCATGGAAGCAAGAAGAGACCGACGGCCACGGCCCCATCTTTTTTCTTATGTTTAAGTTTATCAGCTAAAATTTAAATTTTCAACATTAAATTTAGAGTTGATTTTAGGGTTTTTTTTTCATCGAAGTTTATTTTTCAATTTTTGTTTTTAGGTCGCTTAGAACACATATATAAAAGTTTTATTCATAAATTGTTTTTTATTTGTAATATGCCGTTTCGCTTATTCCTGGAGCCGTTTTCGGTGGGCTATGCTGTTTTGCTTGTACGTACTAATGACTTCACTGTACCGTACAACATCGTTTATAAGTTCCAAGTTGAAACAATGGTAACCGTATTTTTTGTTATTCATGACAGAAACTGCAGCAATCCGGAAACTATTGGCGATCGAGAAGGAAAAACAGGCAAGGAGGTTGCTTGATCGATCTGAGCTGACGAATCGGCTTCTACTACTACTTGGCTACATATAAATGCAGACATGAACTACTGAACTGCAGAATACTTCTCTGCGAGAGTGTGAGAGTGTACCTAATTAAGCTGTATTCGAATCTTCTGATCTTCTCTGTAAATTATAAGATACATAGCCCTCTTGCGTATTGTCGAAAAGAAAATTCTATCTCGGGTGCTCTAAGCATGTTCTAGCCCAATGTAAATAAGTTATGATAAGTATCAGTTGACCCCAATTGCAGTATTACAGCAGCAGAACAGGAAGCTCTCTGACGTCGAGCTCCGAAACATGTGATCTTGAACAATTCTTTAGCTGAAGATTAATGTAAGTCAAAGAAAGCGATTAAACGGTACGACGGCATCGAAAAGAACATTGAGTTGTATGCACCAACCAGTTCGGTTATCCCGGAAAACTTGAACCGACAAGACAAAAAATGACGAACAAAACGTTCAAATCTTCAGAGATCGATGCTTGGCATTGTTCTTCCTCCGATGCAGTGATCGACACGGCGTTTCTCTGTCGAAAAGGGATCGATCTAAAGAAGACAAGCAGAGATGAACACGACCTGCGAAAGGTGACACCGGTTTACACGACGATTCGCTGTACAGGGTATATATCTCTGCATCTCGATCGATTTCACCGAGTCACGAGGCTGTACTGCTGCTGCTGGTTCTTCGCTTTGGATCATCACTGTCAGAGTCTTTGGCTAGATTTGCAAGAACCAAAGTGTGCTCTGACAGCAGTGAGTGTGATGATGATGATGATGATAGTGGGGATGAGTACGTACTGTATTTACACAGCCCCACTTTGTGTGCTGCCTGCAAAATTCCAGGACCAAGAAACAGTTGCCTGCTAATTGCCGGAATTTAATCGCTCATTTAATCAGGCAGGCAGCACGGCACAAAGCTGACCATCTTGTTCTTGTTCTTGCAGGTCAAACAGCTAGTAAAAAAAACACTGTTTTTTTAATCCTGAAACTCTGAAAGGCTCGGTGTCACATATACTTGGTGCTGCTAATCTTGAGACTTTCAGGGGAAAATCATGAATGGTAGGATGTGAGAGATAATGCTGGATTGCAGATCAAAGATGCAGTGAAAGATGGGACAAGGAAAGTTCAGAAAAGATCAAAGAGCTTTATTCTTTCCACATGAAAGAACAAGAACTCAGACCAACCTAGTACTGTCACTGCTAAAAATCACGTGCAATGTTCTACTAAGTTATAACTAACGGTAAATACGATCAACTGTAGCTCGTAAAGAAACTCTGACGAGGCAGTAAACATTTGCATATGCAGATATTACTTTCACCTGAGCACCTGAGCTACAGCATTGTACAAGCAAGAACCTGTACAGGGTATGCTATGCAGGAGTGGTCCTGAACTGTATGTATATATGTAGCTATTGTTCTGCAGCTTCTGAATATGTACCTTGGAGACCCAGCTCCACCGTTTGCTTATTGGCTTCAGTCACAGCTAAAATTTGGATTTTAAAGTTGATTTTAATATTTTTAATCACAATTTATTTTTCAATATTACATTTAAGTCGATAAAAATATATATATATGTAAATTTTATTTGTTTGTTTTTTTCACAATTTATCAAGTGTAGACCAAATTATGATTACCAGTAGCAGACATAAGCCTAGAGCCTGACCCCTAGGTTTGTCTCCTAAACTCCTACTAAAATTTATCAAAACTTGGCGGAGATTTTAAAAACATAAGGTGTATAAGCAAGTTGAGCCCTGCTACTGAAGATTTTCTGATTTTCTGGCTCCGCCCCTGATGATGATGATGGTGATGGATGACATGGTGTTGGACCCAAACAGTGTGGGCTACAATTAATACATATGTAATCAGCTTATTCTAGGTTAATTAGAGTGGACGCATCAGGAGGAGGAAGAGAAGGAATCATGGCACATGGAAGCACAGGCCCCGGAAATGCCAGATGCCATGCGCAAAGCGAGGAGATATGCATGAGCACTACTATGAGCTTTTTGGTCACCCTTTTTTCTCGCCGGATTTTTGCGGATACAACCTTCTCAAAAACCTGAATTTGCAAAGATAGGCCCCTCTCGCAAAGAGGGAAATGGCCAAGGGGCCACTTATGGCATATTCGTGTTGGGTGCTTATCGCATCACTTCGCCGGTGACACTGCTGTGGCCGTACCGTATTAAGCAAGCACAATAGTTAAGCCTGGAGTGGTGCATGTAAGCTTATAGGTAATACACGTACGTCATCTAAAGACACGTTCATAGAACAATTGAGGTATTAAAAGCTTTAACTATTAAGTCACCAAAATATTTTTTAATTATTCGCACTTCCTTTTACCCACCCACAAGTAGCAATTTTTTCTTTTATCTTAGGCTTAGTCGTATTTGTACGAGCCTAGTATAGTCTCATACTCCCTCCATCTCATAATATAGTAATCTAGTACTGGACGAGACATTTTATATTACAACGAATCTGGACAGATGCATGTCCAGATTTGTTGTAATATGAAATGTCGCATCCGATCCTAGATTGTTATATTATGGGACTGAGAGAGTAGACAATACGCGTTATCTAGAGACTCATTCATATAACAGCTGTGACAATCAAAGGCTCTAAATATTAAGCCACCAAAATAATTTTAATTATTTGTCCTTTCTTTTGCCCACATCACAAAGAATTTTTTAAAATCTTAGGCTTAAGAATCGTATTGTATGGCTACTAGGCTCATAGGTAATACACTTCATCTAGAGACATACTACCTCCGTCCCAAAATAAGTGCAGTCGTGGATATCCGTGTCCAATATTTGACCGTCCGTCTTATTTGAAAAATTTATGAAAAAATTGAAAATATTTAGTCACACATAAAGTACTATTCATGTTTATCATCTAATAGCAATAAAAATACTAATCATAAAAAAAATTCAAATAAGACGAACGGTCAAATGTTAAACGTGAATAGTGTAAAACTGCACTTATTTTGGGACGGATGGAATAGTCATCATACAAGACAATCAAAACCTCTAACCATTTAGCCTCCAAAATAATTATTAATCAACTGTCCTTCCTTTTACCCACCCTCACGTAGCAAAATTCTTTTTATCAGCCTTAAGAGTCGATTTAAGCTCAATATAAATATGGAGTCAAAATACAAGTTAATTGTTGTTGTACATATTCTAGTATATTCTTAGGGGGTGTTTGGTTCGAGAAGAAAAGGGGATACATAAATTAAACCTAATGGTAGTGGGAAATATTGCGACCAGAGAGCGAGAGGAGTGATGCACAAGGGCATATACATTATATGGCATATTTCTCTTGCCTGAAAATGATTCTTAAAAGTAAGATTTGTTTTTAGGTACATGTGAGATGGGGCCACTGTATGTCTGTAGGCAGTGTAAGGGGCATAACATATGCATGATGAATGATTTTGATAAAAAATATTGAAGAATTTTGTTAGTGGCCAATTCAACAAACTAATAATGGGCCTCACTGTAGTCTCTTCGGCCCTGGGCTCTAAGAAATAGTAGTGAGTCTTGTCGGTGGATGGCCCACAAAACAGGTTGGGCCAGTTGACCTCCATACTGATACAGCAGAAGTAACTTCTCAAAATCTAAGAACTAACTTGTTGTTAGCTAGATTTTGAGAATGTAAAAGAAAGAACTGGGTTTTTCAGTTTATACGTTTTAGTCTAAGTTCTAGATTTTATAACTACAGATTTTAAGAATCTAGGTGAAAATCAGCATTATTTGGAAGAGTTGGAGATTTAAGAAGAAGCTATAGCTGCTCCTCTAAACATGGCCTATGCAACTATGTTTGACAATATACTCCCTCCATCCAAAAAAAAAAAAAAAGGAGAGGGTACTTTCCAAAAACCATAGGCCGTCGTTGTGCTAGTACAAATTCGGTAAAAAACCATAAATTTTCTCCACATTTCAAACATGGCCTAGCTTAATTTCCCAATTTTCTGGTGCACGTGACGTAAGCGATTTCACAGCTTTCATATCTCGACATTTCGTCAAACACATGGTTTGCAAATTTCAACAAAAAAATAAAAGTAGTTTTTTTTCTTTTGTTATTCCGTCATTTCGTCAAGCACATGGCATGCAACATTCAACCGAAAAAAAACACACACAAAATTTCCTCTTCACAACGACGACGCTACTCACCAACGCGCGAGAGCAACGGGCTGATCCTGCCATTGTTGCCACCTACGAGAGCTCGGATTCCATCTTCAGAGCGCCTTGAGCATCTCCTCGGCGCTGCTGGTGGTGAAGGCGCCGCCCTCCTCGAGGTTGAGCACCTTGACGACGCCGTCGTCGGCGAGGAGCGCGTAGCGGCGCGACCTGACGCCGAGCCCCATGGGCTTGTCGGAGAGGTCCATCTCGACGCCGAGCGCGCGCGTGAGCTCCAGGTTGCCGTCGGAGAGGAGGAGCACGTCGGCGTCGCCGAGGCCCAGGCTCTCCTTCCACGCGCGCATCACGAACGCGTCGTTCACCGACACGCAGGCGATGGCGTCCACCCCCTTGGCGTGGAGCTCCCCGGCCTTCTCGATGAACCCCGGGAGGTGCTTCTGCGAGCACGTCGGCGTGAACGCGCCGGGCACCGCGAACAGCACCGCCTTCCTGCCCGCCGTCAGCTCCGCCACCGTCACCGTCTTCAGCTCGCCGTCCGCCGGGTCGAAGTAGGACAGCGTCGCGTCGGGGAGCTTGTCTCCGACGGCGATGGTCGCCACCACGGTGGACGCCGACGCCGCCGACCTCCGCGCCGCTCTCGCCCCCGCGGCGCGGACGCCTGTTGCGAGGCGGCGGGAGGAGAAGGAGAGGGAGAAGGAGGAGGTGATGAAGCGCTTGCCGGAGGTGACGCTGGCGGCGGAGAGGGTGGAGAGAGCTGCTGCGGTGGGAGCGGCCATGGAGGGCGGCGACGGCGATGTGTTCGAGGAAATGCTTCTCTGTTGGGATTTGGTTTGGGAGTGCGCGGCGCGACGCGAGAGATAGGAAATAGTGGGATTTGGTTGGTGGGGTGGTGATGGCGAGGCGGAAGGAACGGGTGGACGGCGTGGTGTCGCGCTGGATTAGGCGAGGCAGAGCCGGCCCACGGGCCTGGTAGCGACGGCCCAGGCCTACAGTGTCGGGCCTATTTTTGTTGGGCCGAAACAGGATTGTTCGGCCTGCCTTGGTGATTCGGGTTGGGCCTATGAAAATCCAGCCCAGTTTTCCCCGTTTGACTCTGATGGAGTTGAGGACGACTAAGTACGGCAGAAAACCGTTAACGCGTGATTTAATTTAGTTTTATTTATTTTAAACTTCAAAATTTGTTTGAAAAACATTTTCGCACGAAATATACTGCCTAAAAGTTTGAAAAATATGTTAATGAAAATTGAGAAAAAATATTTATCTTAATTTGAAAAGAATAGGCCCGATGGTCACCTGGTCATGTGAGTAGCTGACACAAGTTCGCAAAACAGATGTTAACCGCTCAGTTTTCTGTGTTATCAATTGGATACGCATTGGTAAATTTTGGCAAAATTCTGCAAACTTTGAATAAAATTCGAGTAGTTATTTATGAACCGCCAAAACCCGATTACCCACCAGGTCACCACGGATCAATTTCGTAAATTTTGACGATGGCGACATCTCCAATAACTTTATCGGAAATAGAGATAAATGAATGGACACAAATAAGTACGGAAAGCCTAGTGAGCGAACATTCTCTCAGCAGGAATCTTGTGAATGGATATGGACGAAGAGGACTAGAGGACGCGCCAGGAGGAGTAGAGGATGCGCGAGGAAGCTGTATTATTCTGTTCCCAATTTTCCGTTTTTCTCTTTTCACGTGATCCTCCTATATACGTATCAACCTTTTTTTGTTTCTTTCACTTTTTTTTCATATTTGTTTTTTTGTTAGTCTCTTTCTAGTTTTATTAACGGAACTTTTTAATATGAATTTTTTTGGGACTTTCTACATATATGAACTTTATATATATGAAGCCCAATATATAGACTTTGCATATCTAAAATTTTTATGTAGACTTTATATATAAAAACTTTCAATATATAAATTTTATATATAAAAAAGTTTCTATATAGACTTTATGTATATGAACTTTCTATAGAATTTATATTTGCAATTAGATAATTTAGTGTATTAACTTTAATATAAGAGTAAAGTGTATTGGCGGTCTTTAATCTTGTAGAGTTGTGTCATATAGATATCTAAACTCTCAAAATGCATATCCAGGTCCCAGAACTTGTCAAAGTGTATCATCTAGGTCCCAAATCGACACATCCCCTCTAGGATCCTACGTGGCGCTGAAATGGCATGCCACATGGATGTGACGTGTCCTTTTCTTTTTTTTTTCTTCTTTCTTTTTCTTTTTCTTTTCCGTTTTCTTCTTATTTTTCTTTTTTTTCCTTTCTTCTGCTCAGGTCACAAAGAAAAGATAATAAAGGGGAAAAAAGAGAAGAAAAAAGAAAAAGGAAAAAAAATTAAATGGGTCCTATTTGTCAGTCAAAATAATACCACGTCATGTCCGTGTGGCATGCCACATCAACGCCGCATAGGATCCTGAAGTGGTTGTGGCGATTTGGGACCCAGATGACACACTATAACAAGTTCTGGGACGTGGATATATATTTTAAAAGTTTAGGGACCTAAATGACACACCCCTATAAGTTTAAGGGTCGCCCGTACACTTTAATCTTAATATAAATAAAAAATGACGATCATGCCACACCGGATATTTTTCCGAAAAAATATAATCCAATCAAACAAATCTCGTAAGTACAAATAGTGGCGGCATGGATTTGGTTATTAACAGAAGAAACAAATACTAATCACGTAATTAGGCATGAAGAGATGTTATGCCATGAAAACCGTTCGTGAAATCCGCTCATCTCGAACGTTCGTGAGCTAGACCAGCCCCAAAGTATGCTCGAGTGCTTGGTTGACCGATTAGCACTTCACTAACATATTTGCTGTGACTGAAAGGAACTTCACTAATCTATTATCTTATCTTTTCGCTTATACTTATACTTATCTGCTAAAATTTAAATTTTTAATCTTAAAATTAGAGTTAATTTTAAGGTTTTTTCATCAAAGTTTATTTTTCAGTTTTTGCTTTTAGCTCGCTAAGAACACATACATAAAAATTTTATCTATAAATTATTTTTAGTCTGCAAATATGCCGGCCCATAATGTTCCACCCGACGTGGACGAATTGTCCTCGGACTAACATACTTCCTCTTTCAAAATATAAGGGTCCCGTTCGGGTGCACGATTGTAGTCATTGCAACGCAGCTATACAACTGTTACGCTGACACAAATTACTGTGAAAGATAGCTGCACCGCAACTTAAAAAGTGTAGCCGAACACACCCAAGAAATTTTAGAGGAATGTGACATATACATACTATTAGGATGTGTCTAGATTTGTCGTATGTGTTTAAATTCATATTACTAAAATGTGTTTAGATTTATAGTACGTATCATATCTCTTTAAAATTCATTATATTTCAGGATAGAGAGAATATTAGCAACCATCTTCATTTAAGTGTAACAGTCAGACGAAGGAACGAATCCAGCATGGTCGCGGTTGCGCTTGCGCGTCCCGTGAAGCAAACAAACACCTGAATTCGCTCGGAAAAAATGGGCGATGACCGAGTTTAGTTCTAAACTTCTTCTTTTAACTTTTAATTTTTCTATCACACTAAAACTTTTCTACACACATAAACTTCGAACTTTTCTATCACATCGTTCTAATTTCAAACAAATTTTTAATTTTAACGTGAACTAAACACACACGACGTCGACTGGACTGGAGTGGCCTGTGGAAACCCATCATCCCCGCGTTGTTGCGTGTCCCACTGATAACGGGACGGTCTTTGTGTTGACCATTTCCCCCGTACTACTCGCTAGCCCTTCGGTTCTTTGACCATTTCCCATGTACTATGGGCTCGCCCATTTGGTCTTGTGTTGCTTTGCGAAGTTGCAGTGACAAATGGAACCCACAGTGATAAAGTTCCACGGGTTTATTTCCAAACAAGTTTTACTACTCGGCTAATAATGACCTGACGACGCGTAATTTAAAAAACAGAAAATAATTTGAAATATACAATTCCTATGTCCTAAAATATGGCCTTTTTAAACTTTAACATGATTTTCGAGATACTACTTTGATGAACCATCTTTGTGTAAGGATAAGGATAAAGATACTTTTTACCTGATCAATCTTTTTTATATTTTTTTGTTATTAATAGTTAATTTTAAAATGTCTAATTTAGCACTATCTAAAAATATAGTTACATTTTGTGATAGTGGGGGTATGATTTATCATTTATGTACTTTTATTCTTACCTAAATGAGAATTAAAAAGAAAGACAAAAAAAATCCTTTAAATCAACTTCTAAAACTATGCCGGTTATTACTCGCTCACGACGTACCGGATGCGACACGTTTAGGCAAATACTCATCGATTTCATGACAAATAGGAGTACTCCGCGTGGTAAAATTTATGAAAAGTTTATCAAAGATCCGTCGCTGCATCCCCACATAGAAAAATGTGCAACTAGTTTGACTCGTCACCGTTGACCCAACTTGTCTCCAGCTAAACCAGCGGAGGACAGCAGCCAACTACCACTAAATTACAAGGCCTCGCCGGAGACGGAGACGGAGACCAATCCGCCCCCGACCTCGCCGATGGCGGAGACTCCACGCCGAATCCGCCGCGGCGGCGCCGGGCTCTCGCTCGTCGTCGTCGCCCTCCTCCTCGCCGTCGCGGCGAGGGCGCAGCAGGAGTACGAGGCGAACCAGCAGAACGCCTGCTACGCCACCAACGCGAGCTCCACCCTCGGCTACACCTGCAACGCCACCTCCGCCTCCGCCGCCGCCGCGGCGCCCTGCGACGCGTACCTGGTGTTCCGCTCCTCCCCGCCCCTCTACGCCTCCGCCGTCTCCATCTCCTACCTCCTCAACGTCGCCGCCGCCGCCGTCGCCGACTCCAACGCCGTCGACCCGGTCGCCCCCGTCGCCGCCGACCGCCTCGTGCTCGCGCCCGTGCCGTGCGGCTGCTCCCCGGGCGGCTACTACCAGCACAACGCCTCCCACACCATCCGCGACACCGGCGTCGAGACCTACTTCATCATCGCCAACCTCACCTACCAGGGCCTCTCGACGTGCCAGGCTCTCATCGCGCAGAATCCCCTCCACGACAGCCGCGGCCTCGTCGCCGGCGACAACCTCACCGTCCCGCTCCGCTGCGCCTGCCCCTCGCCGCCGCAGGCCGCCGCGGGCGTCAAGCACATGGTCACCTACCTCGTCACCTGGGGCGACACCGTCTCCGCCATCGCCGCGCGGTTCCGCGTCGACGCGCAGGATGTGCTCGACGCCAACACGCTCACCGAGAGCTCCATCATATACCCCTTCACCACGCTGCTGGTCCCGCTCAAGAACGCGCCCACGCCGGACATGCTCGCGCCGCCGGCCCAGGCGCCGCCGCCCCCCGCGCCCGCGCCGCCGCGGGCGCAGCCGCCGCCTGGTGGGTCGGGCAGCGGGAAGGGAGTCGCCGTTGGGGTAGGCGTCGGTTGCGGCGTTCTTGCGTTGGCGGGTGTCTTTGGCTTGCTGTTCTTCTGTCTCCGGCGGCGACGCGGCGTTGGGGAAGAAAGTGTTCGTCCGGGGAAGGTGGTCGGCAACGTGTCCTCTTCGGCGGAGTACGGCGCCCTGGCATCGGGGAAGCAGACGACGACGGCAACCTCGATGTCGTCGCTGTCCGCGGCGAGGTCGCTGATGGCGAGCGAAGTGCGCGACGCGTTGGAGTCGCTGACGGTGTACAAGTACGCGGAGCTGGAGAAGGCCACGGCGGGGTTCTCGGAGGAGCGGAGGGTGCCCGGCACCGCCGTGTACCGCGGCGTGTTCAACGGCGACGCGGCGGCGGTGAAGCGTGTTTCCGGCGACGTGAGCGGCGAGGTCGGCATCCTGAAGCGCGTGAACCACTGCAGCCTGATCCGCCTCTCCGGCCTCTGCGTCCACCGCGGCGACACCTACCTCGTCTTCGAGTACGCCGAGAACGGCGCGCTCAGCGACTGGCTCCACGGCGGCGACGCCGCCACCGGCGTCCTGGGGTGGAGGCAGCGGGTGCAGGTGGCGTTCGACGTCGCCGACGGGCTCAACTACCTCCACCACTACACCAACCCGCCATGCGTGCACAAGAACATCAAGAGCAGCAACATCCTCCTCGACGCCGACCTCCACGGCAAGATGTCCAGCTTCGGGCTAGCCCGCGCGCTCCCCGCGGGCGACGGCGCCGCCGCCGCCGCCGCGCAGCTGACGCGCCACGTCGTGGGCACCCAGGGCTACCTCTCCCCGGAGTACCTCGAGCACGGCCTCATCACTCCCAAGCTCGACGTGTTCGCCTTCGGCGTCGTCCTCCTCGAGCTCCTCTCCGGCAAGGAGGCGGCGTCCTCTGGCGACGGCGAGAACGGCGAGGCGCTGCTGCTGTGGGAGTCCGCGGCGGAGGCGCTCGTCGACGGCGGCGGCGAGGACGCGGGGAGCAACGTGCGCGCGTTCATGGACCCGCGGCTTGGCGGCGACTACCCGCTCGACCTGGCCATGGCCGTGGCGTCGCTGGCGGCGCGGTGCGTGGCGAGGCAGCCCGCCGCGCGGCCGGCCATGGACGAGGTGTTCGTCTCGCTCGCGGCGGTGTACGGCTCCACGGTGGACTGGAACCCCTCGGATCACGGCAACTCCGGGTCGTCGCTGATTGGGAGGTAGCAAAACGAACCAAATCGGTGGCAAATTCGATTCAAATCGATGCGAAAAGATCGGAATTTTTCAAATTGAGTTTTGAATTTGTAGCTGAAAATAGTATTTGTGTTGCAATTGATGGTGCGAATAAAAACTGTCCTCGAGCAGCAGCGACAACTTGACATGCTTGACTGAGAAGGAGTACGATCGAATTGTATAGGTTTTGAGTCATTATAGGTGGTTTTGACTGATTCTGTATAAGTTTTCGCAAATTTGGGGACAAATATGATTGCCTATACCATCGAATTGCTCATCCCTGTTCTCTAGAGATGGGCCAGTGCGTGGGCTTTTATACCAAACAAGGCTTAGAATTTACAAGCCGACCTACTACTCCAAAAACAAATCCTATCTACGAACATGCACACGCCCTATCTACGAACCTGCACACCTATATATCCAGATCTATAGTTAGGATTAGATTATTTTTGGGACGGTCCAAAAACACAGTACTAGTACTTCTTTGATTCTTTCGTTTGAATTTACGGAATGGATTCAAATCTCTTGAGGGAATTTTCACTCGTGTATATTTTGTTTTTTAAAAAGTTTAATATAAATACTTATACAAATATTTTAAAAAATGATAATGTATAGTATAGTGACTATGCATTGGGAAAAAAAGAGAGACAAATCTAGATATGAATAGTACCATTATTGTTCATCTGCTGAATTTGATTCTTTTATACCTCAGCATGTGGGTTGAATTTGTTTTTTTTTAATATCTCCGTGATGTTGTATAATCGAAAGCAATGCATTTTAAGATAGCACAATCAGGGGAAAAGAACACTTGATAGGGTGATTTAGCGGGTTAGACTAAATGATTCCCCCACCAAGATTCAGCTAACTAACTCTGGTTATTGTTGATTGAACCACATGCTTACTTAGCTTAATCTCTTCCCAAATAATACTCCCGAGATGGGCCGGGATATGGGTTTCATCAAACTACAAGGCCTTACAAAGTTTGTTCCAAACCGCTTCCGTTTACATTTGCGTTGCAATGTTGACTTTCGTTATTTTAACGTTGAGCCCTAATAGTCCTTAAATGGTTAGACTACTATAGGAGAAACTTTCATGGTTAAGGGTGTGTTTTCAGCTAAGCTTTTCTAACTTCTAATCTACTACTCCGTACTATTTTTCACGCACACGCGCCTTCCTAAACTGTAAAACTCTACTTCTTTTAATAAAAATAAAAATATAGAGGAAAATTGCTTTGAAAAATCATATTAATTCATTGTTTAACTTTTTTTAGCTAATAATTAATTAATTATGTGCTAATGAGTTATCATGTTTTGTTGTTTTCTGTGTGCAGGAGAAAGGTTTGAACAAGCCTATGATGCAACACGCTTGATAATATATCATCATTTTGAGGACTTATGATCCCCTAAAAATCATGAGTGATTCGAGATGAATCGTACTTCAGTGTCAAGTATATGCAAACGGAGAGGATTTCCTTTGAGCTAAGGAATTCATTCATGTTTGGGTCTGTTTATTTCACGTCAAAATTGGAAGTTTGATTGAAATTGGAACGATATGATGGAAAAGTTAAAAATTTATGTGTGTAGTAAAGTTTTAATGTGATAGAAAAGTTGAAAGTTTAAAGAAAATGTTTGGAACTAAATAAGGCCTAAGGCCTAGTTTACTTCAAAATTCGTCCTGTTTCTTCCTCTCTCTTTTTTTTTTGTTTGTGAGTACAACTAAACTTGAGGATGATATACTGGTTCATTCTACTTTGCGCAAAACAAGAAACGGATTCCTACTACTACTTCCTACTGCCTCACTACTATGCCTCCTCTTCTACTAAGCTCAACGCCCTCTTCAGCGGAGACCTCGCCGCCGCCGCCGCCGCCGCCGGCGCGGCGCCTCTCACCGGACTCAGGAACACGGCGAACACGCCGAGCGTCTGCTCGTTCAGCTTCTCGTTGAACACGCCGTCGACGTCGCCGTCGCCGTCGTCTCTGCTTTGCGCTTGCGCCGGCATGACGTGCACCTTCTTCTTCTGCTTCTTGCCGCCGCCGCGCCGGTGTCGCCGCCGCCGCTGTGGCCTCTCGCCGACGAGCGCCAGGCTCGCGCGGACGGCGAGCCTGCCCATGTCGGCGCTGGACAGCGGCCGGCCGAGCATCGCCCTGGGCAGCACGAAGTAGAGCTCCCCCGGCCGGAGCGGCTCGCCGGGGGACAGCGCCGGCGGGCGGTCGTCGAAGTAGAGCGCGTCGGAGTTGCACACGAAGAAGGACGCCGCGTCGTCGCCGCCGCCGAGCACGTCGGAGACCACCGCGACGCAGGGAGAGGCCGGCAGCTCCCTCAGCGAGCCGTCGGCCGCGATCACCCTCGCCGCCGCCGGCGGCGGCGCCGGAGCTTCCGACTCGACGACGATGTCACTCTCCGGCCGGTAGATGCACGAAAGCTTCGATCCCATTGAAATTTTCGTGTGCTTTTGTGTGTGTTTTTGATGAGATTAAGGAGAGTTGAGTCTGAATTTTTGATTTTGCAGGTGGATTAAGGATGAAGAAGATGTATTTATAGAGTGGCAAAAGCAAAGGGTTGGACCGGGTGTCTTTCCATTATTCAAAACAAAATAGATGATGCATAATTAATTAATTAAGGATTTGCCGGGACTGATAGGGCACTGATGAATTTTCATTGAGGATATTTTTTTCTTTATTAATTGACACATCTGGATTAAAAAAACCTTATTGTAGCTAAATCACTTTTTCTAGTAAGAATTGGTGTGGCTAAACCTCTATATGTCTATAGGCGTATAGACATAGTAAATGTGCGTTACCAATTTTTTTATAACTTTAATACTAAATGTGCTAGTTTTGGTTGAGGTCAACCAATTGGTAGTGCCCATATTTTATTTGGTTCATTCTAGAAGTTTATTCACCACAATATTAAATTTGACTTTATATTGGTCACAATCCAAACATACATTAGATAACTTTAACTTACTAATTCTTTGGTAGTGCCATAGTTTACCCTAATTTTGGCAGTACTAATAATTTTGTAGGGCAGAGAACTAATATGCTCATAGTTTTAATTTTACGCCTTTGAAAGAAAAAAAAAGGAAAGGAGATGACTTAATGCAGAGGAAATAGCCATACCCCATACCTAGGCATTTATTAATTTGGACTCATTAATGACAACCCATGCAATTAGAAAATCATTTTATCTCGAGAAAATAAATTTGATTGTGAATTCATGTCTGTACGACTTCGTCCGTTATGGTTTCATATTATACGTGTTGGTACATTTTTAGTATAAATTTAATAAAATGAAGGATTTACAGCAGCCTCTGTCTCTTTAAACATAGTTTAGAAAGCATACTTATGTCCATAGGCGTGTGGCCTATTTACGTTATAATGTGTGTGCATGTGCATTCGTCTTCCCTGAAATCAAAGGGAAAAAAACAAGAAGAAAATCCTGTATCTTATAACACCTTTTGCATTGTCTAACATTTGGATTCATTTCAACAACGGGTCACTTCTCATTTCACACCCCGTTGGTTGTTGGGCAACTTGGGCAAAGTGACTTAGAGCATGCTAATTCCATTTCCATACCAACAGTGCTTAACTACTACTCCCATGGCTTATCTAATCAACTTGTATCTGATCAACTTGTATAATCAACTTTGTGTAAAATCATGCTTTTCAATTCAAGAAGCAAGACTATCACGTTTGCTTCGACAGGTAAGTCGACGGATCACGCGTACGTATCCATGATGTGTGCATACAGATTAATCTTCTAATCTTTCGTGTGTATACAGATTTTCAGACAGCATCAGTCCTAACTGAAATTTTTAAAGAACTTTTGCTAATTGATGCAGGCATGTCTTCACAAGTTTTGGTCAGTCGTCTGATGGTCCTACTCTTTGTACCTGAGAACACTTGATTTTAGAGTATCTCTCATCTTAATTATGAACAAGCTACATCTTAATCTAGATTAATTAACTACATGACACACTGACCAATTGGCTAAGAGCAAGTTCAATAGTATAGCCAACTCCTAGCTCCAATTTATCTAGAGCCAATCTAATAGCTCATTCATACAATAGTTACATACTACACTATTAATATCTAGTCCCACCTGTCATAGACATACTGCGTCTTGGAGTCCGTGCTACAGCTGGCTACAAATCTGTAGCCCGCTACTTTTCTCTTTCCTAATTTATCTTCCTAAAATATATTTGCAGCTGGCTTATAGCCTGCTACTGTACCTGCTCTAATTACGAGTCTCTGATTGCAGGTACACAAGCGCGTATGCTTGTTTATTCCCACACTTGATGCTGAATTTTTCCAGTATTCTCCCGAGTCAGTGGTAAGTCTATCTCCTTTTCTCTTTATCCTTTCCTCTTCCTTTAATCATTTTCCCCTTATTCATGAAACTTTATAACTTATCATTTCTTTCAATGAAATGACTATTAGATAGGTTCTACCTTCTTATATTAAAAAAAATGTCAGTGGTCAGTCATGCAACCATTTCCTATTTCAGAATGTTGGGTGCAGAAAAATGCTGATAAGTTGAGAAGATCACCAACCAAACACTACCAATCCAAGCCTTCATACTCTCCTTTTGTCCGTCTCTCTATTTTCAGACTCATTTGCTACCTGCTTAGTTTTAATCATGCAATCTACAGAGGACAAAAGAGGAGACAAACTGAATTAGTTAAGGTTCAGAAGCTGATCAGTGCCACTATTTTTCTCCACAGGATCATCCATGTCGTCGACCTACCTCGATGCACATTTGGAATTAGGACACATAATTGCAGCTGGTAGTTGTCATAATCAATCAAGAAATTGCTTAACACAGAAGATTAAGGTAGGTGTATAGCCATTAGTTAGCCACATGAGGCAGGCCGAGATGAAGCCTTCATCAGTGCAAAGCTCTGATCTAATCATTGACGCCATCAGTCTTTCAGTCGTCGCATGCATGCATCGTTAGTCATCAAGTAAAGCAAGGATTTCATACAATAATCACCAAAACAGTTGATTGCAACACGATCTGGGGGCATAGCTAACTGACGAACTTTGACTGATCAGTGGATAAAACGGCCACTGATTGCCAAATTAATTCGTCATTTGTTAATGCTTTCACTGACCATGACTTCTTCCTATCTGCTTCTAATTTTGACGTTTCTGGCATCATCTCAATTAGCATCGCTCCTTGGAGATCAGTACAATAAATTAATCTTTTTGTGTTGATTACCGTACTTAGGGGTCGTTAATTACTACCCGAGATTGGCACTTCCCTTAGCAAGACCAGAGTAGCTTGAAATTTCCAAGAAACTCTCTTTCTGGTGAATATTTTGACCGATTCTTTTACTTATCTCGTCGGGAAATGGAGAGCACCGATGCATACGGCATCTGAAAAGGAGTAGAATATAATCTTCTAGTGCATTTTTCTTCCCTGGAGAATGTAAAAAATGCAAGGATAATAAAATTAAAAGGGAGTTGAGACCAAACTGTCCTTATCAAACTGATGGACCTATCGTTATACTAGAGATTCTCATGAGGTGGTAACCTGGTAAAATACTGTGTTATTTTCACCCACATCTGCAAAAACGTATTCTAACACTTGCGCAAAGAGACAGAAGCTAATGTCAAATTCATGACCTCGCTAAATTCCTATTAATAGCATAACCGGGTGTGCTTAATATTATGTGTACCTGGATTTAAATCTTGATGGTTGGAGTATCTACTACATTTGATAATATTTAAGGTCATTATTTACTGCATGATCATAGTATCATATTATGCAGTAAATCATGAAAATTGTGTGTGTAAATGACTAAATTGCAAAATTATTGCAAAAAGAAAATAAAAACCTGTTCAATTTGCCCATTGTAAATGAGTCCGAGCCAGTTAATTTATAACTGCAACATGAGTAAATTGCTTGCATTTTTCCTAGTACCTTAGGCTATATTTGGTTTAGGATTTTAAGGGCTGGATTGGAGGATTTTTTTTCGAACGCGCAAAATAGTTATACATCAATATGTTAGAATAAAAAGAGTTTTTGTTACACAACGCAATTGGCCACACAGGCCTATGTCGGGGGTGAAGAAAGAAAAAAACCTAAAGTTAAAAGGAAAGGAAAAAATTATTGCAAAACAAAGGCTACTCCAAACAAACGAGAGGTAGGAGACGGAGCCACACTATACTCCTAGCAAACCCTCAAAAGCTGTAATGCCTGCGGAAAACCACAGACAACCTTCCGAGTGGATAGACTCTATAAACACGGAAACCGAGGAAAGGGCCGAGTCGAAAACCCTAGAGTTTTGTTCCTTCCACAGCTGCCAAGAGATCAGTAGGACTAGGGAGTCGAAGCATGCGCGAAGATGCTTAGGTAAGCAAGTCCTACCAGACGACCACCAGTCCTTAAGCAAATTGCCACCGGGGAGGAGGGCAGTCCAGCCCTCAGGTGACAAAACATGGTGTTAGGTCTGTCAAGGGAACACACAGTCGAGGAGAATGTGGTTCGCCGTCTCAAACTCCTGAGCACAAAAGGGACAGACATAGTGGCTATCAATACCACGCTTTTGAAAAAGATCAGCTGTCCAGCAACGCTGCTGAAATGCAAACCGAAGAAAGAATTTGCATTTGGCAGGGCCTTTCGCGTGCCAGAGCAGGTTGGCACAGGCAAATGAGTGCTAGCCAAAGAAGAATGCCTGTTATGCTGAGCGCGCCAAGTAACACTGATCACTCGTCCAACACCAAACGAGACGATCCTCAACGCCCGATAAGAGCTAGGTAGGAAGCACCGCATCCCAAACTAGAAGCAACTGAGAGATGACCGTAGGTGTTAATATGCATAGGATTGGAGGATTAATATGCTAAGCATGTCAGTAGGTGTTAATTACCCTGTTTAATCCCCTTTTTGCAGTGGAATTGAAGTTTGAGTTTCTTATTGGGTAGACTGAAAAGTTAGTAGCAGCATTTCAATCGTCAGTGTTTTACTGATTGCACGATTATTACAGTGCGTCAGGAGATTGAAAGTTTCCATTAACTGCAATCTATAGCAGCTGGGAAATGTACATAAAAATACAAAATCAACTTTTATATATTCTTGTAGGTTTGTATGATTGTATCTACAGATTGAAGTAGTATTTACAAGGGGTGATCATGCATGGATCTCTTCTCCCCGGGTTTTTTTTCCCTTCTAAATCTAGTCTAGTATTGAACAAATTAATTAAAGCTTTAAACTTGTGTTAAGCTCTAAGCTTCTGAAAAAAAAATACGAAAAAATTGTTTCCCCTAAAAAGAAGGGGGACAAAAAGCTGAATCTTCATCTATCTTCACTCGGCGTCCTCTTGGATGATGCTCAGCACGCGCTTCAGCCGCGAACGCGCCGCCGCGGCGAGCTTCTCGCCGCCGCTCTTCGGCGGGCTCCACGACGCCGGGAACTCACCCAGCGTCCGCTCGTTGAGCTTCTCGTGGAGCAGGACGTCGCCGCCGTCGAGCCGCTCGTCCCGCAGCGGCGTGACGCGCACCGTCTTCCTCTTCCTGTCGCCGCCGCCGCGGCGAACCCCTCGGCGTCGCGGCGCCTTGGCGGCCGCGGCCGCGAGCGCGGCGCTCGCGCGCACCGCCAGCGCGGCCATGTCGGCGGTGGATAGCGGCTGCCCGAGCATCGCCGCCGGGAGAACGAAGTAAATCTGCCCCGGCCGGAGCGCCTCCCCCGGCGCCAGCGCCGGCGGCTGCTCGTTGAAGTAGAGCGCGTCGGAGTTGCACACGAAGAAGGACCGGCCCTCGCCCTCGCCGCGGAGCACGTCGGCGACGGCGGAAGAGACGGCCAGCTCCTTGAGTGAGCCGTCGGCGGTGATGACCCTGGCCGGCGCCGGCGCCGGCTGGTGCGACGACGAGCGTCGCCGGCAGCTGATGCAGGAAAGCTTCAATCCCATGAAATCTTGGCGAAAATGTTGGAATTTTCTATTGCTGGTTTGGAGGTTGGATGCGTAGACTGAAAATGGATGGTGTATATATAGAGTGCGAAATGGGGGAAGTGATGAGTTTGTTTCGTTTAAGCCCCTTTCCTCTTGGGAAATTATATGAACAAAATAAGTTTCTTACTTTTTTAAAAAAAACATAATTTCTTACTTTTTGCCTTTTTGGTCAAGTATTGTGGTTAGTAGACTGAATGATGCAGATGTAAGTAAGGTTATGAGATAACTGAATATAATAAGTTATGCTACTATCATGAGTGTTGATATGTTATCACGGTAAAATATGAATAATTCTTAATTACAACTTGGAAACCAGTATAAATTAAATTAAGATATCCGCTATATTTGTCGGATGCTCTAATAGATAGACCCGCTCACGGAACAAGATGAGCTTGTTTGGATTGAAACAATTTTTGCCCTACTAAAATATTGGTAGTGTTAAAACCTTTGTAAGTTTTGACATCACTAAATACTGAATTTGAACTATTATAGATAAAATTTGGTATCAAAAACAAACATGCATTTGACACTATTGAAGTTACCAAAATTAAATTTTAGTAGCAGAAAAAATTAGCATCAAACTAAACTAGCCCAATGATATAGTGATTAGTGATGGATTACTAGTCCATACTCTCTAAAATAACTTTATTTTAACTCTACTTTTTCTCCCAAAATAAATTCACATTTATCTTCTACTTATTATCGATCCACAAATCAGATTACCTTCAATATACTTTACTGCCGGGCACCTTATATACTTGCTTTACCAGTACTACTTTCTTATTAATGATAAGCACTTTGATTCTTTTTAAAATTTTATCTTGTTTAAAACACACAAGAGTAAAAATGTTATCCTGCGATGGAAGGATTATACGATAGTTATACTCCCTCCGTCCCTAAATGTTTGACGCTATTGATTGTTTTAAACATGTTTGATCGTTTGTCTTGTTAAAAAATTAAGTAATTATTAATTCTTTTTCTATCATTTAATTCATTGTTAAATATATTTTTATGTATATATATAATTTTACATATTTCACAAAAGTTTTTGAATAAAACAAATGGTCAAACATATTTAAAAAAGTCAACAACATCAAATATTTAGGGACTGAGAGAGTATATACTTTCATCATCAAAAGATAACGCCGGTAAAGAATAGAAACAAACTATATAGTACTATACACTACCACAGGGCATTGAGATCCTCTGCAGTCGACTATCACTGACGTGTGGGCCCAACGACACATCGGACCCACATGTCAGTGACAAAGGCACGGTACAGTTGTTGGAAATATAGTCATGAATCGGCATATTTTAATCCAAAATATTAAAGCAATAATCATGGCATAAGCAGTGTAGGGTGATCTTAACATAACCAGTAGCATACTATGCGCATCATGAATGTCAGGAACAGGAACATGCTAGAGGCATCAACATAACAGTAAAGCGATAGCGCGCGAAGAGGCATCAACATAACAGTAAAGCGATAGCGCGCGAAGATGTGGTTGCCGATAGCGCGCGAAGATGTGGTTTCGGAGGCACTGCTCCTTCCAATCTACATAACAGTAAAGCGATAGCGCTAGCAAAGGGAACCCGGTGCAGATCTCAGGCGAAGATGTGGTTGCAAAGCAAAGGGAACCCGGTGTAGATCTCAGGCGAAGATGTGGTTTTGGAGGCACTGCTCCTTCCAATCTCTCGTGCGCGCAAGAGATCAGAAGCGAGGAAGCGAGAACTAACACCGGGAAATAAGCAAGCGTACGTTACAGATCGGACTCGCGGCCTCCTTATCTATCAGGAGAGAGAGGCGGCCGTTGGAACGTGGACGCGCTGTTGCGGAGAGAGTCGTGGGAACGTGGTTAGTGGCTGCAAAAGAATAGTGACGCGCGCCGCGCCACGCCTCGCCCACGGCCTCGGCCCGACGCGCGCGCGTGTGGCATTCCGACCCCCACCTCAACCAGTCAATAGGGGGCCTCCAATAACTCCCTATTTAGGTTGAGATATTCCTCGCTTAAATCCTGAGATGGTATTATTATCCTTAACACTTATTATGGACCTTTGAGTTTTAATAGGATAAGTTGGGCCTAACCCAATTATTCTAACAACAGTGACGGCAAAGGATGTTGATCCTACTACAGGGTGGTTCGTCTGCCTGTCACGGTATCATAGCTAGTAATGTGTTCGACCCTTAGATGCTTGTTGCTAGGCATCCATACGAGGCTGGGTTAGTTTGTTCACTTTTCCAACTTCAGCTTACTCTTTTTCACACATTTTTCAAACCGCTAAATAATTTTTTTAAAAATATATATATACGAAAGTTGCTTTAAAAACCATATTAATCTATTTTTAAAAATAAAATAGATAATACTCCGTATTTAATTAATCATATACGTGAGTTACGTTGTTTTGCAAGTGGAGAGATTAGTTCCCAACTGCGTTGTTGTACTGTGTAATTTATTTATTTTTTTAAAAAAAGAACTGAGCACTAGTCCTACGGAACTGCCCAACTGGTTCTACTCCAGAAGCAATTGAGAAAAAGCACATCCGGTCCAGTCCAGCACCAGCAGTTCGACCTCTTTGTTTGATGTCTGCCTCCAGTGAAGGGACCAGAAGGCAAAAAAAAAAAAAAAAAAAACGGGATACAGGTCAACAGAAACCGCCACCGATCGAGTGGCGTCAGGTGTGAGCGCTGACGGACGATTCCGCGGGGCAACAAACCTGAAGACGGCAGCGCCCAGCAGCAGCGGCCACACGCTCCCCTCCCACAGAATGCGAATCCGAACCCAGTGGTGTGTGGGGGGATTCGGCACGGCGCGCGAGGCCCACCTGTCAGTGGTTCGCCGCCTCCCTACTGGGGCCCACCTGTCAGCGACGCGATCCTCTCTGCCTTCCCGTCCGTACAGCGCGTGCGCTAGCGGGCCTTGCGGCCCAAGGCGGGTTTACGTGAGCGGGCTTTTCCTGCGCCCACGGCGGGTCGCGTCGGAACTTCTATCGGATGTCGCTGACGGCGGCCGTGTCGCGTTCGCTACTTCGTTGTTCGTTCCTGCCTGCCTCGTCCGTTCAAAATTAGATGTTCAAACTTGGGACGAAATTAGATGTTCAAAATTGGGTACTTTCTCCACTGACCCCATATATGTACGTCCTTGTTATATTTTGGAATGAAAGAGTAATAACTGTTTTTTTTTCTAAGAGCAAGCTAGCTATTACTACTAGTAGTTAGTATTTAATTTGAGTATTAGAAGTATGGTACTTCTGCTTTTGTTTCACAATCTTAATTGCTCAAGGGAATTAGATATTTTTGGTAGTTGTACCTCCTTAAAATATTTCATAATAGGACACTGTATATGTTCTGAAGGATTGCCAATCTATCAATTCCACATCTCAATAGATCATTATCAAGAGGTTCAGATTTTTCAACATACGTCAGAGGAACAGACATTCTTTGAGCTTGCTTGTTGTCACTTAAGGGTGTTCCAACTTTACCGTGAAACTAATTCTTCCAAACCCTTCAATATAATCCGAATCATGTTCGTGGAGAAAAGAACTATCGAAACTAAGCTCTATTTAAGTGCTCTACTGCTCTTACATGAAAGATTATTCTAGGTTTCACATTCGCGAAATTTTATTTTATTTTATAGGTTTCTTCATTGTACCTACTTACGTCTCCATCGCCTATATTTCTATTCCCTCCGTCCCAAAAAAAGCTAATCTAAGAGAGGTCTCCTTCCAGTACAATGAATCTGTCTTTTGTCCATATTCATTGTATTAGAAGGGATCATATCTTCTCATAGGTTGGTTTTTCTTAGAACGGAGGAAGTAGCTTTCAACTCGTTGCCGTCACCCCTCCGACACACATTCGCATGCAGCTTGTTAGTACAGTTTTACAGACAAATCACGTCTTGGAAAATATCTTTTTCTTCGAGCTAGAACTACTCCTATCTTGGAAAAGATCAAACTACGTTGTACTCCAAGTTCTATCGCGCCGGCCTTTTGGACTAATCCACTATAGTGTACAGTACTGATTACCGATCATGCAGGAAATTGACCTTGTTGTGAGTGAGTATAGTACTGTAGTACTAATCAATAACCTGATTACTTGGCCGGCCGGTCGATCAGTCATGATCATATCAGTTAGTGATGGAGACCGATCGAGTAATGCTGCAACATCCTGCGTATCTTTTTCGTCGCTGACTGAAATAGCTGCCTTTCTATTCAAGTACACAGTCAAACAAGTGCTACTTCCCGAGCTTATCTAGGGACAAATTAACTGCTTGACTTCTTAATGGAAAAATTGTCCCTACAAAGTAGGAGTATTGAGGAATGGTTTACCATAGTTACAAAAATCTTAATCAAATTTGTTTACCATAGTTACAGCAATCTTAATCAAACGTTTGCCTAATAAAATATGATACGCCTAATATTCCGTGCTGCATACTGTGACAACGAAAACATACTGATAATTAATCTAGTGTATATTTCAGCCTGACAAGTGGGGAATTTGGTAGCACTGTCCAAATCAATTGTCATCGTCTAGAATTCAATCAATTCTTCGGCATGAAGCAAAGCCATAATATTCTCTCAGTTTCAAAATACACTTGTCCAAACATATAGCTAGAAATGCTTGCGTATATTTTAGAACATGTAGCTACTCCCTCCGCCCCATAATATTTTAATGAGAGAGATAAAGAGATGAAGAAACTATTTCTTATGCAAGAAACCATCTCTACACAAGTATAAAAAATGAAAACAAGAGAATATGTGGATAAAAGAAGAGAGAAGAGAGATGATTGGATGAGAATTTCATTTTAAGAAACCATCTATTATATATATAGTTTCTATGCATAATATCTATATGATATGGCAAATATGAAAACTAATTAATAGTTTCTGGGAATTGTCTAACGAGTGGAGTGGATTGGAGTAAAAAGCAGACTGGAAATTTGTAAGAACATTTCGATTATCAAGGGGTTCACTTATTTCACAATTATTGCAAATGATGTCAGGATAATACAAAGTTCGACTGTGATCGCGAGGAAAATGACACTAACTGGCACCATGTAGCTTCTGTTCTACACAGCCTGAATTAATTCCTTAATTCTCCATCTTTCTATGTAACCAGCAGAAAATCAGAGTCTGGGAAATGTACATCAGGAAAAAATGTACAAAGATCAACTTTTTTTTTTTACATTGTTGTAGTTTTTTTACAGATTGAAGTCGTATATACAAGAGGGTGATTCATCCATGAATCTTTTTCCCCAGTATTCTTTTCTTTCTAAATCTACTAATTAAACATACTCCCTCCGTTTCAAAATATTTGACACCGTTGACTTTTTAGCACATGTTTGACCGTTCGTCTTATTCAAAATAATTTGTAAAATATGTAAAACTATATGTGTACATGAAAGTATATTTTAACAATGAATCAAATGATATGAAAAGAATAAATAATTACTTAAATTTTTTTAATAAGACGAATAATCAAACACGTAATAAAAAATCAACGGTGTCAAATATTTTGAAACGGAGGGAGTATTAATTAAAGCTTTAAGCATGTATTGGGCTTCGAGCTTCTGAAAAAAAATTGTTTCCCCAAAAAAGAAGTGGAAAAAATTGAATATTTATGCATCCTCTTGGATGATGCTCAGCACGCGCTTCAACCGCGACCGCGCCGCCGCGGCGAGCTTCTCGCCGCCGCTCTTCGGCGGGCTCCACGACGCCGGGAACTCACCCAGCGTCCGCTCGTTGAGCTTCTCGTGGAGCAGGACGTCGCCGCCGTCGAGGCCCTCGTCCCGCAGCGGCGTGACGCGCACCGTCTTCATCTTCCTGTCGCCGCCGCGGCGAGCCCCTCGGCGGCGCGGCGCCTTGACGGCAGCGAGCGCGGCGCTCGCGCGCACCGCCAGCGCGGCCATGTCGGCGGTGGACAGCGGCTGCCCGAGCATCGCCGCCGGGAGCACGAAGTATATCTGCCCCGGCCGGAGCGCCTCCCCCGGCGCCATCGCCGGCGGCTGCTCGTTGTAGTAGAGCGCGTCGGAGTTGCACACGAAGAAGGACTCGCCCTCGCCGCGGAGCACGTCGGCGACGGCGGGAGAGGCGGCCGCATGGAGCTCCTTGAGCGAGCCGTCGGCGGCGATGACCCTGGCCGGCGCCGGCACCGGCGAGCCGCGTCGCCGGCTGATGCAAGAAAGCTTCAATCCCATGGGAATTAATGTTGGCGAAAATGTTGGAATTTTCTATTGCTGGTTCGGAGGTTGGATGCGTAGACTGAAAATGGATGGATGGTGTATATATAGAGTGCGAAATGGGGAAAGTGATGAGTTTGTTTCGTTTAAGCCCCTTGATTCTTGGGAAATTATGGAGAAAATAATTTTCTTTACTTTTTTGGTCAAGTATTGTGGTTAGTCGAATGGATGATGTAGATGTAAGTTAAGTTATGAGATAACTGAATATAACAAGTTATGGTACTATTATGAGTGTTGATATGCTATCATGGAAAAATATGCATAATTCTTAATTACAACTTGGAAATATAAACTAAATTAAGATATCCACTATTTGTCGGATGCTCTAATAGCCCTGCTCACGGAACGAGATGATATTTTTTAAGAGTGATTAGTGATGGATTACTAGTCCATACTCTCTAAAATAACTTCGTTTTTTGAACTCTAACTTTTCTTAAAATATGTTCACATTTATCTCATATCTACCCTTATCTGCAAATCAGATTATCTTCAATATACTTTACATGTGATTTTTTTTTTCTTTTACCTTGTTTTAAACAAACGAGACTTAAAAAAAAAGTTATTTTGAGATGGAAAGAGTACGTAACTATTAATATAGAGCACTATACACTTAGGGTTGTTCACTTTGATGTCTAAATCAACCGCACCAAATTTAAATTTTGGTAATGCTGAATTTTGGTATTGTTAATATTTGATAAGGTTGAGAGGTGTAAATTAAGTTTGGTTTATTATCATTGCCAAATTTGCGTGAGAGGAAGATTCTAAAATTACCAGAATTTGGTAATGGAGATAAATTAATTTATCAATGTTAGGTTGTTACCTTGTCAAATTTGGATAGAAACCAAAACTTGGTAGGATTAATTTTGATAACAAGATGAACATCTCCTTAACTTGCTGTTAGTTAATGTACTCCAACACTACTACACTGCTGCTCGACTGCCTGTATTAGCTACAGTGTCACAGCTACTACTATCATGTGTTCGATACGGATATGGGTCCTCTATAGTACTGCAGCTGCGGTAGAAGCCGCTGACATATGGGTTCGGTTCCACCTGTCAGCCACTGCTACTGTAGCTATATTACTGCAGACAATTTTCACTGATTAGATATTGTAGATGCGCGTTGCTTGGCAGCCATATCTGAGCCGTACGGGACAGCCCCACTGCTTCTAGAAGCAATTGAGGAAAGAAAAGCACCAGCCGTTTGACCTTCTTGTTTGGTGTCTGGCTCCACAAAATGGCACTTGTGAAGGGACCAGAAGGCAAAAAAACGTGAGACAAGTCAACACAAAAGCCGTGGACTCGTTTGTGTCAGGTCAGGTGTGACGGTGTGAGCGCCTGAGCTCTGACGATTCCGCGGCTAAAAAAAAAAAACATACGAAGACGGCAGCAGCAGCAGCGGCGACCACACGCTCGGACGCTCCCCTCCCACAGAATGCGAACCCGCCTTCTAGGGAAGTAACGGCGGGGCCCACCTGCCAGTGGCTCGCGGGGCCGCTCCACGCCTCTACTGGGGGCCCACCTGGCAGTGACTCTGTCCGTCCCGCGTGGCGACTGGCGATGCAGCCCTGCGGGCGTCAGCGCGGGCGCTAGGCTTGCGGCCCAAGGCGGTTTGCTGTTGCGGGCGGCCCAAGCGAGAGAGTGGGGTGGGGTGACCGGACTTTTCCTGCGCCAACGGCGCGTCGCGTCGAAACTCGGAACTTGTTCTACCGTGTCGCGTTCGCTGCCGCGTTCTTGCCTCGTCCGTTCGCTAATTTTGAAAAGCCCGGACGAAATTAGAAATTAGGTTTTCAACATTAGAACCTTCTGCACTGACCTACATATATATGGATACTTCCTTTGTACTATCAAAATAAATCGCGTGTTCATGTTTATTCATAGGATTGATTTATTTGGGACATAAGACGTATATCTTATTAGGTTGCTACATTTTTAAACGAAAGAGTAACTACTATTAGCTTTTTTCTTAAGAGTAAGCTATTAGTTAATTAGTTAGTTTCAGTTCAGGTTATAAGATATTTTAACTTTGGTTAAAATCAAATTGTCTCAAATTTGACTAAATTTATAGCCAAATATAATAATATTTATAATACTAAATTAGTTTCATCAAATCAATCATTAAATATATTTTTATAGTAAATTTGTCTTGGGTTGAAAATGTTACTACTTTTTTCTACAAATTTGATTATACTTAAAGCAATTTGATTTTGATCAAAGTCAAAACGTTTTATAACCTGAAATAGAGGGAGTACAAGTCAGGTAGTTCTAATTCTGTTTCACGGTCTTAATTGCTAAAAGGAATTAGATCTTTTTAGAGTAGTTGTACCTCCTTAAAATCTTCCATAATAGGAAGATATATACTCTGAAAAGGATACCATTCTCTTAATTTCATATCTCAATAGATTTATCAAGAGGCTCGAAGTTTTAAATGTCAAGAGAACCATATGTACCTTCCTTGAGCGTGCTTGTTGTCACTCAAGTGTTCCAACTTTAGCGCGAAACTAATTCTTCCAATCCCCTACAATATAATCTGAATCTTGTTCGTGGAGAAAAGAATTATGCAAGCTACTGCTCCGTAAAAAAAAAAACAAATTCGTAGCTACGATCGAACTTGGACACACATGTGTGTATAGAATTGTAGGTATGATTGATCTTTTTTTTTTATGGAGGGGTAAGCTCTAAATAACGCTCCTACACGAAAGATTATTCTGGGTTCCGTGTTCGCGATTTTTTTTTTTTGGGTTTCTTCCTCGTACCTACTTACGTCTCCATCGCCTGTAATCCTAGCTTTCAATTCGTTGCCGTCGCCCCTCCGACACAGTACATTCGCATGCAGCTTGTTATACAGTTCTACAGACAAATCACATCTTGGAAAAGATCTTTTTCTTTTAGCTAGAATTACTCCTATCTTGGAAAAGATCAAACTAAGTTCTATCCAGAGCGCCGGCCTTTTGGACTAATCCACTATAGTGTACAGTACTGATTACCGATCATGCATGCAGGAAATTGACCTTTTAGTTTCAGCTGGCTGATCAGAACCTAAACAGCTACTGTAATTAATTAATAACCTGATTACTTGGCCGGTCATCCAGTCATGATCATATCAGTTAGTGATGGAGACCGATCGAGTAATGCTGCAACATCATGCGTATCTTTCTCGTTGCTGACTGAAATAGCTGCCTTTCTATTCAAGTAAGTAAACATGGTCAAACAAGTGCTACTTACCGAGCTTATCTAGGGACAAACTTAACTGCTTGACTTCTTAATGGAAAAAATATCACTACAAAGTAGAACTACTGAGGAGTGGTTTACCGTAGTTACAACAATCCTAGGGGTTGTTTAGTTGGTTGCCACACTTTGCCACGCTAAACTTTAGCCATGCCACAATTTTTTAGGCATGTGTTTGTTTCGCTGCCGCAATTGTATATATTATGCCACACTTTCTTAACTTTGGAATCCACATGTCATGCTCTCAAATTTAGAGCTAAGCATACCGTACTTGTGACAAATTATTTCTAAACCATACTTATTTCACCATGCCACAACTAGTCTAAACTTAGTTATAGCATGGTTAGGCATCAACCAAACATCCTCTTAATCAAAGGTGTTTGCCATTAGTTATAGCAATCTTAGTCAAACGTTTTGCCTAATAAAATATTATGCGCCTAATATTCCGTGTTGCAAACTGTGACAGCGAACATATACTGATAATTAATCTGGTGTATATTTCAGCCTGGGCAAGTGGGCATATGCTCCTGCATGCGTACGTGCGGACGTGCCTCCCAGGGAATTTGGTAGCACTGTCCAAATCAATTGTGTCACCGTCTAGAATTCAATAAATTCTTCGGCATGAAGCAAGCCCTACTATTCTCTCCGTTATAAAATACAGGTACATAACTAGAAATGCTTGTATATATTTTCAAATAGAAGAGTGTGTATCTAAGTAGAAGGTGGCTTTTCTTCTGCTCTACTCCCTTCGGTTTCATTTTAATTGACGCTTTGGACAATGACACGCTCTACAAGATATACCTTTGACCTTATTTTTCTATTATCTCTACTACTTAAAAAATAAGAGGTACTTCCATCGTCCGTCAGAAAAAACCGGGTGAAAAAACCAGGCAGAAAAAAACCAGGTTTGTCCGATAAATAAACCGGACAAAAAAAAGTCCGATCCAGAAAATAAGGGCGAAAAAATTCAAAAAAACCAGACGGAAAAAACCAGGTTTGTCCGATAAAAAAACCGGGCGAAAAAAGTGCGAAAAAAAGAAGTCCGATCCAAAAAAAGGCAAAAAAAAAACCAAAGTTATCCATAAAAAAAGGACAAAAAAAAGAAGTCCGATCCAAAAAAAAGGGCGAAAAAAACCAAAAAAACCAGAAGTCCGATCAAAAAAAAGGGAAAAAAAACCAAAAGTTATCCGATCCAAAAAAAAAAAGTTCCATCGACGCGGTTAAAGAAAAAAAATCTGTCCGATTCCACAAAAATAGGAAACAAACTCCCATCCGTTTTCGTTTGGACTGATTAGCGAAAAAAATAAAATAAAAAGTCCAACTCCTATATCCGATTCCCTCTCATGAACCAAAAAAAAAGTTCGACTCTAGATTGGTGAAAAAATTGATGTGCCGGATTGAAAATCTGTTTGCAAAAATGGAACCTACAGGTCGAGATCATTCCATTTTTATATGATTTTAATTTTTAGGTTTGTACTTTTTGCATTTGAGTCCCTGTAATTTTTATATTTACATTTGAGTCTCTATAATCTTGCAATAAGGTACTTGAGGTCATTTTTATTAAAAAAAATAATAAAAGAGAATAATAAAAGAGAGATAACAAAGGCAGAAAGGTGAATAAAAAGAAAAAGGCTCAGTCTTTCAGAGGTGCTTATAGGGGTAGGGTGTGCGTGTGTGCGTTTATAGAGGTGAGTGTGCGCACGTTGTGAGCGCCTGCGTACGTACTGTGTTTCTCAAAAAAAAAGAAAAAAGAAAAAGGAAAGCCTTACAAAAAAGAAAATAAAGAAAAACAACAAGAATAAAAGTTTTTTTTCCCCTAAGTGGCGAAAAAAACCGTAGATCCGAATGGAAAAAAAAATGGTTCATAGAAAAGGCAAAAAAAAGTGGTGAAAAAAAAAGCTATATACAATTCCTTTAAAAATGAAAAAAAATATGAAAAAACATCTAAAAAAGTTCGTCCGATTCCCTAAGAAAGTGGCGAAAAAAATGGTTCGTATAAAATAAAAAATACACGCGAGAAAAAAAATGGAAAGGGTGAAACAAAATCCGAGTTCTAACCAGTATATATCTCTTCTCTATCTCTAATCTAATCGAACTATTTAAAAAGAGAAAATGAATGAGAAAATAAAAACGGTTCAAAAAACCCGTGAGGCAAAAGTCAGAAAAAAGCGTAAAAAACACGCTAAAAAGGTCTTCCATCTTCAATAAAAAAATGCGTGAGAAAAATTATTTCCATCGTCGGTAAAAATATTTTAAAAACAACATGCGAGGAAAAAAAACTGTCAGAAAAAACGTGCCATTTCTAAAAGTTTGGTTTTAAAAAACCGCGCGAAAAAAACACCGTCCACTAAAAAAATAAATCGCTCTGAAAAAACTGTTAAAAAAAACTAAATTGATAGACGCTTGAGTCGGATATGATCCATCGATTTTTTGCCATCTACTACATGGCTTTATTTCGTCATACATTCTACTGTATTGGAAAAAAAATAAAAAAGAACATTCGAAAATAACAAGAAAAAAAACGTGCGAGAAAATAGGAAAAAAACATACGAGAAGAGAAAAGCACAAAAGGGAGAAAAATATGGTTTTCTTCGTCAGTAAAATAAGCAAAAATAAAACATGCTAGGAAAAATTTGTTATAAAGAAATGCGTCATTTCTGAAAAATGGATTGAGAAAATCGCGCAAGAAAAAAAACAATGTTTATAAAAAAAGCCGCTCATTAAAATAGAAACATTGTCATTGACATGATTATGCATGAAAAACGTATATTATCAACAAAAAATTTTACCCGTTGCAACGCACGGGTATTTTTGCTAGTAATATATACAATAAATAAATGCATGTTTACTTTTATGATAGTGTTTTGAAAGACAAATCTATATATGTTTTTCTAGTTTCTTTAAATTAAAGTTATTGATGGCCAAAGTTATAAAAGTTTAACCTCAACCTTATCCAAAACGTCAATTATTATAGAACCAGAGGGAGTATTTAATAAAAGGCACAATCTCGTGTTATTTTTCCTTAGGAAACAAAAGGTAGATGGTGGCTTGTAGCTAGCTGCTTAATTAGGAAGAATAGATTCTTTCTTTTGCCCAACTAATACTATAGGTCTATAGCATGCAATCAAGCAGAAAAAAAAAACTATATGCACATAGGAAATCAAGAAATTTGACTACACTGCACAACATACCTAGAGCCGTTATCTTAAAAAAAAGAAGTATTTTGAATTATCCCCACGAGACAGAACTATCACATCATCGTATCTATCCATTATATTATACTATTATGAAAAGCCCCATGGCTTCAAATTTATACAGAATTTAATTACTACATAATAGATTTAGCAAATTTTGGGGAAAAAAATACTAACACTATTCCCCCTTCAACCAAAACGGTTTAGTGTTTTTGGTTTCTACAAATGAATATGGAACACATCTACTTTTAATGTAGAGACAAAAACAGAGTTGTGCAACAAATACAATTCCGCTCTAAGATATATATAACATAGCACAGTCACACGGGAAATTCAAATTCTCGAGGATAAATGTCATCAAAATGTCTAGATTCTTACCCACCATTAATCAAAATGTAGCTAGCATACATGCATGCAAGCGAATTTCACCACAGAAAATTTAACCAACCAAGTTCCCATTCTCTGTAAAAAAAATTAAAATAAAAATCGGGTGATTCAGACCTCGCATGCAGCTACCACCACCACCACCATGCAACGACGACGACGACGGCGAGCATCTCTTCCGCCACCGCCATCGTCATCAGAAGAACGGCGACCGCTCCGGCGCGCGGTGCGCGCCCTTCCTGGCGCGCCGCCGGTAGCTGTTGGGGTCGGCGGCGGAGGCGGCCGGCACCGACCGCGCCGCGGCGGCGGCGAAGGCGAGGATGTTGGCGGCGGCCTCCTGATCCTCTTCCTTGTCGCCTCTAGCCACCCGGCGTCCTCCTCTCCTAGGTCGCGACGACGACGCGGACGGCGGCGGCGGCGGCCGGCAGCCGCCGCCGCCCAAGGCCTTGCTCTGAGCAGCGTTCGCCTTGGTTGGGTAGAACGGCTCGTCTTCTTCGTCGTCGTCTTCTTCCTCGTCTTCCTGTGGCCCTGAAATCTGTGGCTCTGGGATGTTGTTGGGATCGATGGTGAATGTCAGGGTAGGATCCGATTCCATGCATTTCAGCTGACATCAACAGGAGATAGATAAGATTATTCAGTAGTATGGATTAGAGTGGTGATTCAGTTAGTTAATCAGAAGTGATCAGAATTAATAATCGTTTTTCATGAACGCGTAAATGAATTGTACATCAATAGAAGAAAAAAGAGTTTTTCTTATACAACACAATCGGCCAGGTATGCCTATGTAGGGGAAGGACAAAAAAAAAAGCAAAACAAAAACTTCAGCTAGGAAACTACTATGACGGCTAAACGCAACTTCGATCACGGGAGGAGGGCAAAGCCACACTACATTATCAGGAAACCTCCAATAAGAATTAATAATCAGAAAAGTATATGGAAATTCGAGTTTCAATGTTGGAGATGCTTTCATTTGATGGAAGAAATCTCTTTCACTATAGAGTAGAGAAAGATATGAGTTCGATGGTGTGTTGAATTGATTAGCACTAGCTTCATGGTTTTGTTGAGTATGCCTGAATGAAAAATGGAAAACAAAGAGAGGAAAATCTAAATACCCCTACACCCCCTGCAATTTAATTTTGTACAAAATTAAATACTCCCTACAAGTTCATTTTTCTCTTTCAACCTCCCTCCTCTGTCCTTTTTTCAACACTTTCTCCACACTCCGTGGGCTTTCATTGACCATTGTGGTATGTTAAGTTGTTCTTTGCCACCAAAGGTGTGTGTCCCTCGGTCTCCCTCCACCTTCCACTTTTGCATGCATGTTTAAATTAAACAGCTTGTCTGACGATAAAACACGACAAATGACAATCGATCACATAATATATGAAAAAGGTATATTAAATCCCATTCCCAATAAGAGAAGACATTGAGAAACTTTTTTTTAAGGAAGACATTGAGAAACTTCGCTCACCATGCTCAAGATTCACAGGATGTGAGAAATCTCTAAACATGACGAAGAATCAGCGTAAACTAGACAGAGGTGAGAAAACTTAAAGAGAATTGTTTAGAACATCACCAACAGATTATCTATAATCTCTCCAAAAAATTATTTTTGGGTTTCCTAAAATGAAAATAGGAAGTGAAAAAACTTAAAAGTGGACCCTTCTGAAACTACCAACAGAAAATTCTGTTTTTTTCCACGTGCAGAAAGATCGCTATCTCCCACGCGCTGGAACGGTAGGAGAGAGAGGCGGGAGTGCGAGATTGGGAGCGACTTTCGTGAGACCGCGCGCCTATATATAAACGGAGCGAGAAATCGGGAAAAGAGAACTCCTAAACAAACTCGAGTAGGAGAGTAAGGGATCTGTTGGAGCTATTTTTTGGACTAAATTCCTTTAAAATCAATTTTGGGAATCAGATAGGTATAGACTGTTGGTGATGCTCTATATAGGGAGCATACTGCGTGGAAGTAAATTGAAAAGGGAGATTTGAATTTTTCCAAAAAAAAAAAAGAGAGAGCTGCTAATTTCCTAATTGGGCTGAGTAGGCCCATGCAAGACTGACCGGCCCAGCATACGGACGTTCCCATTTCTTCCTCACGTCTATATCTATCTGGGCCGTTGGTTCCCAATCCAACGGTCCAGATGAAGCTCAAAATCCACTGATGATAGGAGACGCGTCTCCTCGGACGAGGCCCAAAAACGGCAAAGACGGTGGCGGAGACGGCCGGAAAAGGAAAGGAGCGTGGCCGGCGGCCGGCGGCCGGAGCTCTGACCTTGCAGCCGAGGGAGCAGAAGCGGAAGGCGACGTCGAGGAGGCCGCGGCCGCACGCCTCGCAGGCGGCGCACGCCACGGCGGCGGCGGCGGCGCACCGGCCGTTGCGCGGCGCCTGCGGGCGCTCGTTGAGGAAGACGACCCTGTCGCGGTTGATGACGTAGGTCTGCACCCGCGTCAGGTCCAGCGCGCGCTCCAGCTCCGACACGCGCACCACGTTGTGGTACGACGACCTCCGCACCTGGACCACCCGGTGGCGGTGGCCGCGATCCCGCCCCGCGCCGCCGCCGTGCGCCGCCACCACGCACCACTGGCACCCCACGGCGGCCGCGCCGCCGGCGTCGTCGGCGGCCGCGGCGCAGGTGAGGCAGTACTGGTTGCACTCGTTCCTGCTCATGCCGCGGTGCGCCGCGCACGCCTCGAAGAACCGCGCGCCGAGCAGCGACCGCAGCCACGCCGGCTCCCGCTCCGCCAACCCAGCAGCCATCGCCGCGTCCGCCGCCGCCGCCGCCATCACCGACCTCCAAAACGAAAAAAAATGCAGCTCCAAATCAACACCGCATCGCCGGAGACGAAGACGAAGACGAAGACAAGAACAAGCAATGCCGGACAAACCATTGCTCGATCTTGCTGCCAAGCGACTACAAACACATACCTTCGGTTACCACTGCTTGCTCGTCGGAGAATCGATCGATCGGGAGAGTGAGGATCTGTGCCAGATTCGATTCAAGATTGCTCCATATTTTTTTTTCTTCTTCTTGATGAGATTGGGGGAGGAGGGGGGGATTGAAAGGGAAATGAAATGATAAACACGGGAGGACAGTGGCTGGCGGCTGGGTTTACACACACTACGGACGCGAGCGTTTTAGCATAATGCGATTGTTTCTATAGACGGATGGCACGAGATGCAGGAGGGAGGGGTAGCCTCTCTCTCTCTCTCTCTCTCTCTCTCCGTGTGTTTCTCGATTTTTATGTATCCATTTTTGTACTGGAATTCATCAATGTGACCCTAATCACTAGGCAAAGAGATTAAGAGAGGTACCACCAGGGTTAATTGTCAAAACTAGCCATGGCACAACCCACACAAACCACAAGGGCCATCAAAATCAAATCATAGATGAAGGAAACCACTCACCACTGAACTGAACACATATGTGTACCTTGCATCTTCCTGTGATCACAAAGAATTAAAATTAAACCATACAAAAAAATATGTTGAAACTTAGAAGTATAGATAAACATATACGACACACGGAACCAACTGCAGGATCTCTTAAATCACCATCCTCAACCCGATAATATGGAATCAGATCAGATGTTGCCATTCGGCAAAGTTTCCTAGGGAAGACAAAATTCAACAAACAGACACCCCTAACCTGTAAAAAACATACCTTATAAGCGTTGCGCCGAGTAGTAAGCCAGGGTTATATAATGATTAGAACAGACTTTTCGTCCCATGGGGATCGATCCAGTACCACCGCCACCGCCACCACCACCACGGGATATCTCATGAATCTATCCGCTATAACAAGATGCGCTTAGGGGGATTAGCCCTCTTCTCTTGTGCGACACGATGAGGAGTACACCAAAGAAGAGAGAGGAGCCACCATCAAGGTTGGTGGCGTTGGCAACATAGTAGACTAGTTATGTGTTCGAGTCTTCCGTATGCGGCAAATGCTTTAGATCATGCGCATATATATAGGCGCACACAGAACCAACTGATCTAAGTACTAGGCCAGTGTAACCTATATTGGGCCGCATATAAAAGTTTACGGCGTGGATCGATGCGTATCATTTAATTAGATGCTGGGGCGCATCCTTGTACGTCTATTTTTTTAATTTTTATAATTTTGTCGAATACTATATTGGAAAGCAATGGTCGAAAACCATCATAGAGGACAAATATGGTTGCCCTTTTGTGGAGAGAACACCATGTTATATAGTTCTTTTCATGCATAGTCTTACCTTTTGGTGATCAATTATCAATCATATAACTCTATTGAATTTTGGTAAAAAAAACAACTTTATTTGAATTTCAATCATGTTACTAAAACAAAGAAAAATATAGCTCTATGCTTAAAAAAATATCAATGCAATAGACCAATAGTACAGGCTACAGGGCATTTGTGTCATTTTGCAAGAAGGCATATTAATTAAATTAAATCAAACACTATATAAATGCATTATTTTATTCCTCAACAGTTTGATGTTAGCGCATTTGTGTCATTTTGCAAGAAGGCATATTAATTAAATTAAATCAAACACTATATAAATGCATTATTTTATTCCTCAACAGTTTGATGTTAGCCATAAATTCTTGAGCCTGTATCTTCATATAGCCATACGTTTCATTCATTACTGAGTAGATATATTCATCCACCCCTTTGAAAACCCAAGCAAAAACCGTGTTTCATCGAAAAAAACCAAAACAAAATTACTCCAGTAGGAGCAAAAAAAAAAACCGTTTTGTCCTTTTCTGTTACTTTTTTTAGAAGGGTATAACTCACACGCTAGGAATGAGATTGGGCCTCAGTGTACGGAAAACATACAGCCCCACTGAACGTGCACGCGTGTGAGTCCCGGGGAAACGGGGAAAAACCCTTTTCTGTTACTAGGTGGAATGAATGATCGCTAGAGTAAGAGCGCCCAACCGTTGACTCGGCCCGGCCCAGTATACCCCCCAATAAGGCCTTGTGAGGCCCCAATCCGAAGCGGATTGGATTACGTGCGGCCCACGCGATCTCTCGGCCCATCAAGCACTCCACCTCTCACCACCGCAAGTCCGTAACCAACTGGAGCTCCTCCTCGTCGTCGTCATCGTCCTCCTCTCCGGCTCGATCTCCCACCGCGGCGGCGACTCCAGATCGGCGGCGAAGCCCAGGATCTCCGGCGAGGGCAGGAGAATGTCGAGATAAAGGTGGAGTAGTCGAGTATCGCGTAAAAGAAAGAGAAATCTCTCCCCGTCTCGTTGTCTCCTCCGCTCCTCGCGCCGCCGCCAAGACGAGTCGCGGGGGAGGGGCGGCGATCGAGCAGAGCAGGGGAGGGGAGGGGATCCTGGTGAGTATCCATCCGCATCCTCTTTCTGATTCATCTCTCTCTCCCACCCCACCGGGACTACTTATGTCTGGAATTTTGCTTGCGTTCGTTAACCCTAGTAGCTTCTCTTCTAGATCTGGAAGAAGGAGCTCTTCTCCTCCTCCTTAATTTGAGAGCCCTAAACCTCTCTTAATACAACTAGTAGTAACAGTTTGGGGGTTCAATTCAACTGAACCCCCATGTCCCAAGTTGGATCCGCCCCTGTTGCTATTAGGGTTACGGAGTTGGCAAAGATAATATGGTGGCATATGTTTGCGCTAGAGTCGAATCCCTTTCGCAATGTGCACTAGCATCGAACTCCATGACCAGGAGCAAGAACCAAGTCATTATCTTGAATGGGGATAATATCTTACATTCTGAAAAAAATAGTTTGTGTGTTTGCACACTCTGATAATTAGATTTGCTTGAGGAGCACCTTAAGTAGTAGTATTCCACATAGTGCTAAGTGCTGATCTATCCTATTGAATTGCCTGCTATATTGTTTTGAGAATGAATTATATGTTTATGATTATGCTTTAGTAAAATTTCTCACTTGAGTTGCATTGTTCAGGGAGGAGTGACCGGAGGGAATGCAAGACCCAAGAGGTATGCCACGAGATGAATTCGCAACCCCGAAGACGCACAAGAGAAAGGTCGTTTCCCGCCCCTTGCCTCCCAGCCAAATAAAAGCTGAACCTGAGCTGCTGCGGAGGGAGGTTCCACTCACATCCGGCAAGACCAAGAAAGCCCCTAAGATAACCTTCAAGAATGAACCTCGCCATTCGGCTCCGCAATCTGATTGGGGAACCCCCGATTCGGTGCCAGAGTTCGGTCCAGCTGATGAATACAGAGCGTTACGGAAGAAGTACCTGCTGCTGGAGGATGAGAACGGTGAGCTGGACAAGCAATTGAGCCAGGCTGAAGAGGAAGCCAGCGTTCTCGAGGATGAAAAGTTTGCGCTGCTGGATCAGCTTGTTGTGTTGGAAGGCCTTGTGGATCCTTCACAGATGCAGCCACCGAGAAGGCTGTGAGATTCTATGCGTGTTCGTTGCCTGTTCATAGTCCAATTAAGTTACCTGTTACTGCTTCCTGCTAGATATGTAACCAATTGTAATGGAAGAGCAAAGACATATTATATCGTTTATTATGGAAGTTCGAACATTTAGAGCACTTGTTTGGAGTTCTTTTTGTGCAATATGAAAGAGTGCTATCAGTTTAACTGAAATTTAATCGTGGCAAAACAGAAAGTTCAGCAAGCATGAAGCTTTGCGCCTTTGCCTCAAGTTTGAGTTATGCTTGTAAGAACTACGCAACTGGTCTTGGGGAAAAAAGCTGAACAATTTGTGTTTCATGTGATTTAAGAAACTAAATCTGTTCATGTGAAGATCAACTGATCATCACAAACTTCTGCGTAATGTTTGCACAAACACATATACTCCAGCATTAACATAAAAAAAACAAAACTCATTCATCACGGCGAATTGACGGGCCACAATTTTAACAGTATGATTTCTCAAAAATCTTTCTACAACAGCATTGTTTAGATAACCTTTTCTAACCAAATTATTAATTAACTTCATAATCTACAGTATATTGAATTAATCTATGAATTTATCGGCTAATTAGCTGACAAGCTGAACAGGGCTGAGACTGAATTTCTTCATAGTGACTCTGCCGTGTGAGTGCTGACGCAATCAAGATCCAACAATTTTAGGCCCACATAAACTTTCCAAGCCCAACTCATGAAAAGCCCAATTCTTTTTCACCTTATATAAACCCGAGCAGCAGCAGCATCCGCCTCAGCTCAACGGTCAAAAATCTCTTCCAATTTGAATATCTCTCCTCCCGAACGGTCGGCTCCGGAGCGGCGCCCGGACGAACACATGGCGGCGGCGATGGCGACGACGGCGGCGGCGGCGGCGGAAGAGGAGGTGGTGGCGCTCGACAAGGAGACTCTGATGCTGATGGGGTGCGGCGACGCCCCGCCGGCTGCGCCGTGCGCGGAGTGGGAGACGTTCAAGGAGAACGTGCGGCCGCTGAAGCGCGGCCGCAACGTGGGCCTCCTCAACCGCGCCCTCAAGGCGCACGCCGACCCCGCCCAGCGCGCCGCCCTCCTCGCCGCCCGGAGGTACCGCCGCCGCTCCCGTCACCCGCGTCTCTCGGTTCTTGGGTTTGGTTTGCTCTGGATTTCTTGATTTGGGGGCGGGTCTCTGGTAATCTTTTTTTTTCGTCCTACGTTTGATTGATCTACTGATTCAGGAAAATGATCGAGGCAATCGACGAATACAGCGGCGAGGATCCGCTCCAACCATGGATAGAGTAAGCAATTTCCCCTTTGTTTCATTGATTCGTATACTAGTAGTAGTAGGTTGAGCCGAAAGATTTGCCATGTCGGCGATTTCTCTGCGGTTTCCGCAAGCTTGCTGCTCATGGCATGCCTTTGTCTGCTTAATCCACACGCAGCTGCATCAAATGGGTTCAGGAGTCGTTTCCGACAGGCGGGGATTGCTCCGGGTTGGTGGTGATCTACGAGCAGTGCGTGCGTGCCTTCTGGCACGACGACCGCTACAAGGACGATCTCCGCTACCTCAAAGTGTGGCTGGAATATGTGAGTTTCATGAATTCAGGATTGGTTCTGAGGTGGATTGGTTGGATTGGATTGGATTGGTTTGGTTTCCTTTTGACATCCAGTTTGGCTTGATCTTAATCTGTATGCAGGCGGGGAATTGTGCTGATTCCGAGGTGATATTCAGGTTCCTGGAGGCCAACCAGATTGGTCAGAGCCATACCAATTACTACTTGTCCTATGCGTCGGTAATGGAGTCCAAGAACAAGCTAAAGAAAGCTAATGAGATTTTTAACCTTGGTATTGCCAGGTGAGAATTTTATGGGGGATTGGTAGTTTAGTTTCTTCAGATATGTGAAAGGTTGCGGATTTTCTGCAGTGCTAGTCTGCTAGTAGATTATTATATAGTGATAATAGATAAGTTCCTTCTAAATTTCCATATAGCCTTTGACAAAGAATTCCTGTTCTAGATTTGAAGTCTGTTTTCTTCGGATTTTTAGTCAACAAACATATAGTCTTACATATCCCCATTTACTGTTTTAGTTCTATGAATTATAGTAACTAAAATGCATTAAACTAATTTGGAGTAAGCTTATGAACCGTTGTAGCTGAAAACTTTTACCTTCTCTATTTGTTTTTGGAGGGATATGACTTTTCTTGCCACTCTACCTATACCTTAATACCTAAAGCATACGATTTATGCATTTGTTTGACTGCAAGGTGTATAGTCTTCCATATTCCCACTCACCATTTTAGCTCTATGTATTATAACTAAAATGCATTAAACTGATTGTGGAGTAAGCTTATGAACTGTTCTAGATTAAAACATGTATTCCTGACTTCTCTATTTTTTGTTGGAGGGATATGATATAATTTCTCAATTTTCTGCTCTACCTACACCTTAATACCTAAAGCATACTATTTATGAATTTTGTTTGATGGAATGGTGCATATTAAACCGTAAAATTCTTTGGCTTTTTTTTTTTTTTTTTTTTGGTCAGGAAAGCAAAGCCTGTGGAGAAGTTGGAAACTACATACAGGGCATTTCTTCAGAGATCATCCAAAAAGAAGGCACATCCTGAGGTGTACATAGGCTGATTTAGTACCCTATTTTTAATCTATATTCCACTGCCCACTGAATGAATTCTATTATCTGTTGAAACAGGATGACACAACTACTGATGATCATCCAGTACGCAACTTTGGGACTGTCTTGAACCGTGGTGAAATCAGTAAGTTTGCTGTGATGGTATGATTAACATCAATTTCAAGTGCCTGGCTGGGTGAACTAATGTTGCATTTTGATGTGGCAGGAGGCCAGCATGCAGAAAACTCTCACCTGGTGAAACCTAGGGCCACTCTGCAAAGGTTATTACTTGTTATACGCATGCAATCAGTATAAAGAAATCTAGATGAACCTGGAATTTTTTTACTGGTGTTGATACTGTTGCAAATTTGCAGAGTTGATGTCAATAGGCCACTTGCAGTTTACACAGATGAGAATTCGTTACCTAGTCATGGCCTTGCTAGAACCAGGAGCAACAACACGGCCTGGCAGACCCTTGGATCACAAGCAGATCGGAACAAAGAAAATAACATGAGGCCTGCTAAATGGACATCACACAAGGTTTTTTTTTTTCTCCCCTAAGCCACTAGAATTCTTCAAAAGGTCCCTTTTTGCGACATGTCTCGAGGTTTATCGGTTCAGTAATGATCAATGAACTGATGATAGTATTGCACTGAACAACAGATTCCTCAGAAGGTTGGATCGAGGGCAGCAGTTCAGCCGACTCGTGTAAGCTCCATTGAAGTCTTCGTAGATGACGAATGCGCCGAGTATGCTACTGTGCCCTTAAGTTAACAGTTTTGAATAGTTCTTTAAAAAGAGTAACTGTAAAAACGTATAATTTTTATATACCTTCCTTTGATTATTTCAGGGAACCAGTTCCCCAAGTGCCAAAGAGTACAAAACCATCTATTCTGAAGCTTAGGCAAGCAACAAGCAGAAACCTCAAGCAGTAAGAATAGTTCAGCTTATATTATGTTTCCAGAGGTTCTGTTCCTTTCTCATTTTTTTTTAATGTACACTTGCTTTTTTTCTAACAGGGAAACTGAACTGCTTATGGAGAATCCTCTGCGGAATTTCCCTCTAACCAGCCTTAGATAATCAATATTTATGTGGTGTAATGCTGTATTTCGATCTTCTTTTACCAATTTATTGTTTGAGTGTTTGTGACATTATGCCGAAATAAGCTTTAGCCTCTAAAGCTTAGGCAGGCAAAGAGCCTTTTTAGGCTATCCATGAGTGTTGTAATATTGCACAATAATTTAATTGATAAATCCTCGACGAGGGTTGGGGGTGCTTAATTTGGTTGGATGCTGATAAACATAAGTGATGCTAATTTTTAATGGTGCTCTGTTTTTTTTTCTTTTTTGGGCTGAACAAACTGAGGCTGGAATTGAGTAAACCTTCCGGGAAATTATTTCCTTTCAAATAAAAATCATAATGCATTAGGTTCTCCAAATAATTCACTATAACCCCATCAGGTCACAAACACCAAAACGTGATTGAAAACTGTCATGCAAGTGGATCCATGACAGTATATACACAAGATCAGGTGTGACAACTTGTTTGCAGACACAGACATGGCAAAAAACATGTTTGCCATGGATAGATCTCCAATGCTATTTTTTTTTTTCTCAGGTCTTATCAAAGGTCCCCATTGCCAGCATAAATTACGGAACTTTAAGGCTGTGTTCGGAATCGGACATTCCCAGCGTGTAAGTACGAAAAACGGAGCGGAAATGAGAAGAGAAGATTAGATATGAGCCAAAGCAGGGAAAAAAAAGTGAGAGTAGATGAAATATTACTCCACTTGATCTAATCCAGCATAGCAAAAATGATCACCTCCCAGAACCTCAAAAGTTGATGACCCTATTGGCTAATAGCACTCACAACTTCAAGCTGCAAGCTGAGAGTATAGTAGTGACAACACACTGGGTGGTAATAAGTGAGAGAGAGAGAAAAAAAAATGAGGTTTTGATTATTTGATATCCTGGCCCACTGTCACACACTTGGATGGTCCCATATGTTATTGTCACATGTGTTAATATAATCAAAGTGATAACGGATAAAGCATCAAATCATCAAAGTTTACAACAATAAATATCATATTGCCCGTACGTTGCAATGGGATTTGAATTAAAGAAAATTATCGCTAACCCATTATTACTATCATTTTATGCATATATTTGTTACCAACATGTAGGCCCTTTAGCTTCACATTATCCATTTTCTTCTACTAGTCACAGGCCCCATGCGTTGCAAAGGGATGAGATATCAACATGGTTCTATTTTTTCCTCTTACAATAAGGGTTTGTTTAGTTTGTTGCCAAAATTAACCTTACCAAAATTCACAAGATTTGGCGGAAATTTGATTTGCACCTGTAAATCACAAATTTCTAGCTAATTCACTTAATTGCTAAAATAAACCTTACCAAACATTTGCCATTGCCAAGTTTTAGTAAGATAACAAACTTAACATTATTTTACCATTGCAACCTTACCAAACTCTACCAAAATTGGGCAATTGTAGAACATTCCACTCACAAAACCATACCAAAATTTGGTAAGGTACCAAACTAAACAACATCTTACCAAAATATTAGCCACAAATGGTAAGGTTTGTTTTGGTTAGGTGCGCATTTGCTTGTGTGGTAATTTTATCTTCTTATCGAAGAGTTAATTACGTGCTGAGGAACCCTCTTGTGGCTGCAGTTGAAGCCAATCAACAACTCTACAAGGCGACCATACTATACTATGGATGGATTCCGAGAGTGAACCAGACAAATGAAGAACAACCAGCTGCCAGTCCAAACACACAAGATTCATAAGATTCATGTTATCTAGATCCGCTTTAATTTGCTTTCGAATAATTAAGAGGAAAGCGTTCGATCAAGTACATGGGATACGAAACCACTTAATTAACTAGCGAGTTCTCAATATATCATATTCCTTACATTTATATTCTTTAAGTGTGTTCTTTGCTGTTGCAAAAAAAAAAAAACAAATTCTAGTTATGAACCTGAATATTAACTTGGGTATGTCAAAGTTTGTAGTTAGAGATGGAGTGAATACATAATAACAATCCATTTTCCTCACATGTATATTTTATTTTCATAAAGAAAGCTGCCCTATGTATGTGCTTATTCGTTTGTATGATTAGAATAGCGTAAAAAGCTTTGGAAAAAAAAAAGCGAAAGCTGGTGTTCTTTACTTAGTACTCTCTCAATCGGAGAAAAAAAATCAAATTCTAGTTATGAACCTGAATATTAACTCGGGTATGTCAAATGTTTGTAGTTAGAGATGGAGTGAATCCATAATAACAATCCATTTTCTTCATATGTATATTTTATTTTTGTAAAGAAAGCGGTCCTATGTATGTGCTTATTCCTTTGTATGATTAGAATAGCGTAAAAAGTTGTGAGGAAAAAAAGCGAAAGGATGAAAAACAAAAACAATTCCGTTGCCGGGACTCGAACCCGGGTCTCTCGGGTGAGAGCCGAGTATCCTAACCAGCTAGACTACAACGGATTCTGCTCAGTCAGGGCTTCATTATATGAGTAATTTTAGTTGACCGAAAACACACAAAAATCAGGATTTGTTAGTTTATTGCTAAGTGTGTGGTGATTGGGTATACTACTACGGTAAATTCCCTCGCTTTTTTTTTTCTGGTAAGGAAAGCAAACCTAGGGTTAAAATGCAAAAAGGCTATTATTTTTTACCCACTAACATTTTTTTTAGATAATGGTTTTACCCACTAACATGTAATCGATATATAAAAAAAAATAGAAATCTATATGAACCTGGAGGTTCTTGACTGTGGTGATACTGATGCAAAAATTCTAGAATTGATGTTGAAATTTATATAAACACCTGGCATATATACCCTTGGAACACAAGCATATCGGAAGAAAGTTACTAAGTGAGGCCTCCTAAATGGACATCACTTGAGATTTTTTTTTCGTTCAAGGACTTGTTAATGATTTTGAATAGTTTTTTTTTAAAAAAATAAACTCTCTCCGTTTCAGATTATAGTGAAACTGTTTCAAGTTTAACTAAGTTTGTAGAAAAAAAGAGTAACATTTTTAACCCAAGAGAAATATATTATGAAAATATATTTAACTATAGATTTAATGGAACTAATTTGGTGTTATAGATATTACCATATTTATCTACAAATTTAGTTAAAATTGAAGTGTTTTGACTTTGACCAAAATTAAAATTACTTATAGTCTGAAACGGAGGGAGCACGACTTTCAATATACCTTCCTTTTTCGTTAATTTTAGGGAACCAGCTCCCCAAGTGCCAAAGAGTTCAAAACCATCTATCCTAAAGCTTAGGAAAGCAACACGCAGAAACCCCATGCAGTAAGAATACTTTAACTTATTATGTTACCACAGGTTCTGTTTCTTTGTCAGTTTTTTTTTAATCACACTTTTTTTTTTGAACAGGGAAGCTGAACTGCTAATGGAAAATCCGCTGCACAACTTCCCTTTTAAGCAGCCTTTGTTAAGCAGTATTCATATGGTGCAATGCTGCATTTCTTTTACTGACTTGTTTGAATGATGCGACATTTTGCCAAAATAAGCTTTAAACCTCTAAAGCTTAGACAAGAAGCAGAGCCTTTTTAGGCTTTGCTTTGAGAGTTTGAATGTTGTAATCTTGTACTCTGGTTTGACTATAACTCCTCGATGTGGATTGCGGTGACCTTCGGTATTATCAAAAAGCAATAAGAAGTTCTTAATTTGGTTGCATATGCTCATGTTAGTGGTGATCTGATCATTTGCTAAATTTTAGTGGAGCTATGGTTTTTTTTTCTTTTCCTGAATCGACATACAAACAAACTAAACTTGGAATTGAATAATCCTAAAAGTATTTTGTTTCAAATAAATAATCATAAATGAAATAGATTCTCCAAATAATTCACACTGTTTTTTTTAAATATTAATCCCATCAGGTCACAAACACCAAAACGTGATTGAAAACTGTCATGCAAGTGGATCCAATGACAGAATGCCCAAGATCACGTATTTTAGTTACAACCTTGTTTTGCCGACATGGCGAAAACATGTTTGCCATGGAACTAAAAATGCTTAAATTTTGTTCATGTCTCATCAAGGTCCCCATTGCCAGCATAAAGTGCAGGACATGACGAAATCACATAGCAATAGTTGCCATTTTTCAGATTCAATTTCCAGAAGGATAGTGATGCAACAGAGGTGTGAGGCTGAGAGTGATCAGACAAAGTCTCAACCTCACAAAACAAAGGCACAAAAATGTTCAGAATTCCCAACTCACAAGTACAAGGTTGGTAAACATCTGAGCAAAATCATATTGTTGAGCTCTTAATCCTCACTATTGTAATCTTCATTTTGTCGAATTAACAATGCGCGAAACCATTAGGGGCACGCAGATTTAACATCGTCTGATAGACAACTCCATCCACAAAACCTGAATGTCCAAATCTTCAGAGGGCAGAAGTAGCCATACTATATTACTAGTGAAGGACATCAACTATATGTCTATATATTCAACTAAGAAAAAACATTGCAAAGGGCAGGTAAGGCCATGAGAAGAGAGAAAAAAAAGAGAGAGAAATCCATCCTACACAGCATGACAACTGACAAGTGGTTTCTCCAGGTGATAATGTATTAAAGAAGCACAATGGCTGCCAGCTTGGGCCCACACCAAGTGTGTTGTGTATTTGTGTACTACCTCTAGATCACATAATTTTAATATATTTTTTTCACAAAAAAATAACTTCAGAGTGACAGGTTGCAGCTTTGCTGCTATATAAGAGGCCATCCATGGCCAAGCAGTAGACCACAGCTAGCTATCTTCTGCACATTTTCAGTTCAGTTTCAGTTTCAGGTCAGTGAAAACTGAAAAAGAGAGTGTAGCTTCTTCTTCTTCTTCTTCTCCATCATCATCTTCTTCTTCTTGCGTAATGACACATCAGGTGATCAGCATCAGCTGCCGGCCGGCGACCGGCCGCCGGGGACGGCGGGTGCGGCATGTCCGGCTGGGCTCGGTGCTCCGGCTGCGGGTGAGGCTGTTCGGCGTCGTCGGGCTGCTGCTCCGGTGCCTGGAGGAGCTCAATTGCTGCCCGAGGAGGTGGTCGCCGGCGACGGCGGCCGGTGCGGCGACCACCGTGATGAGGGCACAGCGGCTGAGCCAGGACTGCCGGCGCCGGCGGCTGGCGGCGCCGGCGGAGGCCGGCGGCGAGAGCTCTTTCCAGGCGGAGGCCATTGCCGACTGCTTGGAGTTCATCAAGAGATCATACCTGCAGCCTACTACAGCATCAGCTTGCTAGTGAATTTTCATCGATTAATTAGTGGATCAACTAATATTGACGTGCAATCCTTTTGCGCGTTCGCAAAAAATTAGTGGATCAATTAAGTTATGAAGTTCACTCATCCTGTGATGTGCAGTAGCTTAAATTAATCTGTATATCTCAGTTTTGCTAGCTTTTGTTGCGTAATGCTTTCCATCAAGAATGTACAAAAATGATGTTAATTTTGATGAATAAAATTACATAGTAATATAATTATGTTTGCTGGTAGTGATGGCCTACTGGCCATGTTGGAAAGAAAGATAGATGTCAATTTCTTGGGGGTCTTGAAAATTGCGTGTTGATGCATGGTTAGGCGGTGATTTTCAACTTAGGAATTAGGTGATGTTTTTGTCATGGATTGTGACTTCGAAGGTATCAAATATTAGTTTGACAAAAGAGTGGTTGGGCCCTTGCATGGTACAAAACAAAAGGTAGAGGATGAGGGCTTCTAGTGACATACATGATACATGTTTATCAGCATTGACCATTGTTGTTATTATATCATGGGTGATTCTTGATTGGCTATGAGGAACCCACTCCTTATTTTTATGGTGATGGGCGGTACATATACTACATCCCTCAAACTAGGGATGTCAACGAGCCGAGCTTAGGCAAACCCCAATTATTTAGGCTCGAACTTGGCACAAGTTTGAGCATTTCAATCTCGAAACTCGATTGGGATGGATTTGAGCTCAGCTCAGCTAAAGCTTGATCAGGCTCGAGCTCAGATTGTACGTCACCGTGTATCTAGGACCATAATTTCTGAGGTTATATAAAATTTACTTTAAGAAGTTGTAATTTTATTGCATTAACAAATAATGAGGGATAAGAAGAATATTTGATACACCTCATATTGTTTTATCATTTGGATACCTGCTAGTCTACTGGATTTTTCATAATTTGGTCCTTCTAAAAAAACTTATTTTGTAAATAGACCTTTAAAAAAACTTATTCTAGAAATGGTCCTTTTTGAGTACCATTGGCACCGTGGTCTAACGGGGAAGGAAAAAAAAATAAAAAAAAAGTTGCACATCTCTCTTCTACAGTAGAGAGGAAAGGAAAAAAAGAGGGGTGGGGGGGGCAGAGACATTGGCGCGCTCCCCCTGCCACGTCAGCGCCGACTAGGGATGGCAATTTTGCCCGTGGGTTCGGGTATCTGTGGATACCCGACCCAATGGGTACGGGCGTGGGTGTGATTTTTTATCTATGGGCACGCCCGCCCGAGACCCGAAGACATCGTGGGTAACGGCTGGATTTCATTTTTTACGTGTGGGTAACCCACGCCCGACCTGATACATATGTATTAGCTAATTTCGACTTATCTCTTAATTCTTATACCCCTTTCTCTTGGTTCATTTGTGATACTAACTAATAATAAGTTGTAATGTAATTCAAATTATTGTTGATAACTGATAATTTGGTAAATTGTTAATTTTATTTCTCTTTGTTAAATTATATATCTTTAGAGTTATTATTTACGTGAGATTCATTGGGTACCCGCCGGACATACCCGTACCCATCGGGCATGGGTATGGGTACAGAGTTTTGCCCGCTAACCCTAGTGGGTAGGATTTGGGCGGGCAACGATGGGCATGGAGTCAAGCATGGTTTTGCTCTACCCGTGCCTGACCTGACCCGTTGCCATCCCTAACGCCGACCCTCCATAGTGGCATGGGGACGACGGCAGAGATGATTACGCTGTGCCATTGGACCACGGCGCCAATGACTCAGCGCCCTAAAAATGACCGTTTCTGGGATAAGTTTTTCTAGCAGTCTATTTGTGAAATAAGTTTATCAAGAGGACCGAATTATGAAAAATCCAGTGCTAGTCTACTAGGATATCAGTAGAAATTTGCATACATAAGCAAGCTTACGAATTAGTATTTGAGATTTAGCTCGCAAAGTTCATGAGTCTGAGCAATTTCCGTGTATAACCCTAAATTTTTTTGTATTTTGGAACGAATGTAGTAGAAAATAGTTCAACTACCACTAGGGGTAGGGATGATCATGCTTCAATGGGGCCTATAAATGATAAGTAACTTAGTAATGCTAGGCAATACGTTATCCTTGTCTAAACTAAAAATAATATGTTCTCCTTTCCTGACAAAGGGAAATAAACCAACAGATTATTTCCACACTGGTCTGTAAAACAAAGAGTTATCTGTTACCAATCAACTTTCATTTATTGATCCATTTCCACTAAGAATGACAAATACATGTTGCCTGCAGTTCGAGTATATAAATTTAAAGCGGAAAAAAAGAACAACTTGATGGACGACTTTAAAGCCTCTTTTCTGAAGAAAATACTATACAAAAGACAAGTAATACAAAGGACAAAATGCTACATGCCAAAATTTTTGTCATTCGTGAGCAAACCATTTCTTTGTAAAACCTCAGCAGACCTGGAAGTCAGAAAGACTTGTTCTAACTTCCAATATTCAGTTGCCTCTGAAGTCTGAACCCCCATCGAATTGAAATGTATGTTAGAAAAAGAATGTCAAATGAGCCTCAAAAGGCCATCTCCAGGCACCTGGGTCGATGTTAAATGATGCTGCAACAAATGGTGTACGATTAATCCCACATTTTAGTTGAAAGTTTCAACATATTAAGTTGTGAAGAACCAGAAAAAAGATTTCACCTTCAAACAGAATTCTGAAGGCGCAGGTTCCAACTGCCAGTCATTTACAGCAGTGCCAAGCCGGTACCTTTTTCTTATCTTATATTCTCATGTAACCACTATCAATAAGCTATACCTTATGAAATTGGAATGGAAAAATTGTACAACCGCTGAACAAATGATATATATACTATGTTGATATTATAGGGCCTATCGATGACTGGAATATATCATACAGTGCAAGCTGAACTTCTCCAGAGCTATGCTCACAGCGAATGAGGTTAGTTAATAAGGGGAAAAACAGGGGCAGGTTTCTCCTAAAGCAGTCCCTCTCTAGGCCACCCAATAACTGCATCACATGAAGGACCAATGAAGTTCTAGCAGACAGTTCCTCCTTCTTAGCAGTGCCCAAAGGCAGTTTCCAGCGTAATGCTGGATCTCTACCAGATGAATCGTTAGATCGTTCACGCCCTGCACATTTGAGATACTTCCGTAGTATTTTCTCAGAAACAAGCATAATATGTGACTCAATTTTCATATCTTCTGAGATTGATGGGTGGTCATGAACCAAAGCTTGCAGAAGTTTGAGATAGCTCTGGTAAGACTCATTCTCGAAATGAATGACTGCTGGCTCAGACACCTCCAAAAGGGAACATGCTTTATGGAATTTCATGAGCAAGGTAGATTCGGAGCTCACTTCACTTGCATGTGACGCAATGGCTGATAGTGTCTCTAAAATTATTCCCATATGCTCAGCATAAAAAGACCACCTGTGTGTCTCATACAATTTAACTATGCCCTGAAAAGAAACCAGTGGTGAGTTTGATCTTAGAACAATTGTTGGCATGTAGAACATGTGGGAAGACTATTTTTTATTTGTTATATTACTGTTTTAGTTGGATAGCCAAAGGAAAGTATAGTATTAAATTAAATCTAGGGCATGTTACATAAGGGAATTATTGACAGAAGTAACAAAAACTGTAAGTACCTGAACAACTAAGAGCTGCTGCGCCATATGATTCTTCAATTTAATAATAGCGTATGATGTTGTTTCCATATTAGCTTCCTCTTCATCATCATTGTATATGTCATTATCTGAATATCGTTCAACTTCAGGATAAGATTCATTTCTATCTGGAATTTCTATATCTTGCATCATCCTAACTATCTTGTCAAACACGACAAATGTTTGCATTGCTGAGTCTTTAAAACATAACAAGATCTCTTTCCATTCCTCCTTGGAGAGTCTGCTTTCAAGTCCTTCTGTTAAACGCTGAAAAACAGATAAACCTGTGCTAGCAGACTGTTTATAAGGACTTCTGATAAAGTTTGTGACAACAGAAGTAACTCTAGAAAGTTCTGTCCGCATCTCATCAAAAAAGGTAATGTACAAATCCACTAAACACTTGACTGCTACTGTTTTAGTTTCAGAATTCCAAGAGTCATCCTCAGTTAGATTAATGTGCCCATTTGGTGTAGAGCTACCAGTGCTAAATAGAGGATAAACAACAGATTCAAAGATATTTCTCCAAAAGGACTGCGAGAAGAGGTGCCCATGATCCTTCAAAATGTCAAAGAGTACCTCTACTGCACCTTTTCTGATTGTTGGTCTTGTGTCAGTTGTCAACCTAGCTAGACCTGAAGGCATAAAGCAATAACTATGTTACAAGCGCAAAGCACTTCAAAATCGACTAACGCAGAAAGACCAATCTAGTTTTGTGACAGAAAAAATAACTCACCGGCAAGCAGAGGAACCCAGAAATAAACATGATCGTCCTTGTGCAGAGTGGCATTCCCATCAGAAACATCTAAGTTATTTGACTGGTGATCTGTATCCTTTTCATGACAAACAAATCCTTCCTCGGCAAGTTTAACAGCACAGAACCGAAGAAATGCAATAGCATTGAGACTGGCATCACTGCTAAATTTACTGCTCGTGAATGTAATAAGACATTTAACACAATCAGTAAATGTTGTGGTTTCAGTCTCAGTTATGTATGGAAAATAGTCCCGAACAATCTTTTCCATGGTTTCAAATGCCAACAGCACAATACTTTTTCGATCATCAGCAGCAGCAGCAGTAAAAACCTGTATTAAGATAAAATATCATAAATTGAGTGGCAATGCAGGGATGTTCCTCTAGTTATTTCTTCAGAACCACTCCCTCCGGATTGATAATACTTGTCGTTTTGGACAAGTGCACGGTCTCCAAAAAGTAACTTTGGCAACTATTCTATTATAATATATATATAGGAATATCAACAAATATATGATTTTACTGAAGTACTTTTTAAGACTAATCTACACATATGGTTTCCATATTTTTAAGATAAATATTTTAGAAATTATTTATAGTCAAAGATTTTAAAGTTTGACTTTTCCCTATTCAAAACGACTAATATTATCAGCCTGGAGAGAGTAGTTCCCAATTGTGCCCAGGGAATTATGAAAAATTAAAATTAACCATAGAACACCATACATACCGTAAAAACACTTTTCCATCCGGATTTTATATTGTTAACACGACTCAAAACCATTTGGGAGATGCAACGAACAACAAGTTCCCGTACTTCCGAAGCATTGCTCTTCTGCATAACAACTGCAAAAGGTCGCAGGAATTCATTCTGAAAATTGTAATTTGCCAGTTCCTCTCTTTCCAGAAACTTCATCGCTAGTTGCCTCAAAGAGTCCATAACAAATATTGCAACTGAGAGATTTTCTGACGATCCCACAGACACAAAGAAGTCTGATAAAACTTTCCAAATATGAGACCACACCAGACGTATGCGGTTCATATTGTAATGCCTGCACAAACAAAACTTTGAGTTAGATCCAGGTATAAATTAATATAGTAGCTGCTTGCTATGACATTTGCTAGAACTATGTTCTTGGACTAGATTTTGCTAAAGACTTACGCAATCTCCACAATCTTTGTTAGGCAGAAGATGCGAGGTTCTGTAGGTGAGTGCAACTCTGTCATCGAAACTTTACAAAGAGCTTTCACAAAAGCAACAATGGCATCACTATTTAATCTCTGGCTATGAGCAAATATATGATTTAATTCAAAAATGCCAATCTGGTCTAACAAATTTATGTTTGATATGAAGCTATTTATCTGTTCAGGAGTAACCAATGGTGAGGCATTATTTTTAGCTGTTGTGCTGTCGTAAGAACCCCCTCTGACGGCAGCCATTACAGCTGGATTCTGAAGAGCATTAGTTCGCTTCGAAGCTGTAGTGCTACTTGACTTCTGTGTTTTATCTTCTGACTCAACCAGAGGCACTGTCAAAAATGAAGCATCAGTAGGTGCCCCCTCTCCAAGGAGATGTAGATGCTCAAACCGTGAAAGACATGTTAGTACATGCTCCCAGGAATCCTGCAAATAGTCACCATCTTCAATTGCGATGGATATTATAGCCTGTAAAAAGACATTAAGAAAACACACATCATTACTTGTTCTAATATTGACGAATAGGACTATGTCTAACAAATAATAGATATATATATTAGTCGATATGGTTTTGACAAAAAATAGAATCAAGTATTTTAATCCAGTACAAGTGTAAATGCTTTGAATAGTTCATGCTCTAATGTACTGTGAAGCCATCTAAGTGTCCTCACCATAAATAGACCAAGGGACCATATAAGCTTGGGAATTTTGTCTACATAATATCAATAGGAAAATGCAATAGTATGTGTGCATTTGCATTTAAATCATGAGAATCATTTTTTATTTCAAGAAAACAAAAGAGAACCAAGTTTGGCTTTTCTAAGTTCCTACCTTCACAGCATCCACATTCTTTTGTTTCATGTCCGCAGCACAATGGAGGTAAGTGAATTTGGCAACAGATGTCACAAAGGCATCTCGCTGTGTCTGCATACACATTACAGCGGTTACATGCACTGCAGATCTGAATCCTTGCAAACACTGTGATGTGGCAGCCTTATCATCACTTTGGTCAAGTGTCACACTGAATGCAGCCATCATAGGGGCCCAACAAACCTCCATCATGAATCTTAAAATGGTAGAATCAGTAATAACATGAAATATAGATCTGCGAATACAAGAGCTTTAATTATTATAAAGTGTTAGCTGACGCAAGTTATTTGTCTATGAGTAACTCTCTCTTACTCTGATTTCCCACTTTTTGCTTTGAATTTCTCCTGGATGTTCTTAATGAGTAAGTCGTTTGCTCCAAGTGCCTTGTCTTCAGCCTGTTTCCAGTTTACAAGGTTGATAATGTTATCCAAGCCTAAGAGCTTAATTACACTACTAGGCTGCTTGCTTTGTGGAACTGACGAATCAGCACTCATTTTTATCTCATTTTTGACAATTTGATCATACAATGTACTCAGATAATGTTCAGGCAAATCCTTCCCATCATCAATTCCTCGGTTATTGCGAATGAAATCAGACTTCGACATCTGCGTAACGAAAATCCATTTAATGATCAAAACTTCTGTTATTGACATATAACAGAGGGGATCAGTGATATAGCTAACCTTATCTTTGACCATCGTATTATGAGCATCAGTATTGAGCATAATTACAGAATAAGCAAGAACATATGCAGTATCTGCACTGGTAAAAGAATTTGGATTGCATTTGCAGTATCGTTCAGCAAACTTTTCCATGATTCGATCAATTTTTTGCGCTTCTCCAGGCAACCTGAAACCTCGCAAGTAATACCTAATGGCTTCACCAAAGTCCATACCTTCGAAGTTCAGTGCATCTGCATATGCATGCATTACTTTGATAGGGAATTCATCTCTTTCACCCAAATAGTCCCCGATCATTGTTGCGTTTAAACCAGCAGTATCTCTCAAGAAAGAAGCAACATCTTCTGGGGAATGACCTATTTTCTTGCTTTTAATGAGAAAATCAATACCCTTGGAAGGCTTCCTGTTAAACAAGGAAATTCCTTTCTGCAGAAGGAATTTTGCAGTTCAGTAAACCAAATGTTAACCCTTTATAAAATGTCTAACATTGGAGTTAATTTAAATAGAAAGCATGCAAATATTAACATACCTGAAGTTCTATTTTATAAGTACGACGCTGCTCAAGTGAGGAAGCGTCAGATAGGTCTGGGTTACCAGAGTCTGTTTGCAGTTCATAATCAACAGCACCCCCATCTTCTCCAACAAGGATGTTAGGAATGTCTATCGAATTTAAAGATATTTCAGAAGGTTTGGGTGAAAATTCACCAATTTTCAGCTGTTGGTCCATCCATGAACCCATTGATTTTATTATGGTTGCAAGACACTTGACTGACTCAATCCGAAATGTCTGGTCTTGTGCAGGGGTTAATGTTGTTGCAGATCCAGGAGGAACCCCTAGAGCAGTCTTTAAAAGCCCATTGACAATCCTGCAAAGATCTGTTGGAATTAAAGGGTTGTTTTAACTATGATGAAGAGAGAGTGAACTTAATTTTTGCAGAACTGTAATCAGTTCAATGCATCGATTCTCATGCAGCACTTACAGGCCACTAAATAGATGCATACCTGCTGCTAATAATCTGTGACAACAAAACTTAAGGTTGCCATTCATCAAGAACAAAACTACATACCTTTCAAAGATATTTGGTGCATCAACATCACAATCATAGTTCACAAAGACATCAATAATAACCTGGGAGTCTTTACAGATCTTCTCCAAAAGGTTTAGAACAGTCATTTTCTGCAGAAAGCTAGGTTGATGGACATTCTCAAGAACCCTCAGAACAAGCATGGGAAAAAATATTCCAATTTCCTCTTTCAGCCCAGATCTAAATCTTGACAGCAAACCCAAAAATATGGAGCATAACAGTTGGTAAATACTCATTGCTGACAAGGCACTGTTCTTCAACAAGGACAAACAAAGATACTGCTTGATTGCTCCAAGGTACCTGCATTGAAAAAAAAAAGAGAAAAGAACACTTCAGTATAAGAGTTTTATTACCCATTGGAGTCAGAGTAAACAGAATGCTCTTTATGGAATACCCTAAACATAAAAGGTTTTAAATTGTAACCGTATACTTGCAGGAAGCTTGGTGAACAATAATCATATTTTTCAGCATAGCAAATTAGATGGATGAGCATATTTTGAAGGAAAAAAAGAACGGAATAAAGTTCAGTCACTCCTAATGTTATAAATAAAATATAGTGATGCTTGTGCCCTCTCCTGGCCATCATGTTACATCTGGAGCTCATAAATCAACACTTCATGTTTTTATTCCCTTTCCAGTGTATTGTTAGCTCATTAATTATTTTCTTTTTTTAGTTAGTGAAGAGACTTAAACAAATTAAGAGAACAACATACAAATGCAGATTATCATCAGGACATCATTTGAAACATTTTAAAAGAACCAATGGCAATTCAAATACAGAATAGTAGGTCACGTAAACATGTATCTACCACCATAGATTAAACTCTGCACTTTTTTCCCTAGAAAAATTTTCATCCATCATAATACATTAAAAAAATATAGCCAAAATGTTGACACATCCAAGCAGATAATAGTAAAGCGTGCCTGGATTGTGAAAATAATGTATTAGTATCAGAAAAATGTGTGTCCATAATTTCTGAGTTACTACTAGGCAAACATGAAGCCTCCATATCAATTACTATACTGAACATTTTATGCCTTCCTTCCCTTAGTCATTTAAGCCATCTGCATTCTTCTAAATCACTGCAACAACAATATTTATATAGATAGGCAACACAGCAAGTTGAGCTGTTAAAATGCACAGAAGTAAGACAATAATGAGTATCATATCATACTTTTCATTCGTTCTCCAGAATGCCCCAGCATTGTCGATAACCATCTTGAGCAACTCAAGAGACAACACCTTCCCGCGCAGCAGGACCTGATCTTCGGGATTATCCGGCGTCGAGAACTTCATGGACAGCTTGCACAGGTTCTTGAACAGTGTCAACCCATCCTCCCTGATCTTGCTCATGACAACATCCTCCTTCCCATCCGTCTCGGCCGGCTCAACCGGGGACCCCGGCTCAGGGACATCGCTTCCCTCCATCGTCTCGTTTATGAAGCTCTGCGCCGCATGGACAATGCTGGAGTCATTCAGGTTGCGGTCAGACATGTCCATCATGTCGGTGATCGACACCGTACGCACGCGCACATCCATGGAGTCCACCTCCACGCGCGCGAACACGATCACCAGCACCTGCGCCAGCGCCAGCTTAGCGCAGAGCTGGTTGGCGCCGCTGCTGCTACTGAGGTATATGTTGTAGCAGGTCTTGAGCATCTGGCCGAGCCCTTCCCCGCGGATGGCGACGGAGGGGCACCGCGCGGCGGCCACGAGGACGCGGAGGGTGGAGAGCTCCATGGCGTCGTCGGCGAGCGCGCCGCAGGAGAGCACGGCGGCGAGCAGCTTGGAGGACGGGGAGTCGTCGTCGCCGCCGCCACCGCCGAGATCACCGACGAGGAGGCGGTGGTAGAGCAGCTTGGCGACGCAGTCGAGCGCCGGGTCGGCGACCTTGGGGGACGCCGACTCGAGCGCGAGGAGGAGCGCGTGGATGCACGCGTCCGCGGCGGCCGCCGGCAACCCGAGCAGCAGCGACGGCGGCGACGGCGCCGACGCCGACGCGTACGCCGACGAGGAGAGCAGGTCGAGCGCCGCCTTGGCTGCCGCCACGAGGCCCGAGTGCTTCCGCCACGCCGCGTTCTTGATGATCCGGTCCAGCGCAGGGCCCAGCACCCGCCCCGACGGCGACGCGCCGCCGATTGCCCCCGCCGGCGAGGCCATAGTTAGCCGTCCACGCAGACTCTCACGCGCTCTACGCGGTGGTCGTCGCCGTCGCCGTCGCGGCCATTGGATCTGAGACCTCGAGACGAGGAGGAGGTGGAAGAAAATGGGAATTCGAGAGGAAGACGAGACGAGCGCGTGGGGGAGGAAGAGGAAGAGAAGTCAGAGGAAGGGTATGACTGAAATTTCAGATTCTTCCAGGGGCCTAGATGCAAAACGCCGCGACCCTTCGCGCGGGGGTGAGGCATTTTATCACTTTACCCCCCTCGGTTTCTCGGAATTCTTTCTTCTCGTCTCCATCGCTGCAGGAGGAGGAGGCGGCGGAGGACGGCGAGCGGTCAGTGGCGGAGAGGGGAGTGTTCGGGGACGCGGGGTTTGCGAGGTGGGGGGAGCTCTTGCGCCTCGGATCGTCTCACTTCCCGACGCCTCAGCCCCCGCCGCGCCGCGGATTATTGCTGTTAGGTTAAAGGTGGGGGTGAATTTTTGTTGCTGCGAGGTAGCTGTTCGACGAAATTCCGCAGCGTGGTTTCAGGGTTTGTCTCTCTTGCAGGGATTGTGGTAGCGAGAAGCGGTGGGGTTGATGGAGTGCGTGGTGCAGGGGATCATCGAGACCCAGGTTATTGTTCTTCTTTCTCACTTCGCCAGTAGACTTGTATGAGTGGTGACTGTGTGAGCGGTTGTTGAAGTGAACGGTAATTTCTTCCGAGAATGAGTGATCTGTAGCTATGCAACGATGCATTTTTGTTCATATGAAACTGATTTGTCTGTTTATGCTGTAAAACATGACCAATTTGAACTTTTACCCGGAAAATCATACATGGCCCGTAACATAAGCCGGAGTGATGGTAGATGTGATGTTCTTCATGGATTCTTGATTTTTGTATGATGGTAGGCCTTTCTGGGAAATCGGTACTAGTCAAGTTTGCTGATCTGACATTTGCGCTCCTTACTTGTATGTTGTATCTAGAATTCTGAATTTTATTTAATTTTTGGCATAAGGTTATTTGGCCTTTCGCTTTGTAGCAACCTTATCCAAAGGAGTTGGAATGTAGAATTTCGACGTTTACTAAATGAACTTTCTATCACTTGATTTAAGATAGCATTTTTGTTGTTGGAGGTGTCAATTACCTGAAAACAGACCTCTGTAAATGTAATTGTGATAAAACCTTTTGAAAGGTAACACTTAAGCTATCCCAGGTAGCAAATCTATCAACTGCATAGCCCCAGTGTCAAATTACATCTCAATAGTCCTACTTAGGAACAAAGTTATTTTTTCACTCCATATAGCATGAAGTAGTATTGGAACTTTATGTCCATAGAGAATTTCTTTTTTCTTGAACGAAACACATCAGGGAATAGAGAATAATAATTCATGCAGCATTAAGACTTTGTCGTCGATCCATTGTCTCTATATGACCTTTTGTTAGTCTCTTATAGCTTCCTCTTGTCAGCATATCAACACTTCCCTTCAGGATAATAAAAAAAAAGTATACAGTTGATCATGCTGACCACTATATGGTCAACCATGTTTCTCCACTCTGAGGGCACTACTTCTGCCACTTGCAGACTTTTTTTGATTCTCTTTTCAATATGTTGATATGGTTCTATTTTATATACAATTGGAGGAATCATATCACTTATATGGTTTGTAATTTTACAATAAAGGGATTAATTTATATACACATGTCAATGTCTTGTGCTTAGAACACCATTTAACCTTTTTTAGTTTTCATTGCTTTGACATCAGTGTAACTTTTGGTTGATCTTCTTGTTATGCAGCATGTTGATGCTCTTGAGGTTCTTCTCCAGGGCCTCTCTGGTGTCCCAAAAGAACGTGTCAGAGTGCATGAGCTCTGTCTTAAAAGTGGGCCAAATCTAGGTCAGTTTGCAACTTTTTCATTATTCTGATCATATGCCATTGTTACTCATATACATCTTCCAATCATACAGGAGTTGTCCCATCAGAGGTTCGTTTATTGTGTGACTTAGCTCAGTCCACGCCATCCTGGTAACTTTTCTTTCAGCTGCTAAAATTTACATTTTTGTGATATTTGAGGATATTCTGAATCCAGTAGTATTCATGTAGGACCATAAGACATGTTGGAGGTGCCATGAGAGGTGCTGGTGCAGAGCAAATCTCAGTCCTTGTGCGGTCAATTGTAGAGAGCAAAGCCAGCAACAATGTATTGCGTTACTTCTACGGTATAGGGTACAAGTTAGATCATGAAGTTCTGAAGGGAGGATTTGCATTTCGTTTCCACCGAGGTGCCCAGATAACTGTGACCGTTACCTCTGTTAGCAAGATGACAAAACTCCATGCTACCAACGAAGCTGTGCCAATCACTCCTGCAATACAGCTAGTGGAAATCACGGCCCCTGCTGCTGCTGACAATTACAACGATGTCGTTTCAGCAGTCACTTCGTTCTGTGAATATCTAGCACCGTAAGTAACTAAGTGTTCCTTAGCTATCTCAAGATTATTACTAGACTGGCATAAACGAATTTTCTCACTTTTGACTGCAAAACACACTGCAGGCTTCTGCATCTCTCTAAACCAGGCAATTCGACTGGAATCGTCCCGACTGCAGGCGCTGCTGCCGCCTCACTCATGTCAAGTGGTGGTGGTGGTGGTGGTAAAACGTTGTGATCGGTCATATGTGTTGGCTGCAATGCCATGATGATCTCCATTGACCATCCCACTTAAAACATTGTTGCCATCTTTAGTTCTGTAACTTTTAGTTAGCACCATGGTTTTTCTTGTAATGACATGCTAAATGCTGCCTACCTTGCTTTGGAGGCTGGTAAATGAACACTGATCATTGCTTGCTTTTACTGAAGAGTGGAAACTGAATGCTGGGAAAGCTTGACGATATTGGTGGTAGACTGATAGCTGGAGTTTGTCATGATCCTGACAATATATTTGATGGTAGCTTTGTTTACTTTAATTTAGGTCACATACGTGGTAAGGATCTCATGGTTTGGGACGTTCAATTGCCCAGTAGTTTTTCTCTAGTTAATTAGTGTGCATCAAACTATTTTCTCTAGTTATTATGTAAGTCTAGCAGTCAAGTTACCAGAAATCAGAATACACTGCATGCATTACTTGCATAGTCAACAAAGTATCTCAATGACAACTGATCTTCCTAAAAGTTGCTGCAAAACGAAACAAAGCCGGAGTAACTAGAGAGGAGGGGAGAGAGCTAGGTTGCTGACAACTTGACGAGATCAGCTCATCCTGATGCTCAGTGCAGGATGAAGTGCCATCTCCTCCTGCTCTTCCAGCTCCAGCTCCTTTACAGTTTACATGCATCTTCTTCCTCAGATTTCTTTGGGATCCCTATTCCTCATTTGCCTGGTGATTTATGATATGGAAAGCATCGAGTGTACATAGCTGGACCTACACTGTGAAAGATAATGATAATACCAACATTCTGTTTAGCTAGAATTTTTCAGTTAATAATCATGGAGTCTCAAATCTCTATCTTTTGGAAGAAAGTTGGGCATCCTATAAAAAATATAATCTCGAGAGATGAATCTCATGCGAGTTAACCGATCTGAACAACAAATATAATCTAACTCCTAATGTATTTGCTCATCATACAGCATTGGAAATTCAGATGTTGAAAATATGTTTTTTATATGGATCAATATACTACTGCAGCTTCGGATTGTATGGTAAAATTTTGAATTAAGCTTTGGTTGGGGTGCGCCAGGCCCGGGCAGCAGTGCAACGCCTGGGCGACGCGCGAGGGTCCCAGTGGCAAGCCACTGTGATGGGCCCTCCCCCACAAAAAATAAATTTAATATCGAAGTGGGCACATGGCCCACATATCAGATATTAAACTGATAAGAACAGATACTACACTTGATCTTAGCCAAAAGGCCGAGAAAGGTATGAGTTGCATTGTTACCCAGGCCCTCCTCTTATACCCGCTCCTCCTCCTCCCCTCCCCTCAGAATCCGCGAGGTGGTACTAAACCGAAGAGACGAAGCTGTTCTTGCTCTCTGCTCCGTGGCATGTTGGGCCGAAGCCTTCTGGGTGGGCCAATGTATTAGATGGGCCTCTACTCTCAGCATCGGCCTTGTTGGAGCACGAGACGCGGCCGCCTCGAACCCAGATCGCGGCGCCGTCGTTGCCGGCGACGGCGGACTCCATGCCGGCGGTCACGGCTTTGCTTTAGTTTTCATAAGGGTCAGAAAATAAAAGCCGGAGCTTCTCGTGAGCCTGACGTGACAACTGACAACGTTGGGATCTCGTAGTTTTTCTTTACTTTTTCTTACGTCTCATATATATATGTGGTTACTTGTTAGCATCTCGTGGATTAGGGAATTCAGTTTGTTCAATTGGAGTGTGCATGAAAAGACATATCAACTATACTTACAGAATTTGATCTAATGAAGTGCATATCAGTTATGACAGTTTATAAGCCAGGCAATTATCATCTCCATGTCAGAAATCAGAATGCAATGCAATGCATAGCTGACAAAAGTATATACCATGTTCTTTTCTCCAACAAAAATATATACTGGTGGCTATGCTTTTCAAATTGCTAAACGGGATATTTGTGCGAAAACTTTATATGTGAAAGTTGTTCTAAAATATCATATTAATCTATTTTTCAAGTTTGTAATAATTAAAACTTAATTAATCACACGTTATTACTACCTCATTTTACGTGAAACAATTAATATTTATCTTTATCTTTATCTTCAACAGATTTTCTGCAAAAGGAAACGAACAAACCAATTCAAAAATTTTCTGATGTCTCAATTGAATTATCTGATGACATATCAGATAATTGTAAACCACTTTATATGTTTCATACAACCTAAGTCAATCAATCCATTGACCTAATTTATTAGTGAACCTAAAAATAAAATATCCAAAAAAAGGGCATTGCAACTATAACTATAGTATAATAGAAATGTAATTACATTGTAACTAAACTACGATATATCAGTTACCAATTATAAAATTTGAAGACAATTCCGTTCTCACCGATTGTTTCGTCCATCCTCTCCATGTCCGATTCAGGAACACGTTGTGTGATTTGGTGTGCACAAGAACACACGCTATCGTTCGTTCGATCGTTGTTGTTATCGCAAGAGAATCAGAAAGAGTGTGTTTGGTTGCTCATGTCCTCCTAGCCTGGCACGCATCTCTCATACATACTGAGTTTGACTTGGCTGAGAGAATACATGCAGCTGTATCCATAAGTACAGATCCCTCATGCAACCGCATCGCCCTCCTCTCGCGGCCTCGGCAACGGCCGCTGACGCGAGACGACGCAATCTTCTTCTCAAACGGAGCCACAGTGCGATCGAGGTGCCGCCGCCTACTTCCATCGACGCTGAGGTCTTGAATTTGTATGTGCATGAGGAGCTCGTTGGAGAGGGTTGACGGTTGTTCATGAAAATGCTCTTTGCTCTTTGTATTGAATCCTCTGTGTCTTTTCACAGTCATCTGGACTCAGAACAACAGCTAATTTCAGCGGAGCTTGTAATGTTCGAAACAGAAGCTGCATTCATGTAGGAGTATGATATACGATGGTGTTTCTGAATATTCTTGGTTTCATAGGTAGAACTTGTGATCTGGAAAATTGTATGGTACAAAGATTATCCTCCTTTTTGCCTTGGATTGTTTTCTGTTTGATTACCAATTACATGCAGGTTAAAGTATTTGCAGAACTAGGTGAGAGCATTAGGATGTAATATAAAACTTTATATAGGGACAGCAACTCAGATTCTCATAGCACCCATTGTGTTAAATATTTGCCGGGTTGAACCAACTTATCAGTCTTAACAATTGTTATATTTCTGAAGCTTTCCGAACCAAATATATCATATAGTTTTGCTAAATGAAAGATCAGGAGCCGTGGAGAATAAAGAGGTACTGCCAGTTAATCTAAAATGCTGAAACAATGCACTGTTCTTTAATACTTTCTATTGTAAATAGAATCCTGAGGGCTGCTCTTCTTATGCTATAACAATAGAGCTAAAAGAACTAAAACAAACTCAGGTACAAAATGAGCTAGATAAATAACTTGGAGCTTTAGTTTTTTTATTCAGTTAGTCATAACTGCTTATTGATGAAAAATGACTTTGTGAAGTTGAAAATGAGCCATGTGATCTTATTTTTCTTCCTCATACAGATCCTATTTTTGGTGAGGTTGAGCGTTCATAATTTAGTAGGCTTTCCCGACGATGACCCTTTTATGAATTCGTTGTGCACCGGTAGACAAGTCTCCTTTCCATTGGCAAGGAGTGGTTCTTAGGCTGACAACTCCAAATTGCAACTTAGCAGCAACTGGTTGGCTCGTCCACAAAACCACCGTTTAGGGTAATCCCAACCCATAGTATCCATAAGCAGTGTCTATGGTGCCATGTCAACAAGACATCACAATAGAAACTACACTCTACAACCTATGGTTTCTTAAAGTGGGCCATTAATAAATACATCATCTCTCTTCTCTACCAATCATATTCATTCTTCATCTATTATGAAGACACTATTCTCTCCCAATACAAAACTTGATAGTGTCTAGTGCATAGGTTCTCGTGTTGAAGCTATGTCTTACATGAGACCTAGTTTCTTTCTCTCTTTACTCTCTCTCTTAATTAATATAGTGCCACATAAGCTAAAAGTCCTACATGGCAATGTAGTTAATGCCATAGACACCATCCTAGGTAGAGGGTTGGGACTGCCCTTAAGGCATGTACAATGGTTTTTATTAGCGGTCTCTCTTTATTGTCATGCAAACATATTTGGTGACGTGGAAGAGAGAGGAAGAAGGAAATAGAAAGATGGTTGCTACGCATGACAACGGCATAGAGTCGACTCTTAGCATTTATTAGGAAATTTTTCGTTGCATTGAGTCTAATAAAGGAAAGATAACTAGTAAGAAAGTATTTTGGTACATTAATGATTAGAGACCGTATTATCTTAACTATTGTAACATGATAGCATCTAATTAACGTAGAGATCATACCGGTCTCTACCTTTGTACTTGCCCTTAGCAGTTGTGCTGAAGGGAAATCGAGAAAATTGTTTGATGTTGTAGTTCAACTCAGCCTTAGATGACCTGTAGATTTTTTTTTTTTGAGGGGGGGGGGGGGAGGGTAGTGGTGAGGTGGAGTCCAGATTCTATTTGTCAATTTAAATTTAAATGCCTTTTGTAAATTACAAAATCTTAGCTAGACAATTTGGCATTCATGGACATAATGAAAGCACACGGAGGTTAATTGTTTTCTTTTGATATGTTATAGATAACACGTACATATAGTTATCATTTGTCTTGTATAATCATTGCTGAGTTCAATCAAAGATTTCATTTTGTTCAGTTTTTAAAGAAAAGTACACATGGCAACACTTTTATCTATAATTCTTTTTTATCCCATGGTAAAGCACGGGCATTATTGCTACTCTTTATCTCTACTATTATAAAAACTAAAATGTTTTTACCGGTATTTTGGTACGTCATCCATATATGAGTCGGTTTTTACGTTCGTTTGCTTTTGGAAATAGATATCCATATTTGAGTCAGTTTTAAGATCGTTCACTTTTGATAATACCAAACGAATCATATAAGAAATATGTTTAAAAAAACCCGCATGTTAACTTAAGACGATCGGACACCTAACTGCAGCTCATGTTTTTTTAAATATATATATATATTGAGTGAATTGCATTTAGCAAAGTTACAAGTTGGACAAGGGTTAAACATCCATTTTTTTACTTTGGGCTAGATATCTTTGCAAAATATTCCCTCCATCCCAAAATGTTTGACGCCATTGACTTTTTTAAATATGTTTGACCGTTCGTTTTATTCAAAAAATTTAAGTAATTATTAATTATTTTCCTATCATTTGATTTATTGTTAAATATACTTTTATGTATACATATAGTTTTACACATTCCACAAAAGTTTTTGGATAAGACGAACGGTCAAACATATTTAAAAAAGTCAACGGCGTCAAATATTTAGGGAAGGATGGAGTATTTTACTTTCAACCTCTAGCTTCTCTCTCCTGCGTCTCTCCTCCAAGAGCCACTGTGAACCACTGAGTCAGAGCAAGGCAGGTCGAGCTCAAGCTTTGCCATGCCCATACATACAAAGCTCTTCTTGCTGATGCTTGGAAAAAAAGAAAGAATAAGGTCTCCTCGCAGGTTTCGATCTCCATGCTCCCCAATATCAAGCTTTGCCTCCTCCATTATTCCCAACTCGAGCTTCAACTCTTTTTCTGCCTCAAAGCTCGAGCTATACCTCCTCTGCTGCTTGAGCTCGAGCACCAACAGTCCAACTCCACCACCTTTAACTCGAGCTCCGTCAATCCCTTATATTCTCCATCGCCTCAAACTCCAGCCCCGTCTCTTTCTCCATGCTCCTGACATCAAACCATGAGTTCAAATTTTTGGTAGTTCAAAGCCTATGTGCTCAGGCTTGTCAAGTAGCGGAGTGCAGTTCGAGGTGGCTAGAGATTGGGGAAGAGGAGCTTGTCTGTGTGAGGACGAAATAAGCTCACTGGAGACATGCACGGAATAAAGCCTGGAAGACTGCTCAGGAAGAAGATGATGTGTTGGTTACTGACATGTGGACCAGTAGCCTCAAATGCAAAATTTGGTAACAAAATCTAGCCCTAAGTGAAAATATTTACCTATACCCGGTCCAATATGTAAGCACCGGTCCAATATGTAAGCAAGGTAATAAAAATTGGTTCAAAGTGTAATTCTCTCTATATAGTATCCCACGTTAAATCATATACTCTACATAGTATCCCACGTGAAATTTTATATTAGTAACAATAAGATTAAAATAAACTTCACCGTATTTTTTCTATCACCGTATTTTTTCTAGTAATTACAAACATTGGAATTTTCTAGTAATTACAAACATTGGAACTGAGTTTTGGTTGGGGTGCGCCGGCCCGGGCAGCAGTGCAACGCCTCGGCAACGCGCAAGGGCCCTAGTGGCAGAACCACTAATGGGCCCTTCCCCATAAAAAAATATTTGGATACAGAAGCAGGCCATGCGAACATGGCCCACATATCCGATATTAAACTCGATATAAAGTTGAGGGACCCAAAGTGAACTTATTCCAGTATCTTCTGAACTTATTCAAGAATAAGATCAGAACATACATTAATCTTATCTTAGCCCCCGGTCGTCCTCTTATACCCGCTCCCCGCCTCCTCCCGCTCAGAATCGGCGAGGTGGTACTAAACCGAGACCACGAAACCGCCCTCCCGCTCTCTGCCGCGTTGGTCGGTTGGGCCCAATCCTCTTGGTGGGCCGCGGCTTGATAGGCTCCACTGCGGGTGAAGCCCAAGACGAACACGAGACGCGGCTGTCTCGAGCTCTCATGGCCACGCCGTCGATGCCAGCGCCGGCGGCCGAGGCGGCGGCGGCGGCGACCACGGCGACGGCGAACTACATGCCTCCCGCTCCGCCGCAGCCGCCGTCCTCGGGGGCGCCGTTCTCCCAGCCCCCCTCGACGGCAGGCACCGTCAAGACGGAGGCCCCTCCGCCGCCATCCACCTCGGCTTCCTCAGCCGCCTCCGCCGCCGCCCCCGCCCCTGCCGCCGCCGCGGCCGAGGAGTCGCCCTGCACCATCACCATCCCGAGCTATTCAGGTAACCCCCTCCATCGCCCCCACCTTGTTGTGACGAGGCTGAACCTGAAACCCTAGCTTCCCTCTTCGCCAGCGTGGTTCTCCTACGACTCCATCCACGAGACCGAGCGCCGCCTCATGCCGGAGTTCTTCGAAGGGGAGGCGGCGGCGGCGTCCGGGTCCAGGGGCCCGGAGGCTTACAAGTACTACCGTGACACCCTCGTGAGGAGGTTCCGGGCGCGGCCGGGGCGTAGGCTGACGCTCACCGAGGCCAGGCGTGGGCTCGTCGGAGATGTCGGCTCCGTGCGTCGCGTGTTCGACTTCCTTGAGGAATGGGGTCTGATAAACTATGGAGCTTCGCCGTCGGGAGCGAAGCAGGGGAGAGATAAGAAAGAGGAGGCAGCGTTATCGCAGTCCTCTTTGCCGATTGGGGCAACAATGCCCAGTAAGCTTTGCACCGGGTGCCGCACCGTGTGTGGGCTTGCTTATTTCTCTTGTGAGAAGGTGAGTGATTTGCTCTTGTTTTGATTTGCGGATGAGTTATTTATGCAGTGCTGTGTACAGTTGTATTACAAGTTTGTCAATGTGTATGCATCTTTTACCGCTGTAGAATTATCTTAGCTGTTTTTCACGAATTATTTCTGATAAGCTATGACAGCGCTTGGCTGTTGATACGGGAAGTGGTAAATATTTTTTCGAATGGAAAAAAAAAAGAGGATACCAAGGCAGAACTTGGTATCTAATTAGTAGAAAAGAAAGAAGCAGCAAAAACCTTGGTATCTAATTAGTAGAAAAGAAAGAAACACCAAAGTTAAGCTTAAGAGTATTTGAACTTGGGTGGTGGGAGCATCCAAGCCTCCCACCTACTGCGCAGTGTTGTAAATATTCAGATGTTTAGTTTCTTATGGAATGGAACAAAGGGTCTCTTCTTTTGCAGTTATGAGTTTACGCATTTGTAAACAAATATATTTGGTGGGTGTGGAGATGTTTTCAGCTGCAATGATTTAGTTTAGCTAGTTTTGGCATGTCCCGTAGGAAGGGCAGGACAGATGAGCAGACAAAGTTGTTGACAAATAGTCTGATATATACTTTGTTTTGGTAACTGTTGTGTTTAGTTTCTTATGAAATTATAAATTGAGAGGGTAATCAAACATGTGTGCTGCAAATTTCTACACAAATTGAGGTCTTTAGGTTTGTAAAACTCATGGTTTCAATTAGACAGTAAGAGTGCAAATATTTCCAGATTGCACTTATTCAGTTCAGAGCTTGCCCTTCTTACCGGAACAACAGTCCATTTGGCTTTACCTATGTTTTGTTGAAACTCCATGATGTGGTTTGGGTATTGAGAAAAGGGGATATCTGCGGCTCTGAGCAGTTGTTCTTGAAACCAACAATAGTCTTGTTCCCTGTGAAAGGCAGTTCTGGGTATCCATGTTCTTGCAACCTTTGTTATTTTGTTTGGTATTTTCTTAGGCACCTTCCTAGCAAAGTTTACCAGAGGCAATAAATTCCAACTACATGGATTGACTGCCTAACAGAGCATGTTAGATAATACTAGCAACCAACTTATCTCTTTGCCTTCTTTCTTGTGGCCAAGGACAATCAAGCACAACTTTGCTGCTTGCTGCGGTGATCTAGCATGCAAGCGCCAGTCTCTCACAAAAGCGTGCACGACAGCTCATTTGTCCATTGCTTGTTAAGGAGGTGGCCAGTAACTCATTTTGAACAAGTATACTCTTTGCAGTCGTGTTTTACCAATTACCATTAAGAAAAGTATTTGCAAACAATTATAATAACTTAGTGACACTTTTAAGTCTGGGAAGTTCATTGCTAGTCACGCAAACTTTATACGTCAGTTGAGATACTGTCGTCATATATCATCCTGGTGTATTTTGAAAGTCTCATTAATTCCTTGTATCTTTTAATTGGAAACACTACTAAACTCCTTAAATTCTGCTTATGACCAGGCAGATATAAGCCTCTGCGCTAGATGCTATGTCCGTGCCAATTACCGGCCAGGTCTTACTTCGGCAGACTTCAAGCGAATTGAAATTACTGAGGACGCAAAATCAGATTGGACAGATAAAGAAACTCTTCACCTTCTTGAGGCCGTCCTGCATTATGGGGAAGACTGGAAAAAGGTTTCTCATCATGTTGGTAGTCGATCAGAAAAGGACTGCATTGCTAGATTCACCCGATTACCTTTTGGGGAACAGTTCATGGGACCCAAGGAGGACAAAATTCAGTTTGGGAATGATTGTGATCTCAATGAAGAATCTGGATCACATATCTCAAAACGACTACGCCTCACGCCACTGGCTGATGCTAGCAATCCAATCATGGCCCAGGTCTGTATCAGTAATTATCCATTTGAAGTTAATTGTTCTTATATCTTGACTTCTTGATTATGCAATACACTTGTAGCTTATACTTGGAACAAAGACTGCAACGTGCAAGCTTGCAACCATAGTTGCCAAGAAAACTATATTTGTAAATTCTAACTGAGAGACGTGACATCTATTATCTAAGAATGTCACTTCGGCTGGAACATCACAGTTAATCCTATATTCAAGTCAATAGTTGCTATGTGCTTTTCTTATGTAGCAGGTTTTTGAATATGGGTAACAATTGATGCGGCAAACTGACTAATAGCATTGTTTTCCCAGGTTGCGTTCTTGTCAGCCATTGTTGGTTCAGATGTTGCTGTAGCTGCAGGGCGAGCAGCTATTTCTGCACAGTCCCAGGTTGATATAAGTGCCAGCGAGACTGATTCTTCTATCAACATCAGCAAGGAAGAAGGTACCAGCTCTGCTCTCTAATACATGTGCTTGGCATTTACTTAGACTGCTTCTGTGATTCCATCACATTGATTGTTGTATACTTGTATTATTGGCAAAACATATGCTGGTGTGCACATAACTGTTCAGATATCAATGATTAGTGAGTGTTGTAACAGCTTCAGGGTGCAAATAATGCACGAGAGAAAATGATGTGCAAATACCTGCAATATTTTGAAAAGATCTTTTCACTAAATGAGTGTCTTGTACAGAATCTTCTTGCACAAATGGTCTTTCAGCCAATGATTTGCTCAAAGAGGCGTCTGCCAACGCACAAGTACAACTTGAAAAGGAACGGAAGGCTATAGAGCAGTCTTTATCTGACATAGTGGGTGTTCAGGTAGGGCGCCACGAAAATTCCTGAGATAACCACATTGAATTTCGAGGCTTATATTGACTTCTTGATATCTCCTGTTTAAAATTATTTTCAGATGAAGGAAATCCAGGATAAAATACGTCGTTTCGAGCAGAAGGAGCTGCTGATGGAGAAGGAGAGGAAGCAACTCCACTGCTTGAAGGAATTGCTCTTTTCTGATCAGCTAGCTGTTGTGCAGCACCAACGCAGGCCCCCGGCTGTCACCACAGAGAGCAAGGACGATGAGAAACCGAAGCCCGTTATCAGCATAAGTTGATTCTAGCCGAGCTTCGTCAATTGACATGGCATTAGTATGATACAATGCAATCCTGTGATGTAGCCCGACTTTTTGACAGCTTTAGGTAGTAGAATATTCAAAAACTGTGATTAGCTGTAGTATGATTGTATGAATGGTGTTTGATTAAACTCTTTGCAGTCCAGCTAATGAAATGGTGTGTTCTTGTTGAGTTCGAATGACGTACTATGCAATTACTATGGCTCGGCAATAAGAAATACTTAGAATGAGTCAAAATTATAAGAATTTCAAATCTAAAATAAATCACTAAAGAACCACAATTTTGATTTAGTAAAACCCATCTACTGCCAACAAATACCTTCTTTTCTCTTTTGTTGTGTAATTGTTCTATTCTAATTAATTCAATCGGTTCAACTCTTGTCCCCATATTGAAATGAATCGAGATTGATAAGGAGTTAGTTAATGATGTTTGAGCATGTACTTTTTTTTTTGAGTGTCTATTTATTTTCGATTGGTATCTATGGATTGATCACAAGCCGAAACATGGTTAGAGCTCTAATATGCCTTGAACTTATACTGAATTCAATTAATCTAAATCTCGTAACATTTTCTGATCTATTTGATAGCCGCCAATTAAAAGGAGACATTTTCGCAATTTTTGTTATAGCCCTTGCGGCTGCTAAAGCAGCTATTGGATTATCCATTCTTTCTTCCATCCATCGTAATAAGAAATCAACTCGTATCAATTAATCTAATTTTTTGAATACAGTATGTGTTGTGTTATTATTTCTAGCTTTGTACTAGAAGCATTGAAGGGTCAGCATTGGATATAGTACAAATCAAGCCTCATGCTTTACTGTAGCAGCAATACATACAAATCGTTGGCAATACCCTTAGGTGGTATTTGGATACAGGGACTTAACTTTAGTCCCTGTATTTAGACACTAATTTAGAGTATTAAATATAGACTACTTACAAAACTAATTATATAAATGAAAGCTAATTTGCGAGATAAATTGTTTAAGCCTAATTAATCCATAATTAAAGAATGTTTACTGTAGCATCACATAGGCTAGTCATGGATTAATTAGGCTCAATAGATTCGTCTCACGAATTAGTCCAAGATTATGGATGGGTTTTATTAATAGTCTACATTTAATATTTATAATTAGTGTTTAAACATTCGATGTGATAGGGACTTAAAAGTTTTAGTCCCCATCTATTAAAAGTTTTAGTCCCCATCTAAACAGGGTCTTAATAAACTTGTCTGACACAAAGCGTAGGCACCATTAAGATTTCCAAATGCTGGTAGGTGGAGATGAACCAGCACCAGCAGAAGACTGGTGAAAGAAATTGAATTGCACTTGTAAATTCAACAAAAAAAAAAAAATCCTTGAAGAGTAGGTTATATGTACCGTAACCAGCAATTGGTATATTAACTCGAGCAAACTTAAAATGCTCGAAAAAGTTGTTCAGCAACGAACAAAAAAAAAGCTCTAAGCAAATTAAAACTAATCACATTGTTGCCCAATGGCAGATAAACTTTGAGCATACCAACTGACGACGGTTACAAAATCTACCAGCTGAGAGCATCTTCCTCTTGTTTATTGGCCCGGGGGAAAAAAGGGTAAAATGCGGCTAACTCTTTCGAGTTTATGCTCAGTTATTAGCATCAAAGATGCTCAAAGAGTAAAAAAAAAAAACGCAGCCGTGTAGGCGTGTGTAGCTTCAAGCAGCAACCTTCTTGCAGTGGTTCTCCAGCCACTCCATGGTGACACTCTTCGGTCTTTCGAGCGGCAGGCCAAGAGCACGGTCCCAAATGAGCTGCGACACAGATAATGTGAAAGAATTGGTTGATAGAATGAAGAAGGATCCTCTGCATTGTAGTACAAAATGCAGAGAAGATCCAAAGAAATGAGGTAGAAAGTGGAAAGTGAGAGATACCTGAGATCCTATTCCAATGCTCCTTGAAACCCCGAAAAGAACAGTGTAATACCTGCGCAGTTAGAGAAGTTTTCTTAAGTACTCGTTCTAAAGTTAGATTTGCTACTCTATCATAAGTTCAAGATTAAATTAGACATGGCATTAGATTGTTTAACCAATACAGATAAACATACCGAGCTTCAGATAATCCAAAGTGGTTCAGTAGAACTCCGCTGTGAGCATCAACATTAGGCCATGGGTTTTTGACCTGAAAATGTGAAGGATGTTCTTATTTCTTAGCCAATGAGATGGAAGTAAACTGAAGGAGCCGTAATTAAAGGAGCAATAATTATTGATCAATCTAGTAGCATTACCTTGCCAAGCTCAGTGAGGATAGGAGGCACAACTTCATACAACTTGGAGACCTGAAAGAGGATAGGTCGATATAAATCCTATTGAGACAGTGGGACTGAAGAGAGCCATGCAGCTAGAATTTAGACTAACCAGTTGGAAAAGTGGATCCTCAGGCAAGTACTTCAAAGCAAACTCCCTCTGACATGTATACCGTGGATCGGTCTTACGTAGAACTCCATGACCAAAGCCAGGAACAACCTACGAATGAATGTGTCATGGCATACTATCTGTGAATTTTTCAGTTAAGAGTTCAACAAAAAGAGAATGTTTATTCCAGATCATTAGAAATCATTTGTTTGTATAATATAAGTAGCTAAAGAAAACAGATCCAATATAACATAACAAACTTAGAACCACTGCTTAGCAATGAACTCTCAGAAAGTTGAGTTTTCATTTCAGTTAAAACATGATGATATGCACTTCCTCATCAAATAGAAATATAACACGGAGATAAGCTACCTTTCCACTTTTTAGTGTCTTCCACACATACTCTTTGAGTTGATCAGTTGTAACGTCACTACCAGTCTCACCTATTACAGATTTGATCCACAACAACACTTCCTGCATTGGATGTGAACTATGGTTAGTTCACACACACACACACACACACACACACACACTAAAATATCAATTTAAAAATGGAAGGAACATTATGTTCCTTCTTCCAAAGATAATCTGCGACATATTTTGAGTATGCAATGCAGTGAATCCTTGTTTAGCAGGATGTGGCAGAGAAGATCCAGTACAACAAACTGAGCATACCTGATTAGCCAGGCCGTGCAACGGTCCAGCTAAACCATTCAGTGCAGCTGCAAAAGAAAGATAAGGGTCTGACAGAGCACTTCCAACCTGTAATTGAATATCATGAGCACGGAATGAAGAGGTCAGTGCCCATAGATGAGTCATGAGAGAGAGAGAGAGAGAGAGAGAGAGAGAGAGGCAATTGCCAACAAAAGAAAATAAGTCATAGATCATAAGTGATAAATCCTAAAGATAACGGATCGCAAGGTTTTCTGCGGCAAATTAAGAGGCTACCTTGTACTATCATTACCACTTCTACCTTGAAGATAGAGATTCAGCTAACTGGATCAAGGATCACAGCGCAACCAATTATATTACCTTTCCTAATGCATTAAAAGGCCATACTGATACACCAGGATTTTCCTAGACATACAATAGCTATGTAGCAGAAATAGATACATATTTTCAGTCATAGCTTTGATGCTATTAGACAATAAAATGTAAGACTAATGACTCCATGAGTACTAAGCAGATGATCCTTCAAGATAACAGTTAAAGTAATGAAGAACTCAGCTAAAAGCAGTTTAAGTTTTAGTTTTGTTCCTAGTTCATATTCCTTAAAATGGCTAGTTTGGTTTATCAGTGCTTATTAATATATCTCCGATACATAGTAATAACAGCAAAGCAAATCAAAGGCTTAAAGTGGCATCCAGTGCAATAGTGCATGCCAAAAGTGTAACATATGTAAAAGGCACAAGGATGATGTAGCAGCCAGAAATGATCCATTGGCAGGTTTACAACAATAGTGGCAATGCTAACAAGAAAAAAACTGCATTGAAACCAGAAATACAAAAATTACCAGATGTCCAGTATGAGCACTGACGTTTCCACCTTCATGATCACTGGAAGAACACAGGTGAAAGTATGAGCGAAAAAGAAATCAAACCAAGTCTTTTAGAAATAAATAGAAACTAAAACAAGGATGGAATGAATTACGTGTGGATTGTTATATATAGTCGCATCAATTCAAGCATTTTGGGATCATCAAACCCAAGCATGTGTGAAAAATTTGCTGCATAATCCAGTGCATTATCAGCTGCTATAGTTTTCCCTCCCTTGAATATCCTTCAGAGAACCAGAAAACGGCATTATTGCTATTGCAGTTGAAAATTTTTACAGATTGCCTGGTAAGTAAAGATGGTGAATGAATTGATAAAAAGTTACCTCCGGTAAACATATGAAGCCACTGCTGGAAGGCGAGCTATCAAATTTAAGCAATCTTCATAGGTAGGCTCCCAGAACCTATTAAAATAGCACCAGGTCAGTACATGGAAAATCCATTCAACAACTAATGCAATTTTGGAGGCAGTATAAATCCCAAGCATACTTTGATTTTGACATTCCTTTGTCATAGGCTTTTTGAAACTCACTCTCCACCTGCAAATAAGAATTAAAATAGAAAAGGCAAATTAATTAAGTGTGGAGACCTAGAAAGAATTACAAACAGCAAGAGGGTTTTATCAATGGATTTTTTTTAAATGATTGTCTTTTTTACATGCACCATCTCCAAAATAAATATACCTTCAAATAAGTGGCAACAGAACATGTATTTATTTCAGATGAGTGATATATGCTACAAAGGTTTACCTGAAGAACCATCACTCCTGTGGTAAACTGGGTCATCGGATGAGCAGTTACAGGGAGAGCATCGATTGCCTTATACACATGACCTGCATCCGTATCATAAGTCAATCAAATAAGTGCCAAGTAGGCAAGTGGGTAACATGCCGTATGTTTACAGAAGCACAAATTTGTAATGCAGCCCTGAGACATATTTTTCCAATGATTGAGTATACAAAAACTCAAATCAACTTATCACAGATGAATACTTAAATGAGCTATATCATTATCAAAGGCAGGATTAAGAAAACTGAAGTCAATAGAGAACATCATGGAACAGTCCCAAAAAAAAACTTTCTACAGTTGCCTTTCAAATTTCAACTACACTTGCCCAGCAAAAATAATAATAATAATAAATCAAATACACTTAAGAATATAGGCTTAAGTTAACAACATTTCATATTTTCAGGCAATTGAAGAGTTTAACCTTAAAAGCTCAGATTACTATCAGAAATTCATAATGCAGTAGCTTCAATTTATTTTCAAATTGACTAACTAAAGAACCATCTGGGGGAACATTATACAAGAAACTTGGTGTGTTTATGGTACTTGCAGAATAAAGCTTCGTAGGAACAAAAACTCCATAATCTCTGTATGTATCCGTGACTATATTTTTTATCTTCTAAGAAAAGGGAAATAAGATAATGACATAAAACTCATCTAGGTTTTTTTACTAATTGAGCAAACAATAATGCAATAAACCAGAAGAGACAATTGCAGACCTGGAACACTCGAACGACTAGCCAATTCCTTTGATAGAGCATCAACTTGCTCTTTGGTTGGCACCTGAAACAAACAAATACCTATCAGTCCACACTAGCAGCTAAATGCCGACAAAAATAAGAACAGGAAAACCAAGTTTACAAGAAAAACAGTTAAACAAAAGAAGCCAAACCTTTCCGGTCAAAAGAAGCCAAAGTAGACCCTCAGGCAAAGGCTCCCCATCTTTAACTGCTGTCGGCAGCACTTTCTGGCACTCTGGAATCGAGAGACCCCTAAAACGAATACCCTGGATAGGAAAGAGGTACAGACTTACATCCAACAGCAAGATATAGAGTGATGCACGTTTAAATTTCACAAAGTCAAACTAAGCTAAAAATCTAACTTAAAATCTGCAGAAAAGCCGCCATCCTAAAAAATAAATCATAAAAGCATCAAACTCTTGTAATGAAGCACATTCCTATATAATGACTATAGAAATCTAGACTATTTAGTCCCTGTACCTCTTTTAAATCAATGTGCTAAAGTTGATTACAGAACTTGATTCAGATTGACAAATATGAGCAATCATTGTGTCATTCCTACTGTGCACTGAACGGATCATGCTCAACTGTTAGTACACTTGCTTGGAGATCATGAAAATATGGTGATTCATCATTCATTTATTTTATTTTCCAACTTTTGCACATTCCAATTTCAAGATATACATAGACAAAATATCCAAATTTGCTTCTATATTATGCCATTATGGTATCGTAGCACCATAGTTTACAAGCATACCTCATCCGGGTCAAGCAATGATGTTTCCCAAAGCATTCCGGTCATCCCTCTCATCCCACCAAGGACCTTGGATAAACACCATTTAAGATTTTAGACCAATCAATAAAGGACACCCTTGAGAAACAATCCATAAATAATCAATACCAAAAGCATACCATATCGACTGTTATATTTCCAAGTTGGACCTTTCCATGCTCCGATTTAAGTTTCTTTAAGCGGTCCTGTAACAGAATGGTAAAGTGAGTTGAGCTTTTCTTTCCTGGTATTTGACAGGAATTTGGCACTCTTGGATGGTTGAGACAAAGCACAGGGCATGCAACTCATATATGGATTTTAGGTAAACAGTGAAATGGTGAAGTTATTTTATATCAACCATGATGACTTCCTCATAATGATAGGAGCATGCAACTAGCTGCAATTATGGTCTTCTCTGATACAGATTCTGAATATTGTGATTACTGCTTGGTGCAAAACTAAACTTGTGAAGAAAACAATAACCTGATATGCCAATCTTGTAATGCATTTTCAATAGTGCAGAAAACACAAAGCTAGTGGCTGCTCAAAATATACACATTTTGTGATGAGCGGTTTCTGAAGGTGCTGAAACAATGGTGTAATGCAATGTTCATGCAGCATTTGCTTCCATGCGCCAGCACAGCTTTTACAAAAAAGAGATAATCCACAACATTTGGAAGTTGCAAGCATGCCCTCACACAATATTGCATGAAGCAAGAAGATGATATCACTACAGGCTAAAGCAGTAGAGCAAAAAGGGTAGATAAAGAACTGGATGCCATATACTTTCCAACTTTGTGTGAATTATTAGACGTGCTAGAAAGTAACAAACCTGTTGTTCAGGAATCAATTCCTGCAGCTGGGACTTGAGATCCTGCATATAATATTTAGAAACACAATCAAACATCTTTTTTCAGAGCACATTCCCCACTTTCGAGCCTAGCCACAGATGGCACATAGTAACTGGTAGTTTCAACCACACATTTAGCACGAACGAACAAAAACTAATTGACTTACAAGATCAGATGCGCTCTGCATCTGCAGCCATCGCACACCACCAAGCGTGGTGGCCTCCTGTGCCTGACAACACAAAGCAACGAACAATTTTTCAGCGCACATAAATGCAAACGCATCGCCAGAAAATAGGCATGCAAGATGTTGGATGGCTCACCACGCGGGATCGAAGCCTCGACACCGCGGTCAGGCCCCTGAAGAACGCCATGGCCGGAGCACGCGGCTACAGGGCAAGCTGCTGCGCAAACAAACAACGAAGTAAACGATTTCGTCAGAACATAATACATCCCAAAATCAACCAAAATCCCGCAAAAAAAATAATTAAACACCACCACGCGCACGCGCGGAGGAACAGATCGCCACATCGATTCCAAACAATTCCTCCCAAACCGAAAAAAATAATAATTAAAAAAAGCAAATTAAATCTCTCGAAACTACAACGGATCCACAATTCGTAATCCCCCGCGTAGAAAACCAAAATCCAATAGAAAAAAAAACCACCGAAATTCCACATAAAAAATCCATCTACACAACCACCCGCCCAGGAATCCTACAGCCTACGGCGAACAGGATCGCAACCGGGAGAGATGAAATGCACTTACGCTTTGGAGAATTTCACGGAGGCGTCGCGAATTAAATCGAATCGGGGAGGGAGAGAGAGAGAGAGCGATTGTTCAAAGCGCTCCCGGAGAGGAGGAAGAAGGGGAAGGCGACCGAGCGAGCGATTGTTCCTCGCCTATAAATAAATCGCCCATTTTTTTTCCTGCACTTTTCGCACTTAGCCCCCTCAAAAATTCTCCGTTTTACACTTTGGTCAATAAAGATAGTAAAATTTGGTCAAATTGATTCCAAAAGGTTTGGGTTCAAATTGCTTCTAGAATGAGGTAGTTGACACCTCATTGCAAATTGCAAACAGGAAGACAAATTAGATACGACCATGACTAAAATAAAATATATAAAATATATTATTATCATCGCGTGGTTGGTGTCTCTTCGGGGAGGAAGAAGGCCTGTGACTGTTCAGCCACGTCATTGGTCAATAATTAGCTTGTTAAAAATAGTTTTAATTTTCAGCAGGTGCAAAAGTAGAAACAGATAAATAAATTGCTGAATTTTGGATGGCCCAGGCAAAAATTGGAATGCAGGCTTGCTCCGCAAGAAGAAGAGAACACGGATCACGCCACGCTTAAAAATGCAAACATGAAACTACTTATAAAATAAAATAAAGATAAGTAAAATCCAGAGTGATTTGGGCTGTGAAAAGCCCATTTATGCGCGGCCCACCAAGAGACGCGGGCCCAACCAAACAACGCAGCAGGAGAGCGGGAGGAGCTGATACGGTTTCGTTCTCAATGTTAGTACCACCTCGCGGATTCTGAGCGAGGCGGGGCGGAGGAGCGTGTATAAGAGGAGGCCCAGAGCAAGAGAGCAACTCATACCTTTCTCGGCCTTTTGGCTAAGATCAAGTGTAGTATCTGTTCTTATCAGTTTAATATCTGATATGTGGGCCATGTGCCCACTTCGATGTTAAATTTATTTTTTGTGGGGGAGGGCCCACCACAGTGGCTAGCCACTGGGGCCCTCGCGCGTCGCCCAGGCGTTGCACTGCTGCCCGGGCCTGGCGCACCACAACCAAAGCATCAATTAAATTTTTAAAGGGCCGTTTGTTACGCTTGGCCCATCAGACTTTTCAACGGGCCGATTGTTATCTTTCATTAGACTTAAACCCTAGATTTTCGATTTACGAGGTTAATTGACCATACGTGGGATATTATTTTGTTGCAAAATAAAAAGGTGTTTAACGTGGAGTATTTTTTAAGTTATTTGACATTTTGTTGCAAAATTATTATGCAGTATAGGGCAATAAGTGGAACGTTGTCAAGAAAAAAATGTGAACCCAGATCCCAGAAATTGATTTTCGATTGCACTGGGAAGTTATCAGGCACAGTTCACTTCTAATTAATGATTAATACTCTGTCCTAAAAAAAATTTAATTCTAACAATAAATCTGATTACTGCTGTCCTATAAAGAATTCAATTCTAGCAATGAACCTGGATACATAGGATACATATTTTTTTTTGGATGGAGGGGTAATATTCTGTTCCGGTTTTGTTAGCAATTTTTTTAAACTGTAAAAAGGTGTGTTTTATAAAAAAAATCTTTTATATAAAAATTATTTTAAAATATCAAATAAATTTATGTTGCAATATTAAAATAACTAAAACTTAACTAATCACATATTAATATTAATAGATGTTTTATTATTTGTGCCCTAACTTCTTATTATTCACTCAAATAATTTCATTGGAAACGAATGGGACCTCAAATCCGAGAAAATGATTTTTATTTCAACTTGCAAGATTGGGGTGCAGTTCATTTATATTTTTTTTCCAAGAACAGTGAGTTGGCGATGCTTTGATCCAGCCACGAAGGCGCAAAGCCCCACCACACCACTCCACTCCACATCGCTCGGCCCAACACATCACACCACTCTCTTCCAAACTCCACATCTCTCACCTCCTCTTGCCCACCCAATCCCTTCCGCCTTCTACCCGCCGCCGCCGCCGCGACGAGCCGGAAACCCTAGCCGAGCTCCGAGGCGGCGTGCGCGAGCGCGAGCGCGGGCGCGGGTGTGGGGGAGCCGAGAGATGGAAGGCGGCGGCCGCAAGAGGGGCAAGCCCGACGGTGCGAACGGCGCCGGCGGGAAGCGCGCGCGAGGTGAGTCGCAACCCTCTCCTCCCCTTTCCCGTGCCCGACCTTTGCTCTCGTCTTCCCGAATCGCATCCCCCTCTCTCCCGCCGCGGCGAGATTTGGTTTCCTCGCTGCGTAGTTAGATCGAGGAGCCTCCCCGGTTCGTGCCCTTTTGCTGCTTATTCTGCTAGGGTTTGTAGGTTTCGAAAGAGAGAGAGAGAGAGAGAGACTAAGAGCGGATGTGACTCTCGTTTCGTAAAGGCGAGCTAATGTTTTTGTAGTTTTTCTTCCAAGATTCGCCGAGTTGGCATGTGTTTTTCTTTTTCAGATTGGTTGGTCTGCTTAAACCAGATCTGGTGGTCTCGTTGCTCCGTGTTCTTCATTTCAAGGCGTACTTTGAATTAATTATGGGTTTTAAAAACTTGGAGGGAAGCTGTGGGTAGTTGATAAAGAGTGTAGTAGCTGCTTCAATTAATGCGGTATTTTTGCACTGTTTTTGCAGTAGGAACGTAAAAGTAGTTAAAAGGAGTATTAATGTTCTCTTGTGTACCAAAGATTAGCAAATCAACAACTATTAACTTGGAACGCATAATTAATTTGATGCAACAGAATCGGAGTCATTTCAAACCGGTGTAGGAAGCAAATCGAAGCCATGCACCAAATTTTTCAGGTTATAATCCAACTTAAAATGAACTCCACCTGGTAACATTTATTATGCATGGTTATTTCATTAAAATTTTGCTTCTGTTTTTTTTTCCTAAAAGAATTGTATTGTTGCTAACAAATGAATCAAGTAAAGATTGTGATACAGGTTGTACCTAATCCAAGCTTAAGAAACACTCACTGGAGTAAAATTGGAATGCGCACAGTTGCACGAAATCACTTTGAACCTGTGAAAGATGCAACAGTATAAGGAATTAAGGATATGTAACTCCTTGTCAGATGAACAACCTGTCAGTAATATCATGATGCAGCTTCATCTGCTCAAATTGAGAAAAGAAGATTGAATACATGACTTGGGAACTGCAACTGAACTCACATTTTGAAATCCTGCCACTTATGTCCTTTGTAACATATAATATTTATCCTAACATTTGCTACATGCAGGGATAAATTTTACTACTGTATGGTTTGAATCTATACTTCCGTAAATAGTTGCTCCTGAAATTATTTTCTATCAAGCTTATGATGTTATGAGTCATTACCAAAATTTGTGCATATGGTCTACATCTCTTATTAGCACCCATTGTCAAGCTCAACATTTAGAATGTAGTTTACTGCCATGTTGTTTTTAAATGTGGTGGTGGTTCCAGAAATCTCCTCCAGTCCATACTGCATCTTAACATTTGTTCTTCACTTGTTAATATCATTTCCAATCATTGTTTATGAGATGTTGACCTATTAAAGTTCACATATTAGAATCTTCCAAGTAAACATCAGTTGCATTTACAATGAAATCTTTTGGTGTAGTTCTTCAATTAGGACATTATTTGCAGCATCTTTTTGCTTGCACTCATGATATTCTTATTGTGCAGTACCTCTGGTTGCCCCTTTGGTGAGGGTTGCCACTTCCTCCACCACTTCCCTGGTGGCTACCAAGCTGTTGCAAAGATGACCAATCTTGGTGGTCCAGCTATTGCGCCGCCTCCAGGAAGAATGCCAATGGGAAATGCTGTTCCTGATGGGCCACCAACACCCACTGTTAAGACTCGCCTGTGCAACAAGTATAACACTGCAGAGGGATGCAAATGGGGGGATAAGTGCCACTTTGCGCACGGTGAGAGGGAGCTCGGCAAGCCTATGTTGATGGATAGCTCAATGCCTCCCCCAATGGGACCAAGGCCCACTGGTCACTTTGCACCTCCACCAATGCCTAGCCCAGCCATGTCCACTCCAGCAAGCTTTGGCGCTTCGGCCACAGCCAAGATCAGTGTTGATGCATCTCTTGCAGGTGGCATAATCGGGAGGGGTGGGGTTAACACAAAGCAGATATCCAGAGTCACAGGGGCCAAGCTGGCCATCCGTGATCATGAATCAGACACCAACTTGAAAAACATTGAGCTTGAGGGCACATTTGATCAGATCAAGAACGCTAGTGCAATGGTGAGGGAGCTGATTGTCAGCATCGGTGGCGGTGCCCCTCCACAAGGCAAGAAACCTGTGGGAGGATCCCACCGCGGGGGAGGCCCCGGAAGCAACTTCAAGACCAAGCTGTGCGAGAACTTCACCAAAGGGTCGTGCACTTTTGGCGACAGGTGCCATTTTGCCCATGGTGAAAATGAGCTTCGGAAATCAGCTGCTGCTTGAGATCCATTGTGGTTTGTAGCGATTAGTCATTGTAACTCGAAACTTTGAGGGCTGATGCTGAATTTTCTGACCGTTTAGGCTTATGTGCTGTCTTGTTTTACCTCTGGATTCTATATTGCATTTTATTTTTGAGCTATTTCTCGTACGCCTGGTTATGTGATTATGTTATCCCTTTTCTCCTGCGATGTTAAAGCCTACTGTGGTTGATGATTACTATGCTTTTCATAAAATTAATGCTACTGTGACTGTTTCTCTGGCAAAGTGAGCAATCTCGTTGATTGTTGGAACTACCCAAACAAGGATGATCTGCTGTCTGCGCTTCCTGTTGCTAAACTGCTACCTCGTACCTCGATGTGTTTTCACTTTCATTTTTCTACCCCAATGTGTCTTCACTTTCATTTTTCTACCTCAATGTGAAACTATTACCATGTTGGTTAGATAATCTTTTTAGTCGTAGCTCAGAATTATGGGTCAAGGCTAACTTGCGTACCTGGCAATCAAAGCACTCCAGAAAGATTGCTGTATCCACTGGTGCTCCTTGTAAAACCTCGGACGGATTGCAGCAGCCACTGGTGCTACATTCCTCTAAGGAGCAAATTCTAGCGATCTTTCGTCACACTACAAGAGTACAATTCCACCGATCTTTGGAAAAATCGAAGCTGCCTGATCTAAATTCTAATAAAGAGTTAAAAGAAGAACATTAGTTACATCTAAGCTGTTACACGAGCTAGCACGAGATGAGCTATGTCGCCCGACTGTTGTACAGACACTAGGCAAAACCACAGCGGGCTATTATAACTTATAATAGATCTCTCCCTCTACATACAACACGAGAGCAGGTAGGCGCACACGCTGAAGTGCTAAAAACTACAGCAGCCGACGAGCAGGGCAGGGGGGGTTTCGCTTCAAGATTGTTGGTCTCTGAAGAGGCGCCTCCGCTTGGAGGTTGGCTGCTTCTCCTCGGGCGTCTCCGCGACCACCATCTGGTCCTGCTGCATCACCAGGCCCCGGTTCCGGGTGAGCTTCCTGATGGGTGTTCTTTGCGCGCATAGCTCCGGTGGATCAGCCTGGTCATGATCTTCGGCGCAGGGGATGTTCTCGGGGTTCCTGTGTGGCATCAGTTCTTCCCCGTCCGGAACGACTTCTTGCATAAGCTGGAAATGGATGACAAAAAAGAGGGCCAATTGTAGATTAGTTGATGCCCAGAACTGTAAATGAAAAGAGAAAAGGCGTGCGAAAAAAATTGTCATTTTATAGAGGAGCTGGCCAAAACAAAAATCAACACAAGGATTTTTCTTCCTAGCTTAAGCTCTAGCTTAGGCCTAATGTACAGCAACAAAATGGATTGGTATCAGATAAATGAAGACAAAGGGCACTCACTCCTGAGAAAACCAGTATCCCAAAATGGGGTGGTAAAACTTAAGAATAATTCTATATATCAGATCTTGAAGTTGAATTTTGTACAGTTCTACAGTTGAAGTTGATTAATCAAAGTCGAAAATCTGAAGGTTTATCAACAAAAAGAACTACTAACCTTCCAGTCTTTGAAATCAAATCTGAAAACAAAATGGCTGTAGGAGACTTCTCCTGAGGCTATCGCACTAGCAGCAGGAGCATTTCTAGGATCTGCATAGGACCAATAGAATTATCTTAGACATGTCACTAAAGAAGTGGCATCTTGTCATATCATTTAAGGAAACAAATGAGGGCAGAGGAAAAGGGTCTTACAGACTATATGATGCCCGTTGTCATCTATGTTTATTGCCACCCTGCCATCTTTAACTAGGAAGGACAGTGCAAAAACGTTCTCAACAGTTTGGGCAAAAGAACACCTGTTCAAAACAATGTTCTCCAGCCTTGCCCTTTTATTCCTCCTCAGGATATCAAATATGACAGACACATTCCTATCAGTGTCTGTCTTTACTCCCTCCGAAGATTCAGCAAGCTGCATACAAGGTAGCATCATATCAATGTGCTATTCAGAGTAAGCCATGGAACAGTATACAAGCCCAGTGATTGCATCCAGGTATAAACAAAATAAATTGCTGTAAAAAAGATCAGTCTGTGCAAGATGCACGGACAAGAAACTTGATAGTGGACAAGGAATATAAATGTTTCTGTTCCAGATGTTCCTTTAAAGAAACGTTCTATGGTTTTGAACATGTAAGCAATACAATTACAAAATGGAATCAGTAAGATAGATACGTTAAGTTCCAGCTAATGGCATGAACAATAGCACCAGACCTGTTATGGCATGAACAATAGCACCAGACCTGTTAACTACCTCAGAGACTAATGGAGGGAAAAAATGAATACCATGATGAAAGAAATGCACAGATGGCTATTATGGTTTTGTTGGTATCTATCATACCCTTTGTAATATAGAATAGCATATGGCTAGTTGCCTAGTTGGCTACCTGTTCAGGACGAGCATTTTCCGTTGGCCTCGCAGTCCGTTTTCTATTGGCAACCACAGCCTTCCGTTGTTTTACTTCTGTATTCATGGGTCCAAGCCTGTAAAGATTCAGATTTGAGTTGTTTAAGTCATTTGCCAGGCGGATAGAATTATAGAAAGCAAGAAATGATGCGCATATATAAAGACGGAAGAGAGCTTCATTACATAGTGCAGCATCCAGGTGCAGCCCTGAAGACATGGGACACAGAAAGCCCAACATCCCCCCAGCGCAATGAGGCAGCCTCAGAATCAAGGCCCCCTGATTGCCCAAATTTCTTCAGCATGGCTGTTACGAAATCAGAGGGAGTGATTCCTTCACTTGACTGAGACCTAACGGATGTTACCAAAGTGTTTGCAATGTCCAACAGAGTTTCTGCATCAGCTATTTGCTCCCTAGGCCTCTGCACTGCATTGTAGAAGGATGCCATCATTTTGTGTACTTCATATAGCACTTATGCTTAAATGATCCAAACCAGTAAAATATATCATAAGCAGCTATTCGAAGTACTAGTACTAATTTTGGAATGCGACAGTGAGTTCTGAACTTCTAATATTAACATGGCAATAAACACCAAGTTTTGCCAAGAAATGCAATCATGCAGGCAAATTACAAAGCATTGGTCTTGTAGAAGATAGGAACTGAGTAATTACATCAACATTAGCATGGGAGAACAACCAACGAAACTAAATGCAATCATGCTGATGCTCTGATGTTCGAGTAGCAATTTGAAGTAAAATGTCAACAGTAGAATAAACCAGAAGTAGTTGGCAATAATGCTATATCAGTTATCTGAACACCAACCAATGTTTTGAGATCCTGCTGAGATTCACTACACATACAATGCAGATGAACAACTTGCTAATATGCCTTCTTCTTTTTTCTGAACCTGCAACAAGTGCTCCAGCAGCCACTTCAGCAGCTAGTACTAACAGCCTAAGCATAAGGTTCAAATATCACGATGTCTTTCTAATCTGTGACTCAAATGCAATACAAATCGGAAACAGCGAGTCCAAGGCAAGGATAACCACATCAAACTGCAGAAAAATACACGGTTTAGCAAAGGCGAAAGGGGGGGAGGATTTCGTATACCGAGCTCGTGCAGGCAGTCCACCTGCGTGATGATGGCGGCGAACGTGTCGGAGCCCGCCCTCGCCATGTCATCCTTCTCATCTGCGGCGGACAAAACACACAGCACAAACAGCTCAAATCACACACCCCCGCACACCCAAAACCAAACCAAACCCCACCCCCACGGCGAGCCCCCTACCGCTGATGAGATTCTTCACGGCGAGGTACCGCGACCGGAGCAGCCGCCGCTCCGCAACCCCCTGCTGCTGCTGCCTCCCGCCGCCGCCGCTGCTGCCCTCCGCCATCGGGGACCGACCTGGCGCTCCCAAACCCTAATCCCCTCCCCCCAGATCTCCGAATCCCCAACGCGCTCGCCCCGGCGGCCTCGACTCGAGCCCCGATCGGCGAAGCGAGCGCGAGCGCGAGAGGGAAAATTTTGGGCGAAATTTCGTGGGGGGGAAGCAGCCGGCGGAGGAGGAGAGGGGAGGCGCGGATTTGAAAGCCCCTGCCTTCCCGAGGAGAATCCTTGCGGCTCGGGGGAGATTAATTTCGCTTTTGGGTGGGGCCAGCTTGTCAGTGGCTGTGGGGAAGGTGGAGTGGAGATCGGTGGCTAGGGATTTTTTTTCTAGAGCTTCGTGGGGCCCGTATGTCAGTGAGCGGGACGACGGGCGTGCGGGTTGTGTTTGAGAGTACTCCTACGCGTCTGGTTCAGTACTTCAGTGGGCTCGTGGGGTTTATTTAAGTGGGGTCCACATGTCAGTGAGTATAGGGCTATGGACCAACTGTTTGTGTGTGTGTGTTGTGGTTTGAGAATTCAGGTGTGGTTTTGATTCCCGCTCGCTATTTTGAGGTAGGGCACGAGGTCTGGGAATTTGCCGAATTTGGGAGGATTTTGCCGGGCTTCCCGATTTTGGTTCAAACATTTGGTTGGTTGGTTGGTTATCACTTATCAGTTGCGTCAGAACTCGCGGTGATTCGGTCCCATTCGGATTTCGGAACATAAAAAAACGGAATTATATTCCGAGATGCTTTGGTTCGAACCAAAGTTTTCGTTCCAAACCATGGTGAATAAAAAGAGTCGTTATTGTCCAGCTATACATCGGAATCAAGGGATTGTCATTGTATACAAGTAGTGTTTCTTTGGCATAGTAAAAAAAAACCGGTCCGAGAGTCGATCCGCTCTAGCCATCGGTTCACCGGACGAACCACCAAGTCAACGGTTCGACCGGTGGTTTTTTATTTATTAATATTACATTTAATTTGTATTATTTTTAATATATAACCATCACAAATTGGTGAAAATATGCATAAATAAACCATTATATTTATTATTACATGGTCATAACATTAAAAAAAATAAATGTGATGTGGTAACATAATAAATTCATCCTGTCATAATGCCATAGGAAAAATAAAAACCGGTTCAATACTTAAATACCCGCCACTGGTTCAAGGAAAAACTGGCATGTTCACCGGTTTTTTATTGGTTCGATTGCAGGAGCGGTCTTTTAGCAGAACCGAGCTGTCAAGGTGGAGGCAATTTTAAGCTGCTGCAGCTTCTTCCATAATCAGAAGCTCCCCAAGCAGTCTAGCTTTTGGTTTAGATTTTGAAAAGTTGTAATTGTAAGATCTAGAAAATGAACTATAAGTCATAAGTTGGAAAACCCAAGTTTTCTAAATTCTTAGAAGCTACCAACTAGCTGCTTCCCAGAATTTTAAGCTCTCCGGACCAAGCCCTAAAACGTGGTTACTAGCCAAGCAAGAGGATGTCAACATTGGAAGATGACAGATTGCACCATATTAATTTGCTCTGTAGTTTACTTGTTGGCTTATCAGTGGCATTCAAACTTTAAATCACTAAATATAATTTTAGAGCTAATTTTGGCATAAGGGGTACATGTGGTGCACTATAGCATGATAAAAGACTGCCAAGAGAAGGTAGAAGGTTCCTGCTGTCTCATGTTTTCGCTTATGCTTATGTTTATCAGCCTAAATTTAATTTTTCAACCTTAAATTTGGATTTGATTTTGGGTTATTTCAACGAAGTTTATTTTTTAGTCTTTGCTTTTATATCGCTAAGATCACATATATAAAAGTTTTATTCATAAATTATTTTTCGTTTACAAATATGTCGTTTCGCTTATTCCCAATGAAGTCGTGTTATGTTCTTGTTCTTGTACGGAGTATTAAGACTTTGTGTTTGTGCTGTTGGGCTTGGTTTCCAATCTGGATAATGAAAGTTGTCTGTTATGAGAGAGAGAGATAGAGCGCGCGCAGAAGGTTAGCCCTTGTAGATGGGAGAAACCGCAGGTGGGATGGATGGAATTACATTTGGTCCCGTTAGTTTATTCTATAACAAGTGGATGAAAATTTAAATACTCGTGGCACACTTTTCAAACTGTTAAACGGTACGTTTCGTACGAAAACTTTCTATATGAGAGTTGTTCTAAAATATCAGATTAATCCATTTTTTAAGTTTGTAATAACTAAAACTCAATTAATCACACGTTATTATCACCTTGTTTTGCATGAAACACCACCAAATTGTTTGGTTGTGCTGCAAGTGCAACTGATGTAAACATCGATGAAAAAACCTAAAATGAAAAAACCTAAAATGAAATCCAAATTTAAGGTTGAAAATTTTAAATATTAACTTATAAGGATAAGCATTAAAAAAAAAAAGATGAGGCTCTAATGAGCGGGTTGGTTGCACGCATAACAGGTGTTTGATGAAATGCCTGTGAGGTATGAACTTGTTAAAAAATAGAGTTTCTGCTGCATCTCTGTGTCCGCATATAAGATGAGATCAAAACACCTTAATTCACAAAAAGGAGCATGATGCACTACAGTATACAGTATAGCAGCAGCAAGATCATGGCATCGCCGGCGGCTCGCCACTAGACACTGCCACCACCAGAGGTCCGTACTCCATCGCCTCGATCGCCCCCACCCTCCTGGCCACCTCCGCCATGGTCGGCCTCCTCCACGGCTCGTCGGCGGTGCAGTCGCGGGCGACGTCGAGCACCCGCGCCATCTGCTCCCGCTCCGCGCCGGACACCGGCAGGCAAGCGTCGAACACCTCGCCGCCACGCCCGCGCGCCGCCATCCACCGCACCAACCCGACGAGGCTCCCGCCGCCGCCGCGTTCGTCGTCGCCCTCCGCCGTCACCTCCGCCGACGACCACATCGGCGGCCGCCCCGTGAGCAGCTCCAGCATGACGACGCCGAAGCTGTACACGTCGCCCTTGGCGGTGCACCGCATCGCCAGCGCGTACTCCGGCGGGATGTAGCCGAGCGTGCCGGCGAGGACGGTGCTGACGTGGGTCTCGCACGCGCTGATGATCCGCGCGAGGCCGAAGTCGGACACCCGCGGCTGGAGGCCCTCGCCGAGGAGGACGTTGCTGGACTTGACGTCGCGGTGGATGACGTGCGGCACGAAGCCGTGGTGCAGGAACGCGAGCCCGCGGGCGGCGCCGCCGCAGATCGTGAGCCGCTCCGGCCACCCGAGCGCCGCGCCGCCGCCGCCGCGCAGCCGGTCCTCCAGGCTGCCGTGCTCCATGTACTCGTAGACGAGGAACCGCTCGTCGCCGGCGGCGCAGTAGCCGAGGAGGGGGACGAGGTTGGGGTGCCTCACCTTGCCGACGGTCTCCATCTCGGCGCGGAACTCGCGTTCGCCGCCCTGGAACCGGCGGCCGACGCCGTGGAGCCTCTTGACGGCGACCCTCCGGCCGCCGGGGAGCTCCGCCCTGTACACGGTGCCGAAGCCGCCGTCGCCGACGACGTGCATCCCGTCGAAATTCCCGGTGGCTCTCATGATCTCGTCCACGGTGACCCTCACAGGCGCGTGCTCGAACGTCGCGAGGTTGATGCTCGGTGGCTCCCTCTTCTTCATCCTCCTCCTCCCCAAAAGATTGTCACTCAAGGTTGTCTCATGGTCAGCCATGGCGTTGTCACCGGCAGGGACAAGGACAAACTGCCTCCTTCTCAACATCTTCCTCCGTCGTCTCAGATAAACCACCAGGATGACCACCAGCACAATGACAATGGCCGTTGCAATGCAACAAATGGTTGCTTCCAGTACATGGAACGGATGATCCGGCATCTTTCGATCGACACGGTTAGCGGCGCAAACCCCGCCTTCTTCAGCAGCACAATCTGCCAAGGTGAAAGTGCCGCCGTCGCGGTTACTGGAGAAGTTTGCGAAGGTCAGGCCAAACATACCGCAGATACCACAAGGGATGGTGCCACTGAAATCATTGCTTGATAGGTCAAGATAGTACAAAGAAGTGACCCTTGCTATTGCTGATGGCAATCTTCCAGTGAGGCTGTTGTTGTGGAGATCAAGATAGGTCAGCTTTGTGAAGTTGGAGATCGATTCATCCAGGCTCCCTGAGAAATGGTTGCTGCTTGCATTGAAGAAGATCAGTGGGATTGGGGATTCTTTGTCCTCATGACAGGAAAATGGGATTTGTCCAGAGATGTTGTTGTCACTGACATCCAGGTGGTTTAGGCTCTCTTTGCAGAGTAGATCCAATGGAAGAGTGCCAGTAAGCGCGTTACCCGATAAGTCCAGCATTGTGATCTGGGGAAGAATGTTGCCAATGCCAGAAGGAATGGAGCCACTGAGTCTGTTGTTAGACAGAAGAAGGCCTTGGAGGCTTGCCAATGGTACAGGCCATGGAAGGACAGGTCCAACCAATGCATTGGAAGATAGATCAATGGTTGTTATGTTTCTCAGCTCAGCAAGTTCCACAGGTATAGTGCCACTTAACAAGTTGTCTTGCAGGTGTAGCTCTACCAGTATAGAACAATTGTTGATTGCTCTCGGGATGTGACCAGTCAATCTGTTCCGCGACAGATCAATCAATCCAATGTGTTGCACGTACTCCAATTCAGAATGGGACTCGCGCGAGAAAGCCACGCATAGCTCAGAAGGGATAGCGCCTGACAGCCGATTCCGGGACAGGACCAAGGTGTTGAGCTTTGTCAAGTGAGATATGGCCTTGGGGATGTGCCCTGTCAGATTGTTACAGCTCAAGTCCAATGTGACAAGGTTTCTGCAGTTGAAGAGCTGTATTGGAATGTCCTCAGATAGCATGTTGCAACTGAGAGACAGTGCTGTCAGATTCCTTAGAGCGCCGATCGATCGAGGGAGAGGTCCTTGCAAGTAGTTTCTGTCGATGCTCAACGATTGCAAGCTCAAGAGCTTACCAATGCTCTCTGTGATCATGCCAGTTAGCTGGTTATCACTGAGAGAGATGTCCAAGATGGTTGATGATTCCCATAACCTGTCAGGGATCATCCCTGTGAAATTGTTATGTGACAAATCAAGTGACACCAGTGGTAGCAAAGCTAAGTATTCTGGTATCTCTCCGTGGAGATGGTTATCTAGCAAGCTTAGCTCAGTAAGGTTCTTGCATCCCTTAAATGTCTCATCGATACTCCCGGTCAGATTGTTATCATTCAATCTAAGTATCTGCAGAAAGGTGCCTTGACATATCTTGGCAGGGATAGATCCTGACAGCTGGTTGGATTCTGCAGAGAAACTAACCAGATGTAATGGAAGACCCGGTAGAGGTCCGTCGAACATGTTCTGCGCAAGCGATATAGATGAAACATTACTCCAGTTCTGAATCCAATCAGGAATGTGGCCTGAGAGTCTGTTTCCTTCCACATCAAACAAGACAACGGCAACTAAATCTGCAAGTTCTTCAGGTATAGTGCCAGTGAAGTTATTGCCGGACAGAATTAGAGTAGTAAGCTTCTTGCAATTGCCGAGTTCTTTCGGTATGCTCCCAGTGAACCCTGCACTCTTCGCCATCAGCTGCCTCAGATTGCGTAGCTCACCAACAGATGCTGGAAGCTCACCACTGAAGCTGTTGAATGATATATAAAGCCCTTCCAAGATTTCGAGATTGCCGATCGACAAAGGGACGGTGTCCATGAGATTGCATTTGAGGAGATTGAGTACTTCAAGCTGCTTCAGATTACCAATCTCTTCTGGGATGCTTCCAGTTAACTCATTGTCTGATAGGATTAAACTTTGCAGATTTTTCAGTTGACAAAGCTCCTTGGGGATTGCCCCCACCAAACCATTTGACGATAAATCGAGCTTGACAAGGTTGACTAACGCTCTTATTCCCGGGAATATTGATCCGGTGAGATTGTTATTGTTTGCATCAAGGTACAAGAGCCGAGATAGATTACTGAAAGATGCCGGTATTGATCCACTAAATGCATTTGTGTGAATGTCGAGGTACTCCAGGTTCTTCAGACTGCCTAGCTCTGGAGGGAGGCCTCCAGAGAAGGAATTCGTGGATATGGATAGCACGGTGAGCTGCTGAAGGTGAGCAATGGCAGGGCTTAGTTGTCCAGAGAACATGTTGTTGTCAAGCACCATAACTTTCAGCATCTTCAAGTCAAATAATGAGGCAGGTAGAGGGCCACCAAGCTGATTATCACTCAAATCTAGGTGCTGGAGATGCTGCAGATTCACCATGGCTTCTGGAAGCTCACCGGAAAACCCGCACCCGCTTACATTGAGCCGAACGAGTGACTGGAATGCAATGATCTGTGATGGAAAATCGACGTAGAGTGGCGTAGATGACAGGTCTATGGCCACAACAGTAAGCCCCACGCATGATATACCTGACCAGTTGCATGGAGGAGTTTCTAGCTCAAACCAGTTGTGGAGGAAGCCTTTTCCAACAGCGATTGCTTTCCTCAGAGCAAATAAATTCTTGATATCAGATTCCGCCAAAGCAGTGATAGGGATGAAGCAGAGAAGTAGAGTGAACAAGCAAACGTGATACTGGAAAAAGGAAAGGGAGAGTTACAATGAAAGGCATCGTTATTCAGGTAACAAAATCAATAACAATACCAACAGCTGAAGGAAAGAATTATAACACTTGACTTATGTTCAAGGTTCTAATTTGCAAATGCTCAGCAATTACAGGTAGACTATGATACAGTGAATTTGAGATGCACTTGATAATGCAGTGCAAGGGATGTGTGGTTTTAACCCCAAAATCCCGTGTTCAATCCCCAACACGCTCATAATTTCTTATTTAATTGTTGGAGGAACGCCTCTCCCTCCAAATCTCGTTTTTTATGATACAGTGAATTTGATGTGTATGGTATAGGCATAGCTGATACTATGAATCTTATATTTTGAGATATAGTATTGTTTTCTACTCAAGGCTATGTATTTGGGGGCTGTCCAGCTTATACATATTTTTAGATAGAAGAATCTAGCTTATGCATATCTGCTCAACAAATGAAGTAAATGTAATAGCAAAGCTAAAGAAATGCAGTAAATATGTCTAATAAAAATTCAATATAAATATGAATAAACTAATGATATTTTCACATGCAAACTAACTAGATAAACAAAAAAAACATCATTGTTCAGGCAGCAGAGTTCTTGACAGCCCAGAACATCGACCCAATGCAATGAAGTGTCCAGGCAAACAGCTGAAAGAAAGAACTTAAACCAAGTACCTGTCGAACCATTGCTCGTTCTTCTTCTCAAAAACCGTGGCACCGTGCTAGTTATGCAGATTGCCCAACTTCAGTAATCTGAAATGGTAGTCTTTGAGAAATAAATCCTGCAACAAGAAAAAGGCAGCACCTGTCAGCTACTCAGTTTTCTGGAACCGTCGACTACATACAACTACAAGAAAATAAGAAATGATTAGCAAACAAGCCTAATATTTTCTTTGTCAATTTGTCAAGAGTGCCAACATTTCAAAAGCAGATGGCAACATATTCAAGAAAGAAAGGACCAATCCACACTTCAATCGACATCACACGGCACAAACTCAAAACCGCAAGTTAATATATTCAAGTCCCACAGAATAATCCTTTGTAAAACTAGTAAAATTATCCCAACTCCAGACGAAACAACTTTCAATTGCTGAAGAACTGAGACAAATGTTAAATTAAGTCTGTTTTTTTTTTCTGCTGTAAACTGTGACATTTCTTTTAATGGAAATGGAGGGTTAAGGCCCTTTGATAAAAAAAAAAAGTTAAATTAATTACCAACATGAAACTTTCTACTAGAACAATAGTATTTTTGCAAGTCTCTTTTCCCTTTCCTATGTATAGCCTTTCTATCCACCGGGCACTGGCTGAAGCATATGTGTTTGTATCCCTGAGATTTATTTATCGCCCTTTGGTTTTACAAATTTTATCGGTTCCTAGACCCTCGTTGGCTTATAAGCAGCAACCAAATTTAAATCCCATGAGATATATAATTAATTTAAGGTTTTCGTAATTTTCCATTTTTAACTTTAGTTTTGGGCCGCTAAGAATCTATACTCCTTATAAAAGAGAGCAATGTTGCCACCTCACCAAGTTTTTTTTTTATTTACCGACTACCCCATCATGTTTTCTTCCAATTACTCTACGTGCTTTAATGTTATAAAATAATCCTTCTACATATGATTCTATCTTATTTCATCTAGAATGAAATTGTCCCAAAAACCTTAATTTGTTTTAATCCGTATAAAAGCATGATTATTTAGCTAGTAGAAATATAAGGTCCATACTCTATAGTCTATAGTTATTTATCGCCGCTTGTACACATGTCTTTGTCTTATAAGCCGCTACTCGCATTAAACGAGAGATATATTAAAAAACTACTAACCGAAACGTAATTACTTGTCCGATAGTAGAATTGACTTGCGCTTAGTAATTACGTATCGGATAGTAGTACAACTACTCCAACTTTAAAGTTTAATAAACTCCAAAACTGCACGCTTGTACTGCTATGGTCGTAGTAGAGCAAGTATAATAGTAGACTATAAGCCGGCTAAATGTTGAGGTGGAGGAGAAAAGAGAGGAGAGAGAGGAGAAGCGGGCTATAAACTTACAGCCGGCTTAGACACAGGAACCAAGAAACTCTACAAGAGAGACATGTGGACCCTGTATTAATTGTAAGGAGCTAACTATTATATGGGTAGGCTAAGACAATGCTACAAAGAACCTTATAACCAACAAGTCGGCTGTATTATTAGTCTTGCTCGTAGTAGAAGTAAATGTACGTGACCCGAGGCCGCACGACCGAATCGAAACCAATCAACCAAACGAGCGGGTCGGAATTCGGGGGAGAAAGAAATGGATCGTGCTTACCAAAACCGCGTCCCGGTCTCGCGGCGGCGCCGGCAGCCGGACGTAGCAGCCGCCGCCGCCTACCGCAGCAGGGGGATCCCGCGGCGCCTGCGTGGGCTCGCCGGAGCGGACGCGCAGGAACAGGACGACACAGATCGATGCGCGATTACGATCCGTACCTGATTTGGTTTGATCCCCCCACCCCCACCCCACAATGCGGTTGCCGGCGAACGGAGCACGAAGACCGGTGGCGCGGGCGGAGGCGTGAGGTGCAATCAACGCCGGCGAGGGCGAGCGGGAGGCGATCGAGAGCATGGGAGCCATGGCGATCGACGAGAGGGGAGGATTTATAGTGGGGAGAGGGAGAGAGAGATTTTGGGGGAAGCTTCCGGGGTTTTGCTTTTGCTGCTTGCGGTTGCAGCCACGCTTGCCTTCGTCTGCACTCTGCAGTGGTGTACTGCACTGCTGGCCGCTGCACTGTGCGGTGCCCTGTAGTAGCCTCTGCTATTCCGTTTCTCTCTGTTTTTTTTTTACTGCAGTGAAATGGGATGCCATTTTTTGCTCTGCTAATGTTATCTGTTTTCTCTTGCCCACAAATGGTTGTATTTTATTTTTGGTACATCTTAACAATAGTACTAATATGTTGCTAAATTTGCAGGGTATTATAACTGGAGGGAGCTTACTTTCCTTACTTACCTCCATTGGGTGGAGCATGTCAACCCGATACAATCATAAGAATAAAGTAGGAAATCCAGAAATGGTTTTTTCACTTCACTGCAAAGTTCTAATATTAGATGACTCCACCTTTAAAGAAAGCACCGGATAATAATATTGTCAAAAAGACAATCCATACCGACACCCAATTTTACTAAATACAGATTATCGTTGCCACGTGTCACGTCTCGCTAATGCCGTCACTTTAACCTCGTAACCATTAGCTTCGACAAATGTATAGCCGAGTGAAAATAAGCAGACCCGTAATCCTAGAATCAACACCTATGCACCCTATCGCATCTTTGCTGATGCTTTTGATATCCCTAGCAGCTTGGATAAAAGGTGAGTTACCATGATGATATAGATTGGTAAAGGTAAAGTATATATAGTAAAGCCACGCACTGTAGATTTATTCTTGGACAAAACCATTTGGTGTTGTGAGAGTAACCACAATATGAGGATAAAATGGGTAATAAGCAATTAATGCTAGCTTCTTACCTAGTAAGATACATTGTGGTAGAAATAGTAGTTATAACCGAGTAGTATGCTTACTACTAGCAATAAACCATTAAAATATACTATTTGCTCGTGTATGCATAACAATCTTCTCAAGTAGCATTCAATGTGAACCCCATCTTAATTACCACTTCAGCACTAAACATTATGAAACCTGCTAATAACAACTATTGTCGGATATTGAGACCCACGTTACTATCAAGTTGGTAAATAAATATTGTGGTTACCCTTATATCTCGGACACGCCTTTCTCATTAATTGTCCAATAATATTCAATTAGAAAAGACAAACACATGGCATCATTGGTTTTATATTTATCCTTTTTCTATATGTCGAAGCGTACAATCATCTGTTAATAGTGCAGCATATCCACAATGTGTCGCGACATAAAACCGCCAATAACCTTCCATGCCATGACATCAATTATCTGCCCTTTATTTGGACACAACTAGTATTCATGGCTCGAATGTTTGACGTACATTGATAAATATGATTTTGCAAGCACCTTAAATAAACAAATTTCACAAGCACATGGCAAATGTGAACTCCAATTACATTTTCTTTATCCTAGTTATAACATATATTAGACTAAACAACAATTGATAATTTGATACAAAGTATACATGAGACAATAGGTTAACTTAGGATTTATTAAGTACTAGCTATACAAAACTATCCCCGCAAAAAAAAAGCTATACAAAACTAAAAAATTTAGATTAACATGATCTTTTAAAACAACTTTTTTATAAAAACATTTTATAAAACACGCACCGTTTAACCGTTTAAAAAACGTGCACACGATAAACGAGGGATGATGATGAGTTGAAAGCTTATGGGCAGAACACAGCCGAAGTTTCTGTAACAGCCGGAAGTTCCTATAACAAACCTCTCATAATTCGTTTAGGAAATTTTTAGATTCTTTTTTTTTTCTGATGGAAGAAATTTTTAGATTCTAAAAGTAGCTGGTGGCAATTCATCATATTGTGAGAATCTAAACGAGGAAAAACAAGCCTTTTACTTTTCGTTGATTTTCTAGATTTTGTAACTTCTGTTTTTCGAAATCTGAACGAGAAACCAAATTATTCAGATAGAGATGTTTTTGATTCCGGAAGAATTTTGCTGCTCCCCAAAATAGTTCCTCGTTCTCTCCTCCATTTCCCGCCGCCGTAACGGCCTCTCACGCGCCCCTCACGTGACCGCCCTCTCCTCCTCCCCACCCCATGCTTCTTCCCTCCCAAAGCGAGAATCCTCCCAAACTTTTGAAAAACCCTAAACCCTCCTCGCGAATCCCCGTGGCTCTCCGGCCGGCCGCTCGGGGAGATTCGATCCTCCCCCCCAACCGGTGGGTTCCTCCAATTCGCGGGCGGATTGCTCGGCCCGATCGGGAGACGGCCGGGGGCGCGCGGATCTGGGGGAGCGGCGGCGTCGGGAGCAAGCGCGCGAGCGCGGGGGGTTTTGAGAAAGTTCGAGAACGTTCCGGTTGGCGTCGTCGGCGATTTCGTGCGCGGATCGCTCGATTTGGTCTGGGTTTCGTGGCGATCGGCGGCGGCGCTGGATTTTGGGGGGGAGGGGGCGCGCTGAGCCGCGGAGGCATCGGAATGGCGGCGGCGGCGCTGCCTCGCCTCCTCCTCGCCGCGGCGGTGCTGTGCGCCGCGTTCGCCCCCGTATCAGGGTTCACCGACCCCTCCGATGGTGAGTCTACTCAACCCCCAATCTGTAGCGATCGAGCAGTTACCGTTTGATGCCTCTACTCCGAGCTCGCGCGCTTGCTTGCGAGGGCTGGGTCTGTGCTGGTTTGACGGCGCAGCTAGCCATCGCGCGCACGCCGCACGCGTACTCGTGATTCGGTGATTGCGCGAGCATGAGTTTGCCCAGTGCGTGTGCAGTAGTTGGCACAGTCTCATGATGAATATCTATGCTTGCTCCCATTTGGTATTAGTGTTCGTGTTGGTTCTGATCTGATCCTGTCCACATCGATGTATGTGATTGTGTGCCACAACAAGAGTGTGCATGCTATTGTGACCGTATCGTAGTTACCTTTGTTCAATTCCTGCGTGTCATGCCGTCTTCATGTTTGTGTATGACTTCGCTGCCTTATGTTTAATTTTCTGTTGTTTCTGGTTGTTCTACAGCTTTAGGGCTTTGGGAATTATATCGAACATTGGATTCTCCATGGCAGCTTTCTGGGTGGACATCTCAGGGCGGTGACCCCTGTGGCCGCGGTGGTGAACAACGGCCATGGCATGGAGTCCTTTGCAGGGATTCGTCCATTGTCGCTTTGTAATTCTTCAGTTATTCTTAACTTCCTGATCAGTTTCACCTGCAACTTTACAGGGATTATTAATTGAGTTGAATATTTTGCTCTTCTTTCACTCGTACACAGAAATATTAGTGGGCTAGGAGTTGGCGGGTGGCTTGGTCTGGAGCTGCTCAAGTTTTACTCTCTGAAAATACTGTGAGCTTTTGACCAGAAAGTTTGTGATAATCTGTTAGCATATCATGATTCTGCAGTTCTTAGTCCAGTCTTTAATTTCTTTGCTTCGCTGAATCATGACGACCGTAGGGATGTGAGCTTCAATAACATTGCTGGTGAAATCCCGCGCAATTTGCCCCCAAGTGTGGAATACCTGTATGTTCTCTTTGTATTTCGGTTATCCCCCTTTTGGCTGGGTTAAATATCAAATATGAACTATGGTTGACATAATCACCATATGTTGTGCTCCTGTAGAAATTTCGCAGCCAACCAGTTTGAGGGGAGTATACCACCGTCACTACCATGGTTGCACACTCTGAAATATCTGTGAGTGCATTTTTGGCAATTGGAGCACTTCCTAATTTTCTATAGTGAACTCTGGTTGCAGAATCAAATAACTGGCCTGTAATTAATCTTTGCTGCAGGAACCTCAGCCACAATAAGCTCTCTGGAATAATTGGTGATGTTTTTGTCAACATGGAAAGCTTAGGAACAATGTAGTGCTCCCAGATTCTAATTTCTTTATCCTCTTGAATAAATGAATTATTTCTTGCACTGTAGCTTGCAACGACATGCGAATTCTTGCAGCCCAAACATTATTTAATATTTGCATGTACAAGAGAAGCTTCAGCCATGCTTAACTGCATACATTTGTGTTTCCTAGATTTCCCCCTCCATTATTGTGAATAACTGCATGTTTTCTTAGCCACCCCACAAAAATGCATGTTTCGTTGCACTCACATAAATCACATGGATCATTTGATACATAAGTTTTTACAGTCTGTTTGTTTCTATTTTTGCATTTATTTGCTTTATGGTTTCTTAAAAAACAATCTTCAAGGCTCAAGCTCATTTGACCTGTTAATATGGGCACACACTTTGATGCTAGAGTAGTTCCTTTGGACCTTCTTGCAATTCTACTATAATTCTCCATGCAAATTTAGCTATATATCTTCGAGTAATTCGATCTTTCACCCACTGTAGTCTGTACCTCATTTTTGTTCCTATTCAACTTCAGGGATTTATCATTCAACTCTTTCAGTGGTGACTTGCCAACGTCGTTTAGCTCGTTGAAGAACCTTCATCACCTGTAAGAATGATGTGCGTTCTTAACGATTTCATGCACAAAAATATGCTAGAATATAAAAGGTTCATTTTGTTTTGGTTTTACAGTTATTTACAGCATAATGAGTTCACAGGATCTGTTATTTTGTTGGCAGACCTTCCATTATCATCCCTGTAAGAAATTCAACTGTATTTTATCCTTCTCTATATTTGTTTATTCTCATCCTTCCTGACAATTATCAACTGGTTGCAGCAACATTGAAAACAATAGCTTCAGTGGTTATGTGCCAGGAACTTTTGAGTCCATTCCTGAGTTGAGGTATTCGGTTCTGCTTAATAACCCACGTTTCTTTCCGTAGGATATTTATGCATACATGTTGCCTTGACTTCATATCTAGTTGAAATAAGTGGCTAATCTAACATTCCAGGATTGATGGGAACCAGTTTCAACCAGGTTTCAAATGTGCATCTCCCTCATTTACCAGGAGTGCTCATTCACCACCAACTCCACATCCACCTCCATCTTCACCTCCACCACCTATGTCCCCACCTCCACCAGCAGTTAAGGAAAATTTGAAACACAAGCCCGAACCTTTGAAGCCTTCCTTAAGCCATTCTTCTATGTACAACCATAATCAGCACAGGAAGTCACACTCTCGAGTGACAGCTGCTGCAATAGCTACTGTTACTGGTACAGCTTTTGTGCTCCTCATTGTTGGCTTGGTTCTGAAAAGCTGCACATACAGTCCTAAGAGCACCGCTAACAATGCCAAATCTCCACCTGCCAATGTGGAAAAAGGTAGCACTGGAACTTTATTAGTTTAAGCATAACCGGCTTATGCAATTGTAGCTGATGGCTAGACATATTCTATATATTCTTGTTCATCACTTAATATTCATCCTTATGTTAGGATCTGTATATAATATCCAATCATGTATATATATACTTGTTCTCCATTCCTGCATGTTGCATTATTGGATAGACTTACATTCTTTCATATCACTGAAATTCATACATATCATTTTACAGTCCCTAAAGCAAATGAGGTCTTGTACTCTTGGAATTCTCTTATGAATGACTGTGAGGCTTCCTCTAGTGACGTCATTAAGCCTGAAAGAGCTATGAGAACAAAAGTTTGGGCCAAGACATCCAAAAACTTTCTAACTGCAAAACAGTTTCAAGCTGTTGACATCTTAGCAGCTACCAGGAACTTCAGTAAAGAATGCTTTATTGGTGAAGGTTTCACTGGCCAAGTTTACAGAGGTGATTTTCCTGGTGGCCAGGTATCATATTGTTAGTACCCTGTTGGAAAATACTATTGGTTTGTTACTTTAGAACAAGCTCTCGAATCTAATTTCTGCTACGTGTTTCAGTGTCCTAATACTGAATTTTCCTTTAGTTGGTGTATTAAGTTTATTTACTACTACTTTTTGTTCATCAACTGGCCGTTTTCCTTTTCTTATCGGCAATAAAACTTGTCTTGCATCGTTGACATTTTTTTTCTCTTGATCTCTCGATAAGCTTTAAAATTCAATGCACGAGGAGGATGCAATTCCTAGTCTCATTGCAACTTCCCGAAATCAATATTAGAAAAAAAATATGTGATTTATCAAATTTATCATTTGCTAAATAGTAAAGGCGCATATTTTTTCTACAGATTATTTTACATCTGTGTTTTATATGTATAACATGTATTTATCCTCGTACATGCAGCTCCTGGCTATCAAGAAGATCAACATGGTAGATCTGTCATTATCGGAACAAGATGAGCTGATAGACATGCTTGGGAAAATGTCCAATTTGAAGCACCCCAATATCTCTGCGCTTGTGGGCTACTGTGTCGAGTTTGGGCACTGTGCACTTCTATATGAATATGCAGAAAATGGCTCTCTTGATGATATTTTGTTTTCAGCAGCCACAAGGTCCAGGGCTTTGTCATGGAAAGCTCGGATGAAGATTGCTCTTGGAGTTGCCTATGCTTTGGAGTAAGTACATTTTTGTGGACTTAGATTCCTACCAAATCATCTAGCTGTTTGTTTTGTACTGCAGGGTATACACATCCTCATAGTGTTAATGGCTTTCTGTAAATTGTTCCGCTGAACTGATGTCAATTTTTAGACATATACTGGAAGCTTTCCTGAAATTTTGAAGCTTATGCAGATTCATGCATTCGACGTGCTCTCCTCCAGTTGTTCATGGAAATATTAAAGCGACAAATATTTTGCTCGATGCTCAGCTCATGCCCTACCTCAGCCACTGTGGATTAGCCAGGCTAAGCCAATTTGTCAGTGCCATAAGAACGGTCAGTGCTCACTAGTTTTCCATGTTATATTGGATAGTGTTCTTACTTCTGTACATAATCATTAGTGATGGTGATATAGTTAATGTTTTACTTGAACAATTCTAGGATCTAATTGTTGTCATGGATTGCCAATCTCTTGGAGTTCTTACTGCATACTTAACGATAAGGAATTTTAAGTTTAGACAGAGAAGGATGCATTGAGAAAAAATGATCCATAAAGTTAGCTTTTTAGGGAAAAGGGTTTGTCCTGGTGATGGTGAGGCTGTTTAACCTCCCCATCTGCTTGGGTTCAAGTCCTAAGACCAAGGCACCGGGCTGGTGCTTATGTCCTTTGGTGAACGCTATAGCTCTTGAACTATTTTCCAAAAGGAAGAAAGACTGAATTAATAATAAGCCAGTTTAGACCCATACTTTTGGAATTTTGTCACGATTGCTTACAGTTGCATCTCAACCAAAATCAAAGGTAGGTCGCTGGATAGACTCCTATACATTATAGTGTTATATCAAAACAAGCTACTCTCCCTTGAAATATTTGAAAGATGTATATGTGTGTGTCCCTACTAGGATCAACCGTGGTCCCTTCAGAAGTGGGTAGAAAAATCACACACATATTAAGGGGATACTGGTGTTTTTCAAAGTCAATGATATATCTTCTGTATAATCTGTTGACCGTTAACAGTTCCTCACCTGAAAAAACAGGACTCAGAAGCTCTCAACAGTGGTAAAGGCTATGTTGCACCTGAGCTTACTGACCCAGCAACAGATAGCATCAAGGCTGACATTTACAGTTTCGGTGTGATTTTGCTCGTGCTTTTGACTGGGCAGAAGGCCTTTGACAGGTATATGCTCACTTATTCTTGTACAGCTGTAGTCTGGTTCTCTAATGAAGTTCTTTTTCCTCTTCAGTTCAAGAAGGCAGAACGAGCAGTTTCTAGTTGATTGGGCATCTCCTCATCTCCATAACCTTGATTCTTTGGAAAGAATAACTGATCCAAGAATACATGCATCTATGCCACCTCAAGCTATCTCTACGTTAGGCAACATCATCTTACTCTGCATCAAGGTAACTGTCCGTTACCTTTTTCTGGTACACATTACTTAGTTGAACTATGCTACCTTGAGGATAGAAGCCAAGCTGCAAATTGAAACACCGCATGCACTACTCCTTAATGCTTAGACTCTGCTCCTAAATGGGAATTGAAGGGGATTATAGCTGAAAAATGTCTAATTACTGCGGTCCTAATGATTTATGAATTCATCGAATGAATTTCAGCACCCTATATTTGTGATCATTACTGGCTGTATTTCTTCCTTCAATGCAGAAATCACCAGAGCTCCGTCCGCCAATGACAGTCATAACAGACAAACTACTGAAGCTTGTCCAGTCGACAGGTCTCCAAAAGACAAGCACGACGACACAACACTTGGAGGTTGATGCTCAGGAACCCTCTTTCAAAACAACCAGACCGTATTTCGAGCCATCCTTTACAGGTACCTCACTCGATAACACACACTTCCATTTTTGTTCTTATATTCTTCATTTCGAAGCCTTATTTTCATTGCTCTAATTTAGTAAGTCAAAGTGCAACCGGAGGCTGCATCTCCCAGAGATAAAGCCCTTCCCTCCACCCCCCCAATTTCTGTACTCGAGGAGCGGTACTCAAGTATTTCAAGCGCCGCATCACTTTCTGCACACCCTGTCAGTTTCAAACGGAGAAACCCAAAGCTGCTGTGCTAAGTGGACTGCACAAGACTTGAAATTTTTCATGGTTGATCACTTGACCTCAGAGAACCGAGCGAAGTGGACTCTTTTACATCCAAGTCACGCGTGGCTAGATGTATTAGGAACCGTTTAACTCCACAAGTTTGGACTCAAATGAGCCGGCGTGAGCATGGAGATGCTGCTCGGAATGCTCTTTCTAGTGAACTCTAACAGGCAGGTCCAGCCTTATCTTCCCCTGACTAATCACTTTGTGCCTTTGTGGTCGGCTCCAATACCCTTATCTTTCCTAACCGTCTTGCATTCTAAAAAGATACGCATCCTGGCAGTGTCTCAGCTTAGCTGTATAGTTCGTTGTCTGGAACCCCGGGGGTAACGATGTTCGTTAGCCAGTGACCAATGAACTATAAACACGATGCCATGCTGGTCCTGATCAACTCACAATGCTGCTCGATTCAGTCACATGCATGACATGCCTGTTCTGCTGTGAGTAATTTTTCTTGGATGATATGTGCTGAATCCAGCAGATCCCATCCGTCCGCATGACATACTGCCAATTTCTAGAAAACTCAGCGAACTGAGCTTTAGTTCAATAACCTCTTTACTAATTTGTGGCATTCTAATAACTCAAACACACTAGCAAATGCCTCTCCCGTGGCAGGCAGGCATACACGGGAGCTATTAGTGTTGGTACATGATCTTAGTGTACAAATCTTAACCATCTCCAATCTTGTCCCAAATGCAGCTAGCTATCTTAGGTAGCGAAACTCAGATGGAGATGCTGTTTGGGATGCCCCTCCCGGTGACCCCGGGCGTGGAGAACGGCTTGAGCAGCTCGTACGGCACGATGCCGGCGCCGCACCTGTTCCTGAGCTCCGGGTCGTTGTTCCGCTCGTCGACGATGCCCTCGATCTCCTTCATCCTCCCTGCGAACCTCTCGAACGCCGCCTTGACCCTCGGCTCCGCCAGCCACGCCAGCTCGGCGTGCTCCCCCATGTACTCCTCGTCGGGGGAGTGCGACGACAGGATGTCCAGCGTCGCCATGATCGTGATGGCCTGCATCTTGGACGGCATGGTGTCCAGCAGCACGTGCTCCGGCATCTCCATGAACTTCTTCATCTCCTCCTCCTTGTTCTCCTCCACCGGCATGTTCTTCCTCATCACCGTCGGCCGGTTCGGGAAGTAGCCGCCGTAGTGGTACTGCCCGAAGTTGACGGCGGCGTGGTGGCCGGAGGTCACCCACATGATGGTGGTCAGGACGCCGATGAGCCCGTCCCGGGTGTCCACCGCCGGCCACCACGGCTCGTCCTTCTTGTCGGCGTGCCCCTTGGTGCGCACCTCCTCCCACCACGCCCGCACCTCCTCGTCGCAGGCGACCTCCTCGTCGGACTTGTAGTAGAAGTCGATGTAATCCGACGCCCACTGCTTGATGGAGTTCCAGACCAGCAGCCCGTCGTTGGCGTACGGGTAGTCCTTGATGGTGAGCTCGAGCTCGCCGTCCTCCTGTCGAACGGCGAGCCCGCGGCGCACCAGGTCCTCGGGCAGGGCCTCGGCGTCGAAGCGCCACGTGGCGGCGTAGGCGACGGAGCTGAGCTCCATGGCGTACCTCCCGGGCCAGAAGGACTCCTCGATGATGCCGTCGGCGTTGATGAGGCTCTCCCTGGCCAGGGCGTTGATCTCCATGGTGTAGCGGAAGTGTGGGTGGAGGAGGCGGTGCACCGGGTGCATCCGGCTGAGCTGCCGGTTGGCGGCGATGATGTACGGCTCGACGCAGCAGTGGGTGCGGAGCCAGTGGCTGACGAGCTGGTGGTAGCCGGTGTCGTGGGAGAGGACGTGCGCCTTGGCGAGCTTCCACAGCCACGACGCCGTGGCGTCGGGCCCGTGGACGAAGGCGCGCCTCCACTGCGGCCTCGTCGGCGACTGCGGCCGCGCCAGCTCGATGGCGAGCGGCGACAGCGTGCTGGCGCCGGTGAGGAAGAACACCGTGCGGGAGCCGTAGAGCGTCGTCTCCGGCCGCTCGCGGACGCGGTGCACGTAGGGGAGGAACACGTCGTGGTAGTCCAGGATGAAGAGCCGCCGCTGCGCCATCGCCTCCTCCACCGTCACCGACTCCACGATCTGGCTCTCCAGCAACTCCTTCGTCAGCGCCGACTCCGGTGGCCCGTACACCTCCGGGTCCAGCTTGCTCACGATGGGAAACTCCTGCACACGTCGATCGATCGATCGATCGCCATTAATTAATTGGTGAGTTCGGTTTTCCTTAATTGCTACTCACACCATTTGAGACTTTTTTCCTCAAACTTTTAAAAACAGACATTCGTTCAATGTTAAGCAAAATAAAAAAAAAGGATACCACTAGATTTGTCATCAATAATACTTTACGACTCGTATGTTTGTCTATTTGCACAAATATTTCTACAAATGAAAAATAGTCATACAAACTAGAAAAGCCAATAATGGCGCCATTTATTTAAAGCCATTTAAAACTTTTTAGCTAAATATTGAGAGGGAAATTATCTAGCGAAAGGGCTAATATTTGCGCACTGCGAGCGGCCACACTTTATTTTCTGCTAAGTTTAATTATATAACTAAAGTTTATACACCTAAAATTTTTACCACAAAAGTTTATGTCCGATTTTAATTTGGATTCGAATTCAAATGTTTTTTTAATATATAAAATGAGTATGTATTAAAAGTTTCTACATATAAATTTTAAAACCTATGCATTGCATGGGCTATTTTTATGATTATAAAAATACTAAATTTTTACCATATGGTTAATATATGGCTATTTTTCAATTAAAATAATTTTTGTATCATTTACAGCTTGTTAGTTATATATACATTTTTAAATTCTAAACTACATCAACATAATACTAAGTTGAGAGTTTAAGATGGGTATAACTTCATGCCATAAATTGAGGAAGAAGGGAATATGATGCTAACAAATGACAAATAGTCCTAGAAATTAGAAAAAGCAATAGTGTCATTTATTTAAAGCCATTAAAACCTTTTAGCTAAATATTGAGAGGGAAATTATCTAGCGAAAAGGGCTAATGTTTGCACACTGTGAATGGCCACACTTTCTTTTTTGTCACGCGATTTTTATTTTTTGTTAAGTTTATATAACTAAAGTTTATACCCCTAAAATTTTTACACCAAAAGTTTATGCCAGATTTTAATTTAGATTCGAATTCAATTGTTTTTAATATAAAATAGTATGTATTATAAAAGTTTCTGCATATAAATTTTAGGAAACCTGTGCATTTAATTCATGGGCTACTTTTATGATTATATAAACATTAAAATTTTACCGTATGGTTAATATATGATTATTTTTAATTAAAAGAATTGTTTGTATCATTTACAACTTGTTAGTTATATATATATTTTTAAATTTCAAAACCACATCAGCAAAAAACTCAGTTGAGAGTTTAAGATGGGTATAACTTCATGCCATAAATTGAGGAAGGGAGTATGATGCTAACATATAGGATGCATATTTTCTTTTTATTATTGAATCCTTTTTCTGCTAAAGACACTAACATGTTTTTAAATACTGGAGTACATGATTTTTAATATACCCATTATGGATCTTGAGTTCGATTCCTAGTCTCAGCCACCCAGCTTTTACCCAAATATTGTACTGTTTCATTTTTTTGTCATATAAAGTCTCTAACATGTTTTTTAAATACTACATAATTTTTAATACCCATTGTAAAAATTTTTCCATCTGCCACTGTACCCCTTGTTTATTTTTCTACTGCTATATATCTTTTCTCTCCTAAAGATGTCAACATATGTATATTTTTTGAAATATTTATTAGTATAAAAATTCTGGGTTCGCCACTACATATTAAAGGATGACCAGGACGGGACGAGCGAAAATTCTTTCTTTTTGGGGGATGACGTCATCGAAAAGTGACGTCGTCCTCAGGTGAATAGTGTATGTGGTTGGGAATGGCGGCGCTACCGTTAGGAGCTGGATGCAGATGGGGTTGACGCCAGCCAGCACCTGCCTCGCGAACTCCTCGTCTCTGAACCACGAGAACCTATCTCCTGCGCAATGCAAAGCCAAATCCAATTGATCCATTGCTTAATCAACATGTTACTACCTCAATATTTATATTTTAATGTACGTCACTTTTTTTTCAATATTTAACCATTTATCTTATTAAAAAAATTATATAATTATTTTTTATTTTATTGTGACTTGATTCATCATCAAATATTCTTTAAGCATAACATAAATATTTTCATATTTAAAAAAAGTTTAAATAAAACGAATGTTCAAATATTGGTTAAAAAGTCAGCGACGGTCATACATTAAAATACATATGGAGGGAGTACTAATTAGTACTACCGATTAGCCTCTAATCATGGCACGTAATTAATTAATTATCACGTACGCTCGAACATCTCGGGGACGTCGAAGCGGAGGACGTGGTCGGTGGTGTCCTCGATCATGCGGACGAGGCGGGGGATGACGCCGCCGACGATGTTGGTGGAGGAGGAGGCCGCGGCGCCGCCGGCCGCGGCAGCGGCGGCGCCGGCGGCGGCGAGCTGCGCCGGCAGCGGGATGCCGACGCTGTAGAGGCCGTCGATGGCCGGGAAGTGCGGGAACCTCAGCTCCTGGTTCGCCAGCAGCGGCTCCAGCGCCGGCAGCATCGCGTGCAGCCCCGACCTCAGCGTCGTCGCGCTGAACGTCATCCCCTTCACGTCCGAGAACTGCTCGTCCCGAGGCACGTACACCGGCCCCCTCCTCTTCTCCGTCCGCGGATCTAATTAATTACATATACATTTAATCCATTAGCAGTGGCTGAGCCAGAAATTTTTTTTAGCATGATTATGGAGGTAAACATAGGCTCAGGTCTAAGCTGTCCTAGGTTTGCCTTCGATCATTATTACTCCCTTCGTTTTAAGTTACAAGGCGTTTTGATTTTGATCAAAGTCAAACTGTTTTAACTTTGACCAAATTTATAGAGAAAAGTAGTAATATTTTTAACCGAAGACAAATTTATTATGAAAATATATTCAATTATTGATTTGATGAAACTAATTTAATATTATAAATATTATTATATTTGTTTATAAACTTAGTCAAACTTAAAATAGTTTGACTCTGACAAAAGTTAAAACGTTTTATAACCTGAAAGGAGGAAATAGGTGATTAATTTGATGTGAAAATGATGTAAAATTTCTGGGAGGTGAGGTGGGGTTACCGATCTCGGTGTGGGGGCGGCCGGTGCGGCAGCGGCGAGGGTAGGGGTGTTCGTCGCCGCCGAGGACGGGGCGGAGGTGCTCGATCTTGAAGTCGGGGTCGCCGAGGTCGTTGTAGACGTCGTAGTCGTAGACGCGGTCGAAGAACTTGCGCTCGCCGGTGCCGTCGCCGCGCAGCGTCTCCAGCTCCTTCTTCCTCAGCGCCTCGATCCCCTTGGGCGTCTGCGCCGGCAGGTACGACTGCATCGATCCATGGCCGCGCTAGACGTCGTTGATATGATGCTTCGAAGTGTTCATGGATGGTGTGATGGTGAGATCGATCGATGTTTGTAGTACCTTGACGGTGAAGAAGATGCGGCGGTCGGGGTTGTCGAACTTGGAGTGGACCCAGGAGTTGCAGTCGAAGGTGACGGTGGAGGAGTCGTCGGCGCCGGTGACGAGGCGGATCTCCTTGACGAACATCTCGCGGTGGTGCTCGTTCTCCACCAGCACGGCGCCCACCGGCCCGAACGTCGCCGGCACGGCGAACTCCGCCTCGTACGTGTCCTGCTTCATCGTCCTGTGCGCGAACGCGCTCACCGTCTCCTTCTCCTTCCCCGTCCCTGCATGCATAGACATGGTGTTAATTACTACTACATGTGTTTGTCCATGCATCCATGGAGCTTCGGCTAAGCCATGGATATGTTGTGCTGCTCACTTGGGTCGAGCTCGGAGCTGACGAGCTCGAGGAGGAGCGTCTTGCCGATGAGGTCGGTGAGGTCGTCGATGCCGCGGGCGGCGTAGACGACGCCGATGGGCGGCTGCACGGTCACCGTGGCGGTCACCGTCAGCGTCCTGTCCACCGTCACGGCCGACGACACGCCGGCGGCCTGCTCGATGGTGCTGCACCTCGGCGCCGCGAGCCTACCGGCGCCCCTCCTCCCGGGCCCGGCGGCTCGCCGCTGCTGCAGCTGGCTGCTACAGCACGCTGCCGCGGGGGAGGAGGCCGGCGACGCCGCGAGGAGCGGCGAGCCGACGACGACGGTGCTCGCGTTCTTCGCCGCGGACAGCGCCAGCGGCTGGTTGGGGTGAATCATGGTGGCGAGCGATTGATCGGGCGGCGGCGCTCTTGCTCGACAGCGCGTCGCCCGCCGGCCGGACGCTCGTTGAACGATATGATTCGTTCTGATCTCCGGCGTATGTGGTGTGGCGCCCTAGTTAATATATAGCTAGGCTAGGCTAGCTTGATTGATCGAGGGATTGGGACACGTGCGTGTATTGCCAATCACTCATCTCTCTCTCTTTCCCTCCCTGTGCACTTGCTGTTACATCTCCTATATGTTCTCCTGTGCCATAGAGCAGCTAAGCTAGAGCTAGCAGTGGCCTCTCACAAGATTATTTGCTACAGCTATTTCACACTGTAGGAAGACAAGCAAGTGTGTGCTCATCCCCGATTTAGCACATATATACGGTTTTTCCTCCTTCATGACATTTCCGAATAGCCATAACACTAATTAAAAATCGGACAAGATGTATCAATTCTTGGTATATCACTCCAAACTTCCATATTTAGAGCACTGACTACGTACACTACATCCAAGTTCAAATTTGATCTTTGTTATTTGTTTTTAACTTGTATAGGTCGATTTTAAACTTCTATGTTTATGTAGTGGTACATAATCTATTGGTCTATCTTATCAAATTTCTTCACACGTAAAAATAAGAGGACATGACATCCCTTTCCTTGCTATCATATTTTGTTAGGCGTTATGAATTATGGTATATGGAAAACTAAATGGTTGAATTGGAAGTGGGTTACATTTTTCCACTGTGCCGAGAGTAAATGACATTCCCTAGATCTTTAGCCCATTTGCATTAGAGAATCTCCAAGTGCTACATATTGATTACGCTACCGTGCTATCATCCGCAAAAAATAACACTTCATGGTTTGTACAATATTTTGAGTCGATTTTCTTTGCCTGGGCAGTATTAATTATCGTACCAATACATATATCGGATATGTCCTACGTATGGGAAAAAAAGACTCTTTGTATATTTTCACGAACGCGCAAAAAGATTACACGTTGATATATTAGAAAAAAAATATTTCAATTACAAAACGCAACTGCCTGGACAAGGGAGAAAAAAAATCAAAAACCGAAATATCTACTATAGGTACTACGCAAGCAAAGTTAAAACGTACTCCATCCGGAAAAAAAAAAACTTCTCAGGATGAATTTGAAAAAAAAATTAATTCTTTCATGAAAGAATGGTGTAAAGTGTAGTCAGAAGACGTACTTCACGCAAGGTAAAACGTCGTTCCATACATACGATATTACCATGAACGTACTTCTCGCGACCCACCTTTTCGTCCACAGGAGTCAGGATGATTCCACATATATATACGTAGCTATCGTGATGAACAGGACACAAGCTAGGGAACATAAAATTCCAACAATATACAAAAAAAAGTACTCCCTTCCTTCAACAATATTGCTAATATTGCGTCGACGTTGATCACTAATTTCTTTTAAAATGGTTGAAATAAGAAAAAACTAATGCGTATGAAGCAAAAAAAAAACTTTTGTAATACGGAATCTTTTTTAGTATTTATAAATTTTTGCATTAAAAACAAGATTAAATTAATTTCAACTTTGTATATCACAAAACTATATATTTAAAAATTTGTATCACAAAAATTATGGATTTAACATAATTTTCATTTACAAAATAATAGATTTGTATTAGAAAATCACATAGATTTAACATCAGTTTTATCACAAACTAAACTTCTGCTATGGATATAAACTATAAAATGTATAGTTCTTAATATCCTCATAATCTGTAGATGCCTTAAATATGCAGATATGTGATAAATTTGACACTAAATATGTAGTTTTGGTTAAAAAAAGCATATTTGTTTTGTGATAGTTTGGTCAAATCATCGTTTTATAAAGTTTACTCTAAAAACAAACATTAGAAATTAAAAGTCAGAATACCCGATATTTTTTGTAAATTCGTGCCTATATATCGTTCACACAAATATGCATATATGGATTAGACCGGCCTGCTCTCCCCGTTACACGTCTCTATCTCAATAAACGGCTGGATATATATAGATGTAAAATTACCAGTGGAGTATGAATTGAAGCAGGGTCATTGCCAGAGAGACCGAGACTTGCCACACTACTACAGTCACAGATCGACAAGCGTGTGAATCGGCACGTACAAGTGTATGGCAAAAATGGCCAATGCCAAATCTGAAGGTGACAAGACTGTACATATCCTTCTCTATCAGACTAGCTATCACTGTACATGTGTGTACGTCTAAGCTACCATTTTACCATGCGTTATAAAATTTACTCTACTTGGCAAAATCGACAATGAAGGTGACTTGACTGTACATCCTTCTCTATCAGACTAGCCATGTCACTGTATGTGGGTATACCGTTTACCACATGCGTGTTAATAATATAATTACTTGGCAATCGATCGAGAGTGAATAATTAATATATATGACGAAGGTGACATGACTATGTATCCTTAATTCCCTATCACAAATTAAACTAGCTATATCACGTTAATAATTTACTCCAAGATTCTTTTTTTTAAAAAAAATTCACGTACTTATATTCGTAGGTGTATATCACATCCTATAGATTGCGTCACAGATATTTGTATATGTATGAATAATACTTATCTTCAATTAATCTTTGTGTAATAATAATGTACGTTGTTCCGCGGTTATAAATGGAACATGTTAATATTTTCATTTATGTGAAAAAATAGGGCTCATAAATCTCCGTTTAAGATTCGTAGTATATAACACTATTTTCCACCACTATAATTAATTACTCCCTCCATTCCAAATTGATGTATATATTTCATAGATACACTAAAACCAAGAAAAGCTAATAACTCTCTCATACTATATTTACTTTAGCAACAAACTTGATGCATGCACCATCCCCACTGTTTCCTAGCCAATAGCAAATCAAATTACACGTGGGTTATAAATATTTGTGTGCATGGATGCATGCATCAATGTCCATTTACTTTAATGCACAAATAACGAATAGACTTAATGAATGAACATAAATATGTAGATCATTTAGGAATAATCTCAAAAAAAAATTATATGTAGACCAATTTGAAATGGAGGGTGTATTAAATAGCTAGCACTGGACACATCATATCATACACTTTGTTCCCTTTCCTGCCCGCATCTCCCTATCTTATCACTTTAGCGCGAGGAAATGATGGAAATAACAGTGTGAAACGTGGATACAGTTTCCTATATATATTAGCCACCATGATGCATGGCATATAATAGCATGATGGTTAGTAAAGTGGTAAAAAAACACCACTAAAACCACTCTTAGCGCTGCATCTTGGGTTTTAAAATTTTAAAGTGAAAGATAACTGGTTGAAAAATAAAATCGAATCGTCTTCTCTCCTTGTCTTCCATTTAAATTCCATGACTTGTCGTACGTTGATATGATCTTTTTTGGCTTTACTTATTGAAAGATCGCCGGGAAGAACCTGTCCGGTACGTGCCGTCCGTACTCGGCTCACTCGTGCTCCTCCGCCGCCTCAACTTGCACGGCAACCTGCGCGACGAGCTCCGCCTCCCGCTCCGCCTCCCGCTCCACCTCTGTCTCAGCCGCCCGCCGCCCTCCGTCACCGGCAGCGCCGCCTGCTCCCGCCCTCGCGTGGCCGCCGCCGTGCTGGTGAGAAGAGAGGGGGGGGGGGGGTTGAGAACTGATAGGTGGGGCCCACTATTTTTTTTTAAGAAAAATTGCTGACTGGACTGTCACGTAGACCTAAAACCACTCCGGATTGAGTCAGGGGGGTTATTTATCCGATTTCAATAGTTGAGAGTGTAGAATGTCTGATTTTCGAGTTTGGGGGTGTAATTCGGTCGACCTCGATAGTTCGGAGGGTAATTCGTACTTTTTTTCTAAGATAAATGATTGAACATATGTCAAAAATCAATGGCATCATATATTAAAAATGCAAATAAGTAGCGTTTCTGTAATAGTACAGAAAGAACGGATTAAATTTTATTAACCACAGGACCCAACAAATACTTTTTTGGAGAGATTGGCTATCACCGAAGAATAAAACTCTCCTGCTTTTCCTGTGCTGGGTTAATTAAATTTTATTTACCACAGGACGTCCCACATACCTTTTGGTTTTCACGTGCACTGGTGATGTTTCTAGCTGTCTTGCATGAGCTCAAGCATCTCATCAGCAGGTACAGTAAATCAGGACAAAACTGTACTTAGCCGGCGTTTAGCTAACTACTAACAGTGTTTAATTAAAGTACATGCATCATGCATGGTGATGCCTCAAGTTCGATTGAGTTGGATTATTGTTACTGCTCACTAATAGTAGTCTGAATTAGTACGGCTGCCTGATTTCTATAATCTACTGACCGGTCAGTCAGTCTAAGCTGTAATCACATCAAATGCAATAAATGAGGACAAAATTGTTACCCGGAGTTTAGCTAGCTACGTACACGTTACAGGGACCCTTAAACAGCAACAGGTTATAGGCTACCTTGCACACCGGACAAATCAGGAAAAGGAAGCTTTGGTTGTATGTGTCTGTGAGTGTTTCCATCAAAATTTGGAAAAAAAAAAAGCATTTGCAGGTCCAATTTATCTCATCAAGTTAAAATTGAACATACGTGTAATACCGCTAACATCGTCATATTGCAACCTTGTGTTAAAAGCTATAATTAATCGAGAAAGGAAAACCATAGAGATTGGAGTGCTGGTGTGCAAGGATATGTAAGTTTTTCCTTTTTTTTTTCAAAAAGAGAGAGAATAAAGATAAAATTATGCGAACTACGGTAGCTCAACTCTAGAATTAAGAAAATTCTAGTTCCACGAAGGATGAAGAGAGAAGGCAATAGAAAGAAGAGGTCCGATATAGCATAACACAAGCGACAAGGCAAAGAGGTATTTTAGAAGAATCATTTTTTCTTCACACAGAGCCACCAACAACGGTGCCTCACTACGTGTATGTCTTTGTAATTCATTCGGTTTTTAAAAAAAATGAGTAAACATGTTCAAATTAATAAATGAGCGCGGTGGTGAATTGAATAGATATAAAATAATTCAGATTTCACATTAATAAAATAGTATGATTTGGATATCATGTATACTAGTAGCAAACTGTAGGCTTATATACAAGTGTGCAACCAATGAACGGCTTTGCGGTTCACAGCATGCAGTCCTAGCTTGTAGGATAATACAACATCTAATATATAGCATGTGCTGCCAAACATGTGGCTGCGAATTAATAATAAGCCGTATACAAAAATATTCCTCTCAAATAACAACAGAGAGATCTCAAATGATAAAAGATGTGACGTATACATGTTGTACTGTCATGCTACCGTACGTATTGGCCTCCTCGCACTTTCTTGAAGTGACTATAGTACTGTTGTTGATGTGTCCATATATGCTTTCACTTTTGAGGTCGACAATGAATCGGCCTGTTTGAAATGTGAAAAAAGATTTTCATTCATATGTATATATACTATGAGTTAAACTTTTTCTCATATAGCTCCTACCAATATATAAGACATTATTAGCTGTTTACACGGTTTACAATGCAACATTATACTTTGACAATATTTTTTCTAAATATATTTTTTTAAAAAGAAAATTACCGTCATATAGGTACTTCTAAATACAAATCTAGTAATAACATATATGACTTTAATTATTAGAAAAATGTTATAAATAATAATTTTCCTAAAAGATAGTAATGTCTTATATTTTGGGATGGAAAAGAGGGACATTCTTGTAAAAAAATTGCATTCCATGTCCGAGACTACTAGAGATTGGGTGTTGTTTATCATTCAATATTCTTTAGTGGCTTGACCTTGTAGCCTTGGAAAAGTAACCAGACTAAGCGTAATTTATCATCCAATATTCTCTAGTCAAGTTTTTTTTTTTCAACGATAGGCCTGCAAGCTTATTTCACCTTTGTAGTATAATTCAAAGCGATTTGTATTCTAAAATTTTATTTTTAGATATAATTTCAGGGGAGTTTTTTTTTAAAAAAAAATTTATCTTCTCAACAATCATGAAAAGAGAGCCAAGCAATGGAAATGACGAAGAAATTAAAAAAAACCCTCGAATAAAGTTCTAAATTAAATATTCAAGAAGCCACGGTACGTTTTGATTATTGGCTAGGCCTAATCATGCTGAAGCCGTTGCAGCCGTTCGTGTGAGGGCACATGTATCTCGGAAAATGTTGTGCATGGATTCTTCCATCAACCGGGAGATGCCTATACAAAAATTTCGCTGTCATCACAGCGACTCTTGACAGATCATACATACTGTTGCAAACTTTTCTATAGATTTTGCGTGCTGTTCTGTTGTCTTCTAATATGTGCTAGTGATACTGACTAATATATATGTGCCTCACCGATTAAAAATAAATAAATAAAACAATTAACAAAAATAACTTATCAGTAAAAATTATATGTATTCTTGATGATTTAAGAGACAACGCTAAAATGTACTTATATGATGAAAAACTTAAAATCGTCTCTGAAATTAAAGAGTAAATTTTATAAAACAACAGATACTTTAATCAAATTATCACAAAACTACAGATTTAACACTAAATTTCTCACAGTACTCGTAAAACTACATATTTAGTAATAAAGTTATCATAAAACTACAGGTTTAGTGACAATTTAATTACAAAACTTACATGTTTATAACTCAAACATAACACTAGTGCTAATGATCTAAACTCTGAAACCTGTAGTTTTGTGATAACTTTGTTATTAAATCTGTAGTTTTGCAATACTCCATCTTAGATCTGTAGTTTTATGATAAATTTAATTTTAAATCTGTAATTTTATGATACATAACATTAAATATATAGTTTTGTGATAATTTGATCAAAATATATGTAGTTTTGTGAAATTTACTTAAAATTAAATTTTTAGTTGTGGCTGATGTGCTTGCAAAGCATCAGTATGTTGCTAGCCAATAATACAGCAGCAATCAGGCAGGAGTAGTGTACAACCTTAATTAAGCGATATATTAAGCTATATATGTATGGCTTACATCCTAGCTACCTTCTCCTACTAGAGCCTCATATAGTCATGTGGAACATATAGAAAGAATTTGTGTGGTGAAGTGCTATACATCGATCCCATTCCAGAGGATATGGATTGTGACCACCTATATACTAATTAAGTACTTCTTGTATGTGTTTTTTTTTTAAAAAAAATGCATTGCTTGTATATATGTGTACGTAGACATGCAATAGACCAATTTACAACGACAGCTGTTGAAGTAGTAGAGGGGCCGATTGGACTACCTTGTAATCCTGATGATCTCTCTCTCTCCTTTTCTTTTACTGAAAATCCTGATGATATATTCCCTCTTGTGGCTGCATCCGAAGATGCTCATCTAGGGCTGGATAATAAGCCAGCTCAGGTTAGTTAATTAAGGCTTGGTTCGTTTGAGCTCGTTATCTTTACAAGTCACAAGTCAGTTCACTTAGCTCGCTAACCTTAACAAGTTAAAAGTCTAGCTCAACTCAGCTCGTGAGCTAAATTGTTAAACTCGTTAACACATTTATATATCACTTTTATAATTTCAAACTTACCAATTTATCATGTATTAATATATATAGTCTAAAAGCTAACTAAGAAAAGGCTCAACAAATACAAAAGTTTGAATGTAAATTAAAGACTACGTACTAATTAAGAAGCATGGAATATAAAAAGATATATATTGTTATCTCTTTTACTAACAAGCAACTCGTGAGCTAGCTCATTATAACTCACGAGGTAAAAGTCTAGCTCAGCTTAACTCGTTACGAAACGAGTTCAAGCCGATCAAAGCCACGAGCTTAATTTGAGCTTTTGTCCACCCATATGTCCATATGCCCATCGATGATATATAAGCTGTCCCGTGATGGGTCAATGCCATTAATGTTTAAGAAGGGTGTGGCTAGTCACCAGCATTTGTGGAATCATGAAGGGATCAGAGCATCCGCAGCGTATAATTTGATTAAGCAGGCAGCCAATTAATTTTCTTGGGGCCAAAATAAAACGGCCAACATTACTCGATAATGCGGTTAAAATTGACCGCCAATGTTATATACTTACTTTCTTTAGGGTTTTCCTTATAATGCTAAGGTATATATATGAACATTTCCTTGTGAGTTGGCCTAACCGCCAAGAAAAAGTATTTCAATCCGGCATGGAAAAGTATCCTTCTCACATGAAACTCTGCCACGTTTACAAAGTCATATTTACTAGGTAGGGGGAAAAGCGATGGAGGGGCAATGTCGCTGGTGGATCTGCCCCTCAGTTGCCATGGCCACCGGATCCACCCTGATCGGGGCCACGATTGACGAATCCACCGCTCTTAAGGCTGCTGTTGTTGTCGTGACCACCCTAGCCACCGTCACACTCCCCGCTACGACAAATTCGATGCGTCCGATCCATAGCCTCCCCTACCCACCCCTTCACCATCACCGGATCTAGCGGTCGAGGAGAAGAGGGCGAGAGGACTGAGGAGAAGAGGGATAAGTAGGGAGAAGAAATGATTTAACGCAAGGAGGAGAGAAAAGGAGTGGGAGCCAACTGGGTACCAAAATTCGCATGCAAACCTCTTAAGAGATCTGGCTGTGAAAATAAATTTTTGTAGTTGGGCCATTATTGGACACCTCCTAAATCTTTTTATATACAGGTCCGCATGTGAAGAAAACGGTGCAAAAGTTATTTTTAAGTAGTGTATATATGCAGCTATACTTTTTTTAAAACTTTATGCATATATACTTTTAGTAATTTAATTTTTGTCAGACTTAGCACTATTTGGAAGAGTTTATATTAGCTACAACGATTACTATCTTCAACTCTCTTCTAAATAGTCCAGGTTCAGATATTCTGTCACTCGGTAGCTAAGCTACATAATCCAGAAAATAAAATAGGGATTAGGGCATGTATAATGGTTGTCAATAGTGGTCTCTTAGCATTACTAATTAGGAATACTTGTTGACACGGAAGAAAGAGAAAGAGTAGAGACAAAATATTGTTGTTATGCATAACAACGGCTTAACAACAACTATTAATCACTATAATATGGAAATATGGTTGCATGAGGATAAAAAAATAAAAATAATATTAACAAAAGAAATATTTTTTGAGTTAATTATTAGAGCCTTTGTCGTCTCAACTATTATAAAGACACGTCTCTAAATAATCTGTATCTATTATATACTAAAGGTCCATTAAACTTTCTACAAACGCTCTCAAGCCGCCATGTGGGACTCCTACAAAAGCTCTTAGATCGCCACGTAGTATTCTAATATATTAGAAATATCTAGCCCTCGATTTTCACTTAAATAGGTGGGTCCATTATTTTAGACCATTAGATTAGCTTAGATTAAAGAAAAAGTTAATTAGTCCACCCCTCATCTGACGAGCGCGTACGTACGCCTCCCTCCCAATGGCACGCATGTAACCCCACCTTTTTTTTAACTCCCCCCAAACTTTTTTATTTAATTTTGTCTGAAATACTTTACAATATAGGAGTATTTATATCATCTCATTTTTATGCCGTTGATATTTTTGAGCGTATATTTATATGCATCTTAGTATTAAAAAATTTTGAGAATAAAATAAAACATTCAATCCTCGATTTTCACGTTAAATTAGATGGACAAATTATTTTATACATTAGATTAGATCTATAAAAAAATAATACCTTCCAAACCATCTACGTATAAATATATAGCACTATTCACCTAAAAAAGCCAAAAAGAATCATCCTGTGTACGTACTTACTCCATTATTCACTGATGAATAAAAATATTTTTACAATGTGAGATATAAATTGGTGGGTCCATTATTTTAGATTTAGATTAGATTAAAAGAAGAGTTAGTCCCTCCCTCTCATCTCACCGCGTGTACGTACACCTGCTTCATCCCGTTTGTACCTAGGTAAGGTATGTGCCCTCCTTTCTTTCACTCCTCCCATTTACCCCTTTTTTACCCTACAATCTCTATTTTTTTAGGATGTTTTAAATAGCGGGCTAATACATTTAGCGGTTAGCTTCTTAAACAGATATAGCGGCAGCTATAGTGGGATAAATAGAGCTATAGCGGCTAAATTATACATGAGAGCAAATAGCTAAAACCCTTTTCAAACAGCTATAGCAGGAGATTTAAAACCCTGCTTTTTTATGCTATTGACATTGTTTGAGTGAGTGTATATTTGATCATTCATCTTCGTATTAAAATTATGTAATTATAATAGGAGATTCTAGAAATTCCGACCTTCGATTATCACTTAAATTGGTGAACCAGTTATTTTATAGCATCAGATCACATCTATTAAAAAATAATTCCTCCCAAAAAAAAATCCCGCGTACATACGAATACATAGTACTGACAAAAAAAAAGCCAAAAAGAATATCTTGTATATATACGTCACCCTACTTAAAAAATTTGCATGGATTTTAAAGAAAATGAATGGCCTATATTAGAGAGCACCTAACATCTAAACTTCATTCAAACTCTCTCAAGCCGCCACGTGAGACTCCTAAGGGCATGTACAATGTAAATGCTCTAAAAACACTCCTAAGTTGTCATATGGAGTTATAATAAATTATAAAAATTTATTTTCATTAAATCGGTGAACCCATTAATTTTAACCATTAGATCTATCTAAAATTCAAAATTCTGGTAGCCAGCACGTACTCCCTCCCTCTAGCCACCCCCAACTCTTCCCTTCTCCCTTATTTCTAGCTAACATAGATCTATCTTAAGATTTTGAAATTACGCTCATCTGGAAAAAGAATCACATGTAGAAAAAGTCCTCCAAAATTCCTAATGCGCGATCGCTCGCCAGGCTCGATCACCCCCTTCTCCACGTGATTTCTTTTTTTGGCACCGCATTACTTTCCTATTTTAGTAAATTTTTGCACCTAAAGTTTGTACACCTCAAGTTTACATATCTAAAGTTTATACACCTAAAATTTAGAGACCCAAAGTTTATAAGTCAAAAGTTTATATATCCGATTCCAATTTGAATTTGAATTCAAATATTTTTATATATAGTATTTCTATACATCTAAACTTTATACACCTAAAGTTTATAGACCCAAAGTTTATAAGTCAAAAGTTTACATACCCGTTTCAAATTTGAATTTAAATTCAAATATTTTTTATATATAGTATTTTTCTATACATAAATTTTTCTAATTTTGTTTTTTTATTTTTTTAAAAAAATTATGTTGTAGTAGGAAGAGAAGAAGGGAGGAGGAAAGGGGAGAGGAGCTTATACAAGGGGATGGAGGTTGATCGCTCCAGGCGATCGATCGCCCATTAGCGTCACCCAAAGTCCTCTATCACTCCATGGACGTCCACGTACATATGTACCTACCCTCTTTGTTCTTTCCTTTTTTTCCCTTCTAGGTTAGATGAGATACAAAATCAAAATTCGTATTAAACTTAAAATATACTCTAATAAATTAGAAAAAATCTAGAAAATGTGAGAAAAAGAACTACAATATCTAGCCATCAATTTTTAATTAAATTGATGGATCTGTTATCTCCGACCATTAGATTAAATCCTATTTATAATCTCTCTCCTAATCTCTCTCAGCGCACCGATGAGAAAGGTATGTACTTACAACTTGTAAAAAAGCTGAAAATACATATACAACTGCAACACACATTTAAAAAGATAAAGTGGAAAAACATAAAAATATAAATTATGTCATTAAAAATTACATTTGCTTCCATCTTCTTTCTCTTCTACATGTATAGACGAAATTGTAATTATTAGTAGTGGTAATAAATTTGAAGAAATTATAACTTTATAAACATAGATTATATATATCATCATATATATATATATGTCTAAATTAGCTCCACAAATGTTTGAAAATAAACTTTATAAAACTATATTATTTTACCCTTTATATTAACAATATAATTTTTTTTACTTAAACCGATGCATCTATTATATCAAATCATTATTTTATATGAAAATTTTAAAAACATGTTGTTTAATATAAATGTTACGCAATAATATTCTCTACCAGTAAATTGCCCATTTATGATCTATGTTAACTAATATTTTACATTAATTACTCAACCCACTATTTTATACTATTTTTAACAAAATATTTTGATATCGATTTTCACTTAAACTGATGGGCCTATTAATTAGACCTATTAAGGACCTATTAACAAGCATGCCATATCTATCTTTTATAAAAGTAAAATGAAACTTCTAAAGACCACGCACATGTGTATGTTTGCCTTCTGCAAGAGTGATGAAGCATCGTACCTGAGGCAGCTAAGGTGATTTGCCAAGGTGATCCGATAAACACTATACATATCAATTAAATTTATATAATTTTGCTCTTATTTCAAACAAATATCGTTTCAAAGAAAACAATCAAACATGCGAAAAAGAAAAAAAAAGAAAAGCTTCAAACAATTGCTGATATTTTGCACTACCCAACAAAGCAATTCTGCAAATGATTTGTGTCCTAACAAAAATTCTTTAAAACTTTGGAAAAGAATATGAAAATTTTGAACTTCTACAAAGGGAAAAACAATCCAACCGTTAATCTATCCTAATTTGGTTGTCACTAAATCATGCATCTTCATGAGACGATTCGATCACAATAATTTTGAGTCCTTGCTATCGCAATTTTTACTTGTAGCAATATTATATGGTATGTGTTTAAATTGTGTACATAATATTTACTTTTCACGAACGCGTATACATCATATTTACTCACTCAGTCCAAAAGTAAATTCAAATGTCATATGACCTTGATCTATCTTCTAAGTCAATAAATGGTTTTCAGATATGCCCGACCTATAGTTTGCCCTTATAAAATATAATTTCTATTATGATAGCATGGATGCCCGCGTATCGCGTGGGCCACCTTCATAGTTGTTTAAAAAACCATACACGTCTCTATCATTAAACATGCCCTTAGAAGGTAGGTAAGCCAACGTGTCTTTAGATCATCGCTAGCACGTTATTGATTCACCGTCACAGCCTAATTAATCTTCGTATCTTGGAAACAGGACCGTAGAGATTTGACACACTTGACCATTCGCCAAACCATAATTTAAGCGTGTGTTAAAATTAGAAGACGCTTAAGGACGTGTATGTACACGCCTTATCCACGTAATTAGTCATATCGATCGCCAAAGATCGAATATGCATGCATAAGCCCTTTGCCATGCTGCGTCATTGCATTGATATGCTGCATGCCCCACAACGCGCCTATAGCTAGCTGGTACATGTTTAAGGCTTTGTACGTGCATACGATCGACCTGACCGTGCATCACGAGGGAGGCTGATCAATTTGCCTGTAGAACCATGTATGGTCAGATAAGATATGTAGGATCAGAATGTACATACTAGCAGGGAAAGCCTTTTTACTCCCGGTTTGCAACCCCTTATAGTCCCGGGTTGCAAACCGAGACATCCAATTTAAAACTTTTCATACCCATTTTAGTCCCAGTTAAAATAACTGGGAGAAAAGATAAATCTTTAGTTACGGTTGATAATACCAACCGGGTCTAAAGATGGTAACACCACGTGGCTGGCGCTACATCTTTAGTCCAGGTTGGTTAGTTTTTTTTTTTTTGGAAAAATCGGTTCATTGTTTCTTTCTGCTTCTATTTATTGTCACCCTCAAATCCTCACAAATTATGAACAACAAATCATCCACAATTGCCCATCTAAAAAATCATCCACAATCCACAAGTCATTCACAAAATCATCCCTAAATCTAAAAAAAAAATCACAAAACCACCCAGCCACTGCCTCCCGGTCGCCGCTGCCTGATGTTGGCGCCGCCCGGCCGCCTCCTCCTGACCTCTGCCACCTCTCGGCTGGATCTGCCGCCCAGGCACCCAGCTACCGCCGCCCGACCGCCACCTCCTGGCCGCCGTCGCCGTCGGAGGAGTGAGGAGGGGGAAGAAAGGGGGAGGTAGAGAGAAAATGAGAGGGGAGGAGAAGAGGATGGGATAAGGACGAGAGGCACAGCGCGCGCGGCTCAGGAATTTTCACGGTTTTTAGAGTTTTTTAGAGTTTGGGTCCCGGTTGGTATAAACAACCGGGACTAAATATTTATCTTTAGTACCTGTGGATTTTTAAATCGGGAGTAAAGATATTTTTAGTCCTAATTCTTACTCAAACCGGGAATAATATGATTTTTGCATGACCCAACAAAAATCATTTATTCAGTAGTGACACATCCTGAATAGTCTGTCTGATTCATCCATGTTAAAATATAACAACCTATAATCGAATATGACATATCTTAAACAATCTGTCTGATTCATAGCCCTTGTTTAGATCCAAACTTTTTCTTCAAACTTCCATCTTTTCCATCACATCAAAACTTTCCTACACACATAAACTTCCAACTTTTCTATCACATCGTTCCAATTTCAACCAAACTTCTAATTTTAGCGTGAACTAAACACACCCATAGTATTAGGCCCCGTTCGATCTCCACAATTCTGGCACGCAAAACGAGAAACCTCCTTAACACATGATTAATTAAGTATTAATTATTATAAATTTGAAAAATGAATTTATTTGGTTTTCTTAAAACAACTTCTATATATAATTTTTTTTAAATAATGCAACATTTAACAGTTTGAAAACAAGAAATAATAAAACAGGTCCTTAGAATGTGTACCATTTAGGACCGGAGGTCGTATACATGTAATCCTCGTCGGTGGGCGCTAGCTGCATGTGTTTGTGCATGCAGATCACCAAACCGGAAACGTCCATTTATACCTGCTGCTCATACAAATATACTCCCTCCGACCTAATATAATAGATTTTGGAATAGATAAAACGTATTCTAGTATTATAAGTCTGAAAATATTTCCCATCTAGATTCACAGCCCTATGATAGGTCCCATCCAACAAAAATCCATTTATATTTAGGAGCACATAAACATGAATGAATGCTGTCTGGACTTCTACTGTAGGGACTGTAGCTTGGATCCTGGTCCAAAGGCTGCACGCAGCCACGCATAGTACAGTAGAGACTCAATCATGCATCTGCATTATATGTGACCCAACGGCACCGCAAATCCCACTTATCGGGCTATATACAGTTCATATTTCAATTGGAAAGAAAATCATTTCCCATTTGGAACGAGACATAATTAAGATACCAACAAGGGAAATGATAGGAAACCGAATGCTAATGATGTGATATGTGGACCACCACGTGAGGAAATCAAGTGTTTATATAGGTCATTTCTCCAAAGTTGGTTCATAATTAATTAATTAATTAATTCCTATTACACTGGCATATCCGTGTTATTTATGGAAGGGCCAAAAATGTGTAATCACCAGAAAATGAAAAGAAAGATGACATCCCAACGACTGACGCCACAGCAAATGGGAAAAGAATTGGAGAAATACATCAAACTACTTTGCAGAAATAGGATGAAGTACATGTTTTTTTACATTATTGGTTCGCACCTGGGAGTAAGGTCAGCTTCAACCGACACGGTCGAATATTTTGAGTAAACAGGTCCATTTTATGAAAGCAGATGATCGCATGTTCAGTCGCCTTGCAGGCAGTAGAGCTGGCGGATGTTGCCTGAAGCTGAAAAATTAACAAAATGTGATTTAGGGGAACCCAGAGCTCACCAAAATTGAGCAAGCCATATATACCATCAGCAATGATGTGCATGAAAAAGATAAAGTAGAACGAAACTCAAAGAATTAGTTTCACATACGTAGGTGATTGCCGGTATGTTGCAATGGGATCCTAAAAAAAGTTTCACATACATTTTGAAGTCCAAAATTATCTAATTAGCAAACCATTTTAGCCTGGTGAGCTTGCCAGAAGCACTGAATACTGTTGCCATATCGATGTAGATTTTCCATCTAATTAACATCTCCTATTCGTTTCCATCAATACAGCACGGGTATACCACATTACCAGACAACCTGCCAGACCGCCGTACTCCACTGGGAAAGGCCCAGCCCATCTACAATCTGCTAACACTAGCTATCTCAACAACTCTCCCCAGAAACTCCCCCAGCCGCAGACACCCTCTCCTCCATCGCCAACTCCCCCAACTGAGTTAGCCAGCACCGCATGGCCGCGCCTCTTTCCTCCCTTCACCTCCAGCACCATCATTCCACTCTCCTCTCCTCTATCCTCAATAGCCATCGTACCGCCCCTAGCCATCTCCAGCACCGACTTCCTCTTGTTCCCTTACAGTTCCTCTGGTGAGCAAACACAGCTGCACTGCGGCGCCAGCCACCTCCTCTAGGCTCTAGCACAATCTACATCCCATCCTCTGGGGAGCGAAGCTCGGGACTGAAAACCAGTCACCCGGGCACTGCGGTGCTCTTTGAGTGGCAGCAACCAACGCGACCAACAAAAGTGGTCTGCTGTTACAAAGCTGACTATGGCAGAAAGATTCAAGCATTGGACGACAACTGCAGTAGCATGCTTGGCTGCCCCGTCAGATCAAGCACGTGGTCTTTGAGAAGTACCAAGCGCCGTTCCAACTTCTGAGTTCCAGGGCCGTGGCCAGGTAGAGTGAATGCGAGCAAGCAAGATGTCGGTTCCAGTTTTCCCTCTCAGGTGGCTCATTGGCCCCACGTGGCAGTGGTGGTGGGTGGTGGCAGTTTCACCACTCACCACCACCACAAGAGGCTTTTAAAGTAGTATAGATGTAGGTATGTTGTACTTAATACTCCAGCTGACATGCTGAATAAAACGGATTCAGAATCATGTGGAATTGGAAGCCCAGAATAATGGTTCAAGTTCATTATGTATGGCCGTCATACTCTATACTACACCTATATTGGAAAAAAAACACTTATTGAAGCTACTAGGTTGACCCAATCATATATTCTTGTGACAGGTTTGTACTGTATTAGTGTGCACATTTGATTGTAGCTACCCAACAGTACATAAGAATCCTCATGCTGAGCAGTAATTACTCATTACTGAGCGCTCCATTCATGCAAATTTGTTTGTATGGTCAAAGCAAACAATTTGATTCTTGACACTGTTTCTTTGAAGAGACTAAATTTCAGAAAGCAAGGTGCAATTCTAATGACTTAGGCAAAACCATCATAGGCAAATGGCACTAAAACAAGCATAAAGGAGATATAAATGCATTAGCAACTGAATGTACAGATGAAAACTTACCATATAACCAATCTTTGAACTGTGCATGGAGGGCATTTGTCAATTCCTTCTTCCTATTGTCATCAATTTGCAGCTCCCGAATAGTCCTCCTAATATCTTCCAGTGCAGCAAGCTGAATATGAATGGTGTAAACACAGAGTTGAATTAGAAAAATCTAAATGAGGCAAATGTCAGTGGTAAAAACAACAGGACAAATTTTTCTCCTACTTCACAAATAATAACCAGATCTTGTGCTCCATAACTCCAGCATCCCTAATGCAGCTAGATTCGTACACACTAAGCTACTACAATTTAGACATGCGAATTGTGGAAGAATATCGAAGCACCAATTATTTCAATGGTATTGTTCAATTTGTACATAAAGCCACAAGCCCACAAAGTCATGGAGTGGGAAAAAATTCGAGGGTTCATTCTAAAGTAGGCACCAGCGCAAGTATAGACAAATTAGCAATGCACATGCAGGTAGTCCGAAGTCTGAACAATGACCTTTAAAGAGTTTTTTTAAAGAACAGTAGGGGACATAATTAGAATTAATCAAGTCAGAGCAAGAGCACCTGAAGACCAAGCTTTGATGAATTTAACAATGCACCATACCTTTTTGCTCTGGGATGCACAATAAATTTCAGGCAATGGAAAAGGACAGCATTTTGTAGGTTCTTGCACTTCAGTCCCAAACCAACTAGGAATCTGCAGGAGGAAAACAGTCATGATACAACACTGTACTAGAAAAAAAAAGTTAGCTGTATTATAAAAGAAAAACACCAGGTCCTACTTTAACAAAGTAGCAGCTCCCTACCACCACTACTAGCATGTGTTTGCAAAATGGCCTCTCTATTCAAGTGCAGTGGATAAGATGGACAATGCAAGCAAGATGAATGAATGAGTTTTAATGTATGCCATGTTATGCACCAATCCCATCAAGACAGCCAGCAGAAAATAATATGGTGCAGATTGAATAAATTCGTCTATCTGTCTTCCTATATTCATGAAGTTTAGCAAAGCAGAAGGCCCAAAATATACATGATGTACCATAAAGTTTGTGAATAGATCAGGATCTAGACGAGCTGCAGATTCAGCCTGAACATCAGAAACCCCCGCGGGATGGGATAATGAATCGTGCGGATCAACAACTCCCAACACAAAAGGCTGGTCCCATTTATTGATTGCAGGATCCACACCAACTTTTGCCAGATGTTCACCCAATTGTGGGTAGTAGGTATTAAATGGAGCAACCTGTTGGTACAGAAAAGGAGAAATTTGACTATAGTAAAAGGTTAAAATCAAAGCACAGTATGTTATTAATAGCACATCAATAAGTTCAGCATTGGACAAACTTCATACTTTCTTCCAGCTGTAACCCAACAACCTAAAAACTATGTAAGAATAAGTTTAGAGCAAGTTTAATAGTAGAGCTAACTGCTAGTTATAAACCCACATTAGAGTTAACATGTATAATAGATTAGCTATAAGGTTGGCTATATTTTTCATCTCCTCTCTCTTAGGCTGCGTTCATTTCTCCAACAAGAGTTGGATGAAATTTTGGATACTTGTGGCATGCTTTTCAAACTACTAAACGGTGCGTTTCGTGCAAAAATTTTCTATATGAAAGTTGCTCTACAAAATCAGATTAATCCATTTTTCAAATTTGTAATAATTAAAACTCAATTAATCACACATTATTACCACCTCATTTTGCGTAAAACACTTAATCTTTATCTTCATCTTCATCTTCAGGAGATTCAAACACCACCTTACTCTCATTTATGCAATTAATGCATTCATCTTGGAGCATGTGTATAGCTATCTCTTGCATAACACTCATATTTCTTGTTATCTCTCCTCCACATAAGCTTACAGTTGAGTTATAGCCTACTAACTAAACTTGCTCCATAGTGGACTCTAAGCCAACTATAAGGCTATGTGGAGGAGAAAGAACAAGAAAAATGATGGGTGTTAGCTTTTATGCAAGAGCTAGCTTTACATATGCTCCAAGGTAAATGCATTAATTGCATAAGTGAGAGAAAGATAGGGAAGAAAATTTGAGGCAACCTTATAGCTAATATACTATACATGTTACCTCTAATATTATTTTTAAATGGGCTTATAGCTAGTAGTTAGCTCTACTATTAAACTTGCTCTAAAGTGTGAAGGTGAACCTTATAGTTAAGATCATTAAACAAATAATTCTTTGAGAGTTATCTCTTCTTGATTTGGTAGGGTGTATAGCATTGACTTTATTATGATCTCCACAAATAAATTATTTTAACAATCGGTAAACATATAGATAGTCATGTAGATATAAATATATTATTGAAGGTGTACAATCATCTATATAATAAAGTTTGATTAATCACTTGGCAGTAACTTTTCATAGCAACAAGTGTGTACCTTCAATTACACTATTAAAAGGGACACTCACTTGTAATTTATGGTTGTCCCCCACAATAAGAGGTTGGTGATTTACTCCCAGGTAGAATATGCACTCACGACAGTTAGCAATACAAATCCGTTTAGCAGCTGCAATAATATGAACTCTTTCACAATGCTCCACTTTAACAACCTGACAACACAAAACATATAAAGTATAATTGTCAAATGTACTTAGCACTTTAGCAGAACAGAGGTAATAACAGCAAATTTGAAGTGACAATAAAAAAGTGTTTCTTATTTTCCACTTGGGGCCCTTTATTCTTTGTTAATGTACAGCCTATCTTATATTATGTTTAACAGTCCAACTCAACGCATGATTAAATCTATTTGATAGGAATTTTCCAGGAAAAGACTGTAAAAGAGTAGCAACTAGCATGTCAGTTTTTGGTTCACACAACAATGTGTGACAGCTTTCACTGTCTATTGTTATTATTATCATCACCTCCTCTTCTATTTGGACAAAATACTCAGCACTCATGTACCATTCAGGTGATACCAAGGCATACACAATTGAAGTCTCAAACAGATCCGGTGCAGCTAAAATAGTCTGGTGGCAACTGATGTGTATACAAGGGTTTTTCTCTTTAAATTGCTTAGAAAAATATGAGGAATATATTAATCAATATTCTGCAACAATGGGAAAGGAGGGTGTAAAGATATACCGATTGGCATCCATACCTTACCAATAGCACCAAGAACAACAGTAGCATCAGAACATCCATACACAGTTGCGTACTTCAATGGTGCCAATATGTAGATAACAGACTCATGGCAATTTAAAACCTGCAAAAGCTGTTTGTTAAGAAAACCAAAAATGTGGAGTCCCACCTCCATGATCACAAAATTAAATACACAAAGCAGCTACATCACAATACAACACAGAAGTGGGAATTTCTTGAAATAGAGTAAAACATAATACTGACACAAACAGCTAGAAGCTGGAGTCTGCAAAAAATCTTCATCATGAGAACAGTTGTCATATTTGTTTTCTCATCCCAATTCTACTTAGCAGCCTACTCCCCGCGTCCCAAAATATAGCTATCTAAATTTTTCGCTTCGGTTTTAACATTTTACATATCCTGGCCCAAATAATGCCAGTTTAAGCCATCATCTCCTTAATCACCCAGATGTGGCTAACAATGTTTTTCCCTTTCAAACTAATACTCCACTGGAAATCCAGAGATTAAAACATATTCTTTATTGTACTAAGAGTAGCACTAGAATAAATTATTACGCTCAAGATATGTAAGCATATGAAAACACTTGAAACTGTTTTAAACTAGATTCGCATAAATGGTTCTTTTTATCAACATTACCCCCCCCCCCCCTGGGGGGGATTTAGTGGACAATGCAAACATGTAGAAATGTGAAAAGTGACATATCTTTGTAGTCTTTTCAGCATCCAAAAATAGTTTATGGTAAGCAGCTATGATCCATACCTTCACTGAATGTCCTTTGACATCAGACGCGTGCTTGACAACAGAAGTTTTGGAGAAGCCTTCCACAAATGTTGTGTTTCTGTAGTATGCAGGATTTGTACCAGTCGGTGTGCTGTTCCTTGCATTACTAGCATTGGCATCAGCCATTGTGACGTCTATATCGGAAGTAACCTGCTGGCTAACTTCCTTTGATATGGACTTCTCGGTAGAGAATTCCAGTGAAGCAGATATATTCTGTGAGATCCAATCATGAACCTGGGCAGCAGGTACAGGGGCAGCAGGCATGTCAGGATCAGAATTTGCAAAAAAAGTGGCTGCCTGGCTTAAGGGTGTTCCTTCTGAGAACTTCAGTAGAAATCCAAGGTGTTCAAATGTCTCCATGGTCAATACCTGCACAAAAATTGTGAAATACAGTTATTTTACATTCTGAAGTGTAATGGTCTACCAAAGCCCAACCACAAAGAATCCTAAGGAATAAAAACCTAAATAGGACGCACAAAGGCAATTGCCTTCAGAAAATGCCCTCAAATGTAAGGTGACAATGTGACATGTATCCTAAATTTAACAAAAAGATGAGTTCTTACTTGGGCCAGATATATCTAACTGGGTCAAATATATGCTACCTTTATATTTGCTTGTCTATATATTAGTTTTTAAAAAAGAATCTGCTATCTCAAAACATCTACTGATGGGTGGTCTTCGTTTTTTTTCTTTTTTTGCAGGGCACCTTCAGAGTGAAGTTAACACCTAATTGACCAAAAGCATACTCATACATCACAATATATTTAGAGGTATACTTGTCTGAGAGGTAGGTTTGCATATAATTTTACAGGATCACGGCCCTGGAGTTCCAGGCATCCAACACGGAGATGTACTTTTACGGGTCGATTCTAGTGTTTTGAGATATAGAAAAACAAATAAACTCCATTATCAGAACATGCTATGCATTATTCTGTCACTCTTTTCCCACATAAAGCTTCACTCTACTAAGAAAACAAGATACAAATTGTCAAACAGAAGAGTAATCAAGTGGATATCACAAATAGCAACAAGCTCGGCAAACTTAAAAGAAAGAAAAGGCTGCGTACCAGAGAATCATCACCTTCGCCTTCAACAGAATCGGCCAACAGAGTAAGAATATTGGCCATATGCTTTTGCAGATAAGATAGCTGGTGAATTTCCTCATCAGCTTGAGAAGGCATGAATCGACGGCTATTACTGCGTACAAGCTGCGAAATAATATAAATATAAAGAGTAAGTGAAGGAGGTACCATACGACTCATATTAGCAAAAGGAACAGAAGGTGTTTTTATGTCTTTTGCTTGATCTGTTGGTTTGGGGAAGGGAAATTGGGATTGACCCTAAATGTAACACCTAGAACAATTTTAACATGTAACTGAGGTTGGTAGCGTAAAAGCTTTAAATACGAGAAATTGAATAAGTAGGAGAAATCTTGATTTTACAAAAACTTTATACAAAAAGGCATGAATACTAACCCTCTGTAGCCACTGTTACCACCCAAACCAGAAAAGGCACAGGGCATAGGATTTCAGTTTAAAAATATTGCTGATAGACGAAACAGAGGTTTAGCAGCTGGGAATTTTGTAAGTCATATTTGAATGCACCATAGTCTCCAAATTTTGAAATTTGAGCTAAAAGAGTGGAAGTAAAATATTGTGCCTATAGTGAAATTACCAGGTTTGCATGGTTCCAGATCAAATCGAAAGAATTAAGCAAACATACAATTGACTGAATCTATAACAAAATGGTCACAACAATGACTGGTCGCTCAATTATGGCAAAGTCTGTGTGCTTCTGAGTTTACTGTTAGCATACCAGTCCAACCATCATACGTAATTTGATGCAACCAACCATTCATTTCTGACGGCCACCAATAAAAAAGATAACCTTAAATTGAAGTCAAGAAGTGACCCCAGCATACGGTACCATCCATAGCATCCAATAAGTATCAGCAGCTAGGATCTTCTTTTGCACTATATATCTAGAGCTGCACGACTTTTTACTGTGGCGCATTTCTTATAGCTCGAGTGAGTTACATCACATATCAATTTTTGTTGTGACAGCAGATAAACGGCAGCATCAGCTGCAACATGAAGGATATAAGGTGGCACAACAGCCGCCTTGTTTAAATCGACGGCGATGTTCTAAGCTCAATTGGGCACATGATTAAGGCTAAGCAATCACACATCCAAGGTGTTCTCTGCTGCAGAGGAATCATGGGAGCACCCAAATTCTAATTATAAAGCAACGGGGGGGAGGCCTTGATCCCTGACCTGGATCGGGGAGAGCGCGGAGAGGTAGCCGTCGAAGGCGGAGGTGGAGGGCCAGACGTCGGTGACGGCGGGCGAGTCCTTGTGCGCGCGGGGCACGAGGCGCTTGTACGACTGGATGTAGAGGAAGAGCAGCACGTCGCGGAGGTCGGCCCCGCCCCCGCCGCCGGAGTCCAGCGCGGGGTCGTCCGCGGGGAGCACCGCGGCGAGCGTGGCGAGCGCGAGCGCCGCCTGCTCGTGCGGGATCTGCAGCGCCTCCGCGAGCGCCGCCGCGGCCACGCGGCCTCCTCCATCCGCGGCGGAGGCGAGCTTGTCCTTGACCTGGGCGAGGGTGTGCGCGAGCGTGCCCTCGGGGAAGATGAGCTTGGGGATGGGGAGGAGGCCGTGCTCGAAGGCCTCGCGGCGGGGGCGGAGAAGGAGCGGCGGGGGGGACGGGGACGGGGACGCGGCTGCTACCGCCGGCGGCGTCTGCGGCTGCGGCTCCGGCGGCGGGTCGAGGGGGTCGTCGGCCATCGCCGGCGGCGAGGAGGAGGAGGAGGAGGAGATCTGGGAGGAGGAGGAGAGGAGGGGGAGAGTGGCGGAGTGCGGTGGCGCCGCGGAAATGGCGAGAAGGGATCGCAGGGGAGCGGGTGATTTTTCTTTTCTTTTCTTTTATTTATTAGATTATATTAAAATTGTTTTCCATTATAGTGGGAATTTTGACTCGTTTGTTAGAGCTTCAAATTCTAAATTTAACTTTATGAATTGGGTCTAGTATAAAGTTGTGGGGCAGTATAAATATAGCTCCACCCTTCTAGCAGTTTCATCTTTTCACTTATGCTTATACTTATTAGCCAAATTTTGAATTTTCAACGTTAAATTTGGAGTTGATTTTGAGGTTTTCTCATCGAAGTTTATTTTTCAACCTTGCTTTTTAGATCGTTAAGAACACGTATATAAAAGTTTTATTTGCAAATTATTTAGCCTGGTTCATTTTGTGAGAGCGCTCTAGCCAGCTCCACTCTAATTTAGATGAAACTGAAATTGTTTGGTTAGGCTTAAGATCCAAGAGAGATGTTGCTATATCTGGAGCTGCACCAAATATGCCCATAGTAATAACCAGGTGAAACCCCGCGCATTGCTGCGGGAATTTAATATGATAACAAAAAAAATAATGTGTAAGATAGCTAGATAACATCAGATTAAGTAAATTAATGTGGTTTATGATAATTTAAATTTAAATAGTATGTAGAATGGTTATTCAAACGTAAAAAGTAATGTGGTATGACTTTATGAAAGAAGAAAATTAGGGAGATAGTTTGGACCGTAGATTAATCATCTAAAGGCTAAAAACAATTGATGTGATATGACTTAATTAGAGGAAAAAAGGAGAAAGATAATTTGGACCATAGATTAATCATTTAAGCAATAACTAAGTGAGGATGAACTATATAAGTATATACGATATCATAAAACATAATAAAGATATACATTGAAACATTATGTGAATTGTGTTGAATGATAATTTAACATGTTTGTATTTGAAAAGCTCTTAAATTATAAAAACTATAAATATATAGCATGTTTGCATGATGTTTAAATGTGATGATTGTTAGTGGATGATGATGTGGCATCTAGTTAATTAGTGGATTAGTGGATGATGATGTGGCATCTTTGCATGTTAAGCTTAAGGAGTTAGTGGGGGATAACTTTATAGTAAGATAGGATAAATGGGTTTTGTAGTTTCAGACATGGCAAGAAGAGTTGATAGCTCTAGCGATCCAACGATGGTTGTTGGCCAAAATATGGCACATGTAAGGCCATGTACAAGTGTACAACCCGTATTAAATCATAAGCTATTAACCTTGCTAATTAGAAATATTTGTGAAAAAAAAGAAACAAAATATCGTTGATATAGTTAACAACAGCACAATATTGATTCTTAGCACTTACAGAAAGAAAACATGATTACATGAGGGTGAGAAAAAACAAGAAAGAACAACAATAAACAAAATTTGAGTTTTCGTCGTCTCAACTATTATATTGTAAAGATATTATCTCTAAATAATTTAAGAGATCATACTAGGCTCTACTATTGAGTATGTCCTAAACTGTGTTTTTTATATGAGGAAACAAATGGTTTAATCTATCATTTATCGATCAAAACTGGTAATAATTTATTGATAATTTTTTATAGTCATATGATTGTAAAAATAAACCATGATAAAAAAATTATCAAAATCAGTTTGAAAATTAAATATTTAAATTTAAATTCTGGCTACGGGTAATAAGCCAAAAGACAAGCAAAGGAGTAGTTTATACTTTTTGTAGAAATATAAAAGTTTCCTGTTACAATTTTGTGGCATCGAAAATATTCTGATTTATTTTAATTGCATCGAAATTAGCTATTTATTATTTTGTTTGGCAGTTCATTTTGTCGCGGATTTTTAACTCTCAAAATTTAGCAGTACCAATGTTTGATTAGGTAGCAAACTAAGCTACTCTTAGCATTATTACCTTTCCAAATTTTGTTAGTTCAGATAATTTCCTTTCATACGAACACTATCAAACTTTGCTAAGGTTGTATTGTTTTTTTGCGGGGAAGAGCTGGGAATTACTATTGCTCAACCGACTGCTAAGGTTGTGTTTGTTTGTTACATTTCTCAACTCATCTTCCTCGTTTTACGCGTATATGCTTTTTAAATAACTAAACGATCTTTTTTTAAAAAAAATACGAAAGTTGCTTTAAAAAATCATACTAATCTATTTTTTTTAAAAAAGCTAGCTAATATTTTATTAATCATGTGCTAATAAGTTATGCGTAGGACAAACTAACTCAGCCTAAAAAGTTGACAATGGCCAAAGGTGTCAATACCAAAATTGGGTATGAACAAGCCCTTAGTTACACTGGAAGGCCGCATTTGGACAACCTACTGTTGAAATTTCTAGCAGTCCGAAAAAAAAAAGTTGAAAAACAGGCCTAATTTTGGACCGAACTGAGGCCCATAGAGCTGATGCCTGATCGTCGCTGGCCCGTGGGCCGTTTCCCAACTCCAAAACCCACGCTCGCTAGCTGATGAGAAACGGCATGATGGGAAAAGAGAACCGAAAATTTCAGAACATTTTGAAATTAATTATGTTCAATAATTTTGTCAGTAATTAACTTAAAATTACATTTTCCTGTCACGGTTTCAAGGAGCATGCAGGAAATATATATTCATTTTCTTAGATCGACCGAGTAGAAGATTCTAATTTCTAAAAGAACAAATTAAGCCGTCGCTTTATTACAAGAGACTCCATTTGTGGTTGGAAACAGTTGCTTTTGTAATGGTCAAGTTCTTTTCATTTTTCAGGATCCAGGACTTGACCCTAATTAGGACAAAACTGAATTTTCCGTGCTTGTGCAGGAAATTCCCACGGTTAATTAATCGACATCGATCACTTCAATTCAGATTGGCTCCTATTGGTCAATTTTATTTAGGACATCTTTTTTAGAGCTCTTATACATAGGTCAATAATGTCGTTATTGCATTTGCTGTTTTCTGAAATCGACTCGTACGTGATCGTTATATATACACTGAATTGGAATAACTTATCAGAACACAGAAAATCCATGGAAAACAAGGCAATTCCTTCAGAATCATAACATGAGTTTTCCAATCCAATAATTAAACAATTAGACACAATTTAGCATGCATCCATGTGAAATGCAGAGACCATATATTGTTCCTGTTTATTATTGTAGAGTTGACTTTAATTAGCATCATCTTTGTAGTGACCCCAAGAAGGTCAAGATATGTTCTCCCTGACCTTTTGTATCTTCTTGTTTTCATTTTGTGTTACAAGGTTATTTGGCTTTGCCTGTTTGTTGTAGCCGACCTGGCCGACAGCATCTCATTCAACTGTAATCTGAAACCACCACCACTTTCTTCTTCTCTGACTTTTTCCATTAACCCAGATTGTTCTTACAACATCTTCTTTCTTTTTTCATAAAACATTCAAGATATCAATAATACTGTCTCACACATTCATATAACCCATAGAAATATTTTAAAAAAATACAGCTACGTTAAAGTTTTTTGATAATAAATTCTCTAATTCTATTTCACACATCAAATAATCGTTGTATATTTTTTTCCATTTACTAATGATGGGTTAAGATTTCGACATTCGATTATATGTATACTAAAACATCATCTATTTGAGAATGGACGAATTACATGGATAATGAATGCATGCACAACTATCTCATAATCCCTTCTGTTAATTGGTTTCGAAGTCTGACCCGATACCTTTGAAACAAATAAATTAGGAAGAATTTTGGAGGAGGAAGAAGAAGAAACACAAGCAACTTGGGTTAATAATTATAATAACCAACATGTCAATTGGGCAATCTTAAATTCTTAATCCTGCCGGTTAGTTTCATGAACCAATCCACCCACGCAAGCGTACACGCGCGGAACACATGCTCGAATGCATGGACTGACCGGAGAAAAAAACAAAGTGATTGACAATGTAAAAGATGGATGAAAATGACATTTCCTTATCTTCTAAGAGAATCCGATATATGTACACATTTGAAGGGCCCCTTTGATTTGTAGAAAAAGTGTAGGAAATTTAAAGGATTTCAATCCTATGGAAAAATTTTCTATGAAACCTTTTGAAACAAAGGATTGAATCCTATACTATCCTTTAAAATTCCTATGGAATGGGTGATCCTATAGGGATTTTGGAGGAAAGTTAGCAAGAGGTCCAACCTCTTGGAAAAATTCCTTTGAGTCTATCTCTCTCATCCGATTCCTGCGTTTTTCCTGTGGTCCAATCAAACGATCATTCCTGTGTTTTTCCTGTATTTTACAATCCTCTGTTTTACACCTGCATTCCTGTCAGAATCCTGCGTTTTTCCTATTCCTCTGTTTTTCCATTCCTGCGATTCAAAGTGGCCCGAAGTGACAACTTATATCATAGTTCAACAAGCAGTTTGTATATTCTTCTGTTCATCCATGTTTTTTTAATTAAGGAGGGGATAGATTGATCCTCCGTATGCACTGTCACGACATTATGTTAATTGTTATGATCCACTCTCCCTTTCAGACGCGACCACAATTTGTATTAAATTGATTGCTAGTTAGTCGAAAGATAGTTCAGCACAAAAAACATATTATCATAACTAATTTATTTTCAAAGTATAATAAAGATAGGAGCTTAATTATGCCAAACAAAATCTAAAAATAAGGGCTGGCTGCTCGGAATGTAGAATTTTCTTTACAGGAATTAGTTTAATTCATAAGAAAATCCTTAGAAAATTATTCATTCCAAAGAAGGCCTAAAACTATAATATCGTATACAGTAGGATTTATTTGGTTTGGAGGAATTTCAACATATAGCAATAGAAAAGTTAAAGAAATAGAAATGAACACGCACACTTCTATTTGTAAGAATTTTTCAAGAGGTTTGATCAAATTTTTTCTATGTGTTCTTTTTATAACTTGTACAAAAGAAAAACTTCTTCTGATTTTCCCATATTTACATTCGTACAAACCGAGTAACACTCAAGAACTTTTTCAGCAAAATATTCTTAACAAAATTTAATATCACACATGACAAAAAGATATAGTATCATTTGTAATTTAATATATCTATCTATCCAACTCAAGGGTAGGTTGATTGTGCAATGTTGCACAAATGCACACGTCTCCATGGGTTGGGTGGAGTCGTTTAGTTAGGTTATGTGATTAGCTAGGCAGGCAAATTAAGTGATCTCTCGATCGGCAGGTGATTTATAAATATAATGGCCGGCGACTAAGCAAAAGTAAATGACATGACATGACAGCCGTGGACGAGAAAACCAATACGTCAGCATGACATCACGTGCGATCCATTTCTTTTCTAAGATTAAGATATTTTACCTCGGTTTCCTTTAGCACGCTTTTCAAACTACTAAACGGTGTGTTTCGCGTGAAAACTTTCTATACAAAAGTTGTTTTAAAATATCAAATATATCCATTTGTCAAGTTTATAATAATTAAAACTTAATTAATCATGTGTTAATGATTTTTCTTGTTTTACATACATCAATTTAATTTTTATCTTCATTAGAAAAATTGTTCGTGCGTTGTAACTGGTGAAGTCTATTCTAACCTTATTACTACTATATGGTTTAGATAAGGTGAAATTCACTGTGGCAATTTCATTTGGATATATTTTCTTTTTAAAAATTATGAGCTATGGTTAGGAGTCTAATCGTTTCGAGTTAGTATATATGCCAGTTTTCTTTAAAAGAGATTTCTTATACGACTGCTTTTGTATTTGCAAAAGCGAACTAACTTAAAAGTCGACTCAAATAAGTACATGTATTTCAAAAAACGAACGAATTTAAAAACCAACTCATATACGGATTACGTACCAAAGTACTAATAAAAAACATATTTTTATAATAGTAGAGATCAGCTTCAAACACGGATTGAAAGCCTCCATTGATGATCACTCAATTCATCACCATCGAGAGGTCCATCGATCCTCAGCTATAGATAAGCTGTACAAGAAGATCGTACGACGCCATTGCCATCAATTCTGTGGAGCCCACATAAGAGATGAATTGACACGTCAGCTACCGGCGTCTAAGTACGTGTATTAGGTACGTATAGTGTATGTATATGTACGTACGTGTACACGCACAGTTTATCTAGTGTTGCATTCAGGCATTCAGCATTGTGTGATGTATGCAAACGCAAAGGAGTCGTCGATCTCTGACGACACAAGCAGGCAGTACAGTTTGAACCATATACTCCTGCACGTACGGACAGATAATTAATATATACTATAGACATAATTATTTTTTAACAAAGTAAGTGTACAGATTATATATAATTAATCACGGATCCTAATTAATACACTAATGTACTTACCTGTGTATCTCTTAATTTATATATACCAATTGTGTGTGTTCTGGCAACCTAATATTTCTGGTTAATTGTGTGTGTGATATATTCATATATATATGAGTTTCTTATTAAATAATCCTAAGGGAGATATATATACACATATGCAGAGCAGAACGAGATTAATTGAACTGGCAGTAACAGAGATATAAATATAAATATATATATATATATATATATATATATATATATATATATATATATATATATATATATATATATATCTATATATATATATATATATATATATATATATATATATATATATATATATATATATATATATATATATATATGCACGCTATATGAAACAAATTAAACAAGAGAAATAAGGTGCTTTTGTTGGCTGGTTTCATCAAGTATTAGTTGCTATCTTCTGTTAATTTAATTAGTTGTTTAGGTTTGGTATAAGAATATATTATATACTGAAATTGGATTGCATGCATGCATATATACAAGGGTCGATCATGTGTACTAATGCTAGATAGTAGCTAAATGCAATGCATCATTAGAGGTCAACTCATTGGCATGTATTTTAGCTTTGACCTTTACCTGTATAATAATGTGCTCATTGGAAGAGAAAGGTGTAGCCAACAATGCATGCCAGGTCTGTTGCTGGCCAGAGAAGAATCAAACCCAAATTTTGCCTTTTGGATGCTGAACATATATACAACAGACCGGACATAGTGCTTCATGGGTATCTGGAATTTAATCATGTGTCTTACTAATTAATTGACATTTTGGAAGGATCAACCAACTGTGGTGTCTCCAGGGCCCCCTTCTTTTGTATCCAAGGGAGGAAACCCTATTAATTATGTTTATCTTGTAATAACACATCCTTTAATTGTTTTCTCTTTTGAGTGGCTATTGGCTCCTGAAAAGGGTGGACATTGTGGTTGGATTAAGACACTGATGTTTCTTAACTATTATTGCCATCGAACCATTACAAAAGTACACGGTAGGGAATTTGAAATTATATATGTTCATACCGTGTACTTTTAATTTGTAATAGTATGTGCTATATATACAGCAACATAAATATATGTTTACACAATCCAATTGATAATCAACTATATATATATATTTGCATCTCCCCTGCTCTATCAATATACACAAAGGCAAAGCATATGCCTTAATTAATTTGCTTAAAAAATATATACTAGTATATATTAGCGGCTGGTCCAAACCATACTTTGTTTTCTTGCAGGACCCAATTAATTCCCAACCTAAATCCTGCCAAAACACAACAAGTTGAGCAAAATTAATTAACAAGAAGAAACAGTGATAATACTTAATTTCTTCTGAACCCAAAATACCCAACAACAATACAAGCACTAGATAACCTTCTTTTTTTTCTTCAGAATTGACTTGGACCAATGATGAAACACGTAAAGATCAAGCACCAATTAATTAACAAAAATCACTATAAAACCGCGCTCCAAAACCAGTCGCAGAGACCGATCAACCCCGATCCAATCACATATCGTATTCGACCTTTATAAAAAAAGTCTAATTATTGCCTAGCTTTTTCCATGGCCTTGTAACCACTCCCCTTATATTTCTTGTACAAGCACTCCACCTCAACTAAGCTAGCTACTACAAGTCCTAATACTTTTGCTACCTATAGCTAGCTAGCTTCCGGTCAGAAGAAGCTAAGGAGAATTAAAAGCTATGTCTACCTAGCTTGGAGGAAGAAGAAGAAGAGGAGGAGGGATTGCGGCGCGATCGACTGACACGCGTCGTCTACCGATAAATTCCTCGCAAAATCAATCGATATCAGATCGATCGAGTCTAGAGGTGATGAGATCAGATGTGAAGTACTTGAGGAGCTGAATTGGTGATAGGATCGATTTAATTGCTAGCTGAGGTGATCATCATCAAGGAGAAGAAAGAGATAGCTTATTTGCTACTGGGGATCAGTGTGTTTGCATGGGGGATAGGCCATGGCAGCAGCAGCTGCAGCCACATGATCAGCAGGCGGCTTCTTGCTCAGTCACGGCCGGGATGATGATGCAAGCTTCTGCGACCTCCTCCTCCATCCATGGCAACAACATCATGTAAAAACCCTAACTCCTATACGACTTGTGCCTTTTTTTTTCCTCCCTAATTCGATCTTGTTTTATCAGAACAAATTTGAAGCACCTTGCTCAATGTTTAGCTTCTTGATCCCCTTTTTTGTCTTATCATCAGAACTGGAGCTTTAATTAACTCCACAATTCTCTCTCTCTCTCTCTTGATGCTGTCTTTCTTGGCAGTTTAATTTGTTGTCTCTTTTACTTTCCTTTCGAGATTATGGAGTGCTTTTTTGAACTTTCAAGATTACAGAATTGTTTTTCATGTTTTAATTTGTATGATGCATGAATGGGTTGATTACTAATGGTGCATGTTTGCGCAAGATAAGTAACTTTATCCTGGTTATTAAGGGTTTTATTTGGTGTATATTTAAACATCTCTTAATTAATTTGAAGAGTGGTATTCGAAGTGGGTGTACTTATTGTTTGCTCCAAATTTAATAAAGCGATGGGTGCAACTAATTCTACTAGCTGGTGCCGAGGCTTTTCATTCATTTCCTTAATTTTGATATCTTCTAAGGATTTTTACATTTTCTAATACTGGATTTGTTTAGCAAACAACGTATATTCCAAAAATTCTTTTTTTATTTTATCCCCTTTCTTGGAGCAGGAAGCTTAGCTTCTCTTACCAAAACCTTAAAATATGCAGAATAATTTAGCAACTACTACAGCTATAGCTACTGTCAGATCAGATGATAATATAATTTTGTGATGATTTCTCCATTTGTATTAATTTGTGCAAGTGCAGCAGAAAGGATCCTGGGGGAGGATACGACATGGCAGAATTGGATCACATCTTCCTCTACCTCAACAGCCAGGATCAAGCATCAGCAGCAATTCAAGAACAACCTCGTAAGCCACATATATATATATGCACTTATTACTGTCACCAAATCTTCAGACTTTTCACAAATTATGCATTATATTCTTCTCCGAAAAAAGATGTGATCGACAAGGATGCAGAGGGAGAATAATCTTTCTTTGGTCATATTAATTAATTAATTTCATCAGATATATAGCAAGCAGGCCGGCAAGCATCTCATCTAGCTACCTCGATTTTGACAAGTGAATATATATGGTCATTATCGAATTTTTCGACGACAGATATGGAGTATTAGCTATCTATAGAGATCGATGAGCAGGCAGCGATGGTGATCCATCTTCTTTTTTCCTTCTATTTGATCGCCTCAAAGCTTTACTCACTGACATGTCATTTTCCCAAAATTTTCTCTAGATGGGGAGGAGAGAGTGACGTATAACAAACACCTGGAGATGTGTGTCGTTCTTGCTAGGATGATTATCGTATATACACATATATGTAATGCTAAAGCAAGCTAGATATATGCATTTTTAACCTTAATCATCCAGAGACATTTGCAACAACGATTTGCATATATATGTATATATACTACTGCTAGCTAGCTAGCTATTTACATATCTAGGACATCAAACATGCACACACATATATATATTCTCTCCCTTTTGTTCACTTTTTCATACTTTTAATTTACATTAGGACCATAAGTGTGAAACAACAGAACTTACAACCACATGCATGTTGACATGCTGTTACACCATTTGATATATGTGTTAATATATTAATTAATGCCATGCATTACATATAGTTAATTTGGACAATTTAGTTCATCAACATGCATATATTTTTGGACATGTTTCTCAGTATTATTCTGAATTGCTACTTTACTGATCTCTACATGGATGCAGAAACCCTCAACATCTTCCCTTCACAGCCAATGCACGCCGGCGAGCCTTCTCCCAAGGGATCATCATCCATGGCGGCTATCAACTCGGCGCCGTCCAATAACGCCCTCGCCATCGCCGCCGGCTCTTCCAAGCGGCCGCTGGCGGCGGCGGCGGCCGGCGGCCAGCCGTCGAGGCTGAATAATCCGGCCGATCAGCCGTCGGCCTCCGGGAAGGACGGCAAGGCTGCCGTCGTCAAGGTAACTTAATTAGCTCCGATGATCTCATCATCTTCGTCTTCAGCTGATCTACGACATTCTGAGTGGCTCAAGCTCACGCATGAGTTTGTGTGTGTGTGTGTGGTCGTCTCGATCGGCCGATCAGAAAGAAGGCGGCGGCGGCGGCGGGAAGCATCACGGCGGCGCATCGTCGGCGGCGGCGTCGGAGCACGAGGGCCCCAAGACGCCGGACGCCAAGACGCTGCGGAGGCTTGCACAGAACAGGGAGGCAGCCAGGAAAAGCAGGCTAAGGAAGAAGGTAATTTGTTAATTAATTAAGTTGCAGTTAATTATAGTTAATTACTCTTGCTCTACCTGGCTGGTAGGGTAGCTGTAAATCGAGATTAATTAATTACCTGTTGTTTAATTAATCGCACTGCCATTTCACCCTACTTTACGACAGCACAGGAGTATAGACTTGTGCAGTTACGACGTTCTTACTCCAAATTTAAGTCAAAATTAAAATAACTAACATGTGTCATGTCGGATATAAAATAAAGTCAAAATTAAACAAATGAGTTTGCATGCATGTGAGTGTGGGGGTACGAAGAATTACTTACCACCTAAAATGGAATATAGATGTGCAACATTACTGGCTACGTCTATCTGAAAATTACGTTTCTCATGACACTTAATTAACTATGCTTTTTTTTAAAATTGTGTCTCGTATATGGATCAATGTGTATATAGGCTTACATTCAAAATCTGGAGACAAGCAGGATCAGACTGTCCCAGCTGGAACAGGAGTTGGTGCAAAGATCAAGAACTCAGGTACAGCATATATACATGCAAATGCTCCTGAACTATACGATGTTTTCAGTAAACTAATTAATTGATTGATTTGTTTCATGATGCATGTCTAACGCACGTATCAACATAGGGTGCAATTTTGGGTGGTGGAGCTTTTTCTGCCGGCATTGGAGGACAAAGCCCAGGTATATATAATCATATATGCATGCATACGATCAAACCAACCCTAATTAATTATTATAATTAAATCCATATAATACTCAAAACCACATAATCACCAACAAATTCTCTAATTAATTTGTTTACTCGTTAATTAATTCATCATTAGATCAAATATGTCAGGAATGAATGCAGATGTCCATGTGCAAAAACACACAACTCTTAATTTTTAAAATACATAATGGAAACAACTAAAATTTTTAATGAATGCTTCCTCTGTTTCACATTATTTACGTTGGGTTTTATATATGTGTTCAAAACTTCAAATTCATATGAATGTTAGTGAATCTAGACAAAGGATTAAGAGAAAAAAAAAGAACATATTATAATGTGTAAGGGAGACTAATCATCATCGTCGTCGTCATCGTCATCGTCATCATGCAGAGGCGGCGTGGTTCGACGGCGAGTACGCGCGGTGGGTGGAGAGCCACGAGAGGATGATGGCTCACATGCGGGCGGCGGTGGAGGAGCAGCCGCAGCACGGCGGCGTGGCGGCGGCGGCGGCGGAGGCGCAGCTACGGCAGCTGGTGGACGCGGCGGTGGCGCACCACGGTGTGCTGGTGGAGCTCAAGGCCGCCGTGGCCAGCGCCGACGTCTTCCACCTCGTCTCCGGGACGTGGCTGCCCGCCGCCGAGCGCTGCTTCCTCTGGATTGGTGGCTTCCGCCCATCCGAGCTCATCAAGGTTAGCACATAATTAATTGAATATCTTATATAATCAATTTATAGATAATTATTTAAAGCCGGCTTTATATATTATATATTAAGGATTCACTACCACAAAATATCATCACTGATGACTTATCACTGATGGTTTAGTGTAAACCAACGGTGATATATATAGAGAGATAGTACTACTGCCAGTTCACCATGATTTTACCCACCCAAACGGATTTGAACTGGCAGTGATATTTTTACTTGACGTTTTAGATGTTGATATGATTTATCATTACCTTTTCAAATCAAATTAATGTTTGTGAAATTATTATAAATATTCCCTCTGTCCCATAATAATAATATATATATAAGGGACTATTCCCTTTTTATAAGATTAAGAATAGCGAGAGAAGACTAAAATACCCCTATTAAATGAGATTTGGTTTAGGTGAGAGGATAGTTGAGGGTCAAAATAGGTAGAAATTTGAATTGAAGTTGATGGATGTGACTGACAGTAGTACACAAAAATCTTTGTGAGACAATTAGAAAGGGCAAAATCCCTTGTACTATGTGATAGAGGGAGTATAACTATATGAAAGAGTTTTCATAACAAATAATCCACTAATATAGGGCCTTTCACTTTGATGTCATTTTCAACCATACCATTTTTTTCGCAAAGTTGCTAAAAAAATATCCACGTTTAGTGTGTTGCCAAATTTGATCAATACATAAAAAATCCTGCCAAAATTTTGGCAATATTGCCATCTTACCAAAACTTTAGCATTGCCAAAATTTGGTAAGGTTTATTTTGGCTATAATCTGAACAGACCCATAATCTCGATGTTTTGAATTGCAATATACTTTTTTTGCATATATTGATGAGTTAGGATTTCTTCATTTTTAACTGGATAAATTAGCATGTCGTCCTTCTGAAAGCAGAGGTAAATTATAAAAGATGTGTTGTAGTATAGGCACCCTTTAGATTTTGAGATACTAGCTAGATTATATTGGATTTTTAGGGTTTAAGGGCGTCTACAATATATGATAGACATGATATAGTCAGATAATTTTGTGAAACGCGTTTAGTTATTGGACATGTTGGAGTACGTATTTGGCTAGCTGCGCATGCCGCGCTCTACATATATAATACATAAAAACTTAAAAATAAAGAGAGATGGGTTTATACAATGTAATAGCTAATGAAGGGGAGGATGGCATCAAAATATATGGTAATAATTTTTAAAGAAAATAACAACATATATAGACTATATGGTGTCATTCATCACTATATACGAATTAAATATGTTAATATGATAAAATTCGGTTTACGTTAAAAATAAAAAAATAAAGCCCATTGTTATGTTCCAATATGGGTATGTAGAATATGGACGGAGAGACAGAGGAAGGTGAACCAAGAAAATACATGCTAGCTTCAAGTTTGACTAAGTTTGTAGAAAAAAAATAATATTTTCAACTCAACACAAATTTATTATGAAAATATATTCAATTATTGATTTAATGAAACTAAATTGATATTATATATATTACTATATTTATGCATAAACTTAGTTAAATTTAAAGTAGTTTGACTTTGACCAAAATCAAAACGTCTTACAACCAAATCTGTTTAATATACTAGAGCGACAGAAGTAGCAGTATATTAGCTAGCTAGTATACTAGGTTAATATACTCCATCTGTTTCAGATGGAGTATTAATTAACTGTTTCAGATGGAGTATTAATTAACTAGATCGACATAACTGTATATTACTCATATATTGCATGAGCTCCGGTTTCCGTAAGCTTGAGTTCACCAATTAACCTACTACTCCCTCCGTTTCGAAATGTTTGACACCGTTGACTTTTTAGCATATGTTTGACCGTTCGTTTTATTCAAAAACTTTTATAAAATATGTAAAATTATATGCCTACATAAAAATATATTTAACAATGAATTAAATGATATGAAAAGAATTAATAATTACTTAAATTTTTTGAATAAGACGAACGGTCAAACATATGCTAAAAAGTCAACGGCGTCAAACATTTCGAAACGGAGGGAGTATATAGCTAGCTAACTAGCTACCTGCTCCTCCCGACTTTTTTTTTTCTTTTTTGTTACGTACGTTTGTAGTATATTTTGACTAAAAAATGTCATCATTCTTCCTCCGAGATGCACAGCAACATATACATGCATGTTTGTTTGCAGCACGTTTCTTCCATCATTCCATGCGTGCCTTCGGTTACTTCGTTCGTCCTCGTGCATGCATGCATATACATATAATATTTGCTTATATCAGCCAGTGCACAACCAAACACGCTGCTCACTATACATGGATGCAGGCAACCAAACACGTCCTAAACATGTACTCCCTCCGGTTTCAAATTAGTTGACGTTTGGAGCTTAGACCTTTTGGATGATAAAACTTGGCGTTTTAGCTTCTATGTGATTAATTTAAACTGATTTACCCATGTATGGCTGCATGCATGCATCAACTCCGGCACAAGACAGTAAAAAGATGCTTTGGGACTAGCAGCCAGCCACTATGTTAAGAGGATGTGCTTGTTAGATGTGTCATCCTAATGTATTTAATATGGATAAAACATGAATATGCACCCTAACTAACCATTTCTAAGTATGTGAGATCCTGTCTAAAACTTTAATTAATTTAAAATCGGAGGGAGTACAATTAATAGCTTTACATATATTTAATAAAATACCTGAAATACCCTATATATACGTGCAATATTTATGGATCTGTTAATGCTCTAAATGTATAAGTATATATTTTGCATATATATATATATATGGAGTATATATTTAAGTTTTAGTAGTGTGTGTAGTAGCCCTATACATACATAGATTTCCATTCATGCATAATTGCAAAAAATAAAAAAAATAATTGGAAAGAAGCTTGTTAGACAGTATTCCATAGTACACCAGAGTCCAGACACATATATTAGGTACTCCAACTAGAAAGAAAGATGTATGATGGGTTAGCTAGCTATCTATCTTAAAATATTGATTTAAGTAGGTGAGAGGTCCCAGTTGATGGAACAGTTAGGCTCTTGGAAGTCTTTGATGGCTACTAATATGTGGTTGTTATTTTCTGTGTTGGAAGAAAGTAGTGTGCAGTAATGTACAACGGAGAGTTGGTGAAGGAGGCAAGTTAGATAAGAGTGATCAACGATGTAGATGGGGATGGCTAATTTACCAATAATGCATGTAGAGAGGATGTGTATACATACTTTAGCAAGCTAATTCTTCTAGATGGACAGAGTCCTAGCTACTATCTAATACTTGCAAATCTCATAAAAAGCTAGCTAGCTACATTATATTATAGTAGTACTATCATATATATCTCATAAAAAGTAGCTAACTAGTTAGTAATTAGATATACCCTTGTTAATTAGGTACTCTAATTTTCTTTGCGTGTTCCATCATCAATATGGTATTTCTAAGATATTATTTTTACGTGTCGTCCCATTACCGATATGATATTATTTTTATATAAAGTAAGTATAACTTCTGATCTCTATACTAATTAATACACTCATAGCAATATTTGTGAGTATTAATACTCATAGTCATAGTCATGCATCCACGACTCTATCATACTAATATAATATTATTAAGTGATACTACATGAACTCGAATAGTTATATTTGATTATCTTGCGAACCTATATATAATATGATTACATAACTATAAATATTCTTCATAATTATTGTCGAAAACTAATTGAAATAAAATGATTATGTTGCTGCTAGATGATGGCGCGGCATGCGGAGCCATTGACGGAGCAACAGGCGGCGGGTGTGTACGGTGTGCAGCAGTCGGCGAGGGAGAGGGAGGAGGCACTTGACCGCGACCTCCACGCCACCCACCACGCCCTCTCCGATGCCGTCTCCTCGGACTCACTCCTGCTCTTCCCTCCCAGCACCGGTGCCACCGCATACTCTGACGTCGCCATGGCTCACCTCTCCCTTGCCATCTCCAATCTCTCCTCCCTTGAAGCCTTCGTCAGGCAGGTACGTTGTTAATTACTACATCCATTTAAAAATGTATGACGCCGTTAACTTTTTTTACATCGTTTGACAATTAGTCATATTCAAAAAAAATATTATGACTTATTTTATTTCAAATAAAATATAATCTTTACTTATACTTTTATATATTTATACTAATTTTTTAATAAGATGAATTTGAACGAAAAATCAACAGTGCCATATATTTTGAAAGGGAGGGAGCTAAGTAGTTACCACACGTGATTCGATCGGCTTGCTAATTGTAGTTGATTTTTGTTTTTAATTCAGTTGATGGCTGCATTAGGTTGGTTAGTTGGCTCTGGATTAAGTGGTGGATTGTACAAAACTGTGTGGCTGCTTAGGCTAATTGATTATCTAGCCAGCTAGCTATAGCTGTTGTACTGTCTCCTTTTAATCCTATAACTAAGAAACCCTATCCACTAATGATCAATGGTATTGGCTAGCTGGGCATTTTAATTTGTTCTGTTCCCTTCAACAAGAGCCCATACTTAGCTAGCACCTAGCTAGCTAGAGCCAGGCAATTGGTTAATAATTAATTAATTACAGTGATTGAAATAAAACCTGAAATTGGATAATCTTTTTCTTATTAACAGCTAGATCTCTAATTAACTAAACTTGCAAAAGGCATTTTGTTTCGTTACCACACAAGTTTAACTAATACAACGACCACCGTCTTAAAATATAACAAACTAGAACTGAAGAGGGCATATTCTATCACTACGAAACTAGTCAAACATTTGTTCAAATTCGTATTATTAAGATGTGTTCTATCCAATATTTATATTTTATTTTAGGATGGGAATATTAATTACTTGAATTACTCCGTATATATATACTATTTGTATGATAAAGAAACATAATGGTGAGTGACTCTTTTAATATGGATCTAATAACATTCATTTTGTGTTATAAAAATTCACACTAATAGGATGATTGTTGCTCAAACTTTTGTCCTAACAAAATAAAATACGTTTTAGAACCTCATTGGTTGCTCATACTCTCTAATAAACCAAAACAGCTTATTAGGGAATAAAAAATAATTTATAGTTAAAACTTTTAGGGTGAATAGCTAGTTCAGTCCTTCAACTTTTGTTCATGGGTCGAATTAGTCCTTCATGTTTTATAATGTCCAACCAAGACCCTAAAAATTATCATGCGGCTTAATATAGTCCTTAGAGCCACTTAGAACATCACGTGGACATGCCACGTCATTCGTGCATGTAAGATAACATTTAAATGTCCATTTTAACCTTCAATTTTCTATCAAATAAAGAAAAGAAAAACAAGAAGAAGCAATCATAAAACAAAGAAAAATGTTAATTTTTTTTTATCTATCAATGCTACATATTTTTGCCAATGGTCAAAAGCTTTTTTTTTGTGTGTTTTCTCAATAGTTTTCCTTTATTTCCTATGAAAACATAGGGGTGTAAAGGACATTTAAATATTGAATTTGCATGCATAGATGATGTGGCATGTACACATGGCATATTTAGAGGGTTAAAGGACTATATTGAATCACACAATAAACTTAAGGTACTTGTTTGGACAATACGAAATGACAGGGACTAAATTGATCCTTAAGCGGAAGTTCAAGGATCATATTGGGTATTCACCCAAACTTTTATATATTTGTTCGCAGCGATTTAAAAGCACTAAAATGAAATCACGGTGAAAATATCTTAAAATCAAGTTTAAAAATTTAAATTTTAGCTTCTGCTTTTGCTTGGATTTATTATTAGGCCAACCGACGAGGCTCTTATACAACTTTAAATATAATGCACGAGTACTCTACTGACTGATGAACTGATGACGTATATGCGTATGATCCAGGCGGACGCGCTGAGGCTGCAGACGCTGTACAAGCTGCCGCAGATACTGACGGCGAGGCAGTCGGCGCGGTGCTTCCTCGCCATCGCCGACCACTCCCACCGCCTCCGCGCCCTCACCTCCCTCTGGCTCTCGCGCCCGCGCCACCCCGACCAACCCGCCCCTCCTCCTCCGCCTCCGCCACCCATCAACCCTAGAAATTAGACCACATCCATCCACTGGCCCTGGAGATCCAATGGCCCAGCATCTACACTGCTACACCACTGCAGTTTTACATACAGACAGACAGACAGGAACAGATTAGTTTCAAAAGTTTCAGAATACTACAGTGCATAGAGAGATGATCAATCGATCAGGCCTTAATTTGCTTCTTTGACAAGATCAGATGATTTCATTTTTAAATTAGGAGGGTAGCAGCATGCTGTAATTGTGCATATAATGTATAAGAAACAGAAACTAAGCTGTATACTAGTAGCTGCTGATGATAATTACTAGTCAGTATGAAAATAAGTGCTGAGATTGATGATGACACTGTAATGTTTTTGTCTTGTGGCATATGGTTTGACTGACTTTGCTTCAGAGTTCAGACTTCAGACACAGAATAGAGACTAGAGAGTTTAGGTATGCAGCACTGTCATCTTCTTCCTTTCTTGTCTCAACTGCAAATTACTTCAGTTGCAAGGTTAGTAGTAGGTGAAATTTGGGACAGATTAACAATGGGGGGCTTAGTTAACAGGTAACGAATGTCAATGTTACACTCATGCATCTTCCCAATCTTTGGGAAAACACATATATTGAGTTACAGACAGAATGTGGTATTTCTAGGCTCCCCCACTCATAAAAATGTGATCTTGTCATGTGGCATGCCTATGAGTTTCACAACAAGCACACCAAGAAATGCCATCACAAAGATGAGTTTCCTCTGCTGTTATAGTCTATCAAGAGCATCAACAATGGCCTTGCGAAACGCGTCGTTGTGGAGGAAAAACGACGATACGTGCCCTCCGGTTACCCACCGGACCTCTGAACCTGGCCATGCCTTTTGGAGCTCCATTATCGAATGTTTGGGGATGTAGCCGTCATCCTGAAAATAAAGAGAACATTTGCTTCAGACCAAGCTCCATTAAATATTATATGATAACGAAAAAAGCATATTGATATCTGAAAGTACAGAATTAAGCAGATGACAACAGTACTACAGAGAGGCGTGGGTAATTATTGGAAAGGAGCAACTAAGATGATGTGTTGCTGCAAATGACGCAGGCAATAAATCTATTTTGAATGAATGCAAAAATAAGATATGAGTAATAGTAGGAAACCAGAATGCACTAGTACTGGAAGGTGATAATGAGTTACTCTTATCAAGAAATTTACGTGCTAGGCTGAGATATATAAGACACAGGAAGGGTAAATCATGTTTGAGAAATGATGATAGAACATTGACACTAACCGTTGCACCAACAAAAATGACAGCCTGTGGGTTCTTTGGCACTGGAAATCGAGTGACGTCAGTCAAAGACAGCACTGATCGCAACCTCTCTCTTACTTGCTCAATAGTGATTCCTGATTTCTGTGCCGTGTCTTCTGTCAAAGAAGTTACGTCTTGGGCCAATGTTGCTGCATCTTTCCTCAATGCATCCCAAGCTGTGGCATGCCTGTAGAGCCCGTCACAGAAAGGCACCACAGCAGAATGCGGAGCAAGAAATGGCAGCGTAGCAATTGGTGTTGGGTGCAAGGATCCAACCATTGCAGCATGTACACCACCTATGTAATTAGCATGAGACGCTTGTAAGAAATAACAGCAATTTTCATATGTAGATGGTACTTAACTACTGTCAAGATAAAGTTTTTTCCCAAAAAAAGCCATGCCAGAGTTAACCTCATTATCTATCATATAGCATTTTTTTCCGTGTCAATAAGCAATCCAAATAAATAGAAAAAGGAGCGCTTCCGCAAGAGAGAAATTAATAGAAGGGGCCAAAGTACTTGAGGTGAAATAAAAGATATTTCCTTGAGAAAAATCATCACAGTTACCAGTCTTAGGGAAAAATGTATCACATCAATACTTGTAAAGGAATCTTGAAACGAAGTTGCCACGAAAATGGGGGTGAGTTTGATAAATGGGATGCTGCAGGTTGCTTAAGACTTAAAGCATTCACATTATTCAATTATAGATGAAAACTTTAGAATTACATACCCATGCTGAGCCCGCATATGCCCATCTTGCCATAACCAACCTCATTCTGCAACCAGTACAGAAGGCTGCGAGCTTCATCAATAGTAGCTTTTCCTAATAGTAGCAAGTCACTCACACACTGAAGCTTTGACCCATGCTGCATGCTTGGTCGCCGTTGTCCATAATAAGGGCTGGAATTCATTTGAGAAATCAGATCTTGCGGGTTAGGAAAAAAGCTTTGGTATCAAAGGTGGCGTAAGACAACCATTCTGGCATTCTATACAAGCCTCACCTCTCAAGAACCATAGTTGCAATGTTGTCCTTCAAAAGAGGTCCACCAAGTCGAAGTCTTCTCTCAAACGAGTGATCACCAGTGCCTGTAATATTAGATAAAAGTTTAACTTGACCCATTGTATTAGAAGCCCAGATCAAATTTCAACAGCTGGACAAAGAACATTTTTGCAACTCATCAGTTAATAACATGGCATGATATGAAATATAATATTTAGAACCAGAAAGCAGATCACTCAATATGGAAAGTTGAAACATCAAATCTAGTCAACTTTTATTTCTGTCCGATGGGATGAAATAAACAACATTCAGCTAGTGTACAAACATCAATATCTAAAGGCTTGAAAATAGTCTCTTATATAGAAAAAAACATGTAGATGCATGGTACATCAAAGTATAGAACAAATAAATAGGATTAAACTGTTGTACCTGCCAGATGAATCACACAGGCCATCTTCTCAGGTGAAACTGACTTAGGTGTAAGAAAAGCAACTCTTGCATTGTGACTCTCAGGAGGCAATGCTTCAATTAGCCGTGGATCGCATGTAGTCCTGAAAACACCCTCTCGCAGACAAGAACTCTTTGTCTCCCAAACCGTTTTCCACATGGGTTGCACGGCAGTTGGTGGCCAGTTCTGGCAACGTGCTTCAGGGAATAACTGTTTCACCATCTTCTCTAACAAATCAAGTTTGGTGCCTCCCCATCCTTTCGAGAAAAATGGCGTTCCTAATTTGGTGCGATGAAGGACGGTACCATATATGTGGTCCAGTACATAATGTACTAGCCCAAGATTCACCGATACCATATCCAATGAATGCTAGAATAATGTAAGTTTCTTAGGCTTGGTTATAAATTACAGCCGTGGACACTGAGATGCCTGCAACACAAAGTTTAGCACAGAAGCTAGTCAACAAGTTGAGGGTTGAGATGCATTGAACTGTAAAGGAAAAATACTGATCAGCATGTGTTAAGCTAACCTAGCCAGTAAAAATGCTTCTTTGAGCATATGTTGTGCATAACATATGATGGATAACTACATTTGACAAAAGTAAAATAGGACAGTACAACTTGGAATTCCACGACGCATAACCAATGATAAGATGGCTAAATTTGAGCAAAATCATAACAGGATGGTAAACTAAGGATTTCCAGGAGACGGTAATTCTATAACTCCTTGGTGTCATTGTGTGCCCTATGAGGCAATGAGCAGAAGCAAACACTCCCCAGAACAATGCAGCTCAATTTCATCAGATAGATGCACCCGCAGAAAGTACCAACAATTCCAGGGCAGCTAAAAGCAACATCTTTCTTGTTAGCCAAGTGAAGAACCTAACCATCCAGATCTGGGGAAAAAAAAAACAACCCGACCAATTGAGCTCATCAACAACGTTACATCTCAACGGCGCAATGCAGGTGCGGAGGTGCCAAGATAAGCCAAACTAGTCTAAATTTTATATTTCACCACGCAATTCGAAAACTATCTCCGCAAACAAACTCTCTGTCCTCCCCCAACCAAGCGAACAACGGATCGGTTCAGAAATCAACCACTGTACATAGAACAATAAAAACAAAAAGAATTAACATCTGGGACACACGGGGCGCCGGTTCCAGCACCGCACCTGGTCGAATCCGCGGCCCGCGGCGAGACGCCGTTCCTTTTGCCGGGAGCCAGACAAGAATCCACCACGGGGGGGCAGACAGACGCGCGAGACCAAGAATCGGGGGAGGGGAGGGGAGGAGAGATCCCAGGTGGCAAGAATCCCCTCGATCGATCCGCGGCGGTCGCGGGGCGGCGGGGAGGCGGGAGGTGGGGTCAGAGGGTGGGGGAGTCGCCTGCGGTGGGGAAGCGGCGGGAGGAGGAGGAGTGGGCTGTGATTGGGGGTTCCGCCATTGGAGAGGAGGGGAGAGAAGCGAAGCGGTGGGCACCGCGGCGGTAGTGGCGGGCGGGCGTACGGGCGCCGGATTTGGGAAGCGGGTTTCCAGATCCGGATCCGGATGCTGCTCTGAGGCGGGGCAGGTGGGGCCCGCTCTTCAGTGAGTAGAGCGGAGCGGGGCACGAGGCACGAGGCGCGAGGGGATAAGGTGGGGCCCACCTGCGGCCCACGGAAAGGAGGAAGGTCTGGTTTGGTTTTGCTTTGGGCCGGGCTGCAAACCAACTTGGGCTGAGTTCTTTTTTTTTTCATTTTCCCAAGGAATAAGTTCACTTTGGCTTCCTTAACTGGAGGCTGAATCTAATTGGTATCCCCAAACCATAATACCGGATATCTCGTCCCCCAACTGTTGAAACTAGTGTAATTTGACTTCTTCGGTGGTTTTGGAAGACGGTTCCGCTGACGTGGCGCCTACATGGCTATATTGACCCGGTCTTTGTTCCACGTGGCTGTGATGTGGCGCTTATGTGGCATTAGAATTAAAATAAATATGTGTAGGGCCATTTGTCATTCCACTATATATATATACATATATATATATATATATATACATATATATATATATATATATATATATATAATGGAGAATTTAGATAATATACCATCCAATACGCATGCCTTATATGTTTTACCACCTAATCCGCACGCCTTTTACAATATACCATCGGGACTACGAATTCTTCTATTTCGTAGTACTTTCTTCACTTTTTCCTATATTTCTCCTCGCCGACAACGGTGACCTCGACCTCATGGACAACAATGGCGACCTCCCATCCCCTCCCCTCGGCGACCTTGACGGCGACGGGAGTACGGATTAGGCCGCATGGAACACGCCCGCAGCGCCGAGGGGAAGAAGGGCGACGCGAGGTTGCTGGTGTCGAAGTGGAGAACCCCGCGGCCAGCACGAAGGCGATGATGGCGATGCCAACCACCGATGCCAGCGAGTTGAGCGTGGACGTGAGGCGCGCCTCGGACATGGCCACCGCGGAGGTGCTGATGAGTGCCACGACGGCGATGTGGTCGAGCAGATTGCCACCGCCGCTAGATCTGCCGTTGGAGGGAGGCGAGAGGAGGCGGAGGGAGCCACCGACGCCGCCACCACTGGATCTGGCGCGGGAGGGAGGCGAGAAGGGGCGGAGGGCCACCGGCTCCGCGCCAGTAGGGAGAGCGCCGCCAGTGGAGCAGGTGGAGGAAGGGGGGAGGGAGTGGCCGAGGCGGTGGTTCCCCTCCCCGTCGCTGATCCCCGTCGTCATGGAGGAAGGGGAGGGGGTGACCGAGAGGAACCGATAGGAGCGGTGGATCCCCTTCCCGTTGCCGTGGAGGAAGGGGGAGAGAGTGACCGAGGGGAACCGGCAGGAGCGGTGGATCCTCTCCCCGTCGTTGTGGAGGAAGGGGGATGGAGTGGCCGAGGGGAACCGGCAGGGTGCCCTCCCTGTCGCCGCGCCGGCGAGACAGGAGGAAGAGGGGGAGATGGAGCGGCGCCACCGGTGAGGGGGAGAGGGAGCGGCGGCGCTGGTGGGGGAGGGGAGGGGAGGGGAGTAGCGGCTGAGAGAGAGGAGAATGGAAATGATTTTAGGGTTAGGGTTTAGACTTCTGAGTTTTTATATAGATTGGGATCAATCAGGACCGTCCATCAGATCGGACGGCTACTGCTTCTCCCACGTCGGGTCGGGTGCCACTCCCAGGCCGCCCACACTATTGGGCCGCATGTACGCTCCGCGTGAAAAAATTTCACTTTAGATCCCTTAAGTTGTCCCCAAATTGTTCCCAGGCCGACCACACTATTGGGCCACCACATAGGCCGCGTGTACGCTCCACACGGAATAAGTTCGCTTTAGCTCCCTTTATTTGTCCCCTCAAACTCCTAAAACCAATGCAAATCTTTAATTTTTAGTTAACCCGTTGTAACGCATGGGTATATTTGCTAATACAATATAAAATAGAGCAAGTAAGCGATCATCAGATTGATCGGTGTAGATAGATAGTCACATGTTACAGTACAACATGTAGATATATAGATAGTCAGATGTTACAGTTAACATGGAGATTGTTGGACATCACGCTCATGGTTGACTGATGGCTAGACGATCCAGCGAGTGGTTCATATGTTTCTTCAGAGGATTTAAGTTATTTTTTTGGGTTAGTTTTTCTGTTACGTGCCGACTCCGATCACAATACATGGAATGGACCTTCGGTTTTTATGGTTTCGGCGCAAATCCTTGGCTAGTGAAAGTGAAACAGCTAGCTCCACTGTAAGGCTAAGTTTATTTCAATTGGATCATATGCGTCAGAAAATCCCAAGGAAGGATACAACTTGAGGAAAATTTGATGGTGCTTAAAACAACACTTGTATACGATGCTCATCTCGATCGATCGGCTTGACTGCCTACAATCAATACCTGTTGTTAAGCTTATCAGCGTTCCTAAAACAAACAAACAAACATACAAACACCAACTCCACAGGCAGTAAACTTTCTATCCAAAGTTGAACTGAAAGCCTCCAGGAAAGCCGCCCCCGGGGAATCCTCCTCCTCCATGGAATCCACCATCGTAATGGAATGTGTATTGCTGGCCACCTCCCCCAAAAGGATTGAAACCACCACCTCCTCCTCCTCCCATATTCATCTCATCAAGATCCTCTCCTCGGTCGTATCTTACACGTTTATCTTCGTCCCCAAGAACCTGCAAATTGCCGATTGCGCATTGTTAAAAGACACGCGTGGCATCTGCAGCATGTCGATCTGATTCGAAACAAGCATGCCTATAGCTAAATATGGGTGACCAGAATTTATGTTATTGGGACACTTTTTGTCTCGGACACATGCAGTGTCTAGCATGATATATTTTGTGGATGAAATGCACTTCAGCTAGTTCTAATTCATAGTACAACACCAGGGCTAGAAACTTGGAATGCATGAGAGTATTTTAAATTAACCATATTAATAGAAAATGTCATCTCATAGAACATTAAATACTTAGTACGGTTCAATTTTGTTTATTTATACCTCATAAGCTGCAGCAATTTCTCGAAACATGTTTTCTGCTTCTTCTCGCTTATCTACATTTTTATCTGGATGCCACTGCAGTGCCAACTTCTTGTAGGCACGCTTAATCTCTGCAGCTGATGCCGTCTTTGAAATGCCAAGGATCTTATACCAATCTTTTCTTTTGCTTAACTTAAGCTGCTTTTCAGCTCTCATTAGTGCTTCTCGGATTCCCATGTCCTGAGCATGAACAGTGCAAACCACTGTTACATTTGTACCAAAAAAATACAGAAAAAGGGCAGAGACCAAGTCTGTTTGATAGATAAATCTAATAAAGCATTCCATTAAAAGCACATGACCTTTGGATTCAATTCCTGAGGTTAAAGAAACAGGGAAGCAACAAGTTAACTTCCTATTTGTAATATAGCTGAGAAGCAATTTATGTAACTATCAATATTATTTGAGAACTGTGCTGTAAGGGGCAGCCGTCAAGCAGGGCTCACCCATGTTCGAAATTCTGACCGCCCTCACCTTTTCCACTAGTTTAAAATCCTGAGATCCTGTTGCTTATTCATAAATACATTGGCATAAAGTTCCTCTTCGGTGGCCCACTTTATTATTAGTAGTACTAACAATAGTAATGTGCAAATCTAGTTTTATCAACTCATCCACTGCATGCATAGGTGCTAGAGAAACATATGCAACCTACGAACCCACGCTGCAAAAAGCGGATAACAAAGATTGCTGGCAGAAGGGCAGCAAATAGAAATACATCACGGGGAAGTAAAAGTATCATCAGATGACTACCGTAAAAAACAAATAATTGTTTCTGCATATTGTCTATCCAATTGACTAAAACTAGATGTTTCATCCATTTGGAACTATGTTTCATGATAATTTGGTTGCAGCACAATTACACTAAAAATATTGTGTTCCCAAATCTAAAAGGAAATGAGATCAGCACACTGCGTAGCCACATAAGCAGATTATTTGATGGGAACTCAAATAGCAATATGTGTGTTTTCAAAGGACAAAAAAGAAGATATGCTGATATATGAGCACACTTATCCCTAACATTTTCCTAGGAGGGTAGGGGAAAAAGGAGATAGGTCCACATAAAACTTGCCTGGGGAGATTTCTGGGCAGCCTCTTTTAGATCCTGAACCGCTCCTTCCCAGTCTTCTGTAAGAAGCTTAGCTTCACCTCTCTGCAACCAGTAGAAGGTAACATACAACAAGCAGATGAAGTAATAGACTAGCGAGATCTGGCTATAACAAGTAATTCAATTGCATTGTCTGGTGCATAACTCAGTTTACCAAACAAATATACATTACTATTTTTTTTTTGCATCACTTATTCACTCATAAAGTCAAAACACATTAATTGTGCATACTGAATTACATTTTTTGTGGTTTCTGAATAGCAGTTGCAGATTTCCCAAGTCTTGTGGTTTAAAATACAGAATTAGAAGGACAGGCTAATGCGACTGCATGTCTGCATGCTCGCAGCTTGCTCAATAATGTGGCATCAGTGTGCAGAAGGAGTCCAAGATTCAACATTAATGGCAGGGCAATCAGACTGAAATTCCCTTCTTTTTTTCACGGAAGTTTCAACATTGAATAATACGAACTTTGGTTTCCACTCTAAATTAGAAAAATGTGTATTTCTGTGCATGCCAAGCAAGTAATGTCACCTGTGTTAATGCATCAACAAGTTCTCCATCTATGTTGAGTGCTTCTGTACAGCTACTTATAGCCTCCTTGCCTCTTCCGAGTTTAACCAGAACCTTACATAGCCCAAGATAAAGATGTACATTGTAAGAAGTATGGTCTGGATCCATTGCTAGGGCTGCCTTGTAGTCCTCAGCAGACACACGTAGCTTACCCTTGGCAGCATTATCTTCAGCCTGCATGCACACCATTTGATCCTATTACTATGATGCAGTAAGCCCCTAATTTGTTGATACAAAGAAATCATACTCACACTCTTAGTCTTCTTCACAAGATTTTTCAACCCAAAATATGCTTTCTTCAGTTCTGAATGTTCAGGGTCTAGACGAAGGCCTTTCTGGTAGTGCCTAAACAACTAATATTGTCATCACTGTACAAATATTTAAAGCTAGCACATTTATCTAGTACTGCATTTGTGTGTGCAGGCACAAACAAGCATGCACTTGTCCAAACCTAAAATACCAGACACGCTTTACCTGGATGCAACATCATGATCAGCAAGGTAGTAATATGCTCGGCCACGAAGCAACAAGGCATCCAGGTTATCTTCATCTTCCTTCAGAATAAATCCTGTTTCTGAGATAACAGTTGAGTAGTCTTTAAGTGCTAGCAATGCTTTAGCCTTGAGAAGCTTCGCCTGAAAAATCCATTTTTAGTACTGCAGCTTACTGAGACAAAATTAGATGAAATATTTATCTGTCCATGGTTCCTACTATCCTCTGAAATATACCTTTAAGCAGTCTGGAGAAAAAACAAGCACAATTTTGTTGATGTAATCCAGGACTTTTGAGAAGTCATGAGACTCAAACTGGCCATAAGCAGACTCTAATGCATTTTGAGCCTGAAGCAGTTGAGATAATTCCTTTTCCACTGAAGAACTCCCAGGTTTTAGCTCCAGGTATTTGCTATAGTCACCCTCCGCTTCCTTGTACCTAGACTTCAGAAAAAACACATTGAAACGAGTAAGGGATACGGAAAGGTGACACATACGTGTAAAACTGACAATGTTATAAGTAGGCACATATGCTTAACAGTTCTTTAATGGAGTCTTTCAGATATGGATGTTTTTTTAATAATAAAGTTTAGACATTTTTAGGACAAGAGAAAATGGGAGTTTAGCTATCTGGCGGTGGCAAGTAATTATTTTTCTGGTCAGTAACTTTGAACTGAGGAACAGATGTGAATCAAACATGAATGGATTATAATCTAAAGTAACGGATACAACTTTTTTTTACCTGCACTTGTGACGAAGCACAGATGCACGCTGCCTGTAAGCTTCTGAGTGATTTGGTTCAACCTCCAGCACAGCATTTAGCAGACCAAGTGATCCATCATATTTCCTTAGGTTCATCATTTCTAAGGCTCGTTTGAACAAAGTAGAGGGATCATTATCTTGGCCTTCTGAAAAAATGAGGGGAAAAAGGATACTTAGTCTACCAGGAAGCATAAAGGAAACATCCATTTTGTGTAGACGTAGTGCTGATTGGAATGAAAAGAAACTTAGGACATTGCTGATCCATGAAATTAATATGCTGAATAGAAAATTTAGGATGGAATGGTTCCGTTAAATTTCATGAGATGAACCCATGATGGAGCAGTTAATAGGATCCAAGGCTGGCTCTAGATCCAAATATCTTGTGTTAGAAACGATCCAATGGTATCGCAGATGGATGCAGAGCACTGAGGTGGTCGAATGAGATGACGAGTCTCGCGTTCATCTTATCTGTATGATGGATGATTCACTTCCAATATTTGCCATTTGGGGGTGGTGGGGCGAAGAGGAAGCGCCGCCCCACAAGAGAGAGAAGACGGGGGTCGCAGTACCTTGCGCGAAGACGAAGAAGACGGAGGAGGAGTGAAGGAGAAGCAGCGGCAGCAGCACCCTCCACGGCCACCGCGCCATCGCCACCATGCTCTCTTAATTCTGCCTGCTAAATTAGACTCAAATTTTCAAGCCAATCTTGTTGAAAACTTCTTATAAGAATATACCTTGATAAAAAGATATTGTGTGTGACTACTCTTCTTAAGAAATTTTTATGTGAGTTACTGAGTTTGGATAAGTACAAATTATATGAGCTTACATTTTTTTTTCTAATGCAACTATTCTAAGGGTTTGTGGATGACATTCAGTAACCAAATTACATCCGCTAAAAACCAAAATCAAAATTAACAAGTTGAAAGTAGGTGGAACTGAGCAGAGGCAGATCTAACCCTGTTTCGGTTGAACCAGGGATAACGCTTAACGCAGAATAGCTGATGAGGTGTGGGTAGGGAAGGATGCTCACCGGCGAGCGACGATGCGGTGGAAGCAGGAGGACGCCGGGCGCCACCTCTGCTCGCGGCGGAAGCGGCGGGCGAGGAGACGAAATCCGAGGCCGAGGCCGAGGCCGGACGGGATGGATTAGGATGCTCACCGGTGAGCGAATGCGGCGGGAGCAGGAGGACGCCGGCGCCACCTCAGCTGGCAGGATGGAGATCGGCGGCGGCCGGCGGGCGAGGAGACGGCCGGGACGGATTGGGGAGGCGGAGGTCGTCGCCTGCCTATGGGTCATATGCACATGCCCATGAGTCTGGAATTTTTCATCTCCCAAAAAAGTTCATCTAAGGTCCCCTAACTTGTTGTTGAGTTTAAAAGGCCATGAAACCTCTAATCCTGTAAAACCGGATCGGATCACTTTTGATCCCAAGGTAGTATTGCTTTTCGGTTTTGTTGTTGCGGTGGCTGAGTCCCACGTGGACCCTACAAGTTAACCGGCAATCTTCTTCCACTTCACTCCCCTCCTCCCATCTCAACCCAAACCTCCTGGGCATCCGCCGATAGGTGGGGAGAAGGGTGTCGGTCGGCGAGGAAAAGCTCGACGGTCGGGAGCGCTCACATCATGGACTTGCACGCGCAGGGGGGGTGCGGCGCGGGTCCCAACCACAATTGCAATGTCGTCTTCACCTGCACGCGCGAGTGATGAGGCTTCTACCTCATCACGCTGGCCAAGCTCCTATCCCCCAAGCTCATAGTCACCCCCCGTCGAGCTGCTCAAAAGTCGATGTGTTCAGGTGTCCCCGAGCTCCGCCTCTCGTCCGTAGAGGTGCACGTGCGGTTCCGCCGCATCGTCTTCGAGGTCAACTCCACTTGCACCACATTGTGGTCGCATCGTCCTCGACACATGCACCTTTCTCCCTGCCTCTCGCCACTGCCAAGCTTCTTGTTGGCTGTTAGCCTTCTCCCTGTCCCCTTCTCTCTACATTTTTGTGGTTAGCTTCTTATTACTAGTTGCTGCTTGTGTTATTGTAGGCTCACTTGTGACGAATCCGTTTTTTTACAAAGTGCTATGTTGGACCAGACATGAGACTTGCTTCCGCTTATCACATTTCTATGTAATTGTAGTGTCATTATAGTAGTGGATGAGAACCTCATTTCTATACATTTCTTAAAAAAACTAATGGTGGTGTCAGTAAATTCACTGCCCCACCTACTCTAACAGTAGATTTTATAAAGCATCCTTAGAACTTTTTAATATTTAAAATAATTGAATTCTAGCATACAACCACGTATAAAATCAGAAGTTGAATATTTCCAATAGCAAAGGATGAATAACATATTTTATAAAAAGTATATTTATATATTTATTTATATCCATGGTAGAGTACATTTGTTTAGCAAGTAGTTAAAGTTTTAAATTCGCCAATTTCACTATATCTAAGCCATAATTGATCCTTCACTAGGGATTTAAAAAAGTCAAAACTGAGAATTTCATTAAATGGAAAATATTCATTCTGGTAGCAATTATGTATATTAGCTTGGATACATGATAAAAGATTACCTTAAACTAAGGTTTTCGGTGGCTTTTGCATGATTTGGGATTATTTGTGACAACCTCCTAATGACTCCTAACGAGTAAATTTTATAAAACTACATTTGATCAAATTATTGTAAAACTACGTACATATTGAAATATGTGTATCACAAAACTATAAATTTAACTTTAATTTTATAAAATGAAATATATATTTCAAACATGAAAACTACCTTAAATGGTGTTAAATCTATTATTTTATAATACATATTTTTAAATCTATATTGTAAATTAATGGTACTCTACAAATTGTACTCCCTCCATAAATAAACGAATCTAGAACACTACAATGAATCAGATGAATATATAGATTCATAGTATTAGAATATATCACAACCAAAATGATCAGCGACGACTGAGGGTGTGTTTAGTTTACGTTAAAATTGGAAGTTTTGTTGAAATTGGAACGATGTAATAGAAAAGTTAGAAGTTTATGTGTGTAGGAAAGTTTTGATGTGATGGAAAAGTTGGAAGTTGGAAGAAAAAGTTCGGAGAAAAAGGCCTGTGTGAAGTGCACACGCCCCTCGCCGCGGCCAGCTTCCGTTGCTGCGATTTTGACAAGGACAATGCCGGCGTCGTAATCCGACGACGAGCGGTAGCTCCGGCGTGCAAGCAAGCGGCGCTCACTGCTAGTGTCACGGGGATGGCCGGAAATGGATTTGTTGGATCTCGAATGGATGGATGGATGCATCAATGGTGGCTTGGCTTTCATGTCGCTCCTTGTCGTTGCTGCTCTTTGGGTGCAAGAAATCCCACAAGCCGTCGCTCTCATCCTACCCGATGATTGATGCGTATTTCTTGCCCCCTTTCCGCTTATCCGCCCACGAAAAGGGCGCCGATTTCTACTCTTCTTCTCCCCAAGAATCACTGGCTCAGTGGTTAGTGGTGACTAGTCATCGGACTCGGAGGGAGTGATCTGTGCGAGGGGATAAGGAGGGCTTCGTGTTCTTGAAATTCAGTTGTTGCGGCTTGCTTTCCGTGCAATTCTTGGTTGAGATCGCCCAATCATTGGGGGCATAAATGGAGGTGGAATTCTTGGAGGATTCCATTGATTTGATGCGTCTGGTAGTGTGGTGGTGTTCTTGAGTCTTGATTAGTGAGGAGGGAGTGGTTCTTGGCGGGAATGGCGGCGGCGGCGGTTGGGGTCGTGGTGGTGGTTGTGGTGTTCTTGGCCGCCGCCGTCGATGGCGTCGCGGGGAAGGACTGCACGAACGGGTTCCCGGGACTGACGGCGTCGCACACGGAGCGCGCGGCCGCGGCGGCGGAGCTGCGACCGGACGGCGAGGTCGAGGCGGCGCGGGTGCTCGATCTCCTCCTCCCCCACGGCCACGGCCACGGCGACGACCACGACGGCGACCGCCACCTCACCCCCACCGACGAGTCCACCTGGATGTCTCTCATGCCGCGGAGGCTCCTCGCGAGCCCCGCCTCTTCCCCGCGGCGCGACGCGTTCGACTGGCTCATGCTCTACCGCAACCTCCGGGGCTCCGGCTCCGGCGCCGGCGCCATCGCCGCGAGCGGCGGCGCGCTCCTGGCGGAGGCGTCGCTGCACGACGTGCGGCTGCAGCCGGGCACCGTGTACTGGCAGGCCCAGCAGACCAACCTGGAGTACCTGCTCCTCCTCGACGTCGACCGCCTCGTGTGGAGCTTCCGCACGCAGGCCGGCCTTCCGGCGTCCGGGGCGCCCTACGGCGGGTGGGAGGGCCCCGGCGTCGAGCTCCGGGGACACTTCGTCGGTGCGCCACCGCCATTTCTCGGCATCACTTGCACAGCGAAATCGCGCAATTGGTCTGAATTTGCGGTGGCTTTGCTTTGCTGCCTGTTCTTTGCAGGACACTACCTGAGTGCTACTGCCAAGATGTGGGCGAGCACACACAATGACACTCTCCAGGCGAAGATGTCATCGGTCGTCGACGCGCTCCATGATTGCCAGAAGAAGATGGGATCGGGGTACTTGTCGGCCTTCCCCTCGGAGTTCTTCGACAGGGTTGAGTCCATCAAGGCTGTTTGGGCTCCTTACTATACAATTCACAAGGTATATGGGGGAATTTCAGTTCCTAGTGTTGCTTGATCACTATATTATATCATTGTCTTGCTACATGAGTGCAATTCTTGGTTTGCAGATTATGCAAGGTCTTCTTGATCAGTATACGGTGGCCGGGAATTCTAAGGCCCTTGATTTGGTGGTCGGGATGGCCAATTACTTCAGTGACCGTGTGAAGAATGTCATACAGAAATACAGTATTGAGAGGCATTGGGCTTCACTCAATGAGGAGAGTGGTGGGATGAATGATGTGCTTTATCAGCTCTACACGATAACGGTGATTGTCGGTTTGTTATGAGATAGGAATACTGCCTTGATTAATGCAATTTTCTCTAGTGGAGTTGCTAACTTTTCTAGTTTTCTTGCATGTGCAGAATGATCAGAAGCATCTGACTCTGGCCCATCTTTTTGATAAGCCATGTTTTCTTGGGTTGCTTGCAGTTCAGGTCTGCTGATTTATTTTCTTACCTGCTTTTGTTCTTATATTCTGTATCATCTATGAACATGTGTCAATTTATGGTGAATGACTCAGACCAACTTACATTCAACTTCAACCTTGTTTGTCATATAGCAATTTACCTGTTTTACTAACTGTCAAAAATTATGGATTACCTAATATCCAGTTTTGAGTTGGCACTTGGCAGTTTGAAAATCAATATAACTACATGTTTGCATGCCAAATGGATCTATTATTTCAATTCTACTGTTCATTTTGTCATTATATTTTTTCCCACTATAGCAAAGACACTACCTAAAATGAAGTTTAGAACTTTTGGCTTGGGTGTCTGATTCCAGAGGATACAAGAATAGTAGTATTCCTATTGCAGTAATGTCTCTGACTGATAAATCTTGAGTGTGCTTCAATTTCAGGCCGACAGTATTTCAGGCTTCCATTCCAATACACACATTCCAGTTGTTATTGGTGCACAGATGAGATATGAAGTTACTGGTGATCTTCTTTACAAGGTAAAAGAACACAAACCTTTCTTTCTGGATATTTACTCCATATGCATACATGAAGATGAATTATCTGTCCAGGGATATGGATATGAATGTACAATGCTAATAGTTTAGATTATCATATTGGTTACTTTTTTTTAGTGGTCATATTGGCTGCTTGGCTGAAAGGAAAAGGATAGCTTTATTCTGCTTACAGATTATGCATATTTCCTGCTGATATTGGTAAATTTCCAGATATGGGCCTGGAAGTGTGATAGCATAATCCGGGGAAAATAGTATATTTCTTGCTAACCCATGCTTTCTCTAGGTAAACTATAGTTTTTGGGCAGTATTATACCTTTCATTACCTATTAGCTCTGTAGTTATCCATATGCAGTCCCTTTTTTTGTCAGCTGTATGTCAAAGCCATGTGTTGGTTTTTTACTGGAGTTTTTTTATGCTGTTTTTTACTGGAGTTATACTATCTGTTTTTCTTTCTAATTCTTTTCACTAACATCATTTGAGAGAAAAGCTGATTGTAATCATAATTCTCATGAAACAGCAAATTGCAACGTTTTTCATGGATACCATCAATTCTTCTCATAGCTATGCTACCGGGGGCACATCTGCTGGTGAATTTTGGTAATTTTACTCTAGATTCTGAATTCATAGTCAATAGTACTCTTTGATGTATGACTATCTACTTCTATATAATTATTCAGGACCAATCCAAAGCGTTTAGCTGATACTCTGAGTACTGAGAATGAGGAATCTTGCACAACCTACAACATGCTCAAGGTTCACAATATCAAATCACTCTCCTGAACATTCAATCTCTCTCTCTCTCTCTCAATGGGTTAAATGCAATCTACTGCAGGTTTCTCGCAACCTATTCAGATGGACAAAGGAATTATCATATGCAGACTATTATGAAAGGGCACTGATAAATGGTGTTTTAAGCATCCAAAGAGGGACTGATCCCGGGGTGATGATTTACATGCTACCTCAGGCCCCTGGACGGTCTAAAGCGGTTTCCTATCATGGTTGGGGAACAAAGTATGACTCCTTCTGGTGTTGTTATGGGACAGGTAAATAAAATGCTTCTGAGTTCTGCTTATTTAACACTGCTGCTTTTACATGAAAATATTGCGGTAACAGTTTGTCAAATTAATACCGTGATTTTAGTATTACTTTGCTTGTGTTTTCATTCGAAGTTGTGAAAATTTGAATTGAAAGGCAATTTATCAGGTGGCCTGTTTCTTTATGGATCTTCTATTTCATTTACAGGGATAGAATCCTTTTCGAAACTTGGCGATTCCATTTACTTTGAGGAGAAAGGAGATAGACCGGTGCTAAACATCATTCAGTACATACCGAGTGCTTATAACTGGAAAGCAGCTGGGCTTACTGTTAATCAACAACTAAAGCCAATCAGCTCTTTGGACATGTTTCTTCAAGTTTCACTCTCCACTTCTGCAAAGGTAATTTCTTTTAATGTATGTTACATGAAAATCAGATGAAAGAAGCAGCAGTTAGCTTCCTCTATTCTACTTATGCAGACAAATGGTCAGTCTGCCACATTGAATGTGAGAATACCATCATGGACATCTGCCAATGGCGCAAAAGCAACTCTAAATGACAACGATTTAGGATTAATATCTCCAGGTACAATCTTTTGAGTGCATGAACAAAAAAATATATCCATTTCAATCGTCCTTGATCATGTTTTAGACAAGTTCTTACTTTATTGTTTTGTGGGCAGGGTCTTTCCTTTCAATCTCCAAACAGTGGAACTCAGATGATCATTTATCACTACAGTTCCCTATTACACTAAGGACTGAAGCAATAAAAGGTCAAAACTCAACTTTTAGGAAATTTCTTCTATTTTCAAGTATGCATCAATGTGTTCAGATGATCATTTATCACTACAGTTCCCTATTACACTAAGGACTGAAGCAATAAAAGGTCAAAACTCAACTTTTAGGAAATTTCTTCTATTTTCAAGTATGCATCAATGTGTTTTGCTTAGTTCACATACAATTGTTTGATATTTCAACCGAAAATTATCAATTAACATAAAAAATCATAAGCTAATAGTGAATATGAAACTGTGACGATGTGACATACACCAACTATTGTGATTTATTTTAGTCAGAATATTCATCTCAATGTTAACTGCTATGCTGTGACATCAGATGATCGGCCAGAATATGCATCTCTTCAAGCAATCCTATTCGGGCCATTTGTTCTAGCTGGCCTGTCAACTGGTGATTGGAATGCAGAAGCCGGCAACACCAGCGCAATTTCAGACTGGATATCTCCAGTCCCTTCATCCTACAACTCACAGCTGGTGACCTTCACACAAGAATCCAGTGGGAAGACCTTCGTCCTCTCGAGCGCGAATGGCTCTCTCGCAATGCAAGAACGGCCGACGGTCGATGGCACTGATACCGCCATCCACGCGACATTCAGAGTACACCCTCAGGACTCAGCAGGGCAGCTTGACACCCAGGGTGAAACCTTGAAGGGGACCTCTGTGCAGATAGAACCATTTGACCTCCCAGGAACGGTGATCACCAACAACCTTACCCAATCCGCGCAAAAGAGTTCAGATTCCCTCTTCAACATTGTACCTGGGCTAGATGGAAACCCAAACTCGGTCTCCCTCGAGCTCGGGACCAAACCGGGATGCTTCCTGGTGACAGGCGTGGATTACTCCGTGGGTACAAAGATTCAGGTCAGTTGCAAGAGTTCTCTTCCAAGCATCAACAGGATTTTCGAGCAGGCCGCGAGCTTTGTGCAGGCTGCTCCATTGAGGCAGTACCATCCTATCAGCTTCATTGCAAAGGGGGTGAAGAGGAACTTCCTGCTTGAACCATTGTACAGCCTGAGAGACGAATTCTACACGGTTTACTTCAACCTTGGGGCTTGAACCTTGAAAGAGGTTACTCATTAGTAGAAAGAATCAAGAATTCAGAATAATGGTTGTCCTTACTATACTGTAATTTAGAATATGCAGCCAAAGAGGAAATGTTTTGTTTCTTCTGAAATTGTAGGATAATTTTTACTGAGTTCAGTGCAATGTTGTGCAATTATGAGTTTTTTTTCTGTGGCATTTTCGTATCTTGGTAATTGAAAATGCTGCTGAAAGCCTGAAATACAGCCATTCTGCAACATATATGATGCAGTAGATGCTACTTCCTCTGTTTCATATACTAAGTCACTTTAGATTTGTCCTAACTCAAACATTTCTAAGTTTAACCAAGTTTATAGAAAAAATTACAACACTAAATTAGTTCCACTAAATTTATTATTGAATATGTTTTTATAGTATATTTTTAATTTTGTGTTGAAAATATTGCTATATTTTTTTTATAAATTTGATCAAACTTGAAAAGGTTTAACTTAGGATAAATTTATAATATGAAATGGAGGAAGTATCATTTATCTCCATTGTTCTGACTTTTGTCCGGTAAACACAAGAGGGAAAAAAAAAATCATCTGTTCTTATCAGGATTGCGTGATATACACTATAATGGCATTAGTATAACAATATAAGATCAGAGCAGGTAACAGCAGTTTAAGTCTCATAAAATACATCTCCAGCGACTGGGAGGACGACAAACTGGAGATCCTATCCAATTCAATAAACTACTGAGGAATCTCAGCTGATCAGAGCTCACCATTAGTGCCTGCATTGTTTAATGCATTTCGGCTTAACACCCGGCAAAGGAGTTGATCAATGTACCCATCATGCCTAAAGAAACCCACCCAACCACAATGGCACAAATCAAGGGGGAAAAGAAGTCATCCTCTGCAAAGAATTTTTTGGCACAACTTGGTTTATTCTGCAATCCATAGTCATGCCAATCAAGTGATATAACAAAATGTAAGCATCTGTGAAATTATCCACCTAAGGATTTCAATTGGATAATATAAGGGGGGCAGAATTTGGTAGCAGATGTCAGAATCTGTGAAATTATCAATCGAATCAGAACTGCAGCTGCCTTGCACCAGGAAATTAATCGAACAAAATGGTTATCTTCATGACAACAATATGTATGCTGGTTCAGATCACAAGTTAATAGATGTTTGAACTTTAAGGCAGATTATTAACTACATCCCAGATTACTGAAACAGAACAGCTTCACATGCTGAACTTTCAGTGTTACATGTTGCAGATCTAATCCCAACTACTCTCAGTAGCATTAAAGAATGACCATTTGGGGATAGAGTAATAACCTGAGAACTAACTTGTCATTTGTCACAATTTCCTCTCAGATCCGATTTTCAATCTAGAGTAGAAATCTAGAGTAGACCCAGCCAACCAAGCACAATCCGGCAAACTTCTTTGAACATACATGAATTTGAATGCGCACCAGATAAAGGTGCATACATAAATAATCTTGAAGGAAAAATGAATAATGGACATGTTGGCAATATGATGGACCATTGCTGATAACTATTACTGATTGAAATGTAGCAAGCATGGGACATAGTACATCACAGAGCTAGCTAAATGAGACACCACAATACTGACCGAAAACCACCAAGAATAAAGATTACACAACATACCCAACACGCAAACCACTTGACTTGACTGAGAGGATGAATTCTTTCGGCTGCCAGGATGCAGTGTGCATCACAAAGTTGAACAATTTAAGAAATGTAGCAGCCGACAAGAAGAAGTGTGAGGATAGAGCAGCAAAGGTGGATGTTGAAATCTTGTAGGTTGCAATCCATTCCACGCCCCTAGCCGCCTTAGATCTTGTCGAGCTTCTCAGCCTTCACCACTGGGTTGGCCTTGGCGATGGCATCCCTAGCCGCAGTCCGGTAGTCGAACTGGCATTCATGCTTGTCGGAGTAGCGGTGCAACGCACAGTACATGTTACCGCACCGGCAGTTGAATCCCGTCAGCCCAACCCTCTTCCTACAGGTAGCGCACCGGTTCGGCCCTTCCTTGACCTTGGGGACTACAGCAACCTCCTCGCTGGTGCCCGCGACATCGGTAGGCTGCACAACGAGCGTCTTCGCCTCGACCTGAGCCACTGCCACCGCCGTGCTACCACTGGCAGCAACAATATGCTCCTTCCCACCGTCACAACCATTGACGATGCTATCGATGGAGGAGGCAGCAAGCTTGGCCTGCTCCTCCTTCATGATCATTTCCTTGTGGCACTTGGAGCACATGTTCATGGTCGCCGCGCTGCCAAAGAAGCCACAGTTATTGATGCAAAGGATTGGGCCCTCGGGCTGCTGGCAGCCAGCCTCCTTGTGTTCCATCGCAACTGTGATCTGTTCATCAAACAAACAATGCAAAACTCAATACCGAAATGCGTATAAGAAACAAATTTAAAATTTAACATACGGATAAATCAACTAGTGTCCAATTAAATCGGGCGGTAAGATAATCCAAGAAGCACCTAGTTGCTACAATTTTCCTATCGAAATTTCCATATAATTGTGACTTTTAAAATAACCTATAACCCACTGCGGCGAGCTTACACTTTATGAAACAAGATCCTAATTTCTATGAGGCGCAACGAAATCGCCATCACAAAAGTGGATTCCTCATCTTATCAACCAAACGCCCCTATCCATTTCGACGAAATCAAATTCAAACACCGTAAATCTGCTGTAACACGTTTTACCCACTCACATTTACCCCGAGTAATGATTAATCGCCCACGGTTCTACAACAAATCAACCCCAAAAAAAGATCAGGAAACTCACGCGAATCTAATCATTTCAACCTGAAAGATCACATAGCCTAATACACAACCTAAAAAAAAATCAAACATAAACGCTTTCCCCTCGAGCCCAATAACCAATAACCAACCACATCAAATACCAAATCAAACAACGACCCCCCACATCAGATCCCCGCACCAACCCAAAACCGATCCCCCCTCCCCAACACCAGCACCACGCGGATCGATCGATCGAATCGAATCGACCCCAAGAAAAAAACAAGAAAAAGAAAAAGAAACCCACAGATCAAACGGGTCACCCACAAACTCAAGGGAGGGGGGGGAATCAGGCAGGGGGAGCAAGAGGGCAAACCCTAACCCTGGTCGCGGCGGCGGCGGAGGCCGAGGCGGCGGTGGCGGAGGAGGCGTGCGGGGATTGGAATCGCGAGCTCGGTGCGCGTGATGGCGTCTCGTCTCTCTCTCTCTCTCTCTCTTCAGGGGAAGGTGGGGGGGGGGGGAGAGAGACACTGATAAAAAAGAAAGCCCCCGATGGCGACGGGGAAATTACCGGTTTGCCCCTCGCCTCGACGTATATTTACGCCACGTGGCGTGGTTGTGGGCCGTTGGATCGTGGTTGGACGGATGGGAATCGGAGGGAGGGTGTGGGGTTTTGCGGTTGGGTCCCTGGGAGATGTGGGGTTATAAAAAGTAGGGGCTTTTTCTTTCTTGCTGGGGAAGAAGATGGAGGAGAGGGAGAGCGTGTCCCTTTTCCTTCTCTTTATTGTTGGTGTGATACTTGTGTTTAATTATTAAATCCTTTCTTATTATAGTGCTGGAATTTAGTTTTTTTCTATTGCAGTAATACTGTGAAATAATATGAACCGGTATAAAATGAAAAGATAACGTGTTCATATGATAATCGTATAAATTGTTGCTAACTTTTGTAGATGAAAAGAACAACATGTTCATAACCATTTCCTATAAAATCATATTGCCTTATAAATGAAACATATAGGTTGTCCTACATATAAAACAATTTTTGCCTGCTTGACACTCTTGTGTTCATGAAAATTATTTTTTTAATACACAAAAGAGTTGCGCACCTATGTATTAAGAATAATAAAATTTACAAGTGGAGCCAAATAAAAAGAAGAAGAGAGCCACATGTGGAGTAGATGAAAAACTAGAGGACCATAAACCTATTCTCATGGTAAGCAAGAGACGACCTATTGTGACATAGCACTCTACCTTGTTGCGTCATGTATATACCTTATCATGTACAAAACAATAAAAATAAAGAATATGGTCAGACCAACTTGCTTTTAACTATGGATGATTGGTAGTATTGATATAGGGGTAAGAATACTTTTTTAGGATTTAGTTCAATCATAAGGGTTTGGATTAAGTCGTTGATTTCGTACTAGCTAATTAGGTATGCCAGGTATAAATATTTGGCATAGCATACATGCACTTAGTGATATGGGTGCTCAATGAAAAGGGATCATCTGACTTAACTGTTGTGTGATTGAGCCACTGACACGTGGAAAGTGACTCACATGTCAGCATATGTACTTTCTCCTTGTCTTTTTCTTAACCAACGCTTGTAAGATCTTGTATTGTACTCCCTCCGTCCTATAATATAAGGGATTTTGAGTTTTTGCTTGCACGGTTTGACCACTCGTCTTATTCAAAAATTTTTGGAATCATTATTTACTTTTTTGTGACTTACTTTATTATCCAAAATACTTTACACACAACTTTTTGTTTTTTATATTTGCATAAATTCTTTGAATAAGACGAGTGGTCAAACACTACAAGCAAAAACTTAAAATCTCTTATATTATGAGACGGAGGGAGTAGTATTCATCAAAACGTTAGATACCCGGGTGAACTAATATACGTTGGTATGAGTCATTTCAGCATACTCCTGTGAGAAGCAGCAAATGGACAATTACATGTATGAGAGTATCTGATAAATTTTATGATCCTTGCATATATAGAACCTGAAATATACACCATTTATTCCATTCTATTTTGCAAAGAAGAATGAGTAAACGGTATCAGAGCTTGAAAATTTTCACGCATAGGGCTAAACTAATGAAGAGCTATTTTTTCACGAATAATATAGCATTTTTTAAAAAATATAATAAGAATTACGGAGCGATTTCAACCTAAACAAATGAGAGCTATTTTTTTCACAAATTATATAGCATTTTTTAAAAAATATAATAAGGATTACGGAGCTAGGTATAGGGTTTCTACCCTAGTTGCTCCATGTTTGTTTTCCGCCCCAGTGCGCAGATAATTGTTACCTAGCTCTACATATTTTGTTTAAATAGCATAGAGTATAGAGCAGATGATATTGATCTCTTAGGTCTAAATTTCATAAGTAAACTATTTATAAGGTATTGTTTGAGTTGTTGATAAAACCTAACTAACAAGCTTTAATACGTAGAGAAAAAGAAGATTCCTACAACGTTGTACTCCCTCCGTCCCTAATATAAGGGATTTTAACTTTTTGCCTGCACTGTTTGACCATTCGTCTTATTTAAAAAATTTTAGAATTATTATTTATTTTATTTGTGACTTACTTTATTATCCAAAGTACTTTAAGTTTAACTTTTCGTTTTTACATTTGCACAAATTTTTTTAAATAAGACGAGTGGTTAAACACTGCACACAAAATATCAAAATCCCTTATATTATAGGACGGAGGGAGTACTGTCTTAACCTCATTCCTCATGTTATTTCCCATCTTCGTCTACTGTGGAGGAGCTCTAACTCATTACTCATCCGTTATAATTATCATTTTCTTTAGGACAAAACTCGGTTTAGTATGTAACATTTGATATGCTACCCGGTCAAACCGTACCAAGCTTTCTTGTAACATATATGATGGTGTTAGAGATCTCTAGCCAATCTTATGCCACATCGCATATATTTCTTTTAACTATGTATATGCCCTAAATAAACTTAGGCATTTATTCGAGCCCTAGTTTTAAAGACAAATTCTATCTACCCAAATTGTACCGATTCTACCCAGCACACATGCTAAAGGAATTTTGCAAAATTATGTATGCTCGTGTGGCTGATCTCTCCTCTCTACTACACATTCATTGTATAAAAACGAGATTTGAAGGGAGAGATACTCCTCTAAACTTTTTTTTTTAAAATGAATTTATAAACATGTTGAAAATTAAACACGAGATTTTAAAATTGAAACCACACGCTCTTTACAACTGCGCCGTGAAGTGATCTCTCACCTCCGGTGTACAAGCATTTTCCATCGAACCCTCCATCCCCATGGCGGGTGGTTCATTCGACGAGACGCCGCCAACGCCAAATCCCGGCGCGAACCTAAAAGCGCGGGAAAAATTTCCCCGCACCCGCGCCATCTCCACCTATAAAGATCTCGCCGCCGCAGCCGTCTTCTCCTCTACACTACTAGTCCTCTTCACCCCGCCGCTTCCACCAGATGGGCCGCAAGAGGAGGGCTAGGGTTTCCCGCGACGGCGACGGCGAGGAGGAGGAGGAGCCCGCGCCGGTCGCCGCAGAGAGCAAGAGCCTCTACGAGGTAAATCCCCAACTCCAAACCCTAGGTCTATGGCTTACGAGGTGTTACCCGTACGGGTAGCGGTTGATTTTGCGGCGGGGTGGTGTTGGTCTGATCGAATCGTGTGCTGGATGCCTGGATCGATGTTTTTTTGTTCTTTTTCTTTTTTTTTCGGGATTCGAGGGTGAGGAGCGCATCTGATTGTTCGATGCGATAGCGGGATAGCTTTCGTTTTCTTGTTTATCCGGTGTCGCGTCAGGTTCCGCCCGTTGGGGAATTTCGTGGTTCGCTGCGCGGATTGATCGTGTGTTAGTACTAGTGTACAAGTATAACCCACATGTGCATACCAGATTACCTCGAATTGAAGCAACTGTGTGTACCATTTCAATGTGCAAAAACAATTGGGCAAGATTATGCTACTGATGAACCCAAAGTACGAAGTGCGTACTTATGCAATAGGAAAAACATTTTGTATCCCAAACATGGAGGCAGTTGCTTGAAGGCTCACATTTCACTTGTGAAGCCTTATGACTGATATGGGAGAGTGCTTATTGGTTTGGCCTTAACTTTCAGCTCTAGTTTTGGGCTTCGCAGTAGTAGTACCTCTCCAAGGATTTTATAGTGACTTAATCTTCTTTAAATCTTGCTGGCCTTCCTGCCAATTGCTCTTTGATGGTATGGCATTCTTGCCTTTGAGCTATACCTGTTCCTCTTAAGTATTACTACCACAGAATTTATGAAGGTCAACTGATGTTTAAATCTAATTTTTATCATGTTCTGGAATCTGGAGTAAATGTCAAACAATCAAACAGTTACGTGGCTGGGTGTGATAGGGCCTCTAACTCTCTACTATGCACATACATTGAGGACATAGTTCAATCCTTGCTAGCTTGTCTCGTTAAAAATTTATATTGTCAAATAAAAAGGGTTTCTCATATCATCCGATCAATCAGAAAACACCAATGACTGGGTAAAGTGTGCAAGAGCCAAGAGGTACAAGAGGTTGTGATTGGCGGTTGATCTCAAGCTATACCACTATTAGTTTTAAAAGCAAGTACAATAGCATTACCTTACTTGCATAACTTAATTCAATAAACCTTATATATGTCCCAGATGTTCAGCCATCAGTATTGTTTTTTTTTTGTCTTGATCTGTGCTGAAAAATTGTAATTAATTGGCGCACACTACTAGACTGTGTTTAGCGCGTTTTAAAAAAATTCTAGACTGAAGGAAATGTTGCTGAAACCTAAGCTTAATGAAGTGCCAAAGAAGAGCTGAAAGAGTTAATGGAAATTCATGTAACTGACTTTAAAAAGGCCACAAATCATAAGATTGCAACCAGAAACAGTGGCTCCTATAGGCTGAGCTAGCTGCAAGCCTGCAACTTAAGAGCCCCATCGGTTGGCCTAATAAGCCAAAGCAAAAGCCAAAATTTGAATTTTTGAACTTGATTTTAAGATATTTTCAATGTAGTTTCTTTTAGTGTTGGATTTTAAGTTGCTACGAACAAATATATACAAGTTTTACCTATAAATTAATTTTTATATGGCTTATTAGAGAATAAGGGCAACCAATGAGACTTATTGTGCTGCTACCTCCCTAGCAGTGACCCCTAGCAAAGGGCATTGCTGGCTTCCTGCAGCAGTTGTCTGCGGTGCAGGTGCAGCTAGCTCAGTGGAATCGGCCTAAATTATTTATTTTTAAGCGAAGCTGTAGAAAGGAACCTAAAGTACATATGCAATCAGAAACAATTGTTATGCTTCGGTTTTGTCTTTCTTTATAACACAAGTAACTCATTTGATGTTTCCTTTCTTCATTCTGAAGATCTTAGGGGTTGAGAGGACAGCTTCACAGCAGGAAATAAAGAAGGCTTATCACAAGTTGGCCTTACGTCTTCATCCAGACAAGAATCCTGGAGATGAGGTAGGATCTTGTTTCCAAACTTTTTTCCATGGATTAAGTGCCATTTGTCTCAATTGAGCTGTTATGTGATGTCAGGAAGCCAAGGAGAAATTTCAGCAGCTTCAGAAGGTGATATCTATTCTTGGGGATGAGGAGAAAAGGGCATTATATGATGAGACTGGAATTGCTGATGATGATGTGAGCACCTGATTCCAAGTAGTGTGATTTCCAACCTTTCACTCCCAGTAGATTTTCTGAAGTTTTGTCTTTTCCTGTAGGCACTGGTTGGAGAAGCTGCAGACAATCTTCAAGAGTACTTCAGAGCTGTTTACAAAAAGGTATCTTTTTGGTCCATATCAACAAAAAAACTTGTGCTATCTGTTCACCTATACAATGATCGGTGATGACCTACACTTCTGCAGGTTACTGAGGCTGATATTGAAGAATTTGAAGCTAAGTACAGAGGGTCAGATTCTGAAAAAAAGGACTTGAAGTATCTATATACAAAATTTAAAGGCAACATGAACAGGTGGCTTACAAAATTTAGTATTGATTAATTTTCTATACAGAAGGCAATGAATTGCAAGTGAATAATTGGGTTCCATTTCTATTTTAATTTGGTGCCCTTGTATGCAGGCTTTTTTGTTCAATGATTTGCTCAGATCCAAAGCTTGATTCCCATCGCTTTAAAGATATAATTGATGAGGCAATTGCTGAAGGTAAATGATTATATGCTGTTGCCATATAATTTTATCATATAATATTGAATACCTTTTTCTATTCCTTTTCTACAATGAAGCGCTGGCAAAGTGTTTAGCTTATCATGCTAACTCAATCTATTCCCTGAAACTTCTCTAATGGTTAAAGTCCTTTCCATTTCCTTCCCTTTTGTAGGTGAGCTGAAGTCAACAAAAGCATATGATAAATGGGCCAAGAAGATCTCCGAGATTGAACCTCCCACAAACCCATTAGAGAGAAGAGTGAAGTAAGCTCTCATTCTCTTATCTCCCAAGTAATCCGCCTTCCGAGATGTTGTCTACCATCAGTTGCTCACTACTGCTTTTGCCTCAAACCTCGTCACAGGAAGAACAAGAAGAGCGAGGAGAACGATCTGATCCTCGCGATCTCACAGCGCAGGGCGCAGCGGAAGGACCGGTTCGATTCGGTGCTCTCATCCATCATGTCCAAATGTGACCCAAAGGGGGGCAGCAGCTCGGAGCCCACGGAAGAGGAGTTTGAGCAAGCTCGTCAGAGGCTCGAGAAAAAGCGTTCCAAGAACCGCAAATGATTCGCCTTGCAGCCTCCCTTGTGGCTTGTGCAATTCTGTTTCATCGAGTTTGTTAACCAGGCCTATCTTTGACAGATCAGATTGTCTGATATTCTGACCCTTAGTATCTATGTGAGATTGGCTGCTTCTGTTGTGGTGCAAGTTCAGGCTGGAATCTGAACTTCCTGCTCTTTTGCTGAAACTGGGGCCGATCTTTAGCATCACTGCATATGTGTATAATCAAAATCTTAAATGTTTCCTGGATGTGAACTTGTGATCTAGTTTCTGTATAAGTTAATCCAGTAGCTGTCTTGAGTTTTTACGCCTGTAAACGATATAAACAAGAATGCATCATCAACAGGGACGAGAGGCGGGTTTGCAATCTCGTTTTGGGGTTGAATTGTGAGGCACAGCACTATTTTCACTAAATTCTGATGAAATTTCAAACGGAACTCTTCATAAAACTGAATGGTTTGGGAAGCTCGAATAAAATTCGCATGAACAATCTTGATAAAAACTGGTTGGTTTTTGCGAAATTTTCTGTGATTTCGAGACAGGCTAGAAATCATATTTTTGGAGGGGGGGGGGGGGGGGGGTTCGAATGGTATTTGAAAATTTTAGGGTTTAAACAGCAAAATTCGATTGAAATTTGGCAAACGCCATTAGATTAGAACTTCATCGAGCAATCACCTCCACTAATCACCACCACCCCTATCTTGGCAAACCCACTAATCACCACCCCCATTTTTGGCGAAGCTCCACCCCGAGCTTCGCTCATGGCCGCTCGCCCCGCCATTAAAATCCCCCGCGCGCCTCGCCTCGCCCCGCAGCTCAACGCCACCACCGCGCGCCTGCAGCCCGAGAAGCCGTCGATCGACAACATCACCCGTCTCCTCCCCCACCCTGCAGAGCCCAGCACTTCGCCGCCGCCGCCCGGGATGGAGATGAAGAAGATCGCCTGCGCCGTGCTGCTCGCCGTGGCGGCGTCCGCCTCCGCGGTCGCGGCCTCCGAGTCCCCGGCGTCCGCGCCGGGCCCCGGGTCCGCCAGCGGCGCCACCGCCGTCGCGGCCGCGCCCGCCGCCGCCGCCGCCGTCGTGCTCTCCTTCCTCGCCTACTGCCTGCATTGATGACGAGGAGAGGGAGAGAGTGAGAGAGAGGGTGTCTCGCGTGGGAGAAGGCGGCGCGGCTGGTTTATTTGTGTTTTTTTTAAAATATATGATCTAATTCGTTGGCTAATTTGATTGTTTTTGGTTTATATTTTAAATCTACGTGTTTGTGAATTGTGGTTGAATATATATATATATCATGTTGCTTAATTTGTTTTCTGACGTTGTACCTGCTCAAATCCACACTTGTAAGCTTGTAACCTTTATTTTATGGCAATTTAAATATAGCATATGAATTGATTTGTTCCTTTTTAATTGTTTTTTTGTTTAAAATACATTCAGATCGTTATAGATTTATCGAAAACGGTAAACATCTTTAACACAAGTCGTTTTGTGGCATGGAGAACCATCTGCCGCTCAAGCTTATAGAATGGACGCAGGAGTGGATGGGTGGATGGCATGATTCATGTGGCTGGCTATTGTATTAGCCCAACTACATTGTTTCAGTTAGCTTTTATGAAACTGATAAATAATATTGATATTACTGCTCCCTCCGAGTTGATAATATTTGTCGTTTTAAAAATATAGTCTAAGAAACATATTTGACCACTATTTTCTATTATAATATATATAGAAATATCACAAATATATAATTTTATTGAAGTACATTTTTAAAACTAATATATACATATAGTTTTCATATTTCTAAGATAAATATTTTATAAATTATTTATATTCAAAGATTTGAAGGTTTGACTTTACTTTGCTTCAAAATGATAAGTATTACTAGTTCGAATGGAGTATAGTACATTGTTTCTCCTTAAAAAATCTACATCATGTTATCCGCATCACTATTACTAAAATCATAAGAGATTTTAGAGAGATGTGACACTTCATAATACTACGAATCTAGACTTAGACTAAGAGACGGTTCAGATTCGTAATAGTAGAAAATATATTCCTCCAGAATCGCTTATATTATGGGACGGACGGAAGTTGATTTAGAATATTAAAACTCAACTAATCAATCACATGGTAATGACTTTTTCTTTTGTTTTTGGTGGCTTAACTTCATCTCAACCAAATCTAAATTCGACCTGCTATATCTGCTCATACAGTTAGATCTCGACCGTCGAATCTGCACGATCCACGATATCAAATTCGCGAAATATATATATTTTTTTAAAAAATACAAAATTCCAAGAACACAAGTTGCCAATATGCCCTGACAAAGACAACAAAAAAAAGAACAGAAGAAAAAAAATTACCAAGACAAAATTCCCCTATCTATTGACTAACCCAAACCCAAAGCACATAAGCATGTGATTAGCAAAAGACGCCGTACTCTCTCTCTCTCTCTCTCTCTCTCATCAAACTGCTGACGTACGCACGCCGTGAGACGCCGCCGCAGCAAAAGCTTCCCTTCCCCCATCTCCCTCTCCTCTCCTCTCCTCCCCGCCTCCCCCCGCCTCGATCCCCTGCAAGCCCTAGCTCTCTCTCGCCGCAAATGGAGTCGCAGGTGCTGGTGGCGCTCGCCCTCTCGCTCGTCGGCGGCCTCAGCACGTCCATCGGTATGGCCCCGCCCCCTCGCGCCTCTTCCCCTCTCAACAGTTTCGTTTCGGGGGTTTGGATGCTGCTCTGCCTGCGGTCGGGCGCGGTTTCCTAGGGTTCCGCGGGTGGATTTAAGGCTGTTTTGTGTAGCTTGCGGGCTCGCTGCTTGAAGGAATCGCCAAGTGGCTGAGCATCTCGCAATCTCGCGTTCCTGGGAATTTCTGTGTTTCTGGTGAGTTTCAGGTGTCGATAGCGAATTCTGTCTTGCTACCGCTCGTATAGGTGACTTCCATACGAATTCAGATGCATCCTTTATTAGCAAATCGAAAATTAGTGTTTAGGATTTTTGTTAAGAAAGAGAGTTCAGAATCCAGTGAGTATCTCCCTTTTGTACCATTTTGGCTTGTGAGTGATGAATGTTTTGCTATTTAGGCCTCTGAATATGAAAATTAATTGATCACAATGATTCATCAGATTTTTTTGTTTTAAGGTCAGCAATGGGGTGTTGTAATTTGTAAATAAGTGGCATAACTGGACAGGTTTAGTGGCAGGGTGTGGTTTTCTCTTATGTGTACTATGTATAACAGGATAAGTAATAAATGTCGTTGCATGGTCAAAAACTTTTAACCCCTAGGGTTCAACATTGTACTTCCTTATGTTTGGTTAACAATTTGCGACCGTGAATGATCTCAGGACATTGAGCGATGAGTACTCTCTTTTAAAACTGTCCCTAATACTATGTGGAGGGTTTCCAGCAAGGCTTCTTTGTGCCATTTTCCCACTTTAGAAGCTCCAATTTTCTGTTTTTCAGGTGCGCTGTTTGTGATTTTGAATCCGACACCTAATCTTAAGATGCTTGGGCTTCTACAGGTGATAAGCTTTGTTCTCTATAGTAATGGAGCAACTTCACTATCTTTTAAGCAAGTTCTGGTTTCACTATTGGTTCTTGGTAGATTGATCTCTTGCTGTTACTGAATACAGGGTTTTGCCGCTGGACTTATGTTGAGCATTTCCTTTCTAGATTTGGCACACAATGCATTGAATTCTATTGGTTTCTTGAAGGGCAACCTTTGGGTCAGTCATGCTTTGCCTATACTTATAGTATCCATGCCAATGTAATGCCGATCTATCTCATACAATAAACAGCAACCATTGTTAACTAATAATAATATTTTGCAGTTTTTTGCTGGAGTTCTTTTCTTTGGTTTGGTTGTCAAGTTTATTCCAGAGCCAACTGTTGTGCCAACAGCTGATGCAGGCAAGAAGCAGGTTGGAATGAGCAGCCTTAATAATGTTTTCACAATCATATTAGTCTGTTTTCAAATACCAAGGCTGAACAGAATTTAGTTCTCTATGTTTGGTTTGAGGAAAGCAGACTGACGATGATGGTTCGGGTAAAGATATGATGAAAAAACATCGTCGGCAAGTATTATTCAGTGGGATCATTACTGCTGTTGGTAAGAAAATAAGACTTCTGTATCACTAAGCATACAACCAGACATGCATTCCTATTGAACTTACACCAGGCCATTATTCGAACTGTTTCTTAATATATGTTGTGTGGCTTTGCTTCCTTGTTCCTTGAGATACTACAACAATCTGATTTGATACTTATTATGAGCCTGCAGGAATCAGCTTGCATAACTTTCCGGAGGGGATGGCAGTATTTTTGGGATCCATGAAGGTATTGCTTTTGTATATTCATCATTCCAATATAGTGGCATCATTCATCTGTTGAAGGGATCTGTAACTTGCATTTTTTTCATCTAATAGAAGTTACTTGGGACCAACCACCTTTCAAAGCCTTTACTAGCTCTGGTCTATAACACTATATAACATAGTTTTGGTGTTCCAATAGTTACTGTATTTGAGTAGTTGGCTTGGCCTAGTTGCTAGTTGTATTTAATATCATTCTGTGTCCCAATAGATATCATGTTGGATATTTGTTAGCTTGCCCTGAATGTGTTTTGTTATGATGAAAAACTGCAGGGCCTTCGTGTGGGACTGAACTTGGCTATTGCTATTGCTTTACACAATATACCAGAGGTAGATAAATCAACTTATCAGCATTTCTGGTCCATGAGCATTCTTAACTACAGTTTGATGTTGCATATTGCCACTTAGGATACCCTAGCTTGTTGTATGTGCTTGCAGAAATATTTGAATGCCATCTAAAGTTTGCCTCTTAGAAAATATCTGGTATTTCATTTATCAGTTTAATATGAATTGCCAACGTTATGGCAAACTAAATCATGACAAGGAAAAAAAAATCTCAAGTTTGGTTAATTATATATGCCCTTAAGCTGCAACATTTATGACATTTTCTAGATCTCAACAAGTCAATGTAGCTGTATCTGAATCATTGTTGAGTGTGGCAGGATAGAGTCTTGGACAACTTCTTTTAACTTCTACAGAACTTGGTTCATTTACTGTAGTATTTATCTGAAGCCCTAATTAGTTGTTTTTTCTCACCTTCTCAGGGGGTTGCTGTAGCTCTACCACTCTATTTTGCTACCAACAGGTACCTATTTTACCCATGTAGAGAGGAACTGAAGTAAGTTTATATGGTTCGCAGTAGCCTTCAGAAATGAGTTCATTAAAGAATATATGTTATGGCTTTGAGATTTTCTATAGACAAAAGAGTGTACTAGTTACTGGTAAAAAAAGAGTGTACTAGTTGAAGTCATGAATTGAGGATAGGTGTGTAAGATTTGAGAACTAGTCATTGGCGAACCACTCTTATCTGCTAGTACTACATTCCACCTGTTGCACTTGCAGGATTACAGAGCATTAATAATTTCTAATGGTTTTGCTTTAGCGAAAAGGCAAATGATGCTTAACCTTTTCAATTTGCAATAATAGCATGTTTCTGATAGTTCTCTTGTAATTTTGTAACACTTTCTTCTACCACAGTAATTATATCTTGTTCCTTTTTTCACATGTCAAAGCAAATGGCAAGCATTTAAAGTTGCAACCCTCTCTGGTTTCGCTGAGCCACTAGGAGTGATCATTGTTGGTATGCTATGTCATATGCACTTCTCTGTAATATTTTTCTTCTGGTGTATATCCATTGAGTGCTGAAGGCTGATGCAAATGTGATTGCTTCAGCTTACTTGTTTCCGAGCAGCTTAAATCCTGAAGTTCTTGAAGGCCTACTTGGTTCAGGTCAGTCTGTTAATAAAAAGAAAAACTGGTATCAGTATTCTGCATTTTGTTGACCTCCCATGTGCCTTTCTGCAGTTGGTGGGGTTATGGCCTTCCTCACTTTGCATGAAATGTTACCTCTAGCATTTGACTATGCTGGTCAAAAACAGGCTGTCAAAGCAGTCTTTGTTGGCATGGCCTTCATGTCTGCAAGGTTTGTTGATGTTTCAAATAAAGTACTCCTAATATGTTTCAGATCATCCATTGTGACTAATGTGGATTTGCATTCAGTAAAGATTTTCCTTTATATTTTTTGATGCACTTCTACCCTGGAATATAAGTAACTTAATGCTCGCAAGTGCTGAATTGCTAAAACATCATTGTCATAAACTCATCATCAAAATTAAAATATATCAAATGAATAGACTGATTAACTTATTGACCTTGACACTGAACAGATAGTCAATCTTATACCGCAGCATACCGTCACATTGCCTTGGAGCGGTACACATGCTATTCTTACACAACTAATCTCTGGTTTTTGCATTGTCAGCTTGTATTTCTTGGAGATCAGCCTGCCAAAGGAAGTGAGCTTGTAGCACATGACTATCCATACAAGCTTGTCACACTATCCTCTGAACTGAAGCGGAGAACTTAGGAGAGATGTTAACTTTCTGAGCACTGCCAGGCAGGGATGTGGGGATATATGGTTCGCCATTTATCAAACGGAAACAAGGATTTGTGACTTAGATTCGCGCGTTGGCCATGTGTATGCTATCACAGCTGGTCATTGTATTTGACCATTTTACAGTGAAGATGAACAGTCTGGGATGGGTGGCAAAACACCACCCAGAATCAGAATGTAACCTCCGCTTGTTGGGGAGGAATAGGACACAACTTGAACTAGCAGGCTGATCAGATCAGTCCTTTAACTTGACCAGTGTACATTGGTTGAAGGCACTGTGAGAAAAATAAAAATAAAAATGCTTCGTTTTCACTGTCAATAACTGTCTTTGGTTTCAACCTTTGGCCAGACATGAGTGAATTATATAGTTCCAGAAACCTTGATGGTAATATATCATAATCCTGATTGTTTTAGTTTTAACTTTTGACTAGTCGTCTAAAATATGTACTATCAGAAGTAGCTATATTTTGGGATAGAGGGAGTAGTTTGAAAGTATTAAACTAATATAAGTATTTCTCCATGCTGTTACATTTCCATACTTTTCTAAAAATAAATTTACAAAATTCGGCGGCATCTTATTGATTACGAAGATAATAAATGTCATTTTTCACTCTAGGGCCACACAAAAAGATTTCCCTTGATCAGCAGCAATTTTCTCAGACCTGTTGAACCGCCGACACGTACAATCACACAACTGCATCAACAGCAACCACATTACTGTGCAACCCATGTATCATGTCGTGTAAGAATTTAAAACCTACTGTACTAACTTTTTTTTTTTTGTTAACCAGGGTTAGATTGCCCAAGGATAACCAGATGCACAGGTTAGAGTTAAATCCTAGGTTTTTTTTTTTTTGGTTTAACTCACCACTCGTCGAATGACCACTTTTTATCTATCATGATATATATCAACCACAACATCAATATCCAACAATTCACATGTTTATTAGATGCTCTTTTAACTTGAAATCAAAAAAGGAAAAAAACAGAGAAGAATATATATTAAAGAAACACATCTAGATTAACCTATAACAATGTAGTATAACATAAAGCCAGCTAGCTTAAAGTTCCAGCAAACTTATATATGCTATGCGAATTAAGATTATTGGAAAATAAGAAAATTTCAAGCAACTGAGACCTAACAAAACTATATATAACAATAACATTTCTCGTCTAGTTCTTATAAGATGCATATGCTCTAGTCAAGAAAATATGTTGCTTTGGACAGGCCTAACGATTTGGAGTATTTTTAGTATATGCGTAAAACCCGACAAAAATTTGATACTGTGAGAAAAATATGTATTTGATATGTTTATTTTTCATACACCCGATCTAAATATTAAAAAAGATATTGACATTCAAAATTTTAAAAGTTCTAGTGTGCCTTACACATCCAAAACTGTAAAATCAATGTTTTGATTGTTATTGTGATGAACAATTGACATGAGATTTTATTTGTATTGGTTTTGATATATGGTGATTTATTGGCGAAGTGATTTTTTCTCTGTATGGGACCAGACAGTAGGCACCGGTCAGACTGTAGGCATGGTGGCGGTCAAACCGGCCAACCAGACGGTTTGATTGACTAGCTCCTGTTTGGAGTTGGTTTGGAGTTGATTTTTTGATTAACAATGATTGCTTCTTGCTTATGGCTTCCAGATGATTTCTATACGTATGTTATATATACTGTTGTGTGATAATATTGAGTCAAGTTGGAAAAGAACTAATGCTTGAATATGGTTTCTTATTTATTCATATGTAAGTGTGTCTTGAGATCTCAGGAGAGTATTGCCGATGATGGATAGGGAGTCAACTTGAGAGAAGTTTTGTCTAGATGATCAGGAGATCATGTGGGGTACTAAGCCTAGAGGACAATGTATGTGGTGATGAAGATTTTGTATGTCATACAAGAGGTGTTGTATGCATATGGAAAGCAGAGTTAATTTTGAATGGAGTCCAAGTTTGAAAAGTTTGAAGTTTAAATTTGTAAAGGATATTGAGTTGGATACTTGTACGGGTGAGTTTCCGAATGGATTAGGACTACTTACTCATGTTGGATTTGTGGCTTTTGTGCAGTCATCTCAGGATATAAATAGAGAATTGTCATGAGAAAAGTTAGGGTTTAACCTAGATTTGAGTTTAGTCGAAAGTTGAGAGAGGAGCGTTTTTGTTGCACTTTATAAACACAATTAGAAGCAATAAAGTTGATCTATATCCAAAGAATTTTTTGATTTATGTTCTCTCTATTACGATGGTCAGGCCAGTAGAGGAACGACAGTCAGACCACGACGGTGTGACCGAAGGCATCTTGGTGGTTGGACCGATGGCATCAAGTCAAGAGGAAACAACAATAGGAGATCAGGCAGACGATAGGGAGGCGGTTAGACTGGTCACCGGTGGCATACTGTCAGTCAAACCAACAGTATCAGGTGGTCAGAACGACGCTCAACGGGTAGTTTGACCGGAGCAACTTCTTCGGGTTTTAGGGTATTTTCTTATTAAAAAATTTGGATTTTTATGTTCCTACCATTGACGTCCCTCGCTGGTAAGCTTGGTTGTTATGTTCGATTAACAAATGTTTTATGGCCTAGTGGATTATTTTGTTAGACATGAATCGTGATAACGGTACATTCTACAAGTCCCTTTTTCACATCTCCTCAGTAATTTTCTAGAAATTATGCAAAACCAAGAACCAGCTAGTGTTGTTATTTTATTTAACAAGTGTCTTGCGAGTTATTAAGTACTATTGAATATATACAAGCCATAACAAATGGAACAAATTGTTACAGAGAAGCAAATTCGAGGTAATGGAATTCATTGATTAATTCTGGCGTTTACTTACAACCAATATTCCAAAGTTTGCACGACTAGCTACCGATGTCTACCATAAGCTAAATAAAATTTCGCAATGCTATTATTTCTCGTGGATCTAAAACTTCAAAAAAAGCATCTCAACTTTAATTAGCTAAGTTTGAATTATTTCACAATATGCAATAATCACTATAGTCATAGCAATGTCAAACATAGTTCGAATTAATAAATCTAACCTCAGTTCAAAACCCATGCATTTACCATAAGCACACTGTATATCTGTATATATATAGTGTTTAATTAATATAATTAAGATCTCACACCCAAACTGCAAATTGCATGCAATACACATCAAATCAAATCAAACCAAACAAAAAAACAATTAAGAGAGTCCTCCACATATATATATGATCGATCACAAACAAATTAATTTTCTACTAAAAAAATAACCTGAAACTAACCAATAATCAGCTAATTAATTTCGCACTCACATATATATAAATTAAGGTCATCGCAGCACACCGGCGGCGGCGGCGGCGGCGCGGCCGTCGTCTTCGGCGGCGGCGCCGGCGTGGGCGTGGGCGGCGCCGAAGGCCCGTGCGTGGTCGTTGAGGGAGCGCTTGTGTCGGAAGTGGGCGCCGCAGGCGCAGCGCCAGAGGCGGCCGCAGTTCTTCTCGTGGGTGCGCCAGTCGCCGCGGACGGCGAAGCGCTTGGCGCAGCGGCGGCAGGCGAAGTCGCGGGCGCCGTGGCGGCGGCGGTAGTGCGTCTGCAGGGTGCGGAAGTCCTTGAGCGGCCGCGCCCGCGGGTGGTCGATGTGGTTGCGGCACCCCGCCGCGCAGCAGTAGCACGGCAGCCGGAGCATCGCCGTCGGCTGCGCCCCGCGCAGCGCCGCCGTCCCGCCTCGCCGGTACTGCGACCCGTGCCCCCACATGTGCATCTGCACTCACCACGCAACGCAATTTTTCATTCTTAATTTTCAGCCAGCTGCCCATTGTTCATCTTCTCTTAATTGCATGCATTTGTTTTTTTTTCTCTATAGGTTGCGTCCATCAATTGAATGATCAATAGATACACGAAATCAACCTTTATTTTTCGATTAATTACATGCAAGATATGCACACCACCACACACACTATGTGAGATATTCTCTCGTTGTTTGTATATCACTTAAATAGTTATATAAAAATTGAAAAGAATTGAGAATATATATTAATGTGTGATATATCACTCCACAAAAATGTAGCTTAAAATTCAATTTCTACATGTCATACAAAAAATCAAATTAAATTATAGCTAGTTAACATATATTCTCAGTTAATTTTCTTTACACGTACAAGTTGAATTTTAAGTTATATATTTATGAAGTGATATATCACATGTTAATATATTATCTTATTTTTTTATAAATTTAAGTGCAACGAGGGGACGTCTCTCGAGTTTAAAATTCACTCTCCACTATGACAAGCATTAATTACACGAACACACCACGACGTAAGCAAGAGCATGCACACTCACTAAGACACACATTATAATGACTAATGATAAACTTCATCGATTGTTGGGAGTTTCATAAGATAACTGATCATAACTCATAAATATGCTCAATTGCTAGAAATTTATTGGTATATCTTTTTATGACCATATAGATCAAATGGGGATCGGAGTAGGAATTTAAAACACACTTGTCATATACTCCATTATTTAAGTATATATGTGTTTTTTGCACGTATAAATACCTGGAGGTTGTTGTATCTGTTGAAGGTCTTGCGGCAGACGGGGCAGGAGAACTGGGTGGCGCCGGCGAGGATCTGCGCCGCCGTCGGGATCCAGTACTGCCCGCCGCCGCCACCGCCGCCGCTCCTCCGCACGCTCTCCACCTCCACACCCACGCCGGCCATGGCGCCGCCGCCGCCATCATCTCCAGCAACTCCTGTACTAGAAGCACTAGCCCCATGGTTCGCCATCGCCGGCGACGCCGACGCCGACGCCGACGAGACGGCCGGTAGGCCTATGCGCAAGGCAACCGTGACCTCCTCCTCCTCTTCCTCCTGCTGTTTGTTGCCGCTGCAGCAACCGTATCGGAGCAGCTGATGACGATCATGGCCGCCATGGCCATCATCATCTTGCCGCTGCTGTTGCTGCTGACCACTGCTGCTGATGAAAGAAGAGGTAGATGAAATGAGGCTGAGGAAAGGGAATTCCTTCATGAGCTCGGGTTGATGATGATGGCCATGGCCTCTCGAGATCAGGTTGGTTTGGGCGTAGTCCTCCATGGATGGATGGATGGATGGATCAATGCGAGCTAAGGTAGTAGCTAGGGTGCATGAAGAATTTTGCAGATGATGTGATGCTGCAGGGGATATAGCTAGCTGGGGACGACGATGACGAAGGGGTATTGTGGATATCGTTTGATTTTTATAAGATGTGGGTTGGATTAATTTCACGTACGGCCTCCAGAAAATGGAGCTTGACATTATTTGTAGGACGAATCGAACGATGTCACTTTTAATAATCTAAATGGTGAGAATATATATACTTTCGTTCGTTCTAAAATATAGAGGCGCAACTGATACCAAGAAATAATTATTATCACCTTTTTATTTGGATCATCCTAATAAATAAATTATGTACACACCTAAAATAAAGTTAGAGATAAGGGTGGAGGATTTAAACAAACCAATTTAAATGAGGGAAGCTAGTTAACTATATGTATATGCATATATGCACGTCTTGTATTATAAAACATAGAAAAAAAATAGTTATGTCCTAATATTTTGAAATGGATTATAGAGTAATATTTTTCAGATGTATGTAAACAGCTAGTACGACTATTATATATCTTCTTCATTTCCTTGTACGTCCTGCATGCATGGTTGCGTAGATATGTAGTGACGACAATATGTACGGTTAGCATAAAGTTAAAATATAAAGAATTACATTTAATGTAAAGATAGTAGACATGATTCTTTGAAGGTATTACATATGCTACCATTATATATATATATATATATATATATATATATATATATATATATATATATATATATATATATATATATATATATATACTATATTACCTGTACAATTACAACCATATGTAACAGGATTTTATTAAAAAAATATCATTAACCCGTCAGTACCATTAATTTGTATAAATATTATCTTTTAGTTTATATATATATATATATATATTTGTTACTTAAATGTGATCTCTCTGGGCCCACTAGCCCCCACAATCCTTTTTCCTTCTTAAAGAAAAAATAAAGAGTTGGTGATAAGGTTGATTGACGTGTAAACCCTTATACTAGACCCCACATTATTCTTTATCCCCAAAAATGTATCGAGTTGGTAGTGCAGATGATGGTGGATTCACCATTTACCACCACCACTAATTAAGGAGTATAGATAAAGGAAATAGCACATAACCCTCCGTGTTTCTATGACACCGATTACAATCCACAGGAAACTAAGCATTTTAAGCGACAATCATATGCTTACGATGGAATTATCATAGCCATTCAATATTTGGCAAATGAAGTGATTGAGATGAAATATTTTTTTTTCCTTATCCTTAATCTTTGTTAAAGAACATACTCCCTTCTTCCATTTATATGTAACTTTGGTTAGTTTAAATTTTTACTAACCAATGTCATATATAAATGGAATGAGGGAGTATAAAGAAATGCTTTATTTAAGAATGGATGGAGTAATTTTTTAGGGTAATTAATACTTTTAGAATTATTTTCTTACTATCCAAAAGTTAAGAATGAATATATAGAAAACCTAAATTAAGTTCAACAATTCAAAATTGGTATAAGCCACAGTTCAAACTTCAGCTAATTAATCAATCATCACCTACATATATACATGTGAGAAAATTCATTTTTTATATATCTTGAACAGCTCACATGCACATATCTACTTTCTCTGATAAATAATTATCTGCCAGAAGTACAGTTTTGTAAATTCCTAAGCTGTATATATTCACCAGTCAAACCATACAAGCCACACAACAAAATGGACCTGCAGCCAGGGCCCACTGTTTTTGCATAGCTAGCAGTATAGCTCAATGTTCAACTGGACACGGCTTGATTGATTAATTGAAAATGAAATGCCAAATAGTAGCAGCATTCATTGTCCTGTGCTGCTTTCTCCCCAGCTTAATTAATTCCCCAATTAATTACTGTAGGGGTCGTCGCAAGCTTTGCAACCCCCAACTGACAGCACTTAGGGTTCAAGGTATGGATGGAATAGATCAATAGTGAGAGCCATAAATTTAGATACAGTAACAGCACGTACTAGGTAGCAGAGGGACAGATCGATGATCATCGATCCTAGTCACCGATCATGAATGTTTCAAGATGATCGAGATCGTGGTCACCGATTGAGAGATGCATGGTTACATCTTTTAGCTTTTGTTTTGAATTGAATCAAGGAAATTAATATGTAGGAATTGCGAATAAAACCTTAACAACTTCTCAATTACATGAAAGTCCCACACACCAATGTATATATATTCGTCAGGTTTCCTCCTTCGACACATGTTCAAATGAACTGTGAAAAATCTTACTCCAATGCCAAATAATGCACATGTGGTACATAAAGTACTCATATCTCTACGCGTCTACCGCAGCATCATCAGGCATGATTCACTAAACCTCAAATTTTGGCACATGCAAAATACAAACCTGTCTTACAATTAATTATTGGTTCGACCAAATCCACTCAATTATTGGTTCGAAAACGAGATTTTAGCAAAATATAAAGGTTGGAATGCATGAAGTCTTCTAAAATCTAAATTATTGTATGTTGGAATTGAACCATTTCACTTCAAAATTAAAAACTACTATAAGACCTCTTTGGAATTTTTCTTTTGCATGTATTAAACTAGTTCTATGAAAATCTTAAAAATTTCTACGTTCTAAGCCCTAAATACTAATTAAATAGGAACCTGATTTTTTAAAAAATAAACTGAGGCAACAACCTCAGGGTAGTTTATTAAAACACAATTGGGAGTACACAAGGCCCCTCATAGAACATTTTGAAACATGTAAAAAAAGTCCTCTAAAGAAAAGTAAAATGTGATCAGGTCCTTCAACTCCTTCCACCGAGCTGATGTTCCATTGTTCCATCCAGTGTCTACGGTGATGGTGATGATACCATGGCAGACTGCAAAGGGCATAGTCAAGAAGCAAACCCAATCAAGGCCTCCACGATGGAGGTTGAAGCTTTCATGGCCAAACAAGAAAACCACAATCATCGCTTTGAGATCCACCACCAAAGTCCACAGGGAAGAGCGCCAACCCTTGCAGGTCTGCTCATTGGAAAATTGAAGAATGGCCGGCGTAACCTTTTATTGCTTGTGGATTTGAAGGACTACATGTTACAGATGTTGAAAACCAAAGCATCGGTTCTAAGCCCGACGGTTGCCGGCTAGATGGCATCTTCCGAGACCAAGTCTAGCAGAACCATCCATGGCATGACACCGTCAAGACAAAGGAGACAGAAGTCGACATCTCCTTTAATCTTTACAAGAAAGGTGGGGGAGGGGGACAAAGGATCTGTAACATAATTTACCCGACTATGGGACGAGCTTGAGCACTCCCCCGGACCCCCCCCCTCCCCCCAATCCTTTCACCGGCAACCACCGGGGATGAAGAGGAGAGGGATTCCAACGAGACAAAGACACCGTCACCTGTGGGTCCTTCTCTAATTGCGAGAGAACGTGTGTTGGGGGAATGAAGTCCGTCTTAAATTAAACAAGAGTTAGGTAAGGGTAATTCAAAAATCTTCCAACTATGCCTAATGTTAATTTTACTTTCGAGTTTTGAGGGATTTTGGATCGAATGAAGGGACATGACACTTTGAAAATTTGCACAACTATGCTTTAGCAAAAAAGCATTTTAAAAATACCGATAAATAACTTTTATCAGGTGTTTGGTTCATACCAAACCTTTGGCAATCAGGTTTGCTTAACATGTGGCCAGGGGTGGATCCACTCCACCACCCGACGACCGGGCTGGTCGGGTGGCCGCACAATGAAATTTAAATGTTTTAATTTTCAATTTATAGAAGCAAAATTTTCATTGCAAACACTTGATACAATATTTTTTCCCCATGCTCTAAAACTTTTTTGATCTACCACTATATATGTGGCTAAGAGTTTTTTTCAGCCAAACAAATTATGACATACCACACCGCACCTTAGCTCTAAAAGTTGGTAAACTAAAGCATATATACAACCAAACAGCCCCAAGTGTTTCTAGCTCCCGCCATTGGAAAGGCGCTGTGACTGAACTGTGCATGCTTGACCGATCCGAGAGAAAACGTACGATGGCAACACAAGCGAATTCACGATGATGATAATGCAGGGACCAGCAGTACATGAGCCGCTAGCAGCAAGCTAAGCACTGTCTCCATCGCATCCTCCCCCTCGCTAAGTCCTCAACGAATCACACACATTTCGATCGACCACATGCACGCATGCACAAGAATTCTAGCATACAGTACTACTACAATGTGTGTGCATGCATTGTATTCCCTCCCTCCCATAATACAAGAGATTTTGAAGAATACAACACATTTAGTACTTTTAGTACTTTGAATCTGAACACATGATCATAGTACTATGATATATTACATATTTTGAATCTGAACACATGATCATAGTACTATGATATATTACATATCTTTAAAATCTCTTATATTTTACTCCCTCCGTCAAAAAAACTCAACTTCTGGAGTTTTAATTTTGTCCCAAAAAACCAACTTCTACCATTCTACCTACTCCCAGCAAGTAAAATGAGAAGTTTTATTCCTTCAATATCCTTTACCTACATATCATCATTACTATTTTTTTTAATAATAAGAGGTATTTTGATTATTTTCACTCTCCACTCATGTTGCATTGGGATGCTAGGATTTGATTTTATAAGGGACAGAGGGAGTAAGAGTAAAAAAGAGGAGCGTTTGATTTTATAAGGGACAGAGGGAGTAAGAGTAAGAAGGAGGAGTAGACCACAAATGGTACTACACTGTTATATCACATGATGCATGAACACACACGCCACAGCTAGCGTAGTACACAAAGATACCCAGGATTGATAGCGAGAGCTTCGATCTGGATGAGAAGCTGCTTTCCCGTTTCCTTTTCTAGGAGGCTACGCTGAGCTAGATAAGCTGCAATGCTGCATCATATCACGCTCACACCAAGTACTACAAGATACCCACACACACCGGTGGTGGTGGTACACTACTACTGGCTTCTAGCTTTTGCCTTTTGATATGCCAATCTATGGAAGATCATGGTTCGTGCACTGGTGATGTGGAGAGGGTGATCCTTTCTGTCCCTGATGGACAGATAAGTGCAACAGTGGCTTGGAAAAGCTGGTGTTGTGATCATCTTGATTTTGAATTAATCATGGAAAAGTTGGTGTTGTGACCTTGTTTTGCATTAATCATGTAGTAGTACAACTTTGGCATCTTGCTATTTTTTTTTCTTTCAATTCGATTTTCTTGGATGCCATCTAGCTACCTAGCTAGGCAGGCAAAATGAAGTGTAATTATTGACATTATAAAGTGTTCTGTAAGAATGTGGCTTGGGTTTTTCAGTAATCATGAGGCACTCCTAGCTAGTTAGTTCCCATATTTGGTGCAATAATCCAATTTTTTTAGTTGGAAACATAGCATTACGGTGTACTAAGATTTGATTTCCCTAGTTCCTACGAATTAACGAAGGATACTGGAGTGACCTCTGAAAACCGCTGCAAGAAGGCAAGAGAGAATACCATGAATAGACAGCAGCTGAGCAGCAGAAGCATCCATCCATGTTGTCCCCAGATGCATCCAGGGGAGATTAATCTGCAGGAAACCTCATGATCACAAACGCGAAAATCGCCGATTGATCGGTCCACTGAAAAACTGGAGATGATAAGCTCAGGTTGGTCTCCTCCTCCCATAATAGACTGATTACACACTGTCAATCGTTGGCTGCATCTGGCTTGTCAGCTTATATCTGCAGGCCATATCATGCATGCATGAATTCCAGAAAGATTGGTCTCCTGGGTATTTGATTATCAGCATGGGACAGCCTGCTGATGGTTGCCTGTGCAATGATGACTAACCTGCAGCATGCAGGCAATGCATTGCAAGATGACTTGTTTGATTAAAAACCAAACTCTATGGCAGGAAGGTAGGGGTAAACTGGGACCAAATGAACAAATTCAGTAGCAAACTAATTTAATCAGGTGAGTCATCTGATCTACTAGTGTGCAGAAGGACAGCTGGGCGCCTGGGCTACTGCAAGTTCTAGAGATGGAAAAAATAATGCCGACAGAATGGTGTGCAGGTGTAGGTCTTGAAGAATTGTCAATCCATTATATGCTGGACATATGCATGATTACATGTATCGAGATGCTAATACACTGGTAGCATTTTGCAGTAGCACATGGATGGCATGAAGCAGAGTAGCAATAACCAAGTCCTGAACCCAAAACAGCACAGATGTTTCTTTGAAGGCAAACAATCTTTTGAACTTTTATCAACATTGTAAGCTGTAGCTGTAAGAAGAATGAAAATTACCAAAGACAGCAAGAGAGAAAATTATTTTCTTGAAATTTTCAGCTCGGGAAATTGTATTGAGTATATCTTAAGATAAAAGGATAACTTGTAGCTGGACAATGACAGGATGAGACACTGATTGTGCGTACCTGCTAGCATGTCCCCATTGCATGGATGGAAGATTCCGTGAGTGCTCTTCAGTCCAGCTTTTTATTGGTTTGGGAAGCTTTCATTCATCTTGAGATCTGAGGAAATCCGATGCATGCTGCAACTTCTTATGACACATAATACAGGCCCATGCGTGCGGACGTGGCTTTGGTCCTGGACAGACTCAAAGTGGCAGCTTTTGTTTGGAGCGAACTTGCAATGTCATCAGACAGATTATGATAGCTTTTGTTTAAGCTGAATAGCAGAGGCTCAGATTTCTCCAGCTAACATTACAATACAAATGGTGACATTGATACAAGTCCAAAATTTTGTCCTACGACAACGACAAAACTTGTTTAAATTATCCCAGGGAACTTCACCCAACCATAAGTCATGAGTAATTACCTGGTGGGATCATTTTCTCCTCAGTTTCAAGAACATCTACATGAGAAGAGGGAGGATTGAAAAAAATGTACAAATATGTTACAATAAGGGAATTGGGACAGACAAAATTTGCTTTGCAAAAGGCTTTCACATATTGATACCGCAAAGAAATGGAAGTAATGGTACTATCACCTAACAGCAGCTAATCAAATGAAGGATCACGCCGACAAACACAATGATACTCTGGTTAATTTCTGTAGCCAACCCCAAAATGAAATCGCCTTGCTTGTTTATCATTGAAAGCATACTCAAGACGCAAAGGTCCCAGTGGGGAGTCCACACGGATGCCAACACCGTAACCGTAACCACTTCCTGGCTTCCCACGAGCTCCGGCTGGGTCACCTAAACAACCAATAACCAAAGGTGGCCTAAATGAGATTTGGGTTTAGCATAAAAGAGATGCTATCACTGTAAATATGGAACCATGTCAAAATTGTTTCAGGGCACTAAACCTCATTAATAAATGCAAAAGACATTAACTTTCCCAATTATAAGGATTGTTTTTATTTTCACACCTATACAAGGCTTAACAAAGTAGAGAACATCTACTGACTACTAGTCGACAGGACTGTGCTGCTTTAGGACCAACAGGTACACAAGTGGACCACAAAACTTCCGAACATGTAAAATGCGAGCAGAACATGGCTTACCAGGAACTTTGGGGCCAGAACTAAGATCACTACCATAGTCACCAAACACCACACCTTCCAATGGCCCAAACTACACACAGAAAAAGCACTGTAAGTAATCAAGATGATGAATAGAAGTTTGACCATCATGCATCAGGTCATAATATGCACTTGTCATCATGACAGAACAATTTTCGTATAGAAATTAATATACTCTTCACCATACCCGTCTAAAGCAAAGAAAAAAAATATTATTAGAGTGATACAACTCATGAAATATTTGGTATAGATACAACTATTTGCCATTCTGTGCATCACATAGTGTCCTCACCAAGTTAACTATATTCTTAAATACATCCAGTCCAACAAATATAACTTCATCTTAAGTTGCAAAATAATTTTAATCTCAAATACTACTATTTTTAGTTTTCTTTTATGTATGCATATCCATGTTATCAACTAGGTATTTATGGGGGAAAACAAGTAGTTATGTATGTAAGTATATATTTTACTGTACTGATGATTCAGGTTAAGCCCCTTCTACTAAAGACAGAACATTCCATAAAAAGTGACAAAGCCTACCATGCGGCAAGAGACTTCTCCACTACCAACAGCATATGAGCGGCCAGAACCAACAGCACCTTCTTCATATCCTCTTACACTATTTGTCCCACCAATTGCAAATGCTTCATGAGGCGAAAAGTTTCCCTCTACATGACCTCCAGAAGCACTACAGCACATAGAAAGAGTGATTTTAGGGCAAACTCATATTTATGTTCCAAGATCCATACATGGCATATGATATGCACTAAAACATACCTTAGAAGAAGTCGAGCAGGGCCAATTTCATAGCCCTGCCTCAAACGCGCTGTCACTCTGTTAAAACTGAGCCACTCAGGAAGAATAGGAAGACCTTGCTCAATGTTGAAAACGAACTGGAAGCAGTAAGAACAGTAGGTGATAAGAGATTTTGACAACAAAAATTAGAAAATAAGCAGTGGAGTAGGAAAAATGCTAACCATTGTTGAGCTACGATCTCCAGAGTCTGTGTAGACACTTTCAAGCTTAGCTAGTAGTGTATCATCATAAGCATTTCCGCTGCATTGTCATGACAAGAACATCAGATTCCATATGTTAACATGATTTGACAATTGAATTCATGGTAGATTGAACATAAAATTATTTATGGCGCAAAGTTAAGGTAAATGAAGCATCAAGATCCAAGACCTGGCAGTTAATTGGCTGTTATAGAAATCTCTGATGATAGGATTGCCTTTGTCATCACGAGCACCAGCATGCTGCATAGAGTGTCAGTAATCAGTAGAATGAAGGTCCCCAAAGGGACAGATTTATAGCAGGAACCAAATCAACAAACTTAGTTTCACTTGCTTCTTACACGGTTACACCATTACTGGCGGTACAAACTGTGCTCATGTACTACATCTCTTCTTTTTTGCTTGATGCTTTGGATATGGACATGTACCATTATTACTTCTTCTAATTATGTATTTACAAACAATATTAAAAACATAACTGCATGAAAGGAATTTTCACGATAAATCTATTGGTGCTATTTTTATAATTAATAAATCATAATATTTTAGCATATATTAATGATTTAAGATATTGAGGTTTGACGACGTCATCTATATTTAAGAACGGGGGTAGAGTATCCTTTTTTATCCTTTAACCTAAGGTAGTATTAATGTCACAAGATTGTCTAGTCTGGGTCTTCTCTCATGGCCAATAAGTACGGAGAAAGGGCTACTTGATTACTATGGCAAATCTATTCTATGTGAAAAGTAAAACTCAAAAAGCAACCAGAATTAGCCACATCATCTGTCAAAAAATGGCCGTTGGATTCACAAAATGACAAAATAGCAAGGAAAAATCCTAGCCATTGAAACGAGGAATCTTCTAGAAGTGGTAAAATACAGAGAGAAGGAAGAGTTTGAGCCACTCATTGCCTCTCATTGTAATCTCATGTTGGCCTCCCAAACAGGTCTAGGGCTGGCTTGGCTTGGCAAATCAACCCAAACGGTCCTTAGACTAGATGACCAATTAAATAATTTTAGAAGAGGGAAAAAATATTCTACATATAACACTGTAAATCAGTCAGCAGCAATCAAAACAATATATAGAAAAGAAATTAACATCTAATTATTGATTTAACTGAATGGTGGAAAAATTATTGTTAATTACAATAACGGTTAATAGATAGGAAGGTTATAGTCGCGCGAACATGCGACTTCATTCACTAGTTGTACCTGAAATATTAATCCAAGTGTGCCACTCCATTTAGGTCTGAATGGTCGACTGTATTCAATGCCAGCAGTAACTCGTCCAATTGTAATGGGCCCATGGTCAGGATGGTCCCCGCCATGGATAAGTGTTCCGGGAGTCCTAGAGTTCTGGCAAAGAAAATAATTATAAGAACATAACGATGATTGTCAGCCATAAGTAACTATGGAGCGTTGAAGACGGAATTGTCTTAATCATAATTACCTGAACCATGATAGTTCTGGAGGTCCTCTTATTGTCACCATCAATCCAAGGATCAGTATAGTTTAATCGAAATATAGAATCTATTTGCCCCCTCTCCAGTGAGAGATTCAGCTTCTTGTTCCTCCCAAAAACATTTCGATGAGAATATGCAAAACTGTTTATTCCAGTGTGAGACAAGAATTAGATGTGCAACTCCAGTTTGAGGACAACTTCTGTAAGGATATTAACTGATACATTTGAAGCAATATCTAATTCTTCACAGCTGATAATCCAGGATGCTTCCTAGAAGTTTAAGAAGTCTGGTTTCTAACAAACAACAATCCCAACATTGTTGCATAGAAAAAACAGATATATTCTGGTCTTCCAGCAGAAACAAGATCATATTGGCATGTGGTAAGAACAGTACGATAAACAAAATCAGAATAGCCGAAGGCATAAAAATAAAAAGAGTGGAAGAATCTACCAACCTGCCAATAAGCCCAGAAAGTGGTCCATTTGTTATCCTGCAGAAAACACAGCATGCCATCATGATAAAATAGATGTTAAAACAACATTTGGATGCAAATTTGCATATATTTTGCATATGGTCTTTGAGGTACAGTAAGTTTAACATTATCAGAACCTTATGGATAAGGAAATTATTTTTATGAAAGCAAAGATTTGATATTTCATTCAATTAAGTTCGCTCAGCAAGCCTTGTACTCACCCACTTGAAATGCCACCACCAGCAGAAAAACCACCCGAAGGTCGTTCAACAAGATTCATGACAAGATCAACTTTATTAGAATCTGCAGAAGATCATAAGTAAGAAAACATGTGCTAATAAGTGCAAATACCAGCTTTCCGAAACAGACTGAACTAACAAATTAACATTACCTCCAACTGGCTGTGGAATTATAGTAACATCCTCCATGATTCCCATAGTAAGGATTGTTTCAACATCCCTTTTCACTTGTGCTCTATTGTAAGCCTATTTTCATCATCACAAGTTTAGACAGATAATACAGTATCACTCTTATCAGAGAATTAGTCTGTATTTTCATTAGCAAAATACTTCTGCTTCAGATTGCGTGACTACCCCTTTCTTTCTTTCTTTCCTTTTTTTTTTGCAGAATACAGAATTTGTGCAAAATTATATGTATAGGCAAATATTATACATAAATGTTCAAAGAATTTAATGAGTACACTCTAACGTCGGTATAAAAATTAAGTTTTGTAATTATGGCATTTGCATTGCAATTTCAGAAGCACACCAAAGCAATGCTTCAATGCCTAGTGCACAGTTCAGTATGAAATGGAAATGGTTCTTGAAGTCATATCTCACGAAAACTCGTATGTTCTAGATATAACTGATATGAATATTTGTGAATATCATCAACAGTGACATAGTGCTTTTAAAGTAGGTATGAAATGGAACTAGTTCTTAAAATCATATCACAAGAAAACTTCTACATTGAGAACACAACTGATGTGAAATTTGTAAATATCATTGTAGTGGAATAGTGTTCCTAAAGTAGGTAAACACAAATGGAGCAAAGTGATTTCAATGATCTGACCTGACCCTTCTTGGTGGTAAGGTGACGGAGTATTGTCTCTGGTTGCGTCTTCCCAACAGTTGGTTCACCACTGGTGATGGAGAGAAATAGAAAGAGGTGGAAGATAAGAAAGATCAGAATATCGCATAGAAATAAAACAGTAACAAGTGAAGCGAATCTCAATAAATCAGGCTATGGTTCTCACGTTCTTCTATCCAGAAAGCGAATATTGATATTATTAACCTCAGCTTCAGAAACTTGTAGCCTCAGAATTCCTCCAGAAAGAATCTCAGCATATGAAACCTGATACCAAATCAAGGGGCTTTATTGATTTATCAGTAGTAAACAAAATACCTTGTTTTTCTTGTTAAAACTGTAAAAGTCTGATGTGTTTTGCCCTACAATAATGAATGCCAGAGCTCAACTTATCGATAGGTTGCTAACTTCAGCATTAACCACACATCATATTTCTAATCCTGTTAGGACTAAGAATTTAACAAATAACAGAGGATTACTATGGTGTATGCCCACCTATTTGACATCAGCAATATATATGCAAATAGTGCAGGTTAGACAATCTGGATAGCAACAAATCGACTGCTGTTGTTGTATGCATCTAAAAGTTTGTAGTTACAAAGAATGTACTGTAAATCAAATGGGCACCAGAAGCCTGATTACAGCAATGCTCAAACCTCTTAAACAAAATGTGATATAGAACCAAATAGCATACAAAAGTAGAAGATGAGTTTTATATTCACTGATTTGCCACTTACCAAGCCAGTTAGACCACGTTCCTGATACCATCCATTAACAGACTTGATCACTTGATCCAAATGTCTTATATTGATTATTTTCCCTGCATAGTGTAATATGAAAACTCAAGTAGGTCTCAAAAGAAAATGCGACAAGCTAGAAAAGGTACATTAGGATTACAAAGAGGAAATGAATTGCGCATTCTTTCTCCATAGAGAAATGGTACAACTATGAGATTTCGTAGGATGTAGAAAAGCATTTTTGTCTATAGGGTCAAAATGAACCAACAATAAGAGCTGCAAAGCAGCACATTTTAATCCAGTGGAGTTCTGGAATTCAATACCCAAACTCATTCTAGACAAATGCATACGCTATGTCAAAGATATAGGATACTGACCACCGCTATACTTTGATGGCTCTTTACCCAGATTTTACAATAGGAGAACAACGATTTGCATTGCTTAAAGCTTTTGATATGATGTATGAGTAAATGAAACAAATGTAGCTTTTTACCCTGACAGGCACATATCCTCAATTATGATAATCTATACCACATTTCACTTCATCCACCACAGCAGGCTACCGAGAATGAAGGTGGACAAGTTCTTACCATGGCGATCATGAAATGCGTCCTCTAGGAACTTAGATGGCAGCATGTTGGCACCCTCACAGACCAACCCATGGAAGTCCTGGTTCGGCTCCACCTAAACCAAGCCCAAAATGTGCAATAATCAGTTCCAAGGTTAGCTGACGAAGAGAAAATGGGGAACGAGCAAATAATAATAATAATAATAATAATAATAATAATAATAATCCTGACCTCAAAGACGAGACGAATGCCGTCACGGGTGTCGACGGCGACGGGCATGCAGGAGCGGAAGAGGCCGCTCTCGACGACGCGGTGCACGTCCTCCTGCACCTCCCGCACCGTGAGCGCCGCGTTGGGGCGGCACGCCCGGAGCGACGCCGCCGCGGCCGCCTCCAGCTCGGGCCGCTCCAGGGGCTCCCCGTCCTTCCCCCTCACCGCCACCTCGCTGATCAGCACCCGCTCCTCTCCCCCTCCACCCCCTCCGCCGTCCTTCTGCCTCCGCGGCAGCGCGATGGGCGCCGCCGCCGCCCCCGCCCCCGTCTCGGCCCTCGCCACGGGTAGCCTGGGCAGCGACCTGGCCACGTGGCGCACCACGCCATCGATGGCGCGGCCGATGCGCGCGAACGGGAGCGCCGCGGAGAGCAGCGTCGGCGCTGGCGCTGGCGCCGGAGCCGCGTCGGCGCAGGGGAGCTTCACACCGGAGGAGACGAAGCGCACGTCTCGGCGCGTCCCCATGGCGGCGGCGGCGGCGCTGGAATCGAGCTAGGGTTTAGGGTTTCCGCGGCGACGAGGAGAGGGTTTCCCCCGCCATGGGCGATGCGGAGGAGGCGGCGGCGGCGGAAGAGGGAGAAGGGAATGGTGGTGACGTCATCCGCGTTGGCCTCTCGTCCTCCTCTCGGATGATGAGGGCCGTCGGATCGTCTCGAATTTCGTGCTGATGGGGGGATACGTGGATCTGATCCGTTGGATGGTTTCGGGGATTACATCCAACGGCGAGTATTAGAGGTAGAGATGAGAAGTACCCTCTCACGCTGTCACGCCATGATCCACGTGGGGAATAAGGTCATTTGAGGTCCCTCAAGTATTGTTTAGTTCGTGAAAAGAAAATTTCTGAGTGGCACATCGGATGTTTGAGAAGATATCGGAAAGGGTTTTTAGACACGAATAAAAAAATTAATTTTATAACTCGCCTGGAAACCGCGAGACGAATCTTTTGAGCCTAATTAATCCGTCATTAGCACAGTGGGTTACTGTAGCACTTATGACTAATTAGGTTAAAAAAACTCGTCTCGTGATTTTCCCCCCAACTGTGCAACTAGTTTTTTTAATTTATATTTAATGCTCCATACATGTGTTTAAAGATTCGATGTGATGTCTTTAGGAAAAAAATTTTGGGAAACTAAACCAGGCGTTAATTTGACACTAAATCTGATTTTCGTCCTTAAATCGAAAAACCAAATACAATAGGTTCCCAACTTACAAAAGCAGTACAAACAAGGTCCCTCGGTAGTATTGGGCCTGTTTGGTTGCTACCCTGAGCTCATATGCCTGACCTGACAGCTAGCCTGAGCCTAGCCTGAGCATTGTTTGGTTGAAGACCTGAGAAATCAAATGCTTGCCTGACCTGACCTCTCCGGCTGCTTCATTAGCCTGAGTCAGGCCATCGATTTTGGTGGCCTGAGCTCCAGGCGAGTATCTAGTCAACATGTTTAACCACTAATCAAATCAGCATGGCAAATGTGCTTGCATTTGTCCATCTTAGGACCTGGGATTATTTCTTATTTATGTTAACATATTCTTTAACAAGAGATGCAATTAATTTGATGGTTATTATCTGTCCATTTAATTAGTACCTAATTAACAGTATATGCTACAATAATTACAATAAGTTTAACCGATGAGTATTGGTCAGGCACATTTCAGCAACCAAACAGACTATGCTTCAGGCTGCCTGACCAGGCTAAATTCATTGGTTTCTCAGGTAGCTCTCAGGCACATAAAAATCTCAGGCAGGTTACTCAGGGCACCAACCAAACAGACCCATTGTCCCCGGTTTTTGGCTAACGTAGCACCTACTGGCTAATTTGACTAGTCTTCGTCCCACGTGGGATTGACGTGGCGCTTATGTGGCAATTTGATTTGGAAAATAATAAAATTCGTGAGCCCACATATCAGCTACACAAATAAATAAATAAATAATGGTGAGACCTAGGTGAATCTCACATGTCATTCTCACTCCCCTCCTCTTCTTCCTCATCTGTCCCCATCTTCTCTTCATCTCTCTCGGAGACCTAGGTGTCGCACGACTGGAGGACAAACGTGGCGGCGGCAACGGTGGTCGTGGAATCATCGGGTAGGGACACGGACGAGGGCCTGGCGATGTCCGCGTCGAAGAGCGCCAGGGTCCAACGTGGGTCACGCTCTGCGCGGACCAGGCGGTGGAGGTGGTCGGTGGTGAGGGTCTTGGGCCATCTTGTCGACGAGAGGATGGTCGACGACATTGGGTGGCGGCGGCAGAATGGGCAAGCCTGCGAGTACAAGACATAGTCTGAACTCTGAAGACCGAGTCTATGCCACGTCATGTGCATGTACCGAGTCAAATTAGTCACGTAAACACCACGTAAGCTAAAACCACCATCCAAACTATCGTGGGATCTATATTGCACCAGTTTTAACAGTTGAGGGATTTGTTGTATCTGGTATTGCGGTTAAAGGATGACAATCGAATTCGCTGTCAAGTTAAGGGAACTAAAGTGAACTTATTCCTCCACATCGACGTACGCTTCCGAAATTGCAATTTTGCAAGGTTTCGGCCCCAAAAGGAATGAAATTCTCAAATCTCAACTGAAGCCCAATACAGAAGAAGTTACGGAGAATTTTAGGCCCAAATAATGGGATGAAGCCCATATTGTACTATCGGGATTCCTTCAGAATTTGGGTACCGCTCTAACTTTTTTGGTTTTGTTTTTCAGGACATGGAAAAAAAATCAACTGCATTTGATTTTTTTAAAAAAATTACTGCGTTTGAATTTTGAACCCATAGTGGCCAGCATGATATTAGAACTTGCACGGTACTGTTTTTCTTTTTCTTCATAAATTAACCCTTTGTCCATATCATTCCATTGTCCCTTTCTGTCTTTCATGATGCATGCTAGCTTTTGGGGAAAAATATTGACCGTCATAGAGTACTGTTTTCTTTTTCTTCACAAATTGCAAAGATTATACTTTTCTGAAAGGAATGCAAAGATTATACTTGCTCTCAATCTTCGGTATTGGTATATAGTATTTTCCCAATGTAGACATTCGCACAAATTACAAGTTAAAACATGTCAAATTCACCGTGGTTGTTACGGCACGAACGACAGAGCCACGGCGAATTCAAAGCTTGTGTTTGGACTGGTATGTGTTGATTTGACAAAAAGTTTTTGAACGAATCGTGTTGGTTTGACAATAGGAAAAATGACTGCATGACATATCGACAACGATTTGAAGCATATTTGCGTCAAAAGCTAGGAAAAAGTAGGAAATTCGTTTGTGCAACCACAGTATCATATTCTCATGTGAATGGTTTTCCTAGAACCCTTCATTTTTGACACAAATCCTCGTAAAATTACACGGTTTGAAATGCCTCGAACATGGTACATGGGAATTGGTTTTCCTTTCACAAAATAAGAGAACTTTCAGATGGGATCAGTCAGGGCATCCACAATGTGAGACACTCCTAGAGTGTCCTCACTAACTGAGGAACTTGGTTCACAATGGAGGGTGCCCCTGGATGAACTCCTTAAAATCTGAAGCAACCCGGTAAGGGTACTACATCCCACAGTGGGTGTCCTGGCCCAAGGTAGCCCAGTACAAAAATTCCACCCATACCCCTCATCAGCCCACTAGCCCAGCAACCTCTTCCTCTCCTCTTTCTGGCATTTTCTCGTCTCCTCTGCCCACCGTCTCCTCCTCTTCCGATCTCTCCCTCTCTCTCTCGGTCGAACGAGGCGCGAACGGCGGTGGCGAACGGCGAGCGCCGCGCGAGGTGGAAGACGGCGACGGGCGTGCGCGGTGGCCGACGGCGATGGGCGTGCGGAGTGTGAAGCATCTAGGCCCCCGGTGTTAATTTTGGTAATTAATGACAAGCGCTAATTATGGACTAACCGTTGTCTTTGAGCTATACATTTTAAGTCAGGTCCACGTCATATGTGCGCATGGATGATTATCCATGGATTAAAATTGACGGCGCAAAACAAAGAGAAAGAAGACGGTAAAACTAGTGCTTTAATTTAGAATTGATCGAGGTGTAGGGCGATCAAAATTGCTAGTTTATTTTCTAGTTTCGCCGTACTATTAAGAGGGGTAATGACCTAGCAAAGAGATGATTGAATTGCCACATTAGGTCATTGCATTTTCATTTGTGCTCTCTTTTTCATCACACACACATTCACTTGCAAATTCACTGGGTTCGGCCTGACCAGGGGGCGGTCAGACCGGCCACATAGTGGCGGTCTGACCGGCGTGCCCTGGCCGGTCTGACTGGCCCCAAGCAGGCGGTCTGACCGGCGCATAAGGCCGGTCTAACCGGCGGCACTTGCCCGGTCAGACCGGCCCCCTCGAGGCCGAGATGATGCTGCTCGGGATGGCCGATACAGAGCCGACGGAGCCGTAGTCGGTCAGACCGAGCCGATAGCGGTCTGATCGAGCCGAGGCCGGTCTGACCGCCCACTCAACTCTGGTCTGACCGGCCAGGCCGATGGGGCCCTCTGACAGCACTTCAACGGCTAGTTTTCTAGCCGTTGCAGAGTAGCACGGTCTGACAGGCCACATACCTCCGGTCAGACCGACAGAGCACAAAGTTGGGAGATTTCGCCCCCAACGGCTAGTTTTGGTGGGTGGGAGTATAAATACTCCCCCACCAGCAGCAAGGGGACTCTATTGGCACCCAATTTAATTGCGTACATCCCTTGCACCTCTCTCACACTCACTTGAGCTTTGTGTTCATCCATCTAGTGTGTTAGAGGGTTGATTAGCCAAGAGTCAAGTGCATTGCTTCCATTTGTAGAGCTAGTGTGGCACTTGATAGATCATCTCCACGCCGGGTCATTGCTTGTTTCTCTTGGAGGTTGCCGCCTCCTAGACGGCTTGTGTTAGAGTTGCCCGGTGACCTCTCCGAGAAGATTGTGGAGGAGGCCCGGCGCCGGTTTGTGAGTGGTTTGGAGTTCACCACCTTCGGAGTGAAGGAAGAACTACCCTAGTGATCGAGGCTTGGGTAGTCCTCTCCGTGGGCCGGCTCCCGCCTTGCCCACCCCTTGACGAAGGGGGCGTGCGGTGGCTTCGTGGTTGAGCGGTGGAGTTAGGCTCGCCTCAACGGGGAGTAGGAAACCGGCGAGTTTCCGAACCTCGGTGAAAAATCTCTTGTCTCCTTGTCTCATTTGATTGTCGCATTTACATTTATGCAAATTTACTTTTCTAGAAACAAACTAGAGATCATATCACCCTAGGATTGCTAAACATTGACATAGGAGTGTGATTTACTTTCTTAGAGATATAGTTAAGCCACAATCACCCTAGGTTTGCAAAACATAACTTAGTTGCTTAGTTAGAGTTGACCCTCACCAAGCCTAGCAACTTAGGTTAGTTTTGATTAGGTGTCATTTAGTTTTAAATCGCCTATTCACCCCCCCTCTAGTTAACATCTCGATCCTATAAGTGGTATCAGAGCTTGGTCTCTCTTGATTGGGTTTCACCGCCTAGAGAGAAGATGTCGAACGAGGTGAACCATGTAGGGAAGGCTCCCATGTTTAATGGCACAAACTATTCCACTTGGAAAATTAAAATATCTACTCACCTCAAAGCTATGAGCTTACATATTTGGAGTATTGTGGATGTAGGTTTTGCTATCACCGGCACGCCCTTGACGGAGATTGATCACCGCAACCTCCAACTCAATGCCCAAGCCATGAATGCTTTGTTCAACTCTTTGAGCCAAGAGGAGTTTGATAGAGTGAGCAACCTTGAGACCGCATATGAGATTTGGAACAAGTTGGCGGAGATCCATGAGCGCACGAGTGAGTACAAGGATGCCAAGCTTCATTTCCTCAAGATCCATTATGAGACATTCTCCATGTTGCCTCATGAGAGTGTGAATGACATGTATGGAAGGCTCAATGTCATTGTGAATGATCTCAAGGGGCTTGGGACAAACTACACCGATCTTGAGGTTGCCCAAAAGATGCTTAGGGCTCTACCGGAGAAGTATGAGACCCTTGTCACCATGCTCATCAACTCCGACATGTCAAGGATGACACCCGCAAGTCTCTTGGGGAAGATCAACACCAATGACATGTACAAGTTGAAGAAGAAGGAGATGGAGGAAGCCTCACCTTCCAAGAAGTGCATTGCTCTCCAAGCCGAAGTTGAAGAAAAGGGCAAGGGCAAGGTGAATGAAGCCAATGAGGACTTGGAGGAAGAGATTGCCCTTCTTGCTAGAAGGTTCAATGATCTCTTGGGAAGGAGAAAGGAGAGAGGAAGGGGCTCCAACTCCAATAGGAGAAGAAATAGAAGACCCAACAAGACTCTCTCCAACTTGAGGTGCTTTTAGTGTGGTGAGAAGGAACACTTTGCTTCCAAGTGCCCTTCCAAGGATAATGATGGAGACAAGTCATCCAAGAAGAAGAGTGGAGGCTACAGGCTCATGAAGAAGCTCAAGAAGGAAGGCAAGAAGATTGAGGCCTTCATCGGGGAATGAGACTCAAATAAGGAGAGCTCCGCCTCATCCGGGTCCGAGGAAGAAGGTGGTGATGATGCAAGCTCCAAGAAGAAGAAGAAGATGGCCGTTGTTGCCATCAAGGAGGCTCTATCACTCTTCACTCCACTTTGTCTCATGGCAAAGAGCTCCTCTAAGGTAACATCTCTTAGTGATAATGAGAGTGATGATGATTGTGATGATGTTTCCTATGATGAGCTTGTGAGTATGTTTGAGGAGCTCCATGCTTATAGTGAGAAGGAGATTGTCAAGTTTAAGGCCCTAAAGAAGGATCATGCTTCTTTGGAGGTCTTGTATGAGAAGCTAAAGACTTCTCATGAGAGACTCACCATTTCTCATGAGAAGCTTAAGGAAGCTCATGACAACCTCCTTTCCACTACTCAACATGGAGCTCTCATTGATGTTGGTATATCTTGTGATTTGCTTGATGATAGTGCTACTTGCCATATTGCTCATGTTGCATCATCTAGCATTTCTACCTCTTGTGATGATCTTGTGGATATGTCTAGCTATAGCTCTTGTGTTTCTATTTGTGATGCCTCACTTGTTGTTGAGAATAATGAGCTTAAGGAGCAAGTGGCTAAGCTCAACAAGAGCTTGGAGAGGTGCTTGAAGGGTAAGAACACTCTTGACAAGATTTTGAGTGAGCAACGGTGCATCCTTAACAAGGAGGGACTTGGATTCATTCCAAAGAAGGGTAAGAAACCTTCTAATCGTGCCACTCGTTTTGTCAAGAGCAATGGTAAGTATTGCTCCAAGTGTCGTGAGGTTGGGCATTTGGTGAATGATTGCCCGGTGGTAAGCCTCCTAAGACATGCATGTTTGATTCTCATTATATGCTTAGGAAGGCTCATGATGGTAGCATTGTTGCTAGATATATGGGTTCCCCTATACTCGGTGGTAAAAAGAATGCCATTTGGGTGCCCAAAGCTTTGGTCTCTAACCTCCAAGGACCCAAACAAGTTTGGGTACCTAAAAGAGCTTGATCTTCTTTTGTAGGTGAACTACCACACCGGTGGGAGCCATTGGGTGCTTGATAGTGGATGCACTCAACACATGACTGGTGATAGGGCTATGTTCACCACATTTGAAGTAGTAGGGAATGAACAAGAGAAAGTGACATTTGGAGACAATAGCAAAGGAAAGGTAATTGGGTTAGGTAAAATTGCTATCTCCAATGATTTGTCAATTGACAATGTCTCTCTTGTTAAATCTCTAAATTTCAATTTGCTTTCGGTTGCTCAAATTTGTGATCTTGGCTTGTCATGTGGTTTCTTCCCGCAAGAAGTTATTGTTTCTAGCCTTCTTGACAAGTCTTGTGTGTTCAAAGGTTTTAGATATGGAAATCTTTATTTGGTTGATTTCAATTCTAGTGAAGCAAATTTGAAAACTTGTTTAGTTGCAAAAACTTCTTTGGGTTGGCTTTGGCATAGAAGGCTAGCCCATGTTGGCATGAATCAATTGAGCAAACTTTCAAAACGTGATCTAGTTGTGAGCTTGAAAGATGTGAAGTTTGAAAAAGATAAGCTTTGTAGTGCTTGTCAAGCCGGCAAGCAAGTTGCATGTTCTCATCCTACTAAGAGTATCATGTCCACATCTAGACCATTGGAGCTCTTGCATATGGATTTGTTTGGCCCAACAACCTATAAGAGCATTGGTGGTAATAGTCATTATCTTGTGATTGTTGATTATTATTCTCGCTATATTTGGGTGTTCTTTTTGTATGATAAGTCTATTGTTGCCGAGCTTTTCAAAAAGTTTGCAAAAAGGGCCCAAAATGAATTTAGTTGCACTCTTGTGAAAATTAGAAGTGACAATGGTTCCGAGTTTAAGAATACCAATATCGAGGACTATTGTGATGATCTTGGTATTAAACACAAACTTTCCGCTACCTACTCACCTCAACAAAATGGTGTAGTGGAGAGGAAAAATCGTACATTGATTGAGATGGCAAGGACTATGCTTGATGAATATGGTGTTTCCGATTCTTTTTGGGCGGAAGCGATAAACACCGCTTGCCATGCAACCAATAGGCTTTATTTGTATCGTCTCTTGAAAAAGACTTCCTATAAGCTAATTGTTGGGAGGAAGCCAAATGTTGCCTATTTTCAAGTTTTTGGTTGCAAGTGTTATATTTACCGAAAGGGTGTTAGACTAACCAAATTTGAAAGTCGGTGTGATGAAGGGTTTCTTCTAGGTTATGCCTCAAATAGCAAGGCATACCGGGTCTACAACAAGAACAAAGGTATTGTGGAAGAAACCGCCGATGTTCAATTTGATGAGACTAATGGCTCCCAAGAGGGGCACGAGAATTTGGATGATGTAGGTGATGAAGGCTTGATGAGAGCCATGAAGAACATGTCAATTGGAGATGTCAAGCCTATTGAAGTGGAAGACAAGCCATCCACCTCCACTCAAGATGAGCCATCTACTTCCGCTATGCCAAGTCAAGCTCAAGTTGAAGTGGAGGAGGAGAAGGCACAAGATCCACCTATGCCACCAAGGATACACACCGCTCTTTCCAAGGATCACCCAATTGACCAAGTGTTGGGTGACATTAGTAAGGGTGTTCAAACTTGATCTCGTGTCGCTTCGATTTGTGAACATTACTTGTTTGTTTCTTATCTTGAGCCAAAACATGTAGATGAAGCTCTTTGTGATCCGGATTGGATGAATGCTATGCATGAAGAGCTCAACAACTTTGCAAGAAACAAGGTGTGGACTTTGGTTGAAAGACCTAGAGACCACAATGTCATAGGGACAAAGTGGGTCTTTAGGAACAAACAAGATGAGAACGGGTTGGTGGTGAGAAACAAGGCAAGGTTGGTGGCACAAGGTTTCACACAAGTTGAAGGTTTGGACTTTGGTGAAACTTTTGCCCCCGTGGCAAGACTTGAGGCTATTCGCATCCTTCTTGCATTTACATCATGCTTTGATATAAAACTATTTCAAATGGATGTGAAAAGTGTTTTTCTAAATGGTGAAATTGCCGAACTTGTCTTTGTTGAACAACCTCCCGGTTTTGAAGATCCTAAATATCCTAACCATGTTTACAAACTCTCAAAAGCTCTTTATGGTTTAAAACAAGCTCCTAGGGCTTGGTATGAAAGATTGAGAGATTTTCTTTTGTCAAAGAATTTCAAAATTGGAAAAGTTGACACCACCCTTTTTATAAAAATCATTGGTGATGATTTCTTTGTGTGCCAAATTTATGTTGATGACATTATATTCGGTTCTACTAATGAAGTATTTTGCAAGGAATTTGGTGATATGATGTCTAGGGAATTTGAGATGTCCATGATTGGAGAGTTGAGCTTCTTCCTTGGACTTCAAATCAAGCAACTCAAGGATGGGACGTTCGTGAGCCAAACCAAGTACATCAAGGATCTACTCAAGAGGTTTGGCTTGGAGGATGCGAAGCCCATCAAGACACCTATGGCAACCAACGGGCATCTCGACCTTAATGAGGGAGGTAAACCGGTAGATTTAAAGCTTTATCGTTCTATGATTGGTAGCTTGCTTTACCTTACTGCATCTAGGCCGGATATCATGTTTAGTGTTTGCATGTGTGCACGGTTTCAAGCCGCTCCTAATGAGTGTCACTTAGTGGCCGTGAAAAGGATTCTAAGATATTTAAAGCATTCCTCTACTATTGGCTTGTGGCACCCAAAAGGTGCTAAATTTAAGCTTGCTGGCTATTCCGATTCGGATTATGCCGGTTGCAAAGTGGATAGAAAGAGCACATCCGGTAGTTGCCAAATGCTTGGTAGATCCCTTGTGTCATGGTCATCCAAGAAACAAAACTCCGTAGCCCTCTCCACCGCCGAGGCGGAATATGTTTCGGCGGGTAGTTGTTGTGCCCAATTACTTTGGATGAAACAAACCTTGTTGGACTACGGCATATCTTTCACCAAAACCCCACTCCTATGTGACAATGATAGTGCCATAAAGATAGCCAATAACCCGGTCCAACATTCTAGAACCAAGCATATTGACATACGCCATCACTTCTTAAGAGATCATGTTGCCAAGTGTGACATAGTCATTAGCCACATAAGAACTGAGGATCAACTAGCCGACATTTTTACCAAGCCTCTTGATGAAACCCGCTTTTGCAAGTTGAGGAATGAGTTAAATGTCATAGACTTCTCTAATGTGGCTTGAGATGGTGCACCATGGTTGCTTCTTTTGCATATTGTATATTTGCTCCTATTTGCTCTTATGCTTTGGATTTATTGTCATTTGGTTCTTTATTGCGAAAATAGAGCATGTCACATTAAGGAGTAGTCTTGCACTCTTGCATGTGCTCCATTTCCTTTTATATGTGACCAAATCAACTAAAAGTGCTAGTAGTGTTTTCAAAATGACCAAGTCAACATAAGTCAAAACTTCTGCAAAATCGATGCATTTTGAAAACTATCTCTTGGAAAATGTTTCAAAAGGTTCCCTATATGTTTTCCAAGCCTCACATTGCAAGAAAAATGATTTCTGAATGAAAATGCCATTTTGGCCCTCTTTTGAAGAAACTAGATTCTTAGTTTTGGATAAAATGAGATTTATCCCCAAAATGAGATTGAGAAGGAATTTGAGAAAAGTTTCAAAACAAAGTTGGTAGAGGAGAAGTTTTGAAATGTTTTTGGTGTTCAAACCTATTTAAAAACCAATCATTCAAAAGTTATTTGAAAATCAAATTCGCCCAAAAACCCTATAGACCATAAAAGGTCACCTCCTAGCGCTCAAGTGAGTTTTGTTGCAAATCTTCATAATTTTCAAATGTTATGAATGGTTGGCAATATTTTAACTCACACATTTCAAAATTGCTCCAAAAATCAATTTTTTTGTTGAATTTTATTTTGTGGGGGTAGCCGAACTGTGCAAGGGCTATGCACAGTCGGCTGGGGGCCAGGCAGTCTGACCGGTGCTATATGCACGGTCTGACCGCCCTGGTGGCGGCGGTCTGACCGGCCACTAGGGCCCGGTCTGACCGGCCGCACCCTTGCGGTCTGACCGGCCGCGTATAGCCGGTCTGACCGGCCGGGGATAGTGGGCCCAGGAATCTTTCTTTTTCTTCTCTCTTCTTCCCCTACCCGACTCCATCTCCACCCATTCAGCTTTCTTCTTCCCCAACTCGAAAAAACTCCTCCTCTCTCTTTTCCCAAACCCCAGTCACCTCCCTCTACCAAATTCCCTCGGTCTGACCGCGGATTTCTCTCCGGTTACACCGTAAGTGATTCTCCTCCGCTTCCTCTCTCTATTCCATGGATTGTTTTGTGTTTTTGTTGATGTTTTTGATCCATGGCATGGAACCCTAGGTGAAGCATGAGGTGTTCTTCGATTTGCACCAATAGTGGGTAGTTTCTTGGTGTGATTCAACTCCTTCAACCGGTAAATCACTCTCCCTCTTGCGCATTATCTCAAATCGGTCTATTTCAATCTCTAGGGTTTAGGGTAGTTTCCCCCATTATTCCAATCTTGATGAAATAGGCCATACCCTTTGATGTTCAAGTTCCAAACTTGTGCAATATTGTTCTAGCAATATTTTAGACTCATTTGTGTGATTGTTGGAAGGATTTGGTTGTGCTCCTGTCAGTGGCGGTCTGACCGGCAGGCGGTCTGACCGGCACCAAAGCGGCGGTCTGACCGGCCTAGGGCAGGCGGTCTGACCGGCCAGGGGCCGTCGGTCTGACTGACTTGATGCCGGCGGTCTGACCGTCCCTGGCCCCCGGTCTGACCGCCCCTGACAGGCAGCACCCCCATTCCTTCCTCTTCACTATGTGGCTTCTAAAATTGTTGCTTATCCATCCTTTGCTCCTTGTTTTTCAGCTATGCCTCCCCACACTCGCCATGGTCGTCGTGAGCCCACGCCCAATCCCGTCAGTGAGAATGAGGAATCAAGCGGAGATGAGTATGTTCAAAGTGATGATGACAATATGGAAAATGTTGAAGGTGATGAGATGGAAGTAAGTGATGATGGTGATGACAATGGGAGTGGCAATGGTGAAGATGATGAGGCAAGTGATGATGGGAGTCCTCTCGATTCCACCATCCAATTTATGCTTAATTTGAGGAATGCTCAACAATACACTATCCTCCGTCATCATGATCAATTCCGGAGGCCTAATGATTGTAATGATCCAAGATTTCATACCCGGTTCCAAAAGTCCGTGTATGAACAAGTGTATGCCAACAAAGCCTTCGCCGAACACAAGTGGATTTCTTGGAGGCACATTGGTGAGACACCGGAGTTTGAAGATTTGCAAGAGATGTTCCGGACCGTTGGGATTGATAGAATTGTCACCATGAAGCAATCTTTTGATGAAGATCTCATCCGGCAATTCTATGCCACCGTATGGGTGTCCGGCGATTGTGATGCAATGAAGTGGATGTCGGGGACCCTTCGATGCTCTATCAACCGCCGTGAATTCAAGGAGCTCTTGCACATTCGCTTCAACAACGGGGATGACCTTCATGATGAGCACACCCACAACCCCTTCCCCATTGATCACTTTTTTCAGATTTATGAAGACGGGGGAAGGCACACATATGGAAAGGTGGCGGGTTTGAGGGCTCTCCCAAGTGTGATCAACCGCATAGTAAGAGCCACCATCCTCCCAAGATGTGGCAACAATGATGACATACGCGGAGTTGCTTGGCATGTCATTGATGCCATTTTGGATGGTCGTCGGTTTGATGTTATCAACCTTATGATGAAGGAGATTGCTATCTCAAAGGGGACTATTGGACAAGGAATCTATTATGCTCTCTACATAATGAGGTTGATTCAAAGCAAGTTGGGACAAATTGGTCACAATTTAAAAGAACATAAGGAGTACAAGCCTCGTCTCCAACTCTCCTCCCTTAGAGCTCCTCGTGTGCGCCAACCAATATTTGATCAAGGTGCAAGCTCAAGTGCAGCCCCCCCTCCTCCTCATGGGTCTGATCCAAGTGCTTTTTTCCATCCACAATATGCCTACTTTGGAATGCAACCCAATGAATTCTTCAACCCGGTCCTTGGGGCTATTAATACCCTAAGTGAAAGCATTCAATGCTTATCCACCGGGCATGAAGCATTGCATGAAGATGTTCGTGGCTTGCGCACCGATGTTGGCAACTTGAATACTTCGGTGGGAAGATTGCATACTAGGGTGGGTGTATTGGATTCTCGAGTCCAAACCTTGGAGAGTACCCAAGCTTTTGTCTATCATCGCCGCCGTGATGCTTCTCATCCTTCCACTTCGGCGCGTCCTCCTTCTCCTTCACAAGAGTGAAGACCTTTTTGGTGCTTGATGCCAAAAGGGGGAGAAAAGTGTGTTTTATGTTTTGTGGGTTGGGACTAGTAGTAGTGAGGTTAGTCACCTCATATTTAATAGGTTAAGGAGGTTTGGACTATATTTTGTATGGGTATGGGCTATTACTCTATATTGTGTGTTCTTTGTCGTTTTGTTAAACTCTCTATGTCATTTGGACCCTTCGTGGTCTTGTAATAGCCTACATTTATTTGTGAGCCTTTTATGTGGTCTTGATGTGAACTTGTGCTATGATGGATGGTTGGTGTGACATTGATATACTTGTGACCATCTAATGCATTCGGTTGATTCATATGTGAAGTTCACATTATAATTTGCATATGTGTTGTGCTATGTTGAATTGTGAAATTGAAATGTGCATTGGCTCCATATTTATTATTTGTGTTTGTTATCCATATGTTTACGGGGAGCTTTTGCTTGTCAATGCAATATATGTCCATGTGCTCTATGTTTGATTATATATATTTGTGGTGTTTGTCATCAATTACCAAAAAGGGGGAGATTGAAGCATCTAGGCCCCCGGTGTTAATTTTGGTAATTAATGACAAGCGCTAATTGTGGACTAACCGTTGTCTTTGAGCTATACATTTTAAGTCAGGTCCACGTCATATGTGCGCATGGATGATTATCCATGGATTAAAATTGACGGCGCAAAACAAAGAGAAAGAAGACGGTAAAACTAGTGCTTTAATTTAGAATTGATCGAGGTGTAGGGCGATCAAAATTGCTAGTTTATTTTCTAGTTTCGCCGTACTATTAAGAGGGGTAATGACCTAGCAAAGAGATGATTGAATTGCCACATTAGGTCATTGCATTTTCATTTGTGCTCTCTTTTTCATCACACACACATTCACTTGCAAATTCACTGGGTTCGGCCTGACCAGGAGGCAGTCAGACCGGCCACATAGTGGCGGTCTGACCGGCGTGCCCTGGCCGGTCTGACTGGCCCCAAGCAGGCGGTCTGATCGGCGCATAAGGCCAGTCTAACCGGCGGCACTTGCCCGGTCAGACCGGCCCCCTCGAGGCCGAGATGATGCTGCTCGGGATGGCCGATACAGAGCCAACGGAGCCGTAGTCGGTCAGACCGAGCCGATAGCGGTCTGATCGAGCCGAGGCCGATCTGACCGCCCACTCAACTCCGGTCTGACCGGCCAGGCCGATGGGGCCCTCTGACAACACTTCAACGGCTAGTTTTCTAGCCGTTGCAGAGTAGCACGGTCTGACAGGCCACATACCTCCGGTCAGACCGACAGAGCACAAAGTTGGGAGATTTCGCCCCCAACGGCTAGTTTTGGTGGGTGGGAGTATAAATACTTCCCCACCAGCAGTAAGGGGACTCTCTTGGCACCCAATTCAATTGCATACATCCCTTGCACCTCTCTCACACCCACTTGAGCTTTGTGTTCATCCATCTAGTGTGTTAGAGGGTTGATTAGCCAAGAGTCAAGTGCATTGCTTCTATTTATAGAGCTAGTGTGGCACTTGATAGATCATCTCCACGCCGGGTCATTGCTTGTTTCTCTTGGAGGTTGCCGCCTCCTAGACGGCTTGTGTTAGAGTTGCCCGGTGACCTTTCCGAGAAGATTGTGGAGGAGGCTCGGCGCCGGTTTGTGAGTGGTTTGGAGTTCACCACCTTTAGAGTGAAGGAAGAACTACCCTAGTGATCGAGGCTTGGGTAGTCCTCTCCGTGGGCCGGCTCCCGCCTTGCCCACCCCTTGACGAAGGGGGCGTGCGATGGCTTCGTGGTTGAGCGGTGGAGTTGGGCTCGCCTCAACGGGGAGTAGGAAACTGGCGAGTTTCCGAACCTCGGTGAAAAATCTCTTGTCTCCTTGTCTCATTTGATTGTCGCATTTACATTTGTGCAAATTTACTTTTCTAGAAACAAACTAGAGATCATATCACCCTAGGATTGCTAAACATTGACATAGGAGTGTGATTTACTTTCTTAGAGATATAGTTGAGCCACAATCACCCTAGGTTTGCAAAACATAACTTAGTTGCTTAGTTAGAGTTGACCCTCACCAAGCCTAGCAACTTAGGTTAGTTTTGATTAGGTGTCATTTAGTTTTAAATCGCCTATTCACCCCCCCTCTAGTCGACATCTCGATCCTACAGGGTGGCCGACGACGACGGGCGGGCGCGGTGGCCGACGACGACGGGTGCGCGGAGTGGCCGACGACGTCGGTTGCCAGATCCCCTTCCCTCTGCCGCGGGGCCGTCAGCGTCAAGGGTCATCGCCATCGGAGTGGCGGCGGGGTGGCCAGATCTGGCATGGGCTTGCCGGATCTAGCCTCGGGCAGCAACGGCGGCGGCTTGCCGGCGAGGTCAGCGCTCGGTCGCCCTCCTCCCGCTCCCCTCTCTCCCTCCAGCCGTCGCCGTTACCAACCCCAGACTCCACCGCCCCGTGCCGCCTCACAGGTCACCTCGCCGACGACTCCGCCGCCCTCGGCACCCCCGCCCAGCGCCGCCTCGTAGGTCGCCTCGCCGATGACTGGCTCGCCCTTCTCCTCTTCAAGGCCGCCGAGCTCCTCCCCGCCGTCGCGATGGCGGCCGGTGGAGCGGATCGACGAGCGGGCGGCGCCGTGGGAGAGAGGCAAGGGTAGGAGGGGGATTTGGGGGGAGCGGCGAGGAGACGGGAGCCTGCAGTGGGTCTCCTCCCAGGGACGAGGGTCGTGTCTCTGCGAAAAGTGGTCGCTCCTTGCAAAGACCCGCGTTCCTCTGCTTGGCGTCGCGTTCCTAGCCTGGGAGACGACTCACGCTGAAAAGGGGATGGGAGGCAAACGGCTCCTCTGCTTGGCGCCGCGTTCCTAGCCTGGGAGACGACTCACGCTGAAAAGGGGATGGGAGGCAAACGGCCGTTTGCGAGGGCACGGGTCGAGGGTAGGGATGGCAACGGGTGCGTACCCATTGGGTTCACCCACCCCATACCCACACCCATTGAAATGAAATACGCCCGCTCCAATACCCACACCCGCTCACGGGTGAAAAATTCCCCCATACCCACACACGCATGGGTGACGGGTCCCCATTGGGTACCTATACCCATTAGAGTATCAAATTGAGCACACCAATGCATCCAGTCAGACAGCAGGGCAGCAACATAGCAGCCAGAGATTTTTACAAATTAGGATTGAAAAGCACATAAACAAACCATGCAGCCACATTGCACAATCAGCAAATCAAGTGATAATTGGAACAGTGATATAATATAACCCATTAAGTTTAATAGCAAGCATGCTGTCCACTCCAAAATACATCCATCCATCGTACAATACATAAATCCTCTAGTGATCCAGTCTCAATTGAGCAACAGTCCAGCCAATTCAATGGCATACAAGTACACAACATTACAGCTTAAATACTCCACAATAGCTACATTGCATGTTTGCATGCTTTGGACTTCAAGATATCACACAGTGACACATTCAAAATCATTACAACCAAAATAACATATAAATAGTTCTTAGGCTGGTAGCAGCCTCCTTGGTCTTACACCTACAACATCAATTCATTGTTTGAAACCAAAATACATGCCATCCTCCAGCCTCAATCCTCAAATAGCAAGTTCCTACAATAGCATGCAAAGTATAAACCAAATTAGTTGACTACCAGAAGAGAATACAAAGTAAAGAGAATACAAGATGGAAGGAATCAATAACCTGAAGACCCTCTTGAATGTCTTGAAGACAAGACCAAAAGGAAGGTTGTTCTTTGTTCTTGTCATCAACTGCAAAACAAAGAATTATAAAAGAATTAAAGAGTTAGTTTTTAGTCAATGAACTGCGTAAGTGCAAATTATAAATACCTTTGTATTTGTTTCGAAGCCAATCCTGTGAGCACATTAGAGCTTCCAACAACTTCGAAGTGAGTCGACTGCGATGCTCACTAAGGACTCTCCCACTAGTGCTAAAAGCTGATTCTGAAGCAACTGTGCTAACAGGAATTGCATATATATCTCGTGCTATCCTCCTCAAAACAGGGAACCGAATTCCAGCCACCTTCCACCAATCTAAAACATCAAAATTTTTTGTGTGGATGTCAACCAAGTCATCATCCAAATAGTGGTCTAGCTCAGTCCCTACTGGCCTTCTTCCTCTCAAACTCATATTGGTCATATAGCGGTCTAGCGTAGGAACATAGATGAACCTACATACATATAAACCATGTATGTATTCAGATTTAATTCTAACCATAAAAAATGAAGTACATGTTAGTGGCTGTCAGTCACAAGAAAATACCTCATAATAATACTTCTAAGTTTCCAAGATTCATCAACAAAGTGGGCTGTGATAGCCATATAACCTCTCTTCTGATTGCTCGAAGTCCACAAGTCAGTAGTGATAGCCACCCTAGATTGAATTCCAGCCATGTATTGAATGGCTTTCTTCCTCTCAAACTCATATTGGTCCATAATTTCTGCTCTGAAATCAAATAAAAAAACCACAGAAATGAATTATTAACAGAAATAAAAAAAAATCACAGAAATTTATGCTCCGAAATCAACAAATTCCAGCCATGTTGTCATACCTTATTGTGTTCCTAGTCCCAAATTTGAATAGTGGCTGAAGTGCAGCTACAAATCTCCTAAAGCCAACATGATCAACCATGCTTAAGGGGTACTCATGCAGCACTATCATATCACACAATTCTCTTCTAGCTACATCTTGATCAAATGTATAGTTCTCCACTGTAATATTTTTAGAATCTGCTGAGGAAAACCTTAGAGCAGATTGTGTCAAAGTCTTTCCCTTCAGCTTGATCTTCTTTTGCACACATATCTTCAAGGCAAAATTGGTTATATAGCATTGAAAGTTCACGTTTTTGGTTTTATAGCACCGAAAGTTACTGGTTCACTTTAATAGCACCCAAAGTTCACCATGTTTCCATTTTTAACACTTCCGTCAATTCTCGATCGTTTTCCGTCCGTCTTGATCCAGCCACACACACGATATGACGTTTCTACCCCTCACAAGTACAAGTATAATGCATGTCAATGAGGGGTAGAAATGTCATATCATGTGTGTGGCTGGATCAGTAACGATCAAGACGGACGGAAAAAATTGACGGAAGTGCTAAAAATGGGAACAGGGTGAACTTTGGATGCTATTAAAGTGAACCGGTAACTTTCGGTGCTATAAAACAAAAAACGTGAACTTTCAATGCTATATAACCAATTTTGCCTATCTTCAAATGGTCATGAAGATGTTTAGTCCCATTCTTTGTGGCTCCTGTTAGCTTCTTGGAGCAATGCATACATTTTGCTTTGACTGTGCCCATATACTTCACTCTCTTGAATTCTTTCCAAACAGCCGAGGTAAGCTTCTTCTTTGAACCCACATCAACACCTTCTTCCTCTTCTTCTTCTTCTTCTTCGGCCTCATCTTCGTCACCATCAACTTCAATAGGTTCTGAGTCATTGATAGATTCGGGTTGTGGAGATGTGGAGAGTGGAAGAGACTCTGATTCTGGTTGTGATGCTTGAGATAATGGAGATTGACGTTGATAGCTTCCACTCCCACTAGCTACGGACATCTTTTTAAATCTACATCAAACATATTACACGTCTAGTCAAACATCCATTAATATGCCAAACATATGTAAAAAAATATGCAATGAGTAGCATCTCAGCCCCAAATACATGTCTAGGTTATTCTATTCCTTACCCACAACATATTCACAAAAATACATTACAACCATGCCAATGCGAAGTTTAAATTAAGATCTGAGTTCTTGTGTTGCTTACCCAAAAGAAAGTAGAATGTTGCGGTCTCCTGCAGCTGCAGTAGTTGTAGGAGAAAGTGGAGGCTTTTTGCTCTTGACAGCCGCAGCTGCAGTGGTCTTAGCCTTGGGGGGGCGACGCTTCGAACCTGCACCAACAACGTTAGCCGGAGAAGCACTTGGCTTTGCCTTTGCCTTCGGATCAGAGACAATGACGCCGGATAGGGGTTCCGCTGTTTCGGTGGAAGAAGGTGGTAGAAAAATGGTTGAAGGAATAGCCGGCACTCCTTTGCCGGTGTTGTCTTCCTTATCCACCGCATCTGGTGGTGGATGGTCAATGGAGATGGCGTCCCTTCGGACGGCGGGGGGTCAGTAGATGCTATAGCAGTAGAGCCTGACAATTAGATATAGCTGCAACAGTTAATAAAGAGGGAAGAAGATCACCGGCCGTCGTCGTTGCCGGAGCCGGAGACCGCCGCATGCTGCGTGCAGTACGCGCGACGGCGCAGGCCTATACTGCGTGCGGCGCGCGGTGGTGGCGTACGGCGGCGAGCAGGCGAGGATGCCGTGTGGCGAGCGCGGTGGTGGCGTGCGGCGGCGCGGTGCGGGCGTGCGGCGGCGGCGAGCGCGGTGGTGGCGTGCTGCAGCGCGGCGCGGGCGGCGCGGCCGTGCGACGGCACGGCTGGCGCGGGCGAGAGGCGCCATAGCCCTAGGGTTTGTGGCGGCGGCCACCTACAGCAGCACAGTACCGGGGAGGGAGGAGAAGTGAATCAGTAAGAGGGAGAGGAAATGAGTTTTTATATCTAGGGTTAGACACTTAGACTTAGATGCTTAGATTTGTTGTTGGGCCTTGGGCTGCTTGTATTTTCTGGGCTGAGGCCTAAGGGTATTTTTAACCCACGGGTTAATGGGTTCGGGTGGATGGAGAACGTTCCAGGACCCGGCCCACCCGATGGGTGACATTTTAGCCCGATAAGAGACCCATGGGTGCAATATTTAGAATACATTTGACTCCTAATAGAGCAAAAACCCATCAGGTCGCGGGTTATGAATCCCCCGTTGCCATCCCTAGTCGAGGGCACCCATTGTGGATGGCCTCAGGATCAGTTAAGCCAACAGCTTTGCATATGATGGGGATAGGACATTGGGGCTTTTGCTTCAGCTTTGTTGGTTTTGCCCCTATCCTATAAAGCCATGGATAAAGGTGAAGGGAAAAAGAAAGCAAATAGTTCAGTGGAGTATGACTAGGAATTATGACCCTAGTGCTTGGAAGTTGTTTGCTGAAAATGATCCCTTTGATACTGTTTATTGCAAACTGTGGAGGACACTTCAGCATGAAAGCCTGACAGTTCTTGATGGCCTTTCCTTGAGAAGACATAAATCAAACCCTCGTGCCTATGTTGATGGAGATTGTTTGGTGGCCTTTGCTGTACATACATGTGTTCACGATCACAAGTTCAAATGTTTGGTTGAGTTTCTGCACGTACATATTAACATAGGCAGCGTTTAGTTCCCTTTAAACTTCCAAAAGTTACATCACATCAAATATTTGGACACATGCATGAAACATTTAATATGAAAAAAAAAAACAATTGTACAGTTTGCATGTAAATTGCAAGACGAATCTTTTGAGCCTAATTACGTAATGATTTGACGATGTAATGCTACAGTAAACATTTACTAATGACGGATTAGTTAGGCTTAATAAATTTATCTCGTAGTTTATAGGCGGAATCTGCGATTTATTTTGTTATTAGTCTATATTTAATACTTCAAATATGTCTTCGTATACTTTACACACGACCATACATGTGAAGATAACATAACCTAACAAAGTACACAAATGCTGTAAAGGTCATAATTTTCAAGAAAATTCCGACCGATGATTTCCATTTCTAGAAAAGTTCTGACAGGCGGAGACTTTCCAAACCGTTTTTTTCACCTATAACTCTATTTCTTCTGATACACTGATGTGCAATTTTTTTACGCGTTCTCGAAAAAAACTTTTCAAACCTTTTTTAACCCTGATTTCTATTTTTTTTGTCTATTTACGTTGACTAAAATTCTTCGTAACCAAATATTACCTCCGTCCTAAAATATAGCTATTTTAGCACAGTGACTTGTTCCAAAATAAAGCTATTTTTTTACCTACCATTTTCTCTCAACCAATCACAACCGTTCTCTTCACCTACTTTCTCTTCTTTACCAATCACAACCCTTCTCTAATCATTTGTATATACTTTTTTCATATACGTGTCTATTTTAAAAATGTTTACATTTTAGAACAGATGAAATAGTAAGATCAGGTATAATAGCAGGCTATAAACCAGCTATAAATATATTTTAAGAAGATAATAGAGATACAGTGTGTGTATGACAGGGAGACCATGTATTAATAGTGTAATATGTAACTATTGTATAAATTGATTATTAAGTTGACTAGAGATTATTTGAGGCTAATAGTTAGCTATACTAATGTTATTACTCTAATCCTCAAGATTCACATGTTGCAGCGCGAGTTCCTGGGATGAACCCTTTTTTTCATCACATTCACGCATATGGTCAGCAGGGTGAGCGAGCGAGCGAGCAAGCAGCAGGGGGATCCATCGATCCGTCCGAATATGCTCTGCTCTGCTTTGCTTTGCGGTGGGCATCGGGAGGCGCGCCGCCTTTTGGGGTTTTTGGTGGCGCGCACATCGCCGTGCCCGACTGCCCGTGCAGTGCATGCAAAGCGACAGAAAAACCACAGCGGGGGGGTACTCCCCCTTTTCGCTGGAGCCGCGGGACTCATGGCATGGGCGGGCGCCCGCGGCGAGCGGAGCGGAGCGGGGACCAAAACACCGGAGGAAAACGTCGCGCTCGCGCTCGCGCTACTGCAACTGCACGATCATCGTCAGTTCCCCCACACGGCCACACCCGCGCACGCGCGCGGTCCTACTCCTCCTGCACCGCACCCAGGAAGGAGCCACTGCTCGGCTACCCCGGGCGGCTCACCGACGAAAATTTCATTAAACTTCTATATTGTTAAATAAATTTATGATGAAATTTCTATAACAAATTACTTATATATTGTTAATTTAATTAGTTATAATGTAGTTTTGTCCGCACTCAAAAATCTTTCTAGCTCCATCACTTACTGTGCCCCGTTTTTTTGTTGCACCTCCATTCTGAAATTGTGTGTTCTTTTCTTCCCCTTAGTAACTTCTACTCTCTTATTTTTCATGCACATATTTTACAGAACACTAGAGGATAGCATGTTTTCTTAAAAAAATATTGAAAAAATAATTTTATAAATTATATTAATCCATTGTTAAGTTTTTAAACTAATACTTAATTATTCACGTACTAATCTACCACTCCATTTTAAGGTCGAGGAAAAGGATTCCCGACTTCCTCAAAGGAAAACAACCACAATACCCTACTTTATTAAAACCCAATACAACTATTCTCAACTTTATCTACTCTTAGAGTCCAAGTGCATTTGTTCCCTGCTTTCACAATTGCTACTGCCTTTGTTTCGGGTTATAAAACGTTTTGACTTTGATCAAAGTCAAACTGCTTCAAGTTTGACTAAGTTTGTAAAAAAAAATAATAACATTTCCATCCCAAAACTTATTCTACAACGGAGGGGTAGCCTTTTAGCTACACGCGAAACAAATAAATCATTAACGAATGATTAATTGAGTAGTACAACCTCCGTTTCATACAATAAACTGTTTCATTTTTTTCTAAGTCAAAAGTTTTTAGGTTTAACTAAATTTAAGAAAAATATAATATTAATTTTAACAGAACAAAGAAAATTGTTTCTATATTAGATGTAATAAAACTAATTTAGTACTATAAAGTGCTTCTATTTTTTTATAAACTTAGTCAAACTTTTAAGAAGTTTTGACTTAGAAATGTCAAAGCGACTTATAAAATGAAACGAAGGGATTATTAGCTGCTCCCTTCATCTAAAAATATAGGTCTCGGATTGGACACAAAATAAGTGGCCATGTATAGGTTGGGTTCAATCCGATACAACGATACTAGGTTGCTATATATATTTTAGAATAGATGAAATATTACAAATTCAAAAAATAAGTTTATTCTTTTAGAAAGAAAACATTTATATAAAAAGTTCTTGAAAAGAATGCACTGGCTAGAACTTTATGAAGAGTGCTCATGGAAGACGAGAAAATTGCTAAATCCTAGTAATTCAGTACCGAACAGGCAATAAGGCTAAGACCGAGTTCTTTTCAGCAACTCGAAACGGTGTTTTTTTAAAAAAAAAAATTATATAGTACAACACATACACTCACAATACACGCGCACTCACCCCTATAAACGTGCGCACGTAAACCCTACCTCTATAAACATCTTCGAAGACTAGGCTGATAAATCCTTTGGGATTGACGAAGTCAACCGAACTTAACGTACCGTTTTGTGAAATAAATATAGTATAATGTATTATCTCTATCCCAAAATATAACAACTTTTGGCTATGAATCTAGTCACACATTTAGCTAGATTCATAACTAAAAATACTTATATTTGAGACGGAGGGAGTATATATTTTAAAAATTATAATTGTTACACTTGCTAATCATCCCGTCTCATTTCGCGTGCGAGCTGAACGGCTCAAACGAACGTGCCTAAATCAAGTTTAAATCAAGCTCAAAATAAATATAGATTCACCGCCGTTCGTCGGCAACCGTTTAATTATCACGGTTACTGATAAATTTGATAGGGATATGCCTTTCGACTATCGTTCGCATTTTGAAACCCTGGTCTGAGTTGTCATTTTCTCACAGTGCTAAAGTCAACACCAAATGTCCAATGCTGTCCATCTATTTTTATTCGGAATATATGTGTTTTGAATACTACCTCCGTCCCAAAATACTTGTCGCTTTGGGTTGGTTTGGTTTGTGGCCTAAATAGGCCTTACCAAATTTTGTCAATGCCAAATTTTGGCAAGTTTTGGCATGACTAATTTTGTTAAGGTAGAGTTGTGTTTGGAGTGAAGCCAAAATAGCCTAAGTTCACTATTGAAATGGCCTATTTTCTTAGGCATGTCAAAATTTGGCTTCAAACTAAATAGACACTAAACACTATTGAAATTGCCAAATATTTGTAAGCCTAATTTAGGCCTCAAACCAAACCAGCCCTTTAAGTTTTTGTTTGTAACTTTTGATTATTCGTCTTATTCAAAAAATTACGAAATTATTATTTATTTTTTGGCTTTATTATCAAAAGCACTTTAAGTATGACTTATTTTTTTTATATTTATAATATTTTTTTAAATAAGACGAATGATCAAACGTTGTAAAAAAAAGTTAGAGCGATAACTAATTTGGGACGGAGGTAATACATACGAAATATGAGCCAGAAAAGTCCAGCCAAATTTGTGGGCAGGGATATGGGGGAATCTTCTTGAGATTGCCCATCATCTATAAGCATCTAGAGACATCCTATCCAAATTTGTACCACCATAACATTTCCTTTTACATAAGGCATACGAATGCATATTATTGAGAGCACCACACCAACTAGGCTACTTATATAGGTCACTGCATAAAGAGGAGATAAAGGCATGAGCTTTTGTTAAGCACCTTCATTCGTTTTCAATCTACATGAAATTTTGGTCAGGTGGGTCGAGCCATGGTGTATGTTGACGTGCCAAATCAGTGGGAGCAATGCGCATTAACTGAGCCGATTACAAAACATATTTAAAAATACTCAATATATTTTTATTTATCCCCTATCCATTTCAAAATGTAAGACTTGGTCCTGTTCGATATTTGTGACACGCTTTTTAAATTGCTAAACGGTGTATTTCGTAAAAAGCTTTCAATATGAAAGTTGCTCTAAAATATCATATTAATTTATTTCAAGTTTGTTTGGTACGTAAATATTAAGATTAAGAAAAAAAAATCACGTTTCAGATCCCAGTGATCAAATTCTTCTCACGGACTGATTGGCTAAAAAACGTATGGATTTTTACGCGTTGAAATAAGTACACTAGAAATGCTTATACTATGATACAAATTTTAAATAACAGAAATACTTATATTTTGGAACACTAAACTAAGACATACTAATATGCATTGTTTAGGGGCTTATATGAGAAATTTCAAAAAACGAGGGCAAAACAACGAAGCAACGAAAACGATAAACAGGGAGCGGAGAAAGCGAGCGCGCATCGGCGCCACCCCGACAAATGGCGATAGAGCCCAAATCCAAACCAAACTCAAACTAAAAAAACAAATCCCACCGAAAACGATATAAAATTCGAGCGAGGGCCAAAGCGAAAAGCCGCCGAATCCACGCCATTTCCCACCCAAATTCCACCCGAATTCCAAACCCCACCAAATATAAATCAAATCCCAACGTGACCTCCCCCCGCGGCCGCGGCCTGCTTCACGCCTCCCTCCTCCTCGCCGCCTCGCCGCCTCGCCTCGCCTCCACCGCCTCTACTAAACCCTCCGCCGCCGCCGCCGCCGCGGTGATCACCGGCGGCCGAGGTAAGCCGCCGCTCTGACGCTCCCTCTTGACGGACGGCGCGTTTGGTCTCGCCGCCTTTGGCGTTCCGTGTTTTTATCTTCGCCCGGATTCCGGATGGATTTTGATTTTGATTTTTTTTTGTTTCTGTTTCCCCCAAATACCCGGGGCCTTGTTTGGGTTCGTGGAGATAAACGCGTAGTAGGCGGAGTTGCTGCGGTCGCCGCCTCTTTTTTTTCTTGTTCCTCTTTTGTCAAATGGACAGTTCGTTGGTTGTCGTTGGCGCGGTGGAGTTGGATTTGTGGGATTTTTTTTTCTCGGGCTTAATGCAAGTGGTGGTTAAACAATTTGCTTCAACGCTATCACTGAACTTAGAATGTACCAAAAAGATCCAAACAGTTTGATTTAATGTTATTTTACTAACAAATTGGGGGGGGGGGGGGGGGGGAGGCTGCACCTGTTAGTGCTTACCAGGACTATACTTTTGGGGATTTTTAAGGAGTTTACATCTGTACTGAGTTCATAATTATCTGTACTGAGTTCATAATTATCTGTACCGAGTTCATAATTCATAGTTCAAGTTGTACTTGCAGTACAGAAGTTTGTGCTGGATTATGAGAAGCTATTATTATATCTTACCAATTGGCTGTAAAATATAGCATGGACATATGACCATCTGAATTTATGTTGGTTTTTGGTTGTTCCTGGGACAGGGATGGAGCAGAATGGAGAGAACCATCTCAAAGATCCACTTCTTCAGGCAGATGGAGGCGGCTCCGGTGCTTCTCCCGCCGGGGCGTCGCCGCGGAAGGAGAGGAAGACGAGGAAGGTCATGTTCAATGTCCGGGGGATCTCGTGTGCTTCGTGCGCCGTGTCGATAGAGACGGTGGTGGCTGGCCTCAAGGGAGTCGAGAGCGTCTCGGTTTCGCCGCTTCAGGGCCAAGCTGTTGTCCAGTACAGACCAGAGGAAGCCGATGTAAGATTGCCTTGAGCTGACGGTCTTGTTCTCAACTGCACTAGATTTCCCCAGCATGGGAGGGACAATTTTGGGTGTTTCTCATCATGGGGCAAAATAGGATTTAGGATTTAATGCATATCTATATTGTCCTTATTCAAGTTATTGTGGGCCAGTTCTCTATTTGACTAGGAGTATATGTCTGCAACTCTGCATGAATTTAATTCCAGCAATATGGTGGTTTTGAATTCCAGGAGCTGAATTTTATCCTGTAGATGTCATGATTTAGGTAATTAGGATACATGAAAATTTTGATTTCAGCTTTATATTGGTCATTTATATAAGGTCCACGAGTAAGTACTACGAACCAGTGACTATCTTAACAATCTTTTTTGTCAGCGTGGGCCAAACCCTTGACAATGACTGTGCAATCATATGATGACCTTTATACCTCATCGAGTTCATGTTCTCCAGGCCTGTAATATTGAATTACTTCGCAATCATATGATCTTTTTTACCTCTTACTCAGAAATTTTTACTAGCAGTTTGGTTCGAATCAGTATTTATCAAGGTTCTAAAAATTGGTAACTGGTACTTGACAGTTAGTGACCATATAGCTTGTGATGTCAAGTTCAGGCTCATGTAGTCTCATGTTCTTTGTATACAGTTGCCATCATGCAATTGCCAGTTAGGCTGTATAGTCACTAATGAGTGCACCAACTGGTAACTTTTGTCTGCATGGACATGCTTTCAGTTCACTAAACTCATGTATATTTCAAGTTGCACTCATGAAGTAATGACAGGATATTTTACGGTTTGGCATTATTTTCCATCTGTTCTCAGTTTGGATTCTTATTCTTCCAGGCAAGAACCATAAAAGAAGCTATCGAAGGCCTCAATTTCGAGGTCGATGAACTTCAAGAACAGGAAATTGCTGTATGCAGACTCCGGATAAAAGGAATGGCATGTACAAGCTGCTCGGAATCTGTGGAGCGAGCACTTCAGATGGTACCTGGAGTGAAGAAAGCTGCAGTGGGACTTGCCCTAGAGGAAGCTAAAGTCCATTTTGATCCAAATATCACAAGTCGTGATCTTATAATTGAGGCTATTGAAGATGCTGGATTTGGAGCTGATCTCATTAGTTCCGGGGATGATGTGAACAAAGTCCACCTAAAACTAGAGGGTGTGAGTTCCCCAGAAGACATCAAACTCATTCAGTCAAGACTGGAATCTGTCGAAGGTGTGAATAATGTGGAATGTGACACAGCGGGACAGACAATAATAGTTGCATATGATCCTGATGTCACTGGCCCACGATTACTTATTCAGTGCATTCAGGATGCTGCACAGCCCCCTAAATACTTCAATGCTAGCTTGTATTCACCACCAAAGCAAAGAGAGGCAGAGCGCCATCATGAAATTAGGAATTACAGGAATCAATTTCTTTGGAGTTGCCTGTTTTCTGTGCCTGTATTCATGTTCTCCATGGTTCTGCCAATGATTTCTCCTTTTGGGGATTGGCTGTTTTACAAAGTATGCAATAACATGACGATAGGTATGCTATTACGGTGGTTGCTGTGTTCTCCAGTTCAGTTCATTATTGGTTGGAGGTACAATCCCATCTCTCGAACAGCTTCTTCTTGATGTTGTTTCATGTTCCTTATCTCAAGTCTTGTGTTTATTGTATTTAGCCTAAATATAATGTTGCCTTCGTTTGTTTCCTTCATTGCACACATGCACTATAAATCATGTGTGGTTATTCACTATGTGTTATTTTACTGACAGATTTTATGTTGGAGCTTATCATGCGCTAAAACGAGGATACTCGAACATGGACGTGCTTGTTGCTTTGGGGACAAATGCTGCATACTTCTATTCTGTGTATATAGTTCTGAAGGCACTAACATCAGAGTCATTTGAAGGACAGGATTTCTTCGAAACTAGTGCTATGTTGATATCTTTTATATTGCTGGGGAAATATCTGGAGGTGGTGGCCAAAGGAAAGACATCAGATGCTTTGTCGAAGTTGACTGAACTTGCACCAGAAACAGCTTGTCTTCTTACTTTGGACAAAGATGGAAATGCCATTTCAGAAACAGAGATCAGCACTCAGTTACTTCAGAGAAATGATGTCATTAAGATTGTCCCTGGGGAAAAAGTCCCTGTTGATGGTGTTGTCATCAAAGGCCAAAGTCATGTGAATGAAAGTATGATAACTGGTGAAGCAAGGCCAATTGCAAAGAAACCAGGAGACAAGGTTGGTATTTTTTGGATCCTGATTGTATTTGCTCTTGTTATGAACTAGTATCCTGATGGTTCAATTGACTTGTTTTTAACAGGTTATTGGTGGTACTGTAAATGACAATGGTTGTATAATTGTTAAGGTCACTCATGTTGGGTCAGAAACAGCTTTGTCACAGATAGTTCAGTTAGTTGAAGCTGCTCAACTTGCAAGGGCTCCAGTTCAGAAGTTGGCAGATAGGATTTCACGGTTTTTTGTCCCAACGGTAGGTTCGCTTGTTTTCTCCTGCAAATTCCCTTCGTGCTATTTCCCACCAGCGTTTACAAAATTGCAACATTGCTATATTCTACCTGCCTAGCTACTGGTTAATAACAACTGGCTAGGGTGGTAATCGAGGTATTTATCCTAGACAGTAGACACATAGTCAACTGCACTGGAAACTTTACCTGTACTGGTCACTAGTTATCGCACTAATAATTTCTTGGTATTTCTACCCTAGACTTAGTCAGCATTCATCTGGAAACTTTCTTGAACCTACCCCAGCTTCTACTGTAGAATCGTAGAGCAAATTATATTCAATTTAGTGGAGTAGCAGTTTTAACTCTACTCCTTACCAAGTTCACCTCCTCTGTAAACAGCTGGTTACTTATGAGAAATGTTACCCTGATTGATACTTGCAAATGTTTCCTAACTACTTTTGATGCTTCTCATGCATACTTTCTGTGAGATCGTCTCTTTCTTCATCTCATATTGGTCCCTCTCATTTTAAGGTTGTGGTGGCTGCATTTCTTACATGGCTTGGCTGGTTCGTAGCTGGGCAATTCGACATATACCCTCGAGAATGGATTCCAAAGGCAATGGATAGCTTTGAGCTTGCTCTGCAGTTTGGAATATCTGTTCTTGTTGTTGCATGCCCGTGTGCTCTTGGACTGGCTACCCCGACTGCTGTTATGGTTGCCACTGGAAAAGGTGCTTCTCAAGGTGTTCTTATTAAGGGTGGCAATGCACTTGAGAAAGCTCACAAGGTAACTGAGATGATTTCTATGTCATGTATTATTTTTTCTCACATCAAATGTATTCTATTTTTTTATATTGTGACACTAAACTATTCCTTGTATTTCTTTATGTGCAGGTTAAAGCTATCATATTTGATAAAACTGGAACGCTGACTGTCGGTAAACCTTCTGTTGTTCAAACAAAGGTGTTCTCCAAGATACCGCTACTAGATCTGTGTGATTTGGCTGCTGGTGCAGAGGTTGGCTTCTTAGATGCAAATGCTAATAATTTTTGTTGAATGGCGTGTGATGTTCCTAGTTTGCTGTCTCATTTCATCAAACCTTAACTTTTTTCTAACTTTGTCAGGCGAACAGTGAGCATCCTCTATCAAAGGCTATTGTAGAGTACACAAAGAAGCTCAGGGAACAATATGGATCTCACAGTGACCATATGATGGAGTCCAAGGACTTTGAGGTGCATCCAGGGGCAGGGGTGAGTGCCAATGTTGAAGGCAAGCTGGTGCTGGTTGGAAACAAAAGGCTTATGCAAGAATTTGAAGTTCCAATAAGTTCTGAAGTAGAGGGACACATGTCTGAAACAGAAGAGCTTGCTAGGACCTGTGTGCTTGTTGCTATCGACAGAACCATCTGCGGAGCTCTTGCTGTGTCAGATCCTCTGAAACCTGAGGCAGGCCGTGCCATTTCATACCTCAGCTCAATGGGTATCTCGAGTATCATGGTGACGGGCGACAATTGGGCTACAGCTAAATCCATAGCTAAAGAGGTCGGGATTGGCACAGTATTTGCCGAGATCGATCCAGTTGGTAAAGCCGAAAAGATCAAGGACTTGCAGGTGCAATCTTTTCTCCTTGCAGCAAAAACAAAGTTGGAATAGATCACAGATTTTACCACCATTATTCCAACTTACATCACATCATTTGTTCACAGATGAAAGGGTTGACGGTGGCCATGGTCGGCGACGGGATAAACGACTCGCCGGCTCTAGCCGCTGCAGACGTAGGCCTGGCGATTGGGGCTGGAACCGACGTCGCCATCGAAGCTGCCGACATTGTCCTGATGAGGAGCAGCCTCGAGGATGTGATCACTGCCATCGATCTCTCCAGGAAGACCCTCTCAAGAATCCGGCTCAACTACGTCTGGGCTCTGGGCTACAACGTCCTGGGCATGCCGGTCGCCGCGGGCGTCCTGTTCCCGTTCACCGGCATCCGGCTGCCGCCATGGCTCGCCGGAGCTTGCATGGCGGCCTCGTCGGTGAGCGTCGTCTGCTCGTCGCTGCTGCTCCAGCTCTACAAGAAGCCATTGCACGTCGAGGAGGTGGCTGCTGGACCCAAGAATGACCCGGATTTGGTGTGAAGACTGAAGAAGCGTCGGTCTTGCTGTGCTGACTGAAACTGAGCATGAAGCAAACGCCTTGTTTGCAGTGGCCCTCCTGACTGATTTCTGTACAGTAGTCATGTTTTGGGATTCTCTGTTTTTTTTTGGGTACTTCTGATTGATTCAATAATAATTTGGGGGGCTTAATTGCTATCCAGTGATATATAGATGTGAAATTGTGTTTAAACAGTGGAGAACAGTTGTTGTATTTTCTGGCAAGTGACCATTGCGACGTTGTAGCATTGGACTAGTTAGTAACTAGTTGAACTGTAAACTCATTGCAAAAGTAATCTACTCTTTAGTTATCCTTTGGAACGCTGCATGCTTATCTTGCGGAAACCGAACTGAATCCTCTGAAAATCCTATAACATTTCATCTCAAATTTGTAGGAATATGTTCGTCGATACGCGCTATTTCAAACAATAAATTCAAAAGAGCACTGCTACACCAATTAAAATTTTCTTACTAAACTCTTACCCTTAATTATCTCAACCGATTGATTTAACTATATGGGATTATAAAAAATCTAGGATATATTAATAGCATGACACGTCAATGCTAATAAGCGTTCAGTAAGAAAAAAGTAGTAGGTATAGTCTTTTCCAATCAAAAACTTTCTGCTCTAAAATCATGTGAAAATTCATCGAGATGTCAGGACGGGAACGGAAGGAAAATGATCGGTAGGCAACGACGAGGAAGAAGCAGCAGCAGCAGCCGCGCGTCCCGTTGGTTCGCGCCAAAAATAGTAGAAAAAACCCGCGCGCGCGACACCCGCGTCGTCGTCCGCTCGCCGTGTCTAAACATAGCTAAGCTCCCCTTCCCGCCGTATATATAATCCGGCGGCGCGCCCCTCCTCGACATCGCCGTACCTACAAAGATATCAACATGGTTTCCTCCACGAGAAGGACGACCTCGTCTCTATCCGCCACCACCGCCGCCGCCATCGCGGCGGCGGCGGCGGCGCTGATGGTGTCCGTGGCGTTCGCCACAGCGCAGTACACGCCGGCAGCGCCGGGGGCTGCAGCGGCGGGTGCGGCGGCGGGGGCGACGCCGGCGGCGCCGTACACGCCGGCCACGCCGGGGGCGGCGGGGGCGGCGCCGTCGGTGCCGGCGGGGCCGCTGGACATCGCGCAGCTGGGGGCGAAGGGCGACGGGACGAGCGACAGCACGGCGTTCGTGCTGCAGGCGTGGAAGAACGCGTGCAACGCGACGGGGACGCAGAAGATCGTGATCCCGCCGGGGAACTACCTCACCGGCGCGCTCAACCTCAAGGGGCCGTGCACCAGCAGCATCATCCTCCGCCTCGACGGCAACCTCCTCGGCACCGGCGACCTCAACGCCTACAAGACCAACTGGATCGAGGTGGAGCACGTCGACAACTTCGCCATCAACGGCCACGGCATCATCGACGGCCAGGGCCCCCTCGTCTGGACCCACAACCAGTGCAACAAGAACTACAACTGCAAGATCCTCCCCAATGTAAGCAACCTACACCCTCATCGTCTCTCTCTATAGCTACCTCCTCCTCCGTTTCATATCATAAAGTAGTTCTATTTTTCTATTCAAACTTATTTAAATTCAGCTAAATTTGTATATACAAAAAAGTAACACCTATAACATCGAATTAATTAGTTTCGAATAAACCTTATACTCTCTCGTTTTTCATACACACGTTTTACAAACTGTTAAACGTTGTGTTTTTTTTATAAAAAAAATAAAATAGTTGTTTTTTTTAAAAAAATTATATTAATATATTTTTAAAGTTTATTTTAGCTAACGTTTAATTAATCAAATGCTAATAGATCACTCCATTTTGCCTTTGGGAAGGTGGAGTTTCCAACCTCACATCTGAATATAGCCTAAGCTGGTCTTTTAACCAGCAAACACTATTGAGTATCACAGTCCATTTATAATTAATTGACATGGGCAAAATAACCAATGCTGTGATAGTAATTTGTATTGTTATCTTCTTGCTTCTCTGTATGACTAATAATGGGCAATTAATTAAAACAATGGATGGATGCAGAGCTTGGTGATCGACTTCTCGACGAACGTGACAGTGAGGGGGATAACGCTGAAGAACAGCAAGTTCTTCCACCTCAACATATACGAGAGCAAGAACGTGGTGATCGACAAGGTGACCATCACGTCGCCGGGGGACAGCCCAAACACGGACGGCATCCACGTCGGCGACTCCACCAACATCACCATCAGCTCCACCACCATCGCCGCCGGCGACGACTGCATCTCCATCGGCCCCGGCACCAAGATGGTCCGCGTCAACGGCGTCCGCTGCGGCCCCGGTCACGGCATCTCCGTCGGCAGCCTCGGCCGGTACATACATACATACATACAACTGCCCCTTTCCTTCCCTATAGCTAAGCTAGCTAGGACTTGTTTAGTTCGTGAAAAAAAAATTTTGGATGTCACATCAGACGTTTGACCGGATATCGGAAATGATTTTCGGACACGAATGAAAATACTAATTTCATAACTCGCCTGGAAACCGCGAGACGAATCTTCTGAGCCTAATTAATCTATCATTAGCACATGTAGGTTACTGTAGCATCATTCGTAGTATTTTGAATATCTATTTAACTATTCGTCTTATTAAAAAATACGTAATTCATATTTATTTTGTTCTAAGTTGTTTTATCACTAAAATAGTACTTTAAGCATCTTATGCATTTGCATAATTTTTTTTAATAAAACAAATGATCAAATATGCGTCTAAAAGTCAATGACGTCATCTATTACAAAATCAGAGGTAGTTAATAACTACTTAGTAGATAATTTGTATGTAAAGAACCCCGATAATATTAACTTCTGTTGTGTGTGGTTGGCCATCTCTGCAGGTACAAGGACGAGAAGGACGTGGAGGACATCACCGTCACCAACTGCACGATAAAGGGCACCACGAACGGCCTCCGGATCAAGTCGTACGAGGACTCCAAGTCGCAGCTGAGGGCGACCAAGTTCCTGTACGACGGCATCACCATGGACAACGTGAGCTACCCGATCATCATCGACCAGAAGTACTGCCCCAACAACATCTGCTCCGCGTCCGGCACGTCCAAGGTCGCCGTCACCGACATCGTCTTCAAGAACATCGTCGGCACGTCGGCGACGCCCGAGGCCGTCACGCTCAACTGCGCCAACAACCTGCCGTGCCAGGGCATCCAGCTACACAACGTCGACCTCAAGTACGCCGGCCAAGGGAACACCACCCTCTCCGTCTGCAAGAACGTCGCGGGCAAGTCCAGCAACGTCGCCAAGGAGCTCGCCTGCGTCTGATTTTCATCTTATTATACTACTCTTCCGTTTCATATTACAAGTTATTTGGTTTTTTTTTAAAGCCAATTTTTTCAAAGTTTAACCAAAGTTTTAAAAAAAATATAGTAGTATTTTCAATATAAAAAGAACAATTATCAGAATATATTTCATATTGGATTTAATTAGACTAATTTAATATTTTATATGTTGCTATATTTTTTTTATAAATTTGTTTAAACTAAATAAAAATTGACTAGAAAAAGTCAAACAACTTATAATATGAAATGGAGATAGGGGGAGTAATTGTCATATAGTTGTAAGTTAATCATCGTTCCCTCCGCTACATTCCCCTCACTTGTATTCTTCATCTAATTATTTTCCTCTCTCTCCCTCTTCGGATTTTTTTAATTATTTTCTTCTATTTATTTTTATGTTTGCTTCTTCTTCGTTTGGAATATATGATTCTTGTCCTGATTTCATTTCATTTAGTTTACTCGTTAATTGATTAATTAATTAATTGTTATCCGTTTAGTTGTCGTAGGTTAATCTCTTCAGTTCAATTATTTTTTTGTTTGATTCTTCTTTGTTTGGAATATATGCTTTTCTTTTTCTGATTCTGATTCGGATGGAAACTGATCTGATTCGTACAAAATATAAAAATAACCATACCATAAGCCGTATAAGGAACAAACAAAGAATGATCACACGAGCTCTGTCTAAATCTAGCTTAATTCATCATGGCCATCTTGAATTTTGCAAATCAACGTTCTCGGTGCTTGTTTGAGACAATAAAAGGCTTTCTTTCTTCAATCGGCAAACAAGAGGAATTGCTATGAGATTCGTGCGTGCAAAAGGTGGTTTGCACTAGGATTTCCCAAACCGCCGGGGCCGGGGTTACCGCGCGGTAACCGCGGTAACCATGAAAAACCATGCCAAATTTATCAAAAATTCAAATTATTTTTTAAATTTATTTGAATTTAAGAAGGTTACCGCGGTATTTATATTACCGTACACTCAGTATTTATATTACCGTACACCCGCGGTAAACCTATTAACCGCACGCACGGTTACCGACGGTAAGTCGAACCTTGATTTGCACCCAGTAAAACATTTTGTTGTGTTTTTACTTTTGCTTTTACCAGATAGCTTGCTACCACGTACTAGCATAGCCCTGCAATACATGCAGCATGCACGAGTGGTTTCACCAGCTCACCTCCAAAATCCAAACCAAAATTTTGGCCTCAACGTTCTGAACCGTTCGATCATGCGACCAACATTACATCGATTTTCACATCCAGCATTGCATGCCAAAATCACTGAGACAATGACGACTTCAAATAAGTTCTTATTGTAACTGGAGAACATTAATTACATCCCTTCTGTAAAGCTCAGGGAAGCATACCTTATTAGTATTTTTACCATCACTAAGCACTAAAATATAGATGTAATTAGCTAGATACATTGCCTCACTGCATGCTTTCTTCAGAGATTATTGACACACTGATGAGATGAAAGCAGGCTATCCTCTATATGTTGGATCATGGAAGTGCAGGCAGAACCTTCCCAGTGCAGGTTCCGAATCCGACATTGTAGCCTTCACCCTGTAAAAACATGTAGATGGATGGCATCAAGATAGAGCATGGAATCTTCAAAGAGATATTTGTTTTAGACGAAAAGAGCTCTAAATTTGGTTTGATCAAGACTTATGAGATTGCTGTACCTTGCAACAAGCTGTCAAGATGACCTCATCCCCATCTTCTAGGAACTTGCGGATCGAGTTTCCAACTGATATCTCCTTCTGCCCATTCCATGTTAGCTCCAGCAAACATCCCAAAGATTCTGTCTCCTGAAAGAAGGCAGATGTTTAGTTGTAAACATGCACGATAACTTCTAGATTGGTATGTTTATGGTGATATTTGAAATGGTTATTCCATACAGGTCCGCTTAGTGTGCCAGTTGCAAACATATCCCCTGGTCTCAGATTGCATCCATTAACAGTGTGGTGTGCTAGTTGCTGTGTTAAAGTCCAATACCTGGGAAAAAATAGTTACAGTAAGGACAAAGTTAACAAATACATATGGTAATGAAACGGCAATCGGAAAACAGGAAGCATCCTTACAGATGCTTGAAGTTACTCTTTGCAACCATTGATGGTTCACTTTGCTCCTTGGGCTTAATCCAGACCTTACAGAAAATGAAATGCAGTAATAATCATCAGTTTATGTTTTAATCAAATAGCTATTAATATAAAAATATAAAAGAAGAAATGCCATGAGAAAATCCTACCTCAAGAGGAATATCATAGTTTACGTGGTTCTTTTCAGCTAAGTAAGGCAAAGGTTCAGGTTCCTGCCACGCAAAGCAATTTAATTTATCCATAGAACAATAAAATGATGATTCTCAAGGAAAATATGGTTAACTATATACTATAATACTAAGACATGCTCACCTGCTTAGGAGCTTCACAGGTGAAAGGCTTTAGGGCATCCATAGTAACGATCCAGGGTGATACGCTGGTACCTAAAAATCACAAAGTAGGAAGGAAACATGTTACATTGACGAAAGATAAAAGCATAGTCCATTGCGGAAATCATGGAAGAATCCACTCAAGTAATTGTCCAGGCCACAGTAGAAATATGATCATGAGCATTTGTAAAAACTAAGCAATAAATGTGCAGGAAACTTTTCAACAGAGAGTGGTGTATTAGTGAACATGGCATAAGTATAACTGAAAAGGCATCAGGTGTCTTACTGAAACTTTTCCCAAGGAAAGGTCCAAGAGGTATAGTTTCCCAAGCTTGGATATCTCTGGCTGCAATATTATACAAAACTCAGTTTAACCAAAGTATGCAACTGATCTGAACGAAAACTGAAAATAATACCTACCACTCCAATCATTCATTATCATTAGGCCAAAGATATGTTCTTCAGCATCATTAATATCGATAGGTTTTCCCAATTCATTCCCTGGTCCAACAATGGCTGCCTGAAAGCAACAAGCCAACAAAGCGTTATGATATATTTGATCCAGGGGAAATGAAAATATCTATAACTAATTACATATGGCCAGATTTTATACCACAATGACAACCAACAGCTCAAATTTAACAAACATGCAACAGGTATGTCAATAACAGTTCAAGAATACCAAATACTGTGAGTCAAGAGGTTTGTAAGAAACTAACCATCTCAAGTTCAAAATCAAGCTTCTTAGAAGGACCAAAATAAGGTCGAGAATCTCCTGTTGGATGGCCTTGCCCTCTAAAAGGCAGAGAAAGAGGACATTATTGACATATCAATTGGATATTATGACAAAAATAAAATGTAATATACTACACATATGTATCCATCTACAATACATCACTGCATGCAACAAAAAGTTGAATGCAGCAAACATCATCGAATATAGTGAATTATTTGAAAGAGGGCATTTAGAGCAATAATTAAGCAAAATAGACACTTCAGACTTCAGAGGTTATGAAAAACTAGAAACAGCTACCCGCTATCCAATAACACTAATATATTCAATCATTCAAACAATAGTAATAAAACTATCTCATAATCTGACAGGAATTTGATAACTATCCGAATCTATGGGATGCGTACTTGGGTCGAATGATGTCTGTTCCAGATACAATCACAGAGGATGCACGACCATGATAACCTATTGGAAGCTGAAACCTGATGAAGCAAACATACATTGCAGATTAGTGTTTATGTCAAAACCCAAGTCTCAAGTCTCAGCACAAGGCATGGTCAAGAAAATACATTACCAATTTGGGTTGACTGGGGTCTGTGGCCCACGGAAGATGAACCCACAATTCCTTGCATGGTGCACAGAACAAAAGAAGTCGGTGTAGTCTCCTACCGTGATTGGCAGAAGCATCTCTGTGTCGCTCTAAATGATAAAAACAGAGAAGTTAGTGATTTCATAAATGGTCATCCTGTTTCTCGTAACAAAGAAAAGAGTAGTTGATCAAGCTCACCATGGGAACAAGGCACTTCTTCTTCAAGGCCTCGTTGTCACGCAAAACCGGCTCATCAGCTGCAAAGATTAGAGAACCCATTAAAAAAAAGTGTAAGTCTACCTCAGGATCTCATAATTCTTGGATAGTTTTGAACATAGGCGGTTAATCGATACTTTCAGTTTTGAACATAGGCGGTTAATCGATACTTTCTTGCATCATGATACATTGGCACAACATAGTACTAACAACACAAGTACAGGTAGAATTACTCATCAGCATCAGAATTTGGGGGGCAGAAGCCGCGCTACTCATCGTGCATTACTAACAGCATAGTAGACTACTACAAGATATTGGGAATTTGAAGTGAGCAGCTAAAGTGTGAAACCTGAGAGGATCTTCTGCAGCGTGGCGCGCGCCTCCTTCCAGGCCGGACGCCCCATCCCCAGGAACATGTTGAGCGTTTCCTGCATGCACACGAAACAAACCTAAAAATTACTACTACTTGTAACCACCAAAAATCACAGTGGAATCAACCACCCAAATCTCCAATCTCCGCGCCGCGCAAATTGCTGCTAAGCTTAGCTCAGCACCAGCAGATCAACCGCAACACAAGACGAGTAGGTAAGGTAAGGTAGGTAAGGTAGGCAGGGTGCGGACCTGGCGGAAGCAGGGGGAGGCGGAGAGGAGGGGCCCGTGGAAGAGGCCCGCGTCGGAGACGGCGGCGAGGTCGAGCGCGAAGTCCCCGATGGCGACGGCCGGGCGCGGCGGCTCCGGCTCCGGCGAGCCCCGGCGGCGGAAGACCCCGAAGGGGAGGTTCTGGATGGGGAAGTGCGACCCCGGCGCCACCTCCACGAACGACCTCAGCGGCGACCGCGACCCCTCCGCCATTGCCGACTCCTCTCTCGTGTCGTGTCGTGTCGTGGCGCAGATGAACAGTGGAAGAGCGAGGCGAGGCGAGGAGAGGAGGAAGAAGAGGCCGCAATAAATAGGCGCAGATGAACGGAAGCGGCGCCGGATAGTACAACGATATGAAGTGTCCTACACTCCTACTACTGGTAAAAAAGAAAAAGAAAAATTAGCTGCGTGATTTATCCCAAAAAAAAAAAAGGAGCCATGTACGATCAGGTCTCTTTCTATGGACTCTATAAAGTATTAAGGCTGCGTCCCCACACTCGCACCCTTTTTCAAATTGTTAAACGGTGCATTTTTTTACAAAAAGTTTCTATACGAAAGTTGCTTAAAAAATTATATTAATCTATTTTTAAAAAAAATTAGCAAATACTTAATTAATCACGTGCTAATCGCTGCTCCGTTCCGAACGCAGCCTAAAGCCTCATCGATTATCCACATTTTCTCTAATAATTTTAACGGTTTATTGAGAAATACAAATTAATTCATAGGTGAAACTTTGATATATTTGTCTGTAGCCTAAAAAGGAATTACGTTAAAAATATTTTAAGATCAACTTTAAAATTAAGTTCGAAAATTCAAACTTTGGTTTTTTCTTTAGCTTATTAGATCAACCGATGGAGCTCTTACTCTCTCCATCCAAAATTTTAGAACTTAAGTATTTCTATTGCCATTCATTAAGACTAAGAAAAAAAAGTTATCATGCATGTAAGAGCAAGTTTAATAAGGGACTTATTGTTTAGGTTATGCTTATACTTATGGTTATAAGCCAAAATTTTAATTTTAGAACTTGATTTTGAATTTGATCTTTTTGTTTTCTCATCGTAGTTTATTTTACAGCATTTGGTTTTGAATTGTTAAGAACACACAAATAAAACTTTTACTCATAAATGATTTATATTTGCAAATAAGTGATTCGAATAAGCATATGAATAAGCGAAACAATAGGATTATAAGTAAAGCTAACTATTGGTTATTAGTTCATATTAGAGCTATCATGCATAATAGATTAACTATAAGTTTCACTTTATTTTTTTCTCTCGCTATAATTTTAATGTGATATTTTGGAGCATGTGTAGAACTAGCTTTTGCATTAGAGCCAACACCCATCATTTTTCTTTACCTCTCTTTCACATTAGCTTATAGTTGGTTTATATAGCCCACTATTATCCTTGCTCTAACAAAGATCAAGAGCTATACTATGTATGTAACCAATGGGCATAAAAAATGTTGCTTGGGTTCCGATCAACAATTTAATCTAGTATTGTAAAAAGAAAAGACAATCTCTTCATTTCAGTCTTATGTACTTAAAGTCTATAAATATGTCTATTTTATTTAGAAAAACTAAACAAATAGAATATGTATAAAACTTTTGGATGGAGGGAGTAGTAATAGATTTAAATGCTTTTGGATATAGTCACGGTAAAAATATAGCACCATATTCTTTAATTTGATTTCAGCTTGGTTTCCCCCGTGTGATCACTTTTATGTATGTTTTGAAACTCTCCTATCTTCTCTTTCGAGCACATAATTGATTGGTTTTTACAAGACTAACTATAATATAAGTATTGAAATTTACATGTAACTATAGTGTAAATACATATAATTTGTACCGTAAAAGAATTAATTATATTTGGTGCCACAAATAGAGTTAGCCTACATGGTTATGTTTCGATGAAGGCATGACGAGGGTCTGGTCTTGTAGGATTTTTTTTTTTGGTTTATCTAAAACGTTTGTGTGGATTTTTGTGGTGTCAAAACTCAAAACTATCCAAGGATTATGAAGCTTAATTTAACCGTCTCTAAACTTTTGAATTTTAATTTAACTTCGATAAATTTACAGTGTCATGTAGAGCCGTTGTAAACAAAGGATTTTCCTATTAATAATTCGGCCAACCAATCAAATAATAGTAGGATTTTTCGCACCGAACGAAAATAGGTCTCTCCGTCTAGGAAAAGCAAAAGCTGACGATCGAGAAAAAGTAGGCGCATATTCCGGTTCAAGTAAAGTAATTTACGGTACAACTGCTGTGCTCATACTTCTAGGTTAGTTATCTCTTTGGTAAAAAAAAAAGCTCATCATACATGCATAGTGTAATAAAAATCACTTGAGTTTTTGTTTTCAGAAAAGGTTGAAGTACAGAAGAATGGAAGTAGAGTTCAATTCAGATAATTCTTGTTGACGCACACGAATACACGATCGTTGCTACTGAGAAAAGGACACAAAGAGTAGAATTCTTGTTATGCTCTTGTGCGCTAGCTAGGAACACATTTATCTTTTTGTTAACTTATTGGCAACAACCAAAATTTAAAATTTACAACACTCCCTTATAATATTTGACGTTGGTTTGAACTAGCCAACATCGTCAAATATAACGAAACAAAGAGGGCTTTTTAAAACCATCAATGACAAGTTTTTTTTTTCTATGAATCACTTTTGATCGCTACACAGATTTTTTTCCCACTACCTGCTTAATTCAAACGGTTTTGAAGAATTTTAAGAATTTAACTGATTTCTATGAGAATTTGTAAAACCTTTTCGTTTAAAAAGGGGGTCATCATGAACTGTTTTAGAAGGAAAAGAAAAACAATTTCTTCTCCCATGCTTGGAGAGAGAAATCGCGGCTACATGTGAGGGCTCAGCACGAATGAGTGACGTGCCAGGTTGCCAACCGCCCGGCACCACACGCACCGGCGATCCGATCCATCCATCCAGCCAGCCAGCCAGCCTACGTGTCCAGATTCTTCTAGAAGATATCATCATCCACACAACAAACCAAACCAAAATTTCCTTTTTAGGGCTCCTTTGAATCGGAGGATTTGCATAGGAATTTTGGAGGATTTAATTTCCTAAGAATTTTTTCCTATGAAACCCTTTGATTCATAGGAAAGTATAGAAAATTTTCCTTAGGATTGTATTCCTATAACTCAATTTCATAGGAAAATAAGCAAGAGATTCAACCTCTTGGAAACTATCTTTTGCTTTATTTGTTTCCTATGGTGCTATCAAAGGGACCCTCTTCATATTTCCTGTATTTTCTATTCCTGTAGAATTAGGAAAATATGCCACTTCAATTCCTACGTTTTTCCTATTCCTGTGTTTTTCCTATCCTGCGTTTCAAAGGGGCTCTTAACCAAACGAGCCCCAGCAACAAACTCTGGTCTGGTCTCGTATGGTTGGCAAGGCACGCTCTATAGCCAACTTCAACTTATAGCCTGTTACTTCCTCCAAACTCTGGTCTGGTCTCGTATGGTTGGCAAGGCACGCTCTATAGCCAACTTCAACTTATAGCCTGTTACTTCCTCCGTTGCACAACGTAAGTCATAATGTGGAAAATGCTAGAATGACTTACATTATGAAACGGAGGAAGTAAGATGGACGTCGTTTTGTACCATATCATTTTTTCAAAAAAAATGACAAATATATGGATGTATTTAGTTTATTACCAAACATTGGTAATGCCTACAGAATTTTGACAATAACACATTTAATCTATTCTACTGAAATTTGATAATGTTAACTTACAAAAATTTTGTCATTGCCAAATTTTGAAAAAGTTTATTTTGCATCAATCTAGCCCTTAAACACTTCTGTCATCCAGTCTGCCTGTTGCAAAATCAGTCTCAGGCATTTTCAGCCTCACATGTAAAACAAAATTACAAATACATCATCTCTATGTACGAGGTAATTCACAATCCAGCGAGACAATATATGAATTTATGATTTAACTTAAGATAAAATTGAAAACAAAAAAAAAAGATACTCCTCTAAAATTCAACGAGTCACAAAATTAGCAAACACAAGAACAATGGGGCATGCCGCACAAAGGGTGAAAAAATGACTGAAACCTCAGCTTCTGCTCAGTGCACGCGGATGGTGCCTCCCGGTGTTTGTGCAGGGAAAAAAAAAATCTCTGTGGATGTTCAGCTACAGCTCTTCAGGCAAAACAGACAGGGTGCTGTTAGAAACAACTAAGGAGGGCACGAGAACAGCAGCGACGTGTTGGTTCCACCAAACCCAAAGGAATTCGAGATGGCAGCTCGGATAGGCATCTTCTTTGGGGAAGATAGAGGCATGAACGCGCCTTCGAACAGCGTGTCTGGTTTTTCTAGATTAAGTGTCGGTGGAGCGATGCCCTGAAAATCGAAGATAAAATGTTATGCAGAGAACTCCTGAACTCAAACTGTTGGTGGTCAGTAACTGTAGACAACATACATGGTGGATGGCTAATACGGTGAAGATTGCTTCCACTGACCCAGCTGCCCCAAGCAGATGACCAATTGCTCCCTGAAGAATGTTGTGCCATTTGTCGTGAATGGGAGACGAAGGAATTGTGATGAATTAGTTGCACATGAGTGTGGGGGCTATACCTTTGTTGAGGACAATGCAAGACCACCTGATGTTGCATGGTCACCAAAGACAGATTTGATTGCATTAGCCTCTACAGCATCACCTAATTGTGGTTCAAATCAAACCATCACCTTTTATCATTATAGCTACAGATGACGTAGAACCAAGAACATGGCTTATAATGAAAAATATATATATGAAAAAACAGAAGTGCTGTCAGTCCAGATGAGGCTTGTCAGTCTGACTGTGCCACTTACCAAGAGGAGTTGAGGTCGCATGTGCATTCAGATAATCGATTTGATCTGCCTGAAGGCCTGACTAGAATAAGAGGAAGAACATTATCAGAATGTACCATAAATAGCCATGATGCATTTTACAGTTCCTTAACAACAATGCCAAATTTCTAAAATGTGCCACACAAAAAATCACAAAGGTGTATGACATTGCACCTGATCCAAAGCTCGTTTCATGGCTAAGGTAGCACCTCTACCATCATTTTGTGGCTGAGTTATGTGGTGTGCGTCACCTAAAAGAGTCATTCACAATGAAAGGCATCCTAACGACAGAATAGACAAAACTCTTTGTGGAATAGGAGGATACCAGACATTCCATAGCCTCTCACTTCTGCATAAATTTTTGCCCCACGTTCTTTTGCATGATCAAGTGCCTACAGAAGAGTATATGGTTAACCCTCTTAAGGTCAAATAAGATGAACTAAATGACACTTTCCAGACATAGAAAAAAACGCATACACGATAGAGAAAAAGAATTAGAATATTAAGGGATCAATAAGTGGATATGTGAGTCAAACTGATCATAAGACAGATCAAAGTATTAAATGGCTGATATTAAACTACACTCAACCAGAAACTTCAGAACGAAGGTGTAAAATACCAACATTTTTCTGAACTCACCTCCAACACCATAACTCCACAACCTTCACCAATCCTATTAATTATTTTGAAACAAAGATAAGAATAGCCACACATGAAAAAGGAAAAAAAGAAAGGGGGTATGATTTGATAAAGGATGACATACACAAATCCATCTCTACCACAATCAAATGGCCTGGAAGCCGCTTGAGGAAGAGAGTTATATTTTGTAGACAATGCTCTTAATCTGAAAAACAAATAACATCACAATGAAATAAGATAAGGTTGGCCACACTAATCAGAGGAGCAGACGCAATAGGGAATAGGGAACACTGAAAAATTAGAGATAAAGTTTGCATATGGATATTTATGGACCATGGGTGTTTTGTGTACATAGTTGGTTGAGGTCCCCTATTACTTCCTACAGCCATAATGCGAAAGGTATACCATATAACCTAAATAAAGCATTGAAAAAACTTACAGTATTTGCATAAAGAGAGCATATAAAAGAGTATTATGGAACATTAGTACAACAAAACAAGAACAAAGATGCTTACCTAGAAAATCCAGCTATAGACAAAGCATCAATGCTGGACTCTGTTCCACCAGCCACCATTACATCCGCGTCTCCAAATTGAATCATCCGTGTAGCATCACCAATAGAGTGGGCACCTGTGGCACAAGCTGTCACAGCAGCATGGTTTGGACCCTAAGTTTGAACCATTAATTATCTGAATTAGCATCCATGTACGAAATGAATTATAGAATGAAAAGCCTGAACTATGGCATATGACAATTCACCTGGAAACCATATCTCATGCTGACATGACCGGATGCCATGTTAATCAAAATCTTGGGAATGAAATATGGACTGAGGCGACGTAGACGCTGTGCCATAATAAAAATAAATTTCAAATTTCAGTGCTGAAGTTACTGGAAGATTGTCGTTTACATTGCAAGTCACCTATGGCACTGCTTAGCAAAAGCATAAAAGAATGATGACGAGTAGAGAGTTCAGCACGTAGAAACACAATAGCGGTCAAGATAAATCATCTAGAAATATAGAAATCCAACTGCCATATCTGCCACAATAGCTAATAATACCAATAGAAAAAAAAATAAAAGAGTGTGGATACAAACATTTTCAAGTATCATCTGCGATGCATCTAAAATGTCTGAGATGCTTCCAATCCCTCCACCGATTGAGACTCCCTGATACAACTCCAGGACACCGCAATTCAGAAACACATAAAAAAATATATAGTTCATACCAACAGCAGTTTGTACCGTTCTTTCCTTCTTCTCATCTTCTGAAGGCAACCAATTTGCATCTCTTAAAGCCTCATCAGCTGCACATAGAGCATAGGCTATAAATCCGGATATAGATTTATTGTCCTGGAAACAAGAAGGTCAATCAACAGTTCAAACATCAAAGCATGATACAGAGTTTAACCATATGAGATATTCAGCACCGCCATTACATGTTTACAGCCATGCAAACAACATTCTGTCAGAATATTTTGGCTCCTAGTAGGAGAAGGAAAAAAATGGCAGAAGTAATTCTATCTACACATTTTGTTCCAAACTAGGACGTGCATATTTCTATAAGTATGCAATGAAAATATGAGTGGGAGCACAAATTAACAAAAAAAAAAAGGAAAGGAAAACATTGAGAAATCAAGACACTTGTCACTCCTGGTGGCACTCAAGATAAGGTCATTGCCATTGTACAGCCTACCAGGAACAACATTAGTTTTTGTATTATGATGATCTATCACATTACTAGCAGAAAAATCGTGTTGGATAAAGAATTATAGATAACCTCAAATAGGAAAAGTGGTGCTAGAGGTAGTATGGGCAATCAATATCTATGTACATATTGGCCATGAAATGCGGTTAAACTTATCATCGCCACAAAATGGGGTGAAATTATGATGTAAGGACAGCGCAAAAGTTGCATTCCTATATATTTGCAAGACCTAAACGTGTTCCAATTTTAGCATCCAACAAGGCCTGAACAAATCACTCCACTCCTCAGTGCTTGAATCCCAATGCAGCACAGAAAGCAATCTACTGCACCAATCCAATCTCGCATTAACAACTAGTAGAAGCACATTAACAAAGCATTGGAATTATTAGGGCTAATGAAGCAACGGTGAGTATGATAAGCAACCTTAGTCCAAGCCTCCTCGTCGAACTCGGCGTCGCCCTTCCCGCGCGGCACGGGGGCGGCGACCCTGGACGGGAGCTGCTCCAGCGTCCTCCCCGCGTCGGCTCCCCCCGGGAGGCGCAGGTCCTCGGCGGCGAGCGCGCGCACCGCGCAGCCGCCGGCCACGAGGCGGTCCCAGGTGGGCCCCACGCCGCGGCCGAGAGGGGTGACGGCCCCGAGCCCCGTGACCACCACGCGGCGCCCCGCGGAGGGGCGCGGCGGGGGGAGCTCAGCCTGCTCCGCGGCCGCCGGAGCCGCCGAGGAGGAGGAGAGCCCACGGCGTAGGCCGAGGCGGAGCGCGCGGCGGAGGCAGCCCATCGCGGCGGCGCCGCCGCAAAGCCGCCGGAGTTCGAAGCAAAGGCGAAGAGTGGAGATGAGTCCTCTCGACTGTTTTCCGTTTCGAGCAGTTTACAGCCGCTGGATGCGTGCATCGAACGGCTAGGATCTATTGATGTACTGCCTTTCTTTTATTATTTTTTCCCCTTTTTCTTCTTTAAATTTAAATATTGTTGGGGCTGAACCAAATTACTTCAATGTGCAAACTATAATTTACCAACCGGCAAACATATTTCACATAATCAACCCTCATCTTGCTATAAACTTTGAGGACAGTTTCAACTAGCAAATCAGCAGTGGAATAACAATAGACACATGCACACAAGACACGGTGATTTACGTGAAAAACCATGGGACCAACGATGCACTCCAAGCTTCTGTTATAATCAATAATGGGCACAAATGGAGTCTTCACTAGAACATCTAAATGCACATCGCAACATCAGCTATAACATCAAGTTACACACTTGACATCATCAACATCAACCACCAAAACTAACAAGAGGTATATCAACAAACAAGCAGAGAAATAGCATATCCTTTTTGGTTCTCAACTGAGATCTCCCAAACCACATATGCAAATTGCACGAAACTTGGTACAAATGATGGCCTATGAGTCATTTCCAAGCTGTCCAAAAAACAACACAATTGAACACCATTTGACCCTTCAAACTAATATTCCACCAAATGTTGCATAATGTAACTGCAGCAACTCGAGCTGACAAACCACTACTCAAATCGGTACTCTACTCAACCAATCCTTGCATAAACTAGCCAGATTAAAGTGCTCAAAGTAAGGAACAAACTCACCAAGTTTGGTGCCAATTCAATCACGTTTGAACCTCCAATCGCTGACTTGATAAAGATCGGATAAGAGCCACCAAGCTGAACAAACTGTAACTTTTCTTCTCTACTCTCCGCTCTCTCTCTCTCTCTCTCTCGTGTTTTGCTGGTTTTCTTCTCGTCCTCAATGGTTGTTGTTATCTCAACTCTCTCCATGAAAGCTAGGGTTTTTCTTCCTATCACAAAGGATGTGGTAATCTTCACCATTGATCAAGGATATGAATCAATGGCTTATATTTGTTAGACTTTCGGGCTGCAATGGGCTAAGAGCAAATGCTCCGTATGGAGGAAAATTTGGCCCAACAAATACTAGACTTACTTTTTTTTTAAGAGGAAAGTACTCCCTCCGTTGCAAAATGTTTGACACCGTTGACTTTTTAGCACATGTTTGACCGTTCGTTTTATTCGAAAAAATTTGTGAAATATGTAAAACTATATGTGCACATAAAAGTATATTTAACAATGAATCAAATGATATGAAAAGAATAAATAATTACTTAAATTTTTAGAATAAAACAAATGGTCAAACACGTACTAAAAAGTCAACGGTGTCAAATATTTTGAAACGGAGGGAGTACTAGACTTACTAGTACTGTTTTTTACCACTATTTCTGAACACCGTTTGGTGCATCCAACCATTATCATAATTTCAATTTATGGCAGTAAAGACATAAACATCTTGCCTCTTATTGATCATATTAGAATATGAGAAAGGTAAGAGTTTAACTCATGAACCTATGAACCTATGTCTCGAATCTTAACTCATGAACCATTATTGTCGACGGGTGATGCCCGTAGACCGGATATAGAGGGTATTGGGGTACGTTGGTACAAGGATCTACGTAGTACGACATCAAGCGAACAAAAGACAAGAATTATACTGGTTCAAACCCCTTGATAGGTAATAGCCCTAATTCAGTTGATGTGGGATTATATGGTGGAAAACACAGGTTACAAAGGGAACAATGGAACTTGTCGAATCCGGCGAAATCGTAGTCGAGTTGATTCGACTAGATCTCGATGGCTTGGCTCCTTACAGGCTCCGTCTTCGTAGGCTATGTGAGTTGTGTCGGCTCTAAGATTCGATCCTTTAAGCCCTCACCGGGGGGTCCCTTTTATATCACAGATCTAGAGGTCTCCAAGTAGAATTCGGAGATATCAGACCCTATTCGATACGTCAACGACCCAATCTTGTCCGAGTAGGATTCTTCCCATCCGTAGATTCCGTGAAGGATTTCCATAGAATATAGAGGAAGTATCTGTATGCGCGTGGGTATACCATACCGATATGTAACATATATCGAAGGGTAAAGGGTATGCCTAACCCGTAACCCTGACAGTAGCCCCCGACTTCTGCTTAAAATGGGCTCGTGTAACCATTCACGACTTCGGGTGTCGAGACTGTTGTCGTTCCCGGTGCGAGGACCGCGGAGACAGGCCGTAGTCGAGCACGCCATTCAAAGCCCAACGGTCACGAGCGAATTTTAAACTGAAGTCCAGAAAACCGCCGCGCGTAACGGACCCAGAAATTTCCGGCGGGCATCTCTCTCTGTCCTTGGAATTCGCACCGTCGGTAGTGCGCCTATTTAAAGGAATTTTGGAGATCCATTTTGAAGTCCGCCAACCGTGTTGAAAACATTCCACCTGTAAGCGCTCTTCGCCTTTTTCGCTGTCACAAGAAACCATAGTTCATCAACCTAGGCCCTTTCTCCGGCGATCTTGAATCAGCAATGGACCTCGGCAAGTCATCTTCCACCAGTGCGTCGCTGAAGAAGCTTCAGGAAGACGGCGCCCTTCCTGGCCGTGGAACCATGGAGAGAGAAGCAGGAGGTACTAATCCCCAGCCCATCTTGGGTCGCATGGTTGCGATCGAAGATTATGTTCTCTGCGGTCTTCTCCCTCCACCTTCCGAGTTTCTTCTCTTGGTTTTGAATTTCTATGGTCTTTCTCTTCTCCATTTGAACCCCAATTCCATTGCCTTTCTTAGCATCTTTGCCCATCTTTGCGAGGTCTACATTGGGGTAGAGCCTTTTCTTGATCTCTTTCGCTCTTACTATGAACTGCGTTGGATGGAATCCAACAAGGTATCTGGTTGCGTCGGGTTCCGACTTCGGGATGGCTTGAAGTCACGTTATATCCCCTTCCAGTGCCCTTCTTCTCGCAGCAAATGGCGGAATAGGTAGTTCTACCTTGAGATCAAAGATTCGAACCCTGTCTTCATTGTTCCCAAAGAACAACCGGAAAAGATTTCGTCTTGGACCGCAAAGCCCCCCTTGACCCCTTCACTTCAGTCGTTTATCGACATCATCAATGATCTCCGAGTACGGGGCTTGTCGGGGTATGAAGTCGTTGCAGACTTCGTTGGTAGGCAGATCCAGCCACTCCAGGCTCGGGCCTATCCAGCTTATAACTATTCTGGACCGGAGGACGCGACCCGGGTTTCTCCTCGGGGTATCTTTCTCGCATTTATCCTGACATGCTTATGTTCGCGTTCCTATTGACTCATCAAAATTTGGTTCTCAATTTACAGGTCTGAACAGCGAGGCCGTGGAGTGCCGTGTCGGCCAGGTGATGATCAGCGGTCTGACAACGGCGAGCAACATCCCCACGCCCCTTTGTGAAAAGGGGGCGGCCGAGCGTGATGACGCTATCAACGTAAGTGCACCCGATAAGCATCGCGCATTTTTCCTTCGAGATCACCTTATGACTTGATTAAGCGTTGGCTCTTCCTCTGACTGACATCATCGGGCCACTCACGGACCATCAGGTGGTAGCGTCTCTGAAAGAGAAGGTCGCCAAGGAGGCGTCTGATGCTGCTGCTGCCACCACTAGCGGTAGCAATGTTCCGACAAAGGGGAGGAAGTTCTCCTCTGTAAGCGGACATCGTCGCAAGGCGCCGACCCCCTCGGTAATTTATCCTGTCGTCAGATCGTGCAGCCAAAAAGATTTTGCCTTACTTTGCGTTGATTGTCTTTCAGGCCTCGGACGCGTCACCCCCACCTCCACGACGACAACGTATTGTGACGATCGGCGAGAAGTAAGTAGATGAATTTTTAGATTTCCGTGATTCTATTCAAGCGTTGTCTGACCCATGGTCGTCCTGTAGGGAGGCGCGGGCAAAGGCTGCGCAAGCCAAGTCCGGAGGGACTTCCAGCGCGTCGCCTGCCGCAGCTTCGACGGATGCCGTGCCCGCAGCCGGGAGCCGGAAGGCAACGCCTAGCGGCCCAGTCAGCGATCCTGCGGTAGGTCGTGATCCACCAGCTGCCGTCCTCACCTGGGAGGAGCTCCAAGTCGAGATGGGGCGCCTCCTCGAAGCGGGTGCTCGCGGTATCGGCCACGAGATTACGGAGGCGAGGTCGGAAGCAGCGCTAGCGAACGCGCGTGCTGACCGGCTGGTGCGCGAGTTGGCTGAAGCTCGTGAAGACCTCACGAAGATGAGGGAATTGGTGGCCGGCAACGAGCGACAATGGAAGGGGCTCGAGGACCGCATGTCGGAACTCGAGAACAACCTGTCGGAGATCCGGGACTCGTTGCGGGTCACCTACACTGGCCTGCACCAGCTCGCCGGGGAGTGCGGCATCAAGTTTACGATCTTGGTGAATCCCGACGAGTTCTCGCTGACCTCCTCCCTTGCGGAACTGGCGACGGCGATGGGGGAGATCCCCTCCAAGCATGCAGCCAGGATCGCAGAGGAGACGTCGAACGGGATCTACACCGGGGCGTGTCATGTCCTCGCGTGTGTAAAGCTGTCGCGTCCTGAACTCGATCTACGCGAGATCTTGGATCAGGGGGCGGCTAGTGACATGCGGAGGGAGGTGATGGAAGATGTTTGTGATTTGGGGGAGTCTGTTCTCCCCCTATTTGAAGAGTAGGACTTCTTGTACTTCCAAGACAGAATGTGTAAAACTAGAATTCTGACCTCCTTCGTGTGGGCGATTATCATCCTAGTTTACTTTTGTATGTTGACCTCAGGAACTCTTGTCCTTTGTAGAGATGCCGATGACGAGGATGTCCAGCAGCACGGGCACCCGAGTCACTGGCGATAATTCCGGTACTCGAGTTTGAACCACACGTGTCGCCCAACAATGTGGATTAGACCCTTGATACGGAGACAGGGATAACGACGACTTCCTCAGGTTAGTAGTCCCTTCACCCCTTGATGCCCTCCCGACTAGATCAGCCATGTTCTCGAAAGAGGCGTACAACTTGACTTAGTGGTTATCACATTATGCAGATCTCGAGGGTGCCCTTGTTAGCCAAGATCGTCGTATCCAATAGTGGAAGATGAAGTTTGAAGTGACGGAACTCGAGAGAACCATGCTGGCCGTGAAGAAAGAGCAGGCTGTGGAAACGCTCCAAGGTCGTGAGGTGTGGTTTAACTCGTACTTGAAGAGTTGCTGCACATCCATGGCCAGAGTCTGTAAAGAACTTCGAGTGGTCCGCAGAGATCCTGAGGAGTCGGCGGCCGGGTACATCTCGTGGCTGAACGGGGCCTGTGCCCAACTCGATGGCATCGGCAAGCGTATCGACGAGGCCTTGAAGCAGGAGTGTCGTCGATCGAGCCGATACGCCGGAGGGCACGTGTTGGCTTGCCTACGAGGTCGTCGCCCGCGCTTGGACCTCGAATTTCTCCGTGAGGGTTTTGCTCGTTCTCGGAGGACTCCGGCAGAGATAGACCATCTGGCGAGGTCGATGTCGCCATTGGCCGAGAAGATCTTCCAGTCTATGGACTAGCGTTGGCCTTCTTGGTAGTTTTCATACCCTGTGACAAATATCTTAGGAAAAAGATGTAATGTAGCGAAAGATTTGTGTAAAAACTGTAAGAAGTATTGTGTGAAATAGTAAAGAAATCTATCTTTAACAAATGTCTCTTACTCTGGATGTCATGTGTAAGAGTGCGTTCTCAGTTAATGACTTTAGTCAGCCGTTTGAGTCGTACACTCTCCCTAGCCCCCAGCCTTGTCGTCAGAGAAATTTTCTCGGAGGATAAGGCTCTTGGACCTTTGACCCGCCTTGGTTAAATAAGCTCTGATCCTAGCCCCCAGCCGTGAAGTTGGAAAGTTGATTTCTGATTTCACGGCTTGGTTAATACGCACGGCGAGAACACTTACACGACTAGATCTTACATGGTCTTTCGTCTCTACAGGATCTGACAAGGCCTTATCGGCTCTGGGCGTCCCCAGCTGAAGATCCCTTAGGTTCCTCGGAGGCATTGTCAAGACGGCGTAAAGGAACATAAGGACAGGTTTCAACGCTAGGTGTCATCAGGGTAAGGGATCATCGGGCGAAAACACTTTGATTGTAATATGGGCCTAAAAATAGGCTTCATTGATACTGTAAGGTGTCTTATAGGTATGGATGGTATTGACTCATACATAGAATTTACGTAGTTGGTCAATGTTCCAAGAATTTGCTAACTCGCGACCATCGCCGTCTGCGATTTTGAATGCGCCTGGCCACAAGACTTGTGTGATCGTGTAAGGTCCTTCCCATTTTGGTGAGAGTTTGTTTCGCCCTGCTTGGCTTTGAACTCGCTGGAGGACGTAGTCGCCGATCGAAAGTATGCGTGCTCGGATGCGCTTCTCGTGGTAGCGGCGGAGGGCCTGTTGATAGCTGGCTGCTCGGACGGCAACCTGTTCACGATGCTCCTCAAGAAGATTTACATCGATGTCCCGCTGTTCCTCCTAGTCCTCGTCGCAGTGCTTATGTACTTGTCACACCCTAAAAATCTCAAATATATAAATTGTTGTTTAATTGGAACTATTAGAATTGATTTTAAAAGCCTAGAAGAGAAGATCTTTTTTTAAATAATAAATTCCAATATAAAATGGGGCCAGATAAAATTTTATTAAATACTTTGCTTAATTCTATAATTCCTAGATTTTTCTGGGATTTATTTGAGCTAAGGAAGTATTTTTAATAAATGGAATTGCATTTCATGAATAATTTAAATTGGAAAAGGTTTTAAAAAGTCTCTTTTGGCTTTGGGCCGAAAGTCGGCCCAAAACCTTCTCTCTCTCTCCCCGGCCCAAGTCGGCCCAGTCCGCAGCCGCAGCCGTCGCTCGCGCGCGCGCGTCCGCCCGCTGATAGGTGGGGCCCACCTGTCAGACTCGTCGTCTTCCTCGCGCCGCCGCCGCCCGAAACCCTAGCGCCGCGCCGCCGTCGTCTCCTTCCAAATCCAGCCGCCCCTTTCCGTTTCCGGTGAAATCAATAGAGGGGAAATGATCTTCTCGATCTCCTCTACCTTTTCCCTTTTGGAACTTCGGCTAAAATCGTTTGGAAAGCGGAGGATTCGATCTCGAATCGGATTCGTCTCTCTCTCCCGAACCCTAACCTTTCCTTCGCGTCGCCGGTCGCCGTGGGCCTTCGCCGCCGCCTCCTTGCCCCTTTAAAAGGATCCCCGGTGTCTCCGCTACCCGTCGCCACCCTCGCCTTCGCCTCTCGTCGTCGGTAGAGCTCTAGCACCGTGTAGCTTAGCGCCGCCGTCGCCGCCGCCGCTCTAGCCGTGCGCCGCCGTCGCTCCAGTCGTCGCCGTCGCTTGGGAAGGCCGCCGTCGTGGTCGCCGTCGCGTTGCCGTCCTCGTCCGCCCCTCCGCTGTCGCTGTCGACCGCCGGAACATCGTCGCCGTCGTCAAGCCGGAGGTCACCGCCGCTTCTTCTTCGCCGCTGTCGCCGACCGTTGTTCTTCCGCCGTTTCTTTGGTCACCGATGAGTTCGCCGTGCCGTCCGCTACCCGTAGGTGCTCTCCGTTCGCGCCGCCGCGCCGTCGTTCGCCGGCGAGCTCGCGCGGTTCGGTCACCGCCGGAGGTGACGTCACCGCTGACGCCATCGGTGCCGACCGCTGTGGTCTGGCTGTGGACCGATCGATCCCGGCCGTTCGTTTTGGATGGATCGATCTCGGCCGTCCGTTCTCGTGAACCGTCGCCGTGCACCCGGTCTACCGCAAACCCTAGCCGCTGACGCAATAAATCCTCTTTTCCTTTTCAAAAATAATTCATTATTGCGTCATAATTCAATTAAAATTCATATAAGTGTTTTAATCCGATTTAATCTTTAAAAATTCATAACTAATTCATCTTAGCTCGGATTTAGTTGGTTCAAGTCTCTAAATTTTTCTAAAATTGAGATCTACATGTTAAAAATATCCACATGTACTGTTCATGCTTGTTTATGTGCTGTTTTAGTGTTTTGCTCTTTTCTATTTAGATTCCGACGTTTCCGGAGAGTCCGTTTTCGCAGGAGAAGAATTTGAAGAGTTCCAAGGCCAGCAAGGCAAGTCACACAGATCCCAAACAACCCCTTTGAGCATGTTGATCCCATTTAAAGCTATTGTTTCTATTCAACTATTGCATTTATTTTCGAATGTCATTGGGTGGAATTAACCTATTGTTTGTTATAGCCCTTTTGTCCTTGATTACTTTATTCCTTGATACCTTGGGTTCTTATAAATTGACTAGTTGAGCTTTATATTGGTTCAGCTAGATATTAGATGTGATTGCTTAGCCATGCTTAGAAACTTTAGCACACTATTGGGATAACTTATGACTCACTATTATTTAATGATGGCTTAATGATGACTCATGATGGTTAATCATGATTGGTAAATTAATTAATTTGCCAACTAAAACCTGATAATGGTGGGTTGTGAGCACATGGTTTTGATGGTCGTGCTCATGACAATTAAGGACCGGTTCACGAGTTTCGGTTGTGAAACATTAACCGTGCCAACCACAAGCCAGCGTGGGCAACGGCTTTACCTTTTGTATAGCATGGTTCATTGCGGGGCACCAGACTGAGAAGTGGCGGAGATAAGCCCACGGGGGTCGCTGGGGAGTCCATGCCTTGTTTATAAGGGGGTGATTATGATCCAGGAACGGTGCGCTGTGGTGGATTGTGTTGTGCGAGGGGTACTGTCACAGCTCCTTTCTGAGGTACCGTGGTGGTATCAAGGCGCATGGTGACATGTCGTGGGGCTGTGTCTTGTGGGTACAGTGGTACACCTCTGGTCAGAGTAAAACTATTCGAATAGCCGTGCCCGCGGTTATGGGCGGGTCTAACAATGTCTTTCGTGATTAGTTTCACACCTCTCATCATAATAAAAGATACTATGACTGGTAATAATTTGATTAGCTCCTGGTCTGGAATGGTATATTCCTGGTTTGGAGATAGAACTGTGCAGCCGGGATTGGTTGTTCAGAATGGTTGGGCCTATGCAACAGGGTATGTTGTATAGCGTTGGATTAATATTGTTTAAATTATTACTTAACTGTTTTACCAAATTCTGAAATGTTTATTAAATGCTGTTTATGCAAATGAAACCCTACTATGCCATCCTTTGTTATCCTGTGCACTTGCATATTTGCTGCGTGGCTTGCTGAGTATGTCATATACTCACCTTGCAATCATTCATCAGAGGAGGAGTTCTACAGTGATGCTGATGGTGTGGAGGATTAGGTGTAGTCCTGGTCAAGCTGCCTGTGGAGTGGAATCGTCTGCGCCGTTTATCTTATTTTCCGCTGCTTCGATCTTTATTGATTGAGAGGAACTATCTACCTCTGTAATGACATTTTATTCGCTTATTAATTAGAGTAATAATTGTACTCTATTATCAATTTGTTATTGTGTGCCTCGGCTGATTCCTGGACGAGGGTTCGCGCACATGTAAGCGTTTGGAATTTTGGATAGAAATTCCGGGCGTGACAGTACTCGTGTACTCTGATGTCGTAGCTCGCCGGAGAGCATAGCCTCAGAGCCGTACACGAGGAAGAAGGGTGTTTCCTTGTTAGACGTTGTCGGTGTGGTGCGTACGGCCCATAATACTGATGGGAGTTCTTCAACCCATTTTTTGTCGTGTGACATGAGTCTGTCGTAGACGCGGGTTTTTATCCCTTGTAGTACTATGCCGTTTGCCCTCTTGACATGTCCGTTGCTTTGAGGTTGAGAGACCGAGGCGAAGCTTATTTGGACCCCCAGCCCGATGTAGTAATCCTGGAAATCGGCGCTGATGAACTAGGAGCCGTTGTCAGTTATGATGCGGTACGGTAGTCCGTATCTGCAAAATATCCCTTTGATGAATTTGATGGCATTGTCGGCCTTGATTTCCCCCATGGGTACTGCTTCGATCCATTTGGTGAACTTGTCGATTGCCACGAATAGGAATCTGTAGCCGCCCTACCCTCGTGGGAATGGCCCAAGTATATCTAGCCCCTAGCACGAGAACGGCCAAGTTAGAGGGATAGTCTGGAGCGCTTGTGCGGGTAGCTTTGTGTGTTTACTGTGGAATTGACAGGCTTCGCATCGCTAGACCATGTCGCATGCATCTTTAAGGGCGGTTGGCCAGAAAAAGCCTTGTCGAAAAGTTTTCCCGACCAATGTCCGACCGGTGGCATGTGACCCACATATGCCTTCATGTATACCGAGGAGGAGGTGTCTGCCGTCGTCGGTCGAGACGCATTTGAGAAGTACCCCGTTTGGCGCTTTCTTGTATAGATCGTTGCCGACCATACAGTAGATCTTTGCTTTACAGGTTATTTTCTCGGCCTCTGTATCGTCCTCGGGCAACTCCTCGCTGTTGATGAATTTGATTAGTGGGATGCGCCAGTCGTCTGTGGTCTCGATGTCGGCGACGGCACGTTCTGCCTTGGTGACCTCCGAGCTAATGTCGGGGGTGTCCGGGCTAACTTCTCCGCTAACCTCTTTCACTGATGGCTTCGTCAGGATGTCGAGAAAAGTGCCAGGCTCGAGCGATTCTCGTTTGGACGCACGTCGTGCTAGGTCGTCTGGCTCAATGTTGTCCTTGCGGTAGACGTGTCGGACCTCGATCCCATCGAACCTTTTCTCTAGTTCCCTAACTTCTGCAAGATACTTGGATAACTCGGGGTTAGAGCATTTATAATCTTTGTGCACCTGGTTCGCGACTAGCTCGGAGTCCCCTTTGACGATTAGTCGCTTGACTCCAAGTGCAGCTGCAGCTCTTATCCTGGCAAGTAGTCCTTCGTATTCTGCTGTGTTATTGGTCGCCCTGAAGTTGAGGTGGATTGCATGCTTGAATTGATCTCCGGAGGGAGACGTCAAGATAAATCCTGCCCCTACTCCTTGGCTGTTGGGTGCGCCATCGAACGCCATTGTCCATGTTTCGTTATCGACTTGGTTGTCTGATTTGTTATCCGGCATAGTCCAATCGGCAACGAAATCGGCGAGTACCTGGGACTTGATGGCTGTTCGTGGCACAAAGTGGACATCAAACTGGCTCAGCTCGACTACCCATTTCGCAATGCGGCCGACAACATCTTTGTTTCTCACAACTTCACCAAGAGGGAAAGAGGAGACAACTGTGACTCTGTGGGTTTGAAAGTAGTGGCGTAGCTTCCTTGATGTCATGATGACCGCGTAAAGCAGCTTTTGGATCTGTGGGTATCTTGTCTTTACGTCGTGGAGAGCTTCGCTGACGTAATAGACTGGTCGTTGTACTTTCTCTCTCTCGACAACAATGACGGTGCTAACAGAATACGGTGTGGCGGCAATATAGAGGAATAATTCTTCATTAGGTTGGGGAGCAACAAGTACAGGGGGGTTTGATAGGTAGCGCTTGAGTGCAACAAATGCCTCTTCGGCTTCCTGTGTCCCTACAAATTTGTCTTGTTTCTTTAGCAGAGCGAAGAAAGGTTGTCCTTGTTCTCCCATCCTAGCGACGAACCTGCTCAGTGCCGCCATGCATCCGGTTAGCTTTTGTACCTCCTTGAGTCTTGTGGGCGACTTCATGTTCTCAATTGCCTTGATCTTCTCGGGGTTTGCTTCTATTCCTCTGCCAGAAACGAGGAATCCGAGCAGCTTGCCCAACGGTACTCCGAACGTGCACTTCTCTGGATTGAGCATGAGGCGATATCGTCAGAGGTTGTCGAACGTTTGCCGCAGATCGGCAATCAATGAGTCGCCTGTCTTGGTTTTGACAACGATGTCGTCGACGTATGCCTCGACATTGTTGCCAAGCTGGTCGCTAAGTGCGCCCTGGACCGTGCGCTAGAAGGTATTCCCTGCGGTTATCAGTTCGAACGGCATCTTAACGTAGCAAAATATCCCGAACGGCGTGATGAATGCTGTCTTCTCTTCGTCCTCTTTTGCCATGCTGATTTGGTGGTAGCTAGAGTAAGCGTCGAGGAAGCTCAACAACTTGCAACCGGCTGTTGAATCCACCAGTTGATCTATTCGAGGGAGAGGGAAGTGATCCTTGGGGCATGCCTTATTGAGGTCGGTGAAGTCAACACACATTCTCCATTTTCCGTTGGCCTTCCGCACCATGACTGGATTGGCTAGCCACTCTGGATGAAGTACTTCTCTGATGAAGCCAGTTTTGAGAAGTTTGTCGAGCTCTTCTCGTATGGCTTATTTTCGGTCTGGTGCAAATCTCCGTAGTCTTTGCTTTACTAGCTTGGCATCGGGTCGCACCATGAGTTTGTGCTCAATCACCTCCCTGGGGACCCCCGGCATGTCGGACGGCTGCCAAGCGAACACGTCAGCATTATCGCGGAGGAAGGTGATGAGCGCGAGTTCCTATTTCTTGTTTAGTGTCGCCCCGATCTTGACGGTTTTGTCGGGGTTGGCACTGGAGAGTGGAACGATCTTGATGGTGCCGTCCGGTTTCGGCGTCTTGTTTGTCTTGCTCACTTTCTTGGGTGGCTCAGTCGCGGCGGGTGGGCTGGGCGTTTGCTCGACCATGTCGAGGCTCCGCTTGTCGCACTGCACTGCCAGCTTTGCGTTCCCTTGAATAGTGATTGTTCCCTTCGGTCCTGGCATCTTGAGCACTTGATACGCGTAGTGAGATGCGGCCATGAACTTTGCAAGTGCAGTTCTCCCGATGATGGCGTTGTAAGCTGTGTCGAATTCAGCGACATGAAAGGTGATCTGCTCTGTTCGGAAGTTGTTGGCTTGGCCAAAAGTCACGGGCAACGTAATCTTGCCCAATGGTTTGAACGATGATTGGGGAGTAATTCCGTGGAAGGGTTGATTGGTTGGTGTCAACTCGCTTTGCGGAATTCCCATTGCGTCCAAAGTGTTGGCGAAAGGAAGATTGATTGAGCTGCCACCGTCGATGAGGACTCACGCTACCTTGATGTTCCGAATAGTGGGTTCGACCACGATCGGATATCGTCCTGGGATGACGGCGGTCTTGGGGTGATCTTCTTCCGAGAACTCTATCTTCTGCTCAAACCACTTCATCTTGGGTGCAGCCCCCTGCCATGTCGAACAGACGTCACGTTCCACTTTCTTGTATTCTCGCTTTGAGGAGTACGTTGTGGAACCGCCGAAGATGTGTGAAACGTGGAGGTCGGAGTCTGGATACGCTGGATCCGATTCGTGAGGAACCTCCTCCTCGTTCTTCTCGACCACGCGTACTCGCTTGCCTTTTTCAAATGCGATGTGCTTCTCGAGCGATTTTTTGAAAACAAGGCAATCTTCCAGAGAATGTCTGTCCGTCTTGTGTATGGGGCACCATGCTTTCTTTGTGTTGCTACTTTGTGGGTCTGGGCGCTTGGAAGGGTTCACGTATTCTGCTGCGAGAACTTCCGCTTGAGCTTTCCTTTTCCCATTTTTGCGATTTTTCTTTTTGCTTGACTCAGATGCGTCCGTGGCTGGTTTCTTCTCTCCCCCGGTCTTCGGCTTATCGTTCTTGCGTCTTAGCGCATCATCTGCGTGGGCGCATCGCTCAACAATCTCGAACAATCTCCGAGTGGTTGTGATGCGTCTTGTCGCCAACTCCTGTGTAGTGTAGCGATCTCTGATACCGGATTTGAAGGCGCGAATTACAGAAGCGTCGGTGATTTCGGGGATTGTATTTCTGCACTCGTTGAAGCGCCGAACATATTCCCTCAGTGATTCACCCGAGTTCTGAGTCAACGCGTGTAGGTCGTCTTCGATCGTGTGGCGCTTGTATGTTCCTTGGAAATTGGCGACGAACTGTTGCCACAGGTCTGCCCACGAAGAGATTGAGTAGGGAGGAAGATGCAACAGCCATGAACGTGCAGAACCTTTCAACGCAGTTGGTAAATAATTCGCCAACGCGTTGTCGTCTGCTCTGGCAGCGTAGAGTACTGTGGAGTAGACTTGAAGGAACTCCTCTAGGTCGGTGCTCCCATCATACTTTTCTATTGCTCCAGGTCGGAATCTCTCAGGCCATCGGACATCACGTAGGGAACGACCGAAAGCCCTACACCCAGCGTTGGGGGGCGGTGGGTTGTCGGCGGTCGTGTGTCCTTCGTGGATGTCTGTCTGATGATGAGGAGGATGAGGATGATGACGATGACGACGGGTCGCTTGGTTCCGGCATACGATTACGAGGATGTCGGCCTGGATCTCGGGAATCCTGTTGTCGTCTCCCGCTGTTGTCTCGGCGCCGATCTCCGTCATCGTCGTCGTTATGGCGACGGCCTCGACCTGTATTGTCTGGCACCCGTCGTTCGCGATCGTTGTGATCGTGGTGGTTGTCCTGGTCTCGGTCCTCGTTTGAGCGGTCTCTTTGATTTCCGTTATCATGGCGCCGTGAAGAGACATGACGCCGAGAATGATTCACATTGTCTCATGTGCGTCGTGCCTCTCGGCGGCCGTTGATGTGATCTCGGAGATCGCCAGTGCCGCGAGGTGGAGGGGTAGCTCGTTGGGGTGATTCCCTTCGTTCTGGGTCTTCACCATTGACATCGCCAGTTGGTGGCTGCTCCGGGTGCGCTGCGGTAGCGGCTTCTTCGAACGCGTTGCTGAGGTTGGTCACTGATTCCCGTAGTCGTTCTGTCCAACGCTCAAGGTCATCGTTCAGAATGGGATCGTAGGGAGTTTCCCTCAGTATAGCTTGAACGGCCCTAATGTGCTGGGCTGGAGTAGTCAATTGTCCTCCCGCTTCTGCGTTGGCGTGCGCTGACGTGCCAACGTCATCGATAGCCAATACCTCCCGCGGCACACTCGTTATCGATGACCCATAGTCTTCGAGAAGGTGTAAGACTGATGGTTCGTGAGGATCGATATCGATTACCCCCAACAAATTGATCTGAAGTTGAAGTCGCTCCTTGTTCCTTGTCGTTATCCCTGATAGGGACATATGACTTAGGAGACGGAGCTTTCATGGCGCCAAGAAAGACCTTGCGGCTTGAGAGGTCGTGATTCTTTGTCTTGTGAATAGGACAATAGACATCACGAGTTGGAGAAACACGCTGAATTCCACGCTCTTTGCAGGCGCGAATTTCAGCGCGGACGTTGAGGAAAACCCAGCAGGCTTGCAAAGTGTGTTTCCTGGTTTTGTGGATAGGACACCAGGACCTTGTGGCTTCGGAAGTCATCTTTGTCGGCTCGCGGTTCATGTCGGAAGAACAAGGTTTGGCCGCATCAGAATCCTTCTCGAGCTCAGATGTCGTCGATGCTCCGTTCTCCGTCTCAGCGGGAGGATTTTTCGACATGAAGTCGTCTTGGTTTGTAGCCACTGCGTTCTCGTTTCCGGTCATTGGGGGACCGGTTGAGATCGGCGCTGTGGTGTAAACTGGGAAGACGATTTCGCCGACTTTAGTCCACACCAGCATCGTTAAAGCAGGGTGTACTTGACTGAGGTTGGTGTTGACACCGTTGTCGACGAAGCTGGATGACATAGTAGTAGAACCTTAAGTACCAAGTGCCCCTACCTGGCGCACCACTGTCGACGGGTGATGCCCGTAGACCGGATATAGAGGGTATTAGGGTACATTGGTACAAGGATCTACGTAGTACGACATCAAGCGAACAAAAGACAAGAATTATACTGGTTCAGGTCCCTTGGGTAATAGCCCTAATCCAGTTGATGTGGGATTATATGGTGGAAAACACAGGTTACAAAGGGAACAATGGAACTTGTCAAATCCGGCGAAATCGTAGTTGAGTTGATTCGACTAGATCTCGATGGCTTGGCTCCTTGCAGGCTCCGGCTTCGTAGGCTATGTGGGTTGTGTTGGCTCTGAGATTCGATCCTTTAAGCTCTCACCGGGGGGTCCCTTTTATATCACAGATCTGGAGGTCTCCAAGTAGAACTCAGAGATATCAGACCCTATTCGATACGTCAACGACCCAATCTTGTCCGAGTAGGATTCTTTCCATCCGTAGATTCCGTGAAGGATTTCCATAGAATATACAGGAAGTATCTGTATGCGCGTGGGTATACCATACCGATATGTAACATATATCGAAGGGTAAAGGATATGCCTAACCCGTAACCCTGACGATCATCATTTTTTTTACGCACTATATTTTCTTTTAAAAAAGATTTCTGAACTTGAACAAGAGCTATATAAGAAAATAAGCTTACACCCACCAAGTTCATAATACTTATTGTTTTAGATAAGTAAACGGTCTCGAAAAACAATTTTGACCACTTTCCTCCATCATAATATAAATAGAAATATTGTAATAATATAATTTCATTGATGTAATTTTTAAGACTAATATATACATATAGTCTTCATATTTTAAAACAAATAATTTTAAAATATTTATAGTTAAAAAGTTTAAAAGGGTATGTTTAGTTCATGCCAAATTAAATTGGAAGTTTGATTAAAATTGGAACGATGTGATGAAAAAGTTCGAAGTTTATGTGTGTAGGAAAGTTTTGATGTGATGAAAAAGTTGGAAGTTTGAAGAAAAAGTTGGGAGCTAATCCAGGTCAAAGTTTGACATTAGCCAATTCCAAACGACGAGTATTATCTATGTAAAGAAAGTAGTTAATTATACCAGTATATGTTAAATGGTATTGTCATTTTTTCTTTAACGGTAAATGATATTGTCGTTATCCATGATATGGATGGTTGATCGTTTTTATCAAAACCAAAACCCACCATTTGGACCCTGCTCGACTAACTACGACGGGGAATCGGGGATGTAGGAGTGTAGGACATAACAACGGCCATAGGAAAGCTAGTAAAGCAGTGGCTGTAAAAAAGTCATAACCATCGCTACTGCTCTTTGAAAGGTTATAGAATATTCTCGATTACTTTTTTTTTTTGGAATACATAAAAGAGCATTGTACACTTTTGCATTAAGAGAAATAAAATTTACATAAACGGCAAACAAAGAAGAGGGGGAGGGGGGAGGGGGTGGAAAGGAAAAAAGGAAAGCAAGGACTTAAGTCTATTCTCGTGATTACAATGTGACGACCGAACGACCAAACACGCTAACTAGAAAGTGTTGGTGACGGGGGATGGGCAAGACGCCAAAGCGCTGTCTCTTGCGACATGGCTGCGACAACCTCAGGCTAGGATCGGGAACGGTTGTTTTTTTCCTTCCAAATGGACCAAGCACCAAGAGTCACAATAGTGTCGAACCCACGACGACGCTCCCTCGGAATTTTGGGCCGGAAAGAGCAGTGCCACTCATGGAAGGAATCAGCGTCAGAGGGGAAGCATTGAGGAAGGCCAAGGCTCGAAAAGATAGTCCATCACAGCTGGAGGGACTCAGCGCACCTAATCAGAATGTAATCGATTGTTTCTTCCAGTTGGTCATAGAAGACACAATAGGTTGGGTGCGACAGACTACGCTTCTCTAACCGGTCAGCCGTCCAGCAGCGCCGTTGAGCGACCAACCATAGGAAGTAGCGACACTAAGAGGGGCAAAAGAGCGCCAGATTGGTAGGTGCTAAAACGAGATCCTGCCTAGGAAGAGGGCAAGGTAAGCCGACCGGGTGGAGTACGACCCCGAACTCTCCCACCTCCAGATGAAAGAATCAGGATGGCCCTTTGAGAGAGTCGTTGTCTGCAACAACGACCAAATCTGCAAGTATTGCAGCATTGCCTGGACTCCCAAGGAGCCATGGAGATGGCGGATCCAACGGTTGTTGGCCAACGCATCAGCGACCAAGAGCTTTCGGTGGACACGCACCGGGACGCGATCATAAAGCTCGGGTGCCAAAGAGCGAAGACTCGAACCCTGTAGCCATCTGTCCTCCTAGAAGAGGATCGACTTGATATTCTCGATAATCTGCCCATTTAAGTTTACTGCTCAGGCCATGACATGATAAACCAAGTGGCTGGAGAGTGGCCTTTGTATAGTAGCGAATCTATACGAAGGATCAATCTACATATGTGTTATAAATGTTTTTAAACCTATATGTATATTAGTGAATCTAGACCATGGACGGAGAAAACAATACGTTATATAATATGAAATTGAAGAAGTAATTAAGTCACTAGTTCAATCTCATTTGCTCAAAAGAATTATCCATGAATAAGTCCAACACAACAAAGATATACACACTACATATATGAATGATTCAGTATGCATCCGTCAACATAGTATAATATAGATATTTTTCTAGTACGATGATTCTTGACACGAGATATGCTCAGATTCGTACTGTATTGCATTGTTTGTTATATTTTAGGATGTATGTAGTAGTTTTTTTTTGTTTCAATAGATAAATAATTCAGTAGCTCAGCCTCAGATGAAATATCAGCAGATGAGGTCAGTCAGTCCCATTTCCACCACACAGCAGCAGCATCCATACATTTTTCTCTCTTTCTTTTCTTTCTTTTTATTTGTTGTTGAAAAGAGCATCCAAACATGCACGCATCAACATCCGCACTCCACAGTGTGGCTGACGCCCTGCCGGTTTCTGCCGCCTCACGTCGCCGCGAGCGCCACCACAGTAGTACTAGTACACGAGTCCTCCCTCCGTAGTAGTAGTAGTGTAATAATAATAATAATAATAATAATAATAATAATAATAATAATAATAATAATAATAATAATAATAATAATAATAATAATATAAAAAAAAACCGAGTCTCCGTGTCCAACGTTTGACCGTCCATCTTATTTGAAAAAATTATGAAAAAAAAAAGACTAAAAACACAAGTCACGCAAGTATTAATCATATTTTATCATCTAACAACAATAAAAATACTAATTATAAAAAAAATTCATGCAAGACGAACAGCCAAACATTAGACACGAAAATCTAGGGTTTGACTTTTTTTTTTTTAACGGAGGGAGTAGCACACAAGAGCACAGAAGCCACAAAAAACGAGTTCGAAAGCGAGGCTGCCTTTTTGGCGCCATCCATGGCGCTCGCTGTCGTGCGCGCGCGCGCGCGCCCCCCGGCCCTTTTAACGGCAGCCGCATGGTGCGGGTAGCGCGCGCTCATCGCCTCGTCGGAGGAGGAGGAGGGAGATCGGAGATGGGGGCGGGGGAGGGAGGGGAGGAGCAGTCGCTGGCGCTGACGCCGACATGGGTGGTGGCCGGAGTCTGCTTCATCATCGTCGCCATCTCGCTCGCCGCCGAGCGCCTCCTCCACCGCCTCGGCAAGGCAAGCCAATCTTAATTTGCTTCAATTAATTACCTCCCCTTTTATCTTTGCGTCTCAAATCAGTAGTGTTTCCAGTTGTTCTTAGTTAAAATCCTCTGGTACTAAGCATTCAGATTCGATGAAGAACATCAACTGCTCATTCAAATTGATAGTATAGTATATACCATGGAATTTGCTGGTAACTGCTCCCTCTACATTTTAATGTATAACGCCGTTGACATTTTATCCAACGTTTGACCATTCATCTTATTAAAAAAATTTATACAATTATCATTTATTTTATTGTAACTCAATTCATCATCAAATGTTTTTTAAACATGATATAAATACTTTCATATTTGTACGAAAATTTTGAATAAAACGAATGGTCAAACGTTAGTCAAAAAGTCAACGGCGTCATACATTAAAATATGAGGGAGTATCTGTCAGTGACCTGGAATTGTTGTTCAAGCTTGCTGCTTCACTTCCCACTGCACTGCACTGTTTCTCGTATGGCTTTACTCATGATGAACTCGGGCGATACAACTGTAGGATTGAAAAAGAGAGAGAGAGAGAGAGGTTAGATTCAGATGTTAGACAGCTCGAAATTGAAGTTTACTCTGTAGGAAGCAGAGATTTAGCCTTGCAAATTCCTGCAGTATATTGAGCCATCACTTTCTTTTACAGCAATAACTTCGCTCAAAACAAGTTTGCCTTTTTTACTAATTGTTGTATCCTTGTTCATCAGGTGCTAAAATTCAATGGGCAAGAAGCACTGTTTTCTGCTCTTCAGAGAGTCAAAGAAGGTAATATCATCCAAGTTCTTATAGTTAGAATGTTAGATTGCTGCCTGTACAACAATTTATTTCTTGGATACAAAGGACAATTTTCACTCTGTTTCTTTCACATATTACTGCCAGCAGAACCTGAAAAGATGATCTTATCGTCACCCGCTTATGTTCTAGTTTTTTCTCTTGTGGACAATTTCAATACTATAATGCAACTATTATGAACATTTATGTCAAAAATAAAACAAAATAAAGTCAGAACAGAAGCATCACAAACCAAATGATAAAATAAAATGCTTCATGACACGATGGCCAGAACATTTCATACCAGTTTACTTATGCCACAATAATTTGTGCCATTTGTTCACTGCCTGATCCAGCTTGTTGATTACTTGTGCAGAGTTGATGCTTCTGGGTTTCATTTCCTTCCTGCTTAGCGTCTTCCAAAAATTTATCAATCACATTTGCATCCCGGAGAGTGCTGCACATCTCATGCTTCCATGCATTACTAGAGAGACGTCCGAGACCACAGAAGATGCTTCCAAACTTTGCAAGCGAAAGGTAGGATGTGAACTATGGAGAGATTTTCTTAAACTTTTGGGAATTTTTGATAAACTCCACCACGAAGTGTCCACTCTGGATTGTTTAGCTTTGTTATTTTTCACTAAAGAATTTGTTTCTTGTGGGTATCTTTTCTTTCTTGAATAGTAGAACAAACAAGAAACTGTTATCTTCATGAATTTTTTACCAGATTGGTCGTTCCGAAATCACATTCTTATGCTTCTGTAGGGTGAAGTTCCTATGCTATCTGAAGAGGCTTTGCATCAGCTGCACATCTTTATCTTTGTCCTTGGTATTGTCCATGTTGTATTTTGTGTTACAACATTGTTACTTGGTGGAGCCAAGGTAAAACTATTTGTATGGATAAATATGTGCTCCTCACGGTGCATCAGTAAAATCAACTCATCTATGGTAAATTCTGCAGATGAAAAAATGGGAGAAATGGGAGAAAGAAATTCAACAAGGAAGAACCAAGGAGCGACCAAAGAGGCCAGGCTGGATGAAATTCATTGTTGTAAGATGTGCCGTAAGTAACCCGGGCCACCTATTATGCTTATCAATTACTATTTGTAACTCCATTATTAAATCGTCAGTTACAATTTACAAAGGAGGATGGCAACAAGACTAAAATAGGTTCTCTGTTTATTCTGTTCTTGCCTCGCTGTTCCACCAATGATCAATTCGGATTTCAACCGCACCCCGGCCAGAAAATCATACTACTCTTTAGAGTAGTGTTGGTTAAATGTTACCTTGAATTGATAAGTAATCATATGCTTTCCTAGAGCACCTAACGGTGATTCGTTTATTGTGGCATCCACCTATCATGTAAAAAAAGACATCCACCTCTAGTGAATTTTACAAAAATATTTTTTTTAAAAAAAAAATCAAACACTCAAGAGTCAGAACTAGAACTCAAAAATAAAATTTTACTATATAAGATCATGTAAGTTAGGAATTAAATATGTCGATAACCAGCAAAATATAAAAGTAGAGCCCTCGCGAGTAAGTTGTCATAACTCATAAAGTCCAAATGTGTGATCAGGACACACGCAAGCTCCATTGTGATAAAGGAATAGAATACCTGTAGATGGTCCATTGTCAGATAAGGTTAATTAAGGTACGGAAAAAGCTATTGACATCAAAGATATGAATAGCATGGGTACAAACTGCAGCAGTACTGCATTACTTTTTTTTCTTATTTGAGGTGTCTCCCTGCAACATGGCAATATCATGACGAAACACTGATGTGTCTTGTACTAGGACAATGCATACTGTCTGCATAGTTATTGCAGAAATTCTTTGTCTCAAATACAAATTTCAACTTACTTTAGCTATATTCTAATACAGCCGATTTTGTTCATACATGATTTCAGATCTCATTCTTGAAGCAGTTTTATGATTCTGTTGGTAAACCTGATTATCAAGTACTTAGATCAGCTTTTGTTCAGGTCAGATGCATCTCTGAGTAACTTCAGCTCAATCATAAGTGTCATTGTACTATTTTTGAAGCTAATAGGACATAATTTTTTCCCCAGAGGCACTACCCAAACCGTCCTGATTTTGATTTCCACAAGTACATGGTTCGTGCTCTTGAGCATGATTTTAAAGAAGTAGTTGGAATCAGGTTAGTATCTTGGTTAAAATACTAACTTTACTTGATTAAAAACTACATTATCTTTACTGTATCTAATGCTATGCAATTACATGCAGCTGGTACCTATGGCTTTTCGTTATTGTCTTCCTGCTACTGAATATAAATGGTAACTCCCATAAACCTAAAAACAAGTGCCCTCATGTAATTGTTTGGATAACTGAATTCCATCACACTGATATCTACTTAAATTTTCTTTTCTTTCTTTTTTTTTCTTTTTTTTTTTGCTGGGAGATATCCACTTAAGTTACCATACGACTTATTCTATTTCTAATACCACAATTTAGACTTTAACCACAGCATTTCCAGTTGACGAACATGATCCATTTTCACTCATTCAGAACAAGTCATGGATCACAACAACAGTTGATCTGCATCAGACTGTTGAATGCCTGAACTAGGATTGTCTTTTGTCATTGAATGAAACTATCCAGTTTCCATCATCTATTCAGGTGGCTATCCCCTAAACTTTTCATTTGCATCCAATGCAGGGTGGCACACATACTTCTGGCTGTCTTTCTTGCCCTTAATTGTAAGTATGAACTTCAAACAACTCAACATATATGTCAACAGTGAGCACACTCTTTTCAGTTTTAATGATTGAGGAATTCCAACTTTTGGGGCACATCTGCAGCTCCTACTCATTGTTGGCACAAAGCTGGAGCTCATAAGCACTAGGCTGGCACAAGAGGCAGCAGACTGCCCAGATGAAGCAACAGGAAACCCCTGGACAAAGCCATGCAAGGAGCACTTCTGGTTCAGCAAGCCTAGGATTGTCCTCCATTTGATCCACTTCATCCTGTTCCAGAACTCCTTTGAGATGGGTTTTTTCTTCTGGGTTCTGGTATGTTTTACAGCATTACATTCTTTTTTTTCCTGCACTTTTAATTTATCTTGCAGAAAGTACTCTTATGTCTTCATATGGGTTTCTGCAATTTTAATTAGTATAAAACTATGGTGCTAATTAAACAAGCTGGTAAATTTCAATTGCAGGCAACATATGGGTTTGATTCATGCATCATGGAGAACAAGATTTATGCCCTCCCCAGACTTGCTATTGGGTCAGTACTAAAAGTCTGAGCTTTACATCTGATTTCTGCTAGAAGTTGATTGCTTTTCTTTAATTGGAATCTTAAAAAAAATTCAAATATTTCTGTATTACCTTCTCTAAAAAAAAAATTTGTAGTACATATTTCTGCACTGAATTGAATTGAACTGAACAGTAATGTGATGTTTCTGTCATGAACTTTTGCAGAATCATCGTCCAGGTGCTCTGCAGCTACAGCACGCTGCCGCTATACGCCATCGTTACCCACGTAATTAACATACAATTACTCTTTGCTACTACTCCGATCCTTCCATTACATATTATATCATTTGACTTTTTTTTAAGTTAAACTTTATTAAGTTAGATTAAGTTTATAAAAAAAATTAAATACGTTTTTTTTAAAAACTTGGTCAAGCTTAGTCAAATTTAAAAAAGTTTGATAAAAAAAATCAAACAACTTACAATATAAAATAGAGGGAGTATAATAAAAAAATTAAGTATATTATGCTTTAACTGTGACTCCGATGACGTGGGGCTGACGTCACGCTCGCCGCTGCGCAGATGGGCGGGGACATCAAGCTGCAGGCGTTCGGCGAGACGGTGCACGTGTCGGTGCACAGCTGGGCGACGGACGTGAGGAAGAAGAAGGCGGCGCCGCCGCCGCACTCCCACCTCCGCATCCCCTTCCTCATGAAGCGACGCCACAGCACCCGCGGCGCCGACGACGCCGCGGACGACGCCGGCGGCGACGTCGACCACCACCACCACCATCACGGCCACCACCATCACGGTCACCACCACCACGAGGGGAGCTCCGCGGCGGCGGCGGCGCCGGACCTGGAGGAGATCGTGGCGACGACGTCGGGCGGCGAGGACGGGCACCCGCCGGCGCCGCCGCCGCCGCCGCAAGGCCCACGGCCGTAGATATTATCGTATACGGAAGCCCGAGCCGCCGGCGGCCGGTGCCCACGGCGGCCGGCGTGGCGAGCCGGCGGCATGGAGACGTGTTGCTAGCTGAGTAGGAAAGCTACCTTGCGCGACACCGTTAGACCAATCGCTACGTGCCACGTGTATGGAGTTTGCTGATGAGCTGTACAAAATGGAGTTAATTATTAAAATTGTACATGCATGCAAACTTATGGAATTGGACACATATCATATTTTTCGCATACATGTACTCTTCTGTGTTATAGTACAATTAATGCAAATTAAATTGGATATAACTCAAAATTTGATTTGACTATGCGTTAGTTCTACAACTTTATGGCGAAGTTCTGAGGAAAGCTCTGATGATGAACCTAAACAACCTCAAAGAAAGAAGTTTTACAACTAGCCAAGACAAAGAAAAATTAATTGATTTCTCTACAAATTAAAATCCACTTGTTTAATCTCTTCCGTCCAAGCATATAGCACATACATGCATGCACGGACGATCTCCTCTTGGGTTTAATTTGTTCGGAAACCTTTGCACGCACGAATTGTCTGTCACATGACTAAGTTTAATTTCAATCTTAATTAAGAGATAGATGATTCAGTATTCAGAAGCTTAATTAGGAGATGGTTTAGTTTTCATATGCTTAATTAATTAACTTTCTAGCTACCTCCTTGTTAGAGTATGCATGATAAGGAAGATTGATCATGCTCTACCATAAAAGCTTTAGTATACAAGATATGTATATTGGATAATGTGGATCCGACCTCTGGGCTCTAACACTTTTATTAATTTGTCTCTACGAAAATTGTATTCTTTAACTAGAAACAGTATCTAGCTAGTAGCGACCAAGCTTATTAATTAAGAACCCTACAAAAAGATACATATATACTAGTCATGTATGTTTCCAGTTAACTAGCTATATATATAAGCACCATTTGATAGCCAGACTCTATATGACCAATCTGTGGTTCGTATGGTGTGCTGCACGACTGTTTGAACCAATTAAATACAGCTACTCTGCTTGATAACAACTAAAGAATTTATGTTTGATTTTGAAAAAAAAAGGTACTATCAACAGCCATTAATTTTATAAAAATATATACCTGCAAAATAGGAGTAAGTATGAAAACAGAAGGTACAAAAATATGTGTAGAAAAAGGTAGAAAAATTATGATAACTAAATACACTCAGTTAAACCTACTCACCCGAGGTGTTCGATCAAGCCCTACATATTACTGCAACTAATAATTCTTTTTAGTGGTACGTGGTACCTTTGTCAATTTTATATGTCGATCTTTCGAAAAGTGCTATACAGTAGGTTATGTGTTTTGAGAAAGAAAACGTAGTAATTGCATGTGTGTTTTTGCTCGTTCAGTAAGAAATCTGCCTTTAATTTGTGCTAGCTTATGCTAGCTGGCCGATGTGATGTTACGTGTGCATGATGCTTGCATTGCTGTTGGCAACTGTGTGTACACGTATGTGTCAAGAATGGTTAAAGAAAATGGATGGATGCCACCAAATATGTCATGATCCTATCATTGACTTATGTCATATTCGGTTAATTTAGTTTATACTAGGGCAAATCTTTTGGGTCAAACAGTACTTTGCCTTTGGCCTTTTTGGAGATTTTGCATGCGTTTTTCTGCTCTAATTAACCAAACTATACGTTAAATTGTTTAGGAGAAAATCAAGCTTGCGTATGAAAAATTCTGCAAAATCTCCGGAAGAATATATGAGATAATAATTAGCCCTAGAACAATGTCACATCCCTTTGGCCACAAAATATATACGTCAGTAATTAATTTTAGAACTTGTGCAATCAATAGATATTAATTACTCCCTCCGTTCCAAATTGATCTACATATAGTTTTTTTTTAGGTTATTCCTAAATAATCTACATATTTATGTTCATTCATTAAGTCTATTCGCTATTTATACATTGGAGTAAATAGACATTGATGCATACATCCATGCACACAAGTATTTATAACCCACATGCAATATCTTAATTTGCTATTGGCTAGGAAATAGCGGGGATGGTGCATGTATCGAGTTTATTGCTAGAGTAAATATAATATGAGATAATTATTAGTTTTTCTTAATCTTGGTATACTTATGAAATATGTAGATCAATTTGGAATGGAGGGAGTAACTTTGACAAAAAAAAAATATTCTAAAGTGTATATATTTTTGGACATATGGAACGATACACGAGTAATTAAACTTTTTTTTTCATATATATGTTTATAATAATATTACATGTTTATACATATTTTTGAATATATAATATACATATCATGATACACAGTTGAGTGATCAAAATAGGTCCGATATATTGATTTTGAAAAGTCAAAATCAGATTTTTTTTTTTTCTAGAGGTTGTAGATGTGATATATATATATATATCCAATGACTACAGATGACGTATGCATTGATCACAAAATCAACAAAATTTAAAGAAACATATATATAGCTAGGAATCACACAAAGATATTCACAAATTAAATTTAGATAGTCATCATCAGCAAAAAGCCTTTTTCATATAATATTGTCAGCAAATACTTAGTAGTTAGTCAGTTATGGTTAGGTAAAAATGTACAGCTATGCTGCTGCCTGCTGATGTGCTAAAATCAACTAAAAGTGATACTGACGAAAGAATGCAATCAATAATGTTGATCCTTTCTCCGCTATTTATTTATTGAGCATGGATAAAAGATGGTCCGTGCTTTCGATATGCAATTTATGATATCTAAGCAGATGATTTATTACTGAGAGTCATGCTATTTATGTGCTATAAATTCAAGAACCAAGACACACATGAATAAAATCATTTCCTTAGTTTGAAGTCTGAACTCCATTTGGTAAGGACATGTCTAATAAATTATTACTGTTATTAAGTTCCTAGCCATAAAATGGTATATATGCAGAAACAATGAATTTAATGGGGCACAATAATTAAATTGAAGTGTGAGCTAGGATAACTTCAGATTTACACAAAAAAAAAGTGCTTCGATTTGTAGTTAACTTTGTTTCTCTAAATACTACTCCTAATAAGAACAACTTTGGGAGAAAGGTTGGTACGACTGGTAGACTATAAGTGGTCAACCTAAAGAACTTTCCATGAGTGGCACTGTCTTTTCGCTCTTCCTTTGATCCAACTAGTATGCAATTAAACAAAGCGGCCGTGATGCAAGAAGAATGAAGGAACCATTAACAAATCCTATGTATGTGTTAAATATGGAATGCAGTTCAACCAACAAATTAAGAATTCATGCATTCAAAGATCCCAATGCAAAATCAAGATAGAGAAATCAAAGTCTTCAAAAAAAGATAGAGGAATCAACCCTCTGTGTGTGAGAGAGAGAGAGAGAGAGAGAGAGAGAGAGAGATTCATTTATCCAAAATGGAGTAAAAATAAATAATGGTCATCTTCAGAGAGATGAGAGGCAGCAGAGAACAAGCTAAGTGAGAGATTTAAGGATTGCAGGGTGTGCCACCAAAAGGGGGTACTTGGGCTTGAGAAATCCCATGATTTTGTTAGAGGGGACAGGGGGCAGGAATTAGGGTTGCCATTGATGCATGGGATCATGTCATTTCCTCCATGCTCTCCCAAGGACAGCTTCCCAGCATATCTGGGGCATAGACACACTGACACAGGACAAGAACACAATAAAATTCTCCTTAATTAGGCAGCAGGAGACATGATTCTACTATTTTTTGTTCTCTTAATGCAGCAGCTATAGCTTAGCTAGCACACATTTGAGAATTATACTAGCTAGCTTAGCTACACAAGAGTGGTATAAATATAATTAATTACTAGCTACAGTGTGCAAGAATGCACTGGCCTTTCGCAGCACACAAGAGTGATCATTGTTCATTACCCCCCTAAGTAAAACAAAGACCAACCAAATTGCATTAGTTTATAGCTAGTGGTGGCCAAAGCATGATTAGTTATAATACAAACAAGCGCATCAAACAGCAGAGAGAGGAAGTGAAATGCAAGGATAAAATTTAAAAATGAGCCCAATCCATTGAGCCACAATAGGGAGATCATCTTCATTATTTGAGATCAAAGAAACCAATTGTATATGCAACATGACCTAATTTTGCAAGAGCGTGCATGCATGCACAAACCCTTTTAACATAGTAATTAACACAGATCTAGAAATCTAGATATTATGTAGTAGTAGTAGTGTCAAAACCAACAATCTATAACAACTCCACCAATATCAGATTTGGGTATCAAAGCTAAACAAAAGTAGGAGTAACTAAAGGAAAAAAAAAATCAAGATTTGCCAAGCAAAAAAAAATGAAAAGAATTTGGTGCTAGAGCTAGTGGTAGAAGGAAGCTGGCTCACCAAGTTGAATGCCCAAAAGATCCTCTTTTTCTTCTCCCAACAATGGCGCCTTCTCATGCAACGTGTCCATCACAAATCCAAGCTCGAGTTGCCATGAAAAATGGCAGGTAGCTTAGCTTAGCTAGCTAGGATCATTGCTTGATCCCTAGCTAGAATGCTAGATCATCGATACATGAAGCACTGAGACTATGATCAGTTCATCCTTCGTAAGATCCAATCTTTTTTTGTGCCAATGCGATCGATGGATGGAGTGGGGTACCTTTAGCTTGAGAGCAAGCTAGACGCCATTGATGGAGCTCTCGAGGTCGAACCGTCGAACACCATGGTTGATCACTTGTGAGCTTGGCCATTGCTATGGCTGCGGCTGCCACGACGACACCGACATGAGCGGCCGCTGCTGCCACCGGAGGAAGCAGGCGCCGCGGCCGCCGTCGTCGTCGGCCTTGTACCCCTCCGACGGGTAGTGCAGCCGCAGCAGCAGCCGCGCCTGCGACGCCGCGAACGCGCTCAGCGGTCGCGGCGCGAGGCCCGCGGCGCGCGCGGCAGACGCCCACGCGTCGAAGTCGCGAGCGCGCCCGCCGCCGCCGGCGCCGGGCGCCGCCACCGCCGCGTCGATCTCCCGGCTGAGGATCTCCTGCTCCACCGCCAGCCGGTCCGCGCTCGCCGGCGGCACCGTGGCCTCCAGCGCGTCGAACACCGACGAGTAGTAGTCCATCGCCGCCGCCACCCGCCGCGGCAGCTCGTCCGGGACGTTGTCGTCGTCGACGTCACCTCCGAGGACTCCTTCTCTCTCGGCGATGGTCACCACGGCGGGGTTCATGGACTTGACCCACCTGAGGAAGGCGGCGAGCTCTCCGTCGCCGCCGAGCTTGTGAAGGAACAGCACGCAGTTGACGGCCAGCGTCTCGTCCGGGTGCAACTCCAGGGCGGCGGTCGGGTCGGCGGCGAGCTCGGCGGTGCAGGGGAGTATGAGGGGGTGGAAGCGGAAGGGGAGGTTGAGGGAGCTCGAGAAGGCGCGGAGGCGGTCGCCGGTGCGGAGGAGCACGTCGCGGTCGGTGCCGGCGCCGGTGAGCCTCACCTCGGGCGGCGGGCCGACGGCGGGGTCGGCGCGGTCGGCGATGGCCTGCAGGAGCGGCGGCCACTGCACGCCGTGCGCCGCGTCGAGGTCGACGATGTGCAGCACGCGCCGGTGCGCGCCGCCGGCGTCCGCTGCCGCCGCCGCCTCCAGGATCGCCTGGTTCGCCGTCAGGTGCGCGAACCGCAGGAACGGCGCGATCTTGATGTACGCCAGGTACGCCGCCGACGACGGCACCACGCCGCCGCCATGACCACCCTTGCCTCCTCCGCGGAGAGCGAGGAGCGCGCGGGCGAAGTGGTGGGCGAGGCGGTCGCCAGCCTCGCCGCGTGGGTCGGCGGCGGCGAGCACGGCTTCGGCGACGCGGCGCGCCCCGTCGAGGTCCCCCCGGTGGACGAGGTCGGCGCACGCGAGCACGAGCCCCCTCGCCTCGCCGCCCCCCGCGCGCGGCGACAATGGCGGCTGCGGCTGCGGCTGCGGCTGCTCGGAGGCCTCGGCGTCATCGCCGCCGCCTCGATCGCGAGCTGATGATGAGCCGAGCATGTCGTGGGCGTCAGCGTGGGCGGCATCCGGACATGGCGGATCATCGTCTGCTCTGCCACAGAGTAGCATCAAACGCACGCACGCACATGCCTAAGCCTAGCTTAGCTAGTAGCCTAGTAGGAGCAGCTTCTTTCTTCTTCTTCTTCTTCTTCTAAGAACAGCAGTAGAAGATGCACCAGCTAGTACTAGCTAGAACCAGATGAGAGAGAGAGAGAGAGAGAGAGAGAGAGAGAGAGAGGAGAAGGGTAGATGAAGAACAAGTGTGTTTCTCTCTCTAAAGCTTGGAGAAGAGAGGAGGAGAGGAGGGTGGCAAAGTGAGCATAAACTTTGCAATTTGGTGGCTTTTATCCAGTGGACTTAATTTGGTGGGGGGAATGGTCAAGAAGGGTCCATCCTTTTTGTGTGAAAGAGAGAGATTTATTTACTTGCATGAGTATCTGTTTATATCTAGCTAAGGGCTCCTTTGGAAGTATTTTAAAGGAATTTTAAAAGCTCTCAATCTTATGAAAAAAATTCCTATATGTTTCTTGAGATAAAAGTAATGACCTTATAAAAATCTTATGTTTTTTCTTAATCGGCTGAAAACATAAGAATTTTAGAGAAATTTTAACGTAAGGTTTTTTTTTTCCATCTCTCTTAAGCTCCATGTAAACAGTCGTTTTTACAGATTTCCTGTATTTTTTCAATCCATATGATTTAAAGTGTTAGGGTGCTCCAAAATATATTTTTCCTGATACAGTGTTTTTGAAAAACCTGTGGTCCAAAGTAACCCTAAAATTCTGAATTACACCCCCTTCAGGCAATTAATTTTGTTGCTAAGTTTTATTTCCCTGACAAAATTCTATCACATAAACAGTGTTCAAAATTTTTGGTTCTATGAAGACACATGCAAAACTAGCACATCCTGACGATTTCTACTGAAATATATCCATGTCAGTGTACGCAGAATAGATGAAGTTATGCATGCAAGCTCACCATGAACGGTGAGCGTATAAGCATATATATATGGACGGATCTATTGACTATCGTAGCTAGCAGGGCTAGTGTTAGAGCAAGGATAATAGTAGGCTATAAGCAAGCTATATGCTTATGTGGAAGAGAGATAAATACAAGTGGGAAGTGTTGGCTCTCATGCAAGAGCTAACTGCACACAAACTCTAAGAAATATGCATTAAATTCATGGTGAGAGAAAGAGAGAGAATGAAGAAAATAAAGATAACCTTATAGTCAACCTACTGTACATTGACTAATAGTAAGTAGTGAGCTCTACTATTAAACTTGCTCTTATTCAGAATATGTACATAATTAACCCTAGAGCTACCCTGATAAACTGCTAATTTGTAGAAAATTAACACCATGATGTAAGTATGACCAACACGTTATGACACCGATAAACACCGGTGACTTTTCTGGTTGTTTCGTTAATTTTGTGGCACAAAGTATCCCATGTGATTATAGCCATAGTTATTATTGATAACACGTACTAGTAAAAAACCAAAAGTTTTTCAAACACCTTGACAAGTTGGTCGTGTGTCTTTAGCTGATGACAGGAGACTTGAACAGTTTGAGCTCCATTAACTACACCCCAAGTATGTTTATGCTAGAATTAATATTTATCCCCTGATTAGTTGTTTATGGCTTCTCTTAACTATGATCATGGTAACTAGCTGCACCCTTGGGCCTCAATTAGGGTCTAATAATATAAAAGGCGTCTACAAGGCTGCAACCAACAAAAGATGAGATGTATCAACGGATCATGGTATAGAGTATAGACGCATGCATATGGCCATAAGATCCTTAATAAGTCTATCATTTAGACTAAATGGAGTAGCTAGCAACAAGTCTACAATGCATATATTGTCTAGCCAAGTACGGATGTTCTATTTCATATATACAAAGGAGGTAGCCGAGGATTATATAATGAACTAACCTAATTTACAGCTTTTGGGCACCGTTTGGATGGCAGGAATTGGAATGTCTTTAAATTTTGAAGATTGCAATGAAATTCCTACGACACAAATTGTTCTAAACTTTCATGTATTTTCGTACGTTTTTCCACATTTACCCTGCAAAAAAATAAATGTTGCTATTACACAAACAAATATTCCATCCTTTTCAATAAGATATATATAGATGCATGATAAGATCATAAAACAATTAGATAATTTGAGCTTCTCCATTTTGCAAGAGGAGTATTCCATTAATTTTGATACTACCCGTTCTTATTAATTTCTTTTCCCCTTACGAATTATGGATTAGCAGGGGCATATTATACCCAAACACTTGAAGAGTAATGGACTAAAAAAATGAACTAACCAACTTCAAACATATGGGGAAGGAGATAGTATGATTTTTGCTGAAACTTTCTATATATAAGTTCATTAGAAGACTTCTTTTAAACAACATTTCAACTTGGTAATGGTAACTCATTCGTTTGAACACCCTTAAATGTTGTCACAAAATCAGATAATCCATCCTCCCAATCAGAGAGAGAGAAAAAAAAAACTAGGCTTAACCCCAGATGCAAGCTATAGGCCCATGTCTCTCTTTTTGTCTACTACGTGAGTGTGAGGGCACACGCAAAGCTTAGCGACGACAGGGACCAGACAGCCCCAACTTGTACAATCATCTGTCTCTCCTCATGTCCCGTTCTGCATCTGCATGCAATGGCATCTCTCATCTCATATATACTCTTCCTACCCCTGCCTACCTCCCCCTCATCTAATCCCAGCCGTCCATTTTTCGATCCAATGAAAGATAGACAAACATAGATGAGCCATTGAGCACTCACATCAGACAGGAGTACTATCAGCTAGTAGTACTATAGGGGTATAGAGAGCAATGCAAAATGGAATAAAGTTGCAGAGGGAGGAGGAAGAAGACGAACCAGGAAGCTGCTTGGCTGCTGATCGATCGATGGAATGTATCAGCTCGGCTCTATCATCATCATCATCGCCGCCTCCTCTAATAACTGTGTAGTCCTTGCAGCTATGTACTGTCCTCCTGTATGCATGCACTGCACACCACCGTATCGATCGATCAAAGTCTCAAGCTTCTTTTTTGATGCTAGCATATGAGCATAGTATATCCTTGCTTGCTTCCACTCGCACTGCCCCTGCTTCACAAAAAAGGTTTTGCATGCACAGCTGTTGCTTGTTGTCATGCATGCATGCATCATATTTTAACTTGTTGTCATGCTAGGCATCTACTGCTAGCTAATTGTTGTCTACTCTTGAAGTAAACAAGAGATCGAGGAAGAAAATATTATGAGATATATCAAGTTAGTTCAGCAGGCAATAATTAAGGCTTCTTTGAAACACGGGATTAGGAAAATGGAGAAATAGAAAAACATAATATTTTGATAGGAATAAAAGTGTAAAATAGAGAACTACAAAACACATAGGAAAAATAAGGAACGACCGTTTGGTTAGACCACGTGAAAGATGCATGAACTTCGAGGAGAGATAAAGACAAATAAAAATTTCCATGAGGTTGAACCTCATTTTAAAATTCCTCCAAAACTTGCATGGATTGAGACATTCCATAAGAATTCCATACGTTTCAATATTGTTTCTAATCCTTTGTTTCAAAGGGCCATATAGGGGAAAAAATCTTATACAATTGGAATCCTACAAAAATTCCTATACCGTAGGACTAGGAATTTTTTTTCTTCATGCTCCAAATTGGTTGGTCTGTTGAGATGAAGAACCAAAACGAAATAAAGCTAGCAGAAGAAGCAGCTAGCCAACTGTCATGTGTATGGATAAATGCATCTCTCTTGCAACATATTATGTCAAGTGTGTGCATGCATGCATGCATGTGCCCTTAATTCTTTTACCTCTCGATGATAGGAGTAGATCAACTTCTGTGATTTTGATGTGTTCTAAAGTCCACACAACTAATCCTTGAAGTCCTATCACAATTCACAATATTTGCTGTTCTCTCAGATCCCCTGCACTTGGCCTTCAATTCTTCAACGATACATACCTTGTAGCATGCAGCAATATGTCCAGTCATCCAGAAAGAGAGAAGACTCTTGAGTAGAGTTCAAGGAAGGAAAAAGCCCAAAGCTAAGCTAGGAGAGGAGAGCACACTCAAAAAGACAGCATGCATGCATATGGGACCCGGGATGTGCATGGTGTCATAATGACAAAGGTTAGTTGGATAACAAAAGGATTATCCAGAATAGGCATGCATGAGAACATTTAAAGTATTATAGACAGATAGGCATGCATATATAGCTTGTTTCTTGTTCTAACCTTATGACCTTTTGTAATGGCTTGAATTAATCTCTTCTAGCTCTGATATATCTCTTCCAATCCAGCCAGTGGATTAAACCACACATATTGGTGCATCAGCTCCAAATGTTATCTAGGTTCTGTCAGATTTGACATGTTGTTAAAAACTGCATTAGAAGGATATGATAGAGATAGTTAAAGATTCAAGAAGTGGAAGTCAAGTTACCTTAGCTATAAATATATGCCATAACTTTCAATTGATATCTTTGACGATCTGGATTTGACATCTCTGTGCATGCAGATGCCAAAACCTCCAATTTCACTACAGCTCGATCCAATCAGAGCTAAAGATATCATGCAAAAGTCAAAAACACACATCTTTCTGATCATACCCAAGTCACTGTAGTCAACACAAGATAGAGGGAACTTATGCACGCATTATCTGATTATGTTATCTAAAGAAATGTAATTAGCAAATAAAGAGAGATACTGAGAAGGAAAAGAGAAGGGAAAGGGGTTAACTATGCCAAAGTTTATTCTTCTTCAGATTTTAGAAGAGCTCCAGGAGGAAAAGTTCCTCTCAAGTGCTCCAAAAGTGTGCTTTTGCCTTGTTCCTTTTATTATCTTGGTCCTCTCTTGGACCTTCTCCACTGTCAAACGTAGGACCACCTGTGGTCCTGTAATTATTGACAGGTTAATAGTTCCTCCTTATGTTAAGAACAAGTTTAGTACAATTGCACAGGAGATAAGAGAGATAAAATAAATGCATGCAATGTCTGTAGCTACAGCAAGTCTAAATCTTCTCCTTTTTTTTTAGTTTTTTCCGCTCTAAACAAAACTCTAATAATACTCAACATAAAATTGGGAGTTCATTTGACAAAGACAAACTTTCTGCTACAATTAGCAAAGAGAATTTCCTCTTACATATCATCAGCTAGCAGTAAGGGAAATAGTAACACATGAACAACAGGTGGTACTGATAAAATTCAAACAAAAACTAGTGCGATGGATCTGACCAATCAGCTAGAACTTTCATGCAAAAAGCTGTCTAATTGCAAGGGATGGATCATGGAAGGAGAGTATAGGTGCCAGATAGTATAAAATTCTCTAACAAGTGCAGGTCATGTCAAATCTGTAAAATCATATTACAGACAGCCCATGCAATTTGGTACAATGTGGCCAGGTAGAGGTGACAACCGATTGATTGTTGTCTCTGAGTTGCAATTATTAGTCTTTTTTCCAATGTCTATCTATACCCGTGGCCTTTCTTTACTACTCCTACCTTCGTTCATCCTTCTATTCCTTCCCTTCTGTTCTAGCCTGTAAAGACATCTTGGTTGTACCAACAATACCAAGTTCACAAAAAGTAAAAAATAGAATCAACAATCAAATCTGTTATAGATGGAAAGACCACAACTTATATTAATACAAAGGAATTTCTGGGGTTAAAAGTTCCAGGGAAATCTAAGGCTTATTTCGAACAACTAATGTTGCCAAAAAAGAAAGAACAAAATGATTCATACAGAAACAGGAAACATAATGTGTATCAAGACTCAAGAGGCCTCTAAAAGGTTGGTACTCTACTGTTTACATTAGTTTTCACTACTAGAGCATGCATATCTAAAAACTTTAATCCAAAGGAGATGCTAGCATAAGCAGCAATGCAGCACATTGGTGGATACAAATTGTCGGCTGAGACTGTCCAAATGTTTTTATATGTGTACAAAGTCAACTAACTTTTGCAGTTTTGAAGACAAAAACTAAAGCAGCCCAAGATCTTACTCTCTAAACTAATCATAAACAAATAGCCCATGAATAAGCTTCTCCTGAACTTGTCGGCCTATTTTCTGCTAGTAAAGACGATCTGGAATCAGCTTTAAGACTTGTCAAAGAATGTTCTGCTGATCAAACATTTTCATATCGTCTCCAAATTGAAGCAAACGTTTTAGTAGTACAATTTTCCAACAGGATTGCCAAACAGGGGAACATGATTAGGGCTGGGTCATATCATATGGCCCACAGAGCATAGCTCAATGAGAATGTGGGACAGTCTTTCTGTTCTACATCTTCTCCTTAAGCACAAAGAATTGCTTTAAAAAAAAGATAGATCAGCAAGTGTTCCAAGATGTACAAAAGGTGTGTTTTAAGTTCATAGAACATGCATGATGCATCTAGAGAACATTGCAAACAAACTGAGCAAAGATCAATGCATTGCAAACAATACATTGTAAGGAAAGAATAAGAACTGAAATAACAGTAGACGCGAAATAAGCATTTATTTTCAGAAAAACAACGTGATACCTAATGCGCGTAGTAGATAAAGACCGTATTTGTACATCCAACAGAGTGAAATTGAGATTTGGACCAACAGTTGGCTGTGTAGGGTTGGCAGATATTATATGCTAAGTGGCTTAGGTGGAAGTGGAACACCAAAAGACAATGACCTGTGTAAGATTAGATTGCAACTAACTAGGGGCACCTACAGTAATCAACAGAATATGCTATATGATTAAGCCCAGGCCACCCATCACTGCTAAAAGCACAAGAAGTTGGAATTTATGCAAGAAATGGACTAGCAGATTGTTAAAGTACATCCCTACCTGTAGGCACCATCTATCTAAATGTGCATAGAGAAGATAAAAACATCATAAACAATACTTAAAATGGTCCCAGGAGAATAGGAAGGCTATGGCTATGAAAACGTTCAAACAACAGAATCTATCCTTTCCTCCAGCCCCACAAGCAAAAGGGGTTGTAGTGCTGTACATACTGCATACATTGAACTCCTGAGCAAAACACTAAGCTTTATACCTTCAACTTGTTCTTTTTTCCATCCACTAACTGCATAATTTATCAACCCCTATATGCTATTAGTGACCAAAGCAAAAAATCGCAAAGATGCTCAACCAAACAACCAATTAGGGTTTTGGTAACTTCCTTCCATAGATTCCCCTATCCCCCTAAACCTTTTCTCAATTAGTTAATCTTTTCGGTCCTCATTGTAAACGTATCAATCATTCTTGAACTTTTTATATTCTGTGCCCGATCTTGATGTGCTCACCTTGGGGATAATTTACAGAAAAGGTTAGCATGTTTAATAGGAATTATCTTGTGGCCCAATGCAAGTAGATCATGCTCAGGATGCTCTGCATCAAGCTGATTGCGACATTAAACTTTGTGGGGTTCACTAATAAGAAGCAAAAAAAGGGGGGGGAAGGCTGGAAAAGAACAGCACTAACAGCATCTGGAAGGGTGGAGTGCTCATAATTAACCACCATCATCATGGATTTTATTAGAAGGCATCTTGTGATTATGTGGCTTCTAAGATACACTAAAGTAGAATCAACTAAGGTGGATTTGGCTCTATCAACAGGTGCTAAACTTCTTCCTCTAAATCTAAAGTTTTGTTCTGTAAATCCATATGGAATTTCATGCCAGTTTGACGGTAGAGGACAAAGATTGACAAAAAAAGGCATCTGGAATTGTATAGTCAAACAAATAACATACATGCCAGATTATCTGATGGTCAATTAAATTCATGATGTTGACGCTTGGTAGAATAAACCAGTATCATGTGACATAAAGTATTTTTCAGGATTATTGATGGCAAGAGAAGAATGATGGGTTCTTGCATCACAATTCTGCAACCGCATTCTTTAGTGGGCTCTGCGCGTGGAAGATACCTCGCATTTTTGACGTTTCATACTTAGTATAAGGTGGCACCTAGTTGATCATTAGGTCTACAATATAGCATATATTAAGTTAACACTTGCCTTTCAGTTAAAGTTAAAAACGGAGGCATCAAAGAAAAGCAAAAGACAACAAGAGTTCCAAGTCTTCTCTCAGTGATTAATAAAGAAGTGCTATGTGAAATTCCTCTGCATTCTGCTGAGAGATTAAAATTTAAAAGAAGCAGGGAATGTTAGCAACGATTCTGTCTTGTCTAACCATTACCAAGCCCCAGTATTTTCTCCTGTAGTATTACCTAAGTTTTGATATGGTAAAAGAAAATTTAGTGATGTAAATCTTGATATGGCAAAAGCAAATAATGTGATATCACTATAAGCATTTAGCAGATTCCATAAATCATATTTTGTGCTGCGCCTCTGCGGGCAGCACCCCAGCCATCTATCTACCTCCATAGATGTACACCCACTAATTTCCTTCAAGATGCTTCTCAATTTTGACAAAACTGAATATAGAAGCAATCAATCAATGCCTATCTTACCAAAAAGTACACAAGAAAAAGAATATAACAACATGAGCCTTCTTTTTAGATCCACTGACCCTCTAATCGAATTTTAATTCGAGTATAAAATCAAATTCATCTGCTTAAAAGTCATAAAGGTGGTATACATCAATGCAACTTGATGTCATAAGCTTTTAGGTGAAAACATGATGTCTGCAAGAAATAAAAACATATAAAGAATGCTTACATGTGTATCTGTTGAGACTTTTTAAATTGTTAGTCATTAATTTCTGATGTTTTCTTCCATAACTGCTGACAAAGTGACAGTTATTTTTAAATGTATTTACTTATACTCTTCCTTGTAACTTCTATAACTCGCAGAAACATTGGTTTCTATCCTATGGAAGCAGGAGAAGCATATTTTGCTTCTCTTCTGTTACAAGTTTTACTAAATGCAACGAAACATCAATATTCAGAAGACTGAAAATTATGCTGAGAATTAATCTGCCACATGGGGTATAATATCAATATGCAACCATAAATAAAGGATTGGGAAAAAGAAAAGGGACTTGCACAAAAACAATGGCTTACTGCCTCAACAAAAACATCAAACTTAATGTTTCAATTAAAACAGGAGAAAATAGAAGCTGCATGTTCAATGCATCATCTAATAATTTGTTTTTTTACTATTACCTTAGAATCACATGGTTATAGTAAGCATTTTTTTTTTATAGATGAGGCCACATTGATAACTTCCAGTCCCGATGAACTGGTTCACTATGAAGGTAAGTTCTCAGCTGTGCCCAGTAGAATAAATCTAAGCAATAACAATGTGATAAATTGAATTCTGTTTTCAGGTTCATGTCTAATACTACCTACCACTCACCAAAAGAATAACTGCCTAAAGAAAAGCAACGCAACTAAAATAATTAACAGACTCATTTCTAGCCACTGAGGCCGTAAAAGCTATCGATGCTATTATTCTTCAATCTGTGAACATCACAACAAATTAGATAACTATTATCACTGTATCTGCATCAAATAAAAAATAGATACCACAAAACTAAACTATGTCCATGAGAAACTTATTTCTTAAGTAGTCCATGGAATCATTTACAGCAATTTGATGGACTGAATTTTGCAAAAAAATTATACTATATGAATCTTCAATTAGTGCACTGATGGAATTATCCATGAACACTCATACTTCACTGTTGTCATCTGAATGACTGAACATGGTTGTGCACAGCTATAGATGTTTTTCTTACATGACGTTTCATTCACATGGAACATTCGTGAAGAGTTTACAAGTCTAGAATGATATATATAAGAGCTCGAAGAAACCCAGCTGAGTTCAAGCTTAACAAGTGAATCTAAGAATGATTAGATATGGAACTGTTATCAATGTTCAATCAGGGTCAGAACTAAAGTCTGAGCAAAAGATTAGATCTAACGCAAACAAGTGAAAGGAAAAGCTAAACTACCGTTGCCACATAGCACTGCATCATTCGATTCTCATCTTGTTTGAACTTTGAAATCTGAAATGCACATAACTAAAGATGCAAATATACAAACTTTAAATACCATTTGCAGGCCAGACTGATTCATTTATCCAAAAAGGATATCCTAATCAGTAACCACTAAAACTATGCTTAAGAGAATCAGAAGGAGAGCAAAACTGATGACAATCTACATATGATGGACATAGGATTTTTTTTCAAGTTCAATGATCCGGTCTAACCTCTGAGTAAGAGCCTGCTAAGTTCAGAATTGACAATGCTGGTCCAGAAACTTAAAAGTTGAGCGAGAGAAGGGGGCATATGTATGGGCACAAGAGTATGATTAAGTGGTTGCAAGAACTAATTTTCCCACTCACCTTCCAAAGATATTCTTTAAAGTTGTCTGTCACAGTTTACCTTCCCAACTATATGAAGAATAATAAACTGGATGGAGAATAAAAAATCAGCATGGCAGGCATACCACCTGATCACTATCAACCGGAATTACCTACACAACAAGTTTCTGCTTATCTTGCCCATATCCAGGAGTACATCATATAAATCTTTACATGGATCTAAATTGATTAAAAAAAACATAACCAAGGTTCAGGAGAGAACTTTGCAGTGCTGCGAATGGCCAATAAAATGAAACCTAAGTTACTAATAAACCAATTAAAGTAAGGAGCCAAAATTACTAAAAGAAAAGAGAACAAACAGATGACATTCATTTCGGCCATCATTTCTGGCTCCCATATCGCAAATTGTAATCCAGTTATCGCAATGACAAAGGGGGCAATTACTAGTACATTATTATTGCGAAAATTTCATGAAACAAGAAACAAGGTAAGCAAAAATATAACTCGTTTCGAGCTCGAACAGAGAGGTCGTCTCTACACAGGCCGGGATCACCTCTCCAGCACACAACGAAGTCACACGTCCTCTCCGGCGCCGGCGCCGTCGAGGGCCTTGAGCCCCTCGGCCACCGCCCGCGCGCGGTTCTGCGCCTGCCTCTCCACCGCCACGTAGTACAGGCCTGCACACGCGGCGACGCCGCCGGATCAAATCACTGCGATTAGGCGGCGGCGGCGGCGGCGGCGGAATACGCTACTAGGGGTCTAGGGTTTCAGGTCGGGGTGCTTACTCACGGCGCTGCCGATGGCGCAGAGCCAGAGGACGCGCTGCGACCACCTCTCCCCCACCACGCCTCGCCCCCCGAGCCCCATCCCGCCGCCGCCGCCGCCGCTGCCGCCGACGATTGATCGCGTGAGCTGCGCCGCCGCTCCGTTCGCCGTGCGGGCCGCAGCCTCCGAGTCCAGTGACCGACAAGTGGGACCCACCTCCCGGGAAACCTATTTGGGATTGACGGTTTGTTGGGCTGGGCCCAAGAGCTGACGACAAATGGCCCAATTATAGCCCAAAGCATAATAAGCCCATTTTCGATGCGATCGAGCCTAAATGAGCCTAGATTAGGCCATTAGGGAGCAGCACGGCTTCATTAGCAATGTTGAATTAGGTCCTCTTTGGCATAGCCCGGATCCAAGATTTCTTAAAGCTAAATATTTGTAACTTCACATGTCCATGGATTTAAATCTATAATTATGTTGATAACATTTGAACAAATCATTTTGTTTCCATTTTTTGTGAAATTTAATATTTTAAACCACGGTACAAAATTCAAATCTTTTGAGCTATGCCACACAGGACCTTACACTCAGCTTCAACCCTCCGCAGCAAAACGAAATAATTATTAGTGTATGGTTAATTAAGCATTAGATAAAATAAACTTTTAAAAATAGATTAATATGTTTTTTAAAAAAAAAGTTGTTTTCTATATATATTTTTTTAAAAAAAACACACCGTTTAGCCGCATGAAACGAGAGAGTAGAAGTTGAAAAGATGTGGTAAAGAACACATCCTTACGCTCTTTGTTCACTTCAAACTCTGTGCACTTCCACATGGAATTCAATAATTCAAACAGAATGAAAATTTCACCAAGATTTTGCCGGAGGATATTGTTCACCACACAAAACTTATTACAAGGAGTTTTGAGTTTTCAAAGACCTCAAATCCCAGGGAATAGGGTAAGCTTTGGCATAGAACATAAGTACCGAGTCTACAACTACAGATGGAAGAAAATGAACTTTTCACACACAAAGATGCTCTATAAGAGGAGGTTTGAGAATGCACACTGGCACTGGCGTCTGACTAGCTTTTGCTATCTTCATTCTGTTAACTCTTTCAAGGGGAATGTGATGTCAAACTAGCTGGAAGAAACACATCTGAATTTCATGGTTCCAAGCATATCGAGTAACATCGCCTGTTTGTTTTAAAGATCGTATCCAGTAGATGGACAATGACAACCTCTCCACCGACAACGGCAAGAATCAAAGGACTTTCGGTGGTGAAGAAAACCCCAGCCTACTCAGCAACCAATAGAAGAGTATGGTCCATCCCAGCAGCAACCTGTGAAACCTCTGCTCCTTCCAGGGTATCGATGAGGAAAGGCTCAGGCTCATCCATCGAGCTTCCCAAACCTAGCCTGCCGTTTCGGCCAGATCCCCATGCCCAAACCTCTCCCTTTGACGTGAGAGCAACCGAATGAACTCGACCAGCCGAGGCCGACACTGGCCTCTCTCCATTCAGACCGTCGACTATTGCAGGCACGTCTTCTTTGCCAGGTCGTCCAAGCTGGGAGCTGCAGTTCCATCCCCATGAGAGGACGCCGGTCTCGGCATGGTCATCGCCTTCAGTTGATATGATGCATGTTGCAAGAGAGTGGCCAACACTTGCTGACACAGAGAATGGACTGTGGCTAATGTCGACAGGAAGAAATTTGGACCATGCTGATTTCCTGCCAAGCTGTCCATAAGTGTTGTCTCCACCGCTCAGTACGATGCCATCAGCTGAAGTAATACAGAAACACATCAGCAAGCAGTACTGTAACTTATGTTGGTAGGAATTTGAACTATGAGATCCCAAAAAACCTAATGTTTTTTTCATGAGAGATGATAATTATTGCTGAAAGTTTATTGTTCAAACCAAATACTATCAATTACTACAATGGTCCAGCCAGCGCCAGGCTTTCTATGTTAATAGAGCTAAACATAACCATGTAAGAATTGTAAAAAGGGAATATATGTGATAGGATAACCAACAACAGACACTTATATTTACTATTGATATTTCTGAACCAGCACGGCCATTTCCTAGTCTGAACTCTTACTAAGACAGACAAATGCCATATATACAAGTATGCAACAATGAACCATGGCTTACTAACAGTACTACTGCAAGATGTATGAGACAGAAAATTGTCCATAGGAAGTGCACACAAAAAAGAGGTTCAGTTTGTAGTTAAAAGAAGTAAAGAAGACTCACAGCAGAGAACCAGAGAATGATCGAGCCCACATGACACATCAGACACCTCAACATGACACACTTCATGAACAAGCGAAGGTTCCCAGATGATGGGCATATTGTCTTCACTCCTTATTTTTTCCTCAACCATCTTTTCAACGGCCTCTAGCATTGAGCTAGAGTACTTGTCAACTGTTTTTCCAAGTAATTCTTTGGCAGAAGAAGCCTGAGTAATTTGGCCAATTTCTCCTAACCTTCCGTTTTCTGAATATCCCCAGCCAAGTAACCCTCCATCCTTTGTCAATGCCATAGCATGTCCCCAACCAAATGATACCTAGCATCATTCCTTCAATTAACAACTTTTTTCTCACAAGGGAGCAAACATCCGACTACTTAATTTCAGGGAGAAAGTTAGAACCTTGACAATATCATAATTAGCAAGTGCTTCCACTCTAGAAGGTACTGCAGCCTCTACAATGTCCTTTCCAAGCCCAAGTTGGCCACGCTTTGATCTCCCCCAAACCCATAAAGAGCCATCACACCCAATTGCTGCTGAAACAACCCCACAAGCAGATACAGCTCGGACTTGAACATTTTCCAATCCTCTCACTTTTTCAGGCTTGCTCCAAGTATTCCTGTCAGTCAGCAAAATGGTGCATCAGCCTCCCAAAAGAAGTTTATTTTCTCAGAATTAAAACATTTGCAAATATTTGTTAAGTAACCATGTGCAAGAAAAAAAAACTAATTGTTTCGAGCTATAGGTTAACTCATGCCATCATTGGCTTATTGTTCATTCAAATCTAGCATGGAAAACGAAAACACGATTGTTTCATACATATATTATCAGTATTGGAGGTTTGAATTCCAACCAATAAGAATCAGATATACGATATACCATGTCCTGATTTCAATCTACTCACATATCAAACTGAAACCAGCAAAGGACGCTTGCACATCTACTCACATATCAAACTGAAACCAGCAAAGGACGCATGTGCAAACGCCAGGTAGTGGGCAGGTAATTACACCCATCTTATACCACTTCTTCATTTACTCCATTGTTACTAAATAAGCACATATCATGGTTTCTGATTTGTTTGGTCCATTGTTACTAAATAAGCACAGATCATGGTTTCTGATTTGTTTGGTCTAGGAAAGCCACTTTGCTGCTGATCTGAGGCTAAACAATCCACCGCCATGCCTTATAATGTCTCCACTCCACTATAGAATACGAGAATTTTCCTACCCCAAAGAGGATCAAACTGTTCGAACGCTGGGAATACTTGTGCGTGGATGAGAAATCGAGAATCGAGGATATGAGCTAGATCGATCATCACCTCGGGGCGTGGTGCCCGCGGCCGAGCTGACCTTCATCGTTGCGGCCCCACGCCCAGACCTCCCCTTCGGCGGAAACCGCGAGGGAGTGGTAGTGCCCGGCGGCGACGGCGGCGACGGACGTCGGGAGGGAGGGCACGGGCGTGGGGACGTAGACGTCGGCGGCCGGCGCCGGCTGCCCCGCCGCGCCGTGGCTGTTGTCCCCGAAGGCGTACACGGCCCCGACGCGCGGGAGTGGCGCGCCGTTCCCGGCGAGCTCGGAGAGGAGGCGGCGGCGGAGGAAGCCGGAGGCGGAGGCGGCCGTGCGGCGGAGGAGAGGACGCATTTGGAACTCGAGAGAGGAGGAGGGGAATGGGTGGGTTTGTTTCATGTGGACCTCAAAAATGGGCCTTGTGGGTTGTGGCCCATGTCCAAATCATGTAATTTTGGGCCAGCCTAGTAAAGCATCTCTCAGGCCTTCATCACTATTCCAATCCAAACGGTCCACAAGATTTTATATTTCTATTTCTTTTGGAATACCAGATTTTTTTTCTAGACAAGATTATTTTATGTGGTGCAATTAAATCTCCTCTAGTTTTCTTCCGGAAAAATTTTTTTCCTCTTTACTGTCAGGGATAAACATACTTCTAAGAAAGATCTTACATAGCGTAGCATGTGGATGACAATAATTTAAAAACGGAGAAAATAAAATACACGGGACACTCCTAGTTCTACCGCCTAATAAAAGGGAGATATTTAACTATTTACCACGTTTATAAGTGTTAATTAAAAATTTATCACTGGAACTTTGAGTGACAAACTTTTAATCAACAAAAGAGAGACAAGCTAGCAAATCGATCCATGCGACCATGCGTGCAAATCAGTTGGAGCACAAATTTACATGTTACACCCACACCCTACACCCATGCATAATAATACATCGTATATACGTACGTACATACATACCCCTCTCGATCACACGCACCATCGATCGTACAAAGTTGCGTACATACATACGTACACACATATACGCATACGCACGTACATACATACATAATTAAAAACTCGTAATTAATTAAATACGTAGTTGATGGCATCTCTAATGGAACTTGAGGCTGGTGAGGATGTTGTTGTGGACGGGATCAGCGAGGTGATCAAGCAGGTTCTGCACGGGGCCAACCCCGGTGAAGAGCGCCTGGACGGAGAAGCCGAGGAAGGCGAGCATGGCGAGCCTGCCATTCTTGATCTCCTTGAGCTTGAGCTCCTTCATCTCCGCCTCGCTCTTGGTCCCGAAGCCGAGCGGGTTGAAGAGCGGGCCGCCGGGGTAGGCCGGCTCGCCGGAGCCGGCGAGGTACTTCTCGAGGCCGAGGAAGTACTGCTTCCCCATGGAGCCCGGCGTGTACCAGTCCTGGAAGCGGCGGTGCTCGGCGAAGCCGACGAGGGCGAGCTCGAAGACGAAGAGGGTGTAGGGGTCGGCCCAGTAGGTGTAGGTGCCCGCGGGGGGGATCACGCCGGTCTGGAACCACGGGATCGCCGTCTCGGCGGGGACGAGGCCCAGCTTGCCGAGGAGCTCCGGGGCGACCATGCCGACGACGCCCATCATCGCCGTCCGGCCGTTGAACACCTCGCCGTAGGCCAGCCACCGTGGCTCGATGAACCCGCCGGTCCCCTCCGGGTCCGATAGCCCCAGCGGGTCGAACCCGAAGTCTCCCGGAAGCCTGCATCCATCCATGATTCCATGCACGCACGATCAATATTATGGAAGCCATGGCATATTTACAAACGAGATATAATTTGTAAATAAAAATTTTATATATATGGTCTTAGCGATCTAGAAGCAAAGGCTGAAAATAAACTTCGATAAAAAAAACATGAAAATTAGCTCTAAATTTAAGATTAAAAATTTAAAATTTCGCTGATAAGTGTAAGCATAAGTGAAAAGATGAGGTCCGTAGACGATAAATCATGTGGTTATGTGCCACAGGTCATCTTTGACCATAAAAGTAAAGGTTCTCTGAAATTTTCTCTTTATTTATTTATTTATTTGGAAGGTCTATTGATTATTGTTTCCTATGAAAAGTTTGATCATTTTGATTGTACTACTGTACTATGAAATTCAGTTGGATACGGCTAGTTCCTACAATCTTAATTAAGCTCCTTTTTTTTGAAACGCATGAATTTTACGGTTGATTCCTATAAAAATTCTTCGAAAATCGTTTCAAATGAGGCCTTAACGCCTCTTTTATTGCAACATGAATAAATTTTACCACATGAAAACTTACGTGCCATCCAGGTAGCTCAGGGACTGCTTGGATGCGAACCACAGCTGCCTGTCAGCACCTTGCTGAAACCAAACCAAACCAAACATAAATTTAACCAGATCAGCATAATCTCTTTCAATTTTGAATTGCGCAAGAGTAGAAATCAATCAGCATATATACCTTGGCAGGGGGAGTGGCCTCTGCCCTGACCATGAAGGGTGCCTTCCTGGAGGAAGAAGACCTGGAGACTGAAGATTGCAATGGCCTCCCAAGCAGCTGCCTCCCAGAGAGAAGAGCCTGAGCCGCCATTGTTGTCTCTCTCCAAGCTCAAGCTCCTCCTCTTCCCAAGCTAGCAGTGGTGAGCTGAAATGTGTGCTCCAAATTAAACTTGGTGAGTGCTAGAAAAGGGGGAGGAGGGGAACACAAGGTTGCAGGGGTGCTGTGCTTGTGGCCATGGAAAAGGGGTGGGCCCGGGGAAATCTAATTCTGGTGTGAGGTGGCACCTTAGCAGATGAGGGCATCAGTGGACCCAGTAGGAGTGTGCCACGTGGCAGGGGGCAGGTGAGATAAGGGAGCTGCCTCTCAGTGGCTTACCAGCTGCCAGCACGGCATGCAGCTGAGGTTTGCATTTCCTGCATCTGTGCATGGTGTGTTTTTGGATTGTTGGCATTTGCTGAGATTTTTTTTGTTTAGGCTTTGTGGATAGCACAGATTGGTGTTGTTTCTATCCTGCATTTGTGATGGAACTAGTGCCAGTTATTCAGCCAAAAAAATTGACAAAATGATATGACATGAGATATTAATCAATCTTAAAACCAAAAAAAGAAAAGAAAAAAGGAAACAATTATCATGGAGTCATGGTTGGTCATCAGGTCATGTAGGAAGTAAACAGTGTAAAACTACTATTCATTGAAAAACACAATATCTTGGCAGTTTGTACATTTTGTGCATCAAGTACAACAGTGAGAGATGAGAACGAATTTCACAGGGTGAAAAACAAGACAATCTCGGTACACATGCGTTCGGTTTGAGAGTTTTTACCACTGAACTGCACATATGTAGTTTTACATTCTGACGAAAACAAGCTAACATTCATTCTACGAGTAGCCCATTTCGATTCTCTATCAGAAAGGAAGGAAGCACAATGCCGATAGCTGCCAAGACTTGCGTGAAATTTGGTCAGTTCCAGAAGCGTCCCCTTCACATAAAAATGGGTCTTCTGTAAACAAGTACTACCTCGCTCTCAGACTCAGTATCATTTACCTGGTAGATAAAAAGGGTTGGTATCAATCATTCAAGCTAAGCGCTATGTACAAATGAAGAGCCAAAAAATGCTACTCCCTCCGTTTCACAATGTAAGTCATTCTAGCATTTTCCACATTCATATTGATGTTAATGATTTTAGATAGATACATGTCTAGATACATCAATATAAATGTGGAAAATGCTAGAATAACTTACATTATGAAACGGAGGAAGTACTTTTATGAGGATTTAACTGATAGTTAAATACATCGAAACTGTAGTGGAAAATAACCAAGAGTGAAATGCCTCCTACAAAATGGTATTAGAATTAAGAACTTCCAATGCAGCCATATTACGGCAAACATAGCCTACGGAAATGCTGCGGACAAAACATTTGTCATTCAGAACATGAGAGTTAAACATCTTCTACGGAGTATATGTCTATTTATCGAACAAGGCCAGCAGAAATATAGCGACTAAAACATGAGCCACTGAGAATATTTACATCATGTTTTCTTCTGCAAGCATTTTACAAAACAAAAGCCAAATGCTACATAACATTATGCGATAGCTGAAGTCATTTCAGTAAGGGGCTAACGGCAGAAAATTTTCTACTCTATACAGTGCCAAACTGCCAATATGAAAAAAAAAAAGACTTACCATAATTTTGATATTTACGTGAGAACCGATATAAAGCTTTCACAATGGTACCATATTTCATTGATTCCAGTGGACCCACGTACCTATACAATAGAAATTTAAATATTTCCAATTGTGAAATAAAATAAGCATATTATTAATAAGTAATGTGTGATGATAAACATAAAAAAGATAGCAACACCGTCAACCATAAGGTGGAAAATTTTGCGTGTAATGGGTGCAAGGAAAATCTGTTTATCATGAAAACTTCTACATACTATATAATTTGGGTGGGGGTCTTACATAATCTCTGTGTACCGTAATCTCCATGCAGGAAATCCCAAATGAAATCTACCAGGACCATACACAAGGAGAAGATCAGGTTCCGGCCCACCAGTACCTAATGAAAAGGCTGGAACAGTAAGCGTTCATCTGGCATTCTGATGTTAGAAATGCCTCGGAAATGCTAAAAGAATATGAAAAATAAAACAAGAATGGAAAGAATAAATGCATTCTTCTCAAACATACCTACAGCTTTCAGTGCATGAGTCATGTCAGCTTCTGTAAACGCAATCTCACTTTTGTTATCAGAGTTGCAGCAAGTGGAATACAGTAAGTTTGCTGCTTTGGCGATGGCTTCCTTGCCATCAGAGCTAGATAGACACTCCATAAACATCCCTCCATGTCTATAGCATGAAGCTTTGGTATCTGCAACTACATCCTACGACTCCACATGAATGATACAAATTATGAAGTGATGGATAGATAAGAAGAATAATAGGCACCAATCATTGGAATACATGCTTTAGACAGCAAATGGATCAACAGGAAGCTGAACTCAGCAACTTACTAAAGAATTTATTGGGTTCCCATCTGTTGAGGTTTCTATACCAGGTTGAATCAACTCCTTTAGTACTCCTGTAGAGAATTGTGAAAATGGTTATATAAATCTTTCTGCAGTGCACATTGTACATTCATTAATGCAGTGCTAAAACGAGCGGAGAAGTATAATGGGAAACGCAATGGTCATCATTTAAAGCCATGCCATTTTCCTGTTTAGCTAGATGTAATGGTTCCGTCCTGATTTTCCTTTCATTTTTTTGGGGGCATGTAACAGATAATTTAAATTATTAGAAGTATTCTTATGCAAAAAAATGTAATTTGAAAGCTATTGTTCCTACAGTACAGATTTACAATCTACATTACGGAAAAAGTAGTACAAGTGAAAACTTGAAGGGGCAAATATTTAACTAAAGCAATCAAACTCATTATACCTCTACATTGCTGCTAAAGTGATTTCATTTCACATCACCAGAACTGTTTTTTAGGAAAGAAAATCGTTATTGGTCAAGGATAGGTAAAACAAGATGATACTAGATACTCATGAAGAAGCATGTATGGGATATGTTTGTGATCACACCTTCAATGTCATAGAGAATTAGATAATTAATCCCAATAGTTGAGAACCAGCATAAAAGTTGCTTGACCTTCAAAGCATTCTTTGCCTCTCTGCTATCTACTACAACACCCAAGTATGCAAGTCTCTCAAGATGTAGATTTCGGTACTTGGGCAACAACTTGAATGAAATGAGATAGCATTCTAGATCATTCTTCAGATGTGACAATGAACCAAAGAAGCTGATCACCAAGTGGACAAGGCACCATAGCAAACCTAAGATGAGCTTTAAAATCATAGGTGAATAAGATATCTGCATTGGTGAAACATAAATGATCAACATATCTGGATAGGAGAAGATAGAAACATAACTTTGTTGGTAAACTTCCCCTGAAAGTTAACATGAAAAGGCTAGCAACATTGTCTTGTATTATACATATATCAATTACAATAGGATCAACAGAACATGTGGGTCATGCTCCCAAGATCTATGTAAGGGGGGAATATATATCTAGCTGTGTCAATTAGCCATGTTTGTAATGTACTCATAATTGATGTCAAGCAGGCCCGATCTACTTAAAGCATGTTTGCTGTTAAACTCCTCAAAACATACAGGTTACCTGATTGGAGAAGGCTACTGTAGGTTGTTGGACTATGTTGGCTGTAGCAACATTAAGGCTGGGCTGTGCCAGGTTTTTCTTTCACTACTGCACAAAAATTACAACAAAAAATTCTCAATAGGCGATCCAAAGGTCCATACTGTACAAGCCCACCCAGGGCAAAGTTCATAAATTACATAAAGAGAACAGGCCAAAGATGCTTTTCTCTTGACATAGCTCAACATGCTACTGGCGTGCCTCCTATCAGCTGAAAATGGTACAGAGAAAGCCTCATGTTCTCTTAACAAAGTTTGCAATCATAAAAGAATTCAAGACATGCTCTCCTCCCCATGTTGTTATTCGCAGGATTTGGGTTTTCAATGTACACTGAATTACAAGAACTAAACATCTGATGAAGTCTAAGAATAGCATGGTGCCAGTTTGGAAGCTTAACATTTTCCAGGACCTTGAGTCATTGACTAGTTCTGCCATGGCATGATGTCCACAGCCACTAATCTTAAAACTCCTAATTAGTGTCCTATCATGTGGATCCATTATCTAGAAAAGTGCTATCATGATCATTAGTCCATTACATGATCGAATGCAACACAAGCTGCATGCGACAGGAACCGACAACTAATGTCCAAACCAATTAACCATACTAGCCAAACTTCAAAGATAGTATAACTTACCCACGAAAAGCTATCTTGAGGAGCTAATGATCCTAAAGCCTTAAATAGTTAAATTGCTATCTAAGAGACGGCTATCTATGCCCAGCGAAGGCAAAATTTAGCTCATCATTCAAGACCATTCAACATTAATGCATGGAAGAAGCTAAAACTTTTTTTTTTTTGCTGACTCTACTTTGCTGCCCCCATTTACTCACCTTCTGCTCTCGAATTCTTCTCACAGTAAAAGAACAAACCCCCCGCTACTGTCCCAGCAAACCAGACCAGCCATGGCGTACCTGAACTAGGAGCGGAGGAAGGTATCGCCGGCAGAGCAGAAATGCCGCCCCCGGCAGCCCTGCCCTACAGCTCACAGCTACGACGTGGAGTGAGATCGATCAGCGAGGAAGCAGGATTCACCGGCTCCAGGGTTCCGGTCACTGGAGGAAGAAGAAGACCTCTCGCCTGGCGCTGGCGCGGAGACAGTTAGCGTGGCGCCGGTGAGGGGCAGGAGGCGCCGGCGGCGAGGGACACCGGAGATGGGGACGGGGAGGAGGCGAGGTGTGCAGGCTGGAGCAATGGACTTCGAGCTTGGGCTGGATGGGCCTCTCGTGGGCTGGGGTGGACGCCCAATCTCAAAATCTCAATGTTGCCAAACTTAAACGCGCTTAACAACTTTTAACCATATAAATCTCGATAAGTGCATGTCTAAATGTTTAAGGACTAGTTTAATCTTAAAGAAATTTTAGAAACTAGTTTAATCTTAAAAGAAATTTTAGAAATTACAACAAAAATTTTGACACTCTGTTTATCAAAAAATCAAAAATTTGTGATAAAGAAAATAGAGTGAGGCACAGCCAGATGCAAAAATTGTCAGTTAGGTGGTTTTTGCTTACGTGATGCTTTTTTTCCCCAGAAATTCTTGATGGAAAAAAACTCCTGACGCTTAGTTGATTCCAATATATTGGAGTTTTGGAAAAAAATTTGAAAAATTGTCGTTGGAGCACTCTAACAAAGAGTATAGCTCGCTCCAATAGGCACAAATTCCATGGGCGTGGTTCTTCTTTGTTTCGAAAGATAAACCCGGTTTGTTTAGGATCCCTTTGTCCAAATGACACAACCAACAATAGTCGGGTGGATTATAGGTCGGATTGTCCTGACGTTCTCAAACTGCCAATTGTCAGTAAACTAGGATTGTCGCCGCCCTTGAGTGTTAGTGGAACTAGCAGAGGATGGGGCTTGCGGACGTAGTCCTGCGCAGCCGATGGAAGGAGTTTGTGGCAACGGCATGGCTCTCCTCCCTGCATGTGTAGCTCCAGCGAACTCCGTCTTCCCGCATGGTCTACCCCAAACTCCCGTTCGCCGGCCAACCCCCATTCCTTCACACTAATGTTTGTCATTGACGTCACGCCACCGGACTCATGGTCCTCAGTTCCTCACCTAGCACATCGTCAAGTTCCTCCATCGTCGACGTCGACTTGTGAAGATCCATATATGCTCAGTATCCTCGAGCTTCAGATGTGCGATGAACATTGCCGCCGAGCTTCATCCTTAAGCTCTGTCATGCTACATCCATTGTATGCGCCGGTAGAAAGAGACAACAAAGATAGCGTGGGAAGGAAGATGGTGTTGACAAATGAAGTTCACTGTTTTTTATGTTTTAAAAAGTTGATTCGACTACCATATAAATAGCACGTAATCAAAGCCACCTCGATCTTGTAGAGGGTATAAGCTGAATGGTTTAGATACCTATAGAGGGGTTAGTATCCAGTTTTGAAGATTAGAGGTGAGCGTTAGACAAACACAATAGTTAAGATGGGTCAATGAACTTACGGCTCTATCTTTTCGCTTATGCTTATACTTATCAGCCAAAATTTGAATTTTTAACCTTAAATTTGGTGTTGATTTTGGGGTTTTTTTATCGAAGTTTATTTTTTAGCATTTACTTTTAGGTTGCTAAGAACACGTATATAATTTTTTTTTCACAAATTGATTTTAGCAAAACGATGGGACCTTATCCGAGTATTTATGAGAGTCAGATAGATCGATATGTGTGCAGCGTGGACCTCACTGTAGAGCAAAATATACCGTGGTTTTAAAAACTGGAAATGTTACCATGCATGGTAACTACGATAACCGTGTGGTTTTGTAAGTAATTCCATCTCGCCACCTTTCTCTCTTTTATCTCTCTTCCCTAGCTATGGCCTACGGCCAGCGTTATCTTGTGACTTTGCCTCTCCATTCATCTGACTTTGACGAGATTGGGCCCTTTTTTGCCATGGCTGTGAATGAGAACCGCAGAATCCTTGTTCAAGAAAGAGAGTAAAATCGATACATCATATGCACAGACCAGCCAGCTGTCGATCGGCAAATGGCCCGATCCACAAACTTCAATCCGAGCAAGCACACCCGTCCTTGGAAAATGACTCCTCCTAATTACATGCAAATCACCATGCTTTATTAATTACTAATTACATGCTTTAAACGTAATTAGCGCGCATGCAACAAACGAAGAGATCGAAGCAAAGTGATGGATGATCGATCACTCGAGGGGATCGCCGCCGTCGGCCTTGTGCACGGTGACGCTGAGCACGTGGTCGCCGTCGCCGTCGTCGACGTCGCCGGCGCCGGAGCCGGCGGAGCGGAGCGCGCGGAAGAAGCAGGTGTCGCCGACGGCGAGGCCGTTGTCGGCGCAGAACCGGTGCCAGCCGTACCGGAGCACCGCGCGCTCGCGGCGCGGCCGCCTGCCCTTGGTGTGCTTCAGCCTCACCGTCCACGACCTCCCCAGCATCCGCAGCACCACCTTCTCCCGCGCCGCGTACCCGTGCGCCTCCTGGAACTCTACCGGCACGTTCTGCTCCGCCGCCGCCGCCGCCATCGCCGCCGGTGACCGGCGCCCGGTTGGTTGGTTAGTTAGCTAGCTAGCCAGCCAGTTGGCAAAACAACAAACAGCTGGTGGGCGAGGGCGGATCGTGGAGCTCACCAGGTACTGTGCCTGCTTCTTCCCCAGGTTGCCCTGCCGCAGCGTCACCACGAACTGCGACGTCGCCGCCGCCTCACCGCGGCCGTCGTTGCCGTCGTCGTCGCTGCTGCTTCCGCTGCCTGCACATGTCAGCCATGTCATGTCAGGGCGAGCGAGCGAGGCGCGCGCCGCGCGGCGAGGTTATGTTACCGGCGGCGTCGTGGTAGGCACGGCGGCACATGGTCCCGTCGTCGAAGACGGTGACGGTGAACGCGGCGGCGCCGTCGTAGCGGAAGACGAGGAGGTCCCCGTCGCGCAGGCCATGGGCACGGGCGAACCGCAGCCAGCCGCGGCCCAGGTACGCGCCGCCGTCGTCGGCGACCACCTTCACGTCCCACATGCGGCCGCGCCGCCGCCGCCCCACGCCTGCGACCAGCAGCTTCGCGTCCCGGAGCTCTCGCTCCTCCCCCTCCAGCTCCCTCGCGAACTCGTCAGGCAGCTTCTGCATCGACATCACCATGGATCGATCAAACACTAGCAGCAGCAAAGCTACAAGAAACCAAAACACACACGAAAAGAAAAGAAAGAATCGATAAAAAAAAAGTTTTACCAGTTTGGTTCTGGAGGATCCGGGCTGGATGATCGTGAAGAACTCGAAGTTCGCCAAGCGAAGATTACTCATCTGCTCCTCCATCTTTGAGATTGATCGAGAGGTTTAGCAACAACAATAAGACAGTGGAAGGCAACTCGATCAAAATGGTGGCATAGGGTGGGTGTGCTGAACAAAGCGCCTGATCATCTCATGCCTCCTACGAAGTTCACTTCGTGAAATGAAGTGAAGAAGAAGAAGAAGAAGAAGAAGAAGAAGAAGAAGAAGGAGAAGAAAGGCTTCAAGCTAGCTGGAGACCTGCAGTTTTGTGCACAACGGTTGGTCATATTGGGAGATGGACTTTTGAAACAGATACTGCTCATTCCGTTTTATATTATAAAGCGTTTTGATTTTTTTTAAAATTTAAACTTTTTTAAGTTTGATTAAATTCGTAAAAAAAATATAGTAACAAACCTAAAGAATTTTGATTTAAAAAATCAAAACAAATTGTAATATGAGATGGATGGAGAGCATATGACATTTCTTCGCCGATCTAGAAAAGAAACAATGCCCCATCTCATCATAGGGCCCCGTTCTCAAGAAGCACTCGCATTGGCCTGGCCAGAATTAGCATGACATCACTATTATGTTTTTGCATTGCACCACCATTGCTGTGTAAAGTTCACTCAACTTTTTGTTGTTTTGACGGAGGAAAAAAAAAGGATATTGCAGGCTGTATGATATTCTGAAAAGCAGGTGTTATTTCTGAATTTACAGTCTAACGAGTTACTGTTAAATTCATATGTTTATATATGGTTACCTCATTTAGCATAGCCGACATGGGGTACCCACGCTAGCGTTAAGGATCATACTATTGCTCTATTCGCACTTCTTAAAGATATCAAAGTCTAGTCTTCATCATAATTTTTCTCTTGCACCATTGGAGTTGAACTCCTACTGATGGATAGTAGTTCATTCATTAATGTGTGTTACACATTAATTGATTTCCTTGCCCAGAAAAAAACTAATATATACACTAGATTTTCAGTTGGTTTTAGATTGATGGGGTAAAAAGAAATTCCTAGAGCTGCCAGGTTATATTCATAAGCGCGTATCTGACCAATTTTTATTCCCGTTCAATGATGGGGATTTGAGGTAAACAAGGTTACAAATTGACACATGCACATCTTCAATTGAATTTCCTGAAAATGTTTTCGTAAAGGTTAAGATGATGCATTGAAAATGAGAACTGTCATGTGCTTTGCATGTGTTTTTAAACTATATATGAATGAATGTACCATATCTGAATATTTGATTTAGATGACGAAAGGTATCGCAAAATCAATATCCAGGACACCACATTAGTGCCGCTTTGTAAGGGCCATCAGTGTCAGTTTTGGAACAGTGCTACCAATAATGTTGAGAAATCTAGTAACACCAACAAGATTTGGCTATTACATAACCAAATATCGGTAGAAAAGTTCATCGTCAAAACACACACATAAACTATTTTTGGTCTTGCTCAGGTTAGCATTACACAAATTTGTTTAGTTTTGTTACGGAACAAAACAAACACACCCTTAAGCCTCAAACCAACAAATGTCATTCTTTCCATCTAATATAACTGAAGATATGCCAAAATTTCGACAAAGGCCATCATTTCAAGGTGAAAGAACAGGCTTCCAAGATTGTTATCTGGTGCCAATCTTCATAGAGTGACTGTATTTAGTACTTTACTTGTCAAGCTTCATGCATTATGCGTTTGGTATCTGGAAGCTCATCCCAGGGCTCCAAGCAGCATTTCTTCTATGAGGTTTCATGGTACGTCAAAATGAACTCACATAAAGACTGACTGCCAGCGTCATTTCCTGCTCTGAGGATCCCGAGTAAGGCCGTGCTTTTTCAAAGTTGTGATATAGCTTCGCATCAGACCAAACTTGTTAGAACCTAGGTGGTGCAAGTAATCCCATGTAAAGATCCCTGTCTTGTGCAGATCATCAAACAATATCCTGCAATACAAATACTAGGTCATATTATAGACATACTGTATTCTTGCGGAAAATCAAACAAGAAGTGCATATAAAAAGCCACAAAGAATTGCTTATTATTTTTTTTTACGAAACAGGATCAATTGACATTATGTGGGGGAAAACCTCCACGAATTTGATAATGCAAGAAACATGACCCTCACCGTATTCCGTAATTTCCTACTGATTCAGCTGACATTATTCCAACATGTCGCCGCCCAAATATAACCTGATCAAAGAAATGCAGATTGGCATAATTTCCACCGTAAAAACTTAGTAGACCGAAATTTTCTAGGGCACCGAAGCGATGCCAATATTAAAGATACAGAGTTAAGGTCTCTGTCGGGCTGCTCAGCTTTCCAAGGCTAATAATCTACAAACGTTCAAATTTATTCATAATAGAAAGTGTAGCCCTTTAGAAACTATAAAATGCACGACAGCTCCACTGTGAATGGATATAACGAGTGAATGGGCTGATCTGATACAACAAGTGAATGAGTAAAAATGCACCACATTGGCCATCCAACAAGCTCAGAAGACCATGTGTGCCACTGAGTACAGAAAGTGCATGGTGCATTACCTTCTCACCAGCTACTGATCTGATTTTGCTATCAGCTGCTGGGCTGTACACTCTAAGAAACTCAGCAGGCAGATGGAATGAGCTGCCATCCTCAAATTCAACTTCTACCTGACAAAAACCAGTAGCACATAGCTCATGTCAAAAGACACACAAACCCATACCCTAATCAACACTCATATGAACAATTCGAGAAGAATAATGGTTTAATGATAAGTTGAGAAATGAGAGTTGAACATTTTTTCTACAACCAATTGTCTGTTTAATTGTTCCTAAAAAAAAACTAATCATGGGATCACTACCCATAACATTTCAAAATTTAGGCATGTAACATTAGAACACATTAGAATTACATGGTACATACGAACAAGAGGAGTACACATATTGCACTTGAACACAATATTACAACCTATGCTGCTCAGCTAATAAAATTGGTTTTCTCATGAGAAATTTTTTACTTGCTTCAATCATGCCTGATGGCAACAAAGTTCTTATGCATCCTTAAGCAATCAAGTACAAAGATTGTCATATACCCTCGTAATCTCGTTCACCAGCAAGTCGCCGCGACGTTGAACAAGGGATTGGAACAGTGCAACTGCTTTTGGGAGGGGAAGGAACTCACGAATTTGGGCGCGCGAAGCGCGAGCTTCGTCAGCCGCGGGGGCTGCGCCTGCGCCTGCGCCGCGTGGAGCCGCCGGACCACCGCCGCGCCCATCGCTGCAGCCATGGACGGCCAGCCGGTGAAGCGGCCGGACCTAGCGGGAGGAGGGGCGATGTCGCGAGGGGCGGAGGAAGGTAGGGAGAGGGGCGGCGACGCGGCCGCGGCGTCGATGCGGCTACGGTGGCCGGCGGGCAGCGGATGCGGCGGCGAGGCGAGGCGAGGGGCGGCCGGAGATTCGGGAGGGAGAGGGGTAGCGATGGTGACGTGGCGAGAGAATAATTGGAGTATTGATTTGGAATTTTGGATTAAAATCATAACGGGAAACGCTACACGAGAACTTTTATTTTTCTTACAAACTCTTACTCCCTCCTTTTTTTTATATATTATATTATTTGTTTTGATTTTTTTTCATAGTTAAACATATTTAGCTTTGATCAAACTTTTAGAAAAAAAAAACATCATTTACAACATAGTTTCATTAAATGTAACATCGGATATATTTTGATACTATGTTTGTGTGATGAAAATGCAGCTATGTTTTCCTATAAACTTAGTTAAAATTTTAAAAAATTAACTAGAGAAAATTCAGAGCGACTTTTAATATGAACCGGAGGGGTATCAATGTTGATGTGTTTTCTTGGGAGCAAATCTATTCGTCTAGCTAAATTAAATGATTATTTAAAAATTTGTTTCTTAAAAGTTTTATAAAATTTTAGTAGTAATAAATCATAATCGTGTTTATTTTCCTTTTAAAAAATACACTTTGATTTAACATGTCTTGATTTAAATAAATTGAATTTTAACATGCTTCATGTAAAATTTTGTTTAAATTCTATAGGAAGTGGGGACATATTTACGCATTTCAAAAATAACATTCTCAACTTTAGTGGTGTAAATCATCTCTCCTCTACCAAAATTATACATGTGTCATTTGTCTTTTACCATCTTTTACCTTGATAACCATTGTATTATCTTGTTTTTAACATTTCATATATTTTATGTAGCATTTTAGATCTCTATGGATTTCTTTTATCCTTTTCTCGAATGTTGTTTTTGATGTTTGTTATAGTGTTGTTTTTTAAAGTGCTATCACACTATAAATGCGTTGTTTTAGCGTCACAACTATTGTGACACTAAAATAGAAGCCATTCAAATTTTCTATTATAGATATGTAAGAATAATAGGTTATCTAGTGCTAGTCATGCATGGTTACAATGGTTTACATATATTATGTTCTTACATTCATCAATTCACACGCACATTTTACGTGAACTTTTTTTTCTACCATGTTATCATCATCACACGGTTCTTAATAAAAAGGCAACGATAAGGCATAATGCATAGTGAATTCCAAATTGAACGAAGGCGGTCACTTTGCGATATTGTGCCAATTCCAGTTTTGAATGACCGCAGACTTGTTTCATAGCTTTCAACTGAGTGATAGACCCGACACAACTGACGGATAAGCGGATTGAGCGCAAAAGCGCATTTGTTTTCTTGCTCCTTGGCTTCAAGCAATCGATTGAATCTGGATTCCTTTGCTTATCCTTCCTGGCTATAATCTCTCTTATAATCTCTCTTATAATCTCTCTTGTTCCGTTTTCGCAATGATGTGTTCGCTATAAATATCATATAACTATTACGAATAAACAACATCAATTGGTTTGCCAAAATTTAAAAGCCTCCATCAACAAATAAGCGTAGTAATGCATAATGTTTATATCGTCTCAACTGACCAGGGAATTTGGAGATGCATTGAGACGTCTATTTTTCATTAATTTTTAGTGAATTTTGACAAATTTCAAATAAAACCGTTAGAGATGCACATTTTAAAATTTGAACGTGAAACTCGTACGCAATTCGTTTAGGCTGTGAGAATCGTACCTATGCGTAATACTTCTACAACTTGTGTCAACACGGTTAAACATGCTTCAAATTAAATTATACTCAATACACAAGTTTGAATCTGATTCGAATATAAATTAAAAAATATCCCACGTGTAAAGCACGACAAAACGTTTTAAACTTGCCCCGACAAATTTTGTTTTGTTCAAGAGACAAAAAAAAAAAGAAAAAGAAAAAGAAAAGAGAAAGCTATTCCCAGTTTCCCACCGATTACCTCGGCTTCGTTAACGTTCTCGTTTCCCACGGCTATTGCCTCCTCCTTCCCTCTCCTCTCCTCTCCTCTCGCCCTCCTCCTCCCCACCTCCACAACCCAACCCCACCCCCACCCCCACCTCCTCGCGGAGATCCCCCTCCTCGCCGCGCTCCCCGCCGGAATCCGCGGCGAGCGGCGAGCGTCCCGAGCCCCGGATCGCCGGGAACCGCGCCGGATCCCGCGGGGGCTCGGCCGCCGCGAGCGAGCTCTCCCCGGCGGCGTTTCCCCGGCAGATCCGATCCGAGGAATCCTATCGCGAGGGCGTTGGCGCTGTTGGGCGGGGTGGGGGGAAAAACTTCTGCAGAGGAGGAGGAGGAGGAATTGGGGGGAGGCCGTGGCGACGCCTAGGACCCTTGCGCCGCGGACGCCATGATTGAGCAGTTCGTCAATTTCGTCATCCGGCCGCCCCGGTACCCACATTCCGTCGCCCTTGTTTGCTTGTGGTGTGAATTTGGCATGGTTGGTACATTGGCATGTGGCCGTACGTACTGTTGTGAATTGGGAGATTTGCATGATTAATGCGAGCCTCACGTACATGCAGCTTGGGTTCCTCGATTGCTAGTAGATTAGGTAGAATCTAGGTTGTTTTGAGTTTATGTTTTATTCGAGCAAAGGGGAACCACGGGCATTATTTATTGAAACCAGTCATTAGTTCGTACAGAACCATGGAAGCAAGATGAGCATTCAAGCTACTAGGATATGCTGGAAGCGCCAAGTTCTAGCTCGAAATTCGATACATTATGCCTCCGTAATCCATGCTAGAGAAAAGAAGCAAAGAAACCAATAATGTGCTTGAAAGTAGCCCAAAGTTACTTTGACATGTTTCAGTAAAATTTCTGTAGAAAAGATACAAAGGAAACAAAAAGGTGCTTGAAACTAGCCCAAAGTTACATTGTCTGGTTTCAGTACAACTTTTGTCAATGCAATATGCTGGCTCTGAAGCCTCCACCCTGAGCAGTTTGTGAGGGAGGCTGGACCGGTCATGCTAATCTTACCAATGATTCATTTCAAAAGTTTGCATGTCAAGTGTGAGAACGAGGATTTGTACCTAAGGATAGTCATCTTGGATATGATGGTACATTGGCCCTTGATTTTCTTTAGAGCACAGTAACCTGCTTACTGTTAACAGAAACCTGATAGGAGTACATGGGCTCTTGATGTTGTAGATCGGTACCATGTGCCATAAAAGCTAGAGTTAGGTACAATGGAATGGTCATTGCAGTTGGCATTGTGTGGGTAGTTGTGCATGTATGGGCATGCTCTATAATGCCTATAACATATACCATTAAGAAGTAGCTTTAGTGTGGCACGATAATCTAGCCCATGCTCACATGACAAATGTGGGCAACCTGCTGAGTGGAGGGATAACGAGAAAACTGTTAGCAGTTGACCTTCTTAGGTGTCGAATTTTTTCATTCTGGTTGCGAATATTATGGATATGTCTTTTTCAAACTTATCTTTGTTTAAGGGGAGGTGTTTTTTGCATCGAGTTTTGAATTGGAACATCTGCACATGGAAATGTTTTCTCTTCACTGCATTTCAAAGCTGAAAAATCTCATAATAGGTGTCTAATCAAAGAATCAGAGCTGCTGATGCAATGTATAAATAATTGAATGGACCATTGACTTAGTTTGCATGAACCTGTCAACTGACAATGGTACAGTTTATTGAAAAGAAAATTGTAGGAAATCACTGTACACGGTCCCATGGAATTTACCAGTTACTTGTCTGCAGGTCAGAGTATAATCCAGATCAGTATTTATGGGAGACGGAGTTTATCCTTGCTGGGCGCAAGTACAAACGACTAGACTTGGAGGCAAGTAAGGGAACCAATTGTCGAGGTTTTTTTCTTTAATTCATTTACTGGGAGAAGTTTGACTGCAATTATGGACATCTTTGTTGATAGCCTTATTCTGCCTTTACCAGCTTACGAATGCAAGAGGCCTTACAATAAAATGCAGCCACTATGTTCCTGCTTTCATTCCAGAGAATACTTCTCTTCCATGTGTGATTTACTGCCATGGAAATAGGTATTTACCTTGTGTGCTCAGTGCTAGCATATTAGTCTGAGTCGTGTTTTCTTTAACATTCAGATTAGTGTATTTTGATATATTAATATGTGCTCCTAAGCCTTTGGAAACCAAATTAATATTAAGTTAGTAGCACACGTTATGAGCTAGCATTTCCTCTTAACTGATGAGATTCATCTCAAGCAATCACCGATATCTTTTGGAATCTTTAACAGGCTTTTGCTTTGACTCAATGCAGTGGATGCCGGGCAGATGCAAATGAAGCTGCTGTTATACTGCTTCCTGCAAATATCACTGTTTTTACACTTGATTTTTCCGGGTCAGGTCTATCAGGTGGAGATTATGTAAGCCTTGGTTGGCATGAGGTATATAATCAGTATCACTTTTGTTCTTCTACATTTATATCATGGATAATTACATTATTCTGAAATTTTCTAGAAAGAGGACCTAAAATGTGTGGTGTCATACCTACGGACCACTAAGCAAGTTTCCTGTATAGGCCTTTGGGGGCGATCGATGGGTGCTGTTACAAGGTACCTTTTAGTTTGGATATACTGCATGCTCCTTTTACTTGGTGGTGGAGATTTATTTATTTCACTTCACGTGACTTGATTGATATGTTACACCAAACAGAGATCAACATTGAACAAAATTATCTGTACTTAAGTGGCCTCTGATTCTCCCGTTTTGCTCTTTGATATGTGCTTTAGAAGGTTTTTAGGCTTTGAGTTCATGTCATGTATGTCTTAAATATGTGATCTTTGCGTAACGGATCCGTCCCAATTCATTCGTTGTTTTGTGAACTAATGTAATACAGCCTACTCTATGGAGCAGAAGATTCCTCGATTGCTGGAATGGTATTGGATAGTGCTTTCACTAACTTATATGGCTTGATGATGGAGCTTGTGGATGTCTACAAAATCCGGGTTCCTAAATTCACGGTATGCACATATTCTGTATAAAGTTGCTTTTGTTCCATAACAAAATGACATGGAATGCTGCAATATTGCATTGGCATAATTTGTAGGGTATCATGGCTTATAATAGCTATGATTCTTTCTTGTTTCTTTTTGGGAAATCAGATTGTTCTATTGTGGCTTAATAGCTCAATATTTGCCCATCGAAACCATGGTTTTACTATTCAGCACTCAGTCACTTAGCTCTTAGTTGCAATTGTTATTTTTTGAGCAATTATTCAACCAGGCTAAGTTAGTAATTACTTCATCAGGTTAGGAGTGTAAAAGGGCTTTGAGTTATGTGATTGAACACCATTCAGTTGCTTCAACTTAAAATGCATTTATATCCCATTTTTAAGCAGAGAAACTACCTAACTTACTGCCAATGTTATTTGATTTCTACTTTCATTGGTTTGCCTGCACCCCCATAATTACCAATTTACATAGTTTCCTTTGATGTGATGCAAGAAATAAACATGCAAATAAAGCTCCATTCTCTTGATGGAATTGCAAACGACTACACACAACTTAAATTCATCTTCTGGTTGCAAATAACTATGATAACTTATCTGGTAGCTCTATCTTATTCTGTTATTGGATATGAATTTTAATTTTAGCACACCCTTATTAAAATTACTTCTTCCTTCGTATTCAGCTTTCACTTCTAATGTTGTGAAGCGTAGCATCGTTGTATGTTCTTACTAACATAAGCTCCTTTCTAACCTTAGTGAGCATTGCTGTATTTGCATTGTTTTAATCATTTTTTTTTCTGAAATTCGTCGTTTCAGGTTAAGATGGCTGTTCAGTATATGAGAAAGATCATTCAGAAGAGAGCTAAGTTTGACATAATGGATCTTAATGTTTTACAGGTTTACTTTCTGTATCAATATCTCGCAATCATAGTATTGTAGAAGTTAACACAATGTAATCTTTTTTGTTACTGAATAAACATGTAGACGCATAAGCTCATGGAGTACCATAAAGACTATTTCAGACTACATTTTGCAATTATTCACTGCCATTGGTTATATTTCATATTAAATAACACTATGGACATGATAAATGATATTATCAAATACTCCCTCCATCCCAAAGTATAGTAGCAACCTAGTATACGATTAGGCTTATCCAGATTTGTAGTACTAGGTGGTGCCTAATCATGTACTAGTATTTGGGGATGGAGGGAGTAATTAGTTTTCTGCAGAGCCTGGCTGATTATGCTGGGTGTTATATGTAATTGCCTCCATCCCAAAAAGACCTTATTGTGCATAGCAAGAAATGAAGTCTTTCTGGGAAGGAGGTAGTAATACTTAGAAATCCTCTATTAGTGAACTGTTGATTATTGAACTTTGCCATCTGAAGTGCTCTTAGTTGCAGTAATTTTAAATGCTTGCTCGCTCCTACAATTGTGGCTGACTTTGTGTTCTCTTGTTCTTAAACAGTTCGCTCCCAAGACGTTTATTCCTGCATTGTTTGGTCATGCTTCAAATGACATGTTCATTCAGCCTCACCACTGTGATCGTATTCACCAGGCGTATGGGGTAATGCATAATGTAGTTTGTTTTATTAATGCCACTCAAAATCGAATAAATAATACATAAATCGCTAATTGACTGTTCCTGGCTTCCTGCTGAAGAATACATTATTATTTGTTTAAAATTAAATCATGTTTATTGTACAGGGGGATAAAAGTATAATAAAATTTGAGGGTGATCACAACTCCCCAAGACCTCAATCATATTATGATTCAGTTTCAATGTTCTTCTATAATACTTTGCATCCTCCTCAATTGCCTGTGAAATGCTCCAATAATCTAGGTGCTTTCAAAGTTGGCACGGTGACCAATGAGGTAAAGCTTCATAAAATACGTTACAAAACTTAATTTGGAACCACTATTGTTCTTATGAAGTACTTTGAGTGAAAACAAATATTTGCTTTTGGGTGGTCCTCCAGAGTTTCATTTTTGAGATCATTAGTGGTCTACGAGGAGCTGGAACCAATTCATGCAGTTCATCAATAGATGCATCGAAATTTCCAAATGGTGTGTTACGTTCCGCTCTTTTGCTTCCTTGTAGTTTATAACAAGGCGCTATTCACTAACTGTCTCTTTTTATTTCAGCTACAACACCAGTAGTTGAATTGCTGTCAGAGAGTGTGAATCAGCTGTCCATTAAGAATGACAGTGACTTGGTAGGATTGCTAATAATACGTTCGTGCCTGATATGCAATACCCTTTCCTGACTGTTCGATTAAATGCAGGATTTTCTTTTAGACGAGAATCGCACCCTCTCAGAAATTGATGGTGATAGTGCTGGGTCACGCTTGCAGGTGAAGTATATAAATTGGTTAAGCAGAAATTAATCACTGTATTTTGTAGTGAAGCTCAACATTATCTCCATATGAGTAATTGAGGTCACTGTAAGAAATTGTGGCAATTGTAGCACAACTATGGTTTGCTTAGTACTTAGTAGGGTCATTGAAACCAATGGTCAGTTCCATTCATCATGATTGATTACCCGGTGGACAACAATTGTATATAATTGTCAACAGACAGGAAAAACGCTTCGATATTCCTGTACCTGTAAGTTGTGTGATGAGTGATGACAATATGTCTGCTTTTCTTATAGGACAAATCAAGTGGGCACAATGAGGAATCCTGCTCATGTACAAGCTCTAACAGAGAAAGTTGGGGTAGATGTTCCTCTTTAGGGGGAGCTAGTGACGACTCATTCCCTGGCGATATTAGTGATAAGCAAGAGGTAAGTTGCCTCTCTTACTTCCCTTTCAGTTTAGTTGTGTGTACTAAAAATACTATGAAAGCAGGCACATTGGATGTGAGGTAATTATGATAAATATTTTGCATGATATTTAGATTAATACTGTTATATAGCTTAAGTTTATTAGCTTAGTGTTACTAATCGTTTATTTGGGTTTCTCTCAAATAAGTTCAATATTTTTTCTCATTATAAAATCTCAGATACAGTAAATGTGTCTTGTAGAATATGACTGTAAAGGCTCTGGCAACACCGCTAAGACAGAAAGACAGCAAATCAACAACCCCAAAAACAAAGGAGAAGAAGAAGTCACTATGGAAGAAGCTTAACCGTGAGAGGGCAGGGGTGGGTGATAGTCTATCGCAACGTTTGAAGATGTGCCTCAGTCATTCTTCTCGTCACAAGAGAGTCAAATCATCTGGGATAGTGTAACAACTTATTAGCCTTGACAAAGTCCATCTCAACGAATCACTGACACTGATCAGTTCCGTGAACACCGAATCGCCTTGATTTGATTCTGACTTACCTGCTGGCACTACCAGTGCCAGATTGTAACTTGTAACACTGGTGAGTACATACTCGATTGCCATGGCTCGTGTCAAGCTTCGCAGGAGCCCATGAGCTTGAGCGACACGCCCTTGTATTTGCTGTCTCCTGTAATTGCGATCTCTGGCTCGCTGTTTATTTTCCTTTTACCACTTGAATGCTGTAAATTACAATGCTGTAGTGCAAGAGTGCGACTGCAGCTTGTTGGTGAGATGAAAGGGATGTCGTGCGTCGTTTTTTTTACTGTGTCCTGTTCATATTTATTTAATCATTCTGCTATTTAACTTTACTGGAAGGGACGGATAAATTGGATCGGAGGCATAACAATTGTTGAGCTCTTGGAACTTTATACCCAAAAATTGTAAAAACTCTACCCAATTTTTAAAACATTCAACTTAAAATTTGAAGCTTTCAACTTAAATTTTAAAACTTTATATTAAACAACTCTACCTTGAGTTTAAAATTTTTAATTCAAAATTAAAAACTTTTAGTTCGAACTTTGAAACTTTCTATTGTAAATTAAGAAAACTTCACCTAAATTTTAAAACTTTCTACTATAAATTTTAAATTACACCCCAAATATAAAACTTTGTATTTGAATATTTAGATTTATTATTGATTGTATCAGAAAACATTTATGGTCTAAGAAAGGAAATAAAGCATCACAAAACGCTGTTTATATGGGCAAAAAGCACTCGTGGGTTCGCAGCCCGAAAATGAAACGGGAAAGGTTGTTATAAAAAAAAAAGGGAAGATTTTTTTTTCGTTTCCCACTCGAGACAAGTTTGTGGAAACTCCAGCTGAGAGAGAAAAATGAAAAGAAAGAAAAGAGAAAAAAGAAAAGAAAGAAAAAAAAGAAAACCAAATTGTCCCTCTCCCTTTCGCTTCTATGTCGTGCTGATGTCCTGCCACTAGGTTGCTACTTGACGCCTGAATTCTTCGCTCCACCTTTATCGTGTTTAGTTTCAAACTTTTTTTTTTTCAAATTTCTAACTTTTCCATCACATAAAAACTTTCCTACACACATAAACTTACAACTTTTCCATCACATCGTTTCAATTTCAACCAAACTTCCAATTTTAGCGTGAACTAAACATAACCCTTATCACTGTTCGTCCTTCTTCACTACCGCAAGCATTTTTCCAACGCTTCTCACCTTACGCTGCCCACTGGCCAAGCGGCCACTGCCTGGGATTGAAGCATTCTCTTTTCTCTACCTCCAAGCCGCGGGATCTAAGGGCGTTACCCGTGCCCACAATTGATTCATAGGTATTCAAACTTCTAAATTTAACTCCAGAAATTAGGTTTGGACTGGAGTTGTAGAGTAGTCTAAACCCAGCTTCACATCTCTAGTTCATTTTATAAGAGCGTTTAGGTGGAGCTAAAATCGTTTGGTTGGACTCCAACATCAGGAGAGATGGAGTTGCATATGGAGTCGTGCCAAACAGGCCTTTTATTGTACATGTAGTGTAGAAGGAAAATTCAGTACAAGGAAATTTCCCTATGTAGTGTAGAAAGCATGAGAAATGAACATTGGCACATGGCACATATATACATTTGCACAAGTTATGAAGGACCAAAATGTGAAACAGAAGTGTTGGTGGGTCTTGCTTATATGGATAAAGCAAAGGCGATGGGTGGAGAGGAGAACCCATGGGAACTGAAAATCTTCAAGGCCTTGTCCCGTTTGCAGCGGACTACAATGTCCATATCAGTCTTCTCCTCCTCCACTATTTTATAGGTGGTGAGATTTAAATACATCTTCCTTGGATAGAATTCGTGTATATCTTTATCATAAGACATGTGGTGTTCGCGGTCATCAAGCCTGAATGTAATGCAAGAAAAGCTCCCCTCGTCCTCCATGGAAGCCAAGCATAGCGCTTCCCCTACACCAACCTCCTCACGTGCCTCGGTTTTCACCGGGAACTCGGTGACGGATAGCTTGAGATGAGGAGCGGATGAGACTAGACGGATGCGGTATGCGTTGATAGGGCCGCTCTCCCAACAACGGCCAAGAAAGATGCCTGTGTGACCTACTAGTGGCGTCGCGGAGCCGAAGAACGGCAGGCCGTAGTCGTACAGCTTGTGCCACCGGTGAGTGCCGGTGTCAAATGCATAGGTTGTCATCTTGCCCATATTATTCACGGACACGAGCAGATAGGGGAGAAATAGCACGTAGGAGGTGACGAGGATGAGGGGCGGGGCGAGGTACCCAGCCGGGGAGAGCATACAAGGGAAGCATATGGGATCCGGCAAGGCCTCCGACGAGCACCCATCGAGCGTGTGGCGGCCGTCCGCCGTTGCCACCACCGTGGCCCGGGACAGGTCGAGCACCTCGAACCACGGCTCGAAGTCGGGGTCCTCGAGGTATTGGGGGCGGCTCGAGAGGACGTAGATCCTGTCCCCGACGGCCGCCGCGACGGGCGACAGCTTCGCGGACAGCAGCTTCGGCCCGGTGATGACCCTCCTTGTCTCGGTGTCGAAGAGGACGGTGCCGCCGGGGTTTCCCCCGACGGAGACGATCCACCTTGAGCGCACGGAGACGACGGTCTTGCAGGCCACGTCCGTCGGTAGATGAGCGAAGCGGTGGAGGACTTGTTTTGTCACCGGCGACGACGGCGAGGAGGAGGAGGAAGAGTCGTCTTCCACCTTGTACAGGCGGTAGTAGGAGTGGGAATACCAGTCCCGACGGCATACTGCAATGTACGCCGCTGGCAATGGATCCCGCACCGTCATCAGGTGGGAGTCGTCCAACAACGGCTCGGCCTCCAGCAGATCGGTCCCGTCCCGGCGGTGGTGGCGGCGGTGGCGGCGGCGGCGCCCCATCCCGGAGGAGGAGATTGAACAATTGGGGATTCGATCGGGGGTGAGTTTAGGAGGCAAAGTGGCAGCTATTGTTCCACATGTCCATCATCAAGGTCTCCTCCTCATCATCACCTGCAAGCTGGCAGCTATTGGTCCAAGAGTTTCCAGTGGCATCGTTGGGAAGGATGATTCCTCAGCCACGGATCTTCTCTCCCTTGGGAGAGGGCAGCTTCTGTTCTGTCGGGTGGCTGGCTTCCTCTGGTCGAAGCCATGGATGCCAGATTAAGGAGTACCAGATAGAGGGCGCCGAGTCAAAGAAAGATTTGCAAGCCACAGTACAGGTGAAGCACCAGGACCAGACATACCAATTCAAGGGCCAATCTCGATTTCTGGATACACATATGCCTATTGTTGCTGCACTGTCCATGTAAACCATCTGGGGCTCTCTTGCTGTGCTTCTCCTTGTTTTCATACAGCATTACAAACTTATTTGGAGCACTTGAGACAAGTGGTCGTCGCGGGCGATGGCGCGGACGGCCGCGGCGGCGGCGGGTGACGGCGTAGGCCGCGGACGGCGGTGGTGGTTTGTGCGACGACGTCGGCGCCGGGTGCTATGCGAGAGACGGAGAGAGAATAGCCGAAAGGAGATGGGAAGAGTATGTGCGTGGGCTAGCCAAATTTGGCTAGTGAAGGGAGGGTTTTGGCCAGCCAGATGGCTTAGCCATCCGGTTAGAGAGGCTGTTGGAGGGAATTTTTTTTGCTGGAATAGCTAAAATTTAGCTTAGAGAGTCATTTGGAGAGGTTGTTGGAGATGCTCTTAGGCAAAATCAATTGTTTTGTTTGAGAAAGCTTATAAGTGTTCTTTTGCTCAGTCTCAACTTGAACATTCGGGCCACATTATGTCTGATCAGGGTGTGAGTACTGGTCCTGATAAAACTGTTGTGATGCTTGCCTAGACTATATTCCCACTAATCACACTGAGCTAAGAGGATTTCTAGGCCTCACATGGTGCTATAGAAAGTTTGTACTCCCTCCGTCCCATAAAAATTGTATTTCTAGCTCTAAGGCTTTGTCCCACAAAAATTATATTTCTAGCCATGTGGGGCCCAACCAATTGATTCATCTATATAAGTTTCCTTCCATCCCACGTAATTTGGGCTGCTAATGCTTGTAATTTTATTAAGTATGCTAATTATATGGGTTAATTCTCTCAAACTTCCTTTTAATCATTTGTACATATGGAATATATGCATGCAGTGGATTCATTAAATAAGGTTATTGTGGTCATTTTCTAATACTACTATTTTGTCCTAAATTAGCTAGAAATACAATTTTTATGGGACGGAGGTAGTACATCATTATCGTATATGATAATGCTATTGCAGAAGAAAGCTTTTCAGTGATCTATTGAGGCTCAACATGCTTTTGAGGCATTGAAAAAGGCTATGAGTAATACTACAGTGTTAGCTTTGCCTGATTTTACCCAGCCATTCACTTCGGAGACAGATGCTTGTGCAATGGGTATTGGTGTCGTGTTAAGCCAACAAGGTCATCCTGTGGCATATTATAGCAAGGCATTGGGAGTAAGGAATCAAAAGTTGTCTATATATGAGAAGGAATTTCTAGTGTAAAGATGCTTGTGGAAAAGTGGAGATGTTATCTGCAGAGGGTTCCTTTTGTTATTAAAACTGATCACAAGAGTCTCTGCAATCTTAATGATCAGATTTTAGGCACTGAATTACAACAAAAGGCTATGACTAAGCTGATGGGTTTGCAACATAGCTTTCAATACAAAAAGGGGTTGAAAATATAGTGGCACATGCATCGTCCCGCAGACCTCATCAGGTTAATCTTGCAGTATTATCAGTAGTTCAACATGTTTGGATTTAGGAAGTACTGAATTCATATGTGGTTGACCCCAAAGCTCAACAATGATTAATTGAATTAGCAATGGTAAAGCAGAATAATCAGGGGTTTTCCCTAACTGATGGTATGATTAGGTTATATGGTTAAAGTGTGGATTGGAGCAAATGCTAGGTTGCAAACCAAAATTATCACAACTTTTCAGTCTACTCCTATTGGGGGGCACTCCGGGATTATGGCAACTTATCACAGATTAAAGAAACTCTTTGCTTGGCATGGGTTGAAAGCAGCAGTAGAGAACTTTGTTCAGCAGTGCCAAGTGTGCCAACAAGCCAAACATGAGAATTGTAAATTACCTGGGTTATTAGTTCCTCTTCCTATTCGAAAAGAAGCTTGGCAAGATATTTCAATGGATTTTATTGAGGTACCGGTGTCTAATGGTTGTCATTCAATTTTGGTGGTGGTTGACCGTTTTACCAAGTACAATCATTTTATCCCCTTGAAACACCCTTCTATTGTTTCCCAGGTGGCCGCTGTGGTGGATAATGTGGTGTTCAAAACACATGGTATTCTCAGATCCATTGTTTCAAACAGAGATAGGATTTTTCTCAGGAAGTTTTGGCACGAACTTTTTGCAGTGTGGAAAACTAAACTTAAACTAAACGAGTAAACCAATGTTTGGAGATGTATCTTCAGTGTATGACTCAGGCAAATCCCAAGAAGTGGTGTTCCTACTTGCATCTGGCCGAGTTTAGGTATAACACAAATGATCATACTTCACTTGGTTGCTCCCTTCATAAAGCAATGTTTGGACAAGAACCTCTTTATGGCCAAATGCTTGATTTGTCTGAAGCTTCTCAACCAGCTGTGGTTGATCTGATTATTGAAAGAACACAATTGAATGACTTTATGAAACAGCAGATTACCAGAGCTCAATTGTGCATGAAGCATGTCGCTGATAAAGGTCATTTTGATAGACAGTTCATGGTGGGTGAACAAGCCTTTCTGAAACTTCAACCATATGCTCAATCATCGGTAGTAAACATGCCTTATTCTAAATTGGGATTCAAATATTTTGGGCTCTATCTAGTGGAGATACGATTGGAGCAGCAACTTATAAATTGGCACTGCTGGAAGGGAGTATATGGTTCATTCGGTCTTTCATGTTTCGCAATTGAAAGGCCATGTTCCTGATTATTCACCAATATACTCTACTTTGCTTGTACCTGTCGTGCTTGACCGACGCTTGGTCAAGAAGGGGAAGGCCACGCATGTGTCAAGCGTTGATGAAATGGTCTTCTCTATCAGCTGAACACGCCACTTGGGAAGATTTTGAAGTGGCGAGAGCAAGATTTCCCGATGCGGTAGCTTGGGATGAAGCTGTCACTCAAGGGGCCGGCAATGTCGTACCTGCTACAGGAACGACAAGGATGGAAGACTACTCAATGGGGTGGCAATGTCGCACCTGCTTCAGGAACGACAAGGATGGAAGACTAAGTCTGTAGCTGTGTTGTATGCGGGTCTGTGTGATTGGGCTTGGACCTACAAGGTGGTTTCTATGAGATTTCGGCCATGTACTACTTAAAGGGGAACCTAGCCCAAGACCTGGACATGAAATGAATGAGAGAACAAAGTCTCTCCCCTATCTGACCTTCTTTCTTCCTCACATTGCTTCTCCCCTATTCTCTGTTCCTCTGCTTAGGCTATGTTTAGTTCCACGCCAAAATTGGAAATTTGAAGAAATTGGAACGATGTGACGAAAAAGTTGGAAGTTTGTGTGTGTAGAAAAGTTCGATGTGACGGAAAAGTTAAAAGTTTGAAGAAAAAAGTTGGAATTTAAACAAGACCTTACTCTTCTATCTCTCGATTTCTCCAATCAAATCTCATAGAAATCCCTGTGATGGTGGAGATGGCGGTGATAGATTGCAACAGGCCAGTTTGCATTTGCCAATTGGTTAGCAATTCATACATATTTCAAATTTAGATTTTGTATGTTACCACTTTGATATGTTGAAGAGAGAGCACTTCTATATGTTAAACAATGTCAATTCTATGAATAAATGAAATTATGCTTAATTATATATTATGTCAGCTATATATTGTACACTTAGTACTACTGTACTACGTGATATTATACTCCCCCGTCCCTGCATATTTGACGCCATTGATTTTTTAGCATATATTTAACCGTTCATTTTATTCAAAAACTTTTGTGAAATATGTAAAACTATGGCTATGTTTATATCCAGAGGTGTTACATTGGATATACGGACACACATTTGAAGTATTAAACGTAGTCTAATAACAAAACAAATTACAGATTCCGCCTGTAAACCACGAGACGAATTTATTAAGCCTAATTAATTCATCATTAGCAAATGTTTACTGTAGCACCATATTGTCAAATCATGGCACAATTAGGCTTAAAAGATTTGTCTCGTAACTTACACGCAATCTGTGTAATTGGTTATTTTTTTCGTTTATACTTAATACTCAATGCATGTGTCCAAACATTCAATGTGACAGGGTGTAAAATTTTGTCAGTGGATCTAAACAGGGTCTATATGTATACATAAAAGTATATTTAACAATAAATCAAATGATAGGAAAACAATTAATAATTACTTAATTTTTCAATAAGATGAACAGTCAAACATGTTTAAAAAAATCAACAGCGTTAAATATGTAGGGACGGAGGGAGTACATGCCAAGTATTAAACTTTTGTTGTAAAAAAAATTCTTGCATCTTCATATGTTGAATCTTTATACATTGAATACACAATATCAAACCCTGAACCCGCCTTGGAGAAGGAGAGGTAGAAGTGTGTGGTGGACTAGGTCGCTTCCCGTGTCGCCCTAGGAGTGACAAGGGGGGCCTTCTCAACACGCTTGTGGGAGGGATTAATCGAACATTGTCTTAGGAGGAGCTCATGACGGGTCATTTCCAGTGATATTATTTCCAGTGATATTATATTAGTGATAAGCAGGAGGTAGCTAGGTTGCCTCTCTAAATTCCCTTTCAGTTTAGCTACGTGTACTAAAACTACGATGAAAGCAGGCACATTCGACTTGAGTCACTAAAATTCTGATAAAAATTCTGCATGACATTTTGATATTATATCTTAAGTTGAAGTTAGCTTAAGTTACTAGTCGCTTATTTGTGCTTCTCTCAAATAAGTTCAACATTTTTTCCATTAAATAATCTCTGATATTATGGTAAAAACTATAGCAACATTTTCAACACTAATCAAATATATTATCAAAATATATTCAATGTTTTATTTAATAAAACTAATTTAATGTTGTAGATGTTGTTAAATTTTTCTATAAATTTAATTAAACTTTTTTTAAGTTTGCCTAATAAATAAAGTCAAAGTGAAATAAAAAATGACTCGTAATATGAAACAGATGATGTTATACTACTTTGTTCGGTCTTTGTCGTGCAACTTTGACTATTATTTCTCTGCTAGAATATAACGATAAATCTAACAAACTCTACTCATAAGGTTTTTACATTTCGATATTTTGAGAGCTATTAATGATTAAAATTTCAAAAGTTTTGTCGAATGAAACCAAAATTAACATATATTTAAATAGAGAGGGAGTATAATTTATACCCTTGTGAGTTGTGATGACTCATCTTACAAAGGGAAGTAAAGAGGAGTGAGATGTCGGAGGATTTTTACACCGGTTGTGTCTGGCTGAGAGTTTTGACTACTCGATATCATGTAACAAAAAATTCCGACTGTTCCATAATCAAGGAGGAATGCCTCTACGGTTCTGAATTCTCTAAAAACAGAAATAGAACTGCATAAACCCATACTATTCATGCAATTTTCCATTTACCATTTTTTCTTATATAAAAACTGTTATGAAAATAGATGTACATCGGAGACACGAATTTTACGTGGAAAACCCTTGCGGGAAAAAACCACGAGCGCAGACCGGCAATGATCACTATAGAGGAATTAGATACAAACGCAGGGGATACATTGGGCTGTCGCCCCCTCCCCATGCGTCTTTCAAGGGATATATATAGGAGAAATCTAGGAGTCCTATTAGATAACTAATCCGAATATACTGTGGGCCCAAAATTTGGATCACATATTTAACAATCTCCACCTTGATACGAATTTCCCTTGTAGCATAAAAATCTTCAATCTCCAAAGAACCTCGTGATGATAAAATCAATGTGCGCCAAATAGTCATGACTATTATCCATAACACCCTTGATCCAGAAGAGGTAGACCATACTTCAAACTCGCCATTGGGATATAGATCCTGAATCTGCTAGTATAAACCGATGTGAACCTAGCAGAGAAGCGAAACTGATGCACAAACTTCAAACTCGCCATGGGAATAAAATCCTGAATCTGCTGGCATTAATTTTTGGAATCCTAGCAGAAACGCGAAAAATTCTTGTGCTCAAAACAAAGTACTTAGGTCTCCTTATTAACCTTCCGGTCTGTTGGGCATGATGGTAGCAAAATTCGCCGGATAATTTGATCACCTTGTGATCTAGACAGGAGCGAGGCTCCCTCTCGACGACTTGAATGTGCTTCTCTTTTTTTTTTTAGCATACTTCTCCTCTTAGGTAAATACCCCGCTGCAAAACTTCACTTGCCATAATGAGAATATTGCATCTCAATCCATTGCCATAACGAGAATATTGCATCTCAATTAAGAAGCAGTAGATCAAACTTTCAACTCACCTTGGGAGTAAAATCCTGAATTTGTTGGTATAAATTTATGAAACCCTAACAGAAACGCGAAACACTCTGGGTGTATAAAACGAAGTATTTTGATCTCTGTATATAACCTCCTGGTAAATCTGGCTTGTGAACGTAGCAATTGAAAGTGAATTTGGATTCACCTCGACAGAACCAAGCAATGCACAGAACTTGAATTCCTGGTGCGAAGGGCGTGTGCACTTAACAATTCCAACGTGAAATTTAATTCACATGAACAGGACCGAGAAGGCTGCTGAAGGCTTGGACTTTTCTCCTTCCTCGGGATGCGTGCGGAATAGATCAATGGCTTCAACCCTGCTGCTGCTTCTGATTTTCTCCTGCGTTGCTTGATGGACGTGATTCCGATCGATGTGTTGGAGCACCTGCTTAAATCGATCTGGTCGACACCGCTTCGGGTTTGCTTCACCGGTGATTCAATCTCACCGAATTGATTTCTGCGACGACGACGACGCGTTGCTGCTGCGGCCGATTCTCCGCGACGTGCGCTGCTGCTCCTTCCTCGGCGGCGGCAACGACGAGGCCAATCAGATCGATACTCCGATCCGAAAAATCACACCGGTGGCTGTGTGATTAGTAGATCGATCTCCAATGCTCTAATACCACTTGTTATGAAAATAGATGTACAACGGAGACACGAATTTTACGTGAAAAGCACTTGCGGGAAAAAACCACGAACGCCGACCGGCAATGATCACTATAGAGGAATTAGATACAAACGCAGGGGACACATTGGGCTGTCGCCCCCTCCCCATGCGGCTTAGAAGGGATATATATGGGAGAAATCTAAGAGTCCTATTAGATAACTAATCCGAATATACTTTAGGCACAAAATTCGGATCACATATTTAACAAAAATAACTAATTTGTCATCATGAAAAATTATTAAGAACGCATAGAATTCTAAAATAAAACAACATGATTATAGCACGGGTCGACTTGCCTGAATAAGCTAAAAGTCGTTAGAAAGAGACATATAATTACATTTAAGAATTTAATGAAAATAAACGAAGTGAGAGAAGTAAGTTATTGGTAATGTAACATCCCCACTTATAAATAATTATTACTTCCTCCATAAAAAAAAATTGTGGACTTTCACAGATTCTTGTGTTTATAGATAATTATAACTTTCTCCGTCAAAAAAACCATCCTAAGTTTGAGTGTACAGATTCAAATTCAGGATTGTTTTTTTTTTTACGAACGAAGACGTCAATCATAAAAAAAAATAAAAGTGATAAAGCTATATTTAGATTTTTCGTCTAGTAGAAGAAAAGTGAGACATCATCTGCATGTACGTACGGAGTTTGGAGAGGAAGAAGAGGAGACGCTATCACCCACCACCCGTCCACTCCCGGCGAGCACATGAGCCCCACGTGTCATCCACCCCCACGAGCCGTGGGGCCCGCACCCCGAACGGCCTCTTCGCTCCGCGCACCCAACCAACGCTGCTGCTTCCAACGCCATTTCTTGGTTTTCCATCCGCCGATCCACTCGCCCGATCCCCTGCCGATCCACACGCGCGAACGCGCCTCTCTCGCCGATCCCCCTCCTTCGAGAGCTTCGTCTCCGAGGCATTTCGGAGCATTGAGCGGCACAGGCAAAGGCAATCCCCCGCTTTCTTGATTTTTTTTTTCTTTTTCGTGGTTCATATCATCGGCGGTCGGCATTTTAATCTGTATGAAACTGGCGCGTGTGTTGGTGATCCTGTTTGGTAATCTGCGGTGGGAGATGTATGGCTTACTACTGACATGTTTCTTGATTTGTTTGTTTGGGGTATTTGTTAAAGAATTGCAGATTTGCAGTATGGGCTGGTTCAAAGATTCTGCATTATTCTAGTCGGTATAAAGAAATCTTGTTGTCTGATGCTGCCATGCAATTTGGCCTCTTGTTAGGGATGATAACCAGATAAGTAGTCTACATTGTTAACTAGGAGCGAATAGAAAATTTGCAGGCACATTATCATGGACAAATCTGGTTGTTGTTGTGTTGATTGATTGAATGTCATCAAGCAAAAAAAGGTGGGTGCATACTCTTAATTGTTCGCAATGATTCTTTGCGAGAATCATGGGTTTGATGATGCAACCAAACCAAAAATGTAATCGTAGTCCTAACTACTGATGGAATATTGGGAGCAATTAGGTAGGTCCGTAGGTAGATCCTTGTCACTAGGATGTACAGGTGCTATATGCTTTTTGTAGCCTCCATTGGGCTTATGCGCATCGTGCCGCCTCAAGTTTTGTCGAGTAAGGTTTCAGGTAATGCACAACCATGATTGTTTCCTTTTATGAGGCTGGTACCTATTGTTGTAGGCGGTGTGTTTCGTGCCCCCCTGCAAGTTCATGCATCCCCAAACTAGATAGTTGATCATGTTCATGCTCTCATCACAAGCGTTGTTTACATTTGCAGGGAAGTGGCTTCTATCACCCTACAAAATTGCGTTGTTTGCTGAAATGGGGGGCGTAGTCGGGCGGGGTGATTCTCCAAGGCACACTTCACCAGCATCAAAGTTAGAGAGAAAGATGGTTGAAGCCATGCAGCAGAGAGCACAGAAAGGAACTTCTGTTAAATCATTCAATAGTGTTATTATGAAGTTCCCAAAAATTGACGAGAGTTTGAGAAACTGCAGAATTATCTTTCAGCAATTTGGTGAGTGCTAACCCTGTATGTGTACTAGTGCTATGATATTACTGATACTTATTTCTTGCGTGCTGTCAAAAGGTCAAAACTCGAAAGGAAAACTGGATTGAACATCAAAAGCAGAAACTGTCATGAATATTAGCTCATATAGTGATGTTCTAATTTTGATTGAATTGTGTAGCCGTCAATAGCTAAATATAAAGATGTTGAAAGTTTGGAGTTGATTAACTTGTTCGAGTTACTTCAAGAAATTTTCCTCAACCTAATTACCATACAGTTTACATGTGATCCTGTAGCCTGGATCAACTAATTTATGTAACTGGAGATGATAGACCTCCTCAAGTTTTTGTTTCCTTAATTTCCCGATTTCTTTGCTTTTTCTATTTGTGAGGATTTTGGTTTCGACCTAACATCTTGTGAATTGTATTCACTTGGAAATCCCATCCTCGATCTGTGTGGCATTTCCTTTGTCCCCTTTTGTTTTCTTGTTCTGACAAATATCATTATGTTTCTCTCCAGATGAAGATTCCAATGGTGAAATAGATCAACAAGAACTTAAGCATTGTTTTCAAAAGTTGGATATCTCATTCACAGATGAGGAGATAAAAGACCTATTTCAGGCATGTGACATTTATGAAAACATGGGCATGAAATTTAATGAGTTCATTGTCTTCCTGTGCCTTGTTTATCTTCTGAATGATCCGCTTGTGTCAGAAGCAGTATCCTTCATGCTTCATTATAGCAAGTCTTCGAATTTTTGTTATCAATTCATTCTGCTGCTGCATTGCATGTATATAATTAGGAAATGTTTGCCGCTTTTTTATCTTCTCAAAAATATAATTCATACGTATTAGTAACACTAACTTTTCCCATTTGATCACAAAAATCTTAAAAATGCAAGTAGCTCGTTGCAAAGTAAGATTAAGGAATAATACTTGGGTATATGGTACCCTTGCAGAAGGGTGATATTTGTATTCTTGCATGCGTACATTGATAATCTGCATGGGCATTTAGAAAGTATGTCAAAGGAGGCTATTATTTAAGACATTTTTCATGTTGCAACAAATTCAAGACAAGATTTTGAAACAATTTCAACAGAGGTGCTTTCAAACAAAGTTGAAGAGAGACTCAAAGTGCTTTCCTAAAACTTTCATCATAGCATAAACTTGTTAGACCATACAGGGGCTTTTAAATGGATATTCTCTATATAATCTGCATCGAATTTATTCCTTACCATTTCTCCGTTGTGTTTATTTCTGGATACATTTATACCCTTGACACTATGCTTTAGAGAAAAAGAATGGGACTAGGTAGTCTTGAACCAACTTTCGAGACATTGGTTGATTCATTCGTCTTCTTGGACAAAAACAAAGATGGGTATGTCAGCAAGAATGAGATGATACAAGCGATCAACGAAACCATCGGAGGAGAACGCTCTTCTGGGCGGATAGGCATGAAAAGATTTGGTAAGTTTTCTTTTTTGTGGTATCGTCACAAATCTCACATGAACACAGTACACACTGACAATGATGGTCCTAATACACTCTTTTGGTGGTCCCAGAGGAAATGGATTGGGACAAGAATGGAACGGTGACCTTCAAGGAGTTCCTCTTCGCTTTTACTCGTTGGGTGGGGATTGATGATAACGAAGATGACGACGATGAGGAGGGAGTGTGAAATGAAGATTTACTCATCCTGAATTAGGCCAAGTCAGCAGCCCTCAGGAGCACTCAAGCAGTCCTCCTATTGTGGCTTGGAGTACTCAATGATAAACCGGAGATTAGTTCATGTTGTTTATGTTCTTGTTAATATAAAGATTGGACCCAAGTTATTTCTAGTTGTGGCGAAAGTTTAGTGGTATAAAGCTGCTTTGGTCATATGGCATTTGATCCAATTGATCGTAGATAATTAACCCTGTCATTCAAAAAAAATTGTAAGCTTAGATAATTAACCCTGTCATTCAAAAAAAATTGTAAGCTTGGATGTTTCAGGAAGTGTCATTTTCTTTGAAATTAAATGTTTGTTCTTGTATATACCCCCTCTGTTTCAAATATAGGTGCTTTGATGTTGTTTGTCATTCGAACTCATCTCCCCCTTCCAGTCCTATAGAATTTCCAAGGCATATCCTTCCGAATTATGGGATTTAAAAGAATTTTAGAGAAATGAGGAACCCAATAAACAAATCAAAATAAAGCTAACACGTGGCATGCCAAAACTTTTGCGGCTAAGAAATCGTTGGCCAAATGGTAGGCAAACTTTGATAAAAAATTGTACCCATGACAAGTGGCGATATTGAGTTAAATATTGTGACATGACAAAAATACGATCAGAAAACAAACAATAGATTAAGTTGGTCAAACTAGGTGACACCGTGGATATGGATCATCTTAAGATTTAACCCATAAGATAAAACTACCTTAATATGACCCATTACATACAAATGGATCACCTTTACTTTAATAAATCCTAGCTACGTCACTGCCTACTTGACAAAGTTACGGTAAAGCATAGCTATGAACCAAACACGCACTAAGTGTTGAAACAGTTGGAGGGGTGTATAAAAATCCACATTTTATCCCCCAAATAGTAATGACAATTACTTTTTGAGGGGATTGTTGGGGAATGGGGCCTTATTAGGGATATGCTAGAAATACTTTAATACTCCTTTTTTTAAAAAAAAAAAGAATTGAGTTGCTGACTCATCCCTGGATCAGGAGCGACGTAGATGAGCTACCGACCAATCCCCATGGAGCTGCTGCTGTAATCCACACGACAGAGTCAGAGATCTGGGGACTAAGTCCCAAGAACATCCCTCCCTCCCCTCCCAGCCAGGAGAAATCCAAGGTAATCCAGAATCTCCCTTGAGCATTCCTGCAAATCCTGGGTTTTTTTTTTTTCAATTCTTGGTTTCTTGATGTCTCTCAAGTATAGGCGATATCCTGAATTCCTTTCATCATGGTTAGGCTGTTCTTAGCGCTTTGCTGAATTGCATTTCTTCGAATTCATTTCATCGCGCTGCACCGATTGCTGTTCTTCTATGGATTTGACACTGAAAAAGGGGGACAGCGTGATTCACTCGAGTTGAGATTTCTCAGGTGTCAAAAAGCAAAACGACATTGATGCATGAGTGTTCTTGGATGCTTCTTTACATATGTAGCAGGAAACTATAGGATGAGGAAAAGGAACTCCTTGAAGTTCAGTATTTCTGTTTGGTTGATGCATATTTGCAGGACTGAAAACATTGGAAAGTGTAACTAAGCAGTAAGAAGATCTGAATATGAGTGGAAGACGTGATGATTCAGGTACTGAGCATTCACTTTCTTTATCACTGCATTGAATTGCATAATATGCTCCTGCTGCCCTCAAAAGAGCAAATTGGAGAATCAGTCATATTGCACAGTGAAGTGAATAATGTGTGGTGATCATGCACAAATTGGTGACCAAAAACAAAATTCTGCAACTTCTTGGAGTACTTCAGATTTGGTCATTTTCAATGGGTGTGCATTTACTAGTTTGCTCTTTAGTGCTGACAGATAAGATTTTGCCGGTGGAGAAGGTCTTGCATGATGAATTCATATTTCATTTTTCTCATGCAGCTAAGATGGCAAAACTGAAGGAGCTATTGCACAGAAGTGAAAACCGTATCTGTGCTGACTGCAGCGCGCCTGACCCCAAATGGGCGTAAGTATTTTCAACCTGATTCAAACTATCTGCAGAGCATCTGATTCCCAGTGGCTGTAAGACTTTGTAGAACCTGATTGTTCAATTTGAATCAGTTGGTGGTTTAAGTGATCACTAGTAATTAGTTTGTTTTCATATCCTTGCTGTGTTTTTGTTTGTATCCTCTTCTCTTCTATTTATTTTCTCTGGCAATGGTATTTGCACAAGAAAAAAACCAGGCAGCATGTATTGAGGAAAAATGAATGATGCACACACAGCCTTAAATCTGAAGAATCCCTTCCATTTTGCCCCATACCTGTCATTATGAGCATAATCAGGCTATTGTACACTGATTTTAGTTAGGGGCTTCTCTTGACTGATAGTTCCTTGCAATTAATTGTTTTTTTCCTTACAGATCAGCTAATATAGGAGTATTCATATGCCTCAAGTGTTCCGGTGTTCACAGAAGTCTTGGCACACACATTTCAAAGGTTTCTCCAATTGCAATATAGATAGTGCTATAAATCTTTTTTCATCTTTCTTATCCAATTGAATTCAGCAAGTTTTTCTGTATTTACAGCATAGGCAAAGTTTGCACTGACAATTATGGCATATTATACATCATGTTTTGAGCATAATCACCATTCAGTATTTGTTTTGAGCAGGTTCTGTCAGTCACACTAGATCAGTGGAGTGACAATGAAATTGATAACGTGATCGAAGTCGGTGGAAATTCTCACGCCAATGCTATATATGAAGCCTTCCTGCCGCAGAACCACAGCAAGCCACATCCAGATTCTACCCAGGAAGAGCGAGAAAAATTCATCAGGTATTTTATTCCTCTGTTAGTTCGCAGCACTTTCAAGTGCAGGGTATGCCACTCTCATCTGAATTCCCAGATACAGGTCAATACTTTGGAGCTTCCCTTTTGTTCTGCAAATTGAACTGAAGAAATAGCTTAAAAAAATGTTCTCCTATGGTGTTTCAGTTATATCAAATGACACATACAGTTAATTACAATTCTTCAGGTCAAAATATGAGTTACAAGAGTTTCTTGAGCCAAGCCTACGGATTGTTTCTCATCAGTCTAGCGACTCCGGGAAACATGCAGGCAGTGCCTCCCATTCTGTCAGTTCCAAGAGCGAAGTAGGCAGCACTGTCCTAAAACTGCAAATTGCATTTTGTTCTACCTTACTTAGCATGTTCTGCGACTCTTAGATTCAAATTTAGTAATCCCCGATTTGATTTGCAGGTAGGCATGATTGAGTTCATCGGAATATTGAATGTCAAGGTGAAAGGAGGCACCAACCTAGCCATCAGAGACATGTCAAGCAGTGATCCTTATGTAGTCCTGACCCTTGGACAACAGGTAGTAATCACATCTCTCCGGTATTATGAAATCCTAATTTTCTGATGGTTTCTGGGCAACTAATTCAAGATCGAATTCATCGTTTTGTACCACATTGTCTCGCATTCAGAACATGCAGAAATTCTTGTTCTAAATTTCACCATATCTTCGCTGTGTGCAGAAAGCGCAAACCTCGGTGATCAAAGCCAACCTGAACCCTGTCTGGAACGAAGAACTCAAGCTCTCTGTTCCTCAGCAATACGGCCCTCTCAAACTGGTAAATCCCCTCACAGAATCACAACCAAACCTTCGAAAATCTTCTAATCTGTTTCTTCCATCTGATAGTCAAAATAGCTAATTGTTCACCATTGAAATTTTCCGGTGTGTTCTTCCATCTGACAATTAATTTTCTGGTTTGTTCATACATCTGATAATTAGTTTTTCTGATTAGTGTTCATCCATCTGATAATTGTGATAATTAGTTTCTCTGATCCGAGTGTTCATCCATCTGATAATTGTGATCTTTGCTTTTCTTGGATGCAGCAAGTGTTCGACCACGACATGCTGTCCAAGGACGACCTGATGGGGGAAGCCGAGATCGACCTGCAGCCGATGATCAACGCGGCGGCGGCGTTCGGCGACCCGGGGCTGCTCGGCGACCGGCAGATCGGCCGGTGGCTCAAGTCCGGCGACAACGCGCTCGTCAGGGACAGCGCCGTCGTGGTCGCCGGCGGCGAGGTGAGGCAGGAGCTGGCCCTCAAGCTGCAGTTCACCGAGTCCGGCGAGGTGGAGCTGGAGATGCAGTGGTTTCCACTCAACATGTAGAACAAATCACGCTGTCACTTCGGATTTCAAGCTGGAGAATTTTAGAAAAACAAAAGGTGGGTTTTGATAATGAAGTTCATTGCATGAACTGTTTCAGCAAGTTTTTGCGTTGTTTACATGGCAAATTTTGCTGCGTTCAGAAATTTTAAATTTTTGGTTTGGCACGAGCCATTGCCCTGTTAACTTGGTTCATTTGTGATTCCAATAAAAAGGATTCTTTTGTGCTCTGGGTTAAATTCTGTGCCGGTGTAAAATTGATTGAATGCTTTTAGCTTGGCACTCGAAGTTTGCTCTTCGGAGTTTAAATGTTGTCAAACTTAGATCGAAACATTTTCCGTGTCTAATGCCAGCGAAAAACTAGAAAACACTAGAGAACTTTGCTGAAATTTGCGAAATAAAACGGAGAAAATCGATGCAAAAATAGGGTAAGGCTTCAGTGTGTGTAACAACATTAAGCGATCAGCGACGACATAATCGCCTCACAGAAATCCGCTAAGATCCTTTCGGACCTGAATCATCATAAGCCATTCGATGGGAGTATCAAATCAATACAACGATCCGACACGTCCCGTTTCATTGTGTATTTTTAGCAATTTTACATTGGATCACTGTGCTCCCAAAAATTACTGTGCCCAGATTTACCATGTTCCATGCTTCAAAATCAAGGATTCAGAACGCTTCCAGTTTACAGAGCCGTTTCACGGAGCAAACGTTTTCGTAATGAATTTGTATTCGTTTTCGTAATGAATTTGTATTTCGAGAATAATACAAATGCTCTATTCAGAAAAAAAGAAACTGGGAAGAATTGAACTGTTCATACAACTGCAATGCTCAGTGGAAAGAGAAGTCGTTTTTTGGATTGAAAGCTCACGGCGACTGACGCCGCCACTGCTAAAACCCATTAAAATCATCATTGCATTGCGCTTCTCAAATCGAATACCTTTATCCATGTTTCTTTTAGCAAAAGTTTCAACCAAAATATAGCGGAGGCTTTGAGAGGCAGAATAAAAGAACAGAAAACAAAAAAAGAGAGAAGAAATAGATGCAAAAAAATATATTAAGGAGAGAGAAGGCTTCAGTGTGTGTAACAACATTAAGCGATCAACGACGACAGAATCGCCTCACAGAAATCCGCTAAGATCCTTTCGGACCTGAATCATCACAAGCCCCCTCTGATGGATTTATCAAATCGATAGCACCAAACACCACGAAAAACAAATCGAGATCGCGAATCTGCACGAGGAGAACCAAATCGAGATCGACAAAACGAACTGGAAAAGGAGATGGACCAATCCAAATCGAGATCGACAAAACGAACTGGAAAAGAGATGGAGGCTGGAATCAAAATCAAAATCAAAATCGCCGCATCGAAGCAGATCTGAAGGGGAGAGGAGGGGCGAGATGACGGCGGCTGGCGGCTAGGGCTTGGCTTTTCCTGTTCAGGGCGATGGCTTTATAGAGAGGCGGAGCTCGAATTAGGTCACCGCAAATCTGGGAGAAATTACGCTTTTGCCCTCGGGCTAACTCAAAAACGCCAGACGAATACCGAGACCGTCCGATCGCCCGATTAGTATTTGACGGTCCAGATAGAGGGCAGTTAAAAATCGAAACAAATGAGGAGGCTTTTTCACGAATCCTGAGCACACTACTTTTTCTTTCTTCGGTTGCACTGGATATACATACGTGCATATACGTCACTACACACACAATATTATTTTCGTATGAATATGATCTCTAACCCACGCTCAAAGAGACGAAAATTAGCGGTGTCTCGATAAATTTTAATTGCAAACCCATTTACATGTGCGTGTAATATTTATAAGCACCATGTTTGATCCATGTTATGTGGTCCAACACTGCTGCACACGGTGCTTAATCGGAGTACTTTGTTTCTATCTTTTTTTCGATTATACAGAAGACACATACACACGCATGCCACACTCACATGTGAATACTTCGCTTGGTTGATACACACGCTCAAAAAAGACGTAGACCGGTGGCCACTCTTTAGATTCATTAGGTTTTATTAGAATGATATGTGTAATAGGACGCTCAAGAAGATGTAGACTAGTGGCCACTCTCTAGTTTTATTGAGATGATATGTGTAATAGGATTTGAAACATGTTGGATGGAGTTGTACACCCATGACTAGGTTTAAAAAACTATGGAAATCAATAGTGAAATTTGGACTTCTCGGACTGGGCAAAAGACACAAACACTCGGTTTTTAGGTCAAGTTAAAAAAAACAGAATTTTAAAATTTTTATGACATATATATTTCCAGATTTTATTTTTTTTATCAATTTATCAAGTTGTTTTTTATTTTAAATAAAGATGAATTATTGTGCTATATGCAGAAAAAACACTGCTACTTCAAGCTCTCCTGACTTCTACACTTTGAGTCTTCAAGGGTACACACATAGAAAAGACAATAGGAATTTACGAGGCTGTGTTAGCCAAATTCTTTGTTTCATTGTCTGACCTGAAAATTGAGCTGAGCTCCTGAAGTATAGATGGCCATATGGCCCGAGGCCCACGGCCCGGCCCGAAGCCCGCAATTTTGGCACGACCCAAGCACGGCATGGCCCGACCCGACAGCCGGGTCGTGCCTGGGCTGCACCCTCGGCACGGTGGGCCGGCCCGATGCACGGCCCGATCAATAAAAAATATAGGGATGCAAAATAGACTTAAATAATCGCATAAGGCAAGGCCCAAGACAGGAGGTATACAAAATAGACTTATTTTCCAGCCATTTAACCCAGCCCGCAGAGTTGAGGGACCAAATTAGACTTTTTCTGTGAGGAAGCACGATGGGCCATCGTGCCTTCGGGCCGGGCCATGCCTGGGCCGTGTATGCCGCCCGTGGGCTGGCACAACACGGCCCGGTGTGTCGGTCGGGCCATGCCAGCCCAACAAGCCTCGGCCCAAGCACGGGCAGGCTTGGGCCGTGCCGTACCGGGCGGCCCAGATGGCCATCTATATCCTGAAGTCTCTCCCTTAGCACAGTTTCAAACGATAATCAAACAACTAGGTGTACAAGAAATCACACATTATATATTCCATATGGTAAGCAAATTTTGCTTACCAATTTGGCCGTTACAACTAGTGTTCTCCTTTCCAAAAAATAACTATAGACAAAAAAGAATTAAGGCATCGGGACCTGTATATATCATCTGCACACCAAGGAATAAACCAAACCAAAGACCAAACTTTCAGCAACTGTATAATACGCTGCATTGCCAGAAGAGATAATCTAAGAGAGTTCGCAGCTCCTCCCCACACATCAACAGAGGATAGATCGGGCATCGACCACCGACTGCGGTGGATCGAGGTCCCTGTCCTGCAGGGAGTTGCCTAGATGCTTTTGCATTTCTGATGCAAAGACATCGTCCAGGATCTGCACATAACACTCAAGGTCAGGATTATCATTACAAAGGTAAAGACGTTTTGCCTGTTTGGGGGGAGCTTGTCCCAGCTGCAGCTTTTCCCAAAAGTTGCTTCTGATAGAAGCTGCCCCAAACAGTCCACAGCTTCTGAGAATCTGTAGTTCTGAAAAATGAACTAAGAAGCCAGAAGCTGGAGAAGCTGGGTTTCAAAGCTTTTCCAGATTCTCGGAAGCTGGCTACCAAATAGCTGCTTCTCAGAATCTAAAGCTCCCCCAAACAGACCCTTTGGTGTTTTTCAGAATTTTAAGATTCTTTGTTAACTTGTCTTAATAATTGAACAAATACAGAGCCTATATATGCACAGTTCACATATTATTTGATAGTGGATAAAATATTGGTGTTAAGTATGGGCTTACCCCTAATGCATAATCAGATCCTCTGTACCAAATCCTGTTCTCTTTTCTGCTCTCAAGAAACCTCAACACAATCTGTCCAAACCCCAAGTTAGTATGTAAGCACAATTTGCACCAGAATAAAATGTTAGGGTTGGTCTCGTTTTGTCATATTTACCTGACCCAACCTGTCCCAGAATCCTCGGCAAATAGCAACAAATATTCTGCTGGAAAAGACTTCATGGAGATTGTAAATGGAATCAGAGAGATGAACACGGAGAGCCTGCATCCTCTCACGTATATCGCTTTCTCCTTCGCTTTCTCTCGTTTCTTCAAGAATCCGTTTTAGCCTAGTGGTCCGGTTAGCTTGTGCCTGAAATCAATAACCAAAACTTATGGCACCTCTGTATGTAAACTACCTTAGTTAACATTGGACCAAAATGCTGCATTGGTAAAAGGTCTGTAAAACTTCATTCTTACATTACTGACAAGCTTCTCCACAATTGCTTGCAGGTATTTCTTGTACTTCTTCCTCAGCATTACTGTGATGGAGTTCATTTGCTCTCCGAAAACAGCATTCCCATTTGTTATTGTTAGATATGCTGCCCATGATTTGAGACTATCTTCAACTCGGCAGTGTAACACGTCTAACATTCTTTTAACTGTGTTCATGAATGTTCCTAACTGTGATGAGGGAAAACCAAGTGGTTACTAACAAACTAAACACCACAGCCTACAGAACACTTGACAATGCAAACAAACCTGATTCGGTACAACATAAGGGCTTATAGATTGCCTTCTTGTCAATCTTTGAACCTGCTTCTCAAGAATTTTCGGTATGCCGTCTCTCAGAGGTAGTAGAGTTTCCATGTATTGCTTCTCCAGTGCCTTCATAATTTCTCTCTCAACATCAGCAATAGCCTGAATCAGAAAATGAATATCAATCGAGTCCAACACATGACAAGCATGGGGAGTTGATCATTCGAGGACTATGAAGTGTGTACTTACACTCTCTAAACTCATCAGATAATGTGGCCATCTGTTGATAACTACTCCATATTCATTTATGCTTTCTTTTATTTGTTCATACATTTGCTCGGCAAATGTCGAGGTTGTTGAGACTGCAGGGCATGATAACTGCAAAGGTAGGTGAGGAATATAAGCAAGGAAGTGCGAGTGCTAAGGTCTGCTTAATCATCAATGTGTTTATGGTTACCTTATCAGCTCTGCAATTGTCAAGTAACTGCAATCGGGTATCTTCAATCCACACCATGATGTAGCCATGAAATAAATCCCTTGAAACCACACCCCCATGCACAGGTCTAAAATTTTATAGTCAAAACAAATGAAGCAGTAACACATTAGTGTTCAATGTATCAGCTCAAAAGAATGTGACAGTTTGGGAGCACAATCAACCGGAAAAAACAGCAGTAGATCAACTATTCAACTGTATCTTACCTCACTTGCCAAGAGTCAAGATCTCTCTCAAAATCTGCAGTAGCAATGAGCAGTTCAGCAACATGCTCTAGTGGTCTTGATGGGGGACTTGCAGAAAGAAAACCCTTCAATCGTTTGCAGAGCTCGGTACTGTACAGGGATGCTGCTATATTTGGCAGATCTATTGAACTAAAGGAAAACAAAAAAAAATCTGTGAGATACGCTACCATTGTACAAAAGAAATTAATTTCCTCCACTAGAGTGTATAGATGTGTTACCTTGGAAGTATATTCTGATTGTGAATCTTAATATCTGCTTGAATTTCACGACTTATGTTAATACATATAGTCTTCATTTTGAGATATGCAGCAGAAATAGCCATAGGGTCCGTAAGAAGGCTGTCATTGTTGCTTGACATGAATTCGTCTGTCTCAATCATATGCCTCCTGCACCTTTTTGCCGCAGCAGTCTGTAAAAGGGAAGTTTATGCTATTCAATTCTGTGTACACAAAGAGTAAGCAAAAGCACAGCCTGTTGTCCATTTCTGCTAGTTGGAATACCAATTATTTTGCAAAACCGATTTTGAAAGGTGTTTGCAAAAATTCCCGATTAGCGATTAATGTCTGTGCTTGAACAGGAGATCATATAATAATAAGATAAAAGTGTGAACTCTGCAACTGGACCAAAAAAACTATTTATTGACAAAGATTAATTAGCTTATGTTCAAAACAAAAATATGGTAACATTAGTGAATTGCACATTGTCATCATTGCCTGGTACAATTTTTGAATAATCAACCTAAATCAAGTTTGAGTTCTTCACTTTCCTCAGTAAAAATCCAGTGCAGTTTCACAGTAAGAATTTTCAGGCAGATTAAAAACGAAAGTTTTGAATTTTGATCTATCACTTTTAGAATATAAATGCAGCTATCTCTGATACATAATTAAAGTTAAACTAGATGGCTGCTAAGTTCATTGCTCTGAGAAAAAAAGAATATAGCATCCAAAAGGAAAATGCACAAAGTATCTGCATCTACAATCTCACCTGTAAATAGTTCCGGAGTATGTTTTGTGCTTCATTGGAGAGTATGTCATGCAGTACACTGAATATCTGAACTGCAGGTGCTAAAGCTGGGGCAGCACAATCTGATATGGGACCAAATAGGTCAGACAAACCAGTAGGAGAATTCTCATCCAAGGACTTGTAATTTTCAAACACAACTGCAAGGAGGCTCTTGATCCGATCTTCGCAATCTAATAGTATGCTTCTCTGCAACAAATAAAAAATAAGTTTCCATAATTATTTTATTCTTTACATTTTATTGGAATCAAGAATTATCAAAATGTGTTTATTTGCTGGCATGCTACAGAACATAATTATATATTTCAATTGCTATATCTGAATTCTTGTTAAATGGAAGTATATATGGAGTAAATTTAGCTAACATATTACCTCTTGTCTCGTCAAAGTCCTATCATCACGTGCTTTCATTACAGGGAGAAGCAGTTCATATGCAAGTTCCAAGCAATCTTTTGTTGGTGTTGCAACATTCAAAATGTAAGACAAGTATCTGTAGAAAGTAAGATGCAACGTTAGTATGTTTTGGTATATTCAGTAACCAATGAGTGACTGTATGCAACCTAACAACATATCACCTCAATTTTCTATATGCGTCTGATACCCCATAGTAATCTGAAAACTCGTCCAATAGCCATTTCCATGAACCACTGACATGCAACATTTTGCTATTGAAATTCTGAGCTCTCATTGCTGCTTCCAGAACCATGTCATATACAATAGTATCCACAGCTGGACCGCCTTGCAGCATCTATAATGACACCATGCAAAAGTTTAGAACATATGTTGGAATTTTTGGTCCAAAAATATACGAGCATGAAAATAATAGACCAACCTTCGCAGCTCCTTGATTGTCAGAAGAGACAGAGAAGTTTATACAAAGCTGAATTTTTCCCACGCATTCTTGATCATCAAGATATAAAGGCCACCACTTAATGATTTCCTCCTGCTGTTTTTTTTCCCCACAAACGTGCCAAGTTGAGAAATGGGTTCATGAAACATTTGCACCAAATGAAGGTGAGCAACGAGCAGGACATACATGAGTATCAGTGATCGATGAAACTTGAATTTTTGCGCGGCCTATGACAACCCTATTATTGTCTTGTACTTCGACAAGAATAGAATCCCCCTGGCTCTCTAGATAACTGGAACATATGTATTAAGATGATTAAATAATGTTCTGAGTAAGTTGCGTACTTAATAGATTGGAGTAGCAAGTGTACAAAAGAATCATAACTAGGCTAGGACTTACAAGAGTTGAGATTCACCAGTGCCTGGTTTCAAATATTGTGGAGAAATGGAATCTCTCTGGTTATCCTTGCAGGAGCTTTGCAATTCTAGCGTGCATGTGAACATTTCTGCAAGTAAGATATTGTGTTACTGATTGTGGAAACAAGATCTAGCAGAAGGTGCAGAACAAAAGAAAACTGTTAACCTTCTGGCAAAGATGTTGATGATGTGGATGTCAACATGGTAACCTGACTCTTCAGGATTTTAGAAATCTGTCTGACATACTCGCTACCAGCTTGCATGTACAGATTTCTAAAGGATGATGTTGCCCGAAGCTTTGGTCTTTGAGGTACAACACGTATTTTTTTTACTGTATGGAATGAAACATTAAGAATGTGAGTGCAAAAAGCGGTTTAAAATTTGGAACCACGCCTAACTAATCATAAATTCACAATTTTGCTAAGAAATTTTAAAAAATGCATAATGTACATGAAAGATGGCCCATACTGAAGTTCTTGATGAACGATTGTGCGTACCTTCAATCTCAATCTGTTTAACAAGTTTTCTTCCCTTCATATTGCAACTCCCGTCCTTATCATAGATACTTTTTCCGTCATCTTGACTCTTGTGCTTGGGATGAAGCAAAAAACTCTGTATCCTATTCATCAAAAGGAGGAAAATAAGCTGAGCAAAACAAGGAAAGCAAATTGGATGCTAGTTTACTGGGAACATAATGTCATGAATGATATTTTGCATACCCAAAGGCGCTTCTCAGTACCATACACTCATCACGAAGGAATTCTGGAGCCTCCATGCAGTTTCTTGCCCATGCATTCAGACAGATCCGAAAGCACGCATCATATGCAACAAAAGATTGCCATGCACTTTGGACACTGATAATTTGGAAAAAAAAAGACCAGTAAGAACAGTGAGCAGATGAACAACATCTTCAGGGGGTAAGTTCACAGGTAAATCAAAACGCACTTAGCCGTGAAACTCGGCATCTGAGCTAACAAATTGCTCTCGACGTACGGCACATGAACACCATCTTCTTGAACATTTGATCTGGATTGTTTTTTAACAGAAAAAGAACGATGTGAGCAAGAACAATTCATAGCGTAAAAGCTAAAATACTCCAATTTTCAACCACCAACTGACAACTGTACCTCGTAGGAAGCTCAGGCTCATGAACATCCTGGGCCAGTATATCTGCCACTGATGATACCCCAGCCCTTTCAAGGCCTCCTTTCGTTTCAGCTGCTTCCACATGATCAGATAAATCATCTCAAATCTCAACCACTTCTTCAAGGTCAAGGAAATGATCCAGAATACAATTCCACTATAAAGTAAACACTCACCAACAGTGTCAAAAATGGCCTCAACCCCATCTCCTGCAATTGGAGGGGCACTTGGTGTCCCAATGGCTTGAAATTTTTGCTCACCAAAATAATGTTCCTGAATAAGAAACCATAAATTTGCCTTTTATCTTCACAAACACAAGTGCACAAACTATGCTAACTTCGAATTTCCCCAAGCACATATAAGCTTCCAGAAATCGATCACAGTTAAATTATCATCAATGATCACAGTGAGAGAGTAAAACCCTTACATGCGAGGTGGAATCCACGGTATTGTGGCCGCTGGAGCATTTCCCGGCGAAGGCGCTCGCGGCCCGCACCTCCACCCGCAGGTTCTCCTTGGACTGCCCGCGAACCAACCCGCCGCCCCCGCCCCTCCGGCTGAGCTGCGAGGTGACCTCGTCGTCGAACGCTACCCCGCCGCGGTCCATGGCCCTCCGGAGCAGGCTGGAGTCGCCGCTGGAGCACGCCCCGTCCTCCTCCTCCTCCTCGAGCGTGTCGGAGAAGTTGCCGTAGTAGCAGTCATCGGGCACCCCCCACGACGCCACGCTCTCCTCCCCTTCCTCCCCATCCTCCTCCTCGGAGTCCGCCGCCGCGAGGAGCACGGAGTGGTGGTGCCGCCCAAGCAGCCCGGAGTGCCGCGCCGTGGTCCGCACCGGGGGGAGGCTCTTGGGGGAGAACAGCCCATTCCCCACACCTCCGCCGACGCCGACGCCGACGCCGGAGCAGCCCCTCCCGTACAGCGCGGGGCTCCTCGGCGCCGCGATCTGCCCCGCGGGCAGCCGCTCCGCCAGCGGCGACCTCGGCGGCGGCGGCGCAGGAGAGCCCGTGCCCTGCTTGATCCAGCTGATCGCCGACTCGTCGAGCCCCTCCGTGAACATCATCCTCGCGCCGCCTCCGGTTGCGTGGTCGCCGGATTGGGGGATTGGCGAATTGGTGGTCTCGGATTCGGGGATGGATTGGATTTGGGAGTGGATTCGATTTGGGGATGAATTGGAGAGGGGAGGAGAGGGAGAAGGGGGTAGTAGTAGTAGTGGGGGGAGGGAGGAGAGGTGGTCGGCGAGGGTAGTGGGCGAGGTGGGGGGTTGTAACGGCTAGTTTCTCGGCGCGTGGTTGAATGGATCTTGCTGAGCTGGATGGGCTGAGCTGGGCTGTGGGGCCCATTTGTCAGGCAGAATGGGCTTTTGGGGCTTTGGGCCGCCAGTTACAAACGGGACTAGTGTTGGGATTTCCCTTTTATTGTTGCATGAAAACTGAGGTCCTATTCTTTTTAGCTACTTCATTGGATTATTAAGTGATTATTTGGTCCATGTATATTAATAAAAATAATCTAGGAAGGCTTTCATCCAGGGTTCACAACACCGATAGAGGATCAAAATTCGCTCACAAGTGGTACCATCGGATTTCATGGAATCAATTCATAAACAGATAAAAACTTATGAAGACCGGATAAATCTTGTGAACAAAATTAAAATCCATTTTTAATTTTGTTAACTTGATTGAAAAATCGAGTGGTTTATGTTTTTGACTCGATCCGGAAAGTTTGTGAACCCTGCTTTCATCTACTGTTGTATTGGTTAGAACACTGGTTCTAAGCTATCGATAAGTTTACTTTTATAAATATTCAATTTGTCCATACAATCGAGTGAATAATCTGTTGAATAGTATGTTCTAAACTGAGCCTAAATGTTCTCTTGCAAATTTTTATAAAACTCTCTTTTCTCAATTTTCCTGGGTATCAAACAAAATATTTCTCACGGATGTTTGCAAAAAAAAAAGCCAAAATATTTTCAGCAGCATCTATAGAATTTCCTTCTGTAATTTTTTAATATAAAATTTGTGGTGGTTTAGGTGTCACACTCCTGGAGTTTTGCGTTTATGATGTAGTACGTTGGTAGGCTAGGTGTCCTTGTCCTTCCTGTTCCATCCCTTTTCCATTCTTTCTCTGCTCCGCTCCAAAAATTTCCATGTCCCATGAAGGCAGCAGCTATAGGGACAGGATAAGTTTGCCTTCAATTCCAACCAACTCCAGAAGAAATTAAAACATCGTATTAGTTCTTGAATTCTTCTAATTGCAACTTGGAGAGTACTTATTTGACTTGGTCACTCTTGACCTTGGCTTCCAATTTGCAAATTGTCCTCAGTTAAGCATGATCAAATTTGCATAAAATTGTGATTTATGTGTACCAATCATCTATGCCTCTATGCAGTCAACACTAATCCAAATCGATCTAGCTAGTGATTAATTAGCACTAATACTAACAAACTGAGAATCCAAAGATGATGATGATTATTATTAGACTTAATTACAATTTACAGTAACTCCATCTCATTACAGTTAGTAATTTGTTCCTCATGCCGTGTAGTAATTGTAGTACTAGGTACAAGCAGAGTAGGAGCAGTAATTATTCTCTCATTTTTTTTTGAAGAAAAAAAAAGGAAGAAAATTAGCTAGCCGTACGGATTTTCAGAGCAAAGCCGCCGCCGCGAAGCTCCATGTACAGTTCGCCGGCGGCGAGCGATCGCCGCAGCTAGCTTTAGCTGGCTCGACGCCGTACGTCGACGGCGATGATCAGGAGAGGTAGGTGCCGCAGACGCAGGCGCCGGAGCTGCGGCCGCCGCAGCCGCAGCCCCTGCCGCCGACGAACACCGGTCCGGAGGAGGAGCGCCGCCGCCGCCGCCGCTCCCCGCCGGGGGAGGCCGCGGCGAAGATGATCATGGACAGCACGGACAGGCAGAGGATGACGACGCAGAACACCACGTCGCCGCCGCCGACTCCGGCCACCGCCACCGCCGCGCCGCCGTGGGGCTCGAACACCAAGCTCGCCATGGCCACCAAGCTCGCTTTTGCTCGCCGCCGATGAGCACCAAGACGACTTGAGACTTGAGAGTCGTCTCGCTCGCGCGCTTTTTATAGGCGATTTATTATTTTATTTCCTCTCGTAATAAATGCTCCAGTTTTATTTTCTATAGAAGAATTATACACATAGACCCCTCAACAATACTTCCTCCGTTTCAGGTAATAAAGACGGTTTCAAATTTGACTAAGTTTATAAAAAATATATTCAATTATTAATTAATGAAACTAATTTGGTATTATAAATATTAATATATTTGTCTATAAACTTAGTCAAACTTAGTTTGACTTTAATCAAAGTCAAAACATCTTATAACTGAGGGAGTATATTTTTGTGAAATGGTACTGAAATGCTTTTTTTTACGAAAGTTTGAGATTTGGTTGGAATACAGGGTCGGTTGTGTAAAATCTGTTGGTATTTGGTTTGTGAATATTTGTCATGTGGGGGCTGCCATGATGGACACCATCATCAGATTCCGTTTTGTTAGATGATAACGACGGCTTAATTGATTGATAACCTAATACTACAAAAAAAACTGGTACTACCACTCTACTCTAATTAGTGACACATTATTCGGTGCTAATACTAGAAAATTGCTACAGATAAGATACGTTTCCTTCACTGTCGGCATTATTAAAATAAATAAATAAAAGCACACGGATGTTGTTGATTGCATAAGTCATTGCCGTCCAATAATTAACTAAGTCTGTCCGTTTGAATCCAATGTTGTCACGCCGATATCGTCAACTAATAACGCTGTTCCCTTATGTAAAAGGCTATGTATGTGAGCTTTTCTTTTACTAGGTGAAACCCCGCATGTTACTGCGGAAGTTCAGTCTAATAACAATAAGTAAAAATAATGTGTAAGATAGCTAAACAATATAAACTTATATAAGCACTAAAATCAATTGATATGATATGGCTTAATTAGATAGGAGAGAAATAACATTAACCAAGTGAGAATAAACTTATATAGGTACATAAGATATTAGAAAAAAATAATGAAGATATATATTGAAATATTTCGTGAATTATGCGGGATGATGATTTAACATGCTTTCATTTTAAAAGCTTTAAAATGTAATAAATTTTAAATTATAGATAATATATCATGTTTGCATGATATTAAATATATGACTGTTAGTGGATGATGATGTGTCAACTTGTTAGTGGATGATGACGTGGCATCTTTGTATGTTAAGGTTTAGCAGTTAGTGGGTTATAACTTTATAATAAGATAGGATTTATAGAACTCTTGCAAATTTTGACGTGGCATACTATAAGTAAATTTAGATTTCATGTAATTTGAATCTAATTAAATTTAATGGTTTAAACATTATTTCTAAAGGTTCTTTTAAAGCACGGGATTAAAAAAAATAGAGCATTAGGAAAAGCATAGTATTTCATCATGAATGCAAATGCAAAACACATTAAGAAAACACGAAAATCATATGAAATAGATAAATTGGGAGGAAATTTTTTAAGAGATTGAAGCTCTTGCTAATTTCCTCCAAAATCTCTATAGGATTTTTTTTATTCTATAGGAATTTCGAAGGAAAATTTGTAGAATTCAATCCTTTGTTTTTTTTATAGAATTGGAATCCTAAAATTCCTATATAACAAAAAAAGCTTAAGAGTTTTCTAAAGAAAAATATTAGATACAGCGTGTAAAGAAAAATAGTCTTGTACTGCTGCTGCTGCTAAGAATTTGTGGGAGAACTGCAAAGAAAATAGCCGCGGTTAATTAGGCACTCTTTGTTTAGACTTAGGCTTATTGATCTAGACTTTTAAATCAGCTTATTGGCTTATATGATTTATAAGCCAGTGGATTTAATGTCCTAAGTTTAGTGGTGGAGTTATACATCTATCTCATATAAGCCAAAAAAGCTTCTCCAACCTAGCTATTGGCTTAATAGTGTTAGAGTGGCTTATGGCTTTAAAAAAACCAAATAAAAAAGCTACTTGTTTGTTTTGGCTTAGATTTTTCGACTTATAAGTTGGCTTATAAGCTTAAACAAAAGGGCCTTAGTATAGTCAAGAACGGACTTGACTTTGTGGTTAGGGTAGGATTAGTGGAAGCTTTTGTCAATATTGAGAGGCGCAGTGATTGGTTGACTGGATGAGAGTAGTAGTAGTTGACACTGACACTTTAGCGGTTGGGAGGGAGGCGAGTAAATAATTTACTCATCAGTGTGGTTGCCAGCCTACCAGCCGGCCGGCCGCCAGGACCAAAACCAGCGGACGTTTTCGAGGGGCGCAGCTCCGGGCTTTGGCTGCCTACCGTCTCGTGGATGGGCCTTAATTTGATTCGTTCCAAATTTGGAAGCCCAACTTAGATTTAGTCCGGGATACGTGGGCCAGCATACGAAGTCTGCAGGAATAAGTTCACTTTAGGTTCCTTAATTTGTCACCGAGTCTAAAATTCATTCCAGCATGACAATACCAGATATGACACATTCCTTAACTTTCAAGACCAGTACAAATGAGATCCCCGGTTTGGATGGTAGTTTTAAATGATGCCTACGTGATGTTGACTTGATACAAGTGGGACCCACATCTCCTCCTCCCCAATCCCCCTTGCTCAAGAACATGCCAGTGCTCATGGTCTTCATGCCCTTGGGGCACTCGTGCAAGAAGAAGTCTAGCTGCCGATGTATGTGAAGGCCTCGCCCGCACCAAGATGAACTGCACTAGGAGAGAGAATACGGACAGCGTGATACCCGAGACGGCGACGCTGTTGCGCGCTCAGTGAGCGTGGCAACGACCATGGTGAGGGTGGCAAGGAGGGTACGGGGAGATTAGGGAGGAGGAGATGCGGGTCCTACTTGTAATTTTCTTTATTTTTAACTGAATAATCACTTACATGTGGGTCCATGGTTTTCTCTGCTTTTAAGTGCTACATCAACGCTACGTAGGCATCACGACATGCGAAACCACCATCCAAACCATATTGGGATCTTATTTGCATTGGTTTTAGAAGTTGATGAATGCATCATATCTAATATTGCGGTTCATAAATGAATTTTAGACTCGGTGACAAATTAAATAGCATAAAGTGAACTTATCCAAGTCTACTTGTAGCACGTGTGTTTTGTGGCTGAATTAAGGATTTATCCTCTTGGCTCACGCAATGACGACAATACATGTCAATAACAACTCAAGACCATGTTATTTTGTGGGGTTTGGAACCCTTTATCTGGTATGCAAAACAAGAGGTGGATCAGTGTACAATTAATTAAGCATATTAATTAACAAAACTTGGAAAACAAAGTAATTTGATTTTTCAAAATATTTTTTCTATATAAACTTTTTTAAAAGCGAACCAATTAGCAGTTTAGACAAACACATATGTGCAAAACTAAGAAAGTGGAAGTTTAAAAGGGGAGAAAATAACCCATAAAAATTCCTTCAATGAATTTAGTAAGGACGAACAACTTGCTGTACAATATTTTTGGATTCTTTTTTCACTGACACATAAAAGGATTGCACATTATATTAGAAAGGGCAAATGTTCCTTTTCATATGGTTATTTAAAAATTGAACTAGCTGAACATGCGACAGCTGAATCCGGTGGAATCAAACAAGCATCCACTGTATTTTGCATTTGAATTCCAACGAAATACAAACCCACAGCTAAATACAGGAGCAAACAATAAATGTTTCACAAAACAGCTCGAGTTCTAACAAAAAAAAAACAAAATTCGCACCCCCAAACACGACCAACAAAACAAAACAGAGCATAAACAGAAAGCAAAACGAAAACCGGGTAAATAATTTCAGATTTATTCCCTCCATCAAAAAAAAAAAAAACCCAACTTAAGATGGGGTGGAATATATTCTAGCACAATGCCTGTGTTTATTTCACGCCAAAATTGAAAGTTTGGTTGAAATTGAAACGATGTGATGGAAAAATTGAAAGTTTGTGTGTGTAGGAAAGTTTGATGTGATAAAAAAGTTGAAAGTTTGAAGAAAAATATGGCCAATGTATCTGGATAGATGTAGTATGTTTTAGGTTAGAATTTATTTTTTAACGGAGGGAGTAGATTGGATAATGCGACTTTCTTTTTTTCTCAATCCAAGTAGGATTCTTTTCCACTTCTCCAAGCAAAACCAAGGAAGGAGGCAACCTGAGATTTGACACCCGTAGACTCTCCCCCGAGCCCAAGCAAGGCAAGTCCCCCACACCACTTCCCTTACCTCTCTGCAGCCGAGGCGGCGGAGGAGAAGAGGAGCTCGATCGATCCCCCCCACCGGCGGCGGCGGGCGAGATGAAGGTCACCGTGATGACCGCCGACGAGCAGATTCTCACCGTCGACGTCGACCCCGACGAATCTGTAAGCCCCCCCGCGCCGCCCTCCCACTCGTCTCGATCTCTGTAACTGGGGGGTGTCAATCAAGACGGGTTCCTTTTTGGGACAAATTCGGTTCATCTAGTGGCGGAATTCGTTGGGAATTCGGGTGCGGAGCGGGCGCATTTGAGTTGAGAGGCGGTCAGCGATTCAGTTCTTGTGGTGTGTTGGATCGTCTGTTGGTGTACGGATTGGATGGATCTTTGACAGGCTTCGGTTGTTTGGTTTGGTTTAGAGCGTCAGTCCCTTCGTCTTCCTCGTGCTCTTGGTATAATATGGTTGTAGAGCTAGATTTTGTAGAATACCTTGGAACTGAATTGTGGTTTAGAATGGGAAAGATGCAGTTTTTGGCTAAATTGTGCGTGCTGTGTTCTTGCAGGTGGAGAATTTGAAGGCGCTTCTTGAGGTGGAGGTGAGCTGGGACTGTAATCTTGTGTGAGCTATGTGTTTAAGGCTCTGCAGCTACTGGGTTTGATCTCACTGTTCTCACATTGTTGGTTTTTTGGCTGCTTGTGGACAGACTAGTGTGCCTTTGCGGCAGCAGCAGCTTCACTTCAATGGCAGGGAGATACAGAACACGGATAAACTTAGCACCGTCGGAGTCCAGGATGGCGATCTTGTGATGATGGTGAAGGTTACCTCTAATGAAAGGTCTGCTTGCTGGCATTCCTCGTGCATAAAAAGTAAATTGATTTGCATGACATATACTTGTAAAGTTTTTTAATTGAGTTACTTAAGAGTTTTACATTCCGAATTGAATTACTTAAGAGTTTTACATCCTTCAGTTCAATTCTGGTCTTACTGGCAGTTACCTCCTTTGTAGTTGTCCAGTATTACTTTTTGCGCAATAAAGGATTTTTAGTTTGTTAAAACTGATGCTATGAATCGCGATGCCACTAAGGTTTCTTTTCTCCAATTTAATTTGTCTGGGTTGAAAATTTCAGGCCATCTCAGGATATTATAAGATTAAACCCTGATGGATCTGCTGTTGATCCTCAAGCTTTCCGACAACATATTCGAGGTGATTCACAACTTATGGGACAACTCCTTCAGGTAAATTTTACTGGTAGCTTCATTACTTTGTGGCTGGACAGTTTATAAACTTTAATGTGCTTAGATATCACTTGGGGCAAATATTTTCTTTTCTTATATCGGAAAACGGATATTTATTTGCAGAATGACCCGGCATTAGCACAAGCTATTCTTGGTGATGACATCAATGAGTTGCAAAATACCTTGCGGTCACGCCATCAACAAAGACTAGAACTAAAGCGCAAGCAGGAAGAAGAGCTTGTGAGTATCTACCACGAGATAGCATTACTTTTAAAGGGAGAATATTAAGGGGGCCCTTATATGTTACCATGTCTTTGGGAACTAAAGCTGAGATTGTGTGGTTTGTTCCTGCATGTTACTCACAGCACAGTTAAAGATTTTCTATTCTGCAGTCTTTTTATCTAAAAAATGATTTAGCCTTTCCTTGCATTTATATAAGTATATATCTCTATGATGTTTCGTGTGCATTGTATTTTCCAAAATTGCACTTTTGACTTATCTTACATATACTTCACCACTTCGAGGCTTGGTAGTTCATGATTTGTTGGTTGTGTTGTGTTACTGTCTTATTGATTAACGTTAGAAAATTCACTAATAAATGTGTGTTTTGCAGGCTCTAATGTATGCTGATCCTTTTGATGTTGAAGCTCAGAAGAAAATTGAAGCTGCAATTCGGCAGGTAAGCATATTTTTTTCTGAAACCTGTTGACCGCTAGGTGATGATTCCTTTCGCATATCAGTGGACAAGTGTGAGATATCATGATCATCATTACAATAGTGACTAGTGTTAAGGAGACATAAAGATTCTTTATTACAAAGTTAAGAATAAACAAGATAACTTAAATATAAATTTTTCTGGCTACCATGCTTGGATATAATGAATTGTTCGTCACAGCATTCTGTTTTTCTACAGTTAAAAAAGTACCTTTTCTGATTTCACTATGATTCATACTTTCTTCTCTACTCACCTGTTAGAATTTATCCAGTTAGATGTCTGATTATTATACTTTAATTTACTTGTCGCATTACAGAAAGGTATTGATGAAAACTGGGAGGCTGCCTTGGAGCACAACCCTGAAGCATTTGCTCGAGTGGTACGTTTTACCTTAGTTTTCTCCTGTTTTATGTTCTATGCTTTGTGATACTTGCTAACCAATTAGTATTCTGAGATATCAGGTTATGCTGTATGTGGACATGGAAGTCAATGGTGTACCTTTGAAGGTATTACTCTTTCACATTTATCCTATATAACCAACATACTGAGAATTAATGCATTCTGGTGAAATTTAAATATTTGAGAACTAATGTAGGCTTTTGCTGCTCTTTTTTTTGGGTGCAATGTTTTAATTCTTCTCACTGATTGTAAGGATATGTTTAATGTTCCATTGTTTTTTTTTTTTCATCTTCAGGCCTTTGTTGACAGTGGAGCACAATCAACTATCATATCAAAAAGCTGTGCCGAACGTTGCGGGTACACTTGCAATTTAAGATATTGGTTGATTGGAATTATTTAAACTTTTATAGTTTGTATAGTAATTCTGCATGGGAAGACATAAATATTGAATAGCTTACTTTAACATTTTTCTCTGAGACGGGAGAAACTAAATCAGTTTCTCTTGATACTCAACTGAAATGTACACCATTGCATATTTACATATTGTGTATACATCTGACAAAGAAATATCATATGCAGGTTGCTTAGGCTGCTTGATCAGCGATATAGAGGTGTTGCTATTGGCGTTGGTCAATCAGAGATTCTTGGTAGAATACATGTAGCCCCAATAAAGGTATGTTTGATTGATTCATGTACCCATGCCACTGATATTACAGTGTGAGAGAATATATTATTTATATGATACAAAATTCATCACCTGGGTAGAAAACATGAAATTCCAGGTCCCATAGAAACCATGTGACAAGTCCTAGTATAACCCAAGTCTTTGGTGTTCCTTTAGAACCTAGCGATTTCAGTTATTCTCATACCTCTACAAACTTCAATGGTTTTGCAATTTGTGAATCGTGATATGTAATTCCGTACTAATTATTTAGCAGAAGTAGTTTGTAATGTAAATACTGACAGCTTGATTTGGACAGATTGGCCATGTCTTCTATCCTTGTTCATTCACAGTATTGGATGCTCCCAATATGGAATTTCTTTTTGGGCTTGATATGCTGCGGAAACATCAGGTAATCGTGTGACTAAGATCTGGTACATGCTGTTGCATCTAAATCTGATAGTCTGATTACACTTCTTACTGATTCTTTTGTTATCTCACACAGTGCATAATTGACTTAAAAGACAATGTTCTTAGAGTAGGAGGTGGTGAGGTTTCAGTGCCCTTCTTACAAGGTAAGTAATTTTGTATCAACAATGCATTCCATTTTTATAAATGTAGTTTTCATGAAGGTTTACTGAAATAAAGCTACCAAAGAAGTTAATTTTTATAGTTCCCTCCTCCTAGACTTTCATCTGGTTATATACTTATGCAGTTTTATAAATTTAGTTCTTCAACCACTCTGCTATTCTATCTTCAGAGAAAGACATCCCTTCACATATACGTGATGAAGAGAAACTATCGAAGCTAGCATCTCTCAGCCAAGGAGCTGCTGGAGTAAGCTAAATTAGCTTTTGCTTTTTTTCCTTGAATTGTGATTTGTAACATCAAAATATCCTTATTTACTCCATCTTATCCAGGAATCGTCAACGGCACGGGAGAAGACTCCTGATGCGCCACCACGAGCTCCTACTACAGGTTAGTTTGCTTTTGCTCTGGTAGGTCTAGGACTGCGTAATCTATGCCATCTGATAACTTCGAGCTAATGAGAAACCTCCATCTTTTCATTTTCTTTCCAGGTGCTCCAGCTGTGAATCCTCCGCAACCACAGGTAGTCGAGATCTCTTTTATTTTTGTTAAACTTTTGTGCATCAAATTGATTCTGACTGTCTATAAAAACATCTACCAGGGAGGAGGAGATTTCGAAGCGAAAGTCACGAAACTGGTGGAACTTGGATTCGACCGGGCATCCGTAATCCAAGCTCTCAAGTTGTTCAACGGGAATGAGGAGCAGGCTGCTGCTTTCTTGTTTGGTGGTTAGAGTCTTGTGATGATGATTTGAGAGAGTTCTTTCTATTGCTCACGACCCTTTCAAGGGCTGAACATTTTATACACAGTGATGGAGGGAGATATCAGTATATCACCTCTTGGGCCTTTGTGAAACTAGAACTTCTGTTTGGCCAATACAGGCTTTTGGTTTAGAGATGATGGTTCATATTTCTCCTTCCATAGAAAACCCATTTTCTTGCCTTCAGTACCTGATACAAAGATCATGTGCATTTCGATCTCATTTGTTTGCCAATGATGTGAATTATTGGTCTCATATATATAGTCCTCACAGGTGAACTGCAATCAATGTACTGTCGATTGTCGAGTTTTTCTGTTACAATGTGTTGTCGATTGTCAAGCCTTTCATCATGTTGTACTCATTTACATCTCATTTCTCAAATATCAATCAAATGGTTATAAAAGATCATACAAAAAATAAATGTCAAACGTTGATCTACACAAAGAAAGACAACAAACAAATGCGATTCTTTATACTCCATCCGTTTCTAAATATTTGACACCGTTGACTTTTTAGCACATGTTTGACTATTCGTCTTATTAAAAAACTTTTGTGAAATATGTAGAACTATAGGGGCTGTCTATACATCTTGTGACAAAATGTCACCCCATATCATTCGAATTTTGGACCATTGGATATGCTTCAAGATTCGTGCAGACCGTTTTAACCTAACTCCTCTCCTCCTCCCCACCGATTCAGATCGCACGCCGCCACCACCCCGTCCTCGCGCGATTCCCGCCACCACCGCTCGCCTCGCCGGCTAGCTGGAAGGGGTCAACGGCGCCGGCGAGGCCCCTTCCCCTTCCCCCACCCCCTCCCCCTTCCCTCCTCTCCTCGAGGTGGCGACGGCGAGGTGCCCCCGCCTCACCGTCTTCCCCGTCTCCGGCGGCTCCCCGCTGTCGGATCCACCAGCACCGGCCGCCTTCTCCTAATCTCACACTTGCTTTGTCCCCGCCGCCAACGCCGGCCCACCGCCCTCCATCCCCGCGGCTTCGGCGGCGCCACCGCCGCCTCGCCGCCCGCCGGAGTCCGCCGCCCGCCGACGGTCCTCCGCCGCCCACGGCCATCCCTCTAAGCGCCGAGGAAACCCCCCCTCTTCCCCCTCCCCCAACCCCCCTCGGCCCTCCTACCCTCACCCCAACCCCAAACCCTAACCCGTCGGAGTTGGGGTGTCGCCGGCGCCGGAGAAGAAGGGGAACCCGCCGAAGTTGGAGGAGAGAAGCCGACGCACGAATCTTGGCATGGATCCAGTGGTCCAAAATATGTAAGATTTCTTCCCCAAATTTCATTCGAATGTCATATAGCAATCCCGAAAACTATATGTATACATAAAAATATATTTAACAATGAATCAAATGGTAGGAAAATAATTAATAGTTACTTAAATTTTCTAAATAAGACGAACAATCAAATATATTTAAAAAGTCAACAACGTCAAATATTTAGAAACAGACGGAGTAGTTAAATTTGTATATTTTTCTATGATATGAGATGTATAGATTGGATTTAAATTCTAGTGTTGCATGCTTGTGGAGTAACATATAACATTGTACTGTAACGTGTATTATTATTGATTTTCTTTTCTTTTTTCAGAATTTTCCATGACTTTCCGAGCAAATGCACATGAAACATTTAGATTTTCTGAAGCTAAAGAATTCAAACAAACGTTTAATTATGTCTGCTTCTTTACACACCACCACCCCTCCTAAACCTAATTAAATCGATTAATAATTAATCAACCAATACCCTATATATAATTAATAATTATTAATCACGATCATGCCATCGTCGGCGTCGTCGTCTTCACCACGAGAGGCGACCTGACAAACTGCTTGCCGTTGGTCCAGACGAGCGCGCCGAAGGAGTAATCCATGGCGAGCGACGCGTTCGTCACCTCGAACCTCACCTGGAACGTCTTCTTCTCCCCCTTGAGCAAGAACGGCAGCGTGTCCGGGCTCACCGTGACGCGCACGCCGGCCGGCGAGGTCACGTACGCCTTGTAGACCCCCGGCTTGCCGACGTTCTTCACCGTGCGCCGGACGGTGGCCGACGAGGTGAGGTTGACGACGGTGATGGACGGGTAGTTGAGGTCCTGCACCTTGGGCGGCGAGGCCGGGCACCGGAACGGCGCCGCGCCGCCGCCGCCGGCGAACATGGCCATGACGGTGGCGTTGTAGCGGAGGGAGCAGAGGAAGTTGAGGTAGTCGACGGCGGCGAGGTCGTAGACGAGGCCCGGGTTCATGGCGCGGGCCGGGGAGACGTGGCCGGCGCCGAAGCCGAACGGGTTGGCGGCGGCGAAGGAGGAGTTGAGGATGGCGTGCCGCTCGTTGTCCACCTCGACGGCGGTGGTCATGAGCGCGGAGCGGATCGCCGCGGGGCTCCAGTCGGGGCGCAGCGTGCGGAGCAGGCCGACGACGCCGGCGACGTGCGGGCACGACATGGACGTCCCGGACTCGGAGTTGAAGGCGACGCGGCGCTTGTCGAAGGCGAGGTCCGTCGGCGCGCTGGCGCGCGTCCACGCCGCCACCACGCTCACCCCGGGAGCCGTGATGTCCGGCTTCAGGATCCCCGGCGTCACCGTGTTCGGCCCCTGCGACGAGAACGCCGCCATGAAAGGCGCCGGCTTCGTCCCCAGCCTCGTCTCCGGCCTCGTTATCGTCCCCGCCGGACTCCTAAAACACAACCCACACATCAGCGACGCCGGCGAGCAAATCGATCAACGGCGAGCACAATGTTTTCGGCTGCTTGATTACTTGGTGTTCTTGAGGTAGGAGAAGAGGATCTGGCCGTCGCTGAACTTGATGTGGGTGGCGGGGAGGACATGGGCGTCAGCGATGATCTCGTTGCCGGTGGTGACGTCGTTTGCGAGCACCATCCCGGCGCCGCCGGCTTCCAGCACCGCCTCGCCCTTCTCCACCCTCGGGTTCACTCCTCTCAAGCACACCACGATCTTCCCCTTCACCTTCTCCGGATCAAGCGATCCCAGGAAACAAAGCTGCCTGCATCTCATTAATCACACCACTAATCACACACTAATCACAATTAATAATCACTAATGTTAAATATAAAATAAGTTTTCCGCCTTTTCTCATCAGCTTACTCCCTCCATATTATATTATAACGTTTTGACTTTTTGAGTAGTCAAAATATTTTAGTTTGATAGTTTATAGAAAATTATAATAATATTTTCAGCATAAAACAAATATATTATCAAAATATATTCGTTATATTTAACGACACTAACTCGATGTTGTAAATGCTATTAATTTTTTCTATAAAAAGATCAAACTTAAAAAGTTTAATAAGAAAAAAAGTTAAAATGATTTATAGTATGAAACGGGTGAGTTGATATCAGAGTAGCTCTCGAGTTTGAATTCAAATTAAATAAAAATTGCATGTTGACTTACGATTCGTTTTGAGTCCGGTTGGGAGAGGCGGCTAGGGAGGAGTCGATCATGGGGAAGGAGCTCGACGCCGGCGAGAGGGCGGAGGCGGAGAGGCTCTGGCCCTTGAGCTTGGTGTCGTTGAAGACGACGTAGGCAGGGAACTCGCGGTCCATGGTGCTCGCGGCGGCGGTGAAGAGCCACGGCGCGACGTTGGAGACGGTGCCGGGGGCGGGGCCCGAGTTGCCGGCGGAGCAGACGACGGCGATACCGTGGCGGACGGCGTGGAAGGAGCCGATGGCGAGGCCGTCGGCGAAGTAGTCGCCCGCGTCGCCGCCGAGGGAGACGGAGAGGACGTGGACGCCGTCGTGGATGGCGGCGTCGAACGCGGCGAGGATGTCGGCGTCGAAGCACTCGCTGCCGTTGACGGGGGTGTAGCAGACGCGGTACGCAGCCACGCGCGCCTTCGGCGAGCCGCCGCTCGCCGTGCCGTTGCCGTAGCCGAAGACGCTGGCGCCGGCCACCGGCGCGCCGCCCGCCGTGGAGAGCGTGTGCGTGCCGTGGCCGTCGGTGTCGCGCGGCGTGTCGAAGAGGGAGGTGTTGAGGTTGCCCACCGCCGACGCGTACCCCTTGTTGAAGAAGCGCGCACCGATCAGCTTCCTGCAATTCAAATTTATATCTATTTATTTTTGTTTATTTCAAATAAAAATCATTTTATTTGTGCATGATAATGTTTAGAAAAAGGGTTTATTCAGTGTCTATTCTACGAAATTATACATTCAAAATTATAAATAATTGGAAGTGTTCTCAACTTGTTTCAGCTTCCTGCAATTCAAATTTATATTTATTTGTTTATTTTTTTCAAATAAAATCATTTCTAAGGTCCTGTTTGTTTCAGCTTAAGATTATTTTAATCTAGATTATTAAATCAGATTACTCTAAGCTAGATTATAATAAGTTGACATAGAATAAGCTGCGAGCTGTTTGTTTCTCAAGATTATTAGAGGCGTCTGTGGGTCTTTAGCCACCCAATAATCTAAAAAAAGCTCCTATAGCCACCCAATAATCTAAAAAAAGCTCTTCCACAGGAGATTATTAGATTATAGTAATCTGGCTTATAGATTATAATAATCTATCATAGTAATCTACTTGTTTGTTTCAGCTTACTCCTAATAATCCAGATTATAATAATCTTAAGCTGAATCAAACAGGAGCTTACTCCTAATAATCCAGATTATAATAATTTTAAGCTGAATCAAACAGGGCCTAAGTGTTTTATGATGTTTAGAAAGAAGGGTTTATTCAGTGTTTGTTCTACAAAATTATACATGCAAAATTATAAATAATTGGAAGTGTTCAACTTGTTTCAGCTTCCTGCAACTGGATTTCTCCCCCCACAAAAATCATTTTTATTTGTTCATGATAATGTTTACAGAAAGGGTTCACTGTCTATTACAAAATTATAAACTCAAAACTATAAATTGGAAATATTCAACTGGTTAAAAAAAGAGAGAGATTCAAAAGCGTAAGGAGCTTTATTTTCAGAGAAAAGCCATCCCTGAGGGGTCTGTCTATGAATATGTTTGCAGATGCATAGACTCTTCTGTTAAACAATAAAGACTAAAAGAGTATAAACTTAAGATCAGGAATCAGGACATGACATTGATAAAATGCAAATATATTGTGCATTTCCTTCCCCAAAGTTGCCAAACACACAGTAAACGAAAATGACATTATTTCTGAAGGGGAAAAAAAAAGAAAAAAGGGCACTGAATCTCCGATCTTCACCGAGATAATTCAGATGTCTTCCTTTCGTAGTGTAACTTTGCCATCTCTAAAATAGGTCTAGATTAAAGAAAATTCTACAAGCAGCAACATATTATTTGTTTCTTTGAAAAGAATGTTTATAATGTTATGATAAAAGAGAAAAATCTTTAATACTATGTTTTTTATACACTATACGTTCCACATATTTTCAAAAATGTCACTTTCTTCACTTTCCCCCTAGATGCGGGCATTATATAAATCTAAAGTGCCTTTTTTTATTCGGTTGCTTGAAAAGTATCTTCCGTACCATGGATGGATGATACTGAATGTTTTGTCTCTCTCAGAATACCCATAACATTCTGGTTATCTTCACATCAATCAGTACAGTACTTCCCTTTTTGTCATTGCCAAGGAATAAACTTTTATTAAGACCAACACTAAAAGGCTAATAACATTAAGTAATCCTGTTTGTTCGGCTTCCTTAAAAAGCCGTATCATTTGAAATATAATGGTGTCAGTTTTTTTTTTCAGAGATTACCAAATCAGACCAGAGTATTCAGATATTCAGATGAAGCTTCTCCAAGTTCTTGTTTTTATTTTCCTGACTGAATTTTTATCCTAAAACTGCGGTTGAGACACACCATCACTTGGTGTCATGTCACTTTGCACACCATGCCTGAATGTCTATCTATCATTGCAGGTTGATCAGAGGGGCATCAGCTGGTGGTGGTCTCACAGGCATGCATATTGCGGTGGTCTCAACTCTAAAATTGGTAGTGCTTCACACTACAAAGGAGAAAAAAGTATCTCAACTTTCAGAAAGAAAAGTGCTGAGATGCTCATGCTCCCCTATTCTAGATCTGAACAACACTGCAAAATCTTTCTCCAAGAGAAGTAATTGCCCCATCTGAATATGCATGCTTGTGACATGGAATGCAACTTAGACAAAGTACAAGTTCAGGTTCAGGATAACAATCCAATGCAAGAACTATATCAATGTATATGCATAAAATATGTATGAGAATGAATTGGATTAGTTCAGGTTCAGTCTGTTAATTACCTGTTGCAAGAGAATGCATCATCTTGGCCTTTCTGGCATTCTCCTCTCCACCATGATGGAATAGGCCCCAATCCATCATCCCTGAAGCTCTCTGATTCTGGCCACACACCTTCACATCCAACACAGCCACACAGAGAGACAAAACAATTCATGCCAAATTCCACGAAACAGTACTGATCAAGCTACAATCAGACATGGAAAAAAGAACAGTCAAGGACAGTGATCACTGACATCAGTGTCATGATCAATTGCCTGCTTAAACAGGCAACTACCAAGCCATTGTCTGCATCTAAAATTCTGCTGTTGTGTTTACCAGCAAGGAGCATGGAGGACAAAATGGCAAAGGAAGGAATAAAATTGTAGTGTGGTTGCACAGATAGGCTGCCACTATCAATCACAGTGGCCAAGAAAATCCAAATCATTGAATAGTCCTGCTCATCCTGTTTTAACTTCCAGCTAGATTGGTTGATTTGTTAATTGTTGCAAGTCAAAAACACTGTACCTTCCTTGTTTCTTAATCAGATGGTGTGATGGATGAATGAATGAATGGATCATGTGCTTTCATCTTCTTTCTTAATCATGTGGAGCATCACAGCATGTGCTTCTTGGGTTAGAAGACAGAAAATAAATTTTCATAAAAAAGAGTTTAGGTGCTCAACCATGAATAGTTTAGTTAAGATGGTAATCATTGTCGAAGTATCTCGGACAGGGGTCTTATGGAATGATCTGACAGCATAGCACCAGTTTTTATTTGTCACCTAGCTAGAATATATTATTATCAGTACATAAAATTCTAGGTACGTTGATTTGGGTAAAATTTGAGTATATCTGAATTTTGTTTGTAATCATGTGACTATTACCATAATGATTCCGGCCATTTAATTTTCCAATTTTGACAGTATTTCAAATAACAATGAAATTCCTACTATAGATTGTTTTCTATTGAAAAGAGTCACATATCCAGAAACCAGAGGTACAAACACACTAATTTCTTATACAGACTAGGAATTTTAACCGCTCAGTAATAATCTACCGGTGCGTCGAAATTCATGATATGAAAGGGCATTTTTGTCGGAATTTGCACCTAACTGTATCTATTTAGTCATCACTTTACCTTTTAGAGAAAATAGTACTATTTTACAAGGTTACAAACAAAAACGTAATCCATCGCAAACCAGGTCAATTATTATCTTGATACCTTCCATGTCACATCTAGAAAAGGAGATAAAAGTTTTTTGAATGGATCACAAGTAGTTGTAGTACCCTCCTAATGCCGTAATGCCGCTAAATAAAATTAAAAATTGCACCCCGATTGATCAAGTCAACCGAGCAATTATCTCACATGAAAAGATTTCGCGCCTAATTATCGAGTTAATTGATTCTTGTTACCCCTCCATCCCAAAAAAACTCAACATATTATTGGATTTGATGTTTTATAGTAAAACAAATTTGGACGGAAGTATATCCAGATTCGTTGTACTAGAAAACGTCAAATCCAATATTAGATTAGGTTTTTTTTAGATAGAGGGAGTACTAGTAGAGAGAATCTTATCGTGTCCGGCCACTGCTCCGACAACGGCGGCTGCGCCGCCACCGACATCGCCGCCATTGACAAGGAAGCTAGAGAGATATGGAGGTGGAGAGGGTATTATAGTATTACCGGTGTCGAGGTTGCCGATGATGGTGTCCTCGCCGAACCTGGCCTTCTTCCAGGCGGCGCCGGTGGGGGCGCCGCCGACGCCGGCGAGGCCGAGGAATTGCCACGAACGCGTCGTGTGCAGCTTGTGGCCTCTGTTCGGGAACACCGACACGACGCCCGGCTTCTCTGCACGCCGTCGCCGTCGCCATCGTCGACGTCGAAGAAGAGTAAAAGAAGAATTAGTCTCTCTCTCACTAGCGAACAAGCGGTCGTCGTCGTCGGCGACGGCGGCGAAGGTGGAGTAACTCACCGGCGATCTTGGCAGCGGCGGCGGCGTCGAGGTTGGCCGCGAAGCCGTTGATGTGGCGCGTGTACGAGTAGAAGATGGCATCCCGCGCCTTCTCCTTGCTGCATTTCCCGAAATCTCGCGGTCAAAACTCAAAAACCCAAGAAACAATCTCATCGACGTCGTTAATCCGATCGGCGGCCGGCGGCCGGCGGCGGCGGCTTACTCTCCGAGGACGCCGGCGAGGAGCTCGCAGTGCGAATCCTCCGCCTGCCGCGCGAGCGCCTCGACGTCGACGTCAGCGGCGGCGGCGGCGCCCAGCCGCTCGCCATGGGCGTGCTCTCCAAGATACACGACGTACGACTGCTTCTCCCCGCCGCCTGCAGCAGCGGCGCCGACGAGCAGAGACGGCAGCGAGCAGACGAGCAGAGACGGCAGCGAGCAGACGAGCAAGACAACAATGGCGGCGGCGGCCATGGCGGCGAGAGGGATTGAGGTGGAGAGGATGGGAGAGTACACTGTCGAACACCTCCCCCGAGCTCGCGAATTTATAGAGAAGGTCGTTACAAAGTACAGCCTCTTGTGCCTCCTGTAAAATCGTAAATTTTCCTCGTAAATCGCGCGGATTTCCGTTTGAGATTTGTTGCAAAGATTGCTCGAATTAGTTAGGGAAAGGTTTTAAATCGGTTTAAACTGGGGATAAATATGAATTCTTTTTTCCAAACACGGTTTCATTTATTTATGTCATTATAATAAAGAGAAAAAAATGCTTCTAGAGAAATACAATTCTTTGCTAAAGAAAAGAAGAAGAGAATACAGTTGCTTTCATCTCATGACCTTGGTGTGTTCTTCAAAGATCGTGCAATTCAGTCGCCAATGATGTTGTAAATACCTTGTTTGTTTGTCCCATGGTTTAAGACTACACTATTTGATACTGTCATCTTTAAAGTGTCTTTTTACCACACAATTTACTATCAAATATAAAAATTTTAATATAATAATAACGTTATGAAAAGATAAGTTACAACTTACAATGTCATTTGCAACTATACAAATTACATATTTCATACAATGTTTTTAGTTAAAATAGTACGGCAATTAACATGCGCAGAAGAATACATATCACCTTTTTTAGTGGGGAGGGAAGAATAACTACTCCCTCCGTTTCATGATGTTTTGACTTTAGCTAAAGTCAAACTTCTTCAAGTTTGACTAAGTTTGTAGAAAAAAACATTTTCAACCCAAGACAGATTTATTATGAAAATATATTCAATAATTTATTTAATGAAACTAATTTGGCATTATAAATATTACTATATTTATCCATAAACTTTGTCAAATTTAAAACAATTTGATTTTGACCAAAGTTAAAACGTCTTGTAACCTGAAAGGGAGGGAGTTGTTACTAAGGTGACAATGCATCACAAGTTCACAACCCGCTATAAGAGACAGATCGTACGCTAACGAAAAAAAAAATGTAATCGTTGAATATTCTGTATTTTTTTATTACATAAAAGATGCACATATATGTCACCATACAGAATTGTGCTCTCCTTCAACACATGCTAAAAATTTGTAAACATAAGTAAAATCCTATTAAAAACATAAGGACGTAATTAACCAATCGAGTTGGTGTGCTCTGCTCGTAGAGGCGAAAGAGGACGTAATAGAGTGGCTCATGATCAAATTAGATCAATTAGCTAGGACTAGACATAGTTCACTATGGAGACTAGATGCTTCAACTTGTATTCATGGACTTGTCCAATAAGATTGTAACCACTCTGTTAAATTAATAAAATAACCTTTTTTCTTAAAAAAAATTCATATGGACGCTAGGGTAATATTTGTGTCGGTTGAGTGCAAATAATTAACGATATCAAGCTCTTGCACCGACATGTAAAATGTTCACTTGTATCTCTATTGATTTCTAAATCATTGAACTACCTTACCCTCCTTTTGGTGTGGATATATAAATATCTCCATCAAATATTCAAATAAATTTTTAAGAGGAACAGGAATGTACCGCGTCGTCATATATTGATAGCCATCTGCAAATATGTTGAGAAGGTTTTTGAACCGTGCATTCAAGGGATATATAATCGAATACATCTCTGTCTAATGGATCATGCGACTTAATACTCCACAATCATGCTTTAATTTGGATTTGATTGATCTGTTGCTTCACCACGAGGTTTTCCTTTCTTTGCCATCACATCGCCGAAGATTTGTGTGGCTACTTGATATATTTGACGGTATTTGAGGAGATACCTCGTAAAATTTGCTAAGATTCAATACTTCAAACCTAAGGTACCAGATTTTTTATGTCAAAAATTTGCAAATTTTACATTATGGAAGTATGTTGTATATATTTTGAAGAACCGTAAAATTTATTTAGTCATATATGTATCTCCGTCAAGACGGCTGAAAATTACGAAGTTACAGCTAATAAGTAACATTTCATCAACGATGTAATACATCAAGTGGACGGCAATGGCAAGGTTAACAAATGGTTCAGTTTGTATTCTGGGAAAACAAAATGGACGCTAGCTGTACAGGCTAAGGTAATTTAGTCATAAGAGAGTGACCCATTAATACCTACTCCCTCTGTCCAATGGTCTGGGGATGAATCTGGATGAGGATTGGTTTTTTAAGAAAGAGTATATATAGAATCGTATTAAATCACTTTATTGCCATGTAATTAAGGTGATGATATCCAAGTAGAAGCATACAACTACAAGTGGCCCAAGTATATGATAATGGTGTACTATATACTCCCTCCATCCCAAAATATTTGACACCGTTGACTTTTTTAAAAATGTTTGACCATTCGTCTTATTCAAAAAATTTAAGTAATTATTAATTCTTTTCCTATCATTTGATTTATTGTTAAATATACTTTTATGTATACATATAGTTTTACACATTTCACAAAAGTTTTTGAATAAGACGAACGGTCAAACATGTTTAAAAAAATCAACGGCGTCAAACATTTAGGGAAGGAGGGAGTATATTACAATTCTATATATTTATATCAAAATAAGCTGTCAAAGTCTCAATGCTGTACATTTTAAGTCATAGATATAGCTGTGCCAAGGCAATATCTCCAATCACGAAAAAAAATGTTGTCAACATCGATATATACAATCTTCAAAATTCATATCCGATCACTTTTTTTTTAATTATAATATGCTTAATAAACACAATGAAAATAGGCACTCCAGGAAAAATTAAAGGCAATAACCCTTGATAACATCAAGGCATCAACAGTCAACACAGCCACATTATATTGTAGAATTTTATTAGTTCAGTTTTTTTATCCCTCAGCAAAGAGAGCCAGTTATTGGAGGGTAGCTATTGCATTGGTGCCGGCCTTAGCCTGTTCAAAATTTCAGAGGTGTTCAATGAATTCTTCCCAAAGTCAATGAGGGAAATAAAAGAAATAGGAAAAAACAGTACAGCACTCTTGCCTATTTCTGCTTCCATATCGTCCTTTCCAAGAAATTAAAACCTCATGAATTTCATGTGGAAATTCTTTGCCACACACTGCGTTAATAAGTGTAAATAATTAATTTTATATGTAGACAAACATTGGAAAATCTTAACGCGCGATTCCTTAATTGCTGTACTGAAGCTCCAGCACGAGTGTTAGAGCACCCGCAATGGTAAAGTAAGGTGCTATCTATAAAACATGTACATCTCAGTAATAGACTAGATTAATAGTAAACCACTTCAATGGTATGTCTACATGGGTATCTATAGCTCTCTAATCAATTGCCTCATTTTTCTCTATAGACTATCTCTATGTTAGTAGATAGCTTTGCTCTCTCTCTCCTCATTTAATCTCTTCCAAGTAGAAAAATATGCTGACATGGATCTCTTGTAGAGAGCTTATAGATAACCATTGTGGGTGCCCTTAGCCGTTGCTCCGTACTCCACAAAGCTAGTAGGATATTCTGACTGAATTAATTAACATGCAGTAGTATATACTCCATCTGTCCTTATATTTTTAAGGATTAGAATATGTCACATCTCTCTAAAAACCTTTATATTTTAGGATGGAGGGAGTAGTATGAATGATGGATCCTACGATATGTGGCCGACATATATGGATTATATCCTTTGCTTGGAGCTCATTATTAATCACAAAGAATATATATGCACGCAATTGATGCTAATAAGTAAAAAAAACATAAAAAGGATATCGCTCGATGGCACATGCTGGCTATTAAATTTGCTGGAATTCTCTGAATTTTTATCTATACCTTTTTATTTGTAAATAATGTCGCCATTCAAAACACTCTATACATCCACACATTTTCTTCAAAAATGTATCTACACATGGTCCATGTAGTCCCATCTCTCCTCATCCCTCCAAGAACAGGCAGCTAGCTGAGATCATCGTAGCCTTAAAAATAGAGATGTACTCTCTCCGTTCCAAATTATAGCAATACTGAACTGAATGAGGCACATTCTAGTACAACGAATCTGTACAGAGATATATATGTCTAGATTCGTTATACTAGGATATGTCTTATCCAGTCCTAAGTTGTTATATTTTGGAACGAAGAGGGTATATATAGTTGCAGCCTATTTCATCTTGTGCTCAAACCAAACATGTCTACGATGCCGAGATAATCAACAAGGGGTGCTGCTACAGTAGAGAGTAGAAATCTCCTCTCCATGGTCAATAGATCCTGATCTTCCCTTATGGAGCCGCAATGCGCCGTCTTCAACGGGAGGAATGTACTAGTAGCTACTACTAGCTAAGAGCTAGCAACACACATGCAGCACGCCTGCAAATTAATTAAAGTGTGCAACCTAGCTGGCTACTGACCAATGCGAGCTAGAAGAGTAGTGGAATTGTGGAAGAACTGTGAATTATCACCATGAATTCAGCTAGCAATGTGGATTACGACTGCACCGTTGCGCTGACCATACCACCACTCATTCGTTTCACAATACTTTAGGTTAAAACCAAAGGATCCTTTTCAATTGGTTGACCATTGCATTGTTGGATAGGGGATATTGGAGCACATTGGGAAGGGGATTTGAAGATCACTCCTGCAGCCTTAGTAGTTTTCTACTCCGGGAAACATCTTCTACTAATTTAAAGCATACTCTCTTCATAAAAAAAAAAACTCAATTATGAATTTGAACCGTATGTCCAATTTCAAATTCAAGATTAGATTTTTTTTTTAACAGAGGAGGTATAGTGCAAGCGACCATACAACCAATGTGTAGGACTTCCCCAAAATCGATGAACTGAACTTCACATCACAATGTAGCTACAACTGACCACGGAATAGGATTTTTATAACGCAAGTGTATGTGTACCGCCATGCGAGCCATTGGATGTTTTGTGGAAATTCGTGTTGTAATGAACTGCGCTATGCACATAAATCTTAAAGCAAATATGATAACATAGGGTGTGTGTGTGTACTGTAGGTGCACATATACTTGCATTGTAAATTGATTTTCTCGCGGATTGACAGCAAGTTAGCGTGTGCATAACCACATTCCATACAAAATTATCCACGAGAATAGCGAGACTAAAATTACTAAATTAAATTCCTGTATCGCATCACAGCAACCGCAAACTGTCAGAAGAGTGTGCTTTACTGAATTCCAAACAAAGAATCAGTGTGCATGACACAATTGACGCAGTGTACATGAGTGTTAGGCCCGATCCAACAATTAACCAGTAGGACTCGTCGTCGATCTTGTCATATCTTGTTGGCATTACGTTAATTTCCAGCCAATATGCATATACGACTTGATAATAACTATGTAAGTCAGAACTAGGCAACAACTAATGGTGGCGCAGCAAGATTACATTGACCTGTCTTTTGCCGTTTTGGGGCGAATTTGCAGTGCCCGTCGGAGTATTATTCAGGGAAGTCGGCGTTTCTGTCGATATATACCACGCATATCACTGTCACAGATCAAATTAAGATGCTTTTTTTTTCTGTTCAAATGCACAACTGATGACTATACTACCTCTATTTTCTAATAGACTTTTCAACACACGTTTGATTATTTATCTTATTTAAAACATTACATAATTATCATTTATTTCATTCTAATTTATTTTATTACTAAAATTACTTTATGCGTGATTTATATCTTACGAATTTGTACATTTATATTAATAAGATAAATAAAAGCATGTACCCAAAAGTCAACGGCGTCAACTAATTAAAAAAATATACAAGTATTCCTTTGTTTTTAGGGAAAATTGTAACCATGCCATTATAATTTTGCAAAATTTGAGATATGACATCGTTGATCTTTTTAGATACGTTTAACTATTCGTCTTAGTAAAAAAATATATAATTATTTATTTTATTGTAACTTGAGTAATTTATCATTAAAGGTTTTCTAAACCTGAATTATATTTTTGTTGTTTGAAAAAAATCATTATTTGCAAAAAAAATGATGAATGATCAAACTTATCTAAACAGTCAATGTCGTCATATATAAAAAAGATATACTCCATCCGCTTTATATTATAAGTCATTTGATTTTATTTAAAGTTATATCATTACTGGCCAAATCACAAATGCGACGTCAACTTAACAAATGTACTCCCTCCGTTTCACAATGTAAATCATTCTAGCATTTCCCATATTTATATTGATGTTAATGAATCTAGACATATACATCTATCTAGATTAATTAACATCCATATGAATATGAAAAATGCTAGAATGACTTACATTGTGGAACGGATGAAGTACAAGCTAGCTTGACCAAACTTTTGCCAAATTTATTCCTTCAATTATATATAGGCTCCGTAGGTTTGAAATGCAGGAATTTAATTCGCTCAAAGCTAGCGCCAACTAATCTGATGATCTCTGCAGTAAACAAGCCTAATTTCGCCTGAATTAATGGACACGCACGAATGGCTATCAGTGCATATCGACTAGTATGAATTATTTAATCGCATCGATCAGCAGGTGAAAGTTTGAAAAGGTAGAATTGTGCTAATTAACAGTTTTTGGTAGACGACCTGACGACCACTGCACTGCCCTTGCGCCGTAAAAGTTTGAAAAATCGCAAGTGAAGGTCAAACAAAAGAAGAAGTAGATTGGCCAGGTAAAACATCAGCAGGTTCAGCTCATGTAAATTAATATAAGCACGTACGCATACGCATACATCATGGAAACTTTGATCGTGCTTCTTGCTTTCTACCGCATGAGCATATAGCATCTCTCTATGGACTACACGGCTCTGGTCGGTTATGGTAGGGGTACAAAAATAAACGAAGCAAAATAAAAAAAAATATGTGGGTGCAATTTTTAAGGGACCTTTATACTTATTAGTTAAAATTTAAATTTTCAATCTTAAATTTGGAGTTGATTTTAGGGTTTTTCATCAAAGTTTTTTCGGCCTTTGTTTTTAGCTCGCTAAGAATTCGTATATAAAAGTTGTATTTATAAATTATTTTTCGTTTACAAATATACCGCTTGGCTTATTTTATGATGCGGCTTATAGGGCCTCGATAAGCATGTGCGAGCTGTGCGATGGAACCTGACCTTATTTGTTTTATACTTTAATCATGGTCACCTGAAATAACTATGGAGATCATGACTATAATGTGAACGCGCATTCCAAGCATTAAAAATCCCATTTTTCCACTTAAATTCCACTTAGCAAATGATAAATCACTGTATCATATCATGACATAGTTCTTTGCTGAATATATATAGTAAGTTGGAGTAAAAGATTTTAATTTTGGTTACTGCTGATTAGAGCCCAAATCATACTTCTCATTAGTGTCCATATAAGATATCGGAAATATATATAGTAAATGTTGAGATTATAGGCATATAATGATTTAATCTATTCCATAAATAAATCATGACATTACAGATGAAAACTAGCATGAACGCATCATTAGATCTACACATGTAAACTACACAGTATAACATGAACAGATCAAATATGCGCAACATATTGAACACGTACCGAGGTGACGGAAAGACCGGCTGCTTGGTCGAAACTTTTCGCAGGCGTCTACGAAGGCACGAAACACGCGAGCGAAGAGGAAGACGAGCCGTCGCGAACGAACAGGGAGCAGTCGCGCGAAGCGCTTCCCAAAAACCTTATTGCCGTCTTCTCCCGGTGCAGGACATCGAAGACAGAGGTTCCGGAGACCTGCTCTCCCGATCGCCGGTGCACGCCGGCGAGCGAGATGGAGTAGTCTACGAGCGACGGCGCAGTACAGAGTAGGAGGCAAACCCTAGATTGATTTCGCGTGTGTTGCGTGAAAGACGGCGGGTCGATTTATATAGAGAAGGGTCGCTTGATCAGGGCGCCCGCACGATCTCTACTGCGCGTAACCGAACCGGATAAGTCGCGCGTAACTTATCCGGACTCCATGCCGTTTGCACGCACCGGATTTTTCGGAACGTTTCCAAAACAAAAACGAATCCGAATTTGCAGCAAAACAAAACTGCAAAAGGAGGCTGCATCTGCGCAAGGGTGAGAAGCCAATTTTTCGAACCATTCGACGCGTACGTCGTGCACGCGCGCCGCCTGCCCTGCCCTGCCCTGCCCTGCCCGGCCCGGCGAGGCGAGCGAGCGCGCGCGTGTATTTCCCCTCTTCTCTCCACCACACATGCTTCAAATGGCTAGGAAGGCATCCTCCCTTTTAAAGAGGTCCCCTTCTCCTAGAATAAGTAAGGTGGTACTAAACTCCACATGCATGCCATCCCATGAGGTGGGCTTTTGTGATTTTCCAAAGAATTAATCTTCGAGTGGGCTAAGGCCCATTCATTAATTCCAACAATCCCCCACCAAATCTCAAAATCCCACTGAGATTTGCCTTTTCCAATGTACTGTTTATATACCAACGATTCGATGGAGACCGATTAAGGTTGAACATCCACATAGAACTCCAAGCTACACTTACTCACAACTTGAACAATGGACTACGCCTTGAATTGCAAGTCTTGTGCAAGCAAGTTTCACTCAAAGTCTTATCTGGTACTAGACCGTCTGTAGACTACCCCTCGGTTGGAGCGTATAAGTCATACTCCTAGGTCTTTAGTAACCTTCCTAGAAGATTCACCCAAAATCTTCATAGACTGCGACCAACAGTCAAGCTCACAAAGGTGAGTTCTTTCAAGAATGTTCTGCAGGATAACATCTTCGCTAATTAAAGCCAACAGAACTCATTAAGGCATAGCCAACCTGCCTTGCAGCTCACGAGAGTACATGCATCTTCACTTGGAGAGGGTATATATTGGTACTCTCCTCTAGTTTACTAATGATTTGTTCTTCCCAGGATCTAATTCACGGGATCTCCGATCACATAGACTGGGTTACCACCATAGTATAACTCACATAGGTCTCAAACCCATCTCCTTCGATGCATTGTCTATCACATTTCGTGATAGTCCCTTCGTGAAGGGATCTGCCAGGTTTCTCGCTGTTTGGATGTAATCCAACGTTATAACTCCGGAGTTTCTTAATTTCCTGACAGATTTCAATCGTCTTTTCACATGTCTAGACGATTTCATATTATCCTTAGAACTATTCACTTTGACAATTACCGTTTGATTTGTCACAGTTCATAAGGATAGCCGGCACCGGTTTTTCAACAATAGGCAGATCCATTAGTAGATCACGCAGCCATTCTGCCTCAACAGTAGCAGTATCCAGTGCCGTCAGCTCTGCTTCCATGGTTGACCTCGTCAAAATGGTCTGTTTGCAAGACCTCCATGAAACAGCACCACCACCCAGTGTGAAGATATATCCACTAGTGGCTTTGATCTCATCCACATCAGAGATCCAGTTAGAATCACTATAACCCTCCAGTACCGCAGGATACCCAGTATAGTGAAGCCCCAATTCCACAGTACCTTTCAGATAGCGCATTACTCGCTCAAGCGCACGCCAGTGATCATCTCCCGGATTAGAGGTAAATCGGCTCAACTTGCTCACAGCAAAGGAGATATCAGGCCTAGTTGCACTAGCCAGGTACATCAACGAGCCAATAATTTGGGAGTATTCCAGTTGATTCCTAGCAATTCTCTTGTTCTTGCGAAGCAACAAGCTAGGATCATAAGGTGTTGGAGAAGGCTTACTATCAATGTAGCCAAAGCGATTCAAAATCTTCTCCACATAATGGGACTGCAAGAGTGTAATCCCATTCTCACCTCTAATTAGCTTAATGTTTAAGATAACATCAGCTACTCCCAAATCCTTCATATCAAAATTTTGAGACAAGAATGATTTAACCTCATTTATCACATCAAGGTTTGTCCCAAATATCAGTATGTCGTCAACATACAAGCACAAAATAACTCCCTCACCCCCACCATGGTGATAGTACACACATTTATCTGCCTCATTGACTGCAAAGCCTGCAGATGTCAATGTTTTGTCAAATTTCTCGTGCCATTGTTTAGGAGCTTGTTTCAGACCATACAAAGACTTCAACAATTTGCACACTTTGCCTTCTTGACCTTCAACTACAAACCCATCAGGTTGATCCATATAGATCTCCTCATCCAGCTCTCCATTAAGAAAAGCTGTCTTAACGTCCATTTGATGAACGAGAAGACCATGTGAGGCTGCTAGGGAAAGTAGCACACGAATTGTGGTCAATCTAGCAACAGGTGAGTAAGTGTCAAAGAAATTTTCGCCTTCTTTCTGAGTATAGCCCTTAGCAACAAGCCGAGCCTTGTACTTTTCAATAGTACCGTCAGGCCTAAACTTCTTCTTGAACACCCACTTGCACCCCACAGGTTTACACCCATAGGGTCGCTCTGTCACCTCTCAAGTCCCGTTAGCGATAATGGAATCCATTTCGCTACGGACAGCCTCCTTCCACTAATTCTATACAGATTTTCCACGCAAGAACAGGTGTACTACTGCATGGACAGCCGGTCAGTTTAGTCATCAATCGAGTAAGAATTTGTGTGGCTTGTTAATTCAGCTGAAGTTAAATTAATTTCGACGAAAGATTCAAAACACGCATACTCCTTAAACCGACCGATTCTTGGCATAAACGAGTATTCAGATGATTCAAATTCATCACCGACGTCATTCTAGTTCCACGGTGATGCAATGCAGGCAAAAGTTTCGGCCGCCGCCGCCGCCACGTGCAATTTATCACCGGCGTCGACCACGCCGCCGGTCGCCAGGTCAGCGCCGGAATTGATGGGGATACTCTATCGCCGGCGGCACGTACGGTCGTTCTAGAACTAGCTAGAAGATCGACGCACTCTGTACTGCCCACGGATTTAATTAATGCAGCGAACAAATAAACGCAAATACTCATGATATCACAAAAATAAGAAATTCCAAATTCGTTTGACCTATAGTATTATAGTTGCATCTATGTATACAAATTGAGTATGCATGTATGCATGCAGTTAAAGCCTGCATGCTTCTTAATTCTTCCCCACCACGTACTCACATTAAATAAAATGCATGTTAGTTACCCCTAAGAGCAAGTATAATAGGATGCTATAAGCTGACTAAATACTGAGGAGGAGAGAGATGAGAAGCGGGCTGTAAACATACAATCGGCTTGGACACAATAACCAAGAAACTCTGTGTGAGAGATAAGTGGGCCATGTATTAATTATAAAGAGCTACTCCCTCTGTTCCATAATATAAGACACATCTACTTTTTTTTAGTTCCATAATATAAAGCATACATGTATCCATACAATTAACTAGGACCTCTTCTCCATTAAATTATTACTTTTTAAAATCATCCGCCCTCAAGATCTCTAATTCTATTGGATGCATGCATTATATTTATTAGGGTGATCCAAACTAGGAGATGATAATAATTGTTTCTTGGTTTTTGAGTTAAGGGTGGTTGTGCCTTATATTTTGAAACGGATGGAGTAACTATTATATGGGTGGGCTGAGAGAAGGCTACAAAAACTTTACAACCAACAAGTCGGCTGTATTATTAGCCTCGTTCTAAGGCCCTTGTTTCTTATGCATATGTGGAGTTAAAGTCTGCATGTTTCTTGATTCTTCCCCACTACATACTCATATGAAATAAAATGCATGGTAGTTAAGTCTTTCTTAGTCTTGGTGAAAAAAGATATATGATGATCATTATGGAATGGAGGGAGTAGCAAATCCAAATTTAAATCATAGATTTAGCATGTGTTTTTGACTTGATATAAATGCTCGTATTTATGTTTAATTATTTTCAGTGTTAGGTGATGAACTTGTTCATAGTGAGTCTCTAATAGAGATATAAATAGAATGTACGTGTGTGCATTCTTAGCACAAGTGTGCATGAATATGTACCGTGTTTTGAAGAAAAAAAAGTTAGACCATTGATGAAAATTATGGGGTAATTAACGTATAAATTCGCCGACCGTTTGAATCGGGAAAGAGAAAAATAAATGGTTAGTAAATTTCAGAAGATTTATATAGGTTTTGTGAATTCGTGTCAAGATAAAAAAAATGGCATTTCCCGTTCACCTCTGGTCTGTGGTCACTCACTCTGACAAGTTTCAGAGTCAACTGCAAGGAAGAAGAAGAGGGTTAGCTGGTTTGTTGGGCCTTCGAATGAATGGTTTGCAATGCATTGGGCCTAATGGGCCTCACGTCGCCGCCCTGGCGGATTAGTGGGCCCATTAGTAACTGTCTTGTTTTCTTTCTTCTTTTTTTTTTCATTTTGGTCCTTGTTTCCATCATTCCATGTCTTTGATGATGATTTTACGACCAGAAATATAGGCAATATCGCTCTAGTACATATAGGGCTCATATTGGAACATAAGATTCTCAAAACACATGAACAGAAAAAGTACAGGATTGAAATACCCTAACACATTAAATTATATTCCCTCATTCTCTAAATGTTTGACGCTGTTGACTTTTTAAAACATGTTTGACCGTTCATATTATTCAAAAACTTTTGTGAAATATATAAAACTATATGTATACATAAAATTATATTTAATAATAAATCAAATGAGAAGAAAAGAATTAATAATTACTTAAATTTTTTTAATAAGACGAACAGTTAAACATGTTTAAAAAAGTCAACGGCATCAAACATTTAGGGATGGATAGAGTACATATTAGAAAAACACAGTCGTTTGGATTGAGCACAGGAAAAAACATAGGAATAAAAAGCAATTTTATTGCGAAGTTTATATTAGAATCCCTCTAAAATTCCCAAGTTTTGAGTCAATCCAAAGTAATTTCATAGGATTTTTTTTATAGTTATTCATATGATCCAAATGATAACATAGGAAAAAATTTCACAAGATTGAATTCATCTAAAATTACTTCAAAAATCTTTTGTTCCAAAGGAGCCAAAAAAAAAGGCTTGTTGCTGTATTTTGCGCATTGGATGATGGCAGCATCAGCAATTAAGCATCAACCCCCTTTTTCTTAGCTCGTGACCAATTTATACTCTATTTTCATGGCGATTTCTTTGGATGCGACCATCTTAATTTTCTTGTGGACGTAAATAGCAGCCAGCTGACCATGCATGCCCCGAATTCCTTGGAGCCTAATCATTTTGGCGAAAACCATACAGCTACAAAAGAACGCAGAGTAATCCATGCAAAGTGACAACGAATTTGGAGAATTTTTTTTTCTCTTCTTTTCCATCAAAGTTCGTTGTCCTCTCAACATTTCTTCGCTTCCTCAAGCTTGTTCCTCGCATGCGTGTAAACTGAGAAATTACCAAGTTTTTGTTCTTCTCACGATCGATTGATAATATAATGTAAGTTCATTATCGCCTCCAATCCTCAAATTGTCATGCTCCTATGATGCTTTTTTTTTGTTTGATTTAAATTGTGTTCATATTTTTTATTTCTCCATGGCGCATCGTATACGTGCAGTGCATGACGCGCATGGAGGAGTCGAGTTCTTGATCGATCGATCGAGCGATCGGTCAAAACATTCGGAAGAAATCGTTGACGAGGCAAAGCGATCCAGGAGAAGCCATTCGATCGGATTTGCGAGAGAGATCATGCACAAGCGATCCAAATCCTGCGAGCCGTCCAGCGAGATGGACGAGCGCCGCCGCCGCGGCGGCGTCGGCGGCAATGGCGCGACGACCTGCGACGACTCGGCGTGCGGCGCCAGGGCGGCGGCGTCGTCGGCGTCGTCGTCGTCGTCCTCGGCGACGACGTCGCACTGCTCCAGCGTCTCCGTCTACCGCGCCAAGATCAACGGCGCCCCGCGCCACGTGACCGCCGTGTGGCACCGGACCCTCATCAACCAGTCCTTCACCATCTCCATCGACGGCGGCGGCGGCGGCGGCGCCGGAGCCGGGGACGACGGGGCGCTCAGCCACAAGGTGGAGCTGAAGCCGTGGCCGTTCTGGAGCAAGAGGGGCGCCAAGACGCTCGACGTCGACGGCGACCGGCTCGACATCGTCTGGGACCTCCGGTCGGCCAAGTTCCCGGCGAGCAGCCCGGAGCCCGCCGCCGGCTACTACGTGGCGCTGGTGAGCCGCGACGAGGTCGTCCTCCTCCTCGGCGACGGCAAGAAGGACGCGTTCAAGCGGACCAGGTCCCGCCCGTCGCTCGACGACGCCGTGCTCGTGTCGCGCCGCGAGAGCGTCTCCGGCAGGCGCACCTTCGCCGCCCGCGCGCCGCTCGCCGCCGGCAGAAAGGACCACGAGATCGTCGTGGACAGCGCCATCGCCGGGCCGAGGGAGCCGGAGATGCGGATCACGGTGGACGGCGTCGTGCTGGTGCACGTCAGGAGCCTGCAGTGGAAGTTCAGGGGCAACGAGACGGTGATCGTCGACCAGTCGCCGGTGCAGGTGCTCTGGGACGTCCACGACTGGATCTTCGCCGGCGGCCCGGCGGCGCAGGCCGTCTTCGTCTTCAAGCCCGGCGCGCCGCCGCCGGGCGGGGACAGGTGCGGCCGCCGTGGCGGCGGCGGCGGCGGCGCCGGCGGCATCGGCGACGAAGGTGGCTACAGCTTCTTCCTCCAGGCGTGGAAGACGGAGTGAGGTCATGGGCATGAGACAGGGTTTAATTTGCAGGATGTTTGGATCGATTTGTTTACATGAAATCAAAAAAGCTTATTCGTTTTTTTTGCAAGTTTTGATGGAGGGGAAGTTTTGAATGATCCAAATATCGTATAGTGTTTGAAATGGTAATTTAAACCAATAAGCAAACTGAACAAAAAGCACACCAATAAATCCAAATGGCATGTTCCATCAACCTAACTGAACAAAAAGCAAACTGTATCCTCATTGTGACACATGTTCACAGTAGTATAATCACGGTTAATATCACAGCAGAATCAACATATGCGCATGAGAAAACAATCCCACTAGTTTTGGGACAACTCAATGCAACATTGTTACAAAGTGATGTTAATTCAGATGGTGAAATATGATATGCAGACAAGGTTTGAAGTATTCCATGCCATTGCATTTCAATAAAAATGGTCATTACTAAATTCGAGCACACCAAATGTTATGTTTCATCAACCTAACAGAGCTAAAAAGAAGGCAGGTAGAACAGGCTAATATGCAAATTAATTGTATCTTCAAACAACTACAAATGCTCACAGAAGTACGGTACTTCCATAGCAGAATGAAGTATGCACGTGAGGAGAAAACAATCCGGCTAGTTATGGGACAATTCAATGCAAAATTCTTACAAATTGATGTATAATTCAGACCAGATAGTGAAATACATTATGAAGAGTTGCAGTCTTGCAGACAAGGTTTTCAAGTACTCTATGCCCATTGCACTTCAACCAAAACTGCATGCTTGTAAGTTACAATAACAGATGCAGAACAAGTTACAGGTATCAGCATAGGCAATTCTGTCTACATTCCATTCACTCGGTCCCAATGTCACAATAATACATCAGGAAAGTTGTAGTGGTCGAAGAAAGTTTATTCAGACCAAATCATGGCCCATGTTTACCTGTCACAGCTGAACATTTCCTACAAAAGTGTAGAGATACTGCGACCTCTAATGCCTGACCATGCTAACAAAAATTGAAGAAAACAAAAGGGTAGTAGTGCCAAAGGAGTTAATCCTTCACTCCATCACAGCGACACCGCCAGCTACCTTAATCTTCTCTATGATTGCCTCAGCTTCCTCCTTCGTGAGTGACTGCTTCAGAATGACAGGGGCCTTCTCCACTAGCTCCTTCGCCTCCTTCAGCCCCAAATCTGTGAATGTTCTAATCTCCTTGATGATCTTAATTTTAGCAGCAGCGTCAAATTTCTCCAGCTTGACGTCAAAGACTGTTTTCTCTGCTTTCTTCTCCTCTGCCTTTGCAGCACCAGCAGCACCGCCACCACCTTGAGGACTGAAACTGAAACCCTGTCCAGAAATTGCCTGTGGTGGGGGTTGGTTCAGTCTGAGAAGGAGAGCCGGAGCAATCTGTTTGATCTCCTCAGGAGGGAGGGCAGCAATGCGATCAGCAAGATCCACAACTTTCTGCGATGGAGGTGACATAGGCCCGTATGGATCATAGACTTCAGGGTATTTATACTTCTTAGCACCTGTGTCTTTGGCAGCCTCTGTGCTGTACAAATGAGCCCAAACCGCTGAAAGACGACCCCCAGATGTTGGTCTTGAACAACATAGTCGTCTTGCTATGGTAGAGAGACTCATCCTACTTTCAACCGTGTTCCTTGCTAGCTAAAAAAATCCCAGGGGAAGAAAAGCAATAAAAGATCCTTGCCCTGCACAAGAATAAGAAAAATGAAACGATTAAACTGAACACCGCACCTATAAACAGCCTCTTGGCTCTTGCACAAAACAAGGGTTACAAGACTAACAAACTAAAAGGCAGTAGAGAAGTCCACCACCGCAACATAGCTATCGTGAGCGTTTATGACTTCAAGAAGTTAAGTCAATGAAATGGAATCTGATTTGCACATAGACTTGGCCTATAACTCATTGCTAGGTAATGTGGATCATTTCGCCCATGAACTAAACATCATTTCCAATTATCCACAGAAGATTTGACCCCTACCGATCCTCACATGCCGCATGAGCCGCCGCGACGACCATTTGAACCAGGTGAGGAGAGCAAACACAAGTTCCTATATTCGTCGGAAGCTTGATCCATTGCCACAAGAGCACCCAAAAAAGACTCTCTCATGAATTTCCACAATTATAGCCGCTTAATCCATCTTCACATCGACTTCATTTATACCCAAACCTCCTACCGATTAATCAGTCTAAAATATACAAATCCCACAATACAAATATACATATCCACCAAAGATCAAATCCTTGGACTATCCCCCCTCCCCCCAACATCTACTAATCCCCGACGAACAACGAAAAATCTCTCTCCCTCCGAGCGAGCAGCAAACCTCCAAGATCCCCAAATATTCACGGGAACCAACTAAACTCGTTACTACTACTAGGGTTAAGGCAAGAGGCAAAGAGAAAAAGCAGCTTCCAGATCTAGGAGAGAAGCTAGGGCTAACGCAGATTCGAGAAGAAGTGTGGGTGGAGAGAGATGAGAAAGAGGATGCGCGTTATCGGGCGGATGCTCACCAGCGAGCGAGGGAGGATGCGGCGGAAGCAGCAGACGACGCCGGGCACCGCTGCTCCGCTCGCGGGGTGGAGATCGACGCAGGCGAGGCGGCGGCGGCGGCGGCGGCGGCGGGAGAGCGAACTCCGGACTCCGGGAGTGACGACTATCTCGCACCGGCCCAGTTACAAACAGGCCACTGTGGGCTTTCTCTGCTCGATCCTTTTTTTTGAAAAAAAAGAAGATAGAAATAACTTTTCTCTTTTTTTTTAAAGAAAAGGTATCCCAAATTTGTCTGATTATTTTATATAATTGAGTTTAAACCTGAGATTTGGTGATAATGAATTTCATGCATGTACCTGTCTTTAATAATTTTATTCATAAATTTGCAAAACTTTTTGGTTGGGTTTTTACGGGTTTCACTTGTTTGGTGGTTTTCACTGGATATATCCTCTACTTAGTGGCGAAGCCACCGGGGGTGCCGGGGTGGGCCTGGCACCCCCATCCCTATGCGCTGCAAATTAACCCCCCGGGTGATTAGCCATCTAATCCATACAATTAACTCATTAGTTAGTTGCAAGTTGAGCCTATACATAACTGATCAATAGATTTTAGTTTTACGTGATTACCTGAGTTAATTAATGTAACTAAGCGATGTGGTTGCAAGTCTCCAAAACTAAAACGGATAAATAGAAATGATGTATTGTCATTCATGTATTCAATAAATTTGGTGCTATTTAGTTGCCTAATTTTAAAAAATGATTCTTTTATGTTATATTAATGTGCATTCGGACATACACCCTCTATCCTAAAATAAGCTCAGTTTTTTTACATGAACCTAGAAGAATGTGTTGAAATATATCTAAAGTCATATCAACAATCAATTTATTTACATATTAGTGCAAAATAACCACAAAATTCAAAATATAATTATACGAGGTGCGACTACACATATTAAAGCGAACAAGAGGTGAGGTGAGGCCAATCTACTACTCAGCATGAACTGAGCCATCAAGATCTACACCATTGTCTACTGAGACGCTGGCGAGTTCTTACATCTCGTGACCAGCACCTCCTATCACTAAATCATGGCTTCGCCACTGCCTCTACTCCTCTATATGATACCTTATGTACACATACCTATCTCCCTCAGCTCGAAATAACGTGAACCCAGTTGTATACTGAAAGATATTTTCAAATATGGATGCTTACATGCATGAGAAGATAGGACAATATCTCCTCGATAAGAAAGACTATGCAATTCGACTCAGCTTTGAAGGGACTACTTCGCCCATATCCTATTTAGGAATTCTGAGTCCTACTTAAGAGACGATTTTTGCTACAAATAAAAGGCTTCCGAGGAGGGAGCGTATCCTATGCACATAGGCTCTCGCATGTATACACCGTATATACCAACTAAAAATTATCACAAAAAATTCTAGGAAAATTCATACATGTACTTTCAATAGTATTATATCTACGTGCAAAGTCGTATCTTCAAATTCATTCTACATAGAGAATAAAAAAAAGATAAAATTCTGACAAAATTGCAACCTTAAAACTGTCAGATTTTTTTTTGTTACGGCTAAAATATAATGAACTTGACGTTAAGATTTTAACCCTACGTGTAATACAATTGAAAGTATGTGTATGATTTTTTCTAGATTTTTTGGTGATATTTTTTAGTTGGTGTGCACGTGTGTACACGTGAGAGTCTGTGTGCATAGGATATGTTGCCTCCAAGAAGAGAATGGCTTATAATATTAAGCAATAGACATCCACGAGCCACCATCTTCACGACGATTCTACATATAGAGAGAGCCCACAAGTAGCTGCCAACTACATTGCTACTGTAACTTCTACCGAGATTAGTTGTTAGGCTAGACGAGAGATCCCGCCTCATACTTTATATATACTCTGTGTGATACTAGATCCCAAACAGGGTTTACATTTTTTGATCGAAATTTCTGAAATTTCAAAAATTTCGGTTCTATCCAAACCCCCGATACAATATTATTGTGGTCGAAATTTTTAAATTTTTTATATTTTTTCGTGAATTTGGTAATATTTTGTTTAAATTTTATTAAAAAAAATTATATAATTTCAGCCCGAAATTCCACCACCGATAAAAACACTAAGTCCTTGTTAGTTTCTGCTTGTAGCGGAGGATAAAATTTTAGATTATCGTGCCACATTTTTAAACTGCTAAACAATATGTTTTGTGTGAAAACTTTCTATATGAAAGTTGTTCTAAAAAATCAGATGAATTCATTTTTCAAATTTGTAATAATTAAAACTCAATTAATTCCACGTTATTATCACCTCATTTTACGTGAAACAATTAATCTTTATATTCATCTTCAGGAGATTCAAACACCACCTAAATCGAAACCGAAAGATTAAACCATTATCCCAAGCCTCTCTCGCCAGCGTGCGCCGCCACTGCCACCGGCTTTCCGTCGTGGTTCGCCACACGCTGGCCCGCCTCCATCGCACAAGAGATGGCGCGTCGTCGTGATTTGACCCCGCTGCCGCCGCCGTGCAGGGAAGGGAGGGCAGCGCAAGCGAGTACAACGTGCGTGACTTTCTTTTTTTAAAAAAATAATGGATTATTTTATTTCCGTTCTACAACAGAAAGAAAATAATTCTTTCGTTTTACAACGTGCTTGAGAATTTGGAATTTGGATACGCTTGGCGAGTAAGCTCGCTGCTGGTTTCCTCTTTCATGGCTAGCGAGGCCATCGTCTCCGGCGTCGTCGCCGACATGGCCGGCAGGCTCGTTTCCCTCGTCGCCGGCCACCTGCTGGCCGACCGGAGGGGCGTCTACGACAAGCTGCGGAGGGTGCGGCGCCTGGTCGTCAGGATCGAGAGCGCGGTGGAGGCGGCCGAGGCGAGGCGGATCACCGGGCGCGCGCTCCTCGCGTGGCTCTCGGACCTCGTCGACGGCGCGCACCAGGGCCGCTACTTCCTCGACGCGTTCCCCGTGGTGGCGGACCACGACGGCGACGGCGACGTCGAGGTGGCGCCGTCGTCGTTCAACCCCGCCAAGCGGCTGCGCGTCGCGGCGAGGAGGCTGGTGTTCCGCGACGGCGGCGGCGCGGCTGCGGAGCTCGACGGCGTCCTTGCCGACCTAGAGAGTGTCTCCGGCGATCTCACCGGGTTTATCATGATGCTTCAGAGCTGCCCGCCGGCGATGCACCGGCCGCTGGCCACGAACATCTACGCGGACAGCCAGATGTTCGGCCGGCAGGTCGAGAGGCGCCGCGTCTTCGACTTCTTGCTGCAAGACGGCGACGGCGATGACGGCGGCGAGCCGGCGGCGGCGGAGCTCGGCGTCCTCTCGATCATCGGCCGTTCCGGCCTCGGGAAGACCACGCTCGTGCAGCACGTCTGCGACGACCCCGCCGTGCGCCGCCGCTTCTCGCGGATCATCCTGGTGGACTTCCACTGCGTGAGCCTCATGGCGGCCGGCGAGACGACTGCTCTACTGCGCTCCCTGTTCGCCGCCGCCGCCGCCGCCGCTGGCACGGGGAGCACTAGCATCTCCGGCGTCGGCGAGAAGCTGAGACTTCTCGAGAAGAATCTGCGCGGCGAGAGGCTGCTCATCGTGTTCGACAACGTCGACGCGCGGAGGAGGCCGGCGGTCGACGCGATCATGCGGGCGCTGCGGCGCGGCGGCCGGCGAGGGAGCAAGGTCATCGTGACGAGCAGCGACGCCAGGCACGTCGCGGGCCTCGCCACCGCGGCGGACACCATCACCCTCCGCCCCCCGCCGCCGGCGGAGTATTGGCTCTTCTTCAAGGCGCACGCGTTCGGCGGCGCGGACGACGCCGACGCCGACCAGCGGCTGGCGGCGGCGGGGCAAGCCATCGCCGAGAGGCTCCGCCTGCGCGCGTCCTACTTCGGCGGGAAGGCGCTGGGCGCCCTCCTCCGGTGGCGCCCCGACCACCGGCTCTGGCGCAGGGTGCTGAGCAGCGGCGCCGCCGACCTGCCATGCCTCGGCACCGGCGACTACATCGCCGCGGCGGCCGGCTGCCTGTTCCCGCCGCACCTGAACCTCCACGGCGTCACCGTCTCCCGCTCGCCGCTGAGAGGTCTCGTCGGCCTCCATGGCTCCTCCTTGATGACTCCTCCTCCCACCGACTCCGGCCGCCGCTTGCCGGAGTTGCCCGTGTTGCTGTGCAAGTCAGTCTTCCCTTCCTACTGCCTCTACTACGCCGCGCATTGCACCATCGATGATACGGAAATCAAACAGTAATTTTCTTTTTTTTTTTCTGCACGGATACTGCAAAAAAAATTGTGCACTGTTCGTGGATAGTGATCTGAGTTGTAGTGATCTGAAGAAAACCAGGCGGCTGCTGCTTGTTGTCACTTTCATTGATTCAGCTTGCTGATAGCGTCTCAAATCGTCCAGTGATTTCTTTTACATATAGAAAAGTGTAAGATGAGAAGATGAGATGATGGCAGGAGAGGAGGAAATGGTTTTCCATTCCTCCTGAGGTGTTCCCTCATTTTTCATTGTCATCTACTTCCTCCTGTCGTGGAGACAGGATAAAATTATAGTGGGAACTAAACCAAAATGATCAAGAGCAACTAAGAGATATTTAGGGTTATGTTAGGATTTTTTTTTTGCCTTCTTAGCCTTTTGGGCCTTCTAACAACCTTAAATAAAATCTATATTAGCCCCTCATCTATAAATACTCTCTCCATACTCATAAAGGAAGTCGTTTAGGACAATGTTTAAGTCAAGCCTTGGAAATATAAATCATGAATAACTCTCAAGTTGTTGAGTTTGAAAATATAAAAATTATATGAATAGATTTGTCTTGAAAAATATTTTTATAAAAGTATACATATATCACTTTTTAATAAATATTTTTATAGAAACAAGATATCAAAGTTGTGTTTTGGAGACCATGTCGCTGTCCAAAACGACTTCCTTTACGAGTATGGAGGGAGTATATGAATTAGAATTTTAGAGAGGTATTATGGGAGCTCTAATGATCTATTAGGGGTAGGGGGTCTAAAGACCCCCCGCCCGCACGCTGTCTCCGCCCCTGATGGGTTCCAAGTTATCAGTGGCAAGGAATTTGTTTTGAGTGAGTATCCAGACAAGAATTTGTACTATTTTCAGTCCTCAGTTTCGAAATTAGGGTGGTTGTCATGGTTCTCATGTCACCCATAGAATTGAGCTAGACATGCCGATTTTGTTGAGTACTACTAGCCACGCTCAGTCCAACAAATTCCATAGTTTTAATAAACCAAAACGATTTATTAGGGAATGAAAAATAATTTATAAGTAAAACTTATATATATATATATATATATATATATATATATATATATGTGTGTGTGTGTGTGTTTTTAGCGATTTAAAAGTTAATATTGAAACTAACTTCTGAACAAAATTTTTAAAATTTTAGCTTTGAATTTAAGTTATTAGGACAATGGATGGAGCCTCAAGAGTATCCGGTGTTCCCACGCATCAGGTGTACCTAAGTGAATACACAGAGAAAATTCTTCTACCTTTTCATTTGGAAAGACAAACTCTCCTAGGTCCTAGCTCAGTGGCCGTGGGACTTCCTCCACGAAAGGCTGATCCATCTTTTCTCCTAAAGAAACTATTTATTCCCTCGGTTAGATAAGATATTCGCACGTTTGTTACATGCTACTTAGATAGATGTAACTTTTTTTCTAAAAAAAAGATAAGATAGACTAATATATGATATATTATCAAATTGACTTCTTACATGTTGTAGAAAAAAACAAAATATTTACGAGCGCATTTTTATTAAATTTGTTACTTTTGTGTTCAAATCTGAAACATATTTGTATAATGATATACTATATCCGTTTCACGTTATAAGACGTTTTGACTTTGGTCAAAGTCAAATTGCTTCAAGTTTGACTAAGTTTGTAGAGAAAATAATAATATTTTCAACCCAAGACAAATTTATTATGAAAACATATTCAATTATTGATTTAATTAAACTAATTTGATATTATAAATATAACTATATTTGTCTATAAACTTAACTAAGTTTAAAGTCAAAACGTCTTATAACGGAGGGAGTATCATATATTTATCTTATTAGTTTATGTTAAAATTTTTTATAAATATTTACTTTCTCCGTTTCATATTATAAGACTTTCTAGCATTGCCCATATTCATATAGATGTTAATGAATCTATATACATATATGTCTAGATCCATTAATATGTATACGAAGGTGAGCAATCAGGGGCGGAGACAGCGTGGGGGCGAGGGGTTCTTTAGACCAACCCCCTACCCCTAATAGACCATTAGAGCCCCCATAATACCCCTCTAAAATTCTAATCCATATATTTATAGATGAGGGGGAATATAGACTTTGTTTAAGGTTGTTAGAAGGCCCAAAAGGTTAGGAAGGCCCAAAAAATCCTAACCTAACCCTAAATCTCTCTTAGTTGCTCTTGGTCATTTTAGTTTAGCCCCCACTATAATTTTATCCTGGCTCCGCCACTGGAACCCATAATTTAACTTTTGGCTTATTGGTTGCATCCAAAACTTAAACTTTAAAACTTAATTATAAAGCTAATTTTAAGAATGTTTTTATCTTAGTTCATTTTCAGTATTAACTTTTAAATCTCTTAGGACATAGATACAATTTTTTTACGAATATGTTATTTTCGTTTGCTTCACTCTTTTTCTCACGGTTTATTAGCCGTCGAGTAAATGATGAGCCGTTGGCTATCCGGGACTGGCCCAATCTTTTACCGACCATTTTCATCTGATAGATGGGCTTTGTTTTGTCTCATTAGCCGGCTGTGAAGATAGGGCTTTGCCACGGCCCAAACTGTGATCGCAATCAAATGAAATGGAAAAATGACCAAATTAATTTGCAAAGGAGGTACATGTTGCAGCATTCTCCTTAGTTCAAATCGAGTGAAGAAAATAACAATATGCAGAGAATGAATAGGTTTTGCAAGAATCAGCTTTAGATCCTCCTACACGCACTCAAAACCATGCAGAGATGGAAAGAGTTGATGTTTACTATGGTATTGTGCATCTGTGACTAAAGTGGTAGGATCAGCATGCAGAGTTTCTGCTTGTATGCTGTAATTCATTCAGCAATATAATTCCGGCCTTCATTGTGATGATGACGTTTTTGTGACCTCGAATCGTCCATGACAACTCAAACAAGACTAATACTCCCTCCGTTCACTTTTATCGTCATATTTTAGCTTGACACTAAAACCGAAAACAATAAACGCGCTTATAATCCTACTCCTATGCGCTTATCAGCCAACAGACCATGCATGCCTCAGCCCACGCTTCGGCTTCGCGTATTTAACAGCGCACGCAGCAACCCTTCGGCTTTGCCCGCAAAACGCTTCGGCTCCGCATAGCATCGCTCGCAATCAGATCAGGCGCCTTTTTTTTTTTTTTTTGCCGCGACTTTTTTCGCTCGCTGAAAATGAAAATCAGAAATTGAACTTCACAGGTTCAGTGGCCCTATATAAGCAGCGATGTGGTGATGGGATGCACCAATGAGTTTAGTTTTCAAATCTTCTCCTCCCCGCCTCTACCACACACAAAGCTGTAGATGATCTTGAGCCTCCCATAGATTAGGATGCCATTGGCGAGTGGGTTGGGCTTGCTCATGAACCTGAGTATGACATGGCGTGTGCCGATGCAGATAAATGTACTGATCTATGTGTCTTTGTTTTTGGTTTAGGAATCGCATGGTTCTCGCTTCATCTGTAGCACTGGTGGATGGAGAAGTGCTTTTTACTACCGGTTCATAACCCTTTGTAGTCCTGGTTTTCCAACCGGGACTATGAATCCGGGACTAAAAATCGACATCTTTAGTCCCGAGTGAAATAACCGGGAGTAAAAATTCATTTTTAGTCCCGGTTTTTAGTCCCGGTTTATAACACCAACCGAACACCAATCGGGACTAAAGATAGAGCTAGGCTAGCTAGATCCGGTTGCTCCATTATTCTATTCTTTTCTTCATTGTTTTTAATATATTGATTTCACTCCATCCCCATCCCAAAATCCCAAATCAATCATCCCCAAATCCTCAAATCGATCATATCCAAATACATCACAAAATCTTAAAAAAAATTACATCACAACTTTTACAAAATTCATCACAAATACATCACATATTCATATCACACACAAATCAAATACATCTCATATCCGAATCACAAATTCTCAAAAAAAAAAAACAAAGAAACGCCCGCTGCCGCTGTGCGCCGCCCGCTGTGAGGCCGCCCGGCCCTCCGCCCGCCGGAGCGCCGACCGCCGCAGCGAGTCCGACCGGCCCTCTGCCCGCCGGCGCGCTGCCGCAAGGCTGCCGGCCGCCCGGCCCTCCGCGCTGCAGATTAAGAAGTGGGGAGGATGGGAGGGAAAGGAGGAGAGGCGCCGCCGGGCCTCTGCGCTGCAGATCAAGAAGTGGTGAGGATTGGAGAGGGAAAGGAGGAGAGGAAGAGATAAGGTGTAAGGAGCTAGTTAGAGGATAGGAGGAGCCGGGAGTTAAAGGGGGAGAGAAAGGAGGAGAGAAAGAGATAAGGTGTAAAGAGCTAGAGGATAGGAGGAGCCGGGAGTTAAAGGGGAGAGGAGCGGGAGGGAGGAGGAGACCTCGATCCTATCCGTGCGCACACCTCCCCGTGCATGTCGATCTTTTTTTTTCCGGTTGGTACTATAAATAGATCTTTAATCCCGGTTGGTATTACTAACCGTAGTTGGTATTACCAACCGGGACTAAAGATTAAAAAGTACCTCTGAGCTTTTAAACCGAGACTAAATATGTTTTTAGTCCCGGTTTTTAATACAATCGGGACTATTGTGAAATCTAGTTGACCGATCAAAGATAGTTTCTCCACCAGTGTAGTGTCCTAGTTCTGGTTTGAATTAGTTACAAAATTCGTTTGTGATCTCTTATTATTTGTGCTATCGTAGGTGTTGATGCTGCCGGAGGCGAAGGAGCTGTTGCCGCTGGAGATGGAGGTACTTCCGCCCAAGTTGGAGGATATGCTGGAGAGCAGGGTGATAATATTGCTGCTGGAGATTCTTAATCTACACAAGGATCTGCTGCTGGAGAGGAAGGTAAACTTCTTCTATTAATAGACGTGTTGTATACTAATGGACATTGATGTATACTCAGTAATTAGATGATGCAAATGAACACGATTGAATTTAATCTTTGTCATGTGATGCATTTCGCGGATAGCTTTTGTTTTTAGATTCTGCTTTTTGCCTAGCACTCTACCTTAATGATCTGTTTAGCGATTATAGTTCAATGAGTATAGTTTTATCATTGCAAAACATCATGTCTGCAAAAATCTGAAAATAGTAGCTATAGATTCACTATTTGTATCGATTGCATCTGTTTTCAGAATGACAGCATTTTTTAAGCATATTGTGTAGAAAATATGCTCGAGATTGCTCAATAAACGCGTCCACGTCCACGACTACCTCGTATACAGCCACAACGGAATCAAGCTTGCTCTCAAGGACAGTAACTGCGGCACCATCGAGCTCCATCTCAACCACAGCCACGGCGGCATCAAGCTCGCTCTCGGCGACAGTAACTGTGGCACCATCGAGCTCCATCTCGGCCACAGCCATGGCAGCATCCAACTCACTCTCGGTGACAGCAACTGCGGCACCATTGGGCTCCATCTTGGGCACAGCCACAACCATCGCCATCGCTTCATCACGTACGGCTAGGACGATGCGGACCTCACTCTCGGTCACATCAACTACAGCGCCATGGAACTCCATCTCAGCCACGGCCATAGCATCAACCTCGCTCCCAGCCACATCAACAGCAACGTCTTGGAGCTGGCTCTCCATCAACCCATAGAGGTCGAGCTCGGTCATGGCCACCGCTTGGACGTCCACGACGACTTGGGTATCACAAACTTCCGTGTCGCTGGCAAAGGAGTCCTCCACGACATAGGCCGAAGCGTGGGCCAAGGCATGCTTGGCCCATTGGCATGCTAGTTCACACACACCTACACCCTCTGCTCGGGATTCCAACTTAAAATGCTAACACAAACACATCAATAAGAACAAGTTTAATAATATAGTCAACTACTAACTTTAAAAATTAAAATATCATATATAGCATACTACATAATAGTCTACTCATACATCAATTAATTTTAAATATATATTATATCATTAATTTCTAATCCACCCATCTTTCATATAACTAGCCAGCACTCCGCGTGTTGCTGCGGTGATTATATTCAACGTGTTTAAAATATATTTCCTCCGTATTTTAATGTATAACGCCGTTGACTTTCCGAACAATGTTTGATCATTCGTCTTATTTAAAATTTTTATGCAAATACAAAAAATATTTATGCCATACTTAAAGAATATTTGATGATAAATCAAGTGATAATAAAATAAATGATAATTACATAACTTTTTTGAATAAAATGAATGGTCAAACGTTGATCAAAAAATCAACGGCGTCATACATTAAAATACAGAGGGAGTAGTAATTTAATGCGAAACCATTTTTTTGGGCATAGTAGTTTGAAATAAAAAAGAAAATATGTGCTTTATATACGAAAAAATTTGCTTCTTTTTCACTCTCTTTGATATATGTGTTCTTATGATAATCGATATAGGGCATGAGCTTGTCATATGAAAAGTAGCTAAACGTTTCCCCTTTGGAGACACATAATTTAAGATATTTTTATCAAAAAATAAAAAGTGAATGGTTCTGTAATTATTCATTAGTTAAAAATTATATTATAGTAGTACATATGTAAGGTGAACATGTAGTATTACTGTAATAGTGAAAATATACTCGTTTTGTCACACTCTTCACGTAGAACATGGTAAAATAGCTATATCACATATTATTTCATTGGGTTTGTGGAATATAATTGTCGACGTTTGATGTCGCGATTCCGGTATTTGCATAGTATGGGGATCGTCGGTACCAGGGTATATGCGAGATTGAGGTAAAAAAGATGGAGGCAAGGATATTTATACAGGTTCGGGCCCCTGAATTGTCAGGTAATAACCCTACATCCTGTTGGCCGAAGCCGGTATTGCTCTTATTCATCATAATCACACCAGTACAATATTTGGGGTAGCCTATCTAACTGTTGTCGACATGGCGGTCTGAAGGTCTGACTCATAATCGACAACAGGGTAGTCTTCCTCCTCGAGTCCGTGCCCGGCGAGATCAGAGATAGCGCTTTCGTCTCTCCTGACAGTATCCGGAGACACCGTAGGGGACTAAGTCGATATCCGGCGTCTTGTCTTGGCGTATGTTGGTTTGTATGTTGTAACTTTGTGGCGTCTATGTTGTCCGTGGTGGGTGTCTCCCATGGTGGGTGTGTCCCATTGTGGGTGTGTCCCCTCTCCTCCTAGGGGGTCTTGTATTTATACCCATAGGTGTCCCATTGTCCAAGTAGAATTAAGGAAACCAATATAGATACAATCCGAGTAGTCCTTGTCGTTTCCATGTAGAACTCTTTTGTCTTTCCTTATGCAGAACTCCTCCTATATTCGAAGATTGTTTCCGTATAGAATATTGTATATGGTGGATCCTGCCGAAATTTAGTCAACTACTATTAGGTATGTGGTATGTGGTATCCATGACCCTGACAATAACCATATAAAGTTGTTAGCCTACAAGCAAAGAATATTATTATGTAATTAACAAAATGAAATGGGTTCTTTTGCAAAACTTGTTGGTAAAAAGGTTAATGGCCCTGTATCAGGCCTCTGACACTCGGTACCATGGACGGTTGTGTTTACTACTGTAGTTTCTACAGGATGGAAGAGAGGATGCTGCGGTTACGTGGCAGCAGGAGCCATGGCTGCCGTACTTCACCGAGAATAAAGATTTTATAGGATTTATTGGGGTTCATGTTGCAGCTACTACATATTTATAGGCCATTTTCTTTTCTCTCCTCTCTCTTTTATATAAATACAAATGTGATATGACAATTTGTATAACCCATTTCCATCATCTTAGGCCCTGTTTAGTTCTCCCACAAAAATTTTATATCTTATCACATCGAACGTTTGAACACCTACGTTAAGTATTAAATATAGACTAAAAAACTAACTGCACAGATTGCGGCTAATTTGCGAGACGAATTTTTTGAGCCTAATTGTTCCATAATTTGACAATGTGGTGCTACATTAAACATTTGCTAATGATAGATTAATTAGGCTTAATAAATTCGTCTCGCAGTTTACTGACGGATTCTGTAATTAGTTTTTTTATTAGTATCCGAACACCATACGACACTCTATATAATCGATGTGACACGCTAAAAATTTATACCCCTAAATCTAAACACCCTCTTACTTGTATTGGCGCTGAGCATTCTCCAGGACTGACAGCAAAAGAGTCTGACATCTAAACACACGGCAAAAGAAAACAACACTTTTAAGTTTTAACTCCATAAAACTAGACATCGGAAAGCCCATCCACCGGTCGCCATCCTCCTCTATTTGCAACCCTTTTCCATTTCTGCGTAACCATCGTCGTTTTGCATAACACCTGAAAGGGTGATTTTATAATGATTATGTTGTTGACAACATAATCATTTCTAATAAGCCACAACGACCAGCCAAAGTGCTGACATGTTTCCTCCGTTCTCTCTTACTTGACACGGTTGACAAGCTTGATTTTATCTTTGACCAATAAAAAGTACTCCCTCTCTACTTTAAAGTATAGGGTATATTTTATTTTGTTAGAACAAGACTTAGACCAATAATTACTCTATTACACTATAATTTTTTTAAAAGATATTGATGTTGTTAGATTTGCCTTAAAAATATGAATTTCTTTCATATAATTATACTTTTGTGACATAAATAATATATTAGAGAAGCAATTGTTAATCAAAATCTTATTCTAATAAAATAAAATACACCCTATATTTTAAAATAGAGAGTACTACCTTCATTTTTAAAATATATATCGATATTGATTTTTTAACCATTTGTCTTATTTAAATTTAAATCATACTTAAAGAATCTTAAATAATAAATCAATTAAAAAAATGACAATTACATAAATTTTTAAAGAGTAAATTACACTCATGGTACATGAACGTGTGAGGTAGGTATAAATAAGGTAAAACAATTTACAAATTGCTCATCCCGGTATAATAACGTGCCTAGTGAACCTAGTCCAAAACAATCTACACATTCAAAAATGATTGAATATATAGTACCAGAATGACACACATGGCAACGTACCCGTCGACAGCGAGACGTCCGTGGTGACTTCATCAGTCCCAAGATATATCGGCCCAGTCTTCCAGAGGTGCTCATAGGGGTAAGGTGTAGGTGTGTGCATTCATAGGAGGAAATATATGCGTGTTATGAGTGTCTGCGTTTGTACCATGTTTCTTAAAAAAAAAAGAGTGACACACATGCATGCTAGTAGTTATTTGTACTTGTGCTTTGTAGAACATAGTAGTCAACAATAATAATTATGTTGCAATCTTTTGTTGGCTGCTTGCCCTACCGTAGTACGGATTTTATTTTTCAGAATAAAATAAGTATGCTTGCAAAGGTTTCATCAAGACTGATCAATTTTTCTTGCGTGAATTGTTTTGGCCTGGTTCGCATGAACTAGCCAAGTTATTGCAAAGAATACGAGCAATTTACATGTTGGTGTATCTATTTGTACACATCACGCAAAGTTCATGTACAACATAGTTTACTCATTTAAAATGAGATGAATAGACGAGCATATAACAAAAAGTTAATGCCATCGTATATTAAAAAATTGAAGGAGCTATGCAACTTTTTTTTTTTTCAATATTTAACTTTTTTTGCAAAAATACGAGCGTTCAAAGTTTTTATATACATAATATACTCCATAATAAAAACTATCCAACATCAAATAAAAATAAACAGAAAGAGAGAGTAATGCAAAAATTCCTGTGTCCCCCTCGGCCCCTCCATGGAAAGAGACATGATGCAAATCCTACCCTAATTTTAAAGTTTGACTTAAAATATGTTCAAAATGGTATGTATCCAAATAAGTGGGATATAATAATCATATAATGGGTGCTTAGTCTAATCCCGTCTGACTTTGCACCAGATTTGAGCCGTTGAGCTCGTTTCCACCACCTTCGAATTCCCACATGGCCAGCGACGCCATCGTCTCCGGCGTCGTCGCCGACATGGTCGGCAGGCTCATGTCCCTCGTCGCCGGCCAGCTGCGCGACCGGCGGGGCGACGCCGAGGAGAAGCTGCGCAGGCTGCGGCGCCTCGTCGTCAGGATCGAGAGCGCGGTGGAGGCCGCCGAGGCGAGGCGGATCACCGGCCGCGCGCTCCTCGCGTGGCTCTCCGAGCTCGTCGACGGCGCGCTCCAGGGCCGCTACTTCCTCGACGCGTTCCCCGTGGCGACGGATCACGACGGCGGCGGGCGCCGCGAGGCGGCGGTGGCGAACCCGCTCAACCCGGCCAAGCGGCTGCGCGTCGCGGCGAGGAGGCTGGTGTTCTGGGACGGCGGCGCGGCTGCGGAGCTCGACGGCGTCCTTGCCGACCTGGAGAGCGTCTCCGGCGATCTCACCGGGTTCATCACGATGCTGCAGAGCTGCCCGCCGGCGCTGCACCGGCCGCTGAACACGAACATCTACGCCGACAGCCAGATGTTTGGCCGGCAGGTCGAGAGGCGCCGCGTCTTCGACTTCTTGCTGCATGACAGCGACGGCGATGGCGGCGGCGAGCCGGCGGGGGCAGAGCTCGCCGTCCTCTCGATAGTTGGCCGCCAAGGCCTCGGGAAGACGACGCTCGTGCAGCACGTCTGCAACGACCTCGAGGTTCGCCGCCGCTTCTCGCTGATCATTGAGCTGGACTTCCATTGCTTGAGCCTCATGGCGGCCGGCGAGACGGCGCTGCTCCTGCGCTCCATGTTCGCCGGCACCGGCGGCGCGGCGAGCGCCACCACCACCAGCGTGTTCGGCGACAGCGGCGAGACGCTGGCACTCCTCGAGCGGAGGCTGCGCGGGGTGAGGTTCCTGGCCGTGTTCGACAGCGTCGACGAGCGGAGGCGGCGGGTGATCGACGCGATCATGCCGACGCTGCGGCGCGGCCGGCGAGGGAGCAAGGTCATCGTGACGAGCAGGCACGCCGAGCACGTCGCGGGCCTCGCCGCCGCCGCCGCGGACACCATCACCCTCCGCCCCCCGCCGCCGGCGGAGTACTGGCTCTTCTTCAAGGCGCACGCGTTCGGCGGCGCGGACGCCGAGGCCGACCCGCGGCTGGTGGCGGCGGGGCAGGCCATCGCCAAGCGGCTGCGCCTCGCCGCCTCCTTCTTCGGCGGCAAGATGCTCGCCGCGCTGCTGCGGTCGCGCCCCGACCCGCGCTTCTGGCGCACCGTGCTGAGCAGCGGCGCCGCCGACCTGCCGTGCCTCGGCTACGCCGACGACGCCGTCGCCGGCCGCCTGTTCCCGCCGCACGTCACCTTGCAGAGCGTCACCATGTCGCGCTCGCCGGAGAGAGGAATCCTCAGTCTCCAGGACTCCTGTTTGGTTACTCCTCCGGCGACTCAGTCCGGCGATCACCACCGCCGCCGCCGCTCGCCGGAGTTGCCCGTGTTGCTGTGCAAGTCAGTCTTCCCTTCCTACTGCATCTACTACACCGCTCATTGCACGATCAGTGACAGTGACACTGACAACAAACAATGAATTATTCCAGTGTTCTAAACAGATTATTCACCGGATTAGTGACGCGGATTATCTACTTGATTATTAACAAATTAACTATTATATTGTAGAGTACAAACCTAACAAATAGAATAGGTTAGAACAAAGTGGTAATGCAGTAGAAGCAATTTGTTTTTGATAGATCACATTTTTAGAAGCATAGAACAGATAATCCGCGGAAATAATCCGGTGAATAACTAGGGAAAAAAACAGGGCCTCAATTTTTTTTTGCACGAATAGTACCAAAAAATGGATGGTTGCGCCGTTCGTCGTACAAATTTGACTCAGGAATGGATGGTGATCTGAAGAAGACTGGCTAGATGCAGTTCATTGTCTCTTTCATTGATTCAACTTGCTGCTAGTTGCGTTTCAAATCAGCAAGTGATCACTGTATCTTATACATATGAAACAGTACAGTTTTCTGAGTTTATTCTGAAAGAGAAATGCATATTCTTTGAAGAGTGAACACTATAGGATGTGATGATTAGATAATGGCAGAAAAATTCAGGGTCAGAGGACCTTGAGCAGCTGAACCTCAAACACCAGAGGCTCCTTGGCATGTGACAGGAGGCTTCGCCGTGGACCGAACTGCGATCGCAATCAAATTAAGTGCAAATATGATCAAAATCACAGACAAGGAATATGTTGAAACAATCAGCTTAGTTCAAATCAAGTGGAAAAACGACAGAAAAAATGCAATATGTTGCAGCAATCAGCTTAGCTCATCAGGTAGTTTTGTAACTTGTACCTCTTCTGGTATGGGCTGCAAGCTCTCATCAGTGTAACCTACTTGAGGAGGTATCAGAGCTCTCCTCTTACCTACACTCAAGCCATGAACAGATGGAAAACGTTAATGTGCTTAAAAACCATGGTATTTTCAGAGATGAAAAACATTGTTCTTAAAGTGATTAGCATGCAGAGTTTCAGTATGCTGTAATTCAGCAATCTAATTACCTCCTGTTTTCATTCCAACGATGACGTCTTTGAGACCTCGAATCATCTGTAAATGACTTAAAACAAGACTATTAAACCAGATATCAGAATAACTCAAAACTGTTGAAAAATGTGAGGATATGTGAATGATGCGAAGTTTTCAGGAGCGGAGCTAATTAATAACCTCTTTTCCATCAAGTGCAAGTGTGACCGGCTTACTCTCGCCGCTAAACTGGTCAACCGTGCTGGATCACAGAGTGCAGCTAATGAGATCAAAGAAATGAATGGACATGGACAGATTGTACTGACACTGATAATCCGTACATGACATGAGGTCTCTTGAGCTGAATTTGTACCCAGTGTCATCTTTCCTCACCTATGCACGAAATAACCATTTGCGCGGCGGCACACATAGTTGAATTGCACGACATCTCCTTCACGTGCTTCTGGACCCTCGCCATCCACAACATCTTGATCAAATATGGAGAAACATGAGTTCTTTCATGAGCAGACAGATATAAAAAAAACGGGACATTCAATTATTTGATACTCTTAAGATGTGCCAATTAATGATTCGCCACTCGCTGTCTATGACATGTAGGATCTCATGTATCTATGACATGTGGGTCCAGTGGCAAATCCTTTAGAACCACTGGTAACAGTAATTGCAATGTATGTATATTTTACCTTCAAGCTTCACTCCACTGTCCAGCTTTCTGTACCTGAAGACTTCAGAAGGGAAATCAAATCAGATCGGATTCAGTGACCATCGAAATTCGAAAATTCCATCTCAATAAAAGATCTCATCAACACCAACCAGATGAGCATGATCACCTGATCACATCAGGCTCCAGCGTGGCGGCACGGGCAGGCATGTGGGCGAAGAAGAGATCGACGCAGCAGGAGGCCGCGGCCGCGGCGGCGCCGCCAAGAATCGCCATCTCCGACACCGCCCTCCTCCTGGAAACCACCCCGCACGCCGCCGCCCTCGCCGGCGGAGATCTCCCCGGCCGGCGCCGGCATCTGATCGAGAGCGCGCCCAAGAACAGCAAGCAAGCTCAGACCCCGAGAAAAGAACACATCCAGGAGAACTTCTCCGCGTGCCGCATTTACCTTGGAGATGGAGAGGCGCACGGCAACGGGTTGGTCAATCTCGTCAGCGACGCGGGCGCCATTGTCGTGGATTGGAGGAAGCGAAGCCTGGATGGTGTGCCTGTGAGGTGGAGGTGGACAGCGGGAGGGAGAGGGCGGCTTATCCGACGAAGGCGCACTGAAAGATTTTGATTATAAATCTAAATAAACGCACTGACACCAAAAGTTGATATGGCCGAGTTGGTCTAAGGCGCCAGATTAAGGTTCTGGTCCGAAAGGGCGTGGGTTCAAATCCCACTCTCAACACTCATTTTTTATTTTAATTTTTAAAAATCGAATCTAACTTCTTGAAAAGGACTTTAGTTTTTTATTTTATTTTTTAAAAATCGAATCTTTTTTAATTCGAATCTAACTTCGAAGTGTACTTTAGATAAAAACTGACTTGGTTTAACACTCCTTTTTTAGTTTTTTTTTTAAAAAAATCGAATCTAACTTCTTGAAGTGTACTTTTGAGGGGATGAGGGGAAGATAAAACTTAAGTCAAAAGTTACTCCTTGGAGTGGAGTTTAGCTAAAACTGACTTGGAGTGTTCATTATTCATTTTTTATTTTACTAGAAAAAAATGCCCGTGCGTTGCAACAGGTGAAGTCTATTTTAATCTTATTATTGTTATATGATTTAGTTTAGATAAAATTCACTCTGGGAGTTCGCTTGGATATATATTTTTTTAGAAAATCATGAATTGCAGTTAGGAGTCCGATCATTCCAAGTTAACATGCGAGTTTTTTTAAATAGATTTATTATATGATTCCTTCATTATTACCAAAAGTGAACGATTTTAAAAACCGACTCAAATACGGATATGTATTTTCAAAAGCAAACAAACTTAAAAACCGACTCATACACGGATGACGTACCAAAATACCGGTAAAAACATCTTTAATTTTCATAATAGTATTTTATTTAAATCAAAACACACTTCATGGAGTGGATTTTTTTTTTGAAAACTAACGTACCAAGATACCGGCAAAAATATCTTTAATTTTCATAATAGTATTTTATTTAAATCAAAATACACTTCACGGAGTGGATTTTTTTTTTTAGAAAACTGACTTGGTGTGTTCATCATGTTGGATCTGGCTTGGAGTGTGCATTATTCTACTTTTTTTTTATTTTTTAAAAATCAAAACTTACTTCTTCGTGTGGATTTTCGATAAAGTGACTTGGAATGTTCATTATGATAAAAGTGGGATGTTAAAAAAATAAAGAAGAGAGATTCTTTCTTACTCCTACAAAGAGTTCAGATTGGGGAATCCTGTAAAAATTTTGTAAAAACAATTTTCATGCTATATGATGCGTTCGACCCTATATGCGATGGCCACCAATACATATAAATGTTAGTCTAGAGTGAAAGTAGAAAACCATTACGACCTCTCTAATGACGAAAACCCTAAACTCACAACTTCATAACATCTGCCGGAATGATAACCTTTCAGAACAGTAAATAACGAATCTAGTTTGGCAATATTTTGCATGGTTATTTCAAATATCCACAACTCTACATCCTAAAAGTACAAGCTATATCGTGTCATTACATGTCGAACTTTGGGTTTCTCGACTTACAGTGAAATTATGGGCAAAATACCTAACAAAACATTTTACCAAAATCGTTGCTTACTATAGCCCTTCGCATAAAACAAAAACATAGCCCTAAAACAGACTCTAACCGGTTGATCTTCGTGGTTATCATTCTTATCGAGTCGGTTCATATTTAGAAATCGCTCGATGAACCTGTCAATATCTCTACTATAAAAAAAATAAAGTTATTTTTACCGATACTTTGGTACGTCATCCATATGGATTTTTTACATATCAGTATTTGAGTAAGCTTTTAAGACTGTTAGCTTTTGGAAATATAAAAGGAGTCGTATAAGAAATCTACTCCTAACTGCAACTATATCCAAGCAAATTCACACGGTAAATTCACCTTAACAAATAACAATAATAAGATTAAAATAGCCTTTACCCGTTGTAATGTACGGGCTTTTTTTAGTTCTTTTAAAAAAAAAGCAAACCAAGATTTAAACTTTTAGCAAAAAATTGTCTAAATTTTAAAAGTTTGATCTGTAACTAAATGGTAGCCGCATTTATTGAGGAAATCACTCGGAAGCAAATAGGTCACATTTATTAACCTTACTTCCAACTCATAATTAGGCCCAAGGCCCAACCATACCCTACCTAAAGGCGACCTCTATATGAAGAAGGCAAAGCTAGGTTGGTCAAGGCAGTCTCTCCCCTAATCCCCATCTCATGAGTTCGTCGCCGCCGCCGCACGCCCTTTGGTAGCGGAGGAGCGCATGGCGATCATGGCGCTCTAGCCGACACAACTAACGTCTTCTCGGGTCTAGTCCACCGGATCATGCCTCCTCGCTGAGGTTTCCCTCCCACTACTCCAGGTTCGCCACCGCCAACTGATCTTATATCTACCCTAGTTATCGTCTCATCGCACCGGTGATTTGTTTAATTACCTATTATTAATGTATAATTATCGTTATCCTCGTAGCCTAGTGTTGGATCTAAAATGATTCTACTAAGGGAGCACCTCCGCTCGAGGTGTTCAGATCTATTCAAAAGGGGAAGAATACATGGATAAAAATTTATTTTATATCTTTTCTTTCCCAAAATATAAGAGTGTTGATTAATGAGGCACATATAGTAGGATCTGGATAAGCTCTATGTCCAAATTCGTAAGATCAGACTCCATATTTATCTAACCAAAATCTCTTATATTTTGGGAGATATGAGTACTTCATTATAATAGTAAACGAAAGGAACTGTTATTATAATTTCTGAAACTTTAATGATACTTTCAATGATATTACTAAAATATACCATAAATGAGAATCCAGTGGAGTAAACCATGGTAGTGAGCAATTTCCTTTTTTTTAACCTGCTTTTTCTCTCTCTCATCCAGCTATCGGTCTCCATTTGGATCAAATTATTATACTAATCCCAATATTATGCTTTATTATTTGCTTTGTTTCAGCCGGAGGAGATTAGCCGATCGTCTATCTCGAGAAAAGCCCACTACACTTCGGCCCGCGAGCCATTTCGCCGCCGGCCGCCGCGACGCCTCGGCTCCCCGGAGTTCGCCCGCCGCCGCCGCGTCGACCGCGGCGATCTCCACCCCGCGACGCCGGCGTCTGCTGCTCCCGCCGCCGCCGCGTCGACCGCGGCGATCTCCACCCCGCGACGCCGGCGTCTGCTGCTCCCGCCGCATCCCCCCGCTTCGCTCGCTGGTGACTCGTGAGCATCCCATCCGATCCGCACATCCTCCTCCTCCATTTCTATCTCTGTCCGCACTTCTTTTTATCTCGAATTCGCGTTAGCCCTAAGCTTTTTCTGTGCTAGATCTGGAGGGTTTTTTTAATCTCTATGGCTTTTGCGTTAAACCCTAGTACTAATTGGAGTTTAGTTTGTTTCCGAGAGAATTAACCGCCATATGCCCCCAGGATAGAATCCGTCGAGATGCGGTGATGTTTGGCTAAGTTTGACTCTGTGATTTGCTTGCAAAGCATTAGGATGAATCATTGGATTGGTGTTGAATTTGTTGGGGGTATTTCCGTATTAATGTATGATTTGTATATTAGAATGTGGTTTTGGAAGTCATCATGCAACATTTTTCTTTGGATGGATGTCTCCTTTAGAATGGATTCACTACTGGAAATGATCTTTATAATTGTCGCTTGAAGCAGGAAAAGATATGAATATATGATCACACTTTTACAATGTAGAATGTTACATGAATGGAAGGTTTATCAGGGTTACCTAGACTGCTGGTTAAATCTGCAGTTGAGGACAAATTTGGATATGGTGTCTGTTTCTACCAAGTTGCAGGAGGAACATGCAAATGCAATGTTTTGTCTCATCTTCCTATGAAGCAGATAACACTATTGTTTAGTACTCTCTCCATTTTCTTATGATGCATGTGGTTTTTCCAACCTAGTTAAAGACATAAGGTTTGAATGTGCATTTATTGACTCATTTCCCTATTTACCCTCACTCTCTGGCTTGCATTTATAAGAAGCATCTCAACTCCTATTTTGAAGGTGTTTTAAGAATAGGCAGCATGGTCATTTTACCTTCTCTTTCCCTTGGTTTATACTCTGCTTGATCTGTATGCCATCTCAAAAATATATTCATATAGTCTTAGAAAGGGAAACGGAAGGAGTACTTTAGTTCATGTCCTATTTCCTAAGCTTAATTGTTATTTCAGAAAACCAATGCAGTTAGGATTGTTTGGTTGTTATTAGAACATGTATATTATATATCTATACCATTCTGTTTTACCTATGCTTCATTTGTGGTCCATGCGTATCATCAAGTCCATTTTGAATGACCTTGTAGATCATCAACAATGCCTTGTATTTTCACTCCAAATGTACTGATAAGTGATCTAGTGGGCAAATATTATAATTTTTTTGTTAGTCATGTCCTAAATAATATCTTCTTTCTTGTTTTTTACCCCAGTACAGTCCAGATCCAGATCCAACCACTTTACCTTTTTGTTCTTCCAATTTTGTGCTGACTAAGCCTTTTACCTTGGTTGCAGTTGTCACTTGCCATCAAGCCATGGAAGACAATAATGATGAAATTCTTGATGGGCAAAATGAAGAAGTGCAATCCCAAGTTTCTCTTCCTCAAGATATTCAGCGGATTATTATTGGTTTCCTACCCGGTAGGACTGTTCTCAAGTTCTGCAGTGTGTGCAAGTTCTGGAGAGACTGCATTGTAGAACCTGCTTTTGTGGATCACCACCTCAACTGTGCTCTCCGCTTCCGCCAGGCCATTGCCTGCTTCACCTCAGTTGATAACGGTCTTGTCCAGATGTACATGTTTGATCCCATCACAGTGAACTTCAAAAGAACAGAGCCTGTGTTCTCATCTAGGTTTCACATGTCACAACCCTGCAACGGCATGGTGTGCACCTATGATTTAAAAGGTGCTGCTGAAGTTTTGAATCCAACAACAAGGAAGCATTTGACGCTGCCAGCTTCAGAAAGTGTATATCAGGCTCAATATTCGGAATATTTTCTTGGATATGTGCACTCTACAAAAGAGTATAAGGTAGTCGCTCTCCGCCATTGGATAAAGCACTTGACATTTGAAGTCTGCACTATTGGCACGTTGTCATGGAGGACGGTACGTGGATCTGAAGAGGAAGAACTCCTGAAGACAACAAAGCCGGTTGTTGTTAATGATGAAATGCATTGGCTACTTCTTGATGATGAATCATCTCACTTTACTCGAAAAATCCTCTCATTCAACTTGACAGATGAGAAGTTTTCATATCTTGATGTCCCAGACAGTGTAAGAGACCGTGATTTGGAATTAGTCGAGGGGGAAGGGAAACTTCATTTATGGTCTATGCCTTGTAAAGGGGCAGCATATACAGAATCAGAGATTTGGCTGGCAGACTCAACCCGGCAATTCTGGGTTCACTTGCACAATATTGCCCATCCCTCTGTTTTGGGCACGAAGCCATTTTTCATGTACAAGAGCAAGCTCTTTCTGGGGAGCCAAAAGAGATTCATCTATATTGATATTTTGGATGGGACGGTTTGCTACGTTGATATTCCTTCTGGTGAAAATATCATATCTTCTGGCATGTTTGTGGAGAGCTTTGTACCTGCTTTGACAGGCACAGGCTTGGTGAACTCAATGACATTATTAACCGGTTCTCGTTATGCTGGGTCATCATCAAGAGGCTCTGGACCATCTTCTCGTGCTGCTGGATCTTCCTCAACAAGAACTCGACGTTCACCCGCTGCCTCCAGGTGGTCCTCAGCAGTTGTGCAATCCTCCAAGCGGGCGAAAAGAACAATAAACTTAGTGTGGAAGATGTATACAGAAGGCACAAGCAAGATTCAGCAGGGGCTATGAAATAATCTCTTTGGACTGTGCAGCAGCTTGAAGCTACCAACTTGCAGCTACCTACCTACATTCCAGCAAAAGCTATTGGTCTTTGTATATGCCTATGGCAGAGAAGAAGCAGCTATTAGCAGTTTATGAGTAATGCCTATCTTGGAGAGAAAAAGGTACACCATGGAAGTGGTTTGGTAATTTGGACAGAAGATAAAGATCAGAAAAGATACAGTGATATGTTAATGAGTGTATTTCACATATGTTTTGCTTTGCTTAAGCCCCTTGCCTATGGGGGCCTTTATACCAGAAAATGGAAAGCTATATGAAATAAACCTGTATGATTAAGGTACTCTTGTTTTGATTTGTAGTTGTAAACTGTATGCCTCCATTGCACCTGGAGCATCAGTTAATCAGTATATGTGGCAGGAAAAGATAAATGCAAACATCCTTTTGTTTTTGGAAACTATATCCATACAAACTGTTGTTTAAATACATATCAGATACAAACTGTACATGATGCTTGTGGTTAATTTTGGTGTAATTTGTTTCCTTCAACTATATTAGTATATATGAGAACTGATCCTTCCATTTATGAGATATATATATATATATATATATATATGAAATGTACAGAATGTTTGGGATTTTGTTGTTCAGACGGTTGGCAAGGACAGCAATGGCGGGAAGCCGAAGTATGCCCAGGCGATGTCGCCGGCGGCGCACCGCGCGCGGCAGATCATCTCCAGCTCGAAGCTCTTGACGTCGATCCTGTACAGCTCGACGTCCCTGCTCCGGTAGCTCGTCATGAACGCCGGCGTGCCATGGCTGACCTCGAGGATCAGGCTCCCGTTGGCGGCGGCGCGGATGCTGTACGGCCGGCCGTGCGCCGCCGGCCACGGCAACGGCACCGTCCGCTCCAGCCGCCACCGCGGGCCATCGCCGCCGTTGACGATGGTGTAGTAGTAGAGGCACGCCTCGCCGCCGGCGTGGTAGAAGTCGTGCGCGAACACGCCGACCTTGCCGTCTTCTCCCTCGACGACGGCGACGTGCTCCTCCCAGTAGCCCGCCGGGGACGGGATCTGCTTGACGGTGATCTCCATGGCGCGCGTGTCGAGCACCAGCCACCGGTGGGTGAGGCAGTCGAGCCAGTAGAAGCAGCCGTGCGCGTAGAACCGCCGGTTCCACACGGCGTGCACCGGGCAGCCGAACGGCGAGCGGTGCCTGCTCCACACGAAGCACTCCGGCGACGGGAGCGCGCGCCACCGCCCGTCGCGCGACGCGAAGGCGAACGCCACCACCTTCCTCGGGCAACGCGCCGTCCATATCACGGCGAACGCGGGCTCTGACTCGGCGTCGGCGTCGCACGGCGCGAGGAAGGGCTCGCACCGGCGGCGGCCGCCGATGACGCCGAGCGGCCTGTCGACGGCGGCGGCGAGCTCGCGCGGGATGGGAGGGAGGACGACGTAGCGGCGGGAGAGGGGGTCGCAGACGGCGAGCTCCGGGAACACGTTGTCGTCGAGGGAGGCGACGCGGTCGAGGAGGAAGCGGCCGTCGCGGTGGTCGCGGACGATCCACCCAAGGCCCCTGCGCGGGTCGTCGTCGCCCACCACCGGCGACGGCGGGAGGAACGCGAAGGAGAAGTCCGCGGCGGCCGCGACGGCGCGCGCCGCGGCGGCGGACGCGTGGGGGGGCTCGGCGGGGTGGAAGGCGCCGCCCTCGGAGGAGAACGCGAAGGAGCCCAGGAGCGCGCCGGGGCACGGCCCGTGGCGCGCGCGGTGGCGCCGGAGGAAGCGCGGCGACGACACGAGCGCGCGGAACGCGGAGCACGTCGCGGCGGCGCGCGCCAGGGAGGAGCGGGAGGGGAGGCGGACCAGGATCTCGTCCACCACGTCGTCGGGCACCTGCGTCTCGCCGGCGGCGGCGCCGGCCATGGCAGCAACTGCGCGCGCGGCTTTGACACTCTGAGCGAGGAGGGGTGGGGGCGCGCTCGAAATATTTTATTAGAGTAAATTGTACCGACGGTCATGTTGTGTTATCTAGATCCATTAACTCTCAGAATGTATAACCAAATCTTAAAACTTATCATTTGGGATCATCTAGATCCCAAATCACCACAATTCTTTCAGAATTCTACGTGGCGTTAATGTGGCATACCACACAGACATGACATGACATGGTATTATTTTTTCTTTTTCTTTTTCTTTTCTCTTTTTTTTCTATTTCTTCTCCTTTCTCTGTGCCCGTGTAGAAAAAAGGAAAAAAAGAAGAATGAGAAGAAACCGAAAAAGAAAAAGAAAAGAAGAAAAAAAGAAAAGGACACGTCACGTCCATATGTCATTGTCACATTAGCACCACGTAGGACTCTAGAGGGGATGTGTTAATTTGGGACCTAGATGATATACTTTGACAAGTTATGACATCTAGATATGTGTTTTAAGACTCTGTGAGATATATATGACACAGTCTTATAAGTTTAATAACCGCCAGCACTTTACTCATTTTATTATCACTTCTATTTTTTTTTTGGCGCGGCAGCTGTCGTTGTCGTGTGAGACTGACCCGTGGGCCCAGCAATAGCCTCACACGTGGAAAAGAAAATGAAAATCGGAATCAATTGTGAGCGAGGACCACATCATGCCGTGCGTTTGTATTTCAGCCATGGATTCAAGGACTGAATTAATGCTTTTGTTTAGGCCCTGTTTATATCACGCCTTAAAATTTTTCACTCTGTTTTATCGTACATTTGAACACATGCATGGCCTATTAAATATAGGCTAAAAAATAACTAAATGTACAGATTACGACTAATTTACGAGACGCATCTTTTAATCCTAATTGCTCCATGATTTGACAATATGGTGCTGAAGTAAATATTTGCTAATGAGGAATTAATTAGGCTTAATAAATTCGTCTCGCGGTTTACTGACAGATTCTGTAATTAGTTTTTTTATTAGTGCTCGAACACTCTATGTGACATCCTATATAATACCTGATGTGGCACATCAAAATTTTACACCCCTAAATCTATACACCCCTCTTAGTTGGCAGATAATCATCAGTACTTCTAAAGCTGGCAGTGAAACTAACAGACAATTGATACAAGTGGCACAGTTAAGCTTTGAGATAAAGCTAGAAATTATATAAGCGAAAAAAAATCCTGAAAAACAAAGTTTTGAGCACCACATCTAGCAAATGCTAGAAGCTTCCCAACTGGCATAGTAGTACATAGTATCTTCTACCTAGGATTTGTAGAACTGAATGGAGTGATCAAGCGGAAAAAAATCCAGAAAAAAATACACATGAAAAATATTATGATTTCTAAAATTTTAAAATAAATTAGATAACGTCTATTAAAGTCCTCTGAAATTTATGTGTTATAAATTAACTCTAAATAAATAGGACGAATAATGCATGCACCAATAGAAAAGGGAAAAAAAGTACGATTATAATCACAAACCCTTTATTTCATCAATTATGTTTAAAATAATAATAAATTTATTGAGGAAAAGTCTTGCATTCGAACACTTTGTCTCAAAACCAGGTCACACATTTAAATAATATATAAATCCATCGATTATTTAGTTCGTTGGTCTATTGATTTATAACGAATGATTTATCTCCCTTTGATGAAATAATCAAAATTCTTTACTAAAGTATCATTTTCTAACATCAATAAATAAACTCACAATAGTCTTTCTTGGACTATGAAAAAACTAAAATTCAATTAAACAACATACACTATAAATATAGGCGCGCTGATTGTCTAGTAATACCTATAACGTGATGATATATATGACACTTACAAAACTTTAGCATGTGAAGATTTTTATCGAGTGATTTGGTTTGCTACTTTATCGAAATTTTTGCATTAGCCATTTTGATAAAGCGACATCAAAATTGAATTAGCTTATTGTTGAGATTTTCGGTGGTAGGTGAAACAGTATAAATCATTGGAGTATAATTAATCGAGTATTAATTATTAAGTCTCTTTATTTTCTAATAAATGTGACCATTAAATTGTGATATAACGTGTGACCGTTCTTTTTTACTTAAAAAATTGTGTAAATATTATTTATTTGATGTGACATGTTTTATCATTAAATAAATTCGAAATATGACTTATACTTTAGCATATTTACATTTTTTTCTAAATAAAACAAATGGTCAAACGTTATTCTATGAGTTAACGGCGTTATCTATTTATAAAACGGATGTAGTATAAACTTAAAGAAAAAAACTATATAGGAAGTATTTGCACAATATGTGCCGTCTAGGATATGCGTCGTCTAGCATATATATTTAATGTCTTTGGCTCCAATATATTTTTTATTACATGACAGGCATATACACACAACACTAAACCACATATATAACACCGATGACATATGATACTCATAGATTATATCAAGGGTGAAAACAATAATGTTAATTCCTGGATGACCGATGTTCGTTTCCGACTTTTTATCGACAGTGCCATATGAAAATGGTAGAGCATATACACATATACATATATACGTGTGTATATATGTGTGTGAGTGACAAATAAACTTACTCTCTCACTAGATCCAGTTTTACAGGTCACATGAGAAGCGGAGAAGGACAGAGATTGCTTCAATAACATAAAAAAAAGGGATGGGAAGAGATGAACGCCCCGCCCAATTTATTTAGGAAAGAGGATTCAAACATATGTTACTACTCCCTCCGTTCTAAAATATAAGCACTTTTAGCAAAGTGACAAGTTAAACATTTTTAACTTTGATCATTAGTAGCAAAAAAAAATTATCATGTAAAATTGATGTTACTGGATTTATTATTAAACAAACAATCATAATATGCAACTATATTTATTTAAAACATCATATTTTTACATATATTGTTGGTCAAAGTAGCGTCTCAAAAATCGTGTCAGGGTCCAAAAAATACTTATATTTTAGATGGAGGGAGTAGCTAGTATGCTTCAATGGCATCAAAGACATCTATATACTCATTCCGCCAAAATATATAATAATCTTAACCTAATATATTTATTTAGATTATTAGGTTATGTTAAATTTGGTACGGGGTTACTATATATTTTAAAGATGAAGGTATTAAGAGACAGAGATCACAGCAAGTTGCATGAGGTTAGTAAAAAATTATGGGTGTAGCTATATTTATGGCGCCATATTTTTCATTAAAAATAGTCGGCATGTATTTATATTGTAAGTCCTAAATTACATATATAATTTTAGTGTATTTACAATGTAAGTCTCAAAATTACATATGTAAGTACTAAAATTACATATGTAAATTCGAAAAGTACATACTAATTACATATGTAAGTGGAGTGTAAATGAGATGTAACTACTGTGTAAGTGGCTGAAAAAAATCGATTGTAGCATATGACGCCATATTTCTAGCAACTCCGAAAATTATTCGTGGTTTCATTTTCTTTCGCTGTCGAACATCTCGTGTTCACGAGGACGACGCGTTTGGTAAGCACCACATGCAATGCAAGTAGACTCACGGCACAACACGACCAATGGAGTTCATTATCTTCATGAAAAAAATAAACATTTATAACTTGTCCGAATGCTAGATACGCGTCAGAGGTAGAAAAGGCCATCGAATTTTGCGAAACTAAACCGGTAGAAGAGCTGCCAATTATATTTTTATAAGCAGATTAAAAACCCAGATAAGTTTTATAAAAAGAAAAAACAACTCAATGAGAAAAATCTCGCCAAGCTCCTCGATACTACCGTTGCCGGCTAGATAAATTTACAGCACACACAACAATTCAACACTACAACACACTTATAGTAGATCATCGACGGAGTCCAAACATGAGTGGTTGTTACCAAGCTTGCGCAAAAGCGACACATCAACTCCAACTTTCACAGTGAATGCATGACATCGTTGCCAAGCTTGCGAGAGCAAAGCATATCTGACTTTACCACAAACTTGTGTCGTCGTTGACGAGCTCATCACAAAAACTACCAAGCAGCTGCGACTTCCCATGACGGACATCAACCAAAGCCACCATATCGTCGCTTCCTGCTTATGGTTGGTACCTATACACCTAGAAAGCGACTGCAACGTGTTATCGTTGCCAAGCTACATTGCACCCCAACAACAAAGCAGCTCTGACTCCCCCTAGCAAAATCAACTAAGAGCATCGGCCGCCTACTGCAAAGCAAGAAACGAATCCAAGAAGGCGAAGGCCTCGCCGAACATCCCGGCCTATTGAGTGTTGGTGTGGAAGCAGAAAGCCCGCAGCTAACGTCGATTTGACGATCAGACATATACATGAAAAGGTTCTCCAAAACTACACCCTTAACAGAAAAATGACATGAATCTCTGTTGTCACTCGCCCGGAAACTGTGGCAAGGCTTTCGCCTGGAGCACAATGATGGAAGAAGAGGGACCATGCCATGACGATGCCTCCAAGGAGGAGAACTGTTGACGACCAAATTTGGTAAGATATGAACTAAGTTCGATATTGGAATCGAAGCGGATTCAGTAAAGAAATGGATTCGAAGAACAGAGTATGCATCGGCTAGATGGATCGGACAGAGGATAGCCGATACAAGCGATAGAGGTGATGCAACCGATTCTGATGACGATGGTTTCGAGGATGTTTCTAGAATCGATCAAAGTGCTTCACAGGGATTGCCACGATAGAGATAAAGCTCTCAGATAGGCAAGTGTATCTATTAATTAGGATATTTCGTGTAATCTTTTTAGAGATATGTTTGGGCAAAAGTCTGCCGCAAAGACTTATGGTATCTTAGAGTTTGTTAGAGATAAGAGTCGTGTCCGGCAAGAACATGTTTTGTAATCTCGGGTATAAATAGAACCCGAACCCATATAATCAATTATCACACGATCAATACACTTTCGGCGCATCGCCACCCTTTTTACTTTCGTTTTATTTCGACTAGAGGTAAACTTGTCATGGCGGCTTGCGTTCTCGGAATTAGTGCTTCCATCTTTATGACACTCTAATATTGTTTGTGTAATTCGTCGAGTTATCATATATACTTTATAATCTTTGTTAGTTTCGCTATATAACTTGTCATCGGTTGGTTTTTACTGCTAAGACATAGCCGATAGAGTTAGATCTCGTTGCTAATCTAGATTATATCATATATCTACCATTTTTTAGAGGTTTTCATCATCTTGTTTAGATCTTACAGTTATCTTTATGCTTAATGCTGTATCGGTTGGGTTCGATCTATTAAGTTCTATTTATAACTCTAATATTTAACTTGTTTTATGATTATCAATATAGATAGTGTCGGAGTTTCAGCCTATCTTACCTGATTTAGCTACTTTACGTTTTATATGCTTGATTGATATGCTAGATTCGCCCTTTATATTAAGATCTTATCACATTAAGGTATATTAGGCTTTTTGTTTAATATATTCTACTTGTTCTGATATCTTAATATAGAGTAATATCGGAGTATTAGCCAATACATGCTAGATCTATCTGATCGGCTATGCTATAAGCATTTATAATCTTTGTGTTAATGCATATTTCGATCTAAGTGGTTTATACTGTCTCGGCATGGCGACCGATCTATCCCAATCACTTGGTTTAAATATACATCGACGGAAGATTGTATATTATTAATATCTACAACCGATCGAGTAGATTTGGTCTTTATCTTATTTTTCTATAATTGCCGATCGATCTCAATATGACATCGGCTTGAAGATAAATGATATGTCATCGGCGACTGGCCGATTGGCTATCGTTTATGGATTTAACCGCGTTTTTCTTGTCTTTCTTTCTTATTGATTGCAGGATCAAATCAACTAGCACGCTCACGAACCTAAAAGCAAGATTTTGGACCTGCACTGAAGTTAACCAGATCTTCCAGGCCAGTGTGTGTTTTTCACATCAACGGGAACATCAAGTTAGCCAAATGGCACGGCAAGGCTTTCGCCTAAGGTTCCCTATCCACCCCCCACACACCCAACCAATCCACACACATAATTGTCGCACGAATGCCACACTGCCACCACCGGGGGCCAAGAAGCCAGGGTCGGCATTTGCACCGTCACAACAGCTGCGCCAGATTTGCCGTACCTCCACACCTCACCAACGGTCACCGCCAGCAACAAGCCACCTCCACCGCACACCAGCATGCACCGTCCCCAATAGCTACCACCCTCACCAACGTTGTACCCATCCGTGAGAGCCTGGATCTGGGTGTCGGTGTTGCTCGCTCCCCACCACCAAGCACGTTGGCGCCTGCCTCCTACTGGTGGCACGTTCCCCATCAGCTGCCAGCCTCACCGGCGCTAGATCCGGCCTCGAAGGGCCCAGATCTGGATGCCGGCGCCGCACGGCAGCCATGGCTCCTGCTTGATGGTCACCGTCCACCACCACTATGCACTACTGCTTGTTGGCTGACTGCCTCCTGTCGGGTACTATCCCCATCTGCGGGGCTCACGAGTGCTAGATCCAGTCATGGAGGGCCCGGATCTAGCAGCGGCGTCTGCCCCGTCATCCCATCGCCTACAGTACGTGCGCTCGGGAGGAGAGAGCCCCACCGCTGTCGTCCTTGAGGCCGCTCGGCTCTCTAACGTGCCATTCGGGCGGCGGCGAGGTAGAGGAACAAGGAATGGTGGTGGCAGCGGTGCTTGGTGGAGCGCCCTCCGGGTCACCTTGGGAGCGACACGGACGGGAGTTTTTTTTCCTATTAGAGAAAAGGCTATCGAATTGGTTCTAGGAAAAAAAAAAGTTAAGAAGCCCAGTAGTTTCGCACATAGTATATCAATGAAATATGTGACTTTGTAAAATCACTAGTACGGAGTAGCAGTTGGTTTGTCGTGTTCAGAAACATGAGGTAAATTTATGGTGTGGTTGTACATATAGTGCCAAACTGCCAATGCATTGTACAAGGGCCGTGGTTTTCGTTTTCTTTCACTGCCAAATTGATCATCTCAATCGGTTTTGGCCTTTTAGGAGCACGACGTATGGTTCGGTACCACCTGCAAGTCCTAGAGATTTTTCATGAACAGCAGGACCAAACGGTGTTACTCATGATGAACGGAAATATCTTACATCTGTACTCCTTTAGGCTTTATTGGTGGTGGCTGTTAATTTGCCACGGTGCCACCCTTACCATTGCTTTCACAGTTTTTATGAATTATCTTATAATATTTTCTAATATTATGAAATAGTCAATTTTTAATTCAAACAAGTTGATACCATATATTTAAATAAGCAAACAATTGTTGGTAACATATTTTATTTCGATATGATATACAATATTATAATATATTTTCTTTTTACCCGTAGTAAAGTATGGAGATTTTGCTATTACTCAGAGCAAAGTACTGAGAAATTTTGCTAAGACTGTAATTAGAGATCCACATCAGTCCTAGAAATCAAGAAATACATGTATATAAGTTTGACTTTGGCATTGTCTTATTGTTTTTTTGTAGGGCTGAATATCTGCTCAAAAAAACTGATGAAATTAATACTGAAGGCTATGAAAAATCAGCTGCAAGAGTTTCAGAAAAAAAATCAAGATAAGTTACTGTACATAAAACGGCTTGTGTGATGATGATATGAACGAGGAAATTTGTGTGGGGGTGCAAGAGTAGAAAACAACTACTGATTCTAAGCTTCTAGCTAATGTCTCTATGATTTGGTGATAATCATGTCGTTGTGTCCTTCCCATTCTGAAGGAAAAAGAAAAAAACGTTTTTGTTGTATTACCAGAAGTGATCCTCTTCATTTTGATGATTTGTCACATCAGCTTTTGGCATTTTTGCCACTAGCTTGATAGTTGATAAAACCAACATTTCCACGTCACAACCCGTTAATATCTCCTGGTCTCTACCTGTTTGCATCCATTGTTGTCCAGTGAATTTATGATTAGATTTTATAGGTGAGCTGTACATGTACATTATCACAGGCAAAAGTTTGCCGCTCCAATCATTCATAACTTTGTATTTTTGTAGGGGGTTTTTTTTGCTATCCGATGAGGCGATGACACCGAATTTCATCCATCTGTTATTCCTTTTTTTTTTCATTTTTTTCCCATTATGTGCTAACAATGATAGATTGGAATGTGAACAAAAAGCATTACTAGTTTGTTTGCTTGTTACCGTAAATGTTCTGTAATTCTTGACTCCTATGGAAGTCTTTTTAAAGAACTTTTTAAAATAAATAAAATCTCACTTACTTACAACTCGAAATTCCGGTAATTATTTACAAGGTGAATCACATATGAGAACATAAAGGGCACACTTTATCACACGACTTTGGGTCAAATATCTTTATAGAAAATTACTGCCACCAGAAATAAGTTCATTCTTTTCATTCCATTCTGTAATCACGTGTTTACAGTCTTAAATATGTATATGCAAATTTGTTGGATTCCTATCAAGGTATTCACAATTTTACATAGGCGATAGGTTGGCAGCAGAAGAGTGAGCAGAGCTAAAGGAAGCAGTGATACCGTCGAGCTAACACAGATCGTGTTGGCTACTGAGCTTTGCTGCCTTCGTTTAGTCTTCTAATTGTTCAGAACACATGAATCAATCTATTACTCATCTTGCACGGGATGTCAGCTCACACCTGGAATTTCGTAGCAGAAGAAAAACTCAGTAATATTTCTGTTTCTAGGCATAAAAAACACACTATTTTAGTGTCAGAGCAGCAGCCGAGACAATAAAAAGGGCACAGGATTGGAGATGGTAATTCACTGCTTTGCAGTACTTTTACAAGGTAACTGCACGGTTAGATGTTAATCTCTATAGACTTTTGTCGTCGCCACATGGAAAAATAGGTCAGACTGAATCCAAAGTCAATTCAGCAATTTACTCTTTTTCGATAATGAAATTCGTTTTGGCCTTTGCTGAAAGAAGCTACGGCCAACTATAATTCAGCAATTTACTACGAAGAGGAGTTAGTTTGGTGAGTTCAAAGTTCAAACAGATACCTTTTTTTGATGCAAGCTCCTTCTCAACTTCTGAAAATATCTCCTTCAACCTGTTGGCAGAATTCGACATAACATTCTTCACAACCTTCTTCTGCTGCTTAGCTCCCTTCAACCAGGCAATCCCTAACAATACCTGAATGCTGCAGGTGCTTGGTTTTAAGGACGTGCTAGTCATCTGATACTTGAGCTGGATCTGCGGTTTTGGATTACAACTGGTGATCGCACAGGATGAAAGTAAAAGTGAACATTCACATGCATTTCTAATCGAACTCAGTTTTGGCTTTTCTTACACTGGAGTAGTCTTCATGTTGGACTCCTTGGAGGGTCATCACCTCCTCAATGACCCACCCATCTCGATTCGCTAAGTTATATTTTCGTTGAGTGGTTGATGCCTCTCCAAAGCGCGACAAGATTTTGTCAAACTTAAAGCTGATTTGCCTCTGGTATATGTTTTGGTTTAGTAGCTCCCATTCTGTAGACGAGTAATCGACGCAACCAGCTTTCTGCATCACCTTGTGCTCCAATGGACCTCCGGAGAACATATCCATCAAGGAATTGATCTACAAATACAGAACTCACGGGCTGTAGCCAGATGCTTTTGCAAGTGCATCATATGAGTTCCAATTATGCTGTTTATTGACTAGAGAGAAAAACTTACATCAACAGAAAGAACTGCCGAGTAGACTTCTGACATTTTCACATCTTCATTGGCTAATAGAGAACCTTCTTCACAAGGGAGCTGTTTCAGTTCAGAATTTTTGTCAATCATCTCTCCCTTCTGTTCTGGATCCACTGACCTCATTTTCCAAAGTGCCATAATAATTCTGTCAGACATAATTGTGATATGTTATCAACCGTTTGAGGTTTGACAAGATAAGCTCACTGCAAATATGATGGGAGATTGGGATTCCAGCTATTGTTTCATACGATGTTGATAAAAGTACAACCAAAAAGGATCTATTAACAGTTCTATTAAAAACATTTAGTTTTACTTTGCAGTGGCGCACTCATGATAACCCGTGCGGTGGGACCGTGGATTATTATCAGTAGTTTATTTTTTTTATGTATGACCAATAGATCAAATTCTGAACATGTAAATTTCTTTAGGCCATTATGGTACTATATCTCAATAAAGCTCCTTATATGGAAAATTTAAATAAAATAAGTTGTAAAAGGAAAAGGCACCTGTGAGCATCATTGAATGAAACAAATGTCTGGAAATGGTATTTCAGTTTTCCTTGAGGATCCAGTGTTTTGGCTCCATGTCTGGCTTCTAGACCTCTGTCCTTGCGGAGAATGATCATCAAGGATGGACTTCCAACTTTTGCTAGGGTTGGTGGAGCAACCTGGATATCATCAATGTCGTCCCAAAGAAAGAAAAATTTGGTTTTTCGGCCTAATATATTGGAATAGAATCCAAGTATTCTTGAGGAGAGAAAAATGCGCCCCTGTAAGAAATTCTATCTATTTCAATTCTTGATCCAATAGACCAAATATGTAAAGAAGACAATAGTTAAAAAAATGAAATGTGGCAACTGGCAATGTGCGATACAATCATTAACAAGAGCATAAAAAATCACTGGTTCACCATGAATTCACAGATATACAAACCCCTTGTGTTGTGCTTGCTATTTTCTTATAGGGAACTTATAGTCTTGGTCTCTAAACTTGCAATGTTCTCTCATATAGCTGGATGAAGTTAAACTAACATTCTAAGGTACCTAAATTTGCATGCTGTGATCTGTTTAGACCTAATTACTGTTAAATAGAATAATTGGAAGATGTGGCCTCAAAACAGCTAAAGGACATGTACTTGCACCACAGGCTTACTGGACACCATGCCAAGCTGTCTTCCATGACTTAACAGAGGTAATGACCAAACAAGTCAACATCAGCAGTTTTAGGGACCTTAAATTTTGGTTTCAAGTTTAGGGACCTATAGTACAGATCTCTTGTTTTCCCCTTCCTAAAGGAAGTAAGGCTTCAATGAAAACAAATGTACATATATAATAATGAAGGAAGTAATCTTATATCCGAAGGTTAAACTTAAACTTCATAAAGAATAGCATAAAAGCCTGTATCAGGCTATAAGCCAACAACGACAGCAGAAATCAGCAGTGCTGTCTAGCATACCATATTCCATGTAATAAGTAACAAAAATCCAGCTCAACACATCAGAACAAATAATTATCCCTAATTACCTGAAGTGGCATTTTCCGCTTTAGATAACAAGTGAAATCATCGATAAGAAATTCTTCTGGAGGAAGACTAAAGAGCTTACGGAACGCTGAATTTGTCTGAGCAGACCGCAGGTGTATCTGAGTATTCAGTCATATATGCAACTTCAGTAACAGAGCGCACTTTTGCCGACAATGGAATTAAACAAACACCATCCAACTCTTACCTTCTTACCTACTTCTTTCCCCATCTTTGCCAGATAATTCATAACAATTTCAGTCCCACGCGAGTTGTTCAAAAAGATTCGCAAGTGTAACTTAGGCTCACATCCCTGGGGAAACCTTCCATCAAGAGGAAGCCACATGTCACCCAAATCTGACAAATTGTTTTTCAAAAAGTTCACTTCTGTTTGACCAATAGGAATTTTATTATGTGGTCCCTCTGAATCATGCACAACTACTTCCAACCTTGATGGAGGATCATCCATTGCATTGAATTCAAATATCTCTAGAACAGAAAAAAGAAGGTAAGATAACCAGGAAAATGATCTGCAAAGATCATAAGGATAAGTAACTTTCCAACATGAATAATGTGGGGGCAGAACTGACCGTTCCATTTCGGTTCGGATGTCTGGAATTTAACTGAGCTTGTTTTCCTCTTTCCATTACAGGTAAAAACAACATAAGGATCAGGCAAGCCAGGTGTACCTGAACCTACTACACCGCTTCCCTCAATAAGTGCAACAGTCAGCAACCAACCATCACCATGAGCTTTCACCCCATGATCACTACCTAATATTGGAAGAGGGAAAAAGGTTACATATGCTTGTCATTTATGATTTATCCCCAAGAACAGGAAAAGTCAATTCTTAGGTGAATACAGTTTTTTTTCTGTTTAAATCATTTAAGGACTTAGATCAATTCTAGAAAAGACTAGGTAGAGGAGGATGGAGAAAAAACATAATTCCCACTCATTCTGTTAGTGTTTACAGAATAAGCATGTACGCTAATCAAAAGGCATGTAAGGTGAGTTCTTTTAGATAAGAGAGAATCAGTTACCTCTTTGTTTCCATGCATACAAAAACCGCCGTCCTGATTTGAAGATATTCTGCCCCTGAATTATCAAAATGGCACAAAATACAACCTCCCAAATTGAATCTGGGAGATCAATACCAAAATATTCGAGCCCATGCACCATATTTGGCTTAACTAGACGAAGATGTGCAATGGCATACAGTGCTATACAGAGAGAGAATATGAATGCAAAGTTTCCAAGGAAGCGGGCAGCCAGTTTCCAAATTGATTCTTCCTGTGTCTGCAATGAGCTTAAAATCTCGTCTTTGCTTAAGTTAGAATCATCAGGCGCAATCACTTTGGTCTTCTGGGACAGTACTTCAGTAAACTGTGCATATCCCTCTCGGAGTCCTTGTTTTGTCCCGCTCTCGATCATCCCTTTCAACATTGTACTCTGGACAAAGTTCAGACGCCAACTTATAGTAAGATGTGATGTTTGTTCTTTAGATGGCAACTGTGGACCTGGTGTTATACAGTACAGAATCTCCACCTTGAAACAATTACCACAGGGAACCTCAGGACTGCTAACACTGGAAAGAACAGCAAAAGAATTTCCAGCTGCCTTTAAGTATGTCTGCTCTTCAGTAATTTTTACAGCTTTAACTAATTTGCTTGCAGCTTTTGTATAACTTAAAGTTCTTTTCAAACAATCATTGCTTACAAGTTTCCAGGGGTCAGTTTGGAATCCGCTTAACCCTTGAACTTCTGCAACTGCTGGCCAGAAATCTGAATGTGCAGAAAACAACATGGAATTCATTTCAGTTGGTTGAAGAACATAAGATTGGTCCACGAGTATACCACCACGCAAGTTTTCTGGCATTTCAGAACCTTTATCTTTAGACTCCAGGGATTTCATTAGCTCATTTAAACTAGTTTCAGGGAGCGCCCCATTATCACCATTTTCACAAGATTCAGAGTTCATTTGTGTATCTTGAAACTGCTCATGATCTGATGTGGCAGAAGGTGCGGCGTCAACAGGTTTCCGACAAAAGTAGCGAGACATGACTTCCACTACTGATGATGCATTGGTGGTGGCATCATTGTCATCTTCCTCGGGCTCCAAAAGAATAGATCTTTCTGTGCTGATACAAGACAGTTGCCCTGGGCTTCGACGGCCTTGCTGATCCATGATGCCCTGGCTCAACTTATCCATACTGCTGCAGGATGCCCTTTCCATGCTAGGACAGGCTGACAGATCAAGGCTACTAACAGAAGCCGATAAGGACGAGGCAGTGGTTCCAACTGACCTCGCTGATAAGGACGAGGCAGTGGTTCCTACTGACCTCGCTGATAAGGACGAGGCAGTGGTTCCAACTGACCTCATTGAGCTGCATGGTGTATCATTGATAAGTTGCATTGGCATGTTTCTCAGTTCGTCGCAAATGGCTGTCCTAGATAAGTAAATCCTCAAGCGAATTTCACCCGCAACTGCAATGGAGGAGAATTGAACAGTTAATTATGCTAGCTTTGGCCACTGCTACATTATACTTTTAGCACGGAGTAGCAGCGAAGCATCCATCTGATGGATGTAAAATAACATATAAGACCTGTACATCTAAAAAAAGGGTTGTCTACAGAAGCATCGCTATATAAATTACTTTATTTTTGGTTCCTCCTATTTGTCCCAAAATAAATTTAATTTTTTACAATCATTGCATCAAAATTTGTGAAAAAAGTAAGCAATAATTGCATTGAGATTTGGGAATAGATAAAGTGAAAATAATTACATTGCGATTTAATAAAGTATGGATATTGCTTTATATTTTTATATTGATATATTGATATTACATTGCGATTTAATGAGTATAATATTTTTGTTTTTGTATTGATATATATGGGATGGGTGAGAAATGAACTTATTTGCGAACGGATGGAGTAGCAGTTTTTTAAGAGTAAATTTCATTTTGTAAAAAAGAAGAAGAAGAAGAAGGATGTGTCATGAACAACACAGCATCACAACGAATCACCTTTGCTACCATTTCTCGTACCACATTTCTAGTGGTTGCAATCTAAGCAGGCAATCCATGGCAAGGAGAAGCTAGGGCAACGTACCGCGCCGTTTCTTCCTGAACCTGCCGCCCTTGGAGTGGAGGTGGTACCACGCCGTGCCGAGGGAGAGGCCGTCCGCCGCCATGACGGTCGAGAGGGGCACCTTGACCCGCCCCAGGAACCCCCCGCCGAAGTACCCCTCCTCGTTGAGCACGGACACGACGAGCTCCTCCTCGGCGTCGCCGACGGCGAACCCGAACTCCTCGTCCCACAGGGGGCTCAGGCACCTCTTCACCACCGTCGTCTTCGCCCTCCGCCTCCCCATCTGCAGCCGCACGTAGGGGTCGCTGTGCCCGGTGAGGTACGCCGCCGGGAGCCCCCGCGCCTCCAGCACGTGCACGCACAGCCGCATCGGCGCGCTCCCCGGCCGCTCCCCGCCACCGCCGCTGCCGCCGCCCACCGATCTCGCCATTCGAGGAGGAGGAGGAGGAGGCGGCAATGGCGATGGCGATCTCTGGTTTTCTCCGGGGAATTGGGGATTAATTTGGAGGCGATTACCCGCGGCGATTTGAATTGATGGGGGTGTTCATCTCGTCGCGTGCATCGAGATTCGTGCGGGGAGGAGGGAGGGGGGGTTCGTGGCCGTCGGATCTGCGGAGGGAAGGGGTGATGGTTTCTTCCCGCCCAACACGTGGCAGGTTGCTCCGAGCTTCTTGGGTCGCCACAGGTTAAAAGCGTCTTCAGAAGCGCCTAATTCAGATGGATAAACTGGTCATTATCCAGCTAAGAGAACTGGTAAATTATTGGGTTTCAAGGATATGTAATCATGTTGTGGCCCGGAAAAAAAAAAAGGCAAACGGCATATTTATAAAAAAATAATTTATAAATAAAACCTTTATATACGTGTTCTTAGCATAAAAAAGCAAAGACTAAAAAAAATTTTGATAAGAAAACCTAAAATCAACTTTAAATTTTAAGGTTGAAAATTTAAATTTCGACTAATAAGTATAAGCATAAGAAGAATATTTATCGTCGGACAACCGACACAAGCCATAAAATCGGATGCTCATATCACGGTAACCACATGCATACGCAACACAAGAAAAAAAAAGTGTGACGTCATATGGTGGAGGGAGGGATTTGTTGCATGCAAAGAGAGGTTTTAATTTTAACTTCAAACTTTTTTTTTTCAAATGAACCACTTATATTTGATTTGCGATCTGATTATACCGTTATATTTATTATAATTAATTTTTTACGATACGATCTCATATGACTATATTACAATGAACAAAAGGTATGTGTTTCAACAAATAAAAAATTGATGTTTCATATGTGAGAAGGGAATGTTTCAATTAAAAATCAACTTTGTTGCATATTTTTAGTTTGGGTATTGTTTAGTTTTCTTGTTGCAATGTATCTTTTCTTTAATGTTGCACATGATATTATTTGGAAGTTTCAATAAGTATTTCTTTGATGTTACACACTTACACTAGGTCATGTGCATATGTTGCACATGGTATTTTGTGATGTCTCAATAATTATAGTTAAATGTTTCATGTGTGATAAATACCATAAACATTTTAACAAAATCAGATATTTCACCTATTGTGACTTTATGTTTCATGTAGTGGTTGTGGGTGTTCCAATATTTCTTTCGTGTTGCATCTCCTTGAAACAATGCTGGACCACATGATGAAACATTCTTTTATGAGTAGTGAAACAACGCTCGATTTTTAAAATATAAGTATAATACCTTGTAAATATTTAATTGAATGCATATAACAGTGTAAACGGATTATAGATCAGATAAATAATTTATGAGAAAAAAGGTATTTAAAGAGTCGAAAAAAGGTAGTTACGTATGAGTACTAGTACAATAGTATATTACTCCCTCCGTTTTAAAATGTAAGACTTAAGAACATTGCCCACGTACATATATATATTAATGAATTTAGACACATACATATAACTATATTCATTAACATTTATATAAATGTGAAAGTCTTTATATTGTGAAACGAAGGAAGTAGTAGATGAGAAAAGAGAGGAGAGAAGCGCACACTTTTTGCATGGATGCGTCAGGAACAGAAGGGCAGTAGGCTAGCGAAGAGGCAACATGCAGGCGGGCACCTGATCTTGTGAAAAATAATCCGACGCCTGATCCGTAGTTATCTCCTAAGCATAAGCAAAGAGATGAAGCTCTCCATTTTCTTGGCACACACCACTACAACTAGAATGGATGAGAAGGGATGCAATACACAAAGAAGCAAAGATAATTTTGCAAGAATTTCACAGGAATTGAGATGCATTCCCACACCAGATGGGGTTCAGGAAGCTGAATCAAGATACCATTTTGCTATTCTTTACCAAGCATGGTGTCAAAAGTACATGCAACTGCTCAAAACTAAGACTACACAGTAGTACTGACACAAGGTGAGACTCAAAAAACGGAGTGAAACAGAGGCAAAAGCATCAGTTATAAAATTTGCAAGTTATCGGTATGTTTCTCCAGTCCCAGAGATAAGCTTGACAACCATTCATGGCTCTTTGATTGCACACATGACAAATGGCTTCAGCTTGCAGTGCAGAATAGAAGCCTGACGGTGAAAAACCGATTTCTCTGTTGCTTTTGCACCATGGCGGAGAACTCCCGGCATGGTAGAAGATCGAATACAGGATCAGAATCTTGCACCTTACTCTTTGCCGAAGTCTGCACTGTAGTGGGCGCTGGATTCCAGCTTCTTGGCATCGTTCAGCTTCCTGACAGCCTGAAGTACAATTCGCATGTAAACTGTGAGATAATGTCTAACAGCTGGTGTGTTGGTAGATAGAAGAGAGTATAATGCGGCGCACCTTCATGAAGTCCTCATGGACAACGTAGTCCCGTTCAGCACGAATTGCAGCCATACCCGCTTCAGTGCAGACGTTGCGAAGATCAGCCCCATTGAAGCCCTAAAACCACCAGAGTCAGGAAGGTTGCCCAAGTTGATAAGGAAGTTAAATAAGACAAACTCACCTCAGCCAGTTTAACAACTGCCTCATAATCAATTTCTCCATGCTTGGCAATACCAGCAGCATGGATTTTAAGAACTTCCATTCTTGCTTGCTCATTTGGTAGCGGAATCTCAATCTTCCTGTCTAGACGTCCAGGACGCAGTAGCGCAGGGTCCAGAACATCAGGTCTATTGGTAGCCATGATCATTTTCACCTGTTTAAGCAAAAAAGTTCTTGTCAAGATGAAATCATGCATCATCAAAGCAGCAATCATTGTACATGGTACCAAAAAAACCATACAAACAAGAGTAACCAACTGTATCTCCAATTTGATTCTGAACACACCCAATTTGATTCTGAACAAACTAGGAACATAGACATAGATGGACAATTGAGCAGTCAAAAAACCTAGATTGGTAAGATGATCAATTCGATCAATTGGAAGAGCCAAAAGTCATTTCATCATAAATCTAGATTCTAATATTTGTTGCCAGTGGGAATAATTGGCAAAAGGTCAAGCCACCAACATGCCACAACTCACAATACTACAACAGGGATTATAAAAGAATCATCATGTCAATGGTATGATTTTCAGGATTCCACCAAGGACTGATCTTAAGGTATGCATACCTTTGCTTAATACTACACTGTACAGATCAGCTAATCTTGTACAATGGAGGTTGTTAAAAGAAAGGTAAATTAGAATATATTTTCCCTCATCAGTGTACTTTTACCCAAGAAAGCTAGACCAGAATGTAGACATGCAAACATGCTAGCAAGTAAACTACTTTAATCAAACTCACTTGCATTTACATACTGCAGTATGATACCAAAATAAAATGCAGTATAGCCAAATTATATGTCTGATGAATAAGTTACCTTTCCAAGTTCATCAAATCCATCTAACTGATTTAGCAGTTCCATCAGTGTGCGCTGGATCTCGCGATCAGCACTAGTTCCTTCACTGAACCGCCGCCCACCAATGGCATCGATTTCGTCCATGAAGATTATGCATGGCTAGGTAAAGAAAATTTGGGAGGCAAAACTGAGTGATGGAAACTAAATGAATGTGAGTTAAAGTGATTGGAGAAATGCACCGCTAGTGTCCACATAGCAACTTAAATGTAAAGGAAGATTATAGCGTAAGGATTGTTTTAACTTTAGAACCAACAATAACTTCCACAATGTGGATATGATTATGGTTAGATCATGTAAATGTCAGAGTAGGTCTTGCAGAAATGAGGATGCCAATTTAGGTCCAACTAGCTTTCCAGACAAAAGTAGAGAGAGATTAAGACTTACTTGATGATCACGTGCATAGCCAAACATTTCCCTAATCAAGCGGGCACTCTCTCCAATGTACTTGTCAATTATAGCACTTGAAACAATCTGTTTAGCCAAATTATCAGTACAAACAATAATTAGTTTGTAAAAGATGACTACTACCTATTAAGTGAGCAAACAACACACCTTCAAAAAGTTGGCATCGATGTTACTGGCAATAGCCCTCGCCAATAGTGTCTTACCAGTTCCTGGTGGACCATAGAGTAGAACACCCTGCAATGAGTAAAGTAAAATATAATAACTTCCATGGTTGCAATATCCATATATATGTCTCTGTGATCTCATAGTCACATTACATGCACTATTAGGGATCTAAGTACAAATAATGTAGGATTTACCTTGGGGGGCTTGATCCCAACACGAAGAAAGAGCTCAGGGTTCATTAAGGGCAATTCGATGGACTCCCTGAGCTCTCTAATCTGATCAGACAGACCACCAACAGCAGAGTAACTGACATTACCGGGGTCTTCATGAAGCATGTTGTAAACCACAGGGTCCACCTGAAGGGGGGAAAAAGCAGTTTTAAATCCCAGATCATCGATTTTTGTTTAAAAAAATTGCTCCTACAGTAAAAGGGTCGACAAAAATGCTCCAATGAAAAAGGAAGATGATTTTTAAAAACTAAATATACCTCACGTGGAAGCGTGCGCATGATTGTCAGTGTTGTCATGTCAAGAACAACACGAGTTCCCGAAGTCAATTTCTCCTTGTCCACTTTGCTCCGGCAACCAACCACATATCTGGGACCACTGCTAGCCTTAACAATAACTTGAAGAAATAGGCGTTTCAGTTGTTTAGTTCTAAAATTCTGTTGATAAAAAAAAAAATCTAAAATGCAAGCAATAGCTTCATATAAAAATGCTATAAGTAATAACTCTATCAAGTTAATTAACAGTATTGTAGTCATTTTCCATCATTGAAGGAAAGAAATGGCAAAAGCAAATACTTGTGATTTTTCTGTAGTGATAAGGAGTGGCCAAAGTAAAGGATGTAAATTCAACACAAAAAGGAAATGCTCTTTACTTACAACGTTCATTATCAAGAGGGCGGAGAACCTCTCCAATGATCTGCCCAACACTTTGCAGGGATTTTAAGTCATCTTCGGTCTTTGTAAAGTCCTTCTTAGCATTTTTTAGGTTTTCCCTCACTGCATATAGATGAACCATGCATCAAAGCAAGATCAAGCAAATCAAAATGAAACAGGCTCCAAAAAGTTCTAAAAGCAAGCAAACATGTGTTTTAAATTTACTTGTATTGTTCCCAAAAAACAAAATAAAACGGCAAAGACATGACTAGATGTTGTTCAGTTGCCCAAGAAAAAGGTTTGACTTGAGTTCCAAATGAACTATAGTAGCAAAGTTTATGGATGCAAAGAAACTTCAGTATGGGAATCATCCCATAGTTAAAAAACTAATCTTCTCCTCCTGTTGTTTATCTATAATAACAGGGAGTATAAGACTAAAAGAGAAGAAACCAAAGGTTGGCATGTGAACAAACAAGCTGTTACAACTAAACCAAACAAAAAAAATATGGGAAAGAAATGATGCACAATCCTACAATAGCTAACAGTTACTACTTTACTAACAATAACAAGCCACGATTTCATGCAGCTGAAGTGTGTTTTCACGATCATTAAACTAAAGAGGAATGTGTTTTGACTCCACAAATAACGCTACTTCCTTGGAAGGAAATTTGGCTGAATATCCTAGTATAATACAAAATTATCAAAGCAAATAAATGACTGCTATCATCGCATGGGTCCCTCCAGGCTGAGTATTGCCAAGAGCAAGTACTATAAGCCCCTAAACACTTGCCCCAAGATCCACATAGGATCACTTGCCACAAGATGCCACATAGCATCATATGATGAGGTGGAGGAGAGAAGAGACAAGAAGAGAGAGAGGAGGAGCCACCACTCATGCAAGGGGTAGCCTCCACACAAACTCCAAGAGAAAGGAGAGAAAAGAGAAGAGTAGATTGGACAAACAAATAAAACAAAATTATTAGGGTTAGTGCACTAGAGTTAGTATATAGAGGTGATATATTGTACATGCCACCTCTTCATTAATGAATAGCCTACATGGACAGAGGTGGCATCTACCTCTTCTATAAGACTTGCTCTAAGCCATATAACCCTGGTTGCCACATTTTTTTCCTCAAACTACACATGGTAATAAGTATATGCATCACAAAACCCATTTGTTAGTTGACATTAACTGGGATGAGCCATAATCCCATGACTAAAGATTACGAGCATTGTACCTAAGCCTTAACTCATTGACTGCCAGCAGCAAAAGTATAACCTATGAAACTACAGTCCACCAGAAGCATAGTATATATGAAAGAGTTCTCAAGGATACCAGTATATTGATTCAGGCTTAAATAGGTCTAGATATAGACACCTATGGTGTACTATACAGCTCTCACTTAACTAGAATAATCAATCCACGTTTTAAACAATGTGGCTGCTCTAAGAGACTAATGACCACCACAGGCTAGAGTGCTGCAGCCTATTTGAAGCATGGAAACTACTGTTGAAGAAGCAGATAATGCTTGAGTTCCATGAAAATCGCACCCCCACAGTACCAAAATCTCAAACAAGTTAAATAAATTCTTTAGACATTCTCACAGGAAGCACTTTAAAGTTCAAACCATAATTAGAGACCTAAATGACGCACTAAGAGGAGCTAGCACCTCCATAATCATACAGTTGAAAAGGAAGAAAAACTACTGAAGGATCAGGAAATACTCCTCCTTGATCCCGAATTTATGAGAGGTTGGTTATCACTCACCCAAATGGTCAGGGTTGACTAATACAAAAATCCTAAGTCTAATCACACTACAGACTTCAGATCCAAATCGAGCAAAAAGTGCCCAAATCACCAGATTTAGCGCTCGAAAGACCAAACCGACCTAATCAACCTCGTAACCCAACACCCAGCGCCCCAGACCGCGATCTAGCACCCCGAACACGTCGCGGAACAAGTGATTCCCCTAGTAAATCCCCGAAATCACCAGTACTAAGCCACCCTGCCGACCGAATCTACACACGTGCCACTCTTCATCCAAGTCATCCGCAGACGCGGACGAGATCTACCGCGCGCGCAGGCCACGGGGCGGCTAGGGTAACATCGGAACCCATCGCCTCCGAACCCTAGGGAGATCGGAAGTCAAGCAGGGGGGAAGTAGAGGGGTGGGGAGCGGGCGGCTCACCGGTGCTGACGCGCGACTCGAGCTCCCTGCAGTTGAGCAGCTTCTTCCGGTACTCCGTCACGGCGGCACGGCGGCGGGCGGCGGCGGCGTCCTCCCCGTCGGCCATCTCCGGCGATCTCGCGCTCTCTCTCTCTCTCTCTCTCTCTCTCTCTCTCTCTTCGCCGCCTTTTGCTTCTGTCGCAAGAAGAGAACAGCGCACGAGCTCCTTTCTCTCTCTCGGTTGTGTAAATATCCTAACGCGAGCTATACGCCTTCGCTGCTTCCGCTTTCGGTGTAGCGAAAACGTATCTGCTTAGAGTACGTCTTGTTGTGGGTTTGTGAGGTGTGTGTAGTGGCAGTCGTATACGGTGTATCCGGAAAAACACTACGCTTTTGTACTTAACTCCGTTCAGAGATTCTTTTTAGATAATGGAATAAATATCTCAGCCTTTGCTCATCAGAGTTATAGGCAATTATTATAAGGAATCACATAAATAATGAGTGAAGTTCAAATAAAATTAAACACACCTAACAATAAAAAAGACCAAACCAAGAAAATGAGCACACATTTATTCAAATCTATTTGTGAATCTCCATCCATGGTTCGCAAATATTTGTATAACCGTCATCTCCAGTTTACGGCATGCAACCTTCGTAAACTCTCCATCATCTTCACACTTTTGCAGCTTTGCCCAAAACCTAAGCCAATATGTTACCTTAAATATTACCTGCATATATGAGATAGATGGTGATTTGTTAAAAATCATATCATTCCTACTCAACCACAAAGCCCAACAAATAACAGATGCTCCAACGAGTATGAGTTTTACTTATCTTCTTGTCAACCGCAAAAAACAACCATCAAACATATTAGATATGGTACTAGGGAGGTTTAAACCAAAAGAAAACTGTATTGCTCCGTTCAGAGATGGAGCGAACGAAATAAAGATGATGTCACGCGATTGTTTTACTCTATTTTGGATTTAGATCGAAATAAAGACAATGTTACTCATATGGTTTACTCTACTTTGGACCAAATTTAAGATACTGGTATCTAAATTTATACTCTCTCCGTTCTAAGATATAAGAACCTTTAACTGTATGGGACGTTCTTAGTACACCGTACATTATACTAAGAAACATCTCATCTAGTGTTAAGTTCTTATATTTTGGGACAAAAGGAGTATGAAAGGATACACGTAAGGTAAAAATAGATTAACCATATCTAAATTCTTTTTTTATGTATTCCTAGCCCCCCCCCCCCACCCCCCCTCTTATAGTGTGGCTTTGCTCATATCTCTGTTCCAAAACACATAAACACGGTACACATATCATATACTATGTTTATATATATTTTAGGAAGCAGAGAGTATAGTATAGAAATGAAGAGACACAGTATACAGTTTGACTATTTGTTTTAAAAAGGAAGGTTGTAAGTTTAGTTTAATTTTTTCCCCAAAAGCTGGGTTGTGAGATGTTGCCCGTTCTTAAAAAATAAGTTGGGTTAGAACGATAAAAAAAGGTTGGGATTTTTTTTGTGTGTTGCTTCAGTAGTGGCACCCGTAAATAGGATTTGCACTTTCTTGATTTGATTTTGTGATATAGGTGATGAAAACACATTTTTTAGCTGTCCATTATCAAAGCATGTGTGCATATTACGGTGCCATTGATACATTGGTTACTACCAATACAAAGTCGACTTTTTTTATACCGGGCTAGCCAAAGGAGGTCTACCCAGTTACAACTTTATTGAATCCTAACAAAATCAAGGAGCGAGCTTACTCCAAACTACAACATTGTATTGCTCACTCATGTTAGTAGACATCCTAGCTTCTTTCTAAATAGAAATATCATCCTTATTTTTCAGAAAAAATGTTTGGATGGTGTGCTTGTCTTGTGATTAAAGATTTTTGCATTGTGGGCCATTTTGGTTTGAAACAAAAACATGCCCTACTAATTTATTGGCAAATTGAATAGTATTAGTGTTAGTTTGGATTGAGACCAAATATTTGGTAGTGGCCCTATCCTATTTGATCATATTCTAGAAGTTTCTCCACTATGATATGAGAATTTGGCTTTATATCGGTAACAATTCAAATGTTAGCTAAATAATTTTACCCTACTAAAATACTACCAATATTTTGGTAGTGTCAGATTTTGCCTTAGACTTTGGCACTACTCATGAATTGGTAGGGTGAAGAACCAAACAAGCCCTGTATTCCTCCTATAGGTCGACTTGAATTACCTAGAGAATTTGAATTTTAAAAAGTACCATTTTGAGTCACATAGGTATTTTATTGACTTTAGACAAATAGAAAACGATGGTGCACTACAGGACGTTAGAGAAGGATGACAATGCATGGAAGCAAAATGTTATTGGAACAAAGGAGTTAGGTGAAATTAAGAGACAGTCTTCAATTCACTTTTAATGAGTAGCGCAATTTGGTATATACAACTATTTCTTTCCAGCTTTGGATGCTCTTATATGGCATCAACCTCACACATGTTTTTCCCTAAAACTACATACAGCTAAAGTCAACTTTTATGCTTGATGTAATGTTGGTATACAGTGATAGAAACTTGGAAGCAATAGTTAAGGAGTGCAAGCAATAACTTTGGTTTTCTTTTGTCCTCTCACCTCCTATATATCATGGGAGTAGTGTATAGAGTATACTGCGTGCAAAAGTTGTGCCCACTAAAACAACTCTCTTTTTTTTTTGTCCCTATTAAGAATTGGTTAGCTAGATAACAAAAGTGAAAACGACTAGATAAGGCATTGACAAAAATACATTCTTTATTAAACATTGGAAACCATCAAATTGCAAGGATTATATGATAATATTGAGCAATGACCACTTATGCCTAAAATAGTTAGTACTAAAATTAAGATATTGTAGATTTCACCAACAAATTTAGCAATATAATTTTCATTTGAACAATCTATATATTAAATAGTCCAAGACATGCTGCCGCCTGCCGGTAGTCGATAGACTTTAACTTGATACTGCACAAAACAAAAGAAAGAGATAATTTTATTTTCGCAAGTGAGGATTTGTCTCATCTTTTTTTTTACAACAAATCTCACTGTTGCTACTCATTCATGCTTGAATTAAAAAAAATATACGATAATAAAATGAAATATCATTATTGAAAGAAAACAAAAGTGACATCATTACCATAACCTACGAAATTGACAGTTTAACACATACACTCGCTCTGTCTCCCATAAAAACCAACCAACTTCAGGAAATGAATATGGACAAGTAGCTATCTATATGTATCCCTAGAAGTTTATTCTTTTTAGAATAGAGGGAGAAGGTAACTACAAATAAACGAATACACTACCTATATACAAGCCTATCCAACTTTTCAAGCGGAGCAAAGATTGAATATAATTTTTAAAAAACACCAAAAAAGAGAAAAAAAAACCTATTTTTTCTGTTATAAAAACACAAGCAAGAAAAATCCCTATTTTCCTCTGTTAAGACAAGCAAGCCTTTTTCTTTAATTATATTCTTCTGTTAAGACAAGCAAGGGAAAAAAAATCCTTATTTTTCCTCTGGTTTTGCCCTTTTTAGGAAAAAATAATGCGAGATCTTCCTGATCCCTCCCTCTCTCTCTCTCTCTCATAAAGTAGGCGAAGCTGCAGCTGCAGCGGCATCAGCTGAAGCAGCAGCAGCAGCACAGAAGCAGCTTCCCTTCCTTCCGTATAGTGTAACGCACGCATCACCACCTCGCGGGCTGGAGATTGAGAAGGAGTAGGAGTAGGAGTGACGCCTCCGGATTTCCCACGCCTCGACGAACCCCCACAACCCCGAGATCGATCGGGAGGAGGACGACCACGCCCTTCACCTGCCCCCAAATCTTGCCCCGATCTCCCCCGAGCGCGGCAATGGGGGCCGCCTCCGACGACGCCGTCAAGCAGCTCGCCCTCCTCATGGACCAAGGTGGGTGCGTGCGTGTGTGCTTTAGTTTTCGGCTCGAGCTGGCCGGGTTCTTGGGGTGATCTGACGAGGTGGGGGTTGTTTGGATGGATCTTTGCAGTGGAGGCGCCGCTGAGGAGGACGTTTCAGGTACGGATCTGGGGTGCCCTATGCCGGCAGCCTGTGCCAGCTTGGATCTTGGTGATGGTTCTTGTAGATTTTTGTTGTAGTCTGTGTGGTTGGATCATGGTGTGGATTAGCTGATTTTAGCAGAGCTGCGTGATTTGATCTGATTTAGAGCGTGAGAGCGAGCTTGTCAGAGTTAGGGTCTTTATATCTGATATAATAGATCATTAGTTTAAAATGGATTTTTTTTTTGAAAATTACATTATTGGTCAATGTAGTGATGGACTGCTAGGGAAGTGATGTGATTGGATAATGGTGCTTGATCCATGGACGGAAACAAGGAATGTAGAGTTTGTGTAATGCCAATGAGTAAGCGAGGGAATGCTAGCGTTTGATTTGTCTAGTGTAGTAAGTTTAGGGGCCTTGCGTGTTCAATGAAATTCGCAATGGTTGCATGGGTTGACATTCGTTCATGGCGAGGGAATCGTGCTGTCTCCTGCAACAGAGGAAGTGTCTGAATTATACTGATCTCCAAGTCTATTAAGGAGCTAAGTTGTTTTGGAGTTATTCGACAATCATCATTGAGTATATCATTCGCTGCTACCAGTTCCATAGGAACTTTTCTGAGTGCTGGCGATATTCCTTTCTTGGCTACTAATGTAAACCAGCTATGTAGCCTAAATCTGTTGACACGTGCCAAATACATGGCGTTATCGCTTGTCGGTTTCCTAAATGTTCTCTGAAAGTTAAGAGGCAACATGTTACACGTATGAGGTTATGAGATGTCAACTTGTCCTGGAGTGGAATATACTGGTTAGGGGAGCGCAACTAAGTATGAAAGTTACCGCATCACAACCTGTAAGAAATGCAGAATCAATTCTGTTTGTTGTAGTGGCCAAGGATTGGGAAACATGCAGTAACCAAACAAGTGATGTGGCTGCTCCATTAACTGAAGCTGGACTCTTCCTAACTCCTACGTACATGTTTATTGTTTCAGTTGCATTTCCCTTAGAAGATCAATAGCTGACTCAATGCTTGCTTGATATTTTTACTAAGGGCAAGTACTATAATGTACCATATGTTGCCCCTAAGAGTGCCACATTGGATTGAGTGATGAGGTGGAGGAGAGAAGTGAGGAGAGAGAAGATGAGCCACCCCTAAATCAAGAGGCAACCTCCACACAAATTTCAAAAAGTGTGTGAGAATATTAGACATATTGGTATTTGTGTACTAGAGGTGATACATTGTATGGGTTGCCTTTTAGTTCATGAGTGAATAAAATAAATAAATTTGGAGGCGGTAGTCACATCTATCATAGCACTTGCCCTAAGAACTAGTCAACTGGGGTTAAAATGGACGAGAGCCACCCAAAGAACCTGTTATTCCAGAAAAAGCGATTCAGAATTATTCCTCTCTTTCCTCTATGCAACAATAGTCAATACACTTAGTTTTATTCCTTTCTAGAGTCGTCTGAGAGTTACATAATCTTGAAAAAGATTGTCACTATTTGTGTTCACAAAAATACTTACAACCCTGAAGGGAAGTAAACCAAATACCATAACCAGCATATATTACACTATATAACCTACCTTTGCACCAACAGTCCATACTTGTATGCATGACTAGAACATATACATAATGCAGCCATTTTATGTTCCTTGGGATATAGTATTCGTTGCTGATTCTTGAATTCCTTCACTTGGATGGTTTTTATGCGATATGATTGATTTGCAAATCATCCTTACATGTGACTTGTGAAGTGAATATTGCTTGAATTAAGGAATATCTAAATGTATCTCTTTTCTCAGAATGTGCACCAGGGCTATCCTAAAGAAACATTATTGCGTTTCCTTAAGGCCAGAGAGTGGAACGTATCTAAGGCTCATAAAATGGTAACGAATTTCATATTTCTCCATTCTATACTGAGGAGAGATGATCTCTTGAATTTATTGTTGCTTAGCTGGTTATGTATATGCAGCTTGTAGACTCTTTGAATTGGAGGATTCAAAACGAAATCGATACTGTTCTGGAGGTGACTAACTCTTCTAGACTACAATCCTGTCAGAAATTTATGGCTGAGTCGCTTATTGGTCTTCAGTTTCAGTCTCTTGTTACTCATACCTTTCGTCAAGCAAACTTATAGTCATTATGTTGATCTTGCACGTTATTTCATAATTGCTGATCACTGTCTACATTGACCATATACAGAGACCTATAGTCCCAGTAGATTTGTACAGATCAATCCGTGATTCACAACTTGTTGGACTCTCAGGATACACAAAGGAGGTATGGCCACACTCCCAAATGATTGTGTTGAAGTATGTTTCTTGTCCAGCATACATTGATCCTGATGTAACTATTTGTCTACATGTTTTACTCTATATGCATAGAACATGCATGTGTTTGTTTCAGTGGGGTTTGGCAAACAACTTGGTTCGTAGTTTAATCATTTACGGGCGCATTTCGGTTAATTGTAGTACTTTTGTAGACAATAGAAAAGGTAAATACACTGAATGGTCCGTAATCTGATGTCTCAGTGGCAGCAATTTTTGGGTCTGTAAAGCAAGATATGACCTAAGATTATCAGTGTAGAATTCAAACTAGAGTGTGGTGTCTTACAATATGTTCTTGCTTGAAGTTTTGATCATTTCAGCTGACTTCATAGCCTTTTTATTATTAGATACTAGGTAAATTCTCATGTGTTTGATATGTATAAAAATGCATTATACATGTCCCAGCATGGATTTACAATTAGGATAATTTTCTCACTTGCAATTGTGCATTCGGCTTGCCCACTTTTAATGTCCTTTCCGTAGTGCTCTTGATTGACACATAAGGACTTCTAGTTCCTGACTTCCTGTAGATATTTTCTATTAACCATGCTTACTATCCGCTCTCTGATGCTCTTTATGCCAAAAATAAATCAAGAATGCTACTCTGGACTCTGGTTACTAAAACGTAAGAAATATGTTACTACATTTTTTTCTTCTATTTCTTTTACAGGGTCTCCCAGTTTTTGCCGTTGGTGTTGGGCAGAGCACATATGACAAAGCTTCGGTAATTATGAGATGATGACTACTATTTATTGAATAGGCTGCAGCCAAAGTCATGAAGCTAGATTTTACTTTTTGTTGTGTACTTAAATGTTAGTTGTGATGGTGATGTAACTTATTGACATAATATTATCACCGATTAGTAACCTAAATCATGGTTAATGATCTCATAAGATCAACTTACAGTTTTGTGGTGCTCTACCCCATTTTACTTAAACCCACTTTGTCCACTAAGAGTAGAAATATTACATTTTCAGGTCCATTACTATGTGCAATCTCATATACAGATTAATGAGTACCGTGATCGTGTAATTTTGGTGAGTATGAGAATAAAGATTCCAATATATTTATGTTAATGCATAGAAACTTTTCTTATGAAAATATATATCTCCAAATTAGCCCATGTTGACGGAAAAATTTGGGCGGCCTGTTACCACCTGTGTAAAAGTTTTGGACATGACTGGCTTGAAGTTGTCAGCACTGAGCCAAATGAAGGTATGTTTTATGCTATTCTTTCTCAAATTTCATACAATTTTCTCTATTACTTCCGTTGTTTCTGGCAATATAGGGTGACATGATTTTTGTCAATATGGATTACAGATGTTGACTTCAATCTCAACGGTTGATGATTTGAACTACCCTGAAAAAACGGAGACGTACTATGTAGTTAATGTTCCCTATATATTTTCTGCATGTTGGAAGGTATATGATTTATTCTAGCCTAATGCTGTGCTAATAATTTTGTAGTGAAAGCCGAAAGCTCAGACATTTCATTTGATCTTTCTGGTAGGTTGTGAAACCCCTGTTGCAGGAGAGGACAAAAAAGAAGGTTAAAGTTTTGCATGGTTGTGGAAGAGATGAACTTCTGAAGGTAAGTTCAGTAATTCACTGGGCTACTTGTTTCTTTTCACAGATCGTTCATAACAGAGTGAATGTAGTGGCACAGAACAAACGATTCTTCCGTTGATTTTCTTCAATATTAGTATGTTGAATATTTCATTTATTGGCTAACGTAGATTATGGACTATTCATCTCTTCCACATTTCTGCCGCCGGGAGGGCTCTGGCTCATCCAAACATTCATCTACTGACGCTGATGACTGCTACTCACTTGACCATCCTTTCCACAAAGAGCTTTATGGTCACATTGAGGAGCTAGCATCGCGCAAGGAACTCATCAAGATGGGATCATTACATGTCAGCATTCCCGAGCCTGACCCCGATGACGCAAAGATTGTTGAGGTCATCCAAGCTGAATTCCAGAAGATCGGTGAGCAGAATGGATCCGCCAATGGTCACAAGGTTTAGCCAAAACATTGGCCATCTGCAGAACACCTTAACCAGTGCTGGTGACTTCTGAATCTGATGAAGTTGATTACTACTGTCCATGTCAGTAATTTTGTTGACAACCCCCCATTTTCTGGGGGGAATATAGCAGCAGCAGCAGCAGCAAGGTCTTGCATCATTATATTCCCATGATGATGCAAATAAACAGTGGTGCAGCCTTGAGTTGATAGAGGAAGAGATGAACCAGTCACCAGTATATATGAAATTAGATGGAATTGAAAGCCATAAACATGTTTTTGTTAGTGTAACTTACATATGTTAAAGCTGTTACAAGGAAATCCATGGATGTTGAAAGACTTCTTTAAAAAAAAAAGCTGTCATAAGCTTGAGCGCATAGTTTTGCACCAGGATGTTGAATGGATCAAATTTTATTTTGTGGATTTTATTACTAAGATGTGAATGGTAACTTTTTCTTTGCATTTAGTAGTAACTACTTGCAACAAAAATGAGTTGGGGAAGTGAGACAGCTGGTAGGGGAGGGTGAGACCTGTGGAGAAGCATATGGCCACAGCTCATGGCAGAGGCCACAGGATGTATGCGCGGCCTGCATCTGGACGAACACCCTGCAGGCGTGCGAATGTTAGCTGGCGACCTGACCTTGACAAGATCTAGGGTGCGCTCCAGTCGCGTCGCGCATGGAGCCGTGGCCCGTGGACAGCGCCGCGCCGCCGCCGCCGCCGGCGGGTTGAGCTTGCCCGAGGAGCGGGCCGACGAACGCGCTCCGGCGCGCGCGCGCCTCTGCCTCCGGCAATGGCATCCGCGTCGCCGGCGGGCGGTGGCTCTCTCAACCTTGTCGCACACACGAACGGCGTCGGCCGCGTGCTCGATCGGCCGCGGCGCCGTGGTAGGGCTGGTGGTGGCGGCGGTTGGCATGAGCGCGGCGCCCGGCTAGCTTTGCGCGCTCGTGAGATGGTTGAGTTGGGAGATCTTCTGTTGCACGATGGCGCGAGCGTACTGGAGTACTCCAATGTAGTACTCCCTCCCACCGTTTTTTGGCGCGAGCGTACTGGAGTACTCCAATGTAGTACTCCCTCCCACCGTTTTTATATCTAAGTTTGATTAAGTTTATATATAAAAAAAAGTTAGAAACATCTATAACACTAAATTAGTTTTATTTTAAATATAATGTGGGTATGCTTGTTTTGTGTTAAAAATTTTAGTATATCTTTTTACAATCTTAAAAGAATTTAATTAGGAAAATAAAATTCAAAACTACTTGTGATATGAAACCAAGAATTGTCGCAACAGTTGCGTACGGTACGGTACAACCAAATTGGCGACCCATTTTTTTTCGCTCAACACAGTATAAGCACCAACCGTCTTCAGTAGTTCCATTCCATGGGGCAAACTAAGTTTAGGATTGATATTAATTTGATCTGCCGTCGAACAGTTACAAAGGTAAGTTCCATTAACCAACGATACTTTTGCTCACAGATATAATGAAACATTGTCCTTGTAAGCATGTAAGCGCATCTGGTGTAGTGGTATCATAGTACCCTCCCACGGTACTGACCAGGGTTCGATTCCCTGGATGCGCATTAGTTCTACACTCCTTTTCTACTTTTTTTTGTCACACCAATATTTTTCTGAAGTAGTACAGTTCATTTTTTTGTTAGTCCAAGATTTTTTTACTCCGTTTTTTTACATTTTTTTTGTGAGTCCAAGATTTTTCTGAAGTAGAACAATTTCATTTTTTGTTAGTCCAAGATTCTTTTTACTCCGTTTTTTTACATTTTTTTGTGAGTCCAACATTTTTCTGAAGTAGTACAATTTCATTTTTTGTTAGTCCAAGATTTCTCTGAAGTAGTACAGGTCATTTTTTTGTTAGTCCAAGATTTTTCTGAAGTAGTCCAACTCATTTCGCCCAAGCTTCCCCTGATTGATCTATATTTAAGTTTGTGCTCAATTCATTCCGCACTTTTTTGTTCATGGATTTGTCGACATTAAAGTTTGTGCAGTACTACCCCCATGATCATACCATTAATTAACATCGGCTACAGGTAGTGTATTCGTAGTGATCAATCATGTTCAGATACCAGTACGTGCTATGACCATTGGACCATAGATTCTTCAAATGATATCATGATATGATCAGAACTAAGGTAGAAGATAAAGTGCATAGATATTTTTCTCTTTTCCTTTTCTTATCTTTAGGGGTTGTATTTTTCTCCCGCTATATTTAATAAAAAGGCACAATCTCGTGTTGTTTTCTCTTTAAAAAAAGGTCGTCGTAAATTAAAAACGAGAGGAGAAAAATTATAAAAGGTAGGATACTTTTTCCTGCCATGTCCTTCAGATTTTTCAGATGCCCAGCTTTGCTCAAGGATCAGAAAGTGAAAGATACGCATATCATTTTAGCCCTGTGAAAGAAAGATTGTGACGAAGCAACTGTTTCTTCAACAACATCAGCATCCTATCTGATGCTTCATCGCTTTGCATCTGCTTTTTCAGTCTTGTCTTTGCAAAAAGAAACGACGAAAAAAAAAAGAACGGATGGCAAGTCACAGGAATATGCCTGCAGGCTAGTCTCCTGTCAACGTGTTGAAACTTCTTTTATTTATGTGGATCATTGCAATAAGCAAAGCATCACAAATCTCCTTATCTTTGCTCTGTTGTTTCAGGCAGAAGATGATTGGATTTCAATGTCGCACAAGTAATCCTTAACTTCAGAACAGAAGTATGGTGTTTCATTTCATAGCTTGTAGCAATCAGATGCCTTGAGTAATTCAGAAGGCTCTAAATTTAAGTCGTCGTAGTGGAAATTCTAATCTGATAGTTCAAAAAATGAAACTACACAACTAGTATTGTTTCAATTTAGGAGAAGTTTATTTGGTGTAATGTAATTCAAATTCTGGTTTGAAAAAGGGGAAAGTGGCATAGTTATGTACTTAGGTTAAGTTCTGGAGGTTATGCTGATTGCTGAGCTCTGGAGCATGAGAAGAACATATTCAGAAATAAGAACTACATCTAGATAATCGTTTGCTACAAGACTACAAGAGGAACAGAGACTATGTACAGGAAGGGACAACTCTTTTGAATTTCTATGCCACAATTTTCGTGGAATTTGCATCCAAAGAACGAATGTTTTTTTTCACATGGGCATGACGGATCGATTGACAGTTAGTAACTAATTAATCTGGTTGTAATCAGATCACTAACTTAAAACTAGAAAAATGAATGTACATGACAGAAGTGTAGCCGAGTACTGTACAAGCGCCATCCATCCCCTTTCTCGAGCTCTCTGCAATAAAACAGGAACATCAAGAATCAATCTCACTTCAAATTCTCAATCAATCAACCATGGCGAATCAAAGCAAAGACCATCAAAGAAAAGCTCAATCGATCAACCATGCCGAAGCAAAGACTAACATTAAGCTCAACCAATCAATCATGGCAAAGCAAAGACGATCAATAAGGTGAAGCAAAGACTATCGATATGCTCAATCAATCGAGCAAAGGTGATCATGGAGCTCAATCAACCAACCATGGCGAAGCAAAGACTAACAATAATCTCAATCAATCAAGCAAAGACGACCATAAATCTCAATCAACCATGGCGAATCAAAGGAAAGATTATCATAAACCTCAATCAATCAACCATAGCAAAGCAAAAGACTACCATAAGAAAAGCTCAACTGATCAACCATGGCGAAGCAAAGACTACCAAGAAGGTCAACCAATCAACCATGTCCAAATAAAACTAAGAAGTCCAGTCGATCGCGAATCGAAGCAAAGAAGATCAATCAACCATGGCGAATCGAAGCAAAGAGGCAAAGACGATCAAGAAGCTCGATCCATCAACCATGGCAAATCAAAGCAAAGATAATCAAGAAGCTCAATCCATCAACCATGGCGAAACAAAACAAAGACGACCAACAAGAATAGAACAATAAGTAAGTGTACCTTGAATGAGATAATTGACGACGATGGCGACGACGACGAAGGGACGAGGCCCTTGAACCCGAGATCGATCGAGACGCTGCCGTCGGGCTTGAAGAGGCCGTAATGGCGCTCGGTGGTCGGCCCCGGCTTGAGGTTCTCGTTGAACAGCGCGAAGATGTACGCCTTGGCCACCCTCCCCGGCCTGTACGGCGTCCCCTTGCGCAGGAACAGCCTTTTCCTGAGGTTGAAGTTGTACGCCCTCGCGTTCGCCGGGTCGGCGCCGGCCTCCGTCGCGTCGCCGGCGGACGCCCACCCGGTCTCCGCCACCCTCACCTCCATCTCCGGGTACCCCGCCGCCTCCAGCGCGAAGTAGGCCGCGTCCACCTGCGCCTCGAACATGTTGTCGTAGCGCAGCCTCGTCTTGGCGTCGTAGATGCCGGCGTTGGGCTTGAACAGCGCGTAGTTGACGTCGATGTGCGCCGGGTCGCTCATGTAGGCGAGGAACGGGTAGGCGTTGACGTAGAACGGCGCGCCGGTCTTGGAGAAGAAGTCCAGCAGCGGCTTGAGGTACACCATGAGGTCGTCGCGGAACACGCACGCCGACGGCGGGTAGGAGTTGGCGAACACGGCCTCGGAGTGGGGCGTGGTGAGCTCGATCTTGGTGGCGAGGCCGAGCATCTTGAGCGCGTCGTGGATGTTGACGACGGCGCCGATGAGGGCCTCGGCGAGGCCGGCGTCGGCGCCGCCGAGGACCTCGTTGCCGACGGTGATGCCGACGATGCGGGTGGAGGGGTAGTAGGGCTGGACGTTCTCGTTCAGCCAGTCCATGGCCTTGGCGGGGCTCGCCGCGATGTCCTTCACCTCGCCGTTGGTCACGGCGATCACCAGGTTGAGCCCCGACCCGCGGAACGCGTCGAGGACGGTGTGGTCGGCGTCGTAGATCTTCACGTTCTTGATCCGCGCCATGCGGAGGAGCTTCACCACCTCCGTCGGCGGCGGCAGGTTGTCCGCGATCCTGCCGTAGTTCACCCCGTACGTCCCCACGAACGACGACACCTTCTTCCCGTCGCACCGCGCGGCGAGCAGCCCGAGCACCACCACCACCACCAACAACACCACCCCGCCACGCCGAAGCATCACCGGCGGCGACGGCGGCGGCGGCGGCGAGGACAGCAGGAGGACACGAGCTTTTCTTGCGGTGCGGGGCATGGCGGCGCGGCGGCAAGGGCCATCAGCGAGGCGGCAAGCACCCACGGCTACTTATCCTCCTCCGATCCTCCTCTCGCCGGTGACCTTCCTGGTTGGGGTTGGTTGCCGTGGATGGCCGGAGCAAGCGAGGGATCAAAGTTGCCAAGAACGGAATGGCAATGGCGGAGCAAGCATGGAATCCGATCTCTTGCGTTGCATCCGAGCTCTCGTCTATTCTCTCTCTCTGACACAAACTGTTCGTCCGATTCCTTGTCCCTGCTGCTCTCTCTGTGTCTCCGAGAGAATGTCGGGGGAGAGAGATCTCACGGTGGCGCGCCGGCACGGCAGCGATGGAGCGGTGGCCGGCGAGGTGAGGAAGCTATACTACTAGCTAAAGGGAGGGAAATGGAATGCTGACAAGGCAGGCAGATACTGCAGCAAAGACAAAGTGATGAGTCATGACTATCAACAGTGTAGAAAACTACAAGGATTATTGATCCAACTAAGGATGGTAGACCATTGCAAATGTGTTTGGCATTGGCTTTTCGAAAACACTTTTATTTATGTGAAAAAAATTCAAATATGTCTTTTCTACATACTTCCTCAATTTCATGTTATAAGACGTTTTGTTATCTCTATTCATCGTCTAGATTCATATGATGATGACATATATTTGAAGCACATATAGATCCATGCATAAATCTATTCGAAATAGTGTAATATGAAACAAAGCCTATTCGAAACCCAAAAAGTCTTGTAATATGAAATAGAGCCTATTCAAAACCCAAAAGTCTTGTAACATTAAACAGAGAAAGTAGCTCATTTGAAATGTATGAATTTCACATGGTTTCCGTAGAAAACAATTTCATTTTTGCTAAAAAAAATGTACATAATTCATTGTCTCCAAAGGAGCCTTATGGCCCCATCGTTTGGTTATTCGGGGAATAAACCGAATGGCATATTTACAAACGAAAAATAATATGCAAATAAAATTTTTATATATTGTTCTTAGCGATCTGAAAGCAATAATTGAAAAATAAGCTTCGATGAAAAAACCCCCAAAATCAGCTTTAAATTTAAGATTAAAAATTTAAATTTTGGCTGATAATTATAAGCACAGCCGAAAAGATGAGGTTGTTAGTTGTTTACGTCAAAAGTATATTCTAGTCTGTGACATAGTTGCTAATCATAGCTAGACTTAACTGCGAGGGTGTGCCATTAGAATAATAACTCTTGGAACCAATGTTTTTCCTTTCTCTAGGCATTTGAAAGTTTAGCTTTGCAAACCAAATTGTGTACGGGCTAACCTCAAAAGCAACCAACTGGCACTACGTTATCTGAACTCTCACTACGTTGTTTAGTCTTTGCCTAGCTTTAGGATTTAGCTTTACGGTTTTAAACTTTTTTCTATAAGAATTGCCTTGTCCTTTTGGAACCAAGTTGATCAGATGTGAGTCACATGCGTTTGGCCAAATTAAAAGCCAATTGTATTTTTCCAGTATGATATGCTAAAGTGGATTCACTCGGTGATCATCATAAAACTGTGTGTAGACACACAAAAAAATGAGTGGTCTAGGTTCAATTTATGAAAAGAGTGTTTTGGATAGGTCTCTACATCTCTTTAAAGATTCCACTTTCTCTTCTTAAGCAAGGATAATGTTTTGATAGGGAGAGATGACTGAGAAGTGAGAAGGCAGTGCAAGTTGCTAGAGTGCGACCGTGAACAGTGGTAAAGCCAGCGAGTCTCATCGGTTAACCTAATAAGTCAGAGCAAAAGCCAAAATTGAAATTTTCGAACTTAATTTTAAAGTTGATTTTAAGATATTTTCAACATAATTTTTGTAACATTGGCTTTTAAGTCGGTACGAATAAATATATGAAAGTTTTGCCTATGGATTAATTTTTATTTCCTAATAAGTTGTTTTAGCGGGAATATGGGCTGGCCAGTGATGCCATCGAGCCTGAACGACCAAGAGACTTTTCTTGCTACAGACTACTTTAGGTGGTGTTTATTTAGACACTAATTTAGAGTATTAAATATAGACTACTTACAAAACTAATTACATAAATGAAAGCTAATTTGTGAGATAAATTTTTTAAGTCTAATTAATCTATAATTAGATAATGTTTACTGTAGCATCACATAGGCTAATCATGGATTAATTAGGCTCAATAGATTCGTCTCGCGAATTAGTCCAAGATTATGGATGAGTTTTATTAATAGTCCATGTTTAATATTTATAATTAGTGTCCAAACATTCGATGTGATAGAGACGTTTTAGTCCCATCTAAATAAGGTCTTATTCACGCGATTTTCACAATCTATGGTGTAGCATATAGCGGTGGAGCCCAAACGGCTGCATGACTAGCCCGAAAATGGAGTCTAAAACTAACAGACGCGTTATATCTGGCATTCAAATATTCATCAGTATACGTAAAATACCTGAATAATATTTTTAGCAGTGATTTTTTAAAAGCACGTATTTACATGTTCCGTCGTATTTTAGAGTTGAAAACGTCTATTTTGAAACTATAGGATGAAATGTTAATTGCTTTCTTACTAGAAATTTCAACTGGTTACTAAAGAGTATGGACACTGTCTTAGCTAACTAGTAATTTATTTCCATAAAACTACAGGCTATATGGTTGTAAGATACAGAAAATATGAATTGTACACATAATTCTAAGTTCTATGGTTTCATCGCCCTCATTTAATTATCATCTCCCGAAAGCACATTTGATTCTTCCCGAATTTTTCCAGAAATGTGCATGCACAACATGCACAAAATTTAACCTTCTTTTAAGTGCACAAGTGTTAATTGCATAGGTGACTATTTTGATTTTCCATGCAGTGATGCTATGCCCAAATTTTGAACGAGCCCTTCCCTGGCCCACATTTCAGTCAGATCATCAGCAGAAATTGGAAAAAGTACACCGAAGGCCCCTGAACTTATCATCGAGTTAAAAAACATCCTCAAACCGTAAAACCAGATATTCAACGTCCCTTAACTAATTAAAACAGGTCACAATAGATCCAGGACAGTATTACACCCGGTTTTATCCTTGAGTCAGCGCGGGACCCACGTAGATCCCACATGTAAGCGTGTCCACCTCAGCTCCTCTCTCTTTCCCCTCTTCTCTCCCTTCCTCATCTCTCTCACTTCTCTGCGCTACTGGACGCGTGGCGGCGCGCTGTCCGCAACATCCCCGCCGGCGGCGGGTCATCCAAGTTGTCCTCGTTGTCGGCCGCCTCGGCCTCCGCCACCGGCGGCATGTTGTCGTCCACCTCGTCAACCGCCACGGGTGGCAGCAGCGCTGCCGTGGCGGCGGCCGCGGCCATGATGCCGCCGCAGGCGCAGCTGTCGTTCAAGGCCTCGTTGCACCACCCACTCGGCGGCGGCGATCACTACAGCACCGGTGCGTCGAGGCTAGGGTTTCCCGGATTGAGCTCGTTGGATCCCGTCGACTACCAGCTCGGCAGCGGCGGGGCTATTGGTGGCTGGTTAAGGACGTTGTCGCTGTGCAAACTTGCCACAGTGAAATGAATGGTTTTGCTTTCTTGGTCAGTAGGAGTGGGCATATTTAGACCGAACCGAAGAACCGAACCGAAAAGACCGAGATCGAGAAATTTGGTTATCTGTTTGGTCCCAGCCCTCAAAAGACCGAATTTATTTCGGTCATTTCGGTTATTAGGCTCGGTTAACCGAATTAACCGAAATGACCGAAATTTTGACCCAATAGACTTAGGAAGCCCAATAAGCCCACTAAAACAAACCCTAGAAGTGATACTAACCCTACTACTAGTGCAGCCTCCTCCTCCAGCCCCCACCGCGCCGCCACCGTTGCCTCCTCCAGCCTCCACCGTGCCGCCGCCTCCGGCTCCGCCCTCCACCGCGCGGCGGCCGCTGCCGTCCTCCACCGCGCCGCAGCCGACACCGCCGTCCTCCACCGCGCCGCAGCCGACGCCGCCGTCCTCCACCGCGCCGCGGCCGACGCCTCTGCCCTCCACCGCGCGTTCCAAATTTTTTCGTTCCAAACTCTCTTAAAAAATTTCGGTCAGACCGAGACCAAGACCGAAAAAACCGAGACCAAATTTGCCAGTCCTGAGTTTTTTTTTTATGGAATTCGGTCCCGAGTTTGCAAAGACCGAACTGACCGAAAAACTGAAGACCGAGACCGAATTTTTCGGTCTAACCGAACACCCACCCCTATTGGTCAGGACCTGTACTCGAGTAATCTCGTGGCTCATCTCATTTTACATGGTACTACATCCCGTCGACTACTAGTTCTTGGGCCTCCCGGCAACCTCCAATTCTGGGGCGGTGGCAACGGCGCAGGCGGCGACAATAGAGGCGGCGCCACAGGTGGCAGCGGCGCCGGTGTCGCTCCGGGAGGCGGCGGCGTCAGCGGCGGCGCGGCTGGGCTGATCTATCCGGATTCAACTCGTCATCGGGGAACATACTGTGACACGATGCATTTGCCAGCGATGGATGATGGATCAATGCTGCAAAAGAGGTAGAACCCTAACGAGCCCTGATCTCTCCTTCTCGCGGGCGCTGAGGCGCTCGCCATCGCATTCTGCCCTGCCTCCCCGTCGACGCCCACGCTGTTCCCGCCTCGCTGCTATCCCCGAGTCCATCTTTAGCCGCCACCGGGCTGCCGCGCCGTGCTTCCCCGCTGCCGCCGGCGGCCGCCGTCGCGGGGACACCTTCCTCCTCTCCCATCTCACCCCGCTGACTGGCCAGGCAGAGAAGACAGAGAGAGAAGAGGAACCGAGGAAGCGAGAGAAGAGAGGGAGGATAGAGATGACGTGGCATCCTGACACGTAGGGTCCACGCTGACTCAGCCGTCACGTTGAATAAAATCGGACTCAAAACCACAAAAGGATATAAAGTGAACGGTTTTGTAAGTTGAGAAACGCCGGATATCTGATTTTGCGTTTTGAGGACGTTTTTTACTAGATGAAAAGTTGAGGAACCTTCGTTGTACTTTTTCCGCAGAAATTCCATTCTTGCTGCCCATATGAAGGATCCAGTGCATAAGCTGGGCCTCCGCGTCGCCTGGACTAGGCCTCAGCTGGGCCCAGAAAAGAGCCAAAAGGCCCGCATCATTTCGGCTTGGAAAAAGTACACCCAAGGTCTCTCAACTTGTCATCGACATACAAAATCGTCCTCGAACCGCAAAAATACCGGACGACCCTTACTAACAAAACCGTTCGCTTTAGTTCTCTCGGTGGTTTTGACCCCGGTTTTAGCCTACGTGGCGGCTGAGTCAGCGTAGAACCCACGTGGACCCCACATGTCAGCGTGCCACGTCAACTCTCTTTTATTGCAGCAGCAACAGCAAGCAGCAGCTAATCTCTCCGGAAGAAAAACCAAAGCCGGAGGCGACGCGGGAGTCGTTGTGCTTCGGCGACAGCTCGGTCGGCATCGCCGCCGCCGCCGCCAGTGACTCTGGGCGCGGCGGTGCTCTGGATCGCAAGCTGCAGGCGGCGACCACGGCGGTGTACGGTGCCTCGCTGCACTTCGGGAAGGAGCTTCTCATCCGGGTCACGTGGACGCAGAACGCTGCCGGAGCCACCGGCCTCGCCGTCGTCGAGGTGCACCCACCATGTGCTGCACAAGAAGCGCGGGAGCAGGTCCTCGCCACCGCCACTGGCACGGCTGTGGGTGATTTTATTACAGTGTAAATCATGGTGTACATGAAAGATATAAGTATGTCTCCAGCTTGACATTGTATGAACATGGGTACATGCATGCTGATGTGAGTGTTTTCTGGTTATCTGAATCGCAATCAAATGGCATAGATAGATACTGAACATGGTTACATGGAAAAATGATGCTTACATTGCCTCCAGATAGCTTCATTCAGAGCAAGCAGAAACGCTTTGCATTCTCTGCAACGATGCTGTCAACTAATGACTCGCATGAGTCTTCCAGCAGATCCAACACCAGAAAAATATCGTGCAACGATAGCTGTCCCCTTCCTCCCCACCACCGCCGCCCTCTCGCGCACCGGCCGCCGCCTGCCTTCTCTTTCCCCGTCGCCGCCTGCACTACGACACCCGGCCGACGGACTGATTGGTGGGGATGGCAGCGAGGGACGGCGCGGTGCTGAAGCCGGTGCTGAGCGGGTTGTCGATGAAGCCGGTGCCGAGCGGTGAACGACTCCGAGAGGCACGCGCCACCCCGCGGCGGTCGACGTCAACCTCGTCCTCGCCTTCCTCGCCGCCCGAGACGGGGACTTAAACGACGCGAGACGGCCTCGCCTCCACCTCCGCGCCCAACACCGCGGCGCCCGCTCGCGCGGGGCCACTTCGCTGACGGCGGCGACGCAGCATCGCCGACGCCATTCGCGACCGGCCACCGCCGCCAGCCGGCTTGCCCAAAGAAGAGAAGAGAAGAGAGAGAGAGATAGAGAGAGAGAGAGAGGGGGGAGAAGGGAAAGGAGGGGAAAGAGGGGGAGGCTTACGTGGCCACACTGACATATGGAGCCCACGTGGGTCCCACGCTGACTCAACCGCCACGTAAGCCAAAACCAAAGTCAAAACCATCAAAGGACCTATTTTGACTGGTTTTAATTAGTTAAGGGACCCCGAATATCTGGTTGTACGGTTGGGGGGTGTTTTCAAAACTCGGTGACAAGTTGAGGGACCTTCGGTGTACTTTTTCCTTTCGGCTTCTCCTCCTCTTCTCGGCTCCATGGGACCATGACTCCATCCATCTCTCGCCCGTGGCGTTAAGGCCCCAATTCCACCTTAAATCCAAGTAATACTATCTCCGGTTTTTAATACGGAACGCTGTTAATTTTTAATCTAGTATTGGAATATTCATCTTGCTCAGAAAATTTAATATAAACTTGCTAAAGTATTGTTAACAGTAAAATTTGGTAATCGGCAAAGACGTCATCGGCTTAGAATCATTATCGGCTACAGCATCTCGGAATCAGCCGATGGGAGTTATCAAGTCGTCAATAGTCGGATTCCTCCTATATTCGGTTAAGGAAATCAATCTACTAAAGGAAGCTTATCCCTAAGTGACCGAGTTTAAAGAGGATGCGGCATGGCAGTTTATCTATTAATTAGGAATAGTTTGTTAGTTTCCTTTTATCTTTAGGAAAGTGTGTTTAATGTCCTATAAGGACTTTATCTTTTCCTTTTATCTTTAGGAAGGTTTCTTTCTTGTCCGACAAGGACTTGTATCAACCTATGGGTATAAATATGTATACCCGGGGTCATTGTAATCTATCTTCATGATCAATACAATTCGGCGCATCACCACCCTTTTTTTACTTCTACTTTTGTTTTTACGTTCCGGTGGGACTTGGCACCCGACGCGGGGCTGCATCGTCTTCGATCTCCGGCGAAGGGATAAGTCCAATGTTCCGCCGGTCCAGGCAATTGTATCGTCTACGTCGGCGTCGTTCAAGGCTGCATCAGTACATTCGACCTCTTGGATTGCTCTGGTTTGGATGATATATTTACCTACCTATTTATCATATGTCTCTGTTAATCTAGTCTTAGTATGTCAATTTAGCTCTATCGACTGCTTCTCGTTTTAGGGTTTCTGCCGGTATCGGCTAAATCGCGTTGCTAGATTAGATTAGCTTAGACATCTATCACCCTGAAAACTCAGTCAACGGCTTGATTGTCTAGGTATTATGTTTATTTTCATACCTAGTGCTGCATCAGTTAAGTTTGATCGACTAAGTCGTGCTTAGAACCATAATCTCTAGCCTGCTTCTTGATTGCCAATAAGGGTTTCATCGGGGTTTCAGCCGGTGAGTTATCTGGATGTTGCATCGGCTTATAATGATTGCATATACATATAAGTTGGATTTAGCCGATGACAACAAAGGTTTCACTGTTTAATCTAATTTTGTGGATTTCATGATATCGGACCTCCAGCCGATGTGTGCTTTAACCCTCGGATCGATGCTTATTTATCATATCATTGCTAGCCGATTGGTTTATACAGGACTATATTGTTATTTTATTATATCATCATCAGCCAATTGTCTTTATATCATTATCTACATTAGATATATAGCCGATTGCTTAAACCCTATCGCTATCGGCTGGTATCGGCATCGGCTGTTATCGGCTATCGGCTGGAACTACTCCATCGGCTTGTCAGCCGATCGGCTGTTTTGATCTGCTATTTGCATATCTTGTCAGTTGCAGGATCAAACTGACTGGCACGCCCGCATCTCATCAATTTTTGGACCTGCACAGGAGCTAAGCAGATCTCTCAGGCCGGTGTGTTCAATTTTTTTCGTCAACAAGTATAAATCATACTTAAAATTTTTTTAGTGGCAAAACATATCATAAAAAATAAATAATTGAATAAAACAAATGTCCTAATCGGCGGCGTGGTTGTGGCCATGGTCACAAGTGGTCCATAGCCCTTACTACCACGGTGGATATTGGCATGAGGATGCCCATCATGAAGTCCTCGAGCCCATCTATTGTGGCACGTCTCGCTCGCCTCCTCTTGCTCACGTCGCTACCACTATCAACGTATGTATGTTGGCTTTTACGAGCTCGCAACCACTGTGAACGTGCCTTGGCGGCCCTCGCAAGAATGAAGAGGGTGGCGAGGATATAGAGCAACACAACGCCTGTGACGTGATTTCTCGATATCATATGCCTCGGAGAGTGATCAATAACGGCAAAGCTGGAGCTCAGGACTAGCAATAGGCTTGCGGGAAAGGCTAGGGATCCATTTCCTCTGGTCACCCATGCGCCTATCTTCTCTGTTTTCTCCCATACCATCAAAGCCCACCTCCATCACCGCCTAACTCAAAGAGATAGGAGAGATGAAAGGGAGGGGCAAAAGGACATTTTACATGGTTTCACTGATAAATAAAAATAAATAAATATAAACAATCATAAGGGTGGCACATCCTAAGAGTGAAAATAGTTCACTGTCTCGTTATTATATGCCCCTAGTATCACAACACCCTCCTAAATCATAATTTGGAAAAAAAAAGAGAAAACTCTAATCCACTATATGAAAATGAATAATGCTTGAATGAACCACTGGAAATTTAATAACACCGGATCTGAAAAAATGGCTAATAACTAAAACCAGAGGGGACAAAAACAAAACAAAACAGTAGAGAGAGAGAGAGAGAAACACACACACAAAATAGTTGCACAGTGCAGAGACAAGATTGGAAAAATAGAAACGAGTTAACCACCTCCAGCCCAAACACAGCACCACCCCCCCTCCACCACCCCGCTGTCTCCCCTCCTCCTCCTCCTCCCGCAGGGCGTCCTCCCCCCTCCCGCGACCGCCGCCGCCGCTCCGGCGAGGTAAAGACCGCCATCTCTACCTCTCTCTCTCTCGCCTCCCTGCGCTCTCTTGTGTGGGCCAAGTCGGCGGCGCCTGTCACTGGCATTTCTTGGAAACTGTTTCTTGGCCTAGATCCGACCGCGTTTACGGTTCTTGGATTTTGTTTTGCCCTTTTCGTCTCCAAGAACGTAGTCGCGGTCCTCCTCGTCCGTGTTGTCGAGGCGGGGTAGAGGGGAGATCAGATCCGTGCTCACTTGGGGGGTTGATTTGTTTTAGTTGGTGATCGACACTGACCTGCTTGGATTGTTTCGAGAGTTTGGTTACCGCATTTTTGTGTTCTTCTGTGCAGTTTAGCCTAAATCTGTTCAGTTTTACTGCGAATTGTTTTCTGCCGGTGTAGTAGTACTAAGTTGGTTGTTGCCATAAGGATGCCCCCGCTTTAGGTGCATCCCTGCATCAGGGATTCAGTGAGTTTCTGATGAATTGGGGACGAGGTGAAGATTGGTGAGATGGACGGTACCATTGCCGATGCTGTGGGTGCGCCGGGTATAGAGAAAGAGGTCAATGGAAAGCCTGCATTGCCTGATAGCATGGAGGAGCATGAGGAAGCACATGAGGTGCAAGCCAATGGTGACCATTCCGGGGAGAGCGATGTGATCAACCCGCCCGAAGAGGCCAGCGGGGAATCCACCTCGCATCTTGATGGCAAGAAGCCTCGCCCTGCCAAGGTGAGTTTTGTGGTAGTGTTCTATGATCGTTTAGCGACGCTTTTGTGCTCATTGTTGTTTCTGTATGATGTGATGCTAGGCAACCCAAAGTCATGGTCCTAAGGTTGTAAAGTCTAGGAGCCCGAAGAGTGGAGGCGAGGGTCAAGCTAGGAGAAGCACTCCTAGTTCCACTCTTTCTAAAGCACCGGTTGCTCGAGTCTCTCATGCAGATTCAAGTACTGGATCAAAGACCAATGGTGACTCCAGTGTTGATAGGAATGTAAGTTCTCCATTGTGCTAGACTTTCTTTCTACTTATGTAATCAATATTATATTCAATCCAGTTGGGTATCAAATAATCTGTTTCTCAATGGTTTTATCAGAAAGCTGAGAAGCAAGAGCCTCGCTCCAGTACTAAGGAGACATCTCTCGAGGACTCAAAGTATGCAGTTCTTTTCCTGCCTGTGTATTCTTGTATGTTTAAGCATGTAGTGCCTAATCTAAGTTCTAATCAGCACACCTTCAGAGGCTAATAGGTTGTGTTGCTAAGTTTGATTAATTATGAATTTAAAATGCAAATATTCGGGAGTACCATTTCAGAATTCTTGGTTTTTTTTGGGGGGGTGGGGGGGGGGGGGGCATCATACTGCAAAATAAAAGGATTAAAACTTGCTCATTCTCCATTCAGTGGGATTAACACTATGTTTCCTGTACCTAGGACAATAAAATTGTTCCTCAATATCCTTCTCATCATTTACCAATCTACTGCAAGCAGTACCTTCACTTCAGTATCAGAAATTGCTTTATGCATTATCAGCTTCTGAATGCCTTATACCTTATATGGACATGCTCAACCTTGAGCATTGAAATATGATGCTTCACTGACTCAGTGTTAAATGCTAAATTTAGAGCTGACGTGAATCTGTATTATTTTACATATATAACAATCCTAGAGAAATATTCTCGCAGTTGCAGTTCAGACTCCATTGCTCTAGTATAGATGAATACTCCAAAAGTAACTTATGCTTTTATACTCAAACCACATAAATCCAGGGAGAAAAGGAAAACACAAAAGCCATTAGGCCAGAATTCTTCTGTCAAAAAGGATGATGAGTCAAATCCTGAATCACGAAAGGCTGGAGGCACTCCTGCCTACGGGTTCTCTTTCAAGTGTGATGAGAGAGCTGAAAAAAGGAAGGAGGTAATTTGTGTTCAATTACTTCCTGTTCCTGGTCATCTTTTGGAAAATATGCAACTGTTTCTTACTCAAGTCTGCAATCAAATAGTTCTATTCAAAGCTCGAGGAGAAGATTCATGCCAGAGAAATGGAAATAAGCAATTTGCAAGCAAAATCAAAGGTAATATTGTTTTACTTTTCTTGGAAATGTTACCCCATCTTGCATTGCATGTGTTGCCTGCTAATATTAGTTTCTTTATATTGCACAGGAGACTGAAGAAGCTGAACTCAAAATGCTTAGGAAGAGTTTGAACTTCAAGGCAACACCAATGCCCAGCTTCTACCAGGAACCAACTCCTCCAAAGGTGGAGTTGAAAAAGGTATTCAGAGACCACAACTCAAGGCTAGCATTCTTCCTTTTTACTTCAGATCTAAGAGTGAGCAAGCGTTGGACAGTTTGCAACAACCTACTAGAGCTCTCTTATGTAGTCATCATATCTCACAACTATAGGAGCTCTCTAGACTCTAGTCAAGCCAAAAAACAAATAGTGGCCTATTTACTCATCGCCTTAGACATTAGACTTGATACTTGTTGCAAAGTACCTCACTAGCTGTTTAGATGCCTCATCCTGTCTGTTCTGCCATTGCTTATCTGTGAAGAGCGAGTGCATGTTTCTATCATGACACACAAAATTTGGAACTTTGACTATATTTATTTGGCGCGGTTCAACTATATTGTTACCATGCTCAGTTTGGATGTACTGGGATTTCCTGCGATTTAGTGATTATGCTGTTCCATAATACTAATCAAGCACTGCATGGGATAGCCTTGATTAGACAGGGACAGGGACCCAGTTAATGGACTTTTGTGCAGTAAAAACTTGCAGAAACCAGCAGCTATAAGGTTAAACTAATTGGAAGAGATTTTGTTAATTTGTCTTCAAATGTATTTCTGGAAATGTGGGATGCATTTTTTTTTCTGTTTGCACAGAACTTGAATATTTGCTTACTGTTTTGATGTTTCCTGATGTGTGATGGGTTAAATTGGTAGTTGTAGCTGATACATCTAGTGTGAGGTGCCATTATGTAGATTGACCTTTGAGGGTGGAATGCATGCTAAGGAATACCTCGTACCTATATATTTATTAGGTCAAATACGGTAGCTGGGAGATCTGGTTATAATGATGAAAGGTGTCCTTTGATGGGATAACACATACCATCTGCTGTTATTTCTTACTTGCTGTAGATCCCTCCCACGAGAGCTAGATCACCAAAGCTCGGTCGCTCCAAGAACAAATCTGCGGGAGAGACCAAGGAAACTGTCACTCCCCCAGGACGTCCGGTCCGTCTGAGCCTCGACGAAAAGGTTTCTCAAAACGGTGTAAAGAAAGCAAACCCATCAAATGCTGTGAAGCCCCAGAGGAAGTCACTCCCCAAATTGCCATCGGAGGAAACGGGTCCATTTGATTCAAGTCATCTGAAGAACACTGAACTGAGCACAGGTAACATTCAGGAATCAGGGTCGACGACACCAAATCAACAAGAAACTGAGTCGAACACCAGCATTTCCGAGTCGATCCAAGACAGGATTGCAACAGGTGGGCAAGAACTCGACGAACAGATAATCGCCTAGAGAAGATCGAAGAGCCCGGTGGTCAAATCCTTTTGGTCCGTGATGGATGGTGTGCTGAAGCTTTGCCCCCATATTGTGCTTTAACTGTTTGAGTAGTAACTAGTTGCCAGTATTTCTTTTTTCTTTTTCTTTTTTTTTTTTGTGACGAACCCTACCTCTTCTTCCTGTGTATTGCGTTGTTGCGATGGCTTTTGTTCATATATCGCAAGTGAGGCTCCAGTTGTCCTTCGCTGTGTCTATTTACTCCTTTGCTGTAAGTGCCCTGCTTCACTGTTATGTATAATCAATCAGTGAGAATTTTGTTGCAATGTCCTGAGCCCCAGAATATTAGAGGAAAATTCTGAATTTTTTGTGATTGATTTGAAATGTTCCAAGTCCAGTTTGAGGTGCTACTTGACGGCTTAGGCAGAGTCAGTCTCATTCCGACAGGCGATTCGTTCTACTATGACGGATGGAAGAAGTCAGGTGATGCTATAGATTGACTAATAATGTATTAGTAAACCAGATTTTTTTTAATGAACCATTTTTATCATGGATTCAGTTAAGCCTGACAACCTGCCAACAATGTGGTTAAGACATGTCAACTGAAGCACTAAAAATGTCCTTGCAGTTGTGACCGATGGTTCAAATGCTCGAAAGTTGGCCAAGTCTCTAGCTAGCTAGCCATTATGGAATTCTGTTGCTCTTTCAAAATGTTAGAACCAAACATGGAATTAGCCAAAGATGGCAAAAGAAAAACTATCAAGATGTTGTATTAAAGGTAAGATAACAGCTTTGATTCCTTTCAGTAACAAAGCTGTAGCTCACATTTCTAACATACAAGATGGCGAAACGGCATAGGACTTAAATCACACTTTGACTACTAGTATCAGTTAAGAGAAGCTTGCACTCTCATTTTGCATATACATGTAGCTGTATACTTTGAAGAGACGCTCATCCTCCAAACAAAAAACATAATTACTTCGCCTGATGCAGGAAAGACAAGGTAAATCCACACAGCAAACGAGCAGTTCATACACCCTTTTTGCCTCATAAGATAAATAGATAGATCACCAAGGCATTAGCAGAGACATACATAATCAACCGAAATTCCAAGGCACATGATTTTTCACATAAACACATACTTAATTTATTCTGAGAAGGTTGCAAAGATTACAGTCCTCAACAATATGCCGGTAAAAACAGGGATCTGGTGAAAAAACAACCATACAAGGCTGTCATGACAAGGCTCTAGTATGCGCCTTGCAATGGCCAGATCCCCCAACACCAGGCATTCCCAAGAGTACCTGTAACAAAAAATCAACCCTCTATGACCCTTACACACTACCGAAAACATCATCACACATGACCTCAAGACACCAACAGACTCAGTAACCATACACACAGGGTAAGTCTGCAGGCACTCCAGCGTCGTCGGCAGCCTGGAACACCGGCGCTGCCGACTACTGGTGACACCGGCAGTTGAGCTGCGGAACTCCATGACAGCCCCCCTGTGCCGATGCCGGTGCCTGCAACTTCATGACTAGGAAGCAAGCAGTAAAGAAAAAAGGACAAGGGACACTACGGCAACCTAAAAAACCATCATGGTGTTGTGACTATAGCGGCAAGGACCAATGTCTGGGTAGAGGGGGCAGAATGCCAGCAATGGCAGCCGAAGGCTCAAAAAACAGATTGCCTCTTGAGGCAGTCTGTGAAAAAACGAGCACTTGGCGGAAAGCACCCCTCGGAAACAACCGGTCCTCGAACAAATCCAGAACCCACCATGACTCATGCACTAGCCGAAAACATGACTAGCACAGCGATTGACTGGTTGCGCTACCTCTAAGGACGTATATCTGCATCTGGAGGTGCCTCACCCAAGCACAGGTGACACCCTCCAGCAATGAACCATCTTGTCTGCCTATGCGAGAATGTCGCACCACCAGAGCTGCTTCTCCAGCGATGCAATGTTGTGGTTACCAATCATGTTGCAGAACTGAAGATTGAGACCCTCCAAAGACTGCCCCATGTTGCCCAAGAATGACACGCTCTTCGGAGTAACCTTCGAGCAACCAGACAGTGACAGGACACGAAGCTTGAGGTGCTTTGCTGATGCCAGGGTAGCAACACCATTGTCACTGACCATGCACTTGGACAGATCGAGCTCAGCAAGCTCAGTGCAATTCTCGGAGATGGCAAAGAGGCTAGCATCGGTTATCTTGCTGCAGCCCTCAAGACTAACTTGCTTCAGAGATTTTCCATGCCCCTTCACCAGGGTAGAAACAGCTGCATCTGTGATGTTCTTGCAACCACTCAAATCGACCTTGACTAGACCACCCTCGGAAGAGTTGATCAGTGGAAGAAGCCCACGGTCAGTGACCTCACGGAGACCACTCAAATCAACCTGCTCCAAGTAAGGGCAAACCATCCCCACCACAGCCAAGCTTGCATCAGTGAAATCCGGGCAGTCCTTGATGGTCAGGAATTGAAGCGATTTGCACAGAGGAAGCTGCGCAGGCGTAGAGCAGATGTCCTTGATACCCATGCACTTCACCAAAGAGAGGGACCTGAACTTCGGACCGCAGTTGACGAGGAAATCAAGAATACCAACAAGAGTAACCCCATTGCACTCTTCAAGCTGCAAGCTCTCCAACAACCTCGCCGATTCCGTGAAAGCCTTGAGACCGGCATCCGTCATGTGTCCACACTTCCTGAAGGAAAGCTGCCTCAAGCTCGGGCAGAACTTGGCGATAGCAGCAAGCGCGAGATTGGTGACCCCAGGGCAAGAGGTGACACTCATGCACCTCAGATTCTGCAGGCCGGCAGCATTGGCCATCACCCAAAACCCTCTCTCCGCGACCACCGGGAGGCGGACAAGGGTGAGATCCGTGACAGCCTTCCCGTAGTACCCGATCACGGCGAGCGAAGCATCAGTGATGTTCAAACCCTGCAGCCTGATCTTGGTCAGCGAGGCGGTCGCGGAGCACACGAGGCTGGAGATGCCCTGGTCGCCGATCCGCGTGCAATTCTTGATGTTCAATGCCTGAATCTTGGAGCAAGATCGGCCAATTGCCCTGAGGCCATCGTTGCCAACACCGGAGCACGACTCGACAGTGAGAGACAGCAGGTTGGGGCAGCCGTGCGCGACGGCGGCGAGGCCCTTGTCTGTGATGAGCGGGCAACGGGTGATGTCCAGGCGCTCCAGCGAGGGGCAACCGGCGGCGATCTCGGCGAGGCCGGCGTCGGTGACGAGCGGGACATCCCACAGCGCGAGCGAGCAGAGGTTGGGGCTGCCGCGGGCGACGGCGAGGAGGCCCCGGTCGGTGACGCCGCGCGTCGGGTGGCTCCCGCGGACGGCGAGCTTCTCCAGCCCGCGGCGGGAGCCGGCGACGACGGCCATGGCGGCGAGGCGGACGTCGGTGGCCTCCTTGCCCTCGAGGACCCTCTCGACGCACGGATCCACCACGGGAGACGACTCCTTCTCCTCCTCGTCGTCCTCCTCCATGACGAACTCCTCGTTGAGGTCGGGAAGGGAGGGCGGCGCCGCCGCGGCGGCAGCAGCGGTGGCCTGGTTGAGCTCGGAAGCCCGGATGCTGCAGAGGAGGGCGAGCCAGCGGCGGGAGACGCAGGCGGAGGCGCCGCGCTCGCGGCCGCCGGGGAGGCGGCGGAGGACCTCGAAGAGGCACTCGTCGGGGAGCGCGTCGAGCGACGGCGGCTGCCGCTGCTGCCTCTGCCTCTGCCTCTTCGCCGCCCTCACGACGCAGTCCGCCGCCGCGACCGCCGACGCGGCCACCAGCGACCGCTTCCTCTGCTGCTGCTGCACCACCACGCCGCCGCGGCAGAACATCCCGGCCAGCTCCGCCGGCGCCGACACGAGACACCCTCCATCTGAACAAAAAATCAAGAATCAAGAAACCACCATTAGACAAACACCTCAAACCACCTACATCTGAACAAAAATCAAGAATCAAGAAACCACCATTAGACAAACACCTCAAACCGAAACACAAATCAACAACAACAACAACAAGAAAGCTCACCTCCGAGTCCATAGAAAGCCACCATGTCGAAGAAGAAGAACAAGAACAATCACCTAAAAGAGACCCCTCCCCCCAACAACAACAAGAAGCATTTACAGGCGAAACGCCGCTGCTGCAGCAGCGAAGCGGAACCCTATCGCCAAGGCGATAGGGCAAAAAGGAGAGGAGTAAATCGGAGAGGAGAGAGGTGTCGGAGATGGGGAAAGTGGAGGGGGGAACGGAACGAACAGAAGAAGGGGGAGGAGGGGGTAGAGGGAGATGGACTTTAGAGGGGTGGAGTGCGGCGCGGCGCCGCGAGGCGCGCGGCTCTTGGGGGAGACGAGGGGGCGTCGCGGTGCGGATGTGGGTGGCGGCAAGGTGCATGCACGGCACGGACGCGGGGCTGGGCCGGATGCGATGAACCTGTTTGATGGGTGTGGGTGTGGGGGTGGGTGCACGCACCATGAATGGTGTTGGTGGGGGTGGGGGGTACGGTGGCTAGGTGCATGCATCTGGGTTTTTTTCTTCTTTTTTTTTTGTTGCCTTTTTTGTTTCTGGAACTGGGCCACTGGGGCACTGTACTTCACGCGTTGGGAAAATTAAATAAAGGAGTTAGAATGGCCTCGTTGGGAACGTGGCTATTTCTAAAATCAGATCAATCTTTAAAATAGCTGAACAAAAGTTGGGTATATTTTATTTTCTGATTTTTTAAATAAGTTAGGCACAGTTGTAATCTCTAAGTGCTAAATTGGGTTAAACAGATCATATTATTATAATTTTTTCTGTTTTAAAAAATACTATTACTATTCATCTTATTGTAACAGTGCCATTATAGATTTGTTGAAATTGGAAATATGCTATTACTTACTCTTTCAGTATATTTTCTAAATTGCCCCTTTCTTCTTCCTTTTGTCTCTCTTGTTTATCATCTTCACTAGGTTCAAGAAGCCGAGAACGTCCATGGCATGGGCGACGGATGCAGTCGTCGTGGCTGCCGCACACAAGAAGTGGGAAGTCTCAAGGACGGGCTCTAGGAACAACACCTCGTGAATGAAGAAGGATTTGGTGGAGATGTTCGAGTGGATGAGAACACGGAGGAGGGTGGTGGCAGTAGCGCAATGCGACGGCGAATAGGTTGGGATACAAGGGGTGCAGACTGGGGTGGGGTGGTTTAGGGCGGCGACAGGCATGACTCAATCTCGACGCATACTTGAGGGTGAGTTTGTCGAGCTCGAGTGCTAAGAGGAGACGCGGTGCGCCGGATCTAGCCGTCAGGCTGCTGCTTCTCCCTTCCGCTGTCGCTAGTCTCATCAACGGGCAAGCACCATGGCCACTAATGGTTCAGCACCTGGATGGGAGAGAGGGGAGAGAGTGAGAGGGTAGGGGACTAAGGTACAAGATAAGGGGCAATTTTATCAAAAGGATGTTTTAGTGCAGAAAAAGGGTAAGTAGTAGCATATTTCCGATTTTAAAAGATTTGTAATGGCACTGTTCATAATTTTCAAAACAAACAAATTAATAATGACATGAATCCAATTAACCATAGATTAAATAATTGACCGGAATCTAAATAGTCATTTTAATACTTATTAATTGCATGCATGTATATAATTCATTGATTTTATCGCATGGTGGATGAGTTAATTCTTTTTTTATCTTGGTGAAAAAGAAATACTATTTTTGTCAAAAAAAAAATAACCTAGATTGGATTTTACATCATCTATGTTCAGATTCGTTGTACTATATGTTTTCAAATCCAATCCTAGTTTTTTTTTTACGGATGGAGTAGTCACTTGGATAGGGGGAGTAAACAGGTTACACATACGCATACTTAGGGTGGATATCAGGCTAGCTCGCTCGTCTAGGTTTTTATCCTAACGAGCTACTTTTAGCTCAAGCCATCATATTTATTTAGCTCATGAGCCACGGTGCGGTGGAGTGGAGCAGAGGATGAGCTTCAGGTTGTCATTGGTTGCGCGTAAGAGGATCTCAGGCTCGTCAACAACTTCATTACCAGAAAAGCTCGTGCTTGCCACAGAGTGGATGAGTAGCTACGTTCGGTGGTGGTGTTAGTATTGGAGGCTAAGGCGCGTGATGTAGGTGCGTGGCGGGCTAGAGGCGCGAGATGCCGATAGTTGGCAAGTTCATAATAGGTATCAAAATATAGCAACTTTATAATATTAATTTATAATATTAATAGGTGTCTGATGGGGTATTAGGTTGTTGTATTTAGAATGAAATAAATAATATTTATGACTAAAGGGGTAGAAAAAAAATCCAACACTTAAGAATATAAATTCGTTACAGTTTTTTTTATCTGCTCTTTACGTATAATGAATTGAACTTGAAATTTTAATATAAGTAAGCATGACTAGAAATACATGCGCATGTATTTTTATTTTATTTCCAGTGACATTTGTTAGCTGATCCGTAGCATCGAATAAACGTGCTAGATTTCGCCGCTAAACCATTTCTTCAGCTAACGAACATGGCAAAGAACTGCGGTGTAGTAACTTTAACGGCAACTTTTTTGGAAAAAAAAACTCACTTATCAAACCCAACAAAAAGCTTTAAACATTTATTACGAAAGCGAAGTACTACTACTCTGATCCTCCCCCTCCTGCGCAACAATAATAAAGGCGTGCAGCACAAAAGGAAAAAAAAAAAAAGAAACGCATCGCGGAAATGGGAAAAGAAAAAAGAGAGAGAGAAAAAATCCGCGGAGGGCGAGGCGTGTGCGGCTGTCGTCCGAGCGCGTCACCCCACCCGCGTTGCGTTTCGTCACGTTTCGGCGGGTGCAGGGAACCCGGGTCGGTCGGTCGCTCTCGGCCGTCGCGTGGGCGTTGGCCCCCACACCCTTCGATCCATCGCCGGATGCGGTGAACGGAGCCAGGGAGGCAAAAGGGTCCACGGCCATCCACCTCTGATTTCCGCTGCCTTTTCGCTGGCGATTCTCGCCTATCCGCTCCACCACCAGGGTTTCCCTTATCGTTTAGGTTGGGGTTATCACCACCCCACGGTAGCGTGATAACCGTGATAATCGCGTGATAATTGTCTAAAATCGTACAAAAATCACATCTAAAAATTTGAATTCAAAACTCGACGGTTTCGTGGTTTCGCCGCGATTATCGCACGGTTTACCGCGATATTCGCACGGTTATCGCGGGCTGTGTAGCTGAAATCATGTAAATATAAAATAAATAGGATAAAAAAATAAAAAATACGGTTGAATATGTGTAGAAAACTAGAAATTCAGAATAATTGGAAGAATATGTAGGATACTTAAGGCCCAATATCCTCTTCCTTTTTCAATTTGTAAACCATTTTTGGTTTTGCCCTCAAATTTGAATTTAGCTTACTCTATTTTCAAAAATTCTTCACCATTGGCAATTACAAATCAAGAATTACATCCATGAATTTTTTTCAATTTTTTTTCGATTTTTTTCTGGAATTTTGAATTTGGTCAAAATTCATCCAAACCATATCGCCGGTTTCCCCTACCGTACCCCCGCGATAAGCGCGATAACCACGATAATCGCGCGATTATCGTGCGATAAGTGAAACCCTGTCCACCACTCGTACAAATCGGGCTCAGCGGCTAACCCCTCCCCCTCCCGGATTGGGATTCGGTGACATTCCCCCGTGATATTCTCGGCGACATTGAGTCAATGACATGTGGGACCCACATGTGCCTGGACCGGTCCCACATGTCATTGACTCAATGTCGCCGAGAATGTCAGGGGGAATGTCACTCAATGTCCCCCCTCTCTCTTTCCCCGGCCTCTGATTGCAACACGACTTGTCCTGCGAGGCTGTAAAGTGGAGTATTACGCATAGATCCCATCGATTGACCTAATAAGTCAAAGAAAAGAAAACTAAAATTTAAATTTTTAAAATTGAATTTAGAATATTTTCAACGTATTTTCTTTGTAACATTGGCTTTTAAATCGCTACGAATAAATATCTAAAAGTTTTACTTATAAAATATATTTATTTCCTAATAGGCAGTTTTGGTTTATTAGAGAATATATGAGCAACCGATGAGGATCATGGATAGTCTCCTGTTTCTTTTTACGGATTAATACACATGTGTCGATATATTTTGTGAGATTATATTTGTTGTCTTATTCTGGTTTTGAGGCATATGTATGTGCTGGGAGTTTTTTCCCTTACTTTTCACAAACTTCAGCATAACCAATTAGAGTTTTCTTGTTAAGCGAGACCAACGGCTACCACTGAAGGGTAATACAGGAGGTCAAGAGTACATAGTACCAATAACGTAGCGATGGTGTCACATGAGTGAAGGTGAACAATGAGTGGTGCCGAAGGCGGGATGAGTTAGGTGATGACAAAATATGATGATACATTTTGTGGATAGAAGACAAAGGAATATAATGGCTCACAGTCTTTCTTGTCAATGTTGAACCAGTTCAGATGATTAGATGGAGATGGCCATGTGTTGAAGGTAGGATTGCAATAATAAGACACTAAATAGCGTAATGAGCTCATTTACATATCAGTCTATAATCCATATAGAGGTAAAACAAACAGAGCTGTTGAGCTTAAACGATGAAAGAGTGTTTCCCTTTTACCGACAATGCTTTTACTGTCGTTTTCACCAATCAATGGTGAAGATATCACGAGAGAACTCTGGTTTAACCGCCCGATCGAGCTGGCTCTATAACTGAATGTTCTAAGCCCACGTCCACCCATCTAGCATGCCTTTTATTGTGGAGGTGAATATATGCATAGAATCATCATAATCTAATGATTCCAATAGAATTTTCAAAAACACAATAATAAAATCATGTTAATCATAATTAAACATAGTATAGCTACTTTATCTTAGATCTGCCCTTCCCCTTGCCGCCGCCACCGCACACTGGTCGTACGCATGCTCCTGCCAAAAATATAATACAAACCACTTGCGATTTCTCTAATGGCTACTTGATCACGCTGCTGATTGTGTTAGGCTGTTAAGATTTCTCTAATGGCCCAAGCTGATCAATGATGTGTAGTTGTGTACTAGTTTATTGTGTGCTTAGATTAAACTAATCACTCGCTGGCAGGGTGTGATGAGAAGCTTCTTGCTAGCCAACACGCATAACGATTAACGAATCACTCGCAACGATATAGTCTGAACCAAATGGGATGCACCTGGACAAAGGAGACTGATTCGGTTAGGCGCCCGAAATCTCCAAAAATGGGCGTGTTTCCCGTTGCTGATCTCTCTCACGAATTCACATGGCGTCCAGATGAGCTGAATGCTTGCACCAGTACACCACACAAGATGTGCCGAATCGGCCTACTTCTTCCTTATTTTTTTTTCCATAGATCAAATCTTGAAGGAGTTTTTTTTTTCTTTTGGTCTCCTGCAGCTATGTACCCCTCCGTTCTAAAAAGACAAACCTGGTTTCCGTGTCCAACATTTGACCGTCCGTCTTATTTAAAAAAATTATGAAAAAAATTAAAAAGATAAGTCACATATAAATTATTAATTATGTTTTATCATCTAATAACAATGAAAATACTAATTATAAAAAAATTTCATATAAGACGGACAGTTAAACGTTGGTACGGAAATTCAGGGTTTGCCTTTTTTTTTTTTTTTGAGACGGAGGGAGTATATTCCTTCTCTTGTAAATTGCGGCAGAACATCACCTTCTGTTGTAAATTTGAGAAAAGTGTAGCAATCAATCAGTATATTTGTTTGAGTGCAGCATCAGCCAATTTTATATTTTAAATTAATGTAGATGTTCGTTTTCATTTTTGTTGCTCCGTCTTGATTTTTGAATGGACAAGTAAAGTACTTGTAGCTACAGGTTTGAAGTATGGCGTCAACGAACACACATATGTGTTTTATGTTTCTCGAACGTTTAAACGATATATTTTTCACAAAAATTTTTCTGAAAAAATTTTTGTTTCTAAAACATATTAATCTATTTTTAAAGTTTTTATAAGTTATTAATTAATTAATTAATTTGTTTTATGTGCTAATGGGAAGGGTTTCAGACTCCCTTAGGGTGCGTTCTAATCGGCAGGATGGTTTAGCCGATTAGTTACACGTAAAACCAAAAACATGATTTGTATACGATTAATTAAATATTATTATATGAAAACTTAATTAAAAAATTGATTAGATTTTTTAAGCAACTTATATACTGAAAGTTTTCATATTTAGCAGCTTGTAAAGTGTGTTAACGAAAAACGAGGATTAGCTAAGCCGTTTTAGCTGAAAAGAACGCACCCTTAGTATGTGTTTAATTAGAGTGGTAGGATGGGTCAGGCTGAAATGAACCGGATATTTATGATGTTTGGTCTGAAAACATGTGGAATAAAATGATCAAAGAAATGAATCCAAGTCAGCCCATCCTAAAAACTGCTGGACTAATCCAACCAACTTTTCCCTTACGTTAACAATATGAGTTATACCCTCACACCCTAAAATGATAAGATTAATCCAATCCTTATGCCAAACGAATGGATGAAATCATGTCATCTCATCTCAAAAAAATTAGGATGCACCTAGCACATCCTACTATATCTTAAAACTAAACACACGCTTAAAAATATAGCTTTAGCAAGATGGAGGAAATACATATTCATGGACATACTTCCTTCATCTTATAGAAATTAGATCCTACAATGAATCTGAATATTAATATTATGTAAAGGAAAATGAATCTGGATATACCTATGGTAGGGTTTGTTTTTACTGACGGAAGGAGTATAGCTCACAGGTGCATCTGATATATGTTGGGCTCTATGGTTGAGTAAGAATGACATGATTTTTGATAAATCATTATCTGTTTCATATATGCAGGTAAATTTCAGAGCAACACATTGGCTCAAGTCCTGGGCACAACTACAAAAGGATGATGAAGAGGACGAGTTTTTAAAAGTTGCATGTCGAAATGTTGAGACAACGGTTATGCAACTGTTTTCTAATTTTGGAAGGAGATTAACAAATAGAATTCAATAATTGTGTACTTCTTATCTTGGATTGGTAGTCTTTATATTTTGCTTTTTCTTCATGGTTAGTGTCCGTTTTTAGTTATGTGAACTATACACGTTTTAAGTATTACGTTGTAATAATTAGCTATATCTCGTTGTGCTCCATTATCTTAAAAATAGCGCATAGGTGCACACACATTGATGTGGGTTCGTGATGCTGTTGTCTTCCGTGTAGCATACTCCCTCCCTCCGTTCCAAAAAAAAGACAAACCCTGGTTTCCGTGTCCAACGTTTGACCATCCGTCTTATTTGAAAAAGTTATAAAAAAAATTAAAAAGACAAGTCACGTATAAAATAATAATCATGTTTTATCATCTAGTAACAATGAAAATTCGAATTATAAAAAAATTTCATATAAGACGAACAGTTAAAGTTGGACACGGAAACCCAGGATTTGTCTTTTTTTGGATGGAGGGAGTACTAGGCTTTGTATGAATCCAAAGTTTAGATCTAAACTTCAGTCCTTTTTTATCACATCAACCTATCATACACATATAATTTTTTAGTCACATTATCTCTAATTTTAACCAAAATATAAACTTTACGCTGAAACAGCCCTAGTACTAGTACTGTAGACTGTACTAATCCAGCAAGAGGAAGAATCGTACTACTACTACTACTGGCACGAGATGTGTGTTGCAGTGCGCCTGTGCCCATCACCCCCAATATCGCCCATCCGGGCTACGTGGCGCGCCCTGGATCACGCGCGCGCGAATGTGTCGCAATCGTAGCCCCCACGCTGTCAGTCACTTCCTCACCCAGTCGTCGGGAAGAAAAAGAAAAATAAAAGGAAAAAGAAAAGAAAAGAAAGAAAGGCCGCGCGATACATGCACTGCATCCATCCATCCCCCTCACCTCACCTTTTCGCACTCGTCACGCGTACAGCTACAGCTACAGCAGCGAGTGACTTTTCGCAAGCGCGAAACGGGAGACGAGAGCCACGCGAGTCCCTCTCGTCGCGTGCCACCACCACCCCGACGAGGCGACGACGACGACGAGCGGCAAGTTGGGCGGCATCCCCACGCGGCGCGCACATGGGGACACGTATGTTTCACGGGGGTGTGATCGCCGATAATGAGATAGAAATTGGGGGACGTCGTCGTCGGTGACGCGGTCGTTGTTATCTCGGCGGTGGGGGTGGGTGTCACTTGGTGAGAGACCAGGAGCCAGCGAGGCAGCCGTATGGTCATTGTTATCTCTTACTCTAGCTTTTTCTTTTTGGAGTGGCAGTCGTATTTTGAACGTATTTTTTTCTTTTTTTTAGAGAGTTAAGTTCCCTTTCTTTTTTTAAGAAAAAAAAAGATTGATAGACAATTCATGATGATGTTTATGTAACCATCCGGGTAATCTCCATAGGGCATAGGCTAGTGAAATTTGATTATTTGAACCCTAGCGAGACGTCGTTTTTTTCTTTCTAATTTCAAACAAAATTTTGAATCAAAACACCTGAAGCACACGATTCGAGGTGGCTTGATATGCTTGAAATTCACTCAAAATTCATCAAGACTATGAACGAGGCCATTCATAAAGGGTAATGTGGCATTAATAAAGAACTCCAGAATGCCACATTATGGTAGTAGGCCCATACAGTACTTAATTACAGAATCCAGGCCCATACACAAGATGCGCCGGGATAAAGGCCCATACAAACGAGGCCCAAGCAGCCAGGCTCAGTCCACGCTGCTACTACCGCACCTTGACCTCGGTGACGCTCCTCTTCCTCTCCGGCGAGCGGGGCACGGTGACGTGCAGCACGCCGTCCCTCACCTCCGCCGTGATCCCCTCCGCCACCGCGTCCTCCGGGAGGAGCAGGCCGGCGTGGTACGTCGCCGCCGCCCAGCACTCGCCGTCGCCGTCGCGGCCGCGGTCCTCCTCCACCAAGTCGCGCTTCTCGCCGTGGATGGCGAGCACGCCGTCGTCCACGTAGACGCGGACGTCGTCCTTCCCGAGGCCCGGCACGTCGAACCGCAGCCTGTACCGCTCCTCGTCCTCCCGCACCTTCCCCGTCAGCGGCCGGGTCAGCGTCTCCGCCACCTGCGACAGCGCGCTCCCGATGCCTGCATGTGTACGTGCAAGCAACCACGCTCGTCAATGCTCGCCGGCGTACAATGGGGAGGAGTAACAGAGTTTTTTTTATATAACTTTTTAATTTTTATTTCAAAAATAAACCTTTCTTAAGTTTACTTTTAAAATCTGAGTCTTTGCTACACTAACTCATATGACGTGAAAAAAATAATATCATCATGCCACCCGCAGCTGTCGGATAGTTTAGATTAGTCACACTATTTAGATTAGTAATGTATAATAATATTGTTTTGTCACGTCAGTCCTTGGCTAAAAAATTCATATATTAAAAATAAGTTTTGAAAATGCTTATTTTTAAAATTAAAATAAAATAAGAATAAGAAAATCAGGAGTAACTGAGTAAGTGGTACGATACCGTCGACGAGGCGGAACGGGACGAAGTCGCGGAGGTATCGCCACGGCCAGCGGCGGCGCGAGCGGTCCACGACGGCGACCTCACGGCTGTGACCGTCGCCTTTCGCAGGAGCGCAGCCGCCGGTGGTGGCGGCGGCGTCGGCTCCCGCCGACGAGAAGAGGGCACGAAAGTTGAGCGGCCCATGAGAATTGGCAGCCGCCGCCGCCACCGGCGACGCCGCGTGCGGTGGCCTCGCCAGAGCGCAGCCGGCGGCGAGGTGTTTGCTGAGGCATTGGCGAGCTAAAGCCATGGCCAGCAAAGTGTGTGTATAAAATGCTAATGCACCACTAAACCGCAGTGAAGTGAATTTGTCAGTTAGTTACTTTGCTTGAAGATGGCGATGCGATCGTATTGCTGTGAAGGGTTTCGCATATAAAGCGAGAAAGAACACGAGGACAGGAGTCCGGAGAGAGGCATCTGGAAAGGAGGCGAAGACATCCAAAACCCTCTGGTAGAGCCTGAGAAATGAAGCATATTCAGGAGAAGAGGAGTAGGAGTACCATCTTTGTCTAGTCAGCTCGACACAATCAGCACACCTGCATAAACACGGTAATGGCCTAATGGACAAGGGGCAATCAGCTAAAGGCATTGCCAAGAGGACGTCAGATGCGACACATATCCACCTCGCGGAAAAAAAAGAAAAAAAAACTAAACAGAGCCTGCACATTGATTAGTAATAACAATGTCCAATTATGCACAGCGAGAAGATATCACAATATGAAACTTATGTTAACACAATTAGCAGTAAAGAATATGTTACGTTTACTTAAGATAGGGATGCCATCCTGTCTCCAGGAATACCGCAGTTATCACCCACAAGCTTTGAAAAGCTGAAGTTTTTCTGAGTACATTCTCGGTGACTCATAATTTGACCCCACAAACAACACCCTTCATCATTCATTTAACCCACTAATCATATAGGCCTTCCTGCTCCCAGCCGTCCACGAGGAAATCTACCATTTCCTGCCAATTGAAAACCGACAGAAACTTCATACATTGTTTTTGCATGAGACAAGTGCGGAAAATGGGGATGAAGCATAGTTTTGTAAGAGATCTTACACCAAGAGGGATCGCTTGTGGAAATGGTTTTGTGCTTCCTAGAAGGCTCTCATATGTAGCATTCCAACTGCAGTGACGGGCACAGGCATGGTAAACAGTCAGCAGTGCCCAAATACAAACTGATGAGTTGGAAGCAGTATAGACAACAGACCTTAGGCTAGATTTTACCAAGAGTTTGGGAGACAAATGAGTTGGAAGTCAGGACCTGTTTGGGAGACAAATGCCAGCCAGGATCCTGGCCTATTCCCACCGAAATGAACCAGGCTGGGATCCCGGCCAGGATTGCAGCTCCCAAAGTGTCCCTCTAAGAAATAACAGAACTACTAGCTCGTCCTTTTCAAAGGAGGTATTTAACATATCTAATATATGGCACACAAGGAGATGAAGTAATAATAATGCATACTAGGGGACTGTTTTGGTTCATGTCAAAACCTCCTAATCGGCTAATCCATACCTTCGTGACTCGACAATTGAACTAGAGATAACTTATTGCATCCATCCATTTTTATATACCACTATTTGACTAGGCATCTTCTAAATTGAACTTTACTATAAATTTCTCGTGCAACATATCGTTGCTAATAGAAAATCATGATAATATGAAACTACAATGGGTACAAATCTAACAGTACATTTCTGTATCACTAGACCTACAAATCTAGCATTACCACTTTTGTATCACCACATCTACACATATTTAGCCACTTTTGCACTCACTTATAAAGTATGAATAATTTGAAATAATTGCAGGAATCTGTATATGAATACCTTATTTTTGGCTCTCGAGGTTGTTGACGCTGAGAATTGTGCCTTCTGTTTCCAACCCACTGTTGCCTAGTCTGGTTCCACAGGAGAAGTCCTACGGTTGTACAAGTAGAATAATCAACATAAAAGAACTTAACCTAACATGTACGTATAGTTCGTAATAATGTAACGTAATAACCTAGTTCCAGTTTGGTAAAGATCCTTTCGATTTGAGTTTCTTATACATGTATCTTCCTTATACATGTATTTTGTAAACCAAATATACACATGACTACTCTAGAATTCGATAGCCATAAATTCCACGACGTCTTATACTAGTATTCTAAGGTAAACTGAGGGCTGACTCTGGGGATCAAGATTCAGAAGGCCTGAGAGGAAATGGTTTTGTCCATGTGGAAATGTGGCCACTCACAGGAGCAGTTCACTTCACTTGCTTCCCACCATTAAATTACTTATATATAGTCAAGTAAGAAATTTGTTTTGCAAATATATGCAGGATGCATTATTTTTAGAATTGCTATGGACCACATAAACGCTGGAATTTGAAGATAACAGTTGCCATGTGCTGAAATGCAATCCATACGAGTATGGGAAACTGACCCTCAATAAGTATGAACTACGGGTTTAGCGTTCTCTGAAAGTATATGGATATTCCAAAAAACAGTATGGGCACCTGCTGCCTATTTTAGTTCAAACACGGACAGAAGAATGCCTTTACCTTGATTTACAAACTCATTTGGGTTGGTGCTACTTCCAGCTCCATGCTGATCGCTCGATTGTGCTGCCGTACTGATTGAAGACATGCTACGCTGAGATTGCATGGCACTATTCTCCATTCCCGGCGGGCTTGAACTCCAAAAGTCCTCCGACAAACTCCGCTGCTTTATTGAGCGCCCTTGAATTCTTAAACCTTTTGAAGGCTCATCAACGGCTATTATTGGAGTAGGTTTCGCACATCCAAAACAATTTCTGCTCTGTTGCAAACCAGTATTGACTGATAAATGATTAGCACCAAGCAATTGAGAGAAGTTACAGATCAACAAACAAGCAAAGGATTGTCTAAACCAAAATTGTATGGAAAATACATATAGTTGATCACTTGATTAGTACAGGTTTTGCACTGCTTACGAGTCCTCACTATAAATGTTCAATTTTTTTTCATTTGGTTCGAAGAAGCTGAAGCAACAGAAAACAGTTCAATTCGCACGGGAATAGGGTTGGATGTTTGAAGCTATAAATGGTGCCTAAATTGAAGTAGCAGGTTTCAAGGAGCTGGCCATTCCTAAATGGCTGGAATAAGCAGGTGTCAAGGATTCTAGGTAGAGCCAACAAAAACATAATAAGACTTCAACTTGTGCGTAGCATAAATCTGTTTATACAAATTATCTAGATTGTAGAACAAAAATGCAGAACTGAATTTCCCATTGATTGAAGGAGCAATAGCCAATCAATAGATACAAGCCTACATGTATTTAGAGTGAAGTTAACATATCCTTAAGATTGTACTCATTTGCAAATACCAGTAAACCTGTACCCTTCAAATTATAGATATCATCAAGCAACAAACTCTCTAGCCAGTTATACTCTACAGATTGAACCAGCATTTAGATATAAAACGCTACTACAGCTAAGTAAATTTCCCAGATAATAGCAGCCAGAATTCTTAAATGAGCCATAACTTCATTTTTTTTTCTGCGGTTAAAAAGAAAAGTTTTTGGATGACACAATGGATTAATAAGCAGGCACAAATAAATATACGCTGCAATAGTAGTCTACCGGGGGAAATCTTTCGCTATTCTGCGTTATCAGCTTTATTATGCGAAACCTCCTTGAGTCCGCTGTTTGCAAGCTGCAGGGAGCAGAAAAAAGGAGCTGAAAGGAAACCTAACAGCAGCAGGCCAAAGGGCCAAAAGTGCTATGATGATAACCTGCATTGGTAGGAAACCACCAAACATTCTCTTGTGCCACTAATGGCCATCGACAAAAAGACAGAGAACACATCGAGCAATCATCCAGGTCATTACAAGCAGGTCAGACCCATCATAACCAACCTCGCTGATTGGGCACGAGCTGGTCACTACACATGGTTACACACAAAATCGCGAAAACCTTACTAAATCCATGAAATCCTAACGGGGATCAATGTATGAACACCGAATTCATCCCGTCGGACCAACGAAATCGCGCCTACCCGCACGCATCAAACTCGCCTCATCATCCCGCGGCGGCTCCCCTAACACTCGAAATCAAATTCTCGCGCGTCAATCAGCACAACACAGAAGCAGCCAGGGTGAGGGAGAGTCAGAAAGGCGTACCCAACGCAGGCGACGAGGCGACGCACCCACGACGTCAGGGACGAGCAGCCTAGCAGCATAGCATCCGGCTCCGCCTCCCCCGCCCCCACCACGGCGACAGAAGAATGAACTGAGCTCAACCTCCCCCCACCTCCACTCGAAACCCTAGCACACCCCCTCGAAACCCTCCTCCTCCTCCTCCTCCACCCGCGCCCGATCAATCGATCGATCCAGAGTACAGAACAGACGAACACAACCACGACCGCGACGGCGACGGCGAGGGCGAGGGCGGCGGCGGAGGCGGGCGGGGGGGGGGGGGGGGGGGGGGGGGGGCTGGGCTTATCTGGTGCGAGCTTTGGAGGGGAGGAGGAGGGGGGGAATCATTGGAGTAGGGTGGGGAATTGGGTTTGGGTTTGGGTTTGGAGGGAGGGGATCACGCGGGGTGTACGTGGGCAGATGGGGCGGAAAAGCTGGGAGAGCGACCACTCCACCACTCCCTCTCTCTCTCCGTCACTGGGAGGATGACAGGTGGGGCCCTGAGGGGGAGCTGGTAATAATCATCCAATCCTCCCGTGGCCATTATTGGGTTTGTTAGCATTTAGGGCCCCCGTTCTGACTTGATTAACGTACATTTCATTTTTTTTTCATTAGCACGTTTTTAAAAGGCTAAAAGATATATTCCGTGTGAGAATTTTTTATAGGGAAGTTGCTTTAAAACAAAAGGATAAATTCATTTTTTTTCAAATTTATAATAATTAATTTAATTAATTATATGTTAATGTTTTTTTACGTTCCATGACTTAATTCATCTTGATCGTGTTCAAACGCAGCCTTGATGGTGTTAATGAATGATGACGAAGCCAGGATAGGCAAACAAAAAAAAAATAGCACATGATTAATTAAATTTTAGTTACTACAAACTTAAAAAATGGTTTTATTTATTTTTTTAACTTATATAGAAAATTATCATACAAAATGTATCATTTAGTAATTTAAAAGACGCGCTAAAGAAAATTGAGAAAAATAACTAGTAAAACATCTTAATAAAAATGAGCTATTAGCAAATGCTAATGAAATTAAATCATCGTCGCGGCTCGGACGTCGGCCTTGGAGAGGAGAACGCCTGGCGTGCACGGTGCAACCTTACCTGGACGAATAAACAACGATCATCCTTGCCTCCTGAGTCCTGCCTGCTTCAAGGGCTCTGTTTAGAGGTAATCTAGAGTTATTTTAAAAACTATTTTTTACATAAAAAATAGCCCTTCAATGAAATAGCTCTTGAGCTGTTTAGATCCAAGGGCTATTTGGTGCCTGAGAGTTGAGGTCCAACGCATCCACGCCGGCGTGGGGAGGAGGAGCGTATCCGGGGCCAGTCATCGACGGCTGCGACGGCCAGACGCTTGGGTCTTCGGAGAAGAAATCGAAGCCACCACCCTCCATGGAGAAGAAAACAAATCCACCAGTGTGGGGCCCGGCGACGGCTCGGGTGGGGGCCGGCGGCGCCGCGATTGACGGCCGGCGAGGAGTGGGGGCGTCGGCGCTAGTGGGGAGGAGGAAGTAGCAAGGGCGTGGGCACCTGCGAGGAGTTGGGCGGCGGCGCAGGTGGGGGCCAACGGTGCTGGTGGGGGTTGGCAACGCGACGGAGAGGAGTAGGGGCGACGGAGCTGGTGGGGGCCAGCGGTGCGGCGGGCGACGGCCGCTGCGCCGGCGAGGAGAGGAGGCGGTGGCGGCGGCGAAATGTGAGGCGAGTGCGCGCTCAGATAAGGTAGAGAAAAGGATGTGCGGTCGTGCGGAGAGAGAGAGCCGCGGCTTTCTTTCTTTTTTTTTTGATCCCGTGCGCCAGGAGGGAGAGAAAAGCCACCTTTTTAAGTGGGCCACACCCGAAATAGCTCCAATTAGCACCCCTTGGGTGGGATAGTTTTTTGGGTGGGTTATTTTCAAATAGCTCTCAAATAACTCACCCTTTTATATCTTTTTGGGCTATTTGGGTCATTTGAGGGAGGGCTAAAAAATATCCCTTGGATCTAAACAGGGCCGAGGATTACGTGTTGCTAAATCTTCCTCTCTTTTTTTTAAAAAAAGAGAAAGATATTTTTTTATCCGGTCTCTACATCCAATTGGATATATACGGCAATTGAAATAGGAAACTTAGCCTCGCAAACAATCCAATCTAAAATTCGCTCCTATAAAGATTTATTGAACTCAGAATCTTGAGGTACTACTCATGTCACTGCAACAATTATGCTACGTGCCCTTCCGTATCTTAATCTTGGCAGTAATTAATCCCTCGCCTTGTTCTTCCAGCTACGTTGTTGATAGTTAAGTGTAACAATAAGTGTTTAATTCAGCTTTTTGCGCTGTCCATTTTGTATTTTAGTGTGAAATCAGTGCACGCTGAGGTTAATGATAGCACATACATGGGTCGTGAGAAGGGAATAAGTTCATTTGAGATCCCTTAATTTGACATGGAATCCGATTTTTGTTCCTGATACAACAGGTCCCTCAATCGATAAAACCGGTGCAAATGAGGTATTATGGCGGTTTGGATAGCGGTTTCGGTTGATGTGGCATCTACGTGACTGATTTGACTTGGTCCTCGTCCGCGGTGGTGTGCCACTGGAAGCAAAATATTAAAATTAAAACAAAAGGTGGGATCCACGTGTCATTGAGTGTTTAGTTAAAAATAAAATAATTACAGTGGGACCCATGGCCACCCCTCTTCTCTCCCTTCTTTTTCTCTCCCCCTTTCCTCTTCGTCGTCATCATACAGAGAGCGTCGTGGCCTCCGCTACGAGCGAGGAGTAAGCTCGCGACGCCAAAGACGCGGTCGCGGTCGAGTGGCAAGGCGAAGCAGAGGGGCAGGCGGGCGTCGCGGCGGGTGGAGCAGTCAGGCGGTGGGGGTGGTCCCCCCGGGTCAATGGTGGCGGCAGTCGAGTCTGGCAATGACGAGGAACAACGAGAAAGCAGCCGGCATCCTAGGTGGAGTGCGGAGGTGCGGTGAAAGGGACGAGGCCGGCAGGAGCATATTGGAATGGGCAGCGGCGGGTCCCCTTGGAGCAACGCCAGCGACCGAGATCCGAAGAGGATGGCGCGGTGGTGGAGAAGCAGCGGAGTTGGGGGGCACCTAAGCCGTGGAGGATGATGCTAGCGACGCCCTGGGTGGAGCAGGGGTGGAAGACGGCAACGACGGACGAGGAAGCAGGGTGTCCACCCGACGTAGATCTATGGCTCTCAAGGCCATCTCCCGCTGCTCCCTTCCCTCCGCAGTGGTGTAGCCATGGACAACGTCGTCGGGTTTGCCATCGACCGGTGCACTTGCCGCCCCCAGTCCACCGAAGGCATCTCCTCCGCCGCCCACCACCTCAGCCATGTGCCGCCGGCCGCATATGGGAAAGGAGAAAGGGATGAGGAGAGAAGGAGAAGGGGAGGAGAGAGAAAAGAGAGGGATGAGCTGAAGGAAGTGGGCCCACTAATTATGTGGGTCCCACTTTTTAAAATTTTATTATTTGATTGATATGTGGGTTCACATATTTTGTTTTATTTTTTTAATTATTAAATTTCTCTTCATGTGCCATATCATATGAAGACCAAGTCAAATTATCCACGTAAGTTAGCTAAAACCACCATGGGAGCTGTATTGCACCTGTTTTAACAGTTGAGGGACCTGTTGTATTTGGTTTTCCGCTTGAAGGTTGAAACTCGGATTTGTTGACAAGTTAAGCGACCTCCGATCAACTTATTACTCGTGAGAATCCAAAAGGAAAAGAAGAGGGAATAAGTTCACTAGAGGTCCCTCAACTTAACAACGAGATTTTTTGAGGTCCCTAAACCATAAAACCAGAAATGTGCACCCATAAACTCACACAAAACGTTCAAAGGAGGTCCCATGGCAGTATATGTGGGTGGTTTCACTGACGTGGCATCCTAGTCAGCAAATTTTTTTTTAAAAAAGTACGTGGGGCCCACATGTCAGTTACACATCGTTTTTTCTTTACTTTTCTTCTTCTCCTCTCCTCTTTCTCTTCTTCACTGAGTGAGCGAGATGGGCGGGCGGCGAGCGGCGGGCGAGCGGGACGGCGGGTCCACGCGGCAGGCGAGCGCGGCTGGCAGGCGGCGGCAGGCGAGCACGGCTTGTGGGCAGAACGGAGGCGGGTGGAGCGGCGCCGGGATGCGGGCAGAGCAGCGATGGGCGGTGGCGGGCGAGCGGAAGGCAAGCGAGACGGGCTGCGCGCAGAGCGGACGGAGGGCGAGCATGGCGGCGGGCGGAGGAGGGGGCCGCAACGGCGGAGGTGGCCGAAGGAGGAGCGTGGCGGCGGTGGGCGAGCTCTGTCGGCCTACTCCGCTAGCCGCGTCGTCGGCGGCGGCAAGAGTGGCGCGCAGAGCTGACAGAGCGAACGAGCACGTTGTTCTCGCCGCTGGTTCCCCCCGCCAAGTACACCCTCACTCGCGTCCCCGTCCGCATCCTCGTGCTCTCCGTCTCCGAGCCCGACGTCCTGCTCGGCCCCGCCGTCGACAAGTCCTACACACTCTCTGTGCTCCTGGACTCCGGATCGGCCGATATCTCCGCCGCCACGCCATGGGGCATGGGGCGCCATCCGCTCTGCCCGTTGTCGTGCTCGTCCGCTCTGCCTGCCACCCGCCCATCGCCGCTCCGCCCGCCGGCCGCGCTCGCCTGCCGCTGCCCGCCGCTGCTCGGCTGCCACGCGGACCCGTTGTCGCGCTCCTCTGCTCGCCCGCCGCCGTGCTCACCCGCTTGCCCGCAGGCCGCGCTCGCCTGCCGCCGCATGGACCCGCCGTTGCGCTCGCCCGCCGCCCGCCGATCGCGCTCACTCGCTGAAGAAGAAGAGAAAGAGAAGAGGTGGCGAAGAAAAGTTACGAAAAAACGATGTGTAACTAACATGTGAGCCCCATATACTTTTTAATTTTTTTTTGCTGACTAGGATGCCACGTCAGCGAAACCACCCACATATACTGCCATGGGACCCTCCTTTGAACGGTTTGTGCAAGTTTAGGGGTGCACATTTATGATCTTGTGGTTTAGGGACCTCAAAAAAATCTCACTTGTTAAGTTGAGGGACCAAGGGTGAACTTATTCCAAAGAAGAGAGTGGGACATGTCGAGGCCCACAGAATTATTCGTATGGGCCTAGAGGATAATGGGCCTTGTGTGGCCCGACGAGACGGCGAAGGCGACGACCGAGAGGAACAGCGACGGCGGCGGCGGCGTCGCGACGCCCGGAATCGCTTCGCCTCGCGGGGAACTTGACCGGGGCAACGGAGGGATCGCCGTCGCCATCGGCCATCGCTGGGGTACGGTTGGGCCGACTGGATCGCGGGTCTTGTCCGTACTCATCGCCTATCTCCGCCATCTCGTTTTGGCTGCACTGCAGCTTCCTTTCTTCTGAAACATGGCAAGCAACTTGCTTAATGCTATCTCCCTTTCCGAATAATCAAATAATGTTGATTTTTTTTAGATAATGGATCAAATGTTGATTATCTGAGTTAAATTTTGATAACAACGATTTCAGGTTAGCACTTATTCTTTTATTATTAGATTTATTTATTTCTCATTGATATTTTGAATAGTAGTGTTAACAGTGAAGAGTTGTACATAATTATATCTTTATTACCGAAGTAAGAGTGGTTAATAAAGTGTGCATAATTCATTTAAGACTTTCAATAAATTAGGAAGAGGTATTTAAAGTTTAAAGTTTAGGTACCATCCCTATTCTTAAATATAAGTATTTTTTTCTTGATTATTTACCAAAAAATAATGTTAAAAACGAAAGACTCTCTTTAAGTCATTGTGTGGTAAAATTTTTAAAATGCTTGGATTATTCTCATTGAGAACTGCGCTAGCGTAGTTGGCAGGTGCAGCCGTCGTGCTCTCCTACCACACATGCTCCTGGTAATCTAGCGGTTCGATTACATGATTAGTCAAAAATAGTATAATTCTTAGGCTTTAAAATAAGGGTCTCGGTGGCTAAAAAATTACCCTAGAAATACTTACAGTTACAGTATATATTACTCCCTCCGTTCTATAATATGATAACCTAGCACCATATAAGACTTATTTTAGTATTGTGAGTCTATATTAGGATAAGTCTCATTAAATTACGACGAATGTAGTACTATTTTTTTTTCCGAAGGGAGTAGTAGTATACTCCCTCCGTCCTAAAATAAGTATAGTTTTGGACTATTCACGTTTAACGTTTGACCATTCGTCTTATTTGAAAATTTTTCATGATTAGTATTTTTATTGCTATTAGATGATAAAACATAAATAGTACTTTATGTGTGACTAAATATTTTCAAATTTTTCACAAATTTTTTAAATAAGACGGACGGTCAAACGTTGGGTACGGATATCTACGGCTACACTTATTTTGGGACGGAGGTAGTAAAATTTAAATTTAAAAAAACGAGCACGTCTAACTCTGACATGATATTCTGAGGTCAGATCGTGCGTCAACTTCCGTGTACTTTTCCTTGTTTTTGCCGTGCCGTCCTGAACGTCCGTACGGGCAGAGATGGACGGGCCAGATTTGGACGGCTTGCTGATACGTCCTTCTATACGATATTGCCATATTAGTCGTGTACTATGATAGACACTCCGTCTCTGAATGCGCACAAGATTCAGAACTTCCGTTACATTCGATGAATTTCGTTACATTAAATTATAGTATGCCCCCAAGACTAAGACATTTTACTGTCGATGAAGTGCAAGTCCAAGCTGAAATCAAAACCGTGGGCTACCTTAGTTTTGGTGTTTTTGCAGTTATCCATATTGTTATCGTTTTCTTTTCTTTATCGGAGCTTCAGTAATCAGAAACCCACTTTCATACACAACTAATTTAATTTAGTTTTAGTTCCTTTATATACGAATGGTATAATTAGTCAACTAAGTGAAACAAATAACATGTGAATACCGTGTGTTTAACTGCTGGTTTGTGTGGTGTGCCTGTATGCTTGATTTATTCAATCTGTCAGTTGATCGATGCTCCAAGTAATAAACTTAGAAGAAAAGGAGCCCCGGTAGTTTTGTAGGAGAGAGTTGACTTTAAGCTAAAGTTTGACAAAAGAAATTCTCTTGCAATATCTTATTACTAATGGAAATAGTTAATATGGGCCTGTTCACTTTGATGTCATTTTCAACCATACCATTTCTTTTAGTAAAGTTGCTAAAAAATATCTACGTTTAGTTTGTTACCAAATTTGGTAAATACATAAGAAATCTTGTCAAAATTTTGATAATATTGCCATCTTGCCAAATGTTTATTTTAGCTACAATCTAAACTTACCATATATGTTCAAACAGATAAGTAGCGGTATGGGCTTTGTGTCCCTAAACTTAATTATTATTAAGGGTCTCATCTTTTTACTTATACTTATACTTATCAGCTAAAATTTAAATTTCTAACCTTAAATTTGTAGTTGATTTTAGGGTCTTTTCATCGAAGTTTATTTTTTAGCATTTGCTTTTAGATCGCTAAGAACACGTATATAACAGTTTTATTGATGAATTATTTTTCGTTTATAAATATGCCGTTTCGCTTATTTCCCGAATAAGCGAAACGATGGGTCCGTAAATATTCTAACTCAATTGTCACCAAACTTAAAACAGATAAGTATTTACGCAACAAAGGAAGTATGCAAAAATTTACAAATAAAAGAAGTATGCAAGTCCTAACCTCTTATACATCTTCCACAATTACAACTCACTACTAAAATTTGTATTCTTTTGTACTGTTAATAACATAGATATAATTTTTTATTGAAAATTATTTTTATTTGATTCGTTCATTTTTCACGGCTTATCAATCATGTGCAAACAATCCGGTCCCTTAGGGGCTGTTCTTTCAACTTAACACGCTACATTTTAGATTACCACACCCTTCTTAGCTTTACGTTTCGTTCATTGTCATATGTATGGTTTGGCACACTTTTTTATCTCATTATTCCATGTGTCATATAGTCAATTATTTGTCCAATTTAATCACATGTGTGACCTAAGGAAAATTTGCAAAAAAAAAAAACTCCGTAAGTCACTTGAAGTTTGATATTCTAATCGATAAGACATTTCGTTGTAAATACCCACCTACCTACTCTATTTTGTTTCAAAAATCACCCCAGTGAGCACATGTATGACCGAATCAATATGTTTTTATATATTTTGAGCTGTCAATGTGGTCTTTACCAAAATTAAATACTTTTATAGTATAATCTTCACATTTCTTTTTTTGCAGATTCCACAAATAGAAATACTAATAATAGTGTAAATATTGTCGCACTTGGGTATCACGATATACATAAAAAGTTCACTAAAACATGAAGAATAAATTTAATGTAAACACTTGGACAAAATTGACTCGGCTAGATTAGTCTACAGTAGCTCTACATCAGCGATAATAGGTTGATCTGATTAAGTACGTGTATACTGAGGTGGTTTTTTAACAAAACTGAGTAGGTGTGTGAGCATTTGTAACAAAATGATTTATGGGATGATTTTTGCAAATTTCCCTTAATTTAAAAGGTCAAAATGACAAATCACATTTGCCTAACGTGAGTTATGATCCTGTTAGTTAGTTAAGAACCACACAACCCGTAATACTTGTGGGGTCACGTGCTGAGATCACGAACCTGCATGAACAAAATGAAGTAAATGGAAAAGAAGAGGGGCCATGACGACGAACGCACTCTGAACTTGTGGAGAAAGAACGCCAGCCACACCAACACCAGGAAGAGAAACTGCTCCGAAAATGCAGCGGTCAACCGCAGTTGAGCAGCGTGACCTCACCATCGGCGGAATGACGCCGGCGACGGGACGGCCATTTCCACGCCTTGCATCCCAAAAGGAAAGGGTGTAGGACGGACCACTGCAACTCGCAGAAATTAATTAGCGGAGGACTTGTGTTGGGCGGCCGCGAGGGAGATAAACAATTAGCGTCACTTCGTTTGTAATTATAAGTTGGGACTGTCTACTCCTAATTTAACAGAAAACCCCTCCTAATATCTTGCAAATTTTTGACCATTGGATTGATTTGAGATTCGTGCAAACCCACCAAACCCTAACCACTTTTCCTTTTTCCTCCTTGCCGCCGCACAACGCTCGAGCGCTCCTTCCCTCCTCTCAGCACCGCACGCCTCCTTCACCGCCGCCACCGCCGCCGTCGCCCCACCGTGCCGCCACCCGGCCTCGCCAGCTGGCCGAAAAGTGTCAACGACACCGTTAAGGCCCCGCCTGCTGGCCCCCTCCCCTCCTTTGCCTCAAGCCGGCGGCGGCGTGCTGTCCGTCGTCTTCCCCGTCGCCGGCGGCGGGGCGCCACCACCGGCTGCCTCCTCCTACCACTCTTTCAGCTTTGCCCCCGCCGCCTACACCAGCCCACCGCCTGCTCCCGACCCCGCGGCTTCGGCGGCGCCGCCGCCGCCTCGCCGCCCACCCGATCTGCCGCCCACCGCCGGGCTGCCGCCTCCCACAGTCATCTCTCTAAAGCCGGCGAACTCCCCCTCTTCCCCCTCCCCTCCCCCCTCCCACCCCCACCTCACCCCGGGACCCTAATTCGTCGGCCCTCTGCCGGAGTTTGGGTTCACAGGCGCCGGAGGAGAAGAGGTGGTTGCCGGAGTCGGAGAAGAAGAGCACGAATCGTGAAGCACATCCAGTGATCCAAAATTTGCAAGATTTGAGGTTGTGTTTTCTGTCGACAGAAATTTAGCATTTCCGTTATAAGTTGCGATTATAGATCGCACCGAGCACAACCAAACAGTTTCAGCTCCGATCTAAATATAAGAGTAGAATTGGGTGAAAAATAAACTAGAGATGTGGAGCTGGGTTTAGGCTGCTTAATAATTTCATTTCTAATCTAACTCTTGATGTTAAATTTAGAAGTTACAGCTCTCTTAGACGGGCCTTACTAATCGGCAACGGAGTTTGAAAGAAAAACGAAAAAGGAAAAGAAAACTGATCGCCATGGATTAGCTCCATAAACTGGGTTACTCTATATTACACCATCAGAGTATTATCTCTGTTGGTCTGCAACTTCTTGTCCTCAGATTGCTTTAGTTTAGCTCTTACGTCACATTACACGCTAGCTTATACCTTTAACACAAACATTAGGATTTGCAGTCAGCTTTGACCATGAGGCCCGACCGCCCGGTAACCCTCCGAAGCAAAACAACTTTATTGTTTGTCTTTTTAGCTGATTAATTATGATATAGTAAAAGTTTAATATTTACTTAATTTTCAGAATTGACTTTGAGACTTTTCTTTATGGTAGTTTATTTGTCAACATTATGTTGATAATAGCTAAGAACACAGAAGTTATAAAAGCACAACTCATAAATTACTTTTTCTTCTAATAAACCGTCTTATCGTTTATCAGCTGCAGGGTACACGATTAGACTGAAGCTTTTTGTACTTCATCCGTCCCTAAAAACTATTACCATAAATCTGGATATAAAAAAATCATATCTTATCGTATATTGATTTTTTATGGGTTAGAGAAACTAGTAAGTAAAAAGAAAAATCATATGCTTAGACTGCATGGATGTGGAGGCATGAAGCGTGCGCTTAATTGCAAATTTAACTGCTTTTTAGGAGCTCTCCTAAAATTAAAAGCAAAGCACATGGAAAAAAAAGTCTCCTCACATGCTTCTCTAGAAAATCATATCAAATCAAAGTATCAAACAAAATCAAATTAAAAATTTGCAAGAAGAGAGGACTTAGTCCTAGTTTATTTTGCTCCTGACCCGCATGAACGCTCACGAGAATATACCTGTTGGTACCACCATTTCTTTACACCCAAAAAAATTGGATAAAGGAATCTTCCTCACCTGCCGGGTAACATGCGCCCCAACCGTTTTCCGATCCAATTCGACCGAGCCGAAATCACATGTGCCCCCATATTCTAGTATTTCGAGTAAATTTATTTTCCTCGGCAATAAAAATCAATCCCAATTTACAGATAATAGAAACCAATTGATTTATTATACAGATAATAAAAAAAAATTCATGATGGTGTATTCGGTTTCCTAAAGCAAAGATGCAAGGACTTGTCTCGTGTTCAACAACATGACTTTTGACTTGATCTCTCGTCGTGTTCACAACAATTTCTTTTGCCATCTCCTTTTTACCTTTTTTTTTTTTGAGATAAATGAGATGAAATCGAGCATATACAAACGAAAAGGAGATTAAATAAAAAAAACTACACTTGAATGACGAACACCACTTTTGACTTTAATCTCTCGTCGAGTTCACAACCACTTTTGACATGGCAAATCGTCTCTTTTTTTCCCTTTTCTTTGAGATAAAAAAGAGAAGAAATCGAGTATTTACAAACCTAGAGGAGATTCAAAAACTACTTAAAAATAAAATATACTAATCCATCCACTGTACAGTAGAGATGTACTGGATCCACACAAAGTCAACAACTGCCTCTGTCTTCCTGTCTTTCGAAGCAAAGACGCACGAGAAAGAGAGAGAAAAAACAAGCAAAAAAAAAAAAGTTAACCAAAAGCAAGCGGAGGATGATGATTAATTAGCTTAATTGCGAGAGCCTAATCAATCGAGCAACCGCGGCGGCCGCCGGCGGCGAGGAGGCGGTGGTCAGTAGGAGAAGGCGACCCTGTGGGAGGAGCGGTCGCGGAGCATGCCGCGGTACAGCGCCTCCCGGTTCGCCGGCATCCGCTCCGCCGCCGCGGCCGCCGCCGCGTCGCCCCTGCACGTGTGCTCCTCCGCCGCCGCGAGCCGCCGCGCCGGGCGGGCGGCGCCCTCATTGTCGACGACGTCCGCCGCGAACCGCACCCGCCTCCCGCTCCTCCGCCTCCGCCTCTCTGCACCGCACACACAAACCACCGTGAGAAATCCATCCACGCATGTCGTCGTCGAGGAATCGAATCGAATCAAAGGGATCCGGTTACGAACCCACCCACCTGAGGAGGAGGAGGAGGAGGAGGAGGAGAGGCAGGGGCGGAGGGAAGCCTCCGCCTCCGCCTCCGCCGCCGCCGCGGGCCTCGCGGCGCGGCAGAGGGAGAAGATGACGATGGAGCCGGACACCGCGACGGCGGTGGCGGCGGCGAGCGCGAGAGACCCACCACCACCCGACGACGACGATGACGAGGACGACGCCATGGGCGGCGTTGGAAGAGCAGGAGTAGGTGGTGGCTAGCTACGACTAGGTAGGTAGGCCTCGCGAGAGCAAAGCTAAGCTCGTATTAATGGCGAGCTCGCGAAGAGAAGAAAAAAAGAAGGGAGATGAGAGGATTTGGTTTGGTTTAATTCGGATTTCGGGTGCGGCTGCCTTGGTGATATATAGGCTTGATGATGCCGTAATTTAATTTTAATTTTTATCGTGTTGACCGAATTGTGCTCTCTATCTCCTCGACACAAACGTCGTTTTTTCAGTTGGTTGAGCTACTGCTGGTAATAATACGGTTTTTTCTTTTATAATTTTTATTTATCTACTCCCCAGATTGATAATATTTATCGTTTTGGATAAGGGCACGGTCTATAAAAACAACTTTGATAATTATTTTTCATTATAATATGTATAAAAATGTTAATAAATATTTGATTTTATTAAAGTACTTTTTAAGACTAATCTACGTCACCATATTTAAAAGATAAATATTTTAAAAATAAATTATAATCAAATATTCTAAAGTTTGATATCACCCTTGTCTAAAACAACAAGTATTATCAGTTCAGAGGGAATATGTATCTACGTTATTAGAGATTTGTAAAAGTTAAGATTTAAAAAAATATAGTACCTCCTTATATGACGTTTAGATAAAAAAGACACGGAGGGAGTACTAAGATAAAAAATCAAATCAAATTAAAATTATTTTTTAAATTATACTGTGAGAAAGCTTAAAATGTTACTGGAGTTAGGGTTTATAAGAAGACGCGGATTTTCGATAGCAGAGGATGTTTTCGCAAGTGAGTCATGTATCCCGAGAAAAAAAATTGTGAAACAATGTTCAGGGGGCAATTTTATCCAGAGGGCAGCATTAATTTGTTGCTACTTGTGGTACAATGTTTTTTAATAATCAATTTGAAGGTGCATGCTTGTTCTATTTTAGGAACGGTGTTTGTTACTCGTAGTACATTTTTTTTATAAAAAAAATACCAACCAACAAACGACCATTTATTTAATACGAATAATTGAATCAGGAGGACTTGCAGTTGCGGTTTGATGAATTTAGTAATCCAAATGATTATTGGATGGGACGTGTACATACCTCCCCTACAATACCGGCCGGCAACTCGAGTTTTTTTTAATTTCTTTTTTTTTGAGAACGGCAACTTGAGTTACTTCTGTTTTCCGAAGGCAGCAAAGGGGTTTTGTACTATTTCTGCATGCCGAACAATTTCAACTATATTTTGTGAAATATTCTTCTAAGATATGCACTGCCAGCCAAGCCTTGATATTAACTTATCCTTGTGATCATATAATTCTTAAACCCAGCAAGGCAGCAAGTACTCAGCGTTGCTCAATTTTTATCTTTATCATCCCTAGATGATAACAATTCAGGGGACTTAAATAGTCATAAAAATTTAAAATAATTTAACAAACTAGATCATTTGTGATAAATCACTCCATGAGTGTCCATGTTAAAATTTGACAAAAAAATACGCATGTATTTAGATCATATTTATTTGTTTTCCTCGTATAGGTTGAATTTAAATATATATGTTTATATATGTCAAAAAACAATTTTACCATAGTTTAATTGAAGCAAATACCACACGAGTTCCATCATTTTTTTTAAAAAAGAAGAAGTCGAAAACGATGCTGCTTGCTCCCTCTGTTCCAAAAAGAAAAAGATCATTCCTAGCATCTCAAAGTGAAATTAGTGGAGAGTAAAATTACCAAAATACCCCTCACTATTGAAAAAAAGTAGTAAAGGCATCCACAATGTAGTGTAAAAGTAGTCCATAAGCAATAGAATATTCCATTCAGCCACCTATTACCATTGTGCAACTAGTCCATATAGAGAAAATAGTAAAAGATACCCATATGCATATGGACTACCCATATGGAATAAATTATATTATCCATCTCTACTCCTCTCTCTTCTCCTAATGATACCTTGTATCCATATACATTGTGGAGATTGCTATAGGAAAAAACTATTTATATGGGTCCTATCTATATGGATCACTTTGCCATATACATTGGTGATGCCCTAATGGTGATAGGTAGGTAGAGGATAGATAAAACTTCCGGTTTTAAGTGCTGAGCATAGATAGGATGGTATAAGGTTTTTTTTCTTTTTGACATAACTCAAACTCTGGAAGTTGAACTTTTTTTAAGACGGAGAGAGTATATGGTTAATATAATACTAAATTTAATCACAATATCCATAAATACAATATTGTGTGTATCTTTGGTGAATGCAAAGGCTGAAAATTACTTCTTTTGTCGAAGGAACTACAAGGGAAAAAAAAAAGACAAGCAACCCTTCCATACTATGGGATTACCTTAGGTGGTGTTCTTTTATTATGTAGATGAAGATAAATATGAATATCAAGTGTTTTACGTAAAACGAGGTGGTATTAAACTATGATTAATTGAGTTTTGATTATTATAAACTTGAGAAATAGATTAATTTGATATTTTAGAGCAACTTTCATATTGAAAGTTTTCGCACCAAACACACCGTTTAACAGTTTGAAAAACGTGCCACGAAAAATCTTCATATTCATCCAAGAGTTGTTGGGAAAAAAAAGGGGACACTCTTTTCATCCTGAAATAAAGAGTAAATTTCACATTGCACCATATATTTTGACCAAAGTTTTACAATGGGTAAGGGCCAACCCAACCTTTTCACTTAGCACCAAATATCTTTGCACTAGTTGGCACTTTGGACTAGGGTTGAGCAAATCAATGGAAGTTGTCAGAGAAAAGCTAGTTCAAATTATCATTTTTAGTTCCATAGTATTAAGATAAATATCTTTAGAAAGAAATAGCAAATCACACTAAAATAATGATGCAAACATGTTTAAAAGTGGCACAAAATGATCTATACATAGGGGCAAATGAATAAAAATAAAATACTAGAAAATAGTTAAGTACCACTCACACTGAAAATAAGAAAGAAAACATAAAATGTTTTGCCTTTTATAATTATCCATGTGTAAATCATATGAAGTTTTCTCATATTCCCTTGCTTTGCTCACCCCTAGTCCAAACTGAAAACTTATTTAAAGATGTATGGTGTTAAGTGAAAACATTGATTTAACCCTAGTCTATTATGAAATCTTGGTCAAAATATGTGGCCCAATATGAAATTTACTCTGAAATAAATTAACCTAATACAGAATGTGAAACATTCTGACACTACGAATTTGGATATAGCACAGGATCATACTATGAATATGCACGATTCGTATTATTTAGGATGTTCACATCTCATACTAAATTGATTTATTTTACTACGGATAAAGTATGTATGGGCCGATAAATTAATCTTGAGTGCTTATTCACTTTGTTGCCAATTTCAACCTTACCAAATTTTGATAGCATTAGATACATTTAGTTTGATGCTATTTTAAAATTACATATCATTTTTAGGAGAGAAAAGATTCTAAACTATCAAATTTTAGTATGATAGTACCGGTAAGAAAGGGTTTAATCTGTTATCCTACAACAAGATTTGGGGCCTGTTCACTTTGTTGCCATTTTCAACCATACCAATTTTTAGCAAAGTTACCAAAAAAATATCTACGTTTAGTTTGTTGCCAAATTTAGTCAATACATAATAAATCCTTCTAAAATTTTGGCACAAAACTTAATATTTTTTTTTCTTTTTGGCTATAATCTGGACAGGCCCTTAGTAGGATTGGAAGTGGTAATAAAGTGAACATGCCCTTATCTACTGAATTCAATGTCAACGAGTTTTGAAGTTGAAAGGCTATCCTTCTGTTAAAGAAAAAACAAACCTATAACAATGTCTAATATATCATAGTATAACAAATCTAAATTTATTATGTTAGGATATATCACATGCAGCTTCAATTTTTTTTTTGGAACGTAGGGAGCAGAGACGATCGATCCTGGTTGCGGGCGGCGGGCGAGGAGGCCTCCACGAGCGGCCGGGCGGATGCGTCTCGGCCGAACTCGCGCGCGGCAGAATGCGGGGGCAGATGCGTGCATATGTCGTCTGGGGTTGTCGTTGCGTCCCTGTCCATCGTCGTCCACGGTTTTGTTCGCGTGTATATGGTGTACTACTAGTATCGAAAATAGCTCGCGTGATCGTCGTCGTCTCGTCTGGAAGAGTCGGAGGCACGTTTGTTTCTCGAACCTCGCAACCCTCCGCCTCTGCGTGCTGTCCGTATGTGGAAATGGAATAGTGGATTCATGCATGACTACCATCATCCTAGCTTGTACTGGGTGGGCACATGCTAATTTTCCCCCATCGCTAACTCTTAACACTTGTTTTTGCTCCATGACACTGTTACTTCCGTCCTACAATATAACAACTTTAGTACCTAAAATTTATTCTAAAATATAATATTTTTTTCACCAATATTTCTCACCTAACCAATCATAACACTATGCCATTTACTTTTTCCACATACCTCCACTTTTCAACCAACCACGACATCTCTCTATTTAAATCTTAACTATTTTTTTAATAACTATGTTTAACTTATGTCTTGTGTAGAGGTAGTATTTATAGTCCAGTTAAGGGTTTCTCCTAGTAAAAAAAAAGCTTACATATCATATCACGCACAATGTTTAAGCTTTAGGACAATGTTTGGTCTCCGTACTAATTTTGTCATGCCAAACATATCGTGTCACATATAGCACGTTATCAACAAATACACTTTTGCAAGCAACCTCATCATACTTGTCTATCCGATTATTGATCGTTTGTTGCTACCTTCTTATTTACCGTTAAGAAGTGGGCTTGGAATTAGCAAATTTCTTATTTACCGTTAACACGCTCGCTAAAGTACTGGAGTAGATATTAGTATGTTACATGCAGAAACTTTATATATAGAATCTTTTTAAGAAATATAATCAAATCGATCCAGTTATTCGTATGCTAATAATCCGTCCCGTTTTCTTTTGCTAGAAAAAGGCTCTGTCTCATCATCTTTTTCAAACGCAGCCGAAATCTGTCTCCTCTGGATCCTAGCCAAAACAGTGAACACAGAGTGAGCTCCATGCCTCCACTGGCCATTCTTTTCCATGATTACCAACTACCAAGACTCCACACCAACAATGCAGCCGAATGATCCTTTCTTATATATAAGAAACGGCATATTTGCAAAAAAAATAATAATTTTGTGAACAAAAATTGTATATGCGTGTTGTTAGCGACCTAAAAGCTAGCAAAGGCTGAAAAATAAATTTCGATGAAAAAAATAATCTAAAATCAACTCTAAATTTAAGGTTGAAAATTCAAATTTTAACTGATAAACATAATTATAAACGGAAAGATGAGGCCGGTGCAAATAGAACAGGGAAAAGAAAAGGTGCAATGCTTTATCCGGTTTTGTACCTGTCAAAACCACTTGTTTGTCTCACGGTTTTCTTGGCTGGTGTGGCTTATAATTTGCAGTGTTTGAACCCCACTGGGTGTGACAAGTTGAATGGCGCCAATTAGCACGCGCGGCTGGTTAATTATTGGGAGGTTGACATTAGGTTTGGTTGGTGCTAGGCGACGTCATTTCTGCAGCGTCATGGCCAAATTAATTTGAGTGCATTATGAATGCTTTGCCCCCGAATAATTATAATTAAGAGTAGATGAACTGGTTAGTTTCTTTAAAAAAAGGAATGGACGAGCTGTATGTACACTCACATTTTCAATTTCATTGCTAAGATTAGAATGGAATGGATGGTCCACTGCCATGTGGAAAGTGTGGTTAGCTGCTAAATATGTAATTATGGTATGTTGAGATGTTAGATAGCCTTAATAATATCATCGCAAAAAAAAGATAGCCTTAATAATATAAAAACGAACGTAATATTTTCTTTCTAAGCTAGCTGGGTTAAAGGACATGAACATCACCACACGGCATATACAATATTTGATGATGCAGAGGAAGGGAGAGAAGGATAGTAGCATTCATTACCAGATGGTCTGAACCGTTCTTTTTTTATAAATTGGTCATCGTAGAAAACTTATTTCAAAACTAGTCCATACCAAAAACTATATCTAGAAATAAGCCGGACATCTCAACACCACCGAATTTGGCGTCGAGATCATTGCTGAGCTGGCCGGTATTCCACGTGGGCTGGCCCCTAATACAAGCTAGTTAATATAAAAGTAACATCAAATTTATTATGTGAATGTAACCTGGTGGTGTGATACTCAGACTTGTGTGTAGCACATGATTGGTTCGAATCCTTGGCATAGCAACATTTTTTTTCATTAATTTTGTTCATTGGCCGATGTTTTCTTTCAGTTTGGTGCATAATAGGGTGATTAGTACCGTATATATTTTTTTTTCAAAAACAGATATCATCATTAATCATTTATATGCATGCACGTAGATTGAAGATTTGAAGAAAAAAAGGAACGGAAATGGCTGACCTGATGGGGATTCGAACCGTGGTTGTAGGGTACTAGAGCAAAAGGACTTACCATTGCACCACCAGTACACTACTAATAAAGAAGCGCAATAATCTAATTACCGTGTAAAAGGGATCAGCGCCAAACGCTGAGGTCCTGCCACCTCACGGCTCGGCCGCCACGCTGGCACGATGTTAGCGCTAGTCCCGTTGGCGCTGACAGGAACAAGCCGACGACCTATTTCTAGATATAGTTTTTGGTAGGGACTAGTTTTGAAATAAGTTTTTTACAAGGACCAAGTTGTAAAAAAACGGTGGTCTGAATGTCTGATAGACATTTTAATACCATATACATATCTTCTATACACAATCTATATAACTAAATCACTAATTATGCTATAAACAACACAATACGAGTTATTTGTGTATCGACAAGAAAAGATCATGGGTTGGTTTGGTTTAAGCCAAAACATGCCATATCAAAATATTGATATTTTAAATAGTAATTTTGAAAATGTTTGGCAAATACCATACAAATAGTATCAAAATGTTGGCATTAGCATGCTCATGATTTGATATTGTCAATATTTTAACATGGTTGCAAATTAAACAAGTCCTATACACCATAACAGCAGTGACGTGAACAGTTTTTCATGTCATTGCTATGTAAATTGTCAAGAGAATGGCATGGCTATTTGTCTCCCAACAACCCTATAATTCTCTCCCTCACGAGGGAAAAAACAAGGAAAAGGAGATTCATGCGTTTTTTTTAAGCAAAAAAAAAGGAGATTCATGCGTTGATAGTATTCGTATTTTGTCAAATTTTCGGTTCAATTCGGAACAGTTTCCTGGTAAATTCCGCCGCGCCTACCGCACATCATCCATTCCCCCATGACGTCAGCCACCGGCCGGCTTTGCCGGAGTAGACCCCCTCCCTCGCCGACCACTCGAAAAAGAAAGAAAAAAAACTCGTCAAAAAAGTCTCGCTCGGAGACGCCTCTCGTGTGCCCCGCCTCGTCTCCTTCTCCCGTCGCTTTCTCTCTCGCCGACGACGAGGTGGCGGTGGGCGCTCGACGCCGCGTCGCCGTCGCGGACACTTGTCGCCGCCGCCCGCGCCAGGTGTCCCGTCGGTCGGCAGCGCCGCGCGTGCCTCCACCTGTCGTAACCCCAGCGAGCGAGCCAAACCAACACCCTGCGCCGCCGTCGCTGTCAGGTGCCCCGCCGCGCGCCGCGTGCGCGACGCCGCGCAGCGGAGGCAGCATTCGAGACGGCGCGCGGCGCGCGCGGGCGATGTGCGCAGCAAACGCTGGAGTTTGCACGGTTTTCGTGGCGAATTCCATGTCCAATTCCTCCGCGATGATGGGGGGAAATTTCGAACCACGCGTGAGATTTTTTATCTGAAGGAAGAGAGGTTTTTTGTGGCTTCCTGGCTTCCTGTTGTGATGCATGTGCTGACCTAACAGAGTTTTAAGGCCTGGTTTAGTTCCAAACTTTTTCTTCAAACTTTTAACTTGTTCGTCACATCAAAAATTTTCTACACACACAAACTTCCAACTTTTCCATCACACCGTTTCAATTTCAACCAAACTTTCAATTTTAACATGAACCAAACTTCTACTCATAACATTCTTTTGTTTCGTTACAGTCAACTGCAGACTTGCAGAGAGGTTGGTTTGCTTCTTCAGAGCTCCATCTCAAATCTTACCGAGAAGTTTCCACCGAGATCTGTATAGAAAAGGGAAATCCATCTCTGATCGAATTCAGATGTGCCCGTCAGACCCAGATACGCGGATACTAGAACATGTGAAAAATTCAAGTCAGCGAGCAATGTTCACTTCATTCCCCACTTGAGTACTGGAGTAGTAACGCATATGAACGCTCAGACAACAAAATCTATTATATTATCAAAACAAAGTCTTACTATCTCCTAGTACTTCCAAAAGTCAAGCTCCATAGACAACACCAGGTTAGGTAATTAGGTTGATGAACGATGAAATAGATGGAAAAAGAAAACAGCTAGTATGCAAACACAGTGATCCACGAGACCGGTAGATAAGCATATAAAAGAGCGAGCAGCTTACCGCTTTCTTACATTCTCTCTTGTTAGTTAGGTTATTATGTTGCATGATGCAGTGGGTCACCAGAAGACGATGCCCAGGTTGATCATGTCGTTACATATATGTAGGTATATAAGGTACAAAGTACATGTAAAGCAATGCCCTGCTGGGCAGCTTCAAGGAAGGTGAAGGTCACACCTCATGCTCCTGTCAAAGCTCAGGAGCAGAAAGAGTTCTTCCTTCAATGTGTGATGATCTCAATTTGTATGAACAAAATTTCCCCCTTATTCAGTAGCAAAAGGAGCCTTCAGCAGATCATAACTCAACAACTAACTAGATCCCGGGAATGCCCACTGCAAAGACATGAGAAAGCCAACGTCAAAACATAGATATTTAATTTTAGGAATTGTGAGATCAACATCAAGATGCACAAATCAGTTCTAGCTATCCAACACATCGAAAAGATTGATCTAACTTTAACGAGCACATAACAAACCTTCAAATATAATTCCAGATTTGAGATCTAGAAATAAGGATAAGGGAAAGAGGGAATGTACATTCATATAAAAGGAATTGAATCACCAAAGGAAAATATTAAAGAACGTGAAAATGGGAAATCCAGATTTAATCCACCAGACAATCTTAAAATCATAGGAATTCCTTTTCAGCTTGGGAATCTAGGACCCAATAGCTGCTTTAAAACACAGGGAATAATTTTTGTAGCAACTCTTGGAAAAATAATTGCGTACTAGTATGATGACAAATGATACCTCTTTGAGATATCAATCTCGAACATGAATCTAAGATGGAGAATCTAAATTATTTGATGGAGCTTAAATAACATGAATCCGTGATACTTTCGCATGCTCCCATGCCAATAGTTTCCAGTAGAGTTCCACAAATAACTGAATATCTAGTAAATACTGATTATATTGATGAAACATTCATGGCGGCCTATAAGAATAAACAACTGAAAGGCAGAGGCCACTGCCTGGCGAACATGAATTGCCTAGTTGGTGCTTGCTAAGTTGATATGGTACAGTAACTACAGTTTAATTGCCATAATATCCTCTGTGTGAGCTCAGTGCTGTACAACAAGAAAATGAAGAACTTTATGCTATAAACTTTCTAAGTATAAAGTTGATCCAGAAATCATATAAGTGAAGAGCTAGTAGTAAGCAGAGATACCTGTGTCTCATCATGGGCTCTTGATGATCTGATGAGTACTACTCTTTTTTATTTCTTCCATTCATATTTAGGAGAAACATTGCGGTCAAGACTTTTCAACTCTTATCCTGAAGGCAAAATACCATCTTTCACTTCGGGGGAAAAGTTAGCACCTACCCAACCAATAACCCCATGCTTCAACAGTATCTCTACAGTCAGCCATGCCAATAATGATGGCTGGTATGGAAAATAGACAGAAGAATTTAATCGAGTGATAGACTTTTCTTCATTGTCTCATAAACAAGATATGTTATACTTGCAGCTGGAACCACTTTGAGAAGATTTGGTACAAGCCCTTTGTAGAATCCGGAAATTCCCTCATGCTGCAGTGTTTTCCAGAAAACATCAGACATCCCTCTATATGCAGCCTCTGAATTGGCTCGTTGAGCTTGCAGTCTAGAAGTATAATACAGTAAACAAGGTCAGAAGAGGTGTCCCTCTTACCAATATGGATTTCTATTGACAAGCTACTGCGCACCTTGTTCTGATGACTTGCAAAGGATAAACACATGTTGCTCCTAGAGCTCCTGAGACTGTCCCACAACCTAGTTGGACTAAAGGACCAGGATCTGCATAAAAGATTATACTTTAGCGAAATCAATTGAAAATTGAGAGGACTGTGATGTAAACAGAATTTTTTGCACGGAGTTTACCGCTATCCTTGAGGACATATGTCTTGGACATTTCTTTCAGTGTTTCATAAACAGTAAGATCAATTCCAGCATACGGAACCATACCAAGCAATGATGGAACGAGGCCTCTGTAAAATGCTCGAGGACCTTCCTGCATCCAAATGTCTCTTGATAGTGCACCAAGGCTAGGAATTTTACCACTACCACATGCAAAAGTCTGCAGTCGAGTCTTTACTAAATCTATGGGATAAATTGCTGTCTGTGCCACTGCTCCAGCCAAACCACCAGCCATCAGACGTCCAGAAGTACCAATGTCGCTCTTATTTTCTCCTTTACTTTTCATTATGTATTCTTTTAGCATTTCGTAGGCATAAAATCTTATTGCACTTTCTGGAGCAACCTTTACCACATTTAATCCATTTCCTCTGAAGAAACCACGCAGACTGCCCTCTCTCCATATATCCTTCACTGCTTGTAATACTGTAGTACGGTTTGTTTGTACTTGCATGATGACTTTGAGACGGTCAAGAGGTGCAGTAGCAGTACGGGATGTGGCACCAGAAACACCTCCTGCAATTAGATATTTGCTTGCGCTTGCATGTTTACTTATTCGTTCTGGTATAGCAGCCTGCTCGCCTATATCTACAAGGCAGACTCTTTCCCAATGATGGTAGATGTTCTCAATGGTTGCCTCATGAGGGTAAAGCAAAAGAAAGTCCCTCCATTCTTCAAAAGTAATAATTCCATTATTATCCTTATCCACATGCTCAACAAATCTTGCAAGCTCCTCGTCATCAATTTCTATGCCTGCAAACAGCAAACTGATATTACTTGTAAGACATCAAAAGGACTACAATTATCAGGTGCTTTCCCAGGACATAGTGATTTAATAATAGGGAAAAAAACCTGCTAATTTTCACTTTTAAGGTTGGAACTTAAACCACCGAATTTGGGACATTGCAATATGAATACTAAGCAGCAGATTTTTCAATTTGACTTGTTATCGGGTAAGAAATTATGAAAAAAAGAGAAATCAAATTCATTCCATCAGCAGACAGCCATAATTATTACACTGCAATTGCTATGGGTGGATCCTAGTAGTACTATGCTTTCTTTTCTTCTTGATCTAGTGCTGGTAGCCTGTTAGAAACCAGAAAGAAGAGACTTGATGTATATGTCCGGCAGTGGGCAAGCTCAGCTCAATCAACTGAGATGGATTTTTTTCTCTCTATCTTGCTTCATGGTGTTCAAGCACGCCCATAAATTTGTGATTAACGGAAAGGAACAGGCTCAATAGCTTTGGCTGTGAAATGCTCATACTCATCCCTAAAATATTTTATTACCATCAACAGTTTAAAGGCAGAAAGGAGTTCAGGTTATTCAAACTAAATGAGATCAGCAGAACAACCCAATAAACCATGATGACCAGAAATTAGTTAACAAGGCATATTTAGTTGCTGTTTCATGAGAAATAAGTTGAAAAGTTGAAGTCGGATGTATCCTGTTTTTGCAAGACATCCTCATGAAATGTATCATCAAATCCATTTGTCCATTTCATATACAAGTGCAGATGAACTGAAATGATATATTCTTTCCTTGCTCTTGAGTTTTTTTTTCTGCTCAATATTATCCTTATATGATGTCAACTTGTCAAGGCAATTTCTCGGAGGTCAAAACTTGGGTTCTCCAACTGAACTAGGAGGTTTGGATCTAAGGTTCCAGAGAAGTTCATAGGTTGTAACTCGAGCAGGAATGTCCCTGCCTCCCCTGGTTTCACCCCTGGTACGCCCAATTCGGTCAAATTTTCCATGGCCTTGAGGCCTTCGCCTCCACTCTTAACTGCATTTTGCATTTCGCATGACCAAAGCATCAAAGCACGTCTAAAACTCCCCGGAGAAGGTATCTACTACTAATATGCAACATAACAGCCATCCGCTGTGCCTATTCCATTCATGAAGCATGCATTGCATACGCTTCGACTTCCATGGGACCCAATGTAGCTTCCAGTGCTAGCAACATGTGAAGGTGAACTAGAAAGCAAAGTTGCACAACTAAATTACCTCGGAAAATCACAAAGCCTAGGCTTACTGCATGTCAATTTGTCAATACCGCGTGCCACATTTGCTCGAGCAACTCCCATCATGATTAAATTTGGACACCATTTTTTTTGGATTTTTTCCTAGATACAACTAATGGTCTCATGGTGTCACGTGAAGCACATTTAGCATCGCATTAGGATTTATGAGGAGGATGGATGGATGGAGCAGCAGCAGAAGAACTAAGAAGTATTCTAGTTAGTTACCAGCCTTGACGAGGGCGTGCCAGAGCTCCTCGGGGAGGATGCAGCCGTTGTGCTCAACGTCGATGGCCTGGAAGATGCGGTAGAGCTCCAGCTCCTTGTCGTCCATGTACCTGCGGAAGTCGTCGTAGCCGACGCGGCCGTCGCGGTCGCGGTCGCACGCGCGGAGCAGCTCGCGGGCGTAGCCGCCACCGCCGCCGCCGCCGCCCTCCTCGGGCGGCGGCGGCGGCGGGAGGTGGAGCGCGGCGAGGCCGGCCTCGATCTGCGCGTGGTCGAGGTGGCCCCGCCCCGCGGCGTCGAAGAAGCCGAACATGGCGCGGATCCGCGCCTCCCTCTCCGCCTCCGTCTCGTGCAGCGCCAGCAGCACGTGCTCCATCGTCGCCGCCGGCTTCCTCGCCGCCCCGCACCCTCCCCCTCCCCCCGCCACCGCCACCTCCGCTGCTGCTGCGGATGGGCGGGGGGGCTCCGCCGCATGGGTCGCCACCGCGCCGGACATGGCGGCCGCGACGGCGAGGGTTTTGGGGCGGGTGATCGGTGAGGGCGATGCGAGGGTGAAGCGGAGGTGGTGTCGGAAGGGAATATTCTGTCACGATGGCGATGCTGTTGCTGATGAGCTCTTGAGCTGCTTGCTCATCAAAAGGAGAAGAGCCTCTCTCTCCCTGCAACGCTACTACTACTATGCTCTATGCATATGCCTGCCACGCTCACATGTGGTGTGGTTGCTTTAGTTGAAAAGGTTTGTTGTGAACGGATCTTTCTGCGGATTTTTCTATTCAATTGTAATGTAAGGAAAAAAAATAAATGTTTCGATATAAACTTACTACATCCGTCCCAGAATATAAGAAGTTTTAGAGTTAGACATTGTTATTAAGAAAGTAGGTAGAAGTGAGTGGTGGAGGGTTATGATTGGATGGGTAGTGGAGGTAGGTGGAAAAAGTAAATAGTGGAGGGTTGTGATTGGTTGGGAAGAGAATGTTGTGGAGAAGTTGTTATATTTTGGGACAAATCCTAAAGCCTAAAAGTTGTTATATTTTAGGACGGAGAGAATAACAAATACATCATCCATCCTATAGAAAAACCAATACGGCATATGGCACATTCTAATACTATGAAATGTTTATATTCGTAATAGTAGAATACTTATGAAAACGAAGGAAGTATCTGGATAGTGCAGTATAAGATTTTGTTTTATAAAAATGTATTTTTCTTGAAGAGCGAATAAATAATATGTTTTAATAATCTACCAAATAATTTGAAAAGAATATTTATTTCTAAATATTTAACGTCAGTAACTTTTCGAACTTTTTTTGTCTCATTAGAAAGTTTATGAAAATATAAGAAATATAAACCATGTTTAAAATACCACAAAACAAGTCACAACAACACAAATGATAACAAATGGAGTATATTTTTCAGGGGCTTATTGGGCAATACAGTACATGCAGTTATTCTTTCTTTTTCTGAAATAACATCTTTTAAGCTAAAAATAACGACTCTAAGATGAGTAATTCTTGACCTAATATACGAAAGCAACACTATATTATGTAATGTAATATATAATGGAACAGTTTAGTATATAATGAAAAGAAAGGGATCGAATTAAGCCCAAGAAGAATCAAGCAAAGTAGTGTTATCTTACTGGCAACTTACTTTTCGATTTGAAGGAATGCATAAACATTCATAGCACATTCCCCCTTTTATGAATATGCCTCTTTAAACATATGCTCAAATTGACGCAGACTAAATATAACCTCTCAAATTATACTAAATGCACTTTTTAAGTATATGCAAATATAGTACACATAATTGATATACCTCAATGAGTACAATCACATACACAAAAATTAAACCTTCAGTCACCATCAATATATCAATTCAAACTGATTAAGTCAAAAAGGGCATGAAAATGCCGGGCTTCCAATGGCACTTCAAAGTCTAGAACAAGGAAATGTCAAAGTATGGAGAAGTCTAGTGCTTAGGCTGAAGGATATTTAGAAGAATTAATGGATGGTCTCTAGGAGGGGGCAAAGGGATCAGAGTGGAGAACAACTGAATTAGCAAGGGAATTAAAGGTTAGCAACAAGTGGGAGGAGGATCAGATCATGTCCAAGAAGAATAATACTCCCTCCGTTTCGTTTTATTTGACACCGTTGACTTTTTAGCATATGTTTGACCGCTCGTCTTATTCAAAAACTTTTGTGAAATATGTAAAACTATACGTATGCATAAAAATATATTTAACAATGAATCAATGATAGGAAAAGAATTAATAATTATTTAATTTTTTCAAACAAGACGAGCGGTTAAACATGTGCTAAAAAGTCAACGGTGTCAAATAAAACGAAATGGAGGGAGTATCACACAACATTTTGTTTCCAAAGAAGACCAGACCAGAGGAGAATGGAATGTGCTAGGTGTGTTACTGTATTATTCTTCTCTTCAGGCTTCTGGAGATCACCAGCTTCTCCTTTAGCAATAGCAAACCTCTTTTGGGCTGTCATGTGTGCGATCCACCTGTATGTGAACCATGTTAAATTTGGTGAACTTATCTTAAATACGATTAACTCTGGAGAGGCCCACTTGTAGGTTTAGGTCCATTTTAGGGGAGTTTAAAATGGGAGCAATAAGCAACTTGTGAGTAGCTAGCTAGTGAGAATATGCCATGTGTAGGAAAGTTTTTAGCAGCTAGTAAGTTTCTTCTAGAATCTTCAGCTTCCAAAACAGTTTAGATTTTTACCCAGATTCTGATTGTCTATAATTATAATTATAGAATTCAGAAAATGAATTAAAAGTCAGAAGGTGGGAAACCTATTTTTTAGAAGGTAATAACTTCTAACCAACTATTTCTCACAATCTTAACCTCTCCAAACAGGATGTTAAATGCTGGGTATCCCTGCTTCCAGTTACTAGTTTATTTTTCTGGATTTTACAATCATATATTCTCATAATATAGATGGGAATTTGGACTGTTTAGAGGAGTTGAGGATTTTACAATCATATATTCTCATAATATAAACAGGGCCTTGACATGTAGGACCCACCTGTCAGCTCCGAATGTCCTGAGACGCACAAAAAGCTTGGCAAGCATAACACAAGCGTCAAACAAAATGGCAAGCTGCACATCAGAAAGCCCGTATGGAAATTCTATTGCCCAGTGTATTAATTATGGATCAGAAAATCGGGATAAAAATACGTAGAATTTGGGCCCTAGCCTTTCAAGCAATGAGCGTACTGTTAGAGCCCACAAGCAGTGGATTCGTCCTCTCATACAGTTGGAATAAGTTCACTTTGGGTCCCTCTATTTGTCGCCCAGGCCGATTTTCGTCTCTCGACCACAAAACCGGGTACGACCCGTCCCCCAACCTCCGAAAACCGGGCAAACGAGGTCCTTCGGCGGTTTTGAAGGTGGTTTTGGCTGACGTGGCGTCTATGTGGCTTGTTTGACTAGTTCTCCGTCCCACGTGGCATTGATGTGGCGCTGACGTGGCAATTATATATTGGAAAAATAATAAAAATCGTGGGCCCACATGTCAGCCACAGAAAAAATAATTTAAAAATGGTGGGTCCCACATGTCAGCTAAAAAAATATGATGGGGCCCACGTGGGCCCCACATGTTATTCTCAAATGACCAAATCCAATTCTCTTCTTCTTCCTCTCTCCGGCTCTCCCCATCTCTCCTCCCTCCTCTCGCCAGGCGGTGTCCAGCATGGCGAGCGGCGGCGAACCGCGGCAGCGGCGGGCGGCGCGGCGACGGACAGCGCATGGCCGGTGGCGGGCAACGGCGCGTGAGGCGTGTGGGGTGGTGGCGGCCATCTCTCTCTTGCGCCGCTCGTCTAGCCGTCCGCCACCCTTCTCCCCGATGGTGAGGCCTACGCCGTTCGCCACGCTCTCGGCCTCCACGTGCCCGGTGGCGATGGCCTGCTTCGCCGCCTCCACCGCCGTGTCCCCGCCCTCGCCATTTGGAGATGAAAAGGCCCATGATCTTGATACTGACCTACTACTACATCCGCGGCAGCAAGCTACTCCAGCCAGCAACACTAGCAGGCTGCAACAGCCATTGACTTCGAGTTGCTACGGACAAACGAGCGAGCCAGACATCACATCGGCACCAAACAATAATGCACCCCGATGGATAGCAACGGATACGATTCGATGACGTGCAATTATGGCGGCAGCGACGTCCCGCCGTGTCGTCAGGTCGCCGCCGGCGACCAGGCGATGTCCTTAAGCGCCAGCCGGAGCTCTTCACTGTAGAACGACCAGTACTCCATGGCGTCGCCGCCATCCTTCTTGACGTCCACCACGAGCAACGACGGCGCCACGCTGAAGATGTCGATCAGCCGCCACGGCGAGCCGCACCCCGCGCGCGCTGCTCCTCGTCACGCGCGTGGGCATGGCACCGCCCGTCGCGAGCGCCTCCAGCCGCGCAACCACGCCGCTTGCCGCCTCCCGTGTTGCGAACCACGTGCCACCCGCGCGCGCCATGGCTCGCCCCGACGACGCGGCGGGGTCATGCTCGAACAGCGGCGACAGGTCGAAGCCCTCGAACAGGGAGATCAGGTGGAACCACGTGCAGACCTCGGGTGGCATTGCCATGCGTGTCTACTGGCGCTGGCACGAGATCGGCGATGATGGGGCGCAGGACAGGCGCCGTCTTCTGGAACCACGGCGTCTCGAGGAGGCCGGGGACGGTGATGCGGGTGCCCGGGTTGGGGTCGAGCAGCATCTTGATGAGCTTCTGCCGTAGCGCTGGCTACCGGACCTCCCCAGATCTGCCTTCACGCGGACCGGTGGCGCTCCTGTTAGGAGGCGGTGCCGACCACGCCCTCCGCCACCGCCGGAGCTCGCCTGCTCCGCTGTCCACCCGCGCCGTCCGTTGCCCGGGAAGGGGAGAGAGAGAGGGGAAAGGGAAGAAGAGAGAGAAGGGAGAGGGAAGAAGAGAGGAGTGTGGCTGACATGTGGGGCTCACGTAGGCCCCACCATTTTAAAATTATTTTTTTGTACAGCTGACATGTGGGGTCACGCTTTTTATTATTTTTCCAAGGTATAATTTCCACGTAAGTGCCACGTTCATGCCACGTGGGATGAAGACCTAGTCAAACAAGCTACGTAGACGCCACGTCAGCTAAAACCGCCTTCAAAACCGCTGAGGGACCACGTTTAACCGGTTTTCGTAAGTTGGGGGATGGGTCATACCCTGTTTTGCAGTCAAGGGACGAAAATCGGATTGGACGACAAATAGAGAGACCTAAAGTGAACTTATTCCCATACAGTTTGAGGCTGTGTTTGGCGCTTTTTAAGGCCTTGTTCACAAAAGCCCAGTCCTGAGGATGGGCTAGTAATGATTTTTTTATTTTTTTAAATTCTAATTATTAAAATATTTAGAGAAAAATATTTTCTATTTGAAAAATTTACAAAACTAGTCGCCCATCACCCTCACAGAGTGCGATTTTGCCGAGACGTGGCAGAAGGCCGTTGGCCCTCCCATAACAGCCGGCCACCAAGAACGCTAAAATCCACTAAGAGCGCTGAAATGTTGCAAGCGGCTCCCTTGCCGCCCTCCTAGAGGGTGGTTTTTGGCTCTAGAGGGCCGCTTGCAAAAGGGTTAGGAGGGTGGCCTAGCATTTTTGTAGGCGGTCCCCATTGCCGTTCTTTGGGAGAGCGATTTTCTATTTTACGGGAGGGAGTGGCATCTTTTGCAAGCAGCCCCCTTGCCACTCTCTGGGAGGACGATTTTCGACTATGTTGGGGGGGAGACTGCAAAAATACCAGGCCGCCCTTTTGCAAGCAGCACAGTAAAAATCGTTCTCTCATAGAGCGGCAAGGGGCCACATGCAAATTTTCCCTCGGTGGCTGGCCGTTAGGGGAGGGCCCACGGCCGTCTGTCACATCAGCAAAATCGCTCTCTGGGAGGATGATTTTTAAAATCGCCTCTCAAAGAGCGATGGGCGACTAGTTTTATAACTTTTTTCAAATAGAAAATTATTTTTGTAAATATAATTTACTTCAGTTTCCCGGCATCCACAGGATACGTGATGGTGTTAAGGGTTGGTTGATCCATTAGTAAACACTAAAACCTTGTCAATTTCTTTGGTAATTGGTAGTAGTAATAGCTAAATTTGTCCATGCCTAAATATTGGCAAAGTTGCCTTTCGTTTTGTTGACACCTTTTCTTTTTTCTAAATATTGGCCAAGCTTAAATTTATGAAGATATAAAGTGGATGCTAAATATTTTTGACTTCAAAGTAAGTAGTGTCATTCTTTTACCCGTCGACAACAAGAGCATATGTGGTGACTTTGTCACCTCAAGATATGCCGATTTAGTTTTAAGAGATGCTCATATTAGGTAATACATCTGTTTATAAGGATGAGTGCAGGTGTGTGCATACGAACAGTTATTTTTATATTGTGTTCCGAATTAATAGTGCCAAAATTTCCAACGTCTTTAATTATTTAGCATGGTTGAGTTTGACTATGGCACTACTGGTTAGAGGACGGCATGAGTCGTGACGGACGGGGGTTAAAATGGAGACATCGGAGTAAAGATGTAAACTGGTTAGATTGCTCGATCCTTGATATGATCTGATTGACAAGAAAATCGACAAAGACGGGAGACGACTAGTCCCTGTGCATGAGAAACTATCCAGAAAGACGGCCGGAACATTTATAGTACGTATATACAGTGCTACCTCCATATTTATATTTTAATGTATGACGCTGTTGACTTTTTGTCTAATGTTTGACCATTCATCTTATTAAAAAAATTATTTAATTATTATTTATTTTATTATGACTTGATTCGTTATCAAATATTCTTTAAGCATGACATAAATATTTTCATATTTACACAAAAAATTAAATAAAACAAATGGTTAAACGTTTGTCGAAAAGTTAACGGCGTCATACATTAAAATTAAAATACGGAGGAAGTACTAATTAAGCCAAGACTCTATGTACAATACTACCTTCGTTCCAAAATTACTTTTACTTTTATATGTGAATCTGGATAAGTGATTAGTTATACTCGTGTGTAAAAGTAAAAAACTTGTTCTGATTCATGTGTAATATATAGCTGAAGAGACAGATGCTGTTGACGAATTCTTCATCATCAAATTACAATCCTATTGAAAATGCATTTGCGTGTACATGACTATATATAGTGTTTATTTTGTAAAACACCAGAAAGAGAAATTAATTTTAAGTACTCCATCCATTCCATAATATAAGACACAACCACTTTTCTTAAATGTTCCATAATATAAGACATGTATGCAAGCATACAATTAACTATGACATCTTCTCTATTAAATTATAATTTAAATCCTCTACTCTCATGTTATCTAATCTTATTAGAATGATCCAAACTACTACAAGATAATATAATAATTATTTTTTGATCTTTGGGTTAAGAATGTTTGTGCTTTATATTTTGGAACGGATAGAGTACCTATATTTTGTATTTTCCAAACAAGTACTTATTAACGACGTACACATGCCGACAAATCACGTCGACAATACAGGCTGCCTACAAGCATGACGTACGTTAACCGAGATTTAACGCATATACGTACCCCTACATCCTACCCCTTCGTCCTAAAAAAAGTCTAATTCTAGCTACGAACCTGGATATATGCGTGTCCAGTTTTATAGCCAGGGTTTATCTTTTTTTTATAGACTAATACATTAATTACTTAATTGATTATCACTCCTACTCATGGGTTGAAAGCGATATGTAGAGAGAGACATGGACTAGACGAAACGCAAGGGCAAATTAATACCACTATAGCTCGCTCGATGTACTAGTGATTAATGCTTGGCTAATTAAGCTAGCTAGATCTCCAAGTTGATTAATTACATATATATCTCAGCTGATATATACGTACGTACAGCGCATAGATCAACCACCGATGGATCGAGGAGACAGCAGTATTAATCGTGTACGTACGTACATTGGGTGCCTGCAGGCTTAGGCCGTAACAGCCTAATTGATCTTGTCTTCATGTACACCCATTTTGATGATCTGCATCAAATTAAACCTATTCCCTCTGTAAACATTTCTACTTTGAGAAATATCTACTACTCCTATTCATTTGATCTGCATCAAATTAAACCTATTCCATCTGTAAACATCAAAGTAGTAGATATTGAAGTTAAAGGGGAAAAAAATACTTTGATGCCCCTCATTAGATGTAGAATGAATAGATGCAAGAGGATAAGTGATACTACTCCCTCCCATCTATTTTTGATAGTCATATTTCCAAATCTAAAAAATTTATTTTTGATAGATATATTTCAATTCAACAACCTATCATCTTAATGATTTTCTTGGATTTAATGCATGACTCTCCATTCTTCCACACAAAATTGGCTATATGGGTATTGAGAAATGTAAACATTAATGAATCGCTTATTTACGAGGAATAACTACTAGCATATTTAAATGGATGATAAGTAGAATTACTTATCCTTGGTCTATGTACCAAGATAAAATATGACTATCAAAAGTAGATGGAGGGAGTATTAAGATGGGAAGAAATTTAGATGAGAAATAATATATTATGGAAGAATATTTGGACAACAACGCTATCATTAAGTGCATGCATGCACAAATAAGATATATTCTGATAAAGACTTTTAGTTAATATATACTATATTCTCGCTTTCATAATTCTTAATGTTTTGGATAAAATCGAGTTCAAACTTTTATAACTTTGATTATTAATAACTTTCAAAATATTAATGCACTAGAATAACATATATTGATTTATCTTACAAAATAATATAATAACAGTAATAATGTATGTGTGTGTATTATAATAGTAAAACATAGTTAAAGATATATTTTGAAGATCAAGTCATTATATAAAACGTCAAGAATTATAAAACTAGAGGGAGTATCACTTAGAGACTACTCTCTTACAATATTTGAGACAAACATCTTGTTTTATCAAGAACATATAGATGATTTTATATATTGCGGTCCAAACTTACATGTTTTTTAAAAATATATCATAAATATAGGAGGAAAATATATAATATAAGTATAGAAATTGATCAAACTGCATAGTGATAATAAGAGTTTTTTTTCTCCTCTCAAGATTTTTTTTTCTTTCTTTAACATGGCCTATTTTTTTTCCTCAGGACCATGAAGCCACCATCTAGATTGATACGCCACCAAGCTTTTAAAAATTGTAACAACGTTATAATATTTTAAAACTATTCTAAAGACGAGCCTAACCATATCACTTTCAAAAGCTGAATATTTGAAAAGAAATTGATGGACAGAGCTTAAACATATTGGCTGCACGTATTCTAAACTTTACTTATTTGTCACTGAAGGGAGTATAACTTACTACTATCTATTACTCTCTCCGTCTCTCAACATTTGACGCCGTTAATTTTTTAGACATGTTTGACTGTTCATCTTATTAGAAAATTTTAAGTAATCATTAATTCTTTTTTATCATTTGATTCATTATTAAATATACTTTTATGCTACATATAGTTTAATATATCTCGCACAAGTTTTTGAATAAGACGAATGGTTAAACATGTTTAAAAATATTAACGGCGTTAAATATTTAGAGACGGGGGAGTGTATACGTGCTTGGCTACGTACTTAATTTCTCTTCCGACTGCAGCGTACGTAGTGCCGATCGATCGATCGAATTAAGTTAATTAAGTGGATCGGTCCTCCATGTACGCATGACCGAGGCTAGCTTAGGTCACTATCGCTTTAAACACTCCGATCGATCAACCCCGTCAAATTCAAATTAGTGTCGATCTTCCATAATAAATAACGCTCCTTAATTGATTGTTGCATGTGTGTAGAACTAGAATCCAAACGGAGGATCTACACAAGTACTACGCGAGTATATCGGTACGTACGTACGTCGCTTGACACGTGCACTGTCACGATATATGGCACGTCAGGTGCACGGTCGTTTTCATATTGCATTGGTCACGAGCCAGACACATGCGCGCGTCCATCTGCATCCATCCATCCATCCATCGATTCATCGATCGATATCGGCATGACCTGACGCTGACTGCATACCATGCAAGAGCTCTCTATGGAGACCCAGTCCGCAATTTCGATATGTTCTTAATTTCGGTGTGTTTAGAAGAGTTTAAGATTCTAATAAGTAATGAGTTAGTAATAAGTTTCTAAGAATATGGAAAAATAGTTTCTCAGTTTTTGACTTTTAGTTTATTTTTAGATTTTACAACTATAACTTCTTAGAATCTAAACTAAAAGTTAAACTATTTGTTTGAGGTAGCTTCTAATTATGAGAGAAGCTGTAATAACTAAAAACACCTCTGAATAGATCTCCATTAGGATTTACCAAACTATTCGTGAGCCAAAAATCAGAGGCTAATGGTTTTCTTTGGTTTTCACGAAAAACTCTGGTAGAATCAGGTTAAATTTTGTCAAGAATAAAATTTTGTTTGATTTTTTAAAAATATTTGATAGGTAAACGAAGCGATTTGAGTTCTCGAAGTCCGGTTTTATATATGTATAAACCTCTTCATTGTGTCGTCGTCTTCCTCTCGATCGCTCTCTCTTATCCTGTTGAGCTAGCAATCAACGCCGTCGATGGAATCGAGGAACTTATAAACGTAGCCGCCGCAGAGTGCAGTAGCTCACAGCCTCATACAGTACATATTTTGGTTGTTGCATTGGATGCTTCATGCCTGCTGCAATCTGGAGCTGAACGTAGAGGGCAAGTAGTCTAGCTCGGACACGTACTCTCGCAGGATATATGCTATCACTGGTGGAGGTGGAGAAAGAGGATTTACTCCCGGTTCGTAACTCCCTACCAATATAGGACTAAAGATCACTATCTTTAGTCCCGGGTAAAAAAACCAGGAGTAAAACCTATTTTTAGTCCCGGTTGGTGAAAGATAAAGCCTTTTTTTAAGTCCCCGGGACTAAAGATAGAGTTAGGCTATCTAGATCCGGTTGTTTTATTATTATTTTCTTTTCTTCATTGTTTTTAATATATTGATTTCACCCTATCCCCATCCCAAAATCCTAAATAAATTAGAGTTAATTTCACTTTGGGCCATGTTTTATTGCCAAAGTTTCACTTCGGACTACCTTTTGTCCAATCTTTTCACTTTGGACTAGGTATCTTTACCTTTGTTGCACAATAAACCACCCCAAACTACATTTTCAGTTCTTCGATGACTTCGAGCAAATTGTTAACGACATGCCAACAAATTTTCATACCTAAATGCTTGCCATACCTTTGTTAAAAGAGACGCTAGACATCACTAATGTAAAGAGTTAGGGTGGTCCATTATGCAACAAAGGCAAAGTTACCTAGTCCAAAGTGAAAAGATAGTGTACAGGGTGGTCCGAAGTGAAACTTTAGTAATAAAACATGGCCCAAAGTGTAATTCACTCAATAAATTATCCCCAAATCCTCAAATCCTCAACTCCCCAAATCGATACATCATAGATACATCACAAATTTTACAAAATTCATCACAGATACATCACATTCACATCACACACAAATCAAATACACAAATCCGAATCACAAATTCTAAAAAGAAGAAAAAAAAAAAGCTCGCTGCCGCTGCCGCGCCGGCCGCCGCGAGGCCGCCCGGCCCTCCCCTGCGCCGCCCGCCACCGCGCCACCCAGCGTCGCACCGCCCCCAGCCACCGCGCCGTCCGCGAGGCCGCCCGGGCCGCCGCGCCGCCGCACCGCCCAGCCACCGCGCCGCCGCACCGCCCAGCGCCGCGCTGCCCGCGAGGCCGCCCGGGCCTCCGCGCCGCCACGCCGGCACGCCGCCGGCCACTAGGCCCGCCGGCGCTCGTAGAGGAGAAAGAGAAAAATGAGGAGAGGAGTTAAAGGAGAGAAGTTAAAAGGAGAGGAGGAAGAGGAAGAGATACGGAGGAGGAAGTGATAAGGCCAGGGAGGAGATAGGATATATTAACTGCTCCTCCTCCTCGATCTGACCTCGTACTCTCCGCCGCCCATGTTGCGCATGCCGATCTTTTATTCCGGTTGGTGTTACCAACCGGGACTATAAATAGATCTTTAGTCCCGGTTGGTAACACCAACCGGGACTAAAGATAATGGGGATCTTTTGTTCCGGTTGGTGTTAACCGGGACTAAAAATAGATCTTTTGTTCCGGTTGGTAATACTAACTGGGATTAAAGATAAAAAAAACTCTAACCTTTTGAACCGGGACTAAAGATATACTAAAGATATCTTTAGTCCCGATTTTTATTGTAACCGGGACTATTGTGTATTTTGGCCGACCGACCAAAGATGGTTTCTCCACCAGTGTATGTCATTCCCAAGATGGTTTAAGATCAAATTAACTTACTTTAAAATTATCATTAATACTTTTTATGTACTTTGGATTGGAGGTATGGAAATCATAGATTCAAGGTTTGTCTTCAACATAGGGAAGCACTGGTAATATGGTGGTGGAGTCGTGGGTGCGTGACTCCATTCACTAGGGTTCAAATCATGATGCCCACGAATATTACGCACATACAGGTGGATTTTAATAGGGCTTCAGTGAGATTAGCTAGAGATGTACTACCGCCGGTTTCCGTCTCTTAGAGCATCCGGGGTGTGAGTGTGCGTGTGCATTTGCTGTGCAATCTAACTATTATAAAAAATTATATTGCTTCGTTTACTTTTCTTGGTTTATAAAGCGGCAGCTCAACCAACGAGGGAAACAAGTGTTTGCGACCATCTGAGAGGATATAGCTAATTATCTACTTCCTCTGTTTTATAATGTAAGTCATTCTAAGATTTTTCATATTTATATCGATGTTAATGAATAGACATATAAATATGGAAAATGCTAGAATAAATTATATTGTGAAACGGAGGGAGTATAGAACAATTAATTATTTCCGTCTATCACTCGTCAATCAAGAAATGGACGGCAGCTAGCAATCGAACTGTCATCCGTCGTTCGGGAATGGATCATACATTCATACGTCGATTGATCGATCGATAAATCCAATGCAACGCAGCTACCTCCTCTATTCCCTCTAAACTACTCCTAGCTAACTAGTACATGTACTCTTTTTGTCTATAAAAACAAATATAATATGAGATGTGGTAAAAATTGTAATACTATGAATTCGAAGTGAGAATATATACCTAAAACAAATCCAAAAAGTGCTAACTCTACGTATATATGCTATACGCTGGGACAAGCACATGAACGGCATGCTACGTGTCTCTATATACGTAGTAGCAACCGTGATAAGGTGGAAAAATATACGATGGAAACTACCTATCACTGGTGGAGAAAGGAGCTTTACTCCCGGTTGAGAACCCCCCTATAATCCCAATTATACAACCGGAACTACGAATCCGAGACTAAAAATACCTATCTTTAGTCCCGGGTGAAATAACCGGGACTAAAAATCCAACCGGGACAAAAGATGGTTGAGCCACGTGACTGACGCAGGCATCTTTAGTCCCGATTGATCTTACCAACCGGGACTAAAGACTTTTTTTTCCTCCTTCGTTTCTTTCTCTTTTATTTTTTTTCAGTTTTTTCTTTCGTTCATATCGATTCATTCACAGGAAACATATTCATTCACAACATCACAAATACATTCACACAGATTCATTCACAACATATACATTCACAAAACCATTCACATAAATATTCGCAAACACATTCACAAATCAACATTCAGAAATCAACATCCACAAATCATCAAAAAAGAAAAGAAAAAATCATCCACAGATCTAGGCCCGGGAGGGGAGTGCGACGCCGGCCTCCATCCTACCGCCCCTTGCCCGGCCGGCCTCCCATCCCGCCGCCCCGCGCCGGGCCGCCGCCGGCCGGACTCCATTCTGTCGCCCCGCGCCCAGCCGGTGCCGGCCGGCCTCTCATCCCGCCACCTCGCGCCGGGCCGCCACCAGCCGGCCTCCATCCCACCGCTGCTTCCGTAGCCGCCCGCCGGAGGGGAGGGGAGGGGAGGAGAGGATGAGTGGGGGAGAGGAGAGAAGGAGAGGATCCTCGGCGCGTAAGATGGCGAGGAGAAGGGGATCGGAGGAGAGGAGAAGAATAGATAGGGTGTGAGAAGAGGAGGAGAGGAGGAGATATTTATCTCGATCTGAGTCACGCATACGCCTCGATCTCTCCACGCATGCCGATCTTTTTTCCCGGTTGGTGTTACCAACCGGGACTAACCAACCGAGACTAAAGATATTAGAGGGGTCTGACATCACCTATCATTTTTTGAACCGGGACTAAAGATCAAAAAGTAGCTCTAACCTTTTCAACCGGGACTAAAGATTATCTTTAGTCCCGGTTTTTATTGCAACCGGAACTATTGTGGAATTTGGTCGACCGACCAAAGATGGTTTCTCCACCAGTGTATACAATAGAAACATGAAAACTATTATTGGATTGAAAAGTAGACGTCTAAAATTCATTCCGCACCTTCACAAGTAAAAAAAAATTACTCATGATGACGTGAACGAATCTCAGACTTCCATTTTCAACTCAACGGTAATTTAAGATCAAACTTACTTTAAAATGATCATTAATAACTTTTATGTACTTTGGATTGGAGGTATGGAAATCATATATACAAGATTTGTCTTCAAAATAAGGAAGCACTATAGTAGTAGTATGGTGGTAGAGTCATGCAGCTCTTGATGCCCACGAATATTACGCACATATAGGTAGACTTTAATAGGGCTTCAGTGAGATTAGCTAGGGATGTGCCACTCGTTTCCGTCTCTTAAAGCATCCGAGGTGTGAGTGTGCGTGTCCATCTGTTGTGTAATCTAACTATTTAAAAAAAATAATATACTCCCTCCGTCCCAAAATATAACTTTTAGCCCTTAGAGCAGGTACAATAGCAGGCTATAAGCCAGCTATAAACATATTTTAAAGAGATAAAGGAAGAGAGAAAAGAGCAGCCAGCTGCAGCACGGATTTCAAGACGTAATGTGTGTGACATGTAGGACCAGGTATTAATAGTATAGTAAGCAACTATTGTATGAATTGGCTATTAAATTGGCTATTGATGTTTTGGAGCTAGTAGTTGGCTATAATATTAAACTCGCTCTTTAAGATTTGTCCCAAAATATAACAACTTCTCCACCAACATTCTCTTTTCAACCAATCACAACCCTCCACCATTCACTTTTCTCACCTACCTCCACTACTCATCCAATCACAACCCTCCACCACTCACTTCAACCTACTTTCTTAGTAATCGTGTCCGCCTCTAAAACTTCTTACTTAATTACCAATAGAACAATTAATTATTTCCGTCTATCTCTGGTCAATCAAGAAATGGACGGCGGCTAGCAATCGAACTGTCATCCGTCATTCGGGAATGAATCATACATTCATTCGTCGATTGAACGATCGATAAATCCAATGCAACGCAGCTACCTCCTCTATTCCCTCTAGGCTACTACTAGCTAACTAGTACATGTACTCTTTTCATTCTATAAAAACAAATATGATATGAGATACGATAAATTCTAATACTAGGAATTCGAAGAGAGAATATATACCAAAAATTCCAAAAAGTGTGAACTCTATGTATGCTATACGCTGGGACAAGCACATGAACGGCATGCTACGTGTCTCTGTATACGTAGCAACCGTGATAAAGGAGGGAAAATATACGCTGGAAAGTGGAAACTACTCATGTAGTAGAAATATGATAACTATTGTTGGATTGAAAAATAAACGTTTGAGATTCATCCACGTCATTACAAGTAAAATAATTTACTCATGATGACATGAATAAATCTCAGACTTTCATTTTCGACCCAACGGTAATTTCTAGGTTTCTACTATATATATGTGATTTGCATGGCATATTTTCTTGTGATAAGTAACGTAGTATGTGTCCTTATATGTCTTTTATACACTTAGGGCTACTTTAAAACACATCATTAAAAACCAGATGAATAGAAAAAAAAATACATAATTTTGATGGGAATACATATGTAAAACACATGAAACAAAACTAATGAGAGAAAAACAAAGAATATATTTTTCACGAGATTATAGCACTTGCTAACTTTTTACCAACGTGTATACAATGTTGTGCACAATTATGGACGGTACACTCTGAACCTAGTTCTCCCGAATTATATATAGTGAACCACAAAATCTTGCACTCACTACAAGAATCCATAATTTTCATGGCGACCAACTAATTTCTTTGGCGGCCAAAAAAAACAGCCAGCGAGTTTAAATATATTTTTGGCGGTTTCAAGAGTTCATAGTCTTCTTAATTTGCTTAGCAGTCCGACTACCAATAAGACATTTCCTTATGGTTAGTTGCCAAGAAATCTTAATATCGTTGACTTTCTAGACTTAGCAGTGTTTACTTGACGGTCGGCTAATGGAATAATTAACCTTGGCGGTTTTTTGACCGCTAAGAAAATTATGGATTCTTATAGTGTTTGTAAACTTCCTAATTAACCAAGGGCAAGATACATAATTCAAGACATGACCAAAATGCAGGGCAAATTCGCTTTTGATCTGCATTATATTTGAAATCAATACATAATTTGGCATAGATGGATCAATACGTACGGTTCCAAACATTTCTTCGACGACGAACGTTTGTGATGGCGTGCATGCACGAGAACGGGAAAGCAGTAATTAATTGGAGATCTAGTTAATAATAAGAGTGATTAAAGAGCGTTTTATTGCGTTGTCCCCATATTTGTCCTTTCATCAACTTTAGAACAAACATAGCAGAGCAAGTATGGTACTACAGTACTCAACGGTAGCTAGAAAGCTGCTAGTGGGTACTGTAGTACCAACGCACAGCTGCACTTATCCTACTTACTTCCCCTTTCTATTTCCTTCACCAAACCATATATATACTTTGATGTTCAGATCTTAGCACGGCCAACAGACTAATAACGGCAAGAAGTTATTTAATTAAGCTAAGAGATTAATTCCTAATGTAAAGTTGGGAAGCATCCAACCACTCGATCAGCCTCATTGCTTATGCTTATCATCCAGAATTTAAATTTCCAACCTTAATTTAAGTTGATTTAAAAAAAAATTTTACCGTAGTTTATTTTTCAGTTTTTTGCTTTTAGATCGTTAAGAACACGTATATAAAAGTTGTATTTACAAATTATTTTTCATTTGTAAATATGTCGTTTCGTTTTTTCCTCCGTCATCTGAAACGATGGGGTTGGATGTCCCTCGATCAGGTTCCAAGCTAATGAAATCAGTTTCCTAGCATTAGCTACTAGGTTTCATTTTGAGTGCCAGCATGTAGTAGTATTTTTTTTTCCAAAGCTACTTGGCAGACCTTTTGCTTAAAAGACAAGACATTTTAGGTAGCTAGCTGCTCATAAAACCTCCTCTAAAGGATCCCTTGGAATGTAAAAATTTTATAGGGTGTTCAAGGAATCTTCCTTAAAAAATCTTTCATTTAAGGGCTTGTTTGGTTTAAAGGAAAGTAAAGGATTTGATTTCTTAAGAACTAATTCCTATGAGCTTGATTCAATTTGTAGGAATGAAGTATAGGAAAACCCAAGAAAATTTTTCTTTCCTACAAGTTGTAGATAATAATTAAACGTAGGAAATTTTCCATTCACTCAAATATTTTAAAAAAATTCCTATGAAGTGCATGCATTTATATTCCTTCATTTTTTTGTTCTATTCCTATGGGTTAAAATTCCTTCAAACCGAACAAAAGCCGAAAGCTAAATGTGACTTATATAATCCTAAAACAAAACGTTCTCCCAAGCACCACCCATTTACTCTACATGTCCGCCCTTTCTTACAGCCCCCGCTTCATTGCCAACTACAGTAACCCTCTCTATATATCCACCACCCTCCTATGCCACATAAGTTCTAACATCTTGCTTTTTAATCTACTACTCCCTTTGTTCCACATTGTAAGGTGTTTTAGTTTTTTTCAAAGTAAAAAATATAAATTAGACCAAGTTTTTAGGAAAATAATAAACACCTATAGTGCCAAATAAATACACTATCAAGATATATTTCATGGTCAATTTTTAATAAATCTAATTTGATGTAATATGTGTTGGTGTACTTTCCTATAAGATTGGTCGAATTAGGACAAAACTAAAACACCTTACCCTACAATGGAGGGAGTAATAGTAACAGTTAAGGAGAAGCATGATGCAAGAAAAATGCTGAGACTGAAATTGTAAAGCAAAGAGTGTACGCCATATCACCATACGTAGAGTTGCAGAGTACTTGTGCCGCAGATGGTGACAAATGTATCATCATGATCATAGTCATCGATTGACGAGGTCCACACCAGTTCATCAGACACCTGGTATAGCAGACCAGAGAGCAAGATACACCGGCCGGCCAGCTTCCGATATCCCGCTAAGGTCCAGAATTTTGCCGGGAATAATTCATGGAACGATCATGATCGATAATATATTTCTATCTTGCACAAAATATACAAAAAAAATGTTAGAAACAAGATAAAGAAAAATGAAAAATGGCACATGAACACAAGACGTATCTCAGGTACAGAGAAAACTAGAGATAAAATCGCTTGACAAGCTTCAAATGATCAAGTGAGACCTGTTTAGATCCCACCTCAAATTATTTCACCATATCACATCGAACGTTTGAACACCTGCATGAAGAATTAAATATAGGCTAAAAATAACTAATTGCACAGATTGTGACTGATTCGCGAGACGAATATTTTAAGCCTAATTGCACCATGATTTGATAATATGGTGCTACAGTAATTCGTCTCGCAGTTTACTGACGGATTCTGTAATTAGTTTTTTTATTAGTGCCCGAACACCCATGTGACACCTTATATAATATCTGATGTGACACGCCAAAACTTTACAGCACCCCCTGAATCTAAACACCCCCTTACATTATTACTAGTACATGATCATATTTCTGACTCTGTACTTTTGCTTTAAGTGGTTTGCAGGAGGAAAAGTACTACAGAGTGTCAGAAGAAGATATGAGACAGAAGCTTCTTATCCAGTAAGAACTCTGGCACAGATGTCTGTGGAGCCAAAACAGTAAAACCAATGCTGCACTGTACATACCTGTTCCTCTCATTAATTAATCAGTCGACAGGGGCAACGAACTTCCATCAATCTGAATCACTTTTACAGAACACATCTGTAGCAGCAAAGGACAGTTGATTAGTGAAATATGACGAGCCGCCAATTATTGCAGGCAGACTGTTCAGATACTTCAATGTTGATACGGTGTACGAAGTACTCTTGCCATGAAATGGGACTGCAAGCCTGTAAATAGATCAAAGGTCATAGTCAGGAACACCTCATATCCGTAGAAATACAGAATCCAGGCTGGATCATGTCCATTACAAATTACATACTAGAATTTTCGGACTTACATAAAGGAGTGACATGCATACAGAGAGCATAATTCCTCAAATGGGCGAAGAGAGCAAAAAAAGAAACAGACCACACCTCGAACTTATTACAGTTTATACGTTACACAAATACTTCAATGGCAAACAAGATGCGTGAAACAACATGTAGCTGCCAAACAGAAAAGGTAACAAATATGTTGGGAAAGCCACAAAAAGGTGAAAGCACAAGAATTCAGTTATTTGATCAATGAAAGATTATAGGCACAAAGAGTAGAGTGTTACTCTTTGCTCCTACTTCATCTTCCTGATGTCTGCTACTTCTGAATAAAATATATTATCATGTTCTGCACCCAGTAAGGAGTTACTTCTAACTGTATCATGAAGAAATATAAACGTGTCAGAAAATATTAAAAAATATAAATGATTCACCAGCTAAGAGCGTCGAGCAACACTCAGCAGTGAGCACACACCATCATCATAACCAGGCTGTGTACATGGAGCTACCTTAGACAAGCTTAAATGCCAACCAACTCCAAGCAGTCCCAGATCAAAAAGCTCATGACAACGGAAAACTTGAAAAAGAAAAAAAAAACTTTACAAGTCTTAACCAAAAAAACTCTAAATTTACACACACACACACACACACACACTAAAGGCAACACTTTCTTACACATTTCAAACTCCAGTTCTATAGCGCAAAACAAGACTTGAGTGTTGAAATATGAAGAAAGTTTCCCAATAAGACGAGAGAAAACTGAACACGTCATCACAAATAAAGCACGAGATATTCCCAAACGCAGTTTGCAGCATAAGTCTTGCCATATGAGACGCCTAGTTAAGAACAACGTCCATGCATCCACTGGCACTCAAAGCTCATGACTGGACCATATCCACACCCCACCATAGCTGTGGAAGAATTATGGCCATGGAGTTGATCTGACACAAATGCACAATTGCTTTGCAGAACAACTAGCCTAGCTTATACTAATGCTCTAGGAGCTAATGTGCTAATGTGAATCAACCCGGGGTTGCCCCACAATTAATGTGGCTACCATGGGCGTAGGTGAGAGTGTTAATTACCAATGTCCTAGCAGAGAAGGTGGTTATGCTAATACCCGCACAGTTCACCGACAGCCCCCACTGCGGGCCTTGTGGACTGGACCACCTTCACCTTCAGTTGCCCCTCCCCTGAATTCTCTCTTCACCTCTACTACCTCTGTCCCGAAATAACTTTATTTTTCACCTATCCCGTACATACCAATACAAAGACAAAAATACCATAATGTCCTCTATTTTAACAAATCACAATGCAATTTTACCCCACTTTAACAAACTCCAATGCATTTGTCTCCCACTTCCATAGATTCAATATGATGATTTACTTAAAAGATAAAAGTTATTTTGAGACAAATAAGATGGTAAAAAATGAAGTTATTTTGGGATAGAGGGAAGTATCTCCAGTCCTGCCTTACTTTTATCCCTTGGCACACACCTGCTAGTTGCTACTGCTTGTGAACCCAGCCCTTGGTGATGTTCAGTGAAAACTAGGCCAAACACAATCTCTTTGATTCTCTCTTTCTATCTCTGTATCTCTGGTACGTACTATTTGACCACCTATACGTCTCACCACATTTAACGCGGCACTGTAGACGCAAGTACAGGCCGCGGCAGTTTATATTCACTCAAACAAGTGCTTTCCTCCTCCCCCACACCTCCTCCGTTCAGTTCAGAGGCGCCTAGCAATAGCAGCTCATTGCCTCATCTCTGCCTCCCCTGTCCTTCTGGGGGCAGAGAATCTCTCCACTGCTGGAAAAATGGTACAGCCAAAGAAGAAGTTTCGTGGAGTCAGGCAGCGGCACTGGGGCTCCTGGGTCTCTGAGATCAGACACCCCCTCCTGTAAGCTCTTCTATCAACATCCCTCTAATTTTCTGCTAATAATGTTATGTTTTGATGTGTCTAATACTCTAATCTAATAAGTAATAAGTCTCAATGCATATGGTGTTTGCAACTAATGCAGTAAAAGGAGGGTGTGGCTGGGCACCTTTGAGACGGCCGAGGAAGCTGCGCGAGCCTACGATGAGGCTGCTGTGCTGATGAGTGGCCGCAACGCCAAGACCAACTTCCCCGTGCAGAGGAACTCCACCGGTGATCTCGCCACGGCCGCAGACCGGGACGCCCGTAGCAATGGCGGTAGCAGGAACTCCTCCGCGGGCAACCTGTCACAGATTCTCAGTGCTAAGCTCCGCAAGTGCTGCAAGGCGCCATCTCCGTCCTTAACCTGCCTCCGCCTCGACCCCGAGAAGTCCCACATTGGCGTGTGGCAAAAGCGCGCAGGGGCCCGTGCTGACTCCAACTGGGTGATGACGGTGGAGCTCAACAAAGAGGTAGAACCAACTGAACCTGCAGCTCAGCCCACATCAACAGCAACAGCTTCGCAAGTGACAATGGATGATGAGGAAAAGATTGCGCTGCAAATGATCGAGGAGTTGCTGAGCAGGAGCAGTCCAGCTTCACCCTCACATGGAGAGGGAGAGGGTAGCTTTGTCATCTGAAAGGCTTGGATGAAACGACGGCATAACGAAGTCACCACTCTAGACCATGGTTCCAGAATTTCCTGCTGGTACACAGGCAGTTCAGATTACTTCAGTACAATAGAAAATATCTATTACTTCAGACAAGTAACAAGACATATAAGTTTGCAACTATGTGTAGCTATATGTGTTTATGAAAAGCTATATATACGCAGTCTCCATCAACATACTTTGTTACACATCAATGTCAGTTATATAGTTTCTCATAAAGGAAATAAATAGATTGTTATTCTGTGTTAGCGTCCATCTTTTGTTCAGATGCCAATGTTGGACTCTGTCAACAAATCTCAAGAATATGATGAAGGTGATATTTGTGAAAAAGACCCGCTTTAAACGACATAATGATTCAAAAGGACCATGGACTTTTTTATATAACAAAATATATATGAGAAGAAAACACCAATTGCTTTTGTGTATTTATGCCAGCTATATATGCATTTATTGTGAGAAAATACAATTATAAAGCAAATAAGACAAAATAAAAGCAGCTAAAGTGATATAAATGAACACACAGTCCTTCCATTGTCTCAACTAGCATGTCACTTTTTATCAACCAGTAAATGAGTAATTCTAGCCTTTCTAGGCTCTATGAACTTAGATAAATGAATGAAATTCAGTGAGGACAATTAGATGCAAATTAGTTTGCTAAAATTAAGTCATCTATATTCGATGCTTGGGTCTCTGGTGATACCATTCCATATGCATATCAAGGGCAACACATTCTGAATGACAATGTACCATTCTGCATTACCATAACAGAAATGAGGAAAGATTTCTTTTCCGATACTTCTTTATGCCAATCTTGTGTCCATGTGTTGATATATAATAACATGACCAACATCATGTAACCATCAAATGCTAAACTAAGGGTGTGAACTATGGACTAAATGCATGGACCATCAACAGATTATTTGAGTACAGGTGTACAGCAAACACCTCAAAGGCCTTTAAGTTGTATTTCCCCTCATTCAATAAGGAAATGCAACATGAATGATATCCATGTTAGGCTGCCATCAAGATAATCGAAACATTTGCCTTCAGACAAGGAACATCTGGTATTAGCCTTGAAATGATAATTATGACATAGACCAAAAGAAAAGGGCAGCTCAAGGCCTCAAGCTCATGTCATTTATGTGCTAAAAAGACAGACATCTAAGAAGCTGAGTCAGTGAAACTAGATTACATACTGGTTAGTGGTTATCATCCCCATTCAGTACTTTGGTAGTTAAGAGCCATTCGGCAATCATTGGCAACTACAAGAAAATACTGAAACGGGTGAACCTTAATATTAATGGTCTGGGATTTTCAGTTGGGATTCTAACTCAAACACTAGCAAGTAAAAGAAAAGTTCATATATACTACATATGTATAGATATTGAAACAGCAAACGATAAGTATAAAGATAGACAATGAGTAATGAAGAGCAAGGTCCCCTACATTTCTTTTCTTTCCAAGCTTCAGAGCAAGAACACATATGAACGACAAAAGAAACAAGTATCAGCACTGTAATTGAGGTTTACAGGTTGGGGGAGCGTATCCTATGCACACAGGCCCTCGCGTGTACACCAACTAAAAATTATCACAAAAAATTCTAGGAAAATTCATACATGTACTTTCAATAGTATTACATCTACGTGCAAAGTCGCATCTTCAAATTCATTCTACATAGAGAATAAAAAAAAGATAAAATTCTGACAAAATTGCAACCTTAAAACTGTCAGATTTTTTGTTTTTTTTGTTACAGCTAAAATATAATGAATTTGATGTTAAGATTTTAACCCTAGGTGTAATACAATTGAAAGTATGTGTATGATTTTTTCTAGATTTTTTGGTGACATTTTTTAGTTGGTGTGCACGTGTGTACACGTGAGGGCCTGTGTGCATAGGATATGTTGCCTACAGGTTGGTGCAAGGCATGCAGTCAATGCATAAGGGCCCAATTCAGTTAGTTGATCAAGCCTAAGGTACGACTGTATAAAAAAAAACAGAAATAATAAACATAGAAGGAAACTAGCTGCCAACCATAGCTGCTTCACAACAAGTACTAGTGAACAAATGGCATTACATTCATTGTACATAACATGACAAAATAGAATTTGAGTAAAGACCTATATGTCTATGAAATATAGCAAACTTGAATTTGGTTTCTTATATTACTTAGGTTGCTCCTTTTTTATCATCACCTCTCTATACCAAATGGAAACTTTTTAACTTGTGTCTGACTGACTCTTGTGCTCTCCCATTTACCCTTAATCATAAATCCATGTTTTATACCGGTTCTGTTTGATGACCTCATTTCATTCGGTAGGCAGTTATTTATGCATTGATAATTTTCAAAAGCTTCTATAATTACTGCCACTGTTTCAAATCTCAGACATATTTGTTGCAACAACCAAAATTTGTAAACCTATTTCTTCAGCCAGTGCAGGTAACATTATTTGCCTTATTTCTAAGTCATTGTTCTATGCTCTGACTAGCAGTGTATTGTCTATGCATAATTCTAGCATCAAGATTTAGAAGTGAGATGAACACCCAAAATTTTCCACTAATCTGCGGTCAATATTTTTTCTGGTACCACATTAGCTGGTCAATGAACTTCCATATTGCGAAAGGATGCAATAAATTTGTCCAGCCTAATAGCTGTTATGGACTTCTGGTCCCCAACATTAACTCCATCCTTTGCTTCAATCCTATTCAAATCAATCAGTGATATCATCTTAATTAAGATAGTAATGCATTCAGTGTTAAGTTACTTGCTCTGTAGCAGTGATAATAGTTATATAATGGATCTACCTGAAAAGATTCAAATAAGCTGACAAATCAAATCACATTTAAAATAAATCATGTTCTAGTTGAAGTATGCTAGAATATCCAATAGATGTATTAAAGATTGTTGGTTCCAACAGCCTGTTTAAATAACTGTCATGTTCTTGCAGCCTGTTCAAATTCTAACAAAGAAATAAATTACTCCCTATACAAAGAAACTTGGTTTCTATCTTGTTGTGACATGAATTGCTTGTGTAAATAAACTGTCATCGCAATTGCAAAAGGTTACTGATACAACAAATACAGTTTGCAGCACCAGCAGGTATTGAATTAATTGACAGAATATGTTATAAGTTGTAATGGCTGTAAAGAATCATATTAAAAGAAATACTGTGCACAGCCTTGGTAAATTAGAAAAAAAAGCACCTGACAGCAGTTCCCAAGTCCACAAGACCACAACCCATCAGACCAGGCTCCCCAAATCATGAACTTGGTGTAAAGGAGCAAAGAGAAAGCTATGCAAAGCCTGCAACCAAGCCAATGTTGTCAATGCAGCACAACTGTGGCATAGATAGATGACAGCAGTGTGGAACTGTGGATTCTCATGACAGGTTAAGTAGTAATCAGAGTGATTAGCAGGGAGAAGGGTGGAGGCTGCAGGGTGGTGGTCAGATGAAGTTAGGCAGGTGCAAACCATGTGGTAGTGGTGCATACAAAGATGGGCTGTGGCAACCATCAGCTCCAATGGCAAAATTTCAGCCGATTCAACGGGGGGCTATACATAGCAAATCAATACATGATCCTTCGTGCTGCTACTTAGTCTAAATGCAGGGGTGGCCATGGCCAATGTTGTCCTCTCTAATTCTCCGCCTCTTGTCAGTATATTGAGATTGATATAGGGTTTCCACAGCCCAAAATCTAGGATTACCAACATCAGAGAGTTAGCCACCATCAACACAGCTTACTAGGACCTCATGTCCCATGCTCAGTGTGTCCTCAACAATGCTTGATCGCCACAGGCAGAGCAAGCGTCAAAATTCCATCTCCATATCTGCACATCATGCTACCTTTCCTGCCAGGGCAAACCAGGCGAGTTGAGTGACAATACCACCAGTGTCAGCTTCACTAGATCTGTTGCTAGTGCCACCTTGCCAGACTCAAACCTTAGCCTGCCACATGATTTGGGGGAGGATGTTCTGTGTGAATGTGGGTTGAGGAGGGGGAGACAGATCTTCACAACTTAGTAAGGCTGTGGGCAGGGTTTCTGAAATTTTACATTGAAGTTGGAGAGGAGTAAGCCATCTAGACTTGTGCTGTTCTCCCACAATTGTGCAGCTCACAAGGGATAATTCCATGATTAATCCTAAGTGCCCTACATGATAGTTGCATGTGATATGTTGCTTTTCATATGGGTAGCATGCTTGCGCTTATAACAATCACAACATGCTCCCCACGCATACATCAAATATGCAAGAAGCAAACAGCAAATAATATTTTTAAAAAACTGGAAATTTTCCACAAGGGTTTGAATCAAATGTGAAAAAAAGTCTAGCTAGATTAATCACCTATCCAACATTACGATAGGCACGAGCCGACCCACAAGTCCTCCTTGACCTACTCTAGTTCAACTAAATGAACTAAAATATCATGGATCAGCCTGCGCTCATCCCTATCCAGCAAGTTAAACTGCCATATTTAACACAGCATTCTTTGGTCAGCAACAAGCTCCAGACAGCTTATCAACCTAATCTATACCTTTGGTATGAGTACCACTACCACTAAAGTCTAGGATCCAACCTGCCTCATTCAATAGGGTTCAGTAGTATAATAATGTGGCCCCAGACTTCTGGTATTGTTCAAACTTTGCTAATTATATGTGCAATTAAATTGTTTATTGATGCTTGATTTATCTATATAATGAGATATTTATTGCCCATACTTCTCTTTGGAATTGAATTATTGAACACAAGTAATATTGAACCTGAACAGAACAATCAATACTTAAGGAGCTTTCAATAATTTTTCCAATTCAGTGGAGTCTTCCTTCATTCAAGTTATCAAATGCACTCACTTCCCATTGTTGCTCCAGGACCTTAAATATTAAGACTTCATTTTCAACCCTACTGGACATTTGTCTAGCTGAGTTTGGCGGCAGAAGAATTTATGGGAGATAGTATTCTGCGAGTATATGAGGAAGACGACACCAAAGTTAATTGGCGTTTGACATTAAATTTGCTACTAGAGATTATTTGGAGGGTGGCTAAACTACTCATAAAAGCAGTTAAAACCCCAGCAGAAAAAATTACATAGAATGCTGGAGAACTCTTTATTTAGTAGGTGAAGACATCTGTGCAAATGTAGCATTTAACTTGGCAAATGACCCAGTAAAAAATGATTCAAATGAAAGCATAGAAAGTAAAATACGTGAACCAGAGCCTGAAAGCCATAATGTAAGAATGAACAGTGCAATCAAAGGATATGCAAGCAAATCCATTGGACAGAGCCTTTTTAACTTACAATTTGCTGACATTTACATGTGCCATAGATTCTTTTACATTTGCCACGTACGCTGATTTCATGACTTCATGTACTTGCCCTGAGAAATCGTGTTGGCTCAGGAAATGCCTGGAAATTTGACAAGATTGAATTCTAGACATATCCAACTTATCCACCAGAGATGATAAGATGCATTTGCATTCCCATGAAGATAAAAACATAGCTAACATTCCAGGTAGGCATACAATTTTTCCATCCTTAAGAAAGATTGACCGCCACTCTGATATTTACCCTGGTCAAGAATGTCACCTAGACTTCAGCTTTCTCTTCTTACCACCACCAAGGGGTATACCGGTTGTGTATTTTGAATTTGCAAGTTCCCTGGGAATTGGAGCACCTGCAGTCTTCAGAATCTGAACAAGCTCTCTGAAAAGATTCCTGTCCTCCTCATTAACAAAGACAATAGCCATACCCTCCACACCCATTCGAGATGCTCTTCCAACTTGGTGAACATATTCATCAATGGAATTTGGCATGTCAAATAATATCACCTGACGAACTTTCAGGAGATCCATTCCACGTCCCAATACCCCAGTACAAACAACAACAGACACTTCTCCTGTGAGAAACCTTCTCAAGCTTTCTCTTCTCTCATTCATTGTCTTATCACCATGAATAGAAACCACCTTCAATCCAGTAGCAACAGTAATTGCTTCGGACAACAGATCAGCGCCAATTCTAGAACTCACAAAAACAACAGCGGGAGGTTTGAAGTGCTGTTTACTTGTCATTATCTCAAAAATTTTCTGCTTCTTCTGCTTAGACTCCACCCAAATGACCACTTGTTTAACTGATTTGTTTGGTCTGCTTGGATTTCCACAAGAAATATGTATCGCATTCTTAGCCAGTGAGTTTGACATCTTCTCAACTTCTGAATTTACAGTTGCCGAAAACATCATAACCTGGGGATGCGAAAGTGCTTGGAAGATTTGCATGACCTGATCTCTGAATCCCCTCTCTAGCAAGCAGTCCACCTCATCCAAAACGAATACATCAACTTTGTTAAGATCAACATTGTGCTTCATGAGTAGATCAATTAGCCTCCCAGGGGTGCCAACAATCAACTCGATGCCATTTTCAATCCTGTAGATTTGCTGAGCCAAGGGATCTCCACCAACAACTAGAGCAGTCTTAAAAGGTAAACCCTTTCCAAGCACTTTTGCTTGTTCTTCCACCTGCAGACATAGCTCTCTAGTTGGAGCAAGGACTATAGCTAATGGCCCTTGCTTGTCTGTGCATCTCTCTGATCGCACGTGTGAACAATGTGCAATTATGGGAACAAGAAAAGAAGCTGTTTTCCCTGAACCAGTATCAGCAGAGACAAGTAAGCTTCTATTACATATTGATGAAGGGATGACTTGCATTTGCACTGGAGTAGGCATTACATATCCCGCAGCCTCAAGATTGAGCACAAGCTTCTCAGGGAGACCAGAGGAAGAAAAACACATGATTGGATCTGGAACATCCTCACCCTTGACACAAATATCAAGTTTGCTTCTCAGTGAAGCAATCTGACCATCGTGCATACTGGGTATTTTAGGAAAATTTTCGTCCCTAATACAGAAGCTCTCGTCGCCAACAGGAAGATTTACACGCTTTGCTGCTTTTACTGCTGGCCTTGTTTCAGCAGAAAGTTTGGAAAGAAGAATTGTCTTGCATTCAACACTACATATGTCATCGTCAGTCTGATCACATATGTATTCACCATATCGGCCACAAATAACACAGCGAGGCTCCCCAACAAGGGCTTCTCTCTGCTCAAAACACCTTTCCTTTACAGATGATTCTGTAATAAGGAAGAAAATATATCAGTTCACTGATTGAAATACAAGGAACAGACAGAAGATCTGCAGTTCTTATAACACAAAGGAGGTGCATGTGACACATTCAGCCAGCATGAAACATTTACTCTTTCAAAAGATGGCAGTGGTTGTGACTGCATTTTTTCAATTGGCCCTCAAAGTATTAGCTCAAATTTAGCATGGAAAGGTCCAAGAGGACTGAATTGTCACGCATATAACAAACTGAAAAAAGAACACATTCATTTGATTTGGACAATATTAGAATATGTATGGTTAATTTTTGTTCTTAGAAATGACGGGGCATGTTTTGCAGAGGATGGCATTTTGTTTGTAAGAATAAAGAACAATAGAAGTACATAAATGGATAAACAATATGGCCATCAGCCAATAAAGCAAAAGGAAGAAGAAAAGAACAGTAGGCATAGAACATGAGCTTTTGTGATTGGATTTCTTGAACTAATTCCTGAGACATTTCGTTGAAAACAAACTTGCCAATTTCCTTCTAAAGTTTCTCGAGGTTCATGAAATGCATTTTCTGTAAAGAAAATCCTTTGTCACGTTTTTTTCTGCTATTTATTTCATTATTTGTGCATGAACAATGCATACTCAATTTGTGTGGTTTTTACATCTGTACGAATTGAAGAATAGTACAACCCAAGTACCTTCCAATTCGTTGCCATTACCAGGTTGAGCAGACAAGTGATCAGCTGAATGATTCTCTTCTTGCTCCATTCTATTGATGTTGGAAGATAAATCCACAAAACTGCACAGAAGAAAAGAAAAAAATTTCAGCTGAGACACCTTAAAGTTGAACCTTGGCAAGGCTGTGCATGCATCATAACCAGCATTTCATTTATTTTCATCAGAAACTAGTAAAAGCGAGTTTGCGCACTGGATGTTTATCAGGGGCGGATCCAACTTGGGACATTGGGGTTTCAGTTGAACCCCCAAACTTTTTGGGGGAACAAACAAACTGTTACTTGTATTAAGGTTAAGGTTCTGAAATTAAGAGAAGAGCTTCTTCCAAATCTATAAGAGAAGCTAGGGTTTACGCAAAGCAAATTCCAGACAAAAGTAGTCCCGATGAGAGAGAGATGAATCAGAAAGAGGATGTGGATGGATGCTCACCAGGATCCCCTCCCCTCCCCTGCTCTGCTCGCCGGATGGAGATCGGCGCCCCTCCCCTGTTCAGCCGCGCGCAACTCGTCTTGGCGCGCAAGGAGCGGAGGAGACGACGAGACGGGAGATTTCTCTTTCTTTTACGCCGAGGGAAGGAAGGGGAAGATACTCCACCGTTTTATCTTAAATTTTTCACTTTAAAACTAGCTTATGTTATCTAATCTTTACAATGATTGTTGGCCCACACGTTAAAAAAATACAAGCTCGGTTAGGAATTGTATCGACGGTAAACAAAACCACCGGCAACCATTAGCTACCGCTCCACACACCATCACTACCGCTCTTTATCCATGAGCCACCATCGTTCCTCATCTCCGCCTTCGCATGCACAGTCATATCCTCTAGCCATCAATATTTGTCTTCTCCTCCTCGTTCGTCATATATGCTATTGTCATGATCGTCGTTGAGGCCAAAGGTGTCGGGCTTGCAGGAACTCGAAGAGGCAGGAGCTGACACGATGGAGAGCGAACACGCTAGATCTAGGCTCCTTTTTACTGATCTGGTGGTTCCCCAACTATTGGAGGGAAAAAGAAAAAGGGGAGGGAGAGAGAGTTAGTGTGTGAAGTTTGTGGCAAAGTTATTGGACTTGCTGGACTTGGAGGTGGAGCGGCGGTGAAGTCATTGGACTTAAAGATGTATAGAATGGGGGTAGTTCGAATTGAAATAAAAATGTAAAGTTAGCTGTCGTTAAATAAACGATGATATAATATGAAAATTTTTAAGTATTTTATTTTTCAGCAGCATAATTAAAGATGAGTTGTCCATATCTAAACAGTATGATTGGACCGTTCTGTCAGGGTTACGGGTTGGGCATACCCTTTACCTTTCGATATACGTTACATATCGATATGGCATACCCACGCTCATGCGGATATTTCCTGTATATTCTAAGGAAACCTTTAACGGAATCTACAGACGGGAAGAATCCTACTCGGGCAGAACTGGGTCGTTGGCGTATCGTATAGGGTCTGATACCTCCGACTTCTACGTGGAGACCTCCAGATCTGCGATATAAAAGGGACCCCCCGGGGAGGGTTTAGGGCATCGAATCTTAGAGCCAACACAACCTACACAGCCTACGAAGCCGGAGCCTACGAGGAGCCAAGTCATCGAGAGCTAGTCGAAACAACTCGACTACAATCTCGCCAGATCCGACAAGTTCCCTTGTTCCCTTTGTAACCTGTGTTTTCTACCATATAATCCCACATCAACTGGATTAGGGTTATTACCTATCAAGGGGTCTGAACCAGTATAATTCTTGTCTTTTGTTTGCTTGATGTCGTACTACGTAGATCCTTGTACCAACGTACCCCAATACCCTCTATATCCGGTCTACGGGTATCACCCGTCGACACGTTTTACTTAACTACTACTGATAATCTCATGATATGTTAATATTCGAATACTGATTTCAGCTAATATATAGTTAGATAGATTCGGCTAAAAACATAATATAATAATAATAATAATAATAATAATAATAATAATAATAATTTTGCTCGTGAGAAGCAACAAGTAGCATGCACCCGCGAGCTTACCTTGTACTCCCTCCGTATTTTAATGTATGACGCCGTTGATTTTTCGACCAACGTTTGACTATTCGCTTTATTCAAAATTTTTGTGTAAATATAAAAATACTTATGTCATGCTTAAAGAATATTTGATGATGAATTAAGTCACATTAAAATAAATGATAATTACATAATTTTTTTTTAAATAAGACGAATGGTCAAATGTTAGAAAAAAGTCAACGGCGTCCATGGAGGTAGTAATAACCTTGCGCCATAGCACGCCTACGGACGACGACGAGCCGCCGGCGATGGCGGTGGCGGCGGGTCGGCGAGAGACCCATTAGCAGGCCCAGCTAGGACATGTGGTGAGATTTTGCGAGTTTGGGCTGGAAAATTACTTCCGGGCCGAATAAAATGGGCTTTCTTTTTCAAAAAATGGGCCTGTATACCCGCCCTCCAGTCTATTGGTCGGCCTGCCAAAGAAGGCCTAATTGGGAATTATGCCTAGGCTATTTTCAACTTTGCTTTCTGTTTTTTTTTAATCGGATTCTTTGTCTTTGAGGTTCGTCCAGATTGTACTTTAATTCTTTATTTTTCCTCTCTTCCATCGATAGCAATCGGCGGGGATGTAGAATCGATGGATGCGGTGAACAAGAAGGCACAATTTGCTTTTTTACCATGCTCTTTTCTATGTTACCTTTTGTTTTACATAATATGGGCATGTTTGGCATAGCTATAGCTTCAGCTAAGCCAAACAGTTTTAACTCCACCTAAAATGGAAGCGGAACTAGGTGAAGCTCTCTCACAAAATAAACTAAAGAGGTAGAGCTAGATTTAGGCAGCTCTATAACTCTACTCCAGACCCAACTCCTGAAGCTAAATTTAGAAGTTAGAGCTCTACCAAATAGGCTCGCTCTATAAATCATATATAAGATGTCATAGGGAGTCTTTGTTAATAATAAAAAAACAAGAAAGATTTACCACGCGTGCATATTTCTAGAGTAAATCCAAGAAAGATTCAATGGGCAGATAAGCATGTAACCAGAGATGCAAATACTCCATTCATCCCAAAATATAAGGCATAACCATTCAAAACACAAAGACCAAGAAAATATTTAATCATCTTCTTGGTTGAATCATCTTGATGCATGCAAGCAATGTGATTGGGAGGTTTGATGGTATAAGATTTAAAACAAATCAATTTTATAAGACCAAGAGATGATAGTTAATGTATGCATGCATGTACGCTTTATATTACTCTCTCCATTTACTTTTGATAGTCATATTTCTAAATCTGAAAAATTTATTTTTGGTAGGCATATTTCAATTCAACAACCTATCATCTTAATGACTTTCTCGGATTTAATGCATGACTCTTCATTCTTCCACACAAGATTGGCTACATGGGCATCGAGAAATATAAATATTAATGAATCGCTTGTTTACGATGAATGACTAGTACTCCCTCCATCTATTTTTGATAGACATATTTTTAAATCTGAAAAATTTACTTTTCATAGACATATTTCAATCCAACCACATTTCCTCTTAATGACTTTCTCGGATTTAATGTGTGACTCTTCATTCTTCCACACAAGATTGGCTACATGGGCATCGAGAAATGTAAATATTAATGAATTGCTTGTTTACGAGAAATAACTAGTAGCTTGTTTAAATGGATGATAAGTACAATTACTTATCCTTGGTCATCGTGCCAAGATGAAATATGGCTATCAAAAGTAGATGGAGGGAGTAGCATGTTTAAATAAATGATAAGTAGAATTATTTATCCTTAGTCTGTGTGACAAGATAAAATATGACTATCAAAAGTAGATGGAGAGAGTATGAGACATGAGAGAAAAGTGGTTGTGCCTTATATTTTGGGATGGATGAAGTACAGCCTATTGAAGCTAACCCTACAACTTTTCACCATTATAAGCTCTATTTAGAGGCTTAGAGCTGAAGACTCTAACAAGCAGCAGTTTAGTGAGTAGTTAACTGATTAGAATTTAGAGACTTCTAGCTTTTGGTTGTTTTGCGCTGAGATTCTCAGAAGCAGTCGATACGTACATCGCCAGTTGTTAAGAGTATGAAAAAGCTAAATATCTCGATTTATGGCTTTTAGTTTTTTTATTTTATAGGTATATTGATTCTCAAAATCTAAGTTAGAATTTATGGCATGTTTGAGGAGTTTCTAGCCGCTACAGTTTCTTCCAGAATCATAAGCTCTTCTAAACAGCCTAGCTTTTTATCTAAATTCTGACAAACTATAGCTATAGAATCCAAAAAATTAGCTAGAAGCCAGAAATTGAAAAATCTAGTTTTTTAAATAATTAAAAACTAATTACCAATCAGCTGTTTCTCAGAACTTTGAACTCCCTAGACAAATTCTTCGACCCGTTTAGAAGAGCTGGAAATTTTTGAAGGTGTAAGCTTCTCCAAGCAAGGCTTAAAAGTCTACAATTCCACGCTGGAGTCTGTAGATCACACAAGCGATTGGTTACGAAAGGCGACTCTTTGGTTTCAGCTAGAGGGGATGATTCCGGACAGTTACCATTCAGCATTCATCATATATCCCCATGAGAATATGCAAGGAGTATTTTTCCGGTTTTATCATAGCTAAGGTTCAGCTGATTCATCAGCAGCTCAGCTGTGGGCGGTCGCTTGCTTCACGGATCGAAAAGCTCTGCGCTGATTGCTCCCAGAGGCTGAGAAAACCAAGCCAACAATCAATCTGATTTGATCTTTTCTATCCATCTGTGACTGATAGGCTGCCAAATGGACTGCATGCATGCAGCATGCTGAGTGTTTATTTTGTTTCTCCCTACTTCTTTTTTCTCCTTTGGCAAAACGTCATATCTTAAATCAATAGCGATTAAGGCAGACGAAAAACGATCAAGAATTGATGGAAGTGTTAAAAATGAAACGGGGTGAACCGGTATCTTTCGGTGCTATAAAATAAAAAACATGAACTTTTGATGCTATATGACCAATTTTGCCTCTCCTTTTGTCTTCTTTATGCAAACTTGAGATTTGATTTAGTAGCTGTTTTGAATTTTGTTATGCCTGTGTTCCATAGTTCAAATCAGCTTGTTGTAGGGCTACTTGGCTTGTCAGAATGGTCAAAGGTCTATAATTCAAGCATAAGAAACATTTTGATAAGTAATGTGTGTGGTTTTTAATAATGAACGGAAATCCGACCTTCATATTTATAAGTAGACATGTACGCAACCAAAGTAACACGAGTGCATATTCCTAGTCTCAAACAAAACGAAGACTATAAATCTAAGGCCGAGTTTAGTTCCAAATTTTTTCTTCAAACTTTTATTTTTCCATCACATCAAAACTTTTCTACATACATAAACTTTCAACTTTTCTATTACATCGTTTCAATTTCAACCAAACTTTTAATTTTGGCGTAAACTAAACACACCCTAAGCTCCAAGCTTTTCCTCTTGCTTCAAACTTCATAGTATTGCGAGGTTGGAATATATCATATCAATTACTCCATCTATCTCATTTTGATTATCCCCTGAGGATTATGAGATCTTCTCAAAATGATCAACATCTAACAAGTGTCTCTTTGTTTATTTGTGCAAAGAGTAAATGTGCTTCATTGAATGTGTTGCATGCAACTAATAAAGATTAATTTTTATTGGTGTAATGATATGCAATATTTAAAACACGAGCAATCCATGAGGCATAGCGATGAAACACCTTAACCGAAAAGGATTAATTTGATAATAAAAGATATTTTGATGTCCTTGATCTTCCGATATCTAACTTACGTACTGATTCGTAGCCAGAAGTTCATTTTTTAATGGGACAGAGGGTGTAAGGTTCAAAACACCATGAAGACAACAGTTACGTTGACCTCTCTATTAAGCTCCGCCGTTAGACAAAACCTATATTAAAATAGTACCACGATATCGTAGGATTCTCGTATTAGAATCTATTATCCTAAGTGACCGGATATCACCGCTGATACATCACGTGACAATAATATAATATGTTTTCGTGTGGACCACATAGACTTGACCAATATCAATCTCAGCGCACTTTTCGCCACGACCCACACTACGGGACAAAAGAAAACATTATCATAACCCAGTCTCACTCGAGTGACTATAGATCGTCGCACACACACGAGAACTCGCGAGAAAACACACTTCAAAACATCTTCGTTTAAGGAATCTCTTTATAGGCCCCATAATTTATTCAGCCCCCTCACCTCACATGTCACATCACTGTTCCAGCATACAAGAGCACACGATCCAGTCAACGTGTGGCCGGGCCGGTTGACCCGGCTGGGCCCACTCACGGCGTCAGCCCGCCGCGTCTGGCTGACGTGTGGGCCCAGCCCCACCCTCGCGTCGCCGTCATCCACGCCGGCGTCGCGTGGGCCATGGCTTCGACGGGATATCCACCGGCAGGAGAAGCGCAGATGCTTCGTTGATTTTTATTTTCTTCTCTTTTTTTTTTGAATTCGTTTGGATTGGATTCATCGGAAGAAGCGAGACGGGATATCCGGCTGGATATTCCTCCACCCGGAAAACGCACCAAGGAATATGCTCCGAATCATCGGCGCCGTACGATGTGCCCCAGTTTTTTTTATTGTCTTTTTTTGTGTACGAGGGAAAAATCGCCAGATTAGCCTCACATCGAGCTTACTACTGTACTAACTACTGTAGCATTTCTGGCATCAGTAGTTATCTGATCTCTCCCGTTGGATTAACGCAGCTAATTACTAATCGAATCGTCTCACTTCTCATAGAGTATAATAACATGTGGTTCCGTTTTTTTTCCACCTTTAAATTATTGTACTGACAGTCTGACAACGGTTAAAAAAATAATAATTACCCCTTCGCGCGAAAAAAAAGTAATTCATAATGAATTAATACGGCCGTGTCGTTCTTGTACTGGATAGCTAGCTTGTATAATATTTTCAAATTTGTTAGAGAAAGTCAATGTACAGAAGCACGTTGATTGGATTATGTGAGACGAGTGACATCCATGGTGACACGCCAAATTGCTGGATTTTTTTTTATGTCAGGAGCTTGCTTGATTAACCAGAATAGCATCTGATTAATTTAATTACGAACCTATATATAGAAGAAAAGTTAATATTTAAAATTTTCGTGGTCCACCTACAACGAGTGACCAATCGAAATCGTTGTGATCGTCAACGCCGATGCACGAGAAGGAGAAGATACCACTTCGATTAGTTGTGCGATATCTCGTCAGAATTTAATTAATCTTTGATTAATAAATTACTAGTATATGCTTATTCTAAAGAGTAGAATATTCGATGGGAAAAATTCAACGTCTCGCCACAATAAAAAAAAGGGAGTATTTCTTGTTGCCACTGCAATTTGCAGTTGATAATTTGGACAAAACTTACAGCTAGATACGCAGCTAGTTTTGTTGGATGGGCATAACCGTTTATGCTTCGTTCCTGTGTTAATTAGCTAAATTAACCAGTTGTTAAAAAGAAGGGTAATTTGACAGATTAGGAGGAAATAACTAAACTCGTGGATCAGGATCTAACTAATGGATCTTTGAGGGAATTAATTGGATTTAGCAACTTAGGAGTATTTGGCTTCCTACTAGTTTTGGCCACATCTATTTCAATTCCAATTCCAATTCTAAGTATATGATCATAATTTGCTCCACTCCACTATAAGTAAAAACAACAAAAGTTATTATAAATCTTATGTGCAGGTTACCCCCGATTATTACAGTATTACTTGCTACCATATCTCAAACATCGATGGCTGTATTACTTGTTAAAAAGAAGGGCATCCACAATATGAAACAAAAGTAATCCATAATCAATATTATATTCCATTCAGCTACCTATTATTATTGTACAACTAGTCCATAAAGAAAATAACAAAAGGACTACCCATAAGGAATGAATAATACTCCCTCCGTTTTGAAATGTTTGATGCCGTTGACTTTTTATCACATGTTTGACCGCTCGTTTTATTCAAAAAATTTAAGTAATTATTAATTCTTTTCCTATCATTTGATTCACTGTTAAATATATTTTTATGTATGTATATAATTTTACATATCTCACAAAAGTTTTTGAATAAAACGAACGGTCAAACATGTGCTAAAAAGTCAATGGTGTCAAACATTTCGAAACGGAGGGAGTACTATCTATCTCTATTTCTCTCTCATCTCCTAATGCTCTATAGTTAAAGTCTCTTTACGTGGGTTCTCATCTATATGGATCACTTTTGCCATATACATTTGTGATGCCTTTGTATTTATAAGCGAAATGTTTATCACGTTACGTGAGGGTCTGTTCGGATGACTCGATGGACGATGGATTATCATGGCCACACTTCTCAAGCTCATCAAAATAATTTCTCCGACAACTTTGTTGATCACCGTTTACTTGTAACATTTTCCTTTAAAAAATAGTTTTCAACTTTATAACATTTAATTCTTTTCATACATGCCGTCGAATAATTATCTGAATCGTCCATTATCCATCATTCATTTATCATCTACCAATTTAAAAAAAAACTGCATATATTCGATTGGATATAAATGTCGGGTAAAAAAAAATCCTTCTCGAAGCTGGAGGAGAAGAAGTCAATGCACGAATCTTAACACAGATCCAATGGTCCAAAATATGTAAGGCCTGGTTTATTTCCCAACTTTTTCTTTAAACTTTTAATATTTCCATCACATCAAAACTTTCCTACACACACCCAACTTTTCCGTCACATCATTCCAATTTCAATCAAACTTCTTTTAGTGTAAACTAAACAATTTCTGTCGAATGATATATAGTACTACCTCCGTTTTTTAATAGATGACGCTGTTGATTTTTTCTCATATGTTTAACCATTCGTCTTATTCAAAAAATTTACGTAATAATAATTTATTTTGTTATGAGTTGTTTTATCACTTATAATACTTTAAGTGTGATTTATATGTTATACATTTGCATAATTTTTTGAATAAGATGGATGGTCAAATATATGAGAAAAAGTCAATGACGTCATCTATTAAAAAACTGAGGGAGTATTTCCCAAAAAAAAAAAAAGCCTCTTCGGTGCACCTACCATTTCCCATCGCAACCCCTCAAAAAAACCTTTCAACCCGGACGAATTCGTCGGGGAAAGCGGCAGTGCGCCACGCCGCGAGATATCCCCGTCACGAATATTCCTCTTCCTCCTCCTTCTCCCCACTATTTATCGCCATCATCTCCTCCACCTCTCCTCCACCCCCCTTGCAATTTCCATTTCCCCCTCGATCCCACACAATTCGATCCCAATTTCCGGTTTTCGTGTGTGAATCTTTTGGAGAGATCGATGAAGTTCGGCAAGAGCCTGAGCAGCCAGATCGTGGAGATGCAGCCGGAGTGGCGCGACAACTTCCTCTCCTACAAGGACCTCAAGAAGCGCCTCAACCTCATCTCCGGCGGCGCCGCCGGGAAGAGGGCGAGCAAGCGGCGTCGCGTCGGTGGCGCGACGGCGGTGACGGTGACGGCGGCGGCGGCGGGCGGGATGACGCTGGAGCAGGCCGGGTTCGTCGGCCTCCTCGACGCCGAGCTCGACAAGTTCAACTTCTTCTTCCTCGAGAAGGAGGAGGAGTACGTCATCAAGCAGAAGGTAAAAATTCGAATTCCTCCGTGTTCCCCTTCGCGCTTCGCGTTCGTCGCTGTTCCTGATTGGTTCCGACGACGGGGCGCGCGCAGGAGCTCCGGGAGAGGAAGATGGCATCGGCGGAGGAGGTGATGCGCGTGAGGAAGGAGATCGTCGATCTCCACGGCGAGATGGTGCTGCTCGAGAATTACAGCGCGCTCAACTACACCGGTGAGCCGCCCACACTGAATTTTTCTCACTGAAATTTGCAGCAGTTTCTATAATTTTCAGAGTTTTTGTACTATCCATGTCAGGTGCTATCGCGTACTGTATTCGTGAAATGGCACTTCACATGATAGAAACATGGCTAGTTTTACTTTCTTTTTTTTTTCTACTGTAGTTCTTAGGACACATGGGAATTGAAGCTGTTGGGGCCTGCATTTGTGTGGTTTTTGTCACGACGCAGCATTTTTTTTGTGTGATTTTTTTTGTCAGGATGTGTGAATAGGTGAAGCTGATAAGTTTTGTGAGTCAGTAGTACAATTTGGAACCCATATAATTCGTCTAAACGGTTAAACGAATTCTAACTTTTCAGACTGAATCCATATAGTCCATAAAATCCAAGTAGGATAGAGGTGGGTGCCGCCTGTCCTTTTCAGAAAGGTCAAGTTTCCTGAAAAGGGGCAGGCAATTGTTTAATATCGTTTTATGGGACATCAAGCGTGCGTGCTGATAAAAATAAGTGTGGTGCCCACTAAACTATGTTAGATAAGACATGTTTTCCATAAAGAAATCTTGGAGTTGAAAACTCGCTGACTTTAATAGGACCATGTGGGCCATGGCAATCTACTTTTTGTAGTTAGATGCTTTTCTAGTACTATAAAATGTATAAACTTGTTCTAGCATATTTTTAATGGGAGGGACCAATAAAAAATGTCTTTTCCTTTGTGGGATCTTGGATTCGTCATTTTGTTGTGAGAAACATACTTGCTTGCACTCCCTAAGGAAGGAAATATTTATCGCTTCATGCCGTTGAAATGACTTGCACCTATTTCTTTTTAGCTGTTGGAAACGACAGAAAATTGTGACCGGAGGGAGTATAATATTACACTTTCTATAACTTTTACATCTGATGATGCCTATAACAATGTTATAATATTCCGCAGATTTTTGGCTTAAATTACCGGCATTTCTAGCTTGATATGCTTGCTGTTATTTCTGTTTTGTACTCTTATTTCTGGATATGCTTCTACATATAAAAATTCCCTTTTGGTGCAAAGGCTTATGTTACACATGTTCCTCTTGTGCAGGATTGGTTAAAATCCTCAAGAAGTACGACAAGAGAACCGGCTCCATGATCCGTCTCCCCTTCGTCCAGAAGGTGCTGCAGCAACCCTTCTTCACCACCGACCTCCTCTACAAGCTCGTGAAGGAATGCGAGGAGATGCTGGACCAGCTCATGCCGACGAACGAACACTCGGTAGCGAGCGAAGATGGGAAAGATGACAGCGAAGGGGAGGAGAAGGGTTCAAAGCCCAGCTCCTCCTCCTCGGCCAACGGTGGAGCCGTCCCGGGAGAGGCCGACGCTGAGGCCGAGGCCGAGGATGAGAGGAGCACGGACATGAAGAGCACCGTCACGGCGGCGCTCAGGGCGCTGAGAGAGATCCGGAGCGGGAGCTCGACGGTGAGCGTCTTCTCCCTGCCGCCTCTGCACGGCAGCAATGGGCAGGATGAACCGGGGAGGTGAAAACGAGAATGGGAAAGAAAAGGAAATGATCTTGACGCTGCGTTCGGTATCGTTGTTTCGCCTGCACTTCTGCTCAAATGCTCAGTGATCTTGGCACTTGGTAGGAGTTTGTAACTGGCTATCAGTTCATGTTTCGTTTTAACTTGGGTATTTTTCGTGTAATCTGTTTGTTTCCCACCTGCTGTAAAAATGAGAGGGAAAAATAGATTAGTATAAAGTTCAGGGTAAACATAGATCTCAATGTGCAGCCTGACTACTTTGTCACTTGATGGGATGATTTTTTTTTTTGTTTATGTGCTTCTGTGTTTGTTAGATGGTTTGTATGGCTGTATATATATATTTTTTTAGTAAATTGCAGTTTGGGTCATCTTTTATTATCAAAGTTTCACTTTGGATCATCCTAAAACTAATCTTTTCACTTTGGATTGGGTAACTTTGCTATTTTTTTTGTTTGGAGCACCCAATTCTCTTAATTATTCATGTGTATCCTTTGTTCTGGTAAAGATATGAGTTGCATATAAACGAGGAAGTTCACCATTGCACCGAAACTGATTTGGTGATGAGCGTCGAAGAAGTTGATTGGGGTGGTCCAAACTGAAAAAATAGTAAAGTTACTCAGTCCAAAGTAAAAAAAAATTGATTTAAGGGTGGTCCAAAGTGAAACTAGGGCAATAAAATATGATCCAAATTGTAATTCATTTTTTTTATCATGCATTGTACAATGCTGCACGAGTACATTTACGATGTACTGAGACAATTTGGTCAGAAATTGGTTGGTGTGGCTTGTGGTTCCTACATTTACGTCACAGATTCACACTTTGCTGATTAAAAAAAAGAGAATGAGATGCTGGTTCCTCTTGTTTGGTGTTTTGGAGCTGGCAATTTAATCTTTGCACCCGCAGAGTTGTCAAGTTGATGATTTAGGGATCATGTCGTTGTAGATTTTTCCTTATGGAGCAGATAGAACTCAAATATTCTATATTTTATAGGTTTCTCAGGCGCATGATGATAAACCGTACTTGTTAGCTGCAAAGAGTTCAGGGTATGCAATCTTAAGACAAGATCAGCAAGCTGAAGTTAAAAACTGTGATCTCGGTCAGGCTTACCTTCAAAAGATGGAAACTTACATCTGGCTAAAGCAGTATCATCCAAGTAACATTATATTTCAGTTGTAACCTTATACAACAACAGGGCTCTACAGCTTGAAATCTATGCTACAAAAAACAGTTACATCGTATACATCTTTCAGTCGTTCTTCACAAATCACAATGACATGCTTCTGATGGTCATCTCTTTTAGAGTGGTTACAGATCGGTGAAATAGCTTGAGGCTACGCCCGACCTTGTCCTGCCCAGCCAATTAAAAAAAATCATTTTCAGAGCACATTAAATAGAAGCATGAAAGTTTCAAGTATATGAGAAATTTGTTGGTAAACATCTTTAGGCAGAAAATATGGTAATACATCACATTTTACAGGGGTATATCTTTATAATTGCATTTGCATACAATTAATTAAAAATTTATTAGGCCTAACAAAAAAAAATGCAGATATGCACAAATATGAGAACTCACTAGCTAAGTGAGCAAATGAAAAGACTAGAGCAATCCACAATTTATTTATGAACACTATACCTCCGTAAAATGCTCTAGCCTCTCCAGGATAGGAAGCAACTCATCAGAAAATGAAGAAATATCTTTTGCACAAGACCTACAAAAAGTACAGAAATGCAATAGTTCTTAAGCTTAAGAACAAAAGGACCAAGACAGTAAAACCTCTGCAGAACAAACAATTATTCATACTCGTCTTGAAAATGAACAAGGAGAATAGTGACAGCGCATTCTGCGATTTGGAGTAGAAGGGTTATGAGCTGGCCTCGGTTGCCGGCCATGCAACACAATTCTATCATTGCAATGAACCTCCTGCAAGAGAAAAAATGTTACATGTACTGCAACATGTATAAAAAAACCTTGCATGGAGTAGATGACTATTGCAGCAAGATCTTCCAAAAGGCAAAAAAAAATCATGTCCATTGGGTCAACCAGGGCACTGTGGCATGCAGCTATTGTATAACGTTAACAGATAAGAAGTTTACCAAGAATTGTTTGGTTATATTCTTATTCTCTTTTTATCGTTAGAGACTGAGGTGGTGCATTTCTCCCAGGATTCTAGACACTCATTTAGTCTCCTATTATCCCAATGGACTAAATGAAGCCATAACCACGCTATCCTGTAGAAACATAATATCGGAGTAGCTATACTCGATTGCTCATGCATGCATGATGCATCACAAGCTGATAAAAGAGATTATTCATGGCTACCACTTAACAATGCATAGTTCAATGCTTAAAATAGTTCGTCTTCAATGGGCTGTTGTTGAGTATTGCCATGCCAAGCAGAATGAGGAAAGGTGGAGGGGTTAGGAAAAAGTTTTACATTGTTAAATATATTTCTGCTTTTTATGTGGTTACAGGTAAGATCAAAGATCAGAGATCAACAAAAAGCAAATGACAATGAAGTCTTCATTATTAACCCAAGAATGTTATGGACAATTGTTGAAAAAATGAAAGCATCAAGTACCTTTTACGGATGTTATCGTTGGGAGAGATACAATCTTGTTTCATGCATAATTTTATTATATCATCAACCTCCTTCCTAGATAACTCATTTAAGTCACGAATCTGTGCAGGACAAAACAGACAGTTAATGCATAGTTGCACTGAAATCATTATGTTCTGCTAAATGTTCAAATGAACTCCTACTGTGGATCAATAATTCAACCTCAAACTTTAGATTTAGCACATACTTTCAAAACTTGAAATTTCCCCAATAATAAAGCATACATAATGAACAGGTAAACATATTCGCATCGGATACCTTATTTAGCAACATATATTTTTCTTCAGCTACTCTTTCCATAGCAACTGTTATTGAGTTTAGAAGATCTGAAATCAGTTGTAGTGTTGGTTGCTGCTGACCTTCAGTAGTATCATCATACGAAATCTGCAAGTTCAAGAAGCTGATTATGCGAACTTGGATATACAAAAATGAAAATATCAACAAACAGTTAACAGAGAAATTGCATGCAGACATAATTTTATATGCAACCCCCACAACCACTTGACAATAAGAGAAATTGCAAAGGTAAATTGGGGGCCATATCACTTGTTTTTGGGCATGAGATCAACAGATAAAAATCACGGAAAATTTTAATGTAGTATATTGAATATATTGCATGAAAATGTATTTGGCGAGACAAGGAAAATAACCAGCAAATTAAAAATTGGAAGTAAAATAAGAAATTAAAGTGTTCTTGTTCTGGTGTACTTTTAGTTTGAAACTGAAATTCAATCAAGGTATATTCTATTAAATACTTAATTACTTTGGTGTAAATTGCATCATAGATTCAAAATCAAATCCAAGAAATTTGAGTATATGGCTAAAGTAAGGTTATCAGATCGTTTTGCTAGCCCCTGTGGAACCACATGTAGTCATGTATTGTGTGTATGTTAGCTGCTGATGTGGAAACAGTGGAAATACACACAATCACGCTATATGTTTTTAATCTAGCTACAGAGAGCACTTGTTCAAACTATCAGATCTTTACAGCAACAGCTATATGTTTTTAATCTAGCTACAGAGAGCACTTGTTCAAACTATCAGATCTTTACAGCAACAAATCTCATAACATTTAATAAAAAAAAATGAAGTTCTATAAAAGATTTGAACACACAAAATAAAATTCATATAACATCTATTTATGCACTCCCTCTGTCCCAAAATATAAGGGATTTTGCCTATCTAGATTTGCAGTACTAGGATGTGTCTCATCCAACCTCCCTTATATTTTGGGATGGAGAGAGTATCTTCTATCTACCATGCCCTGCCAACTGACTCATCATTGGCGGCTGCCGCTGGTAAATAATCATGAATAATTCATGCACATGACAGAGAGCAAACTACTCATCATTTTCCATGTTTATCTGGTGCTCCATCCAAAGTTATTTGAACGATTACACCTAGCTATATGTTAGAAGTTAGCATTACATATCACGTGGTAGATTCTAGTATTAGTAGAGTAAATTGCACTTTGCAATGGGTAATGAACCTCATTTCACAATATTATGATCATGCAGGTTCTTAGCACATTACTATAAGAAGACTATTCAACATGCCTACATAGAATAGCAATTCTACTATCCAAAGTCCCAAGAGCACTGTCTGCAAGCCACAGGTTACCCAGTCAATTGGTGGTCCCAACTTTTTTGTGGTTTTGAAGCAAATGATCAGCACAGATGAATGTATGCCATGGTTTCTACTCCTTACAATTTCAGTCATTCAAAGTTCTCACGTAAGTCAAGTTCAGAAGCTAATCATGTACACATAATGACATAAATGGTTTTTCATAATATAATTTGAGAACCATGGAAAATGATTAATGCATATGTACCTACAGGTATTTAAAACATTCAATTCAATGCTTAAAGATGTAAAGCAAAAAAAGCTGATTCAAATGCTTCTTCACAATTTTAAAATTTTGGAAATATCGATTTGAATCATATGTAGTGTAGCTAACTAAGAATTCACTAACAATTCAAAGTTAACCAAAACAAATTTTTACATTATCGACTATTCAGAAAAGGTCTCCCCCTTTGTTATCATGGCTCATGGCCAAAGCAAGAGCCGGGAGATTTGGAGCAGTGTTACCAGACTATGAAAATATTAATGAAAATTGAATAGGAGCTGCTAGAAAAAATATCTTACTTGAAACCGCATATCCTTCTTTGTAGCCAGAACATATAGGTAGGAGATAAGGCTGAAGCACAAGCCAAACACTATCAATTCTGACTTCTGATTCTGGTAAGAAACAACAGTTGCAAGCATTAGAAAAGTCTCAGGGTGCATGGATATGCATAGTTGTAATGAAGCTATGTTAAAGAGAACTAGATTGTACCTCAATCATGTTTGATGATTGCATAAAGTTGAGAGACCCAATATCAAGACTGAAAAGAAATTGCATCATGGAAAATAGATCTTGGACAAAGCTGCATTCATCATTTTCCTCATATGCCCATACCTATAAAGTGGTAGCGCTTGTGAAGACACATTACGAAAAAGACCAGAATCAAATCAGAAGCAAATAGCAAACCTTGCCAAGAATAGAGACCACCATATTAAGCCGCTCCAAGTTGAATATATTAGCTCCAGATATACTCTCTCTTAAAATGATATTAAAAACAGGCTGATGCTGCTTGGCGAAGTCTACTAACTCCCGGACAATTTTGTTCTTCACCTGAGGAAAGGATTAAATTAGTATAAAGAAGAATGGCATATAGAGAGATTACAGAACATGGAAATATTGCATTTCAATAAAGCTCATGGCAAGTAATAGCTCCATGTAATTCCCCAACATGGAACAGACAAAAAGTTTACCAATGAGGTAAACTGGTAAAACAATATTATACAGAAGTAATTTTTTTTCTCGAAAAAGCAGGAGAGCTGCATTTCATTTCATTAAGGTGAAGAAAAAACAATACAAAAAACACAACACAAAGAAAAAACAAAGTAGGAGTGCCCAAGCCCTCCTACCAAGACCCACACACACTAGACAACCCGGGGAGCTTAGTTGCCTAGGTTAGCCGTCCCACTAAGGAGCTTTTGAAGGCGAGAAGCTCCAGCAACACCCCAAAGATGGCCCTCATTTTCTATCACTTGCAAGACCGTCGCTACTCTAGGATTGGCGTTATTGAAAACGCAGTCGTTGCGGTGCTTCCAAATCTCCCAAGCTACTAATGTTACCAAGGACTTAATCCCTTTCCGCACCTCCTTCGGCTGGTTCTTCGTTGCTTGGCTCCACCACCTCAGAAAGCGGTCGGTAGAGGGCTGAGGCGCAGCCTCGGCTAACCCTAGTCTCAAAAAGATTGCCGTCCAAACTTGGCGAGAAAAAACACAGGAGATCAAAATGTGTTGGATGGATTCTTCACTTTGATCACAAAGGGGACAGATCACTGTGTGCTGCAGCCCATGCTTAGCTAGACGATCGGCTGTCCAACACCTATTATTGATGGCCAGCCAAATGAAGAATTTGCACCGGAGGGAAGCCCAACATTTCCAAATACGTTTCCAGGAAGTAATGGAACAAGTCCATTTTACCTCTCTTGACAAAATTATCACCTGAGGCCAAATTTTCATCCTCTAAAAACCTGTCAATTTTCACCAAACTGTTGATAAATGTCATGGCATGGCCAGGACAGCCCTTACAGCTAATTAGCAGGTTAATCATCAAATTAGGAATAAGTCAAATAAAGGTAGGAGATTATCTAGTTAAGACAGATGAAGCTTGTCAGTAAATTAGAGATAGATCAGATTAGTGTCTATAATATTATAGATTTGTTCCTCAGATGTCAAATCAATCCTTCTTATATATAAAGGGAGCCCATGTACCCCATCATTAATTAAGCAGGAAAATCATAAAGTTAGGTTACTTAGGTAGATTGATCAGAGTCTCCTGAACATCGGACAAGCCAATGCCAATGAGAATGATATGGACTTTATCCCAGTCTTCAGACCATTACCCGATCCATGAATCAGCGTCCATAAAATAAACCAAGCACAAATCAAACCCAAGCCATGGACAATCAGTTCTAGCTGATGTGGTACCTCCGTAGGCCAGAATCTCATAATACCAGGCCTAGCACAACTACAAAGTAATATGAAATATCAAGTCATGAAATGATAAAATTCAGGATAAAGCAGTATATGCAAATATTTACTTCACCCTGAGCTAATAGCTAATGATAATGCTCTTTTACAACTGGGTTGATGTAACTATGGAGAACCATAGACATTTTTCATGGGTTCTCACCATACCATATGTTGCATTTATAACCCACAAGCAAACAATGCTTGAAATGTACCGCAGCATTCAATAAAGCTATTATAAGAAAGTATCTATCCAATGCAGCTTGTGAATGATGCTATTCCTTCACACCTGCCTAAAAAACTTACTATCAATAAGAGCAGGAAAAAGGAAAACACCACACCCAGCAAATAACTTAGCTTTTAACAACATCCTCACTTCCTGCAGGGACTGAGGTGAGACTACCTCAGTCCCTGCAGATCCAATTTGGCCAAAAGTGCTGTGGGGTAATGACAAATTAACAATGATGTAGGTGTAGTGTAGGACCAAAGAGTTGGCCGTACAATGGGCTGGGCAATATGGTGTTTCCTCTAGTAAAATATGGGTTTTAAAAAGTGATTCTTCAGTAGGGCGCTCCAAACTCCCGATTATCCAAAATGGCTATGTTTTCATCGTTTCATTATAGAGCAAACAAATTTTGATTTCCAGATGTGCCACGACCCAAGGCCATGACAGGATAACCACCTCAGAGAGATAGCAGGTGGTGTTGGCTCTTGGAGAAGGAATGTAGACTTAGGTTGGGGAGAAGAACATTAGGGGAAGAGATTAGACTAATTGATTTTCATTGCTTAACTCCAAATGAATACAATCCCATCCTTATCTTATTTCCCAATTCCCTAATCTTATCTCCTAATCCGCTGCCACAGTACCCACTGCGCTGTTCATCTGCCCTAGAGTTGGCTCCATGGGCCTTGGCCTCACGGCCCAAATGCCCAATTCCCATGACAAAATGCAAGTGTGATGCAGAAAATATGGAACCTCCAAAAATTGGCTAACCTCAAGAAAATCAGCGGAGTCCACAAGTGAGGTGAAAGATGTGACTATTCTAAGTATCGGTGCAGTAAGTGATCTCCTCTTGTCAATTTCTCCAGCTCGCTCTTTCACTACATTGGAGTTGAGCCTTGAATTTGCCTAAAACATAAAGATATTGTAAGTATTTTTGAAGAGAGGATAAGCACTCACATTGGTAACAGAGAGACAGAGTCAACCTTTTTCTGCGAACCCATCAGGTTGCACGACGAAAGATTATGTAGAGCACCCATGGACAACAGAATCTGGGAGCCATGTTTCCCATAGTGGTGACTGATTCTCAGAAGTAATGACAATTGAGCATCAATAGTGCAAAATCGCTGTGAAGACTCTGATGAGAATGATGCTTCCTAATAAAAATAAAAAAGAAAGTCAATGACAAATGGCAAAGGTATAAACGCGAGAAAGAGGACTGGTAGAATTAATACACTCATTGATATGCTAACTGATAGTACAAAATTACTGCAAATATGGAAACATAAAAGAACAGATTATCACAACAATCTTACTGTGGAGTACCGTCAACCGTCCACCCACATAACTACATATTCAGCACGTGTATTACATGAAAATTAAATGGAAAGATTCATAAAATGATTGTGTGCAGTCTTTCAGGAAAAAAAAAAAGGAGCATAACCAAACTTTTTAATTTTCAGAAGAGGTCAACTGGAAACCATCCTTGTCGCCTTGAAGTAACACTGATGGCGTAACATTACTAGCCAATGGGCCAGGCTTTGATGATTTAGCGTTGATCATCCAATAATACCCAGAAAAACACTGAGCAATTTCACCTTTAAATACCCCCCATAACTTTGGCAGTACAAAGCATCCATCAATATCCAGACCACTAAACAATTTCATCTTAAATTCCTAACCTCATACTTTGCACAAAAATGGAAGTTCTCTATAGAGGTCTACAAGCAGAGCCACAGCTCATTTTCAAGTTTTTTTTTTTGGCAGAGACATTTTCAAGAATATGTAAAAATGTGATTTGCATGACCATGACAAAACAATGCCTTAAAACTATAACAGCAGATTCTTGGGAAGAAGTAAGAAGGGAAATGAAGTCTAGACCTTAGACAAGTAGTTGTTAACATCACTTAGACATGATCTGAGAATTCCTCGACTCTGAATTTGGTTCAAAAAATACTTGTCATGGTCAATACTAATCAGTGAATCAAGAACGTAGAATGAAATTGCTTTCCCTGCTTCACTTCCATGGATCGCATCCTTGGCAACCTGTGATGGAAACAAAATTGATCTCATGTTTGAGTTATAACTGTAGCAATTTCATAGAAAGCAATAATCTCCATTTCAAAATTCATATTAGATCTAGGTTTATGGGGTAACATGAGATCAAATCACACCATTGCAATTTCATATTTTTCAATGGCGTGTTTTGAGCCTTGCACGTGTAGGTGGATAATTGATCTAATGTTCATATACAAATTTAAGATTTGAGGAAAACTTTTTGCATTTTGTTTTGACTAAATGTTTGCACAAGTGCATAAGTAGCTGGATAATCTGTCTCTGATCATATACTCAATTTTAAATTTTAGGATAATTACTCTTATGTTGCAATTTATGTTGTACCCTCAAGTATATTCACATAGACATGCAACACCGCTGCTATAAACATAAGCATTGTGCAAAACATTTCAACTATTTTTTACATAAATAGAAGAATGACATACCAAATCAATAACTGCTTGAGCTTCCTTCCTTATGATAGAGAAGTTGCTGTGTGCTAATTCATTTTGTTCCTTGAGAACCTTTAGAAAGAAAAGGGTAAGGAAAAGGAAATATTCCCATCAAGACACAAAGATAATTAATAGAAAGGACCTTTTGAAGACCAAGTTCATCATCATCTCCCTCTTGTTCTTCAAGTAGTAAGAACCGAAGAACTGGTGGAGGGACATCAGAGTCAAGGGTGCTACGGCAGTACTGAAAATAACTTAACAGTAATGCATATTGGCTGCAAAAGAGAATTTAAAGTCAGCATATATTTTGTATGAAAGAGAATAACGAATGGAACAGAAATGTTTTTAATGATCATAGTCACTAATGATAGGGAAGTTACCGTCTTCTCAAGGTCTCAGAAGATTCATTTCTTAGTATTGCCATCGTGAGTTTGAACAATAATGAAGTGCAGGCTGCATTTGACAACTGCTTTGCTGAAATGATGTCAAGGCAAGTAACTGCATCAGAATCGGCACCGGTTGGGCATATGAATCTTTCATCCCGCAGTTTCGCCATACAAGTCAATGCCACCTTGAAAACATCAACATGCATAAAATTACAAGTTTGCAGTAGGCGAGGAACTTTATTAAGAGGTTAACACTTGATACAAGCCGATAAACAACAAACTTACATTGGTTAAAATATATGCCATTTTCACTGAACAATCTGGAGATGTTGTGGCACTTAATGAAGCGTCAAGGAGCCTGCAGCATGCAATATGCAATCAGTAAAGCTGGTACATTTGTGACAGTAAGAGTTTGTATTCTTAGAGAAGGGAGACAACACTCACTCAAACAATAAATGAGAACGATCTTCAAGTAATGACATCCTTCTAGATACTGCTATCTGTAATTAGAGAAAAATAGCAGCGATCTACATAAAAATTCGCACCCTAAGAAAAGCTAAGCAGACAAACAAACAAAAGACTAACTTCAACAATTTGAGACCAGCCAGTCAACATGTGAAGCTGGGCTGCTTGTTCTTCAAGATTTTTGTTATATCTCCAGGCCCATTTCAGCATCTGATGGAATGATTCTTTTAGCTCGCTTTTCTCAGATTCACTTAATTGTGGGTTCAATAACTGAGACATCTGTAATAAAAGAAGCAATCCATAAAAAAAACCATAGGAAACATAAAAGTGTAATAACAACGAATAAGGATGAAAAAATGACCTGGAGAAGTTTTTCATGAAATGCATCAAGATCAATCAATCTATCACCTCGCTCTGAATAATAATATACACCACCAAATTCAGATGTCGCGGAATTCCTTAGGATCTCTTCAATCTATTAGCAGAAAGAATCAGATGATAACTAATCGAACTTAAAAAGTTGATGTTTAAAGGGCAGACCTTTGATTCAAGTCTCAGGTTAGAAAGCATCTGGGGGTATTTAATGGAAGTGTCCGGACATCTGAACTGGACAACTTCAAGCAAATCCAAAACCTGGGTGAAAAAAATAACACATGAGATTTGCAGCACGGAAACATAGTTAACATTGTCTTATTTGCCAAGTGGGATATTTATGGAGTTTGTGATGTCCTGACTCCTGAATGTTGTGCCATCATAATTGCTCCAAAAAGACCTCAACATAGCCATCTAGCCCCTTCATCCCTAATATACGGAGACTGTCTTCTAAAAGTTGGCGCTAGGCACCCCCTATATGGTGCATTAGGTAGCTGACCTTGCTTGGGTGGTATTTAGTTGCTATTTTGGTGTTATATAACTAATTTTCATGTTATGCTTGCTAATTTCTTGGATCTGACTATCCGACCTAGGCACCCACTAGCCGCCGCCTAGGCCTGACTAGCGCCTTCTTGAACCATGAAGGGATCCATTGTGGGAAGGTGGTTGGGGGTAAGATTGGATGAAAATTAAATGAGGGGTGGTTGATTGGGGGAAGTAGGTACTCTAGAATCCCTTATATATTTTGGGACAAAATTTGAATCCTTGGATCCCTGATATTATGGGACAGAGGGAATAAGATGACCCCACTAGATGCAAGCTTTGTTACACTGACATGCATTTTGGAGTGTTATTAATCATGAGAAACAGAAGTACAGTACTTCCATAATCCAAGTGCTCTGAGTAGATGGGAAAGGCTTGCAGTACCATAAGAAATTGTAGGCCCTGCCCCCAAAAAAAACTTTCTTCACAAGTACACATTTCCCTTAAAGATGGAATGCATTGACTGTGGATTTCCCTTAAAGATTTCTGATCAAAATCTGATAGAAGCACAAAGGAATACAAGCAAAGGCCTGTACAAATAAAACTACATGGCGCACCAATAAAGGGCCATATAAAAAAAATAGACAGATAGAAGTTATTAAGCATTACCTTGTTTCCATTCATTGCTAAATTGCTACTGCCAGGAGATTGTAACAGGTTTGCACTCCTTAAGTTCTCAGCACAATGGCCAAAAGTATGACATAGAATAGCCAAACAGGACTCCCGGTATAAGGACGATGATATATCAGATACATGCAATGCCAATGCTAGCATCTTTAGCAACCATGCCCTCTGAAATTAACAAGTTGTAGATTAACAGGACGAAAAATGGGTGGCATCAAGAAGTTTGTGCCTACAAATCATACCTCATGGAGCATGCTAATACGAAGAGATTGATTGTTGTTCCTTCTCGGAAGTGGTGACACACCAATGGTTCCAACATGCTGGGAACAGTAAGCAAGAAAAGAATTATGACTTCCAATTCAACATTTAGCTATTTTAATTTAAAAGAACAAAACAAGAATGTGTACCTTAGAAAAGAACTGGTATTTTGTTGTGCTCAGGAGATCCATGACAGGCCCACAAGTTAAAGGGTCAAGGCATAACTCGTAGAGAAGCTGAATTAAAATGAGTCAAACGTACATTTTGACACTAAAGGATTAAAATAAGGAGGTGGGTTCTATCCCTGAGAAAACAAACCTGAAAACCGAATTCATGCAGTAAAGCATTTATATCTGGCTTTGTCACCTTTTCAAGATTGTCAAGAATTGTCTTTAAACAACTGTGGCACAATATGATAATTCGTCAAACAAACCTTATGGCTATACAAAAAACAAAGAGCCTCGAGCTAACCTGTAGTGTGACTTTGGTTTTAAAACTGTCCGTTCTATGGATCCATTGACATCGAATCTTAGGAGTAGATGTGTAATGTTGGGAGCTGGACGACAAATATTGTCGATAAGTAGCTGCATGACAAAATGGTTATTACAGTTAGAAGATAGGCATATTAAGTACACTACATAAAAGAAACACTAAAGCTGAAATAACGACCTGTAGTATTAGGACACCAACATCATCTTTTGTGTTCTCTATGACCTGGAAATCATCAAAGCGGAACTCCAAGCAAGCAGCATAATCCTCAATTACCGATTTAGCAACATCTGCTTTCAGAAGCAACTGGACAAGACCAACTATTCTAGAACTGCATAAAACAAAATGGTGAAAAGATTGGCACATTAATCTTAATTACTCTGATTGCAGGCGTAAACATGGAAAAAGGTAGACTTCACTAAATAGTAATCTGGAACATAAATTTGGATATACCTCAGAATTCCCATAATTTTTATAGAGCACTGTTGAATCTGAGGAAGATAATCATATCGTACAAACTCCAGTAAAGCTATAATATGTCTATGATTCTGAGCTAACACAACATCCAACGGCTGCATAGTGCAAAGAGTAACAGACACACCATTAGATAGAGAGAGGCATGACGAGCAAAAGAAAGATATTGACATAAAGAAAGAAAACCTGGTAGAGTGGACGGAAAACATCAGCAAGCACCAGATCTCTCTCCATCACAAGAATAAATATTTCAAATGATAGATGGACAGTTTTCTCCAGAAGAATCCCATAAGTTTGGGTAGTTCGCTCATTAATCAGAGTGTCCACACCCACTGATACGATGTTCATAATATTCCGGAAAGCAACTTTCCCACTCATGAAATCCTGCATTGGAATTTTACAACCCAATATTTATACAGAACACATAGACACATATAGAAGTTCAAACAAAATATACATATCATTAAACATTATTAGAAACATCAGAATATTAGATGTATCAGTGAGATTGATATACCCCATAAAGCAAGAGCAACCAAGAAATCACATAAGCTTCATATAAACTGAATTGATTGTCACGTGTTATCTGAATCTTACAGGATTATGCTTTATTACAGGAATTGCAGACAAAATCACATGTGGGAGGGATAGAGTGCAGGACTTCTAAAAAGAGAAAGTAAAGAGCTATAAGCTCATGTTTATTTTCCTGTGAAATAGAGGCATAAGAAACCAACCCATATTGGTTTTTCCCGATTCTATTCCTTTCTTCCAAAGGCTGCATAAACTTTTCCCAAGAAATGAAATCTTCCAAACAACTCTATGAAATTCCTTCAAATCAAAGGAGCCTTAGGGCCTCTTTGTTTAGGCTTAGGCTCATTGGCTTAGACTTTTAAGTTAGCTTTTCGGCTTATATGATTTACAAGGCAATGGATTTGAAATCCTAAGTTTAGTGGTGTAGTTATACCTCTATCTCACATAAGCTAAAAAAGCTTCTCCAACCTAGCTTTTGGCTTAATAGTGTAAGAGTGGCTTATGGCTTTAAAAAAGCCAAACGAAAAAGTCGTTTGTTTGTTTAGGCTTAGACTTTTCGGCTCAAAAGCTGGTTTATAAGCCTAAACAAAGAGGACCTTAATCTGTTGAGAACATGAGCTGAGCAATGCAGAATCAACAGGTAGTAAAATTCCTGTCAATTGTTGTTTTTTCAAACTGACAACATTGTTATAAAGGTGGAATACGTGGAAACAAAGCTCATAGGCCACCAATTGACAACTGCGCTCGATGTCCATTTTCCAGCCATAATCCAATGTATAGTAGTACTGTTTCTATTAGGATGCTCAACCTTTCTAGTTATGTAAAGTACACACTAGGTGCGCAGTATGATGTACTAAAGGTGTCCTGGGCCAAATCAAAATGTACTGGATAAACACACAGGACAATGAGTGCAATAAAAAAGAGAAGTATACTATGCCATCAAGTTTGCCTGGTTCCTGCCCCCAAAATTAAATAGAAAATAAATAAAGTTTGCTCCATGTCTGCAATACGACATCAACTCCACCTCTCTTCCTTCTATAATAATAAGCCATTGCCATCAATTTTGGCACCATTTGTGGAACTCAATGACAATATACACCTTGCCAGGCCTATGAGCGCTCATTGGCAATGAGCTTATCCCCAATAGCTAGAATACTCTGATCAAGCTAAATCTAACTGTGTTTCAATGTTTCTTGATTACAATTGGGCACATGGGTCCATTTAGAGGAAGAGTTCCCCTGCCAGTATGAGGGTACTGCTAATGCACAATATCATTAACATAACACCCTAGTCACTTCCTCGATTTCATTTCCCCAACCCCTCCCTTGCTCACTTGCCAGTATGCTGTGTGTGACTAGACCTCCATGAGGCCATTTTTGGCCATTTGGAAAAGCTAAGGTTACTAGCAGCAACAGAACAAACTCAGGAACAAAATATTTTTATTGCAAGAAAATTATAGTAAGCTTGCCAATATTCACATTCAGCTTGCTTAAGATGTTAAAGCCACATGAGATCAACAATTGAACATACTTTGAGTAGCTCAAGCACAGGGAGCTGTCTGTCGATTGAGGCATGAGATGTTGTTGAAGGTCCAGATGCGTTAACAGCAGCATAAATATCATCATCCTTGATGTCATACATGCTTAAAACCCTGCACATTATCAATTGGCAATTTTTTTAGAGCACCGTTGCATTGTATAACACATATGCATAAGTACTGAAGATGGCTTGTTCTCTTTGAGGAAGACATCAAACTAATGGGATGAAAACTCTGAACACTTTGTGTACAACTTGATGTGCATTTCTTTGAATATATTATATCAATAGGGTTCCCAACTATTTGTCATCCAAAAAATGACAAGGTAAAAGAAAAAAAAAATGCAAGTAATGGAACATATGCCAATCATTATGCTTACATGCGGAAGTGCTCCAAGCAAGCAACTGCCAGTTCCCACTTCTCCCGAGGATCGGCATAGGCTCTTTGAGGGAAAGGCCCAAATACATCTTCGTAAACAAACTTAAATATACCCATAAACCTGTTAACAAAAGAATCTGGATCTTTAAAATGTTTCAAGAGCTAGCAAAAATATAGAATAGTTAGTACCTCCGGCCCTTGTCACTTATGTTTCTTTCTTCTGCAATTAGAGCATTGACTAAGTTGAGAAATGATATTGTGGATGGATAACTCTCCCTCATTGCTTCAACTTCATTCAACTCAAACCTCATGTCATAGATCTGCCAAACACATTCTTCCATCAGCAATTTAGTTTACAGCATTAATCAACCTGCCAAAGTGCCTTCTTTTTCCAAGAACAGCAATGCCTCCTAATTTAAACAGAGTTGCAAGGGATAGACTAATCCCACCTGAGGGTAAGGTAATAACTACTAAACAACTTATCTGATGAGTAATGCAGCCAATGCAAAAGTATCTGAAAGGCATGTGCTCAAAAAGCACAAGATAGGTTGTGTGTGGCAGACAAATTTCTGTTAGAACACAATATCCATTTTTAATTTATTTCTCAAAAAACATCTGCCAAAACACTAAAATTTAGAAAGCTGTTCTAGGCTTCTCGCAAAAAAGAATACCAAATTCCACACCAACTATAGTAAACTCTATAAAATTTAACACATTCAGTAGTTTGATATCTGGCATCAGTCACAGCACATAGATTAAGGTCCTCAAATGGCAGAGAAACAAAACAAGGACATGTGTAACTAATAAGATTTATATCCATTTTATATATGTGTTAGTTACAAAAGCATCAAAAAGATCCAATAGTTAAATATCAGAGAAATATTCACTTGGAAATAGGTCTGAAAATTTGTCCCCGTAGTACTTGATATCATTCAGAGTTCAGACAAGTTCAAAAGATAAAAGTGTAGCAACACAGCAAACTTGATACCTGTGTTGCATTATGCTGACCAAGTGGAGGCGTAACCACCGGAAGATCATATTGTTCAAGATAACTCCAAATAGCATCCTTCAACAGCGGTGATACTTTGATAAATGCAGTGATCGAATTCCTCAAAGCCCCCTGTTCATGAATTTTAGTATACATGAATTTAAAAGCAAAACCACAAAATGATATCAAAAGTAAAAAAAAAAAATGTACCTTCAAAAATGGTGGTACATTTTCATAGCTGAGGAGCTTAAACAAAGGCTCAATATCAGGGAACCATTTCCTTCTTTCAGTAGTATTCCCATTTTCAACAACCTACAGCATATTCATAATTTATGTAATAAAACAAACAGATATATGTGGGTATTGCAGACTATTGCATCATAAAGAACATACCCATTGGCAAAAGAAGAAACAGGAACAGATTATTATGAATATGCATGAACGTTAGAAACAAAAGCGACACAGACCAATTTACGTTTGAATGCATCTGAGACAAAAGGTAAACAAGACTGGAGAAAAGTCATCTAGCTAAAATCCAAAATACAGAGAGTAAAACATATGTCAGACCTAAGCACAAATTGGGCCAGAACATGCTAGTTATTAAGAATCCAAAAGCAGAATAAATAGCTAAGATAAATGTTAACAGTTGACAAGAATCCTACCATGATAACCTCTGAGGGAAATAGCATAACCAGTTAAGGAGTTACAAGACTAGGTATGATTTCCTAGCTATAGTTTTGAGTACAGTTTCTCTAGCTTTTTTTACTTTACTATATAGTCAGTATTTCTTCACAAGAAGAGTGTTAGGCCATAATTAACTTGTCAGATCAAAATAATGAAATCCACCACAAGAGCACATAAGTAAGGTGAAAATAACCATTGGAATACAATGCTCTTGCTGGGCAAAAAAAAAAGCATTGTGTAAAAAAAATAGGTCAAAGTCCTTAAAGATTTCACAGCATTGCTAGAATATGTTTGGATGGAACCAAGATAATATGACAGTATGCTGAGAAGTGAAGACCTTCTGGAGAACAGCTAAATACGAAACAAGTGCCTGTGCATCCGCTTCAGGAAACTCAGGCATCACGCTTGCAGAAGATTGAAGGGATTCTTTGAACTTTTCTTCATAAATAGATAAGCAATCAAACAAAGTGCTCCAACCAAGTGAACGGTAAACTTTTCCCTGGAGCAGTTCGTAGACTTTGGCAGCACCAACTTCACTGGAAGCCTACAAGACCAGATTGTTACAAACGGTGTAAAAGATTGAATGTGCAGCAGTGTTATGCAACATTTTGCATACCAAAGTACTAAGAAGTCCAAGGAATGCCACAAGAGTTAGTGTATTGGTGTGATCTTCTCCTGCAGATATGACAAAGGTCCAAAGTTCCTCGTTTCCATGCACTAGCTCAGGTTCTTTCTGGCGAGAGCACATAAATATCAAATAAGTGATGTCCTTGAAATTAGAGCTTAGTAAAGTGAAAAACATCATGGGAAAGCATACTTGAACGCCTTCTATTTACAGCAATAGACATATTCTGTAATAGAAAAAGAAGAAAAAAGAGAACAGTGCGAGCATGTAATGTCCAAAAATTCAGAATTTCGCAACTAGGAAATGCAGATCAAGGTTGTCATAACTCAATAATATAAAAACATCCATCCAGTTCAAAATTACAAGAGTTGATAGCAGCAGCTAGAGAAGAATTTTTTTAATGGTGCGGCACCACTCAAGCTCACATCTTAACTCAACTTAGAATATTTGTGGTATGGCTAAATTACGCAGCAATTGGCAAGAGTCCCTATTTTATGCATTCTACAGATCTTTTAAGCATTATTGTCTAGAAAACTGTCACATGCCACATTTGTGATTTGCCCGGTTGCCCAACATCTACATACAGTTATATCATAGATATATATACCTATGTCAAACTAAAGGTTGCATCTGTTTAGAAGTCAAACTGTGGTTAAGACAGATATGCTCAGAATTGACAGAGCAATTGCCTAGAACTGTGTCGAACTTGTGAAGTTTTCTCCCTAGAACCTGTAGTTTGGAATTGCAGTAGTTTGTTTCATAAGGAAGCACCAAAGCACAATCATACCAGCACAAGTGTTATAGTCTTACAGAAATAAGAGTACACAAATTATACTTAGTGAAACTAAAGGGGTATATAAACTTCCATAGTTCCACGAAAATCAAACTAAATCATGTATGTGCAGTTTGGTTGATACTGTTGAATATATTGATGTAAGAAACAATACCTGGTATATTTCTCTAACTAATTCCAGGAGAGATATGAAAGGCTGATTGGTAGGCTGGCCAATTTGTTCTCCAGTTCTGCTAGGGTCTTCTCTATGATCTCTTATTGACCCATATGGACTGAGGGCATTCATTGTTTTTTCCTTTATTTCCTTTATCTGTTATCAAGGAGACATGTCACTATTGGCACCCATGAACTCAAGAAAGGCATTAAACATCTCGTTATATAGCCGTATTTTGAGCAACTACTCTAACCTTGTCTCTAGAAGTTGGATGGGAAAGAAAGCACATCATCAACTTGTGCATGTAGCCAGTGTACATGTAAACAATGTCCTCATCGTCATTCTGCATCAAATGAGAAAGAAACAGCAATAGCTAGAAAATTATATGATACCTCCATATCTAGATAACAGATGTTTGGAATTCTTGCAAAGAAACTTTGACCAATATAATATATGAAGAGCGTAAAGACAGGCAACAAGAAATACTGAACTCACTTCATGTGTCCAATCTACATACTTATGCATATATTAGTGATCAGAGTTTGCCAAATATGATAGGGAAAAAAATAACAGTTATTGCAGTAGGTGCTGCCAAGAAAGCGGTGATTGCAGGCTGGGATATAGCACCCATAGTGTAGGAAGTTGTATTTGCAACAGATGTCACAGGATATGTATGCTTGGTGTGTCCATAAAATCAATGCATAGTATGTAGTTCACGTTAATTTCATAGAACACATTATACGCACAAATTTAAAAATGTCAATATTTTAGATTATGGTGTGGGAATATGGCGTATGCTATCCAGCAACTACTTGTGCTAACATGGCCAAGCACTTCGTTTTAAGGCATTAAACTAACTGAAAGTACTAATATAGCCATTGTAATCATCTGCAACCATGCAAAATCGCATGCTCTATTTCAATTTACGCTCAAACAAAAGCAGTACACCTTCTGATCTCCTGAATCATGATGCAAAATTTCATGAACTCAAATTCCTGGGAAGCAGCAACGTACTTACTTCATACTTACAGGTCAAACAGGCAAAGCCACATTAGAGTGATAGGGAATAACATGATCCATACTTTTATGCACGGTAGCAACATACTTTCTTTAACCCGACAACCCAGGATGCTAGCATAAAGACAGTAATAAATACCTTGTAGGCAGCTGTTTGCATAATACGTTCCCGCAAAAATTGAAAACTATTCTGGCGACAGATTATCTCCAGACATGCCCATATATCTGTCACATCTCTCGAAGAACTAGTGAGAGTATCTCTTGCACTGCTTCGATCTTGAGTTAACATCAAATGAACTGCCCATGCAAGTCGCACAACACCAACAAATCCTTCAATAGTCAAATTGTTATCTGACCTCATCACCTGACATGTTAACAATGAAAGCATGCAATGAGCATGTTTTTTTCCATATGTTCCAACTAAACAAATAATAGGAAAGAACTCATTGGAAATATAGTCAGGTTGGGCATCTGTAAAGATTACCAGCTCATGAAAATCACGCCTGAACGAAGAATCGGAAGATGACAAAGATGGTTTCTCATGGGAAGTACTTAAGGCATCAGAAACAAAAGTTACTACAAGAGAAAAAAGAACGCCATAGGTGATCTGCAACAATAAATGATAGTAAGAGTTGTACAACAACAATAAACAATTCAAATTATACCAATAGCATGTCTACAAATGCAATTTCAAAGTCATTTGTTCAAACTTCAAACCTGAATCTCCACGCTAGAATTTTCATTAACTTCAGCTGCACAGTCTTTTAACAATGAAAATACATCCTTAACCTCCCTGGGACCTACATAAAGTTCATCATTAGTGATGGTTCTCTATCACTCAGAAAAACTATCGAGCTTCCTATATTTGAATTTCAGGGAAAAATATTGAAATGATGGTCACTCAAGTCACTAAGCGGACACATCAGAAGGTCAAATCAGGTGATATTAGCAACTATACAGAGCATTTAACTTACTCATCAATTTAATAAGTGCAGAAAGAGCAAGGCAGTGGCTCAAACTTAATCTCTCGCGAGAAACAATGGCACGCCTTTCCACAAGAGCCCCTCTGAAATCAAGCACATAATGCTCAGAGCTTGGTTGGCCAACACCAGTTGATTCTTCACGATTAAGTTCCTTTATGGGGAGAAAAGTTAAAACCGTCAATCTTAGTTTCACCCAAAAAAAAAAAGATGATATGAAACCTTTCCATATTCACAGCACAATAAATTTTCCCAAATAAATTTGTTATAAGTGATGCCGCAGACATGACACAGCTTCCAACAAGAGTGCAAATATGTCGAAGAATAATAATTAAAGAAACACTATGGTATGTTAAATGTTCATAAAAATCTAGGTACGAACCTAAATAAATATAAATAAATCAAAGCTAAGAAAGTTTACTAGAAGTCTTATAAAATTGCTATATATTTTTCAGTGCTTAATAGTTCCAAAGAAGTGCTGATGGAACGTCATAACTTCAGATTGAACTGCAAACATGATATGAATAGAAAATGTCAGAACAGCACCAATATTTGCTAGTTCCCTACCCACATCAATTGCTTCAACTATTTTTAAGCCTACAAGCTAGAGTTCAAATGCACTCTCCAGTTTTCCACATTTATCACAAAAATAGGTTAAGCCCGTACATTGCATCTGTCAAGAGAAGACTCCAAATCTGCATTAGCCTTCTCATTGTTACTACAGCATTCGTGTTCAACATTGCTCATTAAATAAAACATGAAAGAGAGTACACAAGCTCCATCAAATCTAACCTTTACTAGTGTAATTATACGCTGCCCGAGACCCTCAATAAATAGAGCCTCCATTTGGTTTTGTATTTCATACATCAGATCAGCATCAAGCCCTTGGTCAAGTACAACAGACTGCAGAAGATAAAGAGAACTATTAAATGCATCATTCAAAACTCAGACAAGTTAATAACTCGAATGAGCACGATCAATAGACTACCCGTAACAGAATGTACAAAGAGGTTATAAGATCCCTTCTCTCCATGTACCAAAGGCCAGCTGCGAGCCTATATATTTCCAGTGGCTCTCGGCCATATAGAACCCACTATAAAACCACCACCGCACAAATGGTCAGGTGAAGTAAACATAGATAGTATAGAATTAGAGATAACTATTATACTGAAAAGTGTACCTCCCTGTTGGCGTCAACTAGCAATCGAACACACTCAATCTCATTAAGATTGAGTTCATCACTCAATTTCAGGGCCTGAAAAAATGTATATGAGCTTTGACTTGAGTGAAGAAAACAAAAGGAAGAGCCCTCAAAATAATGTCATTTATCTGGGGACAAATGATGATCAACAAATAAATGATAAATCACGGGGATCTACATTATAGGTGAAAGTGTGCAAACAACAGCCATCCCAGATCTGATCCTTCAATATAAAGAAGCAAATAATGGGTGATGCAACCAAATGGTAATGTTTCCACACTAGCATAGCAGACGTAGTGCACATGTAAAGACTTGTCAGAATAGGTTCAAGAATTCAAACACTGCACTGGATGGGCAGTTGGGCACTAAGGCTTGTTTTCTCTAGCATATATCTTAAGCATAAAAAGAGGGGTGTCATAAGCCATGTTGATGCTTACTGTATTTGAAGCACAACAGTAATTTCTAACGGTTCTTTGGTTGGCCAGTATCAATTAAAAAAATCAACAAGCTCTAGTCTTAATTTTACTTCACTGTGTTAATTAGCATTTGTTTTGAGGGAAATAGGCACCTAAAGCAAGTAGTGTCATATGCGATCTCAGTTAGTCGCCTTAAGATAAGGTCACAGCTCAAGAGTTCACAAATTTGAACAATTGTCCTACCAAAGATACATGTCTGTCATTGATACATTGCATAACAAGCTACCTCCCACCCAAAAAATCACCTCCAGAAACCTATTTGACCACAAAGCCACCAGATTTTATAGAAAGCATTTCATTGTAAAACTACAAAGAAACAAAAGCACTAAATCAACTGAATACTCAGGAAGAGATAAAATCGCACTATCTCGCGGGCAAAATTACAGCTCATCTCAACAGACTTGATACTATTTTGCAACTATGACCCCACATAGGATCTCTACCAGAGACTAATCAAAAGTTTCAAGTTTCGCCCAACATCAGGGGTACATAAATCACGTGATGCTCACCTTAAGCAGAAGAATTACGCATTTCTCACATGTTCCAAGCATAACCAGGTAAATGCATAGCGCATCACACCAAATGGTTGGCGAGGGAGCTTACCGTCTGCACGTCGGTGTCATCGAGCGTTATGGGAGGCATGTCCGGGAGCCGCACTTCCTTGGCCTCCACCTGAGTCCGATCCGACGCCTTCGGCCCCTACCAACACAAACCACAGAGACGCCCAAAAACCCAAAACACCCCGAAATCAAAACCGAGCTCCCGGACGAACACCGAACGATTCCTACCGCTAGGGGCGGCGAGGGGCTCACCGGGTAGGAGAGGAGCGCGCGGAATGTGGGGGCGGCATCGCGGACGGCGTGGAGGAGCTCCACGCGCTGAGCCGGCGACGGCGGGGATGGCCCGAGCAGCGCCGCCTCGACGACGGCCAGGAGCTCGCGCGGCGGGGGCGGCGGCGGCATGGCCGGGGTGGAGGTCGCTCGCCGGAACCCTAGGAGGAGAGGTGGCGGAGCAGGTGGTCGGCGGAACGGGGGAGGGATGGGAGATGGGTTTTAAAACCCTAGGCGAGCTCGCGGCGCGGCTTCTGGGTTTTTGGGGAGCTTTGAGTTGAGGCCATCGTGAGTTGTTCCGCGCGACCAAAATTTCTAACAGTGGCAAATAATTAAAAGCTCCCTTACAATGTGGCCGTAAATCTATCGCTGTTGGATGGTTCTAACCGCTCCGTCTAAAATTTGTTGTCGTGATGTTTTATAAGTTTTTTTTCCTTTAGAGGGTTTCTGAATTCTGATGCTACGAGATCCATTGGTGTTTTCAAAAATTACAAAAGTTTGAACTAGTAGAATCTAAAACATCAATCATAATTAAAAATAACACCTAATTATATTATACACTGAAAAAGCGTGCGATCTCCATAATAGGAGTAGCAATCGGTGATGAGACTGTAGGAGAACAAACACTATGTGAAAAAAATAATGGGAAAAGATAGCCATAGGCTATATGGAGCATGGAAGAATGTGAAGGAGCACATATAAATATGTTTGGTTTGGTACAACAAGCTTTACCCTATCCTACAACATATGGCAACATCTTGTTTAGTTCTTTTTTTTTTTGCGAGACATGTCTTTAAACATACAAAATGAAGGTTTTTGCCTTGCGGAAATGAAATTCAAATATGTTTCACCAGCCTACATGATGTAAGCCAAAAAAGGTAGGCAGTGTATGTTGTCTCGGGACAAAACTTATTCGATACAAGTGTATATCCAAGGAAAAAAACGTGGGAGCGAATTTCAAGCTAGGGTTTAAAAAATTCCCTCGTTCGTCACACACCTAAGCATAGGTCTAGGGCCCGGCCTAAATCGCTTGTCGTTCTCACACATGCTACGGTGTCGTTTTTGTAAGAGTGGGCCAAAGGTTCGGAGCTTTTATCTAACAGCTTGAGAAGGTCTTTTCCTTTGCAAAGTGCCCGGGCTTACCCCTCTCAGGTCGAGTTTTTTTAAACTCATATATAACCAACCGTCACAATTGTTGACAAAAAAATCGAACACACTAGCCTGGGAGATCTGCTTAACTCCTGTGCAGGTCCAAAGGTTGGTGAGATGCGGGCGTGCCAGTCAGTTTGATCCTGCAACTGACAAGATATGCAAATAGTAGATCAAACAGTCGATCAGCTGACAAGCCGACGGAGTAGTTCCAGCCGATAGCCGATAAATAACCGATGCCGATACCAGCCGATAGCGATAGGGTTTAAGCAATCGGCTATATGTCCAATGTAGATAATGATATAAAGACAATCGGCTAATGATGATGTATATAACAATATGATCCAATATAAACCAATCGGCAAATAATGATATGATAAATAAGCATCGATTCGAAGGTTAAAGCATACATCAGCTGGAGATCCGATGTCATAAAATCCACAAGATTATATTAAACAATTAAATCTTTATTGCGATCGGCTAAATCCAATATGTATACAATCCTTGTAAGCCGATGCAACGCCTAGATAACTTATCGGCTGAAACCCCGATGAAACCCTTATTGGCAGTCAAAAAGCAGGCTAGAGATTATGGTTCTAAGCACGAATTAGTAGATCAAACTTAACTGATGCAACACTAAGTATGAAAGGAACACAATATCTAGACAACCAAGCCGTTGACTGATTTTCAGGGTGGTAGATGCCTAAGCTAATCTAATCTAGCAAGGCGATTTAGCCGATACCGGCAGAAACCCTAAAGCGAGAGACAGCCGATAGAGCTAAATTGAGATGCTAGGACTAGATTAACATAGACATATGATAAATAGCCAGGCAAATATATTATCCAAACCAGAGTAATCCGAGAGGTCGAATGTACTGATGCAGCCTTGAACGACGCCGACGTAAATGATACAATTGCCTGGACCGGTGGAACATTGGACTTATCCCTTCGCCGGAGATCGAAGACGATGCAGCCCCGCGTCGGGTGCCAAATTCCACCGGAACGTAAAAACAAAAGTAGAAGTAAAAAGGGTCGCGATGCGCCAAATTGTATTGATCGTAGCGATAGATTACATAGACCCCGGGTGTACATATACCCATGGGTATAAAAATCCTTGTCGGACAAGAAAGAAACCTTCCTAAAAATAAAAGGAAAAGATAAAGTCCTTATAGGACACTAAACACACTTTCCTAAAGATAAAAGGAAACTAACAAACTATTCCTAATTAATAGATAACTTGCCATACCGCATCCTTTTTGAACTCGGTCTCTTCTGGATAAGCTTCCTTTAGTAGATCAATTTCCTTAACTGAATATAGCAAGAATCTGACAACTGACGACTTGAAAACTCTCATCGGGCTAATCTCAGGACTTCGAAGCCAACGCTGACTCTAAGCCGATGACTATTCCGGGCTTACCGAATTTCACTCTTAACAACAGTATGGGTATAAAATTAGGATGAGTTTGGTGAAACGGCTAACTCGGAGCTAAAGGCATCCTTAGTGACGATGAGCCGGTAACAATACATGACAACACATATAGCATAAAAAAACAGCATAATAGTTAATTACCTTTGAAGTTAAAGGTTGATGTATACATCACCTTATAGCGTGTAGTTGCGTTGGATCATGACAACGAGAAAAAATTGTGCCAAAGGCGAATCTTTGGTGGCATGAGGATGAAATAAGTTCTAAGTTATTGCATCATCGCCTTTTCGATCTTATGGTCCCATAATAATTTTACATAGAGTTGTGTGCTATTCATTCGTGTATTCATACAAATAGGTCCATCATGTGTTCATCACATTATATCAATAACACTTGAATTTAACATAACAATCCATCACTCATAAAATCAATCCATCCTCTATAAGCATTCGAAGGAAAGACAAGTATAAGTGTTGAGTGAGTTGGAGTGATGATGGTCCTTGTCAGATTCTATCATCGTAGTGGCATAAATGTATGCAATACCCAAAGTTTCAAGTGAGAAAAGAACAAATCTCACATTTTGAGCAGTGGCATATCCACTGTGTGGGTTTTGTCAACCGTACCACTAATAGTTTTTCTATACCAACACTAGTTAAACACTACGATCGAAATCCTGGTGATAACTATAGCTCCTAATCTAATGGTCGGTTGCTCGTTACTAGTCCAAAGGGATATTTTTTTATCAGTTACGTCTTATTTTCTTACAATATTACTATTTATCATTTCACTTCAGAAGGGAAAAAAACTCGCCTTCAATTTTGAAATTGTATCACAGGAAATGAGAGTTTTTATTTTTACATTGTCTGTTAAAACCTTGTAACCAGCTGAATATCATCTTGCTAGGATACCGATACTCTTCTTTTTTTTTATCGAAACCACTCTTTAAGACCTGTGTGGCCATACACAAGATTACCTAGATGGTGACAACCGATGTGCGATATTTGTCCGCACAATTCATTCACATATATACATTCTGACATAGAGTCTGCATGGATTCACGAAACCAAATCACCTTCCAAAACCGCTATGGAGTCAGTTCCCTCTGCTTTTCACGAAAACCATCTTAAAAACCATTGACTAGCCGTGAAATTCAATTAACTTTTACTAAAACTTTAAAATCTAGTTAAACTCTTTTTTCCTAGCTCGACCAATTTACTGAGCGGTTTTGTGATCTCAACCCAACAAAAAAAACCTATTTAAGTTTCCGCGAAAACCAAGTGGTTTCGTAATAAACCATCTGCGCACACGCACAGAAGGCCACAACCTTCCCCGCGCGCGAGTACCAGCCTCGTCGCCGGGCAACCCAAACGTGCCCCCGCGCGTGCGCGCGCGGCTCCGTGCTCCGCTCTCCAGCCACCTATCTATTCTAGCCCCTTACGTTACGGCCTTTTACGTTACTACGTACAGCTAATCTACCAGCTCCGCTTTCCATGAACACCGCCAAAAAGCCCAAAACCTCCCTTGCTCTTTGCAGCTCATGCTCTTTCTTTCTTTGCCCGACGCCAAATTGCCAATGCACATATATATGCTTCGATTCACGCCTTCCATTCCATTCCATCCCAGCCTCCTAACAACCAGTAGCACATTGCTTGCATGCCTACCTTCGAAAATCGCAGAGCACATGAATGCACCTGCCCAGGACCACGGCCACTGTCCGTTTCTTCCTCCTCGAGAAGGAGCAACTGATCGAACTGCGCACGCAGCACGCAGTAGCTAGCATCGCATCGCCCGTTTCTGTTGCGAGAAAGAAGCAACCAAAGCAAAGCGAAGCGCTGATCATGCGCGGCACGGCGCAGCCTGCGGATCAGTGGCATCGTGCAGCCGGTATTGCAGATGAGACAAGCCGGGAGATGGATGCCGTTGGTGGAGTGCCCGGCGGGGAGCGGGGCTTGCTAGCTGTGTGGGGGGCTTTTCGTCGCGAGGAGTGCACGCCACCGTGCAGGTGGTGGACGGGACGGAATGGCTATAAAATGGGGGCGCCATTGCCAAGAATCCCAAGAACACCAGCGAGGAATCAGAAGCCAGAAGCAGCAACGCTCGCTCTGATTCTTTCTTTCCTCCTCGAGCTAGGTGCGTAGTTGTGATATTTGATCGATCGGTTTTAGTTCTTCTTGTTTAATTTTGATTGCGCTTGTAGCAGCAGGAAGTAGTTTTAATTTTGGTGTGATCGATGGCGGCGATGATGGCGGTGACGACGATGGTGACGAGGAACAACGCCGTCGGCGGCGGCGCGGTGGCGGTGGTGGACAGGAAGGGGTGGTTCGTCCCGGAGGTGTCGTTCCCGTGGAGCTCGGTGGAAGGGGAGCGCATCAACAGCAGCAGCAAGAGGCTGGAGTTCCCTCGCCGGGCGGCGGCGCCGCCGCTGTTCGCCAGCGTCGGGCTCAGCTTGCCGTCTGCGGCGAAGGGCCGGGACAACTGCGACGTCGCGCGGCAGCTCGCCGCCGCGGAGGCCGAGGAGGCGGCGGGGAAGAAGAGGCAGGGCAGGAAGATGAAGGGCGGCGGCGGGCTGCTGTCGCTGAGGAAGGTGAGGGTGAAGATCGGGAACCCGCACCTTCGCCGGCTGGTGAGCGGCGCCATCGCCGGCGCCGTGTCGCGCACCTTCGTGGCGCCGCTGGAGACCATCCGCACCCACCTCATGGTCGGCAGCTGCGGCGCCGGCTCCATGGCCGAGGTCTTCCGCTGGATCATGCGCACCGAGGGCTGGACCGGCCTCTTCCGCGGCAACGCCGTCAACGTCCTCCGCGTCGCCCCCAGCAAGGCCATCGAGGCAACCAACTCAACCTCACACCCTCCACTTTGTTTTTCTTTGAATTTCTCGTGATCGAATCCATGGCGTCCTGCAGCATTTCACCTACGACACGGCCAAGAAGTACCTCACCCCGGAGGACGGCGAGCCTGCCAAGATCCCCATCCCCGTCCCCCTCGTCGCCGGCGCCCTCGCCGGTGTCGCCTCCACCCTCTGCACCTACCCCATGGAGCTCGTCAAGACCCGCCTCACCATCGAGGTAAACACAAACACACACAAACCCCCATCAAAACCTTCAAAATCGATCAAACTAATCACGAAAGTGGATTTTTTTCCCTCTCCAGATGACATCCCCTAGTTTTGTGTATGCGATTCAATACATGATATATCTTTTGCAAATATGCAAGTTAAAATTCAACTTATACAATTCGAAACAAAAATAACAAATTTGACCCATAAATTACGCGTTCTACTCGTACAAGTTAAATTTAGATTTGCATGTTTGTGAAGTGACATATCTCTATCCTACTAAAATTTTTTAATGATCTTTTAAGTGACATGTAAAAATAAGGAGATATCCCAAATTGAGTTTTCCAACTAATCACCACCGCCATTGTTGCGTTTTTTCTTGCAGAAGGACGTGTACGACAACGTGCTGCACGCGTTCGTGAAGATCGTGCGGGAGGGCGGGCCGGGGGAGCTGTACCGCGGCCTGGCGCCGAGCCTGATCGGCGTGGTGCCCTACGCGGCCACCAACTTCTACGCCTACGAGACGCTGCGCCGCCTGTATCGCCGCGCCACGGGGCGCGCCGACGTCGGCCCGGCCGCGACGCTGCTCATCGGGTCGGCGGCGGGCGCCATCGCCAGCACGGCCACCTTCCCGCTCGAGGTCGCCCGCAAGCAGATGCAGGTCGGCGCCGTCGGCGGCCGGCAGGTGTACCGCCACGTGCTCCACGCCATGTACTGCATCCTCCGCGGCGAGGGCGCCGCGGGCCTCTACCGCGGCCTCGGCCCCAGCTGCATCAAGCTCATGCCCGCCGCCGGCATCTCCTTCATGTGCTACGAGGCGCTCAAGAAGGTACTCGTCGAGGAGGAGGCGGCGCCGGAGCTGGAGGCCGAGTGTGCGGAGGAGATCAAGGAGAAGGTTGCGTGAAGTGGTTTGGGCTCGCCGGCGCCGGAGAAGATGGTGGCTGATCGTGCATGGGTGTGATGATGGAAGCATGCAAGAAAAGAAGAAAAAAAAAAAGAAGCAAAAAATGGAGAGAAGTTTGTGGTTGCTGTGGTTTGAAGTTGGATGAATCATCGTAGGATTTGATTTCCTCTGTTCAGGAGGCATATGGTGTGTTTTCAATGAAGTGATGCATTTCAAGTTTGTTTTCAGAATATATCTATGTATTACATTTCAAGTTTGTTCTCAATAAAACCTATGTATTTCCAGTTCAATTTCAACTTTTTAGACCGATGTACCTGCGATGTATTGGACGGTATTCTGCATTTGGAGATGGGTTTGTTGTGATTTGGATCTCTACTGAATGTTTCAATTTAATTTCAGTATTTGTAGATGGGTTTATGTGTCTCATGAATTAAGTTTTGCATTCCCAGTACATGATTTCACTATCTGGAGATGCAGCTGTGATGCATCTGATACATGTATTTCCAGATTGAAGATTGATTTCACTTTTGGCGCATGATGGACAGAAGCATGGACACTATGCTTCTTCCATCAACAACACAAAGAACAAGACTTCCAAAGCAATTAGACATATTCCAAATGTAAATTGGGGCAAATCAAGATGAGCACCGTACTCATACACCTTCTCTGTCATAAGTTGGCATCAAAACCTAACCAATCAAGTAAAAGCACACCAAATAAGCTGTGCCCCTAATTGATTAAACAAGCCCTGGATACATCAAGGAGTTCCAAATACAACACCTAGCAGCAGAATACTAAAATTAAAGCTACAACAGGAAGCATTTTGGCTTCCAATATTAGCTTTGCTCCTCGGCCTCAGCCTCAGCTGCCGCGGCCTCCCTCTCTTCTGCGGCTGCTGCCATCAGTTCGTCAAATTTGTCCGTCTTGCCCAGCACTATTTCAATCTGGCCAAGACAATCATAGGATATAAGGAAACGCTCACTTATACATCTGGAAAAAGTAAAGATCTACGTTAAACATGGGAAGAACATTAACCTTGGCTTTCTGCATAGGGCGACTCCTCGAATCATCTTTGACGTCAACAGTAGATGTCATGATCTCTGCACAAATTTTGGAGTAGGTTATGAGAACAGGAGGATGCAATCAAGTTATCAATTATGAGAAACAAGACTCACTCTTCTCGACAGCAAGGCCATTATTTTTCAGAATTTCAGCAACAGTCACCACAGTTGCAATAGCTGTCAGGGAGAAAGTTAACAGGTAAGGAGAGCATAAAGGAATATCATGTATATGAACAAAGCATAAGTCCAAGGGGGAGAAAAGGGAAAGCACAACGAACCAAGTTCACATCAACACTTTGTCCGAAACATTAAAATACAGAAAATGTTTTCACGCCAATTGTTAGCAACCATCTTCTTCAAAACTCAGTAATCTCAAGAACAATCCAATTCAATACAATCTCAGAAAATAGAAGAGGAATTGAATGAGAAGAAGTAGAGGAAAGCTTCTAGAAGTGGCAGTCAAGAGGAACACGAGAGAGTAAGGGAGAAATAGAGATCAACGAGGTTCCACCGAACCAAGCCGCCGCCGCCGCCGTGGCCGAAGCCGCCGTTGCCTGATCTGTTCTGTTCGTCCTTCTCCTGAGAGTGCAGCATCCCTTCCTTTCTAGTTCTCTGTTGGGCTTGCTTGGGCCAAGGATTGGGCTACTCACTGTGTTGGGTCATAGTGCAGCCGGCCCAATTCCTAACAATACCCCTTCCTTTGAATCCGGCTTGTCCCCAAGCCGGCAGCCTGAAGCTATGGAAAGCTTACCACCACCCGGATCCCATGGCATTTGCAAAATAATCCTTGGTGAACATACAGCTTGCTCCATCCAAAAATGAACAGCCCAATTGATAATCCATCCAATACAAATTGCATGTTGGACAACCTCAGAGAAGTGCAGGCACCAATATTCAGCACAAGCAATAGAAGCATGTAGCATATATGTTCTCTTTCCCACAAGCTCTGAATTTACTCGCAGAAATTTGTACCATGGAAGAACAACTTGGGTGGATCTTAATAGTTGACTTGTAACAGAGCAAAAACTTGACGGTTTGAGTTGCTGAATTTATGTCCAAAATGACAGGATGCTCTATCTTTCCTTGCCTTGTTTGGAGCATAATACCTTGCAAAGGTTGCACAAAATAGACAGCCATATGGATAACATCTTTAATTGGAAGTGCATAGCTTTCAACCTTCCATGTAGCCCCAGTAAAAAATAGAAGCACCAAAATATCAAACCATCTCTTATCTATGAGGAAACACCATGGATTAAGCTCATCATCTATTAGTGCTACTAACAGATATATATTGCACCCGTTTCTTATCTCATCCAGCAGCTTAGTAGGCCAATTATCAATGTACTAGGCTGATGGACAAAGCATCTCTGAATCTTCCTTGATACCAAGACCATCAATGAACATTTTTGCTGCAGTACTAATATTACCAGAATTGTCCTCACCAACACCAACATCAACATCACTCTTCTTAATGTTTTTGCTCTGATCCACACCATCGAGCACCTGTTTCAGATTACCTTGCTTCAATAGTCCTGCCATCAAGTAGTTAGTTAATTGATAATTTTCTGGTTGTAGGGAGTAGCTGCCAATCTGAAACATCTCAGCATCTGGATCCCACACTAATAGCACCAAAATTACTTGCATGAGTTCCAATGGGTCCACAAGTTTGAATGGCTTGCCTTGGAGAAAATAGTCCTTGACTGCAAAGTGAATCAACCATTTGGTGCCAACTGTAATAAGTAGCACACTATTCATGTATTGTTTAGAGTTCCAAGCAAATAGACTCACTTCCACACTAACTTTCCAATGCTTCCAAGCAAATAGATGCACCATGATACTTCTGAAATTTTGATTTGGTGGAGGCCATGGTTTCAGATCAGTCCAATGCAACATTCTATCCATCATGTCAGTATGAGCTGCTCCAAATTCAGAAAATACCAATGCAAGCCAACCTACTTTAAGTGGCAGTGGCCATGGTGGAATGAAATAAAATCTCATCTCAGAATAATTGACTGCAGTCCAGGACACATTCCACTCCTTCCATCCTAACCAAGCAGGTGGCCATGGGTTTCTCTTGGGGTGTTCCATCAGTGGCTTGTTGTCACTCTTAGTACATTTCATCGAACACTTCATAGGCACCTGATCTCCCACGCAGATGGCAGCACCAAGCTTCAGCCCCGTGGGTGGAGATGGTTCCACCAATGATGTCGTGAACTCCACAGGGCTAGCCATGAGTGGGAACGCAAGCACAACTTGTTCAGTGGCCCGTTTGACGCCGGAGCCAGACATCGAACACTTAGCATGCGTCACCTTGGGGTGGTCAAGATTGTTGATGTAAGTGGCACCGATTGCGTTCCCAGCAGCTACCAACTCCATAGAGGCCGCTGCAGTGGTGGCGGATGTAACCACTGCAGCCACAGTGAAATAGGCTCGACGGTAGGACCGGAGCATTTCGTCGAACACATGGTGGGCGTGACCTCGGGTGAGTCCTTGGTGACAACGCCGGGGTCGTGGCCCTTGTACTTGTTGTCTCCTAGCTCCCAGGCAGCTGTTGGAGCAGTATCCTCACTAATGTGACTTGAACTCGCCATTGCCCAAGTGAGGTTGTTGTTGGGGCATTCTGTCAAACACTTGGTAGGCGCTGGAGTAGGTGGTGCCATGGGTGTTGTAGGTGATGTAGCCTTGAGGACAGCGGTGGTTGCCTTGATGGCTGCAATTGTCTCCTCGGCAGCCTTGCTCCTACGAGCCTCTACCTCCTCCAACTTCTGTAGTATTTGATTGAATTTCTCCTCTTGTCTACGGTTGGCCTCCATCAACTCAAGCCTCTCAAGAATCCGATCTAAAGCTTCATCCATGGATATCCCTCCTTGTTCATGGTGGACTTGATGGGAACGGGCTCTGCTATCCTTTCATCATCCTTGAACACCTTATGTTGGCTTGGCATTCTGTCGAACAGGTTGTGCGCTAGATTCTTGAACACCGCCCTTGCCCAATTCTTCTTCCACCTTGCACTATTGCCTTCCCAAGACCTCCATGACGACAAATCCCACAAATCGAGCGGCTCTGATACCAGATTGTTAGCAACCCTCTTCTTCAAAACTCAGTAATCTCAAGAACAATCCAATTCAATACAATCTCAGAAAATAGAAGAGGAATTGAATGAGAAGAAGTAGAGGAAAGCTTCTAGAAGTGGCAGTGAAGAGGAACACGAGAGAGTAAGGGAGGAATAGAGATCGACGAGGTTCCACCGAACCAAGCCGCCGCCGCCGCCGTTGCCTGATCTGTTCTGTTCGTCCTTCTCCTGAGAGTGCAGCATCCCTTCCTTTCTAGTTCTCTGTTGGGCTTGCTTGGGCCAAGGATTGGGCTACTCACTGTGTTGGGTCGTAGTGCAGCCGGCCCAATTCCTAACACCAATATTAAGGCTTTTTTATATATAAATGGTATACTAAAATCAATGTGAATTGCAATCCTTCGGTGCCAAAAACATGCCATAGCATAAGTAACTTATCACTTTGCCTTATTCAAGTAGACCAGACAATCGTAAATTGCAACAAGAAGCTACAAGGGAGGGCAAAAAAAAAAAATGGTGAACATGACATTGGTAGTTTCGGATTTGGTCAAAGGATCAACACAAATCATTTTTTTACAGAAACAAAAAATTGCTATGATTTTGCTTGTTAAGAACAAAAATACTGACGATTGGGCACATTATTCCATCCGGGAAGCCTAGGCAGAGTAACCCCAAGAATTTCTACTGTTATAAAAGAAAATACTGATCCATTGGTCAATAATTTGATGCTTTTAGTAATACAGACACTATCTATCTATCTATACTTCTCAAGCTAGTGGGTTTCCATAATAGAAAAGCCTGCAAAATTCCTACATTTGAAAGACCTCTAAAAACACGAACAGTTATAAATTAGCAATCACCCACCAATTTGCAGGTGTTTCTATAACCAAAAGGTAATTCTGATCTATATTTCAACTAATCACTAATGAAGTAGCTTAGTGAGATTAAATCAACAGAACAGGTGCGCCTAAATCAATAAACATGAAAAGCATCCGGAGGAAAGCACATACCCATGCCGAGTGCCGAGAGCTCCACTTCGTTATGCAGCTGCATGTACCTCTGCAACAAAGCAAACATCAAGCACCAAATTAGCCATCTCCGTTTCAAATCCAGCCAAATCCGCAGCCATGAGCCCTACCGCAAGCGGGGTTTATCTAGGGTTTAGATAAACCCCACGGAGAGCAGAGCAAAAACCCATCCCAAATATATACCCTCATAAGCCAAGAAACGCAACAAATCAAAATCCCCATGAAACAAGGCGCTTTTCTTCTCGCCTCTCGATTAATCTTTCTCCCCCACTTACCTTGGCGAGGTTGACGTAGAAGAAGAGCGGCTTCTTGGTGTTGGAGACCTGGATGCGGTTCTTCTTGTGCGCCTCCGCCGCGCCGCCGCCCGCCCCGGCGGCTTCTCCCGCGGCTATGGTGAGGTTGCCGACCGCCTCCGTCACCTCCTCCATGGCCGCCGCCCGACGAGTCCCCGCGGAGCACCGCGCGCGAGTGAAACGGAGAGCGCGAGGGGGCGAAGAAGATGTGGAGGATTTCGGCGGCGACGGAGGTAAGAGGGAGGGGGGAGAGCCCTATCGCCCGCGTGTGTGGGATTTTATACGGGGTAGGGTTACGGTTTGGAGGCTTTCGGTTTTTCCCCATTTCTGTTTTCGGAATCGACTCAGCTCTGTACTCTCCCCTAGTCTCAAAATATAACCTCATTTACTTTACTATAACCTCATTTACTTTTTAATAGAGTAGGAATGCTATATTTGTGATTATTTTTGGACTTGTCAACACTCTTATATAATTCAAGTGTATATCTTTATACATATTAAATACATTTACGTGGCACCACTAATCATATCTTACTGTAAAATTGATACTCACTAACTTATAAAGCTTAACATGCAAGTGTATTACATCAGTATCCATCCCTCCACCACATCATTGTACTGCCCATTAATGCTCCTATTCATCTACAACAAAGTCTCCCACTATATCCTCCCTAAAATATCATGACTGCTCGACCATTTGTGATAAAGAGGAGTCTTTCAAGTTAAAGGTTAAAGAAAGAAGAATGGTAACTAGAATGAAAGAGGAGGAAAAGGCAATATAATAATAAAAAAAGACAATAAAGGGTCAAATAAAAGAATAAGTAGTAAGAACTAGTTAGTATAGATTCTTATCCCGTGTGGTTATGGCTCATGTGTCGGATTCAACTCCAGTGGGTAAAACAATCCAAAGTAGCTACGTGGAGGCCAAAACATCAAGATTTTTCATGTAATGGGTCTAAGGCCAATGATTGCAAGTTGCATATAACACCTTGTATTTCTCAAACCAGGAATCAAATATCTCCCGAAACAATGGATCCACGTTAGAGCATATTTCTTTTTATTAGCAAGTGCACAACTAGAATATCTTTAAAATATGGTCTAATTGTTTGATCTACAGTTAATAAGCCATAGTTTATGGGCACAAAATTTATATTTATGTTATTGGAGGTTTAAAGAAAGATAAAACTACGATAAAATCTTGAAATGACATTAGTAAGACAACAAGCAAACAATGAGGAGCGCATACTCTCTTTTTATATCAAAAAATTGAGTGCTTATTGTCTTGTGTAAATGACATATCGGGCCAACTAAGAGCATCTTCAAATCTCACTCTCCAAATGCCTATTCGGTCAGTTTGACAAACCAAATGGTAGTCTAATTTACATTTCACCCCAAAAACCTCTATTATACTATCGAAACTAAAAGTGGGTCCCACCTGCCAGCCTCTTTACTATTTCACCCATTCTCCTTCACCCCTCCTCTCTCTCTTTCTTTTCTCTGTCGCACCACCGGCTGAATCCGCGCAGGGCTGGTGGTGGTGGAGGCCGTGCGGGGGTGGGGTAGTGGCGGTCACTACCACCGTCCTCATTGTCTCGGGCATAGGCGGTGGAGGCCGCACGTGGATGGGCTAGTGACGAAGCGATGGCGCGGATTCGGGCGAATGGCGGCGACGTGGATTCGGGAGGACGATGACGACGCGGTTTCGGGCGAATGGTTAACGCGAGACCTCCTGCTCGTGTCCGCAAGGGCAGTGGCAACGCTAGGCTGACGAACAGCAATGGTGGTCCTGTAGGGCGCGCTGCTTCTTCTCCGACTTCTCCTAAGGGGCACCGCCGCCTCTAGAGATCTCGCTGTTGGCTTGCCAGTCTGAGTGGACCGGGTCCCTTGCCTCCATCGGGTCGTTGGAGATCTCACCATCATCGAGCTTCTGCTACCGGACACTGGCTCTCCCCCTCGGCCACGCTGCTCCCGAATGAAGGAAAAATGAATAGGAGGTGGTGGGACCCATGGATGGCAAGTAGGATGGCCAAGTTTGGCAAGTGAAGGAAGAAGTCGATCATCAGATGGCTTGGAGTGGGATGGAGATGCCGTTGAAGTGTAATTTTTGTTCAAAGTTGCTAAAATTTTGATTTGGAGAGTGGGATGGAGAGGATGTTGGAGATGGCCTAAGTTTCACGCTACTCCCGAACGAAGGAAAAGTGAATAAGAGGTGGTGGGACCCATGGATAGCAAATAGGCTAGCCAAGTTTGGCATGTGAAGGAAGAAGTTTGATCATCTGGATGGCTTAGAGAGTGGGATGGAGATGTTGTTGAAATGTAATTTTCATTCAAGTTGCTAAATTTTGGTTTGGTGAGTAGGATGAAGAGGCTGTTAGAGATGCTCTAAGTTTCACCAGGCTAAAATAGGAGAACCAGATGATATAAGAGCTCCTTCCGACCGCAAAATATTTACTGGGTTTTAATAGGAATCATCTCAATTTCCGTAAGATTTTAAAAGGTCCTACATTACAAAGAGGCCTAATTTTGGGGGTTTCTCAGGATAATCCTTAGAGATAAAAAGGATTCATAATAGTCCTTAGCCGTGACAGTACTTGACAAACGGAAAAAGTCCAGTTTTTTCATGTATGCTTGAATTTAAACACTTTTCTGACACACCGGGGAATAATTAAGGGACATGTAACAGGTTATACCAGTAGACAGTTGGGGAGAAAAAGTGAAAAAACAAAGTAACGAACTCTATAAGGACTGGTACGATAAAAATCCTTCATAGAGAAAGGGGATCAACTCAAGTATACCTTTTCAAGGAGTTGGGCCAGATATCAAAATTTACATAGTGCTTGGATCCAATTACATGATTACAGTTGAGAATCTGACGTTCTACCTGTATAGTGTGTATGACAAACGCATGTCAACATAGAGCAATGCCGAAGTGAAGCAAATCATTTCGAAGGTGGTCATTGCTGGATTTGCTTTGGTTGTTCTTGCTGCTTTTCATAATCCCCAAGCCTCTTCAGCCATCGCAAACCGAGATCACATCCAGCTTCAGCTGCAATTTGAAACTGCTCCTTTGCTAGCTTCACTGGATCCTGCTGTATGGGCCTTTTTCGCATCTTTCCAGTTGATGGACTCTTACCTGAGTTGAACCTGGTAATAACCTCAGGCACTTCAGCACCTGAACAATCACAAAATGAATGAGCTTCGGGATAATACTATCAACATTAACTTTCATAGAATCAGCTAACAAGTTTTTAATGGTGGGATACATAGCTTCACCGCCAGCTTTAGAGAGCCAAATGATCAATATTCCACAACAAATAGTTATATGTGATTTGCTCCTTAGTCATGACGCACTAGAGGGTTACTTTTGTACAAACCTTTTAATAGAAGTGATCCATATGCAATTGCAGCTCCAGAGTGTCCCTGCAGGTGGTGAGCAGAACAAAGAAAATCAAGTTTGAGTTGATATTCTATTCACAAGCAAGTCCAAGAGAAATCCCTACCTTTTCTGATGCTCTGTGGAAACACCACATTGCTGAAGCTATATCCCTCTTAACACAGTCTCCAGTTAAATATACAGCACCTAGAAGATACAAAGCACCAGGGTGCAACTGCAATCAAGCATTAAGTGTAATTGAGAAGATTCAGCAAGAAGCATACATGGAAAGATGTGTTCAAAATTCAGAGAAGCAAACCTGGTCAACAGCTTTCTCAATGTAATAAAAAGCCTGTTGGTCAGAGTGAACGTAGTCATTCTACAAGAGAAACAAAGGTAAACCATCAATTAAAGTAATGCAATGTCTGTGTGAATCAATCTGTATAATGAATTGCTCAATAGCATAACATAAAACTGCATGATTTAATCAATTAAGTGGAAGGGAAAAGTGCGAACAGAGCATGAAAACCTCAATTCTCAAATGGCATCCAAGTTCATACTGTGCATCTGGATCACCCATGTTTGCAGCTTCAACCAACAGAGCAGCACCACTGCACCCATGAAAAGTGAAGAGAGAATTGACTATCGAAAGATCCGTGTGCAAATCTATCAACAGTAAGTTCTGTGCTTGCAGCAAATTAAATAATGTTCAACAAGAAGTCCTAGAGAGAGAATTCCTCTAGAACTTAACTACCTACCTGAGCTGATCCATGCAGCACACTTACTAACTATTTTTGTTAAGTCAAGATGCTAAACTCAAATATTTTGTAACCCAGTTTTTGCCAGCTTTAACTGCTGTGGTAGTGAACTTTGATGCAGTCAATTGGATGTGCACCCAATAATGAGTAAATGAGAAACACATTAAACGGAAAATACATGTCAGCATCTTTTCTTTGGGAGCCATATCAACTCCTACAGATTACATAAAAAAAGAAAACAACACCTACTGACATGTTCAATTTATGTGGGCTCTTATAGAAGGAAGCAGTGGCGGAGCCAGGGCCGGCTACCATGGGGAAATGGCCTAGGCTCCACCAGGAGCATGCAGCAATTCACCAATTGATTAATGCCTAATAACCTTGCTTAGTCACTGGCAAGGCCGTATGAAGAAACAGCACAGCAGAAAACATGCTTAACACAAACTTATACTGCAAATGCTCACGCTAAAATGGTATATGAATTATATAGACTTGTATATACTTCATTTGTTGTTAGTCTTGCCCAGGCTCATGATAAAATTTTAAACCCGCCACTGGAAGGAACTACCTAAACATAAAAATAATTCTTCAATTACCTCAAAACAACAGTACTTAAAAATAATTCTTCAATTACCTCAAAACAACAATAGAAGCAGTGACTAAGCTAGCTTTTGCAATGTGCTTGCAGGTTCTTGGAATAAGAATGAATAGGAAATAAGAAAATGACCACGATGCAACTTGTAAGACATAATAGCAAAGAAAGCTGTGCAATACTAACATTGCCAGAAGTGAAAGTTAACCCACATGGCCTTACAAGCTCCAGGAACATGATACTTGAAATGCATCTTGGCAAGCCATAATCTCGCATGAGTGTTCATATTGTCGATCTCCAGAGCCAGCTCAAAATTTTCCTTTGCACCCTAATGCATAGCATCGAGAAGATTTACACAACAGAACGTAAAAAAAAAAACATTGGTCCAAACCAATAGCTGACGCACTACACTATATGCAGGTGGTGTGCAACTTGTAAAGATTAGCAAGACAGTTCGGCACAGAATATCTCCAGACTTCAATTGGCAATGGCAAGAACCAATTGGTACTTGGTACACATTGGCAAATGAACGATTGGAAATAATAAAGGTCCAAACAATCGGGTTAGCTGGTTAAGTACCATTCAACACTGCAACACAAAGTTTCATTTCCTAGACTTAGGGCTTAATTCTAGGGCACTTAGACTATCGTGAATAAATGGAGCAAATGACAAAGACGAATCATCCAGAGCTGTACCCTGAGAAGTGGGATCAGGCGCTTGTCGTTGCGGTCGGCGTAGTCGATGACGCGATCAACCTCCTGCAGGGCGCTCCACCCCTTGGCCACCAACTCCATCGCCTTCTTGTTCCGGTCATGGATCCACCTCTACAAAGCATAATCACGTACAGAAAAAAATCACCCATTATATCGTCAAATCCATCACCGAACGCCCGAGCTGCGGCGCCAAAAAAAAAAAAACCCGCTAGGTTTTGCAGCATTCCCGATTGGGGGAGATGAGATTGAAACCAAAAAAGATGGCCAAATCCAAGCCGTGCCATTTGACGCCCAGCCTCACCTGCGGATTCAGCGCGTGGGCGAGCTGGTTGGCGAGCCTGGAATGGGAGGACGACGCGGCGGCGGCGGCCGCCACCCGCCGAGCCGACGCCGCGAGCATCGCGGGCGGTGCCCCTCCCCTTCCTCCGCAAACCCCGGCTGAGCTGCGCCGCCGCTAGGGTTTGTGCTTCGGTTCTCTTCCCCAACTGCTCGGAGGCGGGCGAGGCAGCTCAGTCCGTGGAAGCCGCAGACACTGGCAGGTGGGGCGCAGTGTCAGACTGAGAAATGAAGCTGGATTTGTAGGCCAGGCCTTAGCATAGGCCCAGCTTCCGATGTGAAAACTAGGCCCGGTTTTACAGGCCGGATTCACAGAAGGCCCTGCTCGTAAAAGAAAATCTAAAAATCAAAACCACATATGCCGAAATTTCAAGGAACTTTTGCGAAATTACAGGTGAATTTTCAGTACATGTGTCGGAAGCAAAAGGTTCACAAAACCGACAGTAACTGCTCGGTTTTCGACCTTATCAACAGGGCGCGTATTGGTATAATTCGATGGGATTCAGCAGAATTGGTAAAATTCGACGAAATTCAGGTGGTTACAAGCTAACTCTGCTTACACACTTGCATTTACAGGCAAGTACAAACACATGGCTAAGGAGTAGTACAAATGTAGTCCGTACGATGCCACTCCTACTCAAATGGTGTAATCCGACCACTCCAGCATGAAGGAGGCATGGTCCATGGATTCACCGGCCGGCGCGCCGCCGCGCTGGTCCCCGCCGAGCAGCAGCCTCGCCGGGTTCCCCACCGCCGTGGCCCCCGGCGGCACGTCGGCGAGCACCAGCGACCCGGCCCCGATCTTGGCGCCGGCGCCGATCCTGACGTTCCCGAGGATGGTCGCGCCGGCGCCGATGAGCACGCCGTCGCCGACCTTGGGGTGCCGGTCGCCGACGGCCTCGCCGGTCCCGCCCAGCGTGACGTGGTGGAGGATGGACACGCCGTCGCCGACGACGGCGGTCTCGCCGATGACCACCCCGGTGGCGTGGTCCAGGAGGACGCCGCTCCCCACGGCGGCGGCCGGGTGGATGTCGACGGCGAAGACCTCGGCGACGCGGGACTGGAGCGCGAGCGCCAGGGCGCGGCGGCCCTGCGCCCAGAGCGCGTGCGCGACGCGGTGGGCCTGGACGGCGAGGAAGCCCTTGTAGTCGAGGAGGCAGTGGGAGAGGCGCCCCGCGCAGGCCGGGTCGCGGGCGCCCGCGGCGAGGAGGTCGGCGGCGGCGGCGGCGCGGAGGTCGGGGCGCGCGGCGTGGGCGGCGGCGAAGAGGTCGTAGAGGAGCGTGGAGGAGAGCAGCGTGGAGGAGGAGGCGAGCTTGTTGGCGAGGTGGAAGGCGAGGGAGCCGGCGAGGGTGGGGTGGGAGAGCACGGTGGCGTACACGAACGACGCCAGCGCCGGCTCGCCGTCGGCGTCGCGGCGCGCCTCGGCCTTGATCTGGGACCACACACGCGACTCCTCCTCCTCGTCGTCGGCGTCGGCGGCGGCGTCCGGCTCCGGCGGGGACGGGTCATGCTCGTGCTGGAGTGGCTGGGCGGTGGTCATCGCTGAAGTCTCGTCGTCGTCGGCCGGTGACGTCGCCGTCGCCGGGCGGGACGCGCGCGGGAAGAGCGAATAAATAGGCGTGGAGACGGACACGTCAGCCAACCAATCAGAGCTCGAAGCTGGTGTGGTGTGGTGTACACGATGACGTGGCACACGGACACGCTTCGACCAAGTGATCCAACGGCGCGAGCTGCACCTAGGCTGAGGGCACGCAGCGGCAGACTCTGGTCGACAGCAACCTTGATAGCCAACAGAAACTAACGGATTTGGATCCGGTGCAACACCTAGCGAGTCGAACTCTTGATGTAAATCCAAGGGTCCAGAATCTACAAAGTACTGTTCACGTCGGCAAAAAACTGCAGAGCTACTGTAGCAGCAGCACTGTAGCATCAGATCTAGACCGTTCACTGGAATAATTACAATTTATTTTGTTGTGAGTTGTTTTATCACTTAAAGTCTTTTAAGCATGATTTGCATAAAATTTTTAAGTAAAACGAACGATGAAATTGAAACGTATGTTCAAAACTCAATAACATCACCTATTAAAAAACCGAAAACTCAATAACATCACCTATTAAAAAACCGAGGGAGTACTGTATATAGGCAGAAAGGCAACAGAGAACCAGAATACTATTTTCATTGTGCAGAGCTACTCCTAAACAAGTTACTGCTCCTACGCACTTGTTCCTTACATGTACATACTTAATCTCTTCGTTCTAAAATATAACATATCAGACATTTTTAGGACTATCCTGATTCGTAATGATGGGTTATGTCTAATCTGCTACTACGCTGCTATATTTTGAGTGCATTTCTAGCGGATCACCAAATTAAGCACAGCAGTTCAAACGCAGATGGCGAAACAACATCGGCAAATCACCGAACTAGAGTTTTATGGACTCTGCCTCGCTTTGGACGAAGACGGAAGTGGTAGGAAGTTAACTCCAAGTAGATGGAGAGCTGATGATATGCCCAGAATTATGTATGATTCATCCCTGAACAAAGAGGAGAAAAAGTTACGAGAACTACAGCAACTAGAGAATTGGATGCCCTCTATCTATGCTGAGACCAACATGATTCTCTTTGAATTTTTTTTCCTTTTTGGAGTAGTGCCTCACACAGTTAAGAACTGAGATTTGAATTTAACATAAACAGAAAATAACAGTTGATTGTAGGTGCCTCTCCTTCTAGCAGTGCATTTCCATTTTCCTCCTTGAGAACACTTTTTTCTAGTATTTTTGCAGGTTAGGCGGTTAGGCCCCTTCGCTGTACATTGATTCTGAATGGCCTAAACTTTCTGCCATTGCACCATTGCAAAAACCAGAAGATTGACCGGTATCATTTCCATTTCCATTTAAGTTTATGTGACTAAGTAAATTTTCTACTTCACATGTCAACTTATCTACCCCACTTTCCAAAAACTGAAGCGCCTTTTCTGACATCGAATATCTTAGAGCAACTGAGTGCATCTTTTGAGATATACGCGCACATCTTAACATCGAACTTCCATTGCCGCTTTGGGAATTGTTTCTGCAGCCAAATAATCCGGCTTTTGCATATTTTGTCCACCTTTTGTAAACATAGTGTGAGGGGAATGTAAAAATATTGCTGTAGTTAAGGACTCGCAGCGCGTGCTTGCATAGCATACCTACAAAAACATGCAATCTCCGATTATAGCAAGAAAATCAAACTTTTACGTTTTGGAAACATAACCAATATGGTAGCATACCTGTGCACTCATACATCCTGCAAGAACATGATACTGTTGTATCCTCAGAATTAAAAACAACATACGCTTCTTCTTCAGAATTTAAAGGTGTCAATTTGTAAGTACTGATTGTTCTGTCTTGTGATAGCAACGAACAAGACAGAGTGAACAATTTTTTGAATTCTTCTTCAAAATGCGAATACAAATTCCTTGTATAGGACTCAGCAGCCGTCTTCAACATAGGCAAATCAGGAACATAGGGAACCGGACTGGTTTGACGGGAATTATAATCTGCTTCTAGTTCATTTTGGCGGAAACTAGTTATGCACTTCTCATACTCCTCTAAGAATTCTGGAAGGCAGAGTTTCCTCCGAAAATTCTTCAATGCATCACTTGTGCCTTCAGCATTTTGGATTGTCATCATGTCAGCGTAAAATGAGTCACGGGAATACACAGCAGCCCACTTTTCACGCATTGCATATAAATTATTCATCCAATCATTGCCGTCTAGATTATATGCGTTAACCAATTCCTTCCACTTCAAGTCAAAGAACGTTACAGACCTTTCTTCAAAGATACGTCTCTTAAAATCAGATAGAAATTCTGGATGGTTGCAAATTACGTGATTCAAATGCTTAACAGCATTATGACAGATATGCCGCAAACACAGGCGGTGACTTGAGTTTGGAAACACTAACCTAACAGACTTTATTATTTCAGCAGAGGGATCTGTGAAAATTGTTGCCGGTTGCTTCCCAGACATTGCCGTAAGGAAGGTTTGAAACAGCCAATTGAAAGACTCTGAAGATTCATCATATATCAGCGAAGCTCCAAACAAAATGGGTTGTTTGTGATGGTTAGTCCCCACAAATGGAGCAAACGGCATTTCAAACTTGTTTGTTTCAAATGTTGTATCAAAAGACACGACATCACCAAAACAAGCATAATCCACAATAGCCTGACAATCTGTCCAGAAGAAGTTTGCTATTCGACCATCATCATTCAGCTGAACTGCATAAAAAAATGAAGGATTTTCTGTTTGTTTGTTCTTCAAATACTCAAGCAATTTCTGTGCATAACTTGGTTGGAGGTACTTTCTCTGAGTATCTTTCTTCAGAAGATGCACATTTTCAGCTCCCCTGGACCATTGCCGAAATACTCTTTGCATATCAGCTGCTGTAATACCTTCTTGCCGCATTTCATTCACTATCTGTTGATATGACGGTGTCAAACGGCGCTGGGACCTTAACATGTGTGACTTATCAGGACTTACGAGATAGTGGTTATGATCGAGCTCAACCTTCTGCACTGTCCAGATACCTTCTCGGGAAATATAGAACTGAAGACGAGCCTTGCAATCAGATCTTGTTGAAGAACGTTTCTTCCGCCCCGGCTGGGTAGTGCTTGCCACCGGCTGCCCTTCATTGCTGCACAGGAAATATTTGGAGCAAAGACTCCCATCCGCCCTAGTATTTGCGTGGTTCTTCCGGATACTAAACCCAACATTTCTAGCATAGGAGTTGTAGAAATCATAAGCTTCGTTCTCTGAATTAAAGGTCATCCCCACTTTTGGCACACAGTTAGGTAAACCACCTTGATCATGATCCTACACAACATGGATGGTAAAATAAAAATAAGAAAGATGTTCACTTTAGGGACAACAAAAATACTAACAATGTTCAAACTGTCAAGGAATAATTTGGTTTGGTGACACCGAAAGATCAAATTCGTGTATATTGAACATAGAAATATCCAGGTACACGTGTCCACTTATTTTTTTAATAAAATACTTCATTCGTTTTACAATATAAGACTTTCTAGCATTGTCCACGATCTATATGAACGTGAACAATGCTAGAAAGTCTTACAATATGAAACGGAGTAAGTACATAATTGCTGCAAGCAAAATCATTCTACTGCTATACCTCAAATGAACAATGAGCAATATCAAGAGGACATCAAAATCAAGCCAAACCAAAGGTCATTACCCCAAGCTGAGGAGTCACCGCGGGGGGCAGCCCGCTAGCGGAGGGCTCACGACCGCCGGCGGGCACCGACGAGGAGGGCGCCGGCGGATCGCTAGCGGCGGCGGAAACGGGGAGCGGGCCAGAGCCAGGGGAGGGCTCGCAGGGCCCTTGAGCCGTCGAGGCGAGGGGAACGACGGGGCCGGACATCGCCGACGGCCCACTCGCGGTCGGGGGCGCAACGTCGCCGGCGGCGAGCGGTTTAGGGCACGGGCGGAGAGGGAAATCCTGCGGACGCCGACTCGCTTCGCCCCATGGCGTGGTGCGGTTGTTCACTTCCGCTCCTCCGTCAAATGGGCCGAATGAGTTGGTGTGCTGGGAAGATATTGTGCCTGAGATAAGAGCAAGTTTAATAGTATAGCCTACCGTGGGCTCCAAATCATCTGCAGGCGATTTAATAGCCAATTCATATAATAGTTACATATAAATATATACTACATAATTAATATCTGGTCCCATCTGTCATAAACACATGTATTTTGAGTCCGTGCTGCAACTGACTATAAATCTGTAGCCCGTTGATTATCTCTCTCATCTTTTATCTTCTCGAAATGTGTTTATAGATGGCTTATAGTCTACTATTGTACCTGCTCTAATAAGGATAGATGAGAACCCAACAATGTATATAAATACAGTACATGTAACTAGAATATTACTTGTATGGAATTTTTAAAAATCCCAACGGTATCATGCTATTTCCACGAATCGGAGGTCGTGGGACCGAATCCCTTCACCTATATGCATGTTGTGATTTTCTCTTCCTTATTTGCACGAATCATGAAGCAAATCCAACTATTCAAAATCACACGAAAGTTACATAAAAGTCACGGTGTAATTGTATAAAAGTTACACTACGATTATACTGTAATATTTAGGACATAATTTATTGATAAATATATAGCAAAATCGAAACTTTATTTGGATTACACAAGAAAATTGAAACAACTTTTAGGTTTCTAGACTGTAAAATTAATATAGTTCTTGTTTATAGGGAAGAGCACGTGTGCGTTTATACAAGCATTTTACGTCTGTGCTTAAAAAAAAAGCTCTTATAATTTGTATGGTGGTACTAGCAGTTGACATTCTCTCAAATTTAAAATCCGAGGGAGTATTTTTTTTAATTACATGACGGATACACACCACTGCACATGCAAAATTACACTCACACCCCGCATATGCACTTAGGGGTGAAAATGGTCGGAATCGTACCATCTCTTCGGAAACGACATTTGATTTAACCGGTAATTGATCATAATTATCATTTAAACTACTCAATATCGACATCACTATGATTTAGAAAGAAATTAGAAAAAACAAAATTTATATATAGCCAAAAAGGGTAATGGTCGAAAACGGCACTCGGTCGATTGGGAATTTCCGTGACCATTTTCACCCCTATCCGCTAACACACGGATTTGAATCCTGGTTGGTGGAGTCATGCACCCACGATTTCACCATCATATCCTCCCCCAAGGGAGTATTTTTGTTAATGGTTAGAACATTTCGTGCAGTCATTTTCGCACTTCTAGAATACTAGCCGTCGAGACGTCGACGGTGATATGATATCATATGATCCTACGAAAAATCATCCATAGAAGAGTTTCTTCCTCGTCATGTGTCAGTCGCATTCACTGCGTGGTCATGGACTGCAACTGACTTGGAACATCTTGTCAGGTCAGGAGCACATTCACAAACTTGCCTAGTCTTTCCTTGATTCAGCAACAAGGACCCAAAAGAAACCCAGATCTTTTCATGATTATTTCACCGGACAACTCCCATTTCTGTACGAACTGTACACCGATCAAAGTTCAAGAAACCCAAAAAAAAAGAGAAAAAAATACTGTACATTAATCGGATCATGCTTTGGAGTTCTTCAGCTCAGATGTATTTGCCACAATAGAATGTGCAGAGAACACGAAAAAAAAAGAAAAATCTGATTTCTGAACGTTGATGAGAGCAGCAGAATCGATCACTGTGTGAATGTGAAGCTTAGGCCTCGAGGACTTGGCAATGGAGGACGCGGTTCTTGGCGCGGCCGCGGCCGCCGGCGATGGCGGAGAGGAGATTCGCGACGAACGCCTTCATCTGCCCCTTGCCGACGACCGTCTCCCACCGCGGGCTTGCGGCGGCGACGTCGACGACGGAGACGCTCATGTCGTTCCGGACGACGCAGAGCTTCCCGTGGAGGGCGACCATGGCGGCCGCCTCCACCGCGTGGGAGCTCCCCGCGTGCTGCCCGCCGTCGACGCGGCCGCTCCACGCGCCGGCGGCCTCGTCGTAGGCGCGCAGGCGGCACCCGTCCTTGCAGTCGGCGGCGTAGAGGCGGCCGCCGAGCGACGCGCTCGGGCTCCTCCACCCGGTCACCATGGCGTCGAGCTCGTGCGCTGCCGACCACGCGTCCGCCTCCGGCGAGTACACCTGGCTCATCACCTGCCGCTGCGCGCCCAGCCCCTTCACGTACCACCTCCCGCCGTGCACCGCGCTGACGAACGGCATCAGCGACGCCGCCATGTCGGACACGAACGACCACCGGTTCTTGGCCGGGTCGAACACCTCCACCGACCTGAGGCCACCACCGCCACCGCCGCCAACGCCGCAACCCTCGCCGCCGGCGACGTACAGGCGGTTGCCCATCACGCAGCACCCGAAGCCGTGCCGGCGCCGCAGCATGTCCGGCGCGCGGTGCCACCGGTTGCTCCGGGCGCTGTAGAACACCACCCGCCGCATCGGCCCCCGGCGCGGGTCGCTGCCGCCGAGCAGGTAGAGGTGGCAGCCGCCGAGCACGGCGCAGCCGAACCCGGCGGCGCCGGCGTACTCCCCCGGAACGGGCGGCAGCGCGCGCCACGCCCGCCGCGCCGGGTCGAGCACGTCCCACGACACGCGCCCCTCGCCGTCGCGCTTGACGGCGTACACCCACTGCTCGGCGAGGCCCAGCCGCCGCCGGAGGCCGTAGAAGTAGTTGCCGGCGAGCAGCCGGGACCACCTCCTGCACACCAGCCTCAGCTTCCAGTGATCACCTCGCGGCACGCGGATGAGGCACGCCACGGCGAGGTCGTCGGGGAGACCCGGGATGAGCGGGCACTGCCGGCCGCCGCCGCCGCCGCCGCGGTGGTCGCGCCCCGGCGATCTCTTGGGCTTGAGCGGGTGGATGGACGCCCTGAGGCTCGGCTGCGCGCACGCCTTCGCCCTCGGCATCAGCCTCGCCGCGGCGGCGCCGGCGACCGATCTCTCCACTCTGCACAAGCATGCTGAGCTATCAACCTATATCCAATCACAAACACAAGCAAAAGAGAGTTTCAGGTAGCTGAACAAAATATCACAATTTTGCATTTTGTATGCAAGTTTGTAGTGCAAAAATGTCGCGTAAATCTTCTGCGTGTCCGAAAAAGTAAAAAAAAACAATGTGAGGTAGGCAAAATGTTTTTCACACAATGGATGTGTGTGTTATAATTTTTGTGCCATTTGGGGATTTTTTTTTTTTTGGTTTTGGTACAGTCATACAAACCTGGTAATTTGTTTACATAATTTACATTTTGCAATCACAACTTCACAAGACAAGAAAAGGAGTTCGGGTAGCTACACAAATATTGCAATTTTGCATGCAAATTTGTAGTGCAACAATGTCGCGTATAATCTTTTGCGTGTTTGGAAAGAAAAAAAACAATGTGAGGTAGGCAAAATGTTTTTCAGGCAATGGATGCGTATGTGTCATAATTTTGGTTATTTTCGGGGATGAAAAATCCTGGTTTTTATTTCTTAAAAGTGACTGCTAATTGGTGAATGATACCTAGAATGATGAGACAAGAACATATGACAGACAATGGTGTCATGAAACAACAGCTACTTACAGAAACAGTTGAACTACCCTGTGGGGGACCATGTCTCTTGTTGTTTCAATTTCTAACCTTCTAATAAATGATTAGCACTCCCAACTATTCCCAAATCTAGTGTTACCATCCTGCTAATTTTGGAGTTTGCACGGCTAATTGAAGAGATTTTCCCTTGAAGAAAAAGAAAGTTGCTTTGATACAATCATGCAAACCCAGTAATTTGTTGACCTAATTAATTTACAATTTGAAGTATGAAATGGATTTTCCTATCCACAAACAGTTCAGGTTCTTTCAATATGCAGTGCTCTGAGGAACTCTATGTGAACTGATCAACCAAAACAACTTCACAGTTCACACTGATGAGCACAAGGCATGGTGTATCTTCTATTCTTCTAACACAAAAACACCAGCCAAGCAAGCTGAAAAATTCAGTCCAACACAGAGCCATGAAACCCTCTAAAATTTCTGACCAACAAAATCAATCCTAGGATGGCACATCCATGCAGAAACATGCAACAATTTCATGGAGAAAAACACAAAACAAATACAGAGAAGAAAAAAAAAAAGAAAGTAAGACTACTCACCGGAGGAGCTTGGTTCCTTCTGTCCATGGCCTGTCCCTGAAGCAAAGTATCAAGAAACCACAGCAGCAAGAACAACTACTCACCACCAATCACCCAGATATATATATACATAATCACACCAAAATCATCACCATGCTTCTACAGCTCCAACACCCATTGCACATGATTCATGAATAGAAGAGGGTAAGAGAACTGCAAAACCTCCCAACCAGAAGCCTCTCCTTTATGCTGGTTGATCATCAGGAGGAGGAAGAAGAAGAAGAAGAAGGGTCAAGGAGAAGACATCAGATGAGAAGGTGGTGGCACTAATAAATGGAGACCACCTCTCACATTAAAAGCCTGGGGCCTGACATGTGGGGCCCACTGCACAGTCTCAGGTTACAGCACGGCCATGGACAAATCTTCAACCCTTTCTCTTGCTTCACAGGTCAACCACCTTTGTTTGTTTGCTTCGTTAAATTTTCTCTCTCCCAGGATAATCCCCTGGGTTATTTTTTAAATTTTTTTTATGCACACCATAACAACATGCTTTGCTGCTCTCTTCTCCTTTCTGTTATTCAAATGTGACTTTTTTTTTAAAGTAGCTTCTACTCCCCTCTAGGTAGTGACAGTTTCTTTGTTCCTGTTGCTGTCTGTACGTTTGCCTGCTGCTGTTCTTGCAAGTTGATTTCTTTATTATTAGGGGCCTTGATTGCAATTTTCCTAGCCAGTAGCATCACTTTCTGGTTATGCATGATTGACCCCTTCTGCATGATGATGGCAAAGCAAAGAACATTTAGCAAAGAAACTGGTGCATGATGACCGAACCTTTCAAAGGTGGCAGAAGCAGACAAAGAGAAGAACACCAAGAGATTAATGTCAAAATTGTAACTGATCTAGAACAAGCACACGCCATCAGCTTGACTTCCTTGGGATCAAAACAAGGGGAGGAATGGATGGATGAAAGGGGTATCAGGTCACAGGGCTGCACCTGCCAACACCAGATGTGTGGGGTTCTGATTGTGCAAAATTTAAGTTAATTTATTTTTCAGGTAGATATATTAGATTTGTATTCAGAAGTTTTTTTTAAAAAATGTTGGATAGACCAGATACGTAGCCAGAAGTTGATTCACTTTGGAATTAAGGGAGTGAAAATTTGTGAGAGTCAGGGAGGACGGTAAAAAAAAACAACATGCACGGTTTAGTGATGTTCACATCGTAAGAAATTTGACTAAAATCATCCCAAGACGTGTCAACACATGCCTATCGATTAAAATGAAGAAGAAATTTGACTAAAATCATCCTAAAATGTGTCGACACATCTGTGAGTGGTTCAGATCTATTTTGGCATATGCACGAGAGACCTTTTCAAAGGGGGCCTGGTTAAATTGACACTTGACCGTTGATGTTTATTTTACTGTTCCAGCATGACTTTGGATTTATCAAAGCCTAAAACGACGTTAAATGCGTGAAAAAACCGGCAAATTTCGTGTGTTAATCGCGATAATTGCATGGAAATTCATGGGTTCTGCTAACTGTGAGCACGAGTACGCATCAGCCTGGGTGAAAAATGCAACCAAAGCAAAGGTGAAAATGAAACAGAGATTGACAATTACTGAACTCACAAAACTGTGCAGAAGCAAGGGAAATCAAGTTCAGTGTAGACTGTGCATGCATTCGTCACAAAAATGTCATGTAAATGTAACGCAAATCGAACACTACATTTCGGAATTCTGAACATTGGATTATGTAACATAAATAGTCCTAAACATCAGGTAGTTTGGTATATTATCACCATCTGCACAGCCTAGTATATTTCCCATTTAATTACCCCAGTTTCTTTCCGAGAACTTTTACGGTACATTGTAATGTAAGTATATATACCAGTATATAATAGGTAGATTTGGTATTTGTTAAAAATCTTAAAAGGGTTGTTTAGTCATTTAAATTAGAGATTTATTTTCATCGGGTGAATTTTAATTCCTTCGGTTGTTTTTTTCTGGATCTCGTGATCCACGTAATTTGAGCAATTTTTTGCTTTGTAATTTGAGCTTGTAACAGCTGTTTATTTCAGCCCAACTCTATACTGCATTGCTCCAAAAAATTGTGCTGTCTGAACATTCTTCTTTCAAGGCCTTCTCTAGAAGACGGGAACGTGGGAGTTGAATGGATAGTAGTCACAGAATTGTTCATACATTAGTTATATTGGTATGTAACCATGCTAATTACATTAGTATACATTAGTTATATTGGTATGTAACCATGCTAATTACATTAGTTATGCTAATTATGCCGCCCTGCCGCTGCCACCTGCCGCCGCCGGGCTGCCGCTGCCCTGGTCCTCGAACGCGCTGATGATGCCGATGACGAAGGCCGTGGAGAAGGACTGCATCGCCGTGCTGTTGGGCGTCCTGTGGAACTGGAGCGGCGCCGGGAAGAAGGCGTGGCCCTTGAGCTAGTTCGTGCCGTTGGTCAACATGAGCAGCCCGTTCGGGGTCACCGTCGCCATGCCATCGAAGCTGAGATTCGCGGCGGTGAACCCGTTGAGGACAAACTGCTCGTCGCCCTCCGCCTCCCGCAAACCTCCGCAGCCCGCTGGCGCCGCCTCCCGCAGACCCGATTTGGGGATTTTTGGAAGAACTAGATTTTGGGTGAAGAAAGGGGGGAGGGAAATCGAATCGATTCCCGATGGCAGCGACGCCGATTGTGGTTGTCGACGGGCCGCGCGGCACGGTGTGCTCGCAGAGGCAGTCAGCGACGGCGGTGGCCCATGCGCGCGGCTTCAAGAAAAATTCTCTTTGACTGGGCGCAAAAGGCCAGATCTGACTAGGTGAGAAACGCGAATTTACAAAATTACCCCTCACGCAAATAGATAAAAAGATAAATATACCCTATTCAATTTATACTGCAGAATAATTGGGAGAAATATCAGATGAATTTACACCGTTAGATCAAATATACTGGTAGTATATACTTCAAGTAGAATGTACCGTAAAAAATCTCTTTTTTTCCCTGGGTTAATCCAACCAAATTAAGTTCCAAGTTCTAGGATCAATTCAAACCCAGAAGCATATTCGAGCATAAAGTGTTCTACTACTTGCTGTCATCTTCTCCTCTATTGACCCTCTCCACTAGCAGTGCTACCTGGCCCTCTTCTGCTCACAGTTGTATTCTTCAGTATCTGCACAAGGAATCCAGAACATTATTCATCTGAGGAATCATTTTCTATGGTGCTTAAAAGGAGAGAAATAAACAGGAAACAGCTATTTAAACTTGTAAAACTTGTACCACACGAAAAAGAATTTGCGACCGATGCATTAGAATTAGGAATTTTACCTGTCTGAGCATCTGGTTCTCATTCTGTAGGGTGGAGAATCTTTCTTCCAACTCTGAGTTCTTCTTCTCCAAGTCCTTCACCTTCACCTCAAGATCATTCAAGTATGCCTTCTTTCTCTCCCTTGCCTGCTGCGCTGATACCCGGTTCCTCAGCAACCTTAATATTTATAGACACAATAAGCAAACCATATTTGACACAAATCCTAGATTACTAACAATGTACACAGATGTCTTTATTCTAAACTAAAATGTACACAAATGTATTAATTTAAAAAGAGTTGTCCAAAGAATAAAAATTTGGAGATTGATAAATTTTACAATAGATTTTTTCAGGAATATGCAAAAGATTTGTGTATGATTGTATTGAATTTCAAAGAAGTTACAGTAGGCAAATCAAAGGGCCATACTCTCGTGGTACAATTGCAGGACCAAACAATTGAAAAAAAAATAGATTATATACTCTAAGCTATCATACAATTCATATTATTATGACAACCAATTCAAAAATAGAGTTCAAATACAGCACAAAGAAAGCTGTCACCTGCCTTTGGATGGCATAATGAGAAGTTTATTATGTTAATTCAAACAAATTGTTACAATAAACATCGGCAGGTTAACATAGTATAGTCTTAGCTAAAATAATATATTTGTCCATTACAATATTACGTGTTTATGTGAGTGTATCAATGTGCAGTCATACTGTTGATGTTACTGAGATAACTAACTCAAGTCTCATGTGGTAACAAACTATTGATATAATGGAAGCACATTATATTATACTGATGCAAACATAACGTGACACTCCTTTCCTTTTTACAAGAATATAACACTACTCCCATTGAAATCAAAAGCTCAAAATTGGCTGCATAACATGCATTGCGATTTGAAACACTGAATGAGATGGGTTGGGGAGGGGAGGGGGGGGGGGGACCGATTTATAGTGAGATATCAGTAGTATCATATATGATGTGCCCACAACTGTTCTCTTCCCATCCACTTGTTTCCCTACCTAACTATCTGGATGAGCACGCATGCGACACATGACATCGATCGTACACTGCATCCAACTCACCATGAAAGCTAGCTAGCTAGGAGCAATGCTTTACAGAGATATGTAACCTAACCCCATCGATTTCATCAGGATTTTAATTCAACCCCTCTTTTCTTCAACACTCCTAAAATCCAAACTTCAAACTTCCAATCAACACGTCATACTTCAAGAGCTCGCCGGTTCGATCGATTATCATCGCAAATTCGGTGTTCTTGCTCCATATTGTTTAATCTTAAACCATGCATGAGCCCAAGCTCAACAAGCATTAACTCTTTTCATATCTTAATCTCCATCGGATTCAATATGATCTAACCACTGAGTATTAAATATAGATAGCCATACACAGCTTACTCCAATGATCACAACCCTTTTGGTTTAATCTCATAAAGAATTATAAGCAAACAACAGCTGTATTTGTAATTTTGTATACATAAACACAAAGGGAAGAACTATCAAAAGTACTCAAGTAAATATAAAGGCGGGCACCTTTTGAGGCGCTTGTGCTCCTTATCCGCGGGGCTGCGCCCGCGGCGGCGCGCGCTGGCCTGCGCCGTCGACGACTGCGCGCGCTCCGTTCCGCCGCCGGCCGCCCTCCCCGACGTCGAAGCGCCGCCCGGCTCCAGCCCCAGCTCCGGCACTCTCCCTATCTCCTCGTCGCTCTCCATTCCTGCAAAACCAAATCAATCTCCCATACCACACAAGAACCCCAAAAAAAAAACCAAAACAAATTTCTCTTCCAAGAAAGACAAGTCCACACAACCAAAGAATCCGAACCCGAAAGAGGAGCAAACAAAATCGAAATCAAGAAAGGGAAGGGAAGGGGAAGGGATCGAAGTGGCGCTTCCTTGCCTTCCTTGATCTCCATGTGGTGGCCGCCGGAGCTGGACGACCTCTCGGAGCTGGACGGCCGCGAGCTCGTTGCCTGCTCCTGCATTCTCGCCGGCGAGGAGGGATTCGCGTGCACTCCTCCGCTTGCTTCAGCTTCAGCTTCCCCACTCTGTCCTCTCCTCTCGTCCTTGCTGCCTGCGTGAAGCATGGACCATGAGAGCTTTTTGGCTTTAACTCCACATGTATATTTCACAAACAACCCCCTTAAAAATACAAGTACTCTACATATACACCCTTACAATTTTACAATCTAGTCCTTATGTTGTCTAAGTGGAGAGGGAAAAAGGGCTAGTTGATGATTGTACGAGAGATAAAGGGGTTACATGGAAACCCATCCCCCAGCGACGGCATTTATTGCGTCCGTGGGGTTTGGGTTTTAAGCCGCGCGATCCCAGCCGTCGAACCAGGCAAGATCCGACGGCCCCGAACGCCTCCACGTGGCCACCCGCGAGACCATGCAGCGGGGGGCACCATCCAAAGGCGCGGAGGCCCGCTACGTGGAGGCGCCGCGGCCGTTCCCGCCCCCGCCGATCACACCGACACGCGGGGCCCACGTACGGTATGGCCCATGCGTCAGCGACTCGCGCGGGGCGCTTTCACCTGGCGCGCGTGCCGCGGGAGAGGGAAAGAGGGGATCGGTGAGAGATGCGCGTGTTGTCGCCATGCGTCGCAGGGCTCGCATTCACGGCGGCAATGGCGTGAGGAACGAAATTCAGGCGCGAAAAGAATTTTTTTTGTCACATCGGACGTTTGATCGGATGTCGGAAGGGTTTTTCGGACACAAATGAAAAAACTAATTTCATAACTCGTCTGAAAACCGCGAGATGGATATTTTGAGTCTAATTAATCAATCATTGATACATGTGGGCTACTGCAGCACTTATGGTTAATCATGAACTAATTAGCCTCAAAAGATTCATCTCGCGATTTCCATACAAACTGTGCAATTAGTTTTTGTTTTTATGTTAATACTTCATGCATGTGTTTAAAGATTTGATGTGATGTTTTTGAGAAAAACTTTTTGGGAACTAAACTGGGCCTTAGTGAGAGTCTGCTATAAAAGTTCGTTCAATCAAAGTGAATTGGAATAAGTCCACATTGACTCCCTAAAAAAAGTGACCCGAATCTAATCCATGACCCTAAACCGCAAAACCGGATATCTCGACCCCCAAACTATTAAAACCGATGCAATTTGACTCCCTTAGCGGGCGGTTTCGCTGACGTGGCGCTGATGTGGCAATGTTGACCTAGTCAGTGGGTGTTGGCGTGGCGTTTAGGTGGTATTTGAATTAAAAATATATATGTGGGACCCGTTTATCATTCAAACACATAAAAAATTGTGGGACCTACTGACATGCGGCCCCACATGTCAACCTCTCTTTCTTCTTCCTCCCTTCTCTCTTTCTTTCTCTTTCCTTTCCCTTCCCTTCGGCCGTCCGCGAGGAGCACGGGATGGAGCGGCGGCGAGCGGGGGGCGGAGTGGTGGCAGCCGGCGGGAGCTAGCTGGAGCGGCAGTGGCGGTGGGCTGGAGCTGACGCGGATTTTGGAGCGGCAGCAGGCGCTCGAGGGCCGGCAAGGAGGCGGGAGAGGACGGCAGCACCGACGAGATCGAGCGGGGGACGGCGGTCGACCTTCGGCGGGCCAAGAGCTGGGCGCCGGCGTGGCTCGAGAGTGCCGCTAGTAGCGGAGACGCGGGCGTGGCGCGGCAGCTTGCAGGCACGGAGACGCGGGAGCGACGACGGCGGCGTGCAGGCAAACACTGTTCCGGCCGGATGAGCACGAGGCCACCGCCGGCGAGTTTGAGGACACGCACTTCCCGGCGGCTAGGCCTGTACGAGGAGAGCCTCGTGCCCGTGTCATCGTCGTCGTTGTGGAAGAAGTGGGCGGCGGAGATCCGCGCCCCCTGCGCGGCCTGCGCATCTGGCTTGATTCTTTCACTGCTGAGTCCAAGCTCGCCTACGCTATTGCCGGACCGCCACATCCGTGGCCGTGGGTACACAGAGCAGAATAACCCAAACCTTAATTTCAGGGAGCCACAAGTCTTCTGTTGTTGTCTGTGGAATAAGGCTGCAAGCCTCCAATTGCTACCCCGGGAGAAATCAAGAATGCCATCAATATTCCCCATGCGAGAGAGAACGATTTCAAGGTATGTGTATGATTCTTGAAATCGCCGATTTGCTGTTGACACTGTATGGTTGTTGGTTTGCTGTTGATACTGAAAGGGATCAAATGGCGCATCTGCAATCTTCCAAATGGGCGACTGGAATGAGACAGGTTACGGCGACAAGAGGGTCTACTACCTCGACCATTGAATTCACCGAAGCCAACGCCGCCGGGAACTCGCGCTCGCGGTGTGCTACGTAGCCGTCACCGGGTTATAGCTGTTGCAAGCGGCGTCACCATCCTCGTTGATGCTCTTGCCGCCGCTCGAGCTCGGTGACACCTTGAGAATATTTGAAATACAACTTGAAAATATCCACTGCACCATCGCCATCTCCCTTGTCGCCGTCGCCTCCCCGCATCCATCGGCAATTCCGCATCGCCGCCGCGAGGAGGTGCCGCCTCCTTCTCCTCCTCCACCACCTGCGTCAGCTCCAGCCCACCGCCGTCGCTCCAGCTAGCTCCCGCCGGCCGCCACCACTCAGGCCCCCGCTCGCTGCCACTCCATTCCGTGCTCCCCGCGGACGGCTGAAGGGAAGGGAAAGAGAGAAGGGAGGAAGAAGAAAGAGAAGAGGATGATGTGTGGGGTACGCATGTCAGTGGGTCCCACAAATTTTTTTGTTTGAACGACAAACGGGTCCCACATACTTCCTCCGTTTCACAATGTAAGTCATTCTAGCATTTCTTACATTCATATTGATATTAATGAATATAGATAGATATACATGTCTAGATTCATTAACATCAATATGAATATGGGAAATGCTAGAATGACTTATATTGTGAAACAGAGGAAGTATATATTTTTAATTCAAATGCCACCTAAGCGCCACGTCAACACCACAGACTAGGTCAACACCGCCACATCAGCGCCACGTCAGCGAAACCACCCTCCAAAACCACTAAGGGAGTCAAATTGCACCGGTTTCAATAGTTTGGGGGTCGAGATATCTGGTTTTGCGGTTTAGGGTCATGGATTATATTCGGGTCACTTTTCAGGGAGGCAAAGTGGACTTATTCCATGTGAATTTACCTATGTCTATCCACACTGGGCCTGTTACAAACACGACGTGTCATTCCGGCGGTGAGCAAGCGGCAAGAGCACTGCCAGTGGGTGGCGCGCAAAGATAGCCGGGACAGAGAACTCGATCGCCGGCGAAGCCCACGGTGAACACGCCGGCACCATCTCCTGCGCCCGCCCGGGACTCGTCTTCTCCGGCGGCGGCGGTGGCTTCCACTGGGCCTGGTTGGGGCAGCCGACGACCGTGATGCTGGGCCGAACCTCTTTCTTTGCTGGGCTGGAAGGAGGAGAGCAGCCCACTACTCCTATGGATCTTAGGCCTTCACCATTTGTTTGTCATAAACTTATGTACCGACCGAATCCATATCCAACACGATTTTGCTATACATCTATCGATGAACTTTCATAAAAAAAAACTTTAGAACTACCTTCGTTTTTTAAGTATATATACGACATCGTTAACTTTTTGACAAATTTTTACAAAAAAGTTACGCCTAAATAACATTTGATAATAAATCAAATCACAATAAAATAAATAATAATTACATATTTCTTAATAAGACGAATGGTCAAACATATCTTAAAAAGTCAATCACGTTATATATTAAAAATAGAGGAAGTATATACTATATCATTTTATGTAATTTGAACCGTTAGACACTACTAGAAAAACCATTTTTATAGACGATGACATTTTTTCCCATGCGGGTAGGCCTCTCAGAGCTAAATGGCTGCCTATGTAAATGACAACCGTGGGAAAAATTATCATCCGCTCGTGAAAATAGATTTTCATAGGAGAGATCTGCCTGCAAAAATACCTTTATTTTTGCAGGGTCTGTCTATGAAAACGGATCGGATAATATCCGATCCGATCCGCTCCGAAACAAGGATATGGTATGAGCTTTTAGAAATCCGTCGGATATAGATGCAGATAGTACAAGGCGGATGCAGATGCGGATATGGTATCTCTAAAATCCGGCGGATGTGGATTATTCGACATTTATATCGGATTATCCGATAAGCCGTTTGCCAGATAATCCAAAATTATCAACACATATAACCACTCTATCTATTGCATATAACATAAGTTGGTATATCCAATACCCAAATTTATCAATTAACATAGATTTTTTAAGCGAAAGAGCCTGTAGCCTAGTGGTTACAAGAGCCTCAGTAGCACCTGAGGTCCTGAGTTCTACTCCCCATAGGAGCGATTTTTCTAGGATTTAACGATGTTGTGATTTTAGTGGTAGGCGACGTACCCGTTGTTGTGATTTTAGTGGTAGGCGACGTACCCGTCGACAGCGAGACGCCGCCTGTGGTGACTTCGCCGGCCCAGTCTTCGAAGATGCTCATAGGGGTAGGGTTTGCGTGTATGTGTTCATAGGGGTGAGTGCGCGTGCGTTGTAATGTGTAATTCTAAAAAAACATAGATTGGGTAGGGTTTGCGTGTATGTGTTCATAGGGGTGAGTGCGCGTGCGTTGTAATGTGTAATTCTAAAAAAAACATAGATTTTTTTAGTCTAAGGCTTTTATCGTCGCATGTCACACTCATATAGCTAGCCCAATCTTCGAAGATGCTCATAGGGGTAGGGTTTGCGTGCGTGTGTTCATAGGGGTGAGTGCGCGTGCGTTGTGAGTGTCTGCGTTGTACTGTGTAATTCTAAAAAAACATAGATTTTTTAGTCTAAGGCTTTTATCGTCGCATGTCACACTCATGTAGCTATATTTTTTATATTATAGACATCATGTATTCATGTTGTTTAGCACTTAATTATATAATTATTACGATGGGTCATTTATTGATTATTGTATTACTGTTCCTTGGATTGCTAACTCGATGTTGCATTGATTGCATATACACGTAACATCCGATAAATTTAATCCGTTTTCGAACCGATTTCGCACCGACTCCGCACCATTTCCGACATCTGAAAAAATCCGCTCCGCATCCACATCCGTATACTATCCGCACCCGCTCCGAATCCACTTAAAAAATATGGTTTAGGATATGGTATGAGAACTATCCGTCCGAATCTGCTCCGTTTTCACCCCTAGCTGGAGGTGGGTAGGGCGGGCGGGCGGGCATGAGGTGGGGGTGGTGTCAATTTTTTTTATTCGCCCAAAATATTTTTGCAAGCGGGTGGCTATGGTGTCTGTGAATGCCTCCTGCGAAAACTTATGCTTACATGCAGGCCTTTCCCCCACCTTAAAAAAAATGATTTTTGGTTGCTTGGGAAAACGATTTTTTGTACTAGTGAGATTTGTTTTGAGCTTCGTGTAGGTAGGGAATGAAAAAAAAATCATGGCATGTGAACGGGTGAGGGCAAAGCAGCCACGTACACGTCAGGCAATGAACCAGAACATCGGATAAATAAACCTGAAGATAATTGGAAATTGGAAAATGCCTCAACCTGGGTGGGCAAAGGTAGATCCTTTTGTGCTGCGTACCCGTGCCATATTAAAATGAACCACGCGGTACTACTCCCTTCATTCAAAATATATAAATCCAAAATCAAATTTGACATATAATTTAAACAACCACCAGTTCATATAACTACGATGTCAGATGGAGTAGTATCAATCGAGCCAACCACCACCGCCGGTCGCCGTGATCTCAACGTATATTAATTAAACACACACACAAATACTTGTCACCAACTCCAAGTGTTTGGTACGGTGAACAATTGCGTGTTCTGACGAGATTGTACTCGTACTCATCTTACCAGTCTCTTTATCCATAAAGAAGTACTCACTCGCACAGTTGTACTTGTAGACTGTAGTACTCACAGAAAATTATCTTTTCTTTCTTTCTTTTTGACTGTCAAACGAAGAGTTGGATCGTCATAATCTTTGTTTGGTTTGGCTGTTTGTGTGTGTCAGCCAATTATAGTTTTCAATGTTGCATTATCCAAGTAGCTTACATACTCCCTCTGTCAAAAAAATATAAACATTTTAGCATAGTAAAAGTCAAACATTTTAAACTTTGACTATTAATAGCAAAAATATAAAAAAGATCAATCATGTAAAATTGATATTGCTAGATTTATCATTAAACAAACTATCATAATATGCAACTCGTTTTATTTAAAACATCTTACTTTTATAGATATTGTTGGTCAAAATAGCATCTCGGAGACTGTGTCACAGTCCAAAAATACTTATATTTTAGGACGGAGGGAGTAGATTTTATTGTTGAAGGTTGGACGACCAGAAAATAAGAAGAAACAGTAAGTCAAGTAAATTTGTCAGCAGGGCCTATGGGCGAACCTTTCCACGCTCCCACGAGTTGTTCCCCGCGCGGGCGGCTTGGGGCTAAAAAAACCCTAGCTGCCGCTGCGGCACCCCTCCCCCCGGTCATCCACCTCGCTGCTGTCGGAGTAAGTCGTTGGTCAACCGTGCGGTGAGCCATGATAGTCGTGGTGAGGTCTTTTCTCGTTGGCGAGTTGTCCCTTGTGCGTGAAAGACGGTGCGATGGCGCATGCGCATCGTAAGGCTGAGCAAGATGGCGGCGTGCGGCGAGGTGGCAAATACGCACAGGCTACGAGGTGGTTGCTCCCACCTCCTCACTTCTCCCAGGCGAGCTCAACAGCGGTGGGCCAGCCAGATCTAGTGCCTCCAGCCCAGGTTTAGAACTCGGTCACCGGTGTGGACTTGTCGACGATGGAAGTGGAGGTGGCATGAGGCGGCTCGAGGCAGAGAGGATCGGGGGCAAGGCAGCCGGATCCACCCCCCTCAACCGACTTCGACGTCCCGGCGGTGTCTTCGCCGGGAGGCTATAGAGGAGCGGTTAGTGAGCGCGACGAGGAGGCGTGACCGGCGGTGGCGGGTGGCCGGTGCAGTGAGCGATCCCGCGGGAACCCTACGACAGATCTGGCCAAGCGGCGCGGTAGAAACACGACAACAGCAGCGGCCGCGGCAGAGTCGGTGATAGCTGCGGGAGGCTGACACGGATGGTGCCTAGAGGTCGGTGTGGGCGACGGAAGGAATGCTGGCCCGACCGACGATGCGGGAGGTCAACGCGACGACGACAGGGAGGCTGGCGTCATGACAGCAGGGAGGCCGGTGACGGTGGGTATGGAACATAGGCATGCAGAGGTTGGCCAGCAGGGGGGTCGGTTCAATGGTGTCCATGCACTATCGAAGGATGACGGGTGGTGGAGCGATGGAGTGATAGCTTCGAATGACAGGGTATGGGAAGTAGGTGAAAACCTAGCCCGGCCTTGCTGGACCGACAACGACGTCATTCCGGGTGTCGTTCTCCCCCTTGGGGGCGTTGTCGAGTTGTCCCTCTTCCTCTAGTGGGGCTGTCGAGTAAAAACGTTCTCCTGGTTCTCCTTGAGACCTCGACGAACGGCAGTGGTGGTACTTATCGTCGCTTTTCTCCCTGGAGACATCATCTAGGAGGTCTCCTAGCCAAAACGTCTCTCTGATAACTTGTGTGTGATCTCTCTAGATGTTTGTCCTCTTGCAGCGGCACTCTAGCTTTTGCAAATTGACCATGTTGGCGGGCCTTGTGGGGGAGAGCGGTTCTATTCTTCTCTCTCACCCTCTCTCCTTCAATCCTAAAGGCGTGGATAGAGTTGAGTGTGGTGCTTGTCTGTTAGGGTTTGGTTTTGGGCGGATTGACTATAACTTCGTTGTTGGTCTAGCGGCGGTCGGTCACGCTTAGTGACGGCTAGCCCGGTGCTAGCCTCTCCTGGGTTGTGTGTAGGCGCTGTCAGTGCGTGGTAGTGGTGTTTTCTTTTTTCGTTCCTGGCTATTGTTTTCTTGAGTGCTAGTCTTGTAATATTTTCCTACTCTATTCAATGAACAACATTATCTGATGCTGTTCGTTAAAAAACATTTGTTAGTAGACTTCCACCGTTTGTTTTTCAGCTTATTCATCTAAACCAAAATTGAAATTTTTTAATCTTAATTTTAAGTTGATTTTAAATTTTTATCATAATTTATTTTTTATATTAGCTTTTAAATCGTTGTATAAAAGTTTTATTCATAAATTAATTTTTTAAGTATCATGGTCTATATTTAACTGCAAGCAAAAAGGAGGGACTATTTATTTTACTTATTGAGTGAACAACAACATTTTTAACAAATCATAACCAGCCCCCTCCACGCGGGGTATATTTATTTTTTCACATGGACCAGAAGTGCCGGACTGAAAACGCTAGGTTACTCCAATTCGTATACTTATGTCTTAATGAAAAAATGGTCCATTTTACTCCTCTGATCTATTTATCGGGAAACATTAACCCTCCATCCAAAAGCATTAAAAAGGGTTCACTTTACTTCCTAACACTTTCTCATTTTTGTTTCTATGCATATAAGTATTTTGCATTGAAAGTTTATAGCATCGACACATGCATGAGTACCTCTTAATTTTTTTTTGATTTTTTCCTATTGTTTATGTCGACGGGTTATACCCAACAACGATATTTCCACCTCCACGCGGCATTGCTCCATCAGGCTTTCGCCCATTGCGGAAAATTCCCCACTGCTGCCTCTCGTAGGAGTCTGGGCCGTGTCTCAGTCCCAGTGTGACTGATCATCCTCTCGGACCAGCTACTGATCATCGCCTTGGTAAGCTATTGCCTCACCAACTAGCTAATCAGACGCAACGATATTTGTAGAGTATGGGGGTCATCGGTACCAAGGTATATGCAAGATTGTAGTAAGAAGATAGGGACAAAGATTTTTATACTAGTTTGGGTTTGGGTTTGAGTAATAACTTACTCCATCCCGGTTATATGTGTATATCTCTTAAAAGCATCACATTAATTACAATGGGGAAGCAAGTTAGATATTCTAACAGCTAACACGCCGACTAAGATCCACTGATTACGTCTCGACGAGTTGATGTCCGCGAAGATCCACCGAGTAGGTCTTGAGTTGATGTCCGCGACTAGGCCTTTGTCTTCCTCCTCGCTATCTCAATGTGGCTCTCGTAAAGTGAATCATTTTAAATAATTTAAGGTTTAAAATGAGTCCATAGATCATTTAGAAGGTTAAATGATCCGATGAAATATTTCATGGAGTAAAATAGACTGTTTCTTAATAAAAATATCCATATTAATCATCAGATGTATGTACATAGTCCACTAAAAAAAATCTTGAAGTTAGAGCTACCGTTAGATTAAGGTTGTTACGTGAGACATTTTATCCATAGATTAAAATAAGAGAATCAAGCAACTTTAATTCTATAAAGTCTTTTTTTAAAAAAATCTACAAACCAGAGCCATGCCAAACCGAGCATATCATATCTCAGGCCAACTTTTGTTCCATCTAGATCAATTTTTTTGTCCTCTACCTATTGAATGCACATATCATCCACTCCCTCCGTTCTATAAATCATAGCAATGATTAGTTTTTAATGGGATGTGTCCAGATTTGTAGCTAGAGTTATTTTTCTATGGGTCGGAGTAGTATCAACTGGACATTGGATATTGATGATCCAACATTCCAACGGCCATGGAAAAAGTGATCTCCGAATACAATTGACACTGGACACAACATATATTAAAATATTAATTTCTACTAGTTAAATAGGAGAAAGACCGAAAAATTTCCCCTAAACCCACTTGGCATATTAATATCTCATCTCTCCGCCCGCTGCACGCGCTCGGTCTTCAGTGGTGAGGACGCTCGTCCGTTCGTGAGGGCATCCTCAATGTATATTTACTAGTTGTTTTAGTTCACACGATGTATAGGTAGTAAGCTGGGCCCCACATTTAAGAGAATGGATGGTTGAAGAAGAGAAGGAATGAGAGAGGAGAGAGTCTTAATATTTGTTTATTCCTTATTACCTGGTAGTAGCACTACTACCGGATGATACTATTACCCACCTTACTACCTACTCCTACAATGGTGAACCAGGTAACAGGACTCCTTACTACCTACTTTTTTTTTTTTTACACATTGTGGATGCCCTGATGCCGACATAGCCTTGCATTTGAATTAACCTGTAGTACAGTTTTCACCTAACCGACTCCGAATATTGTTTCTTTTATAATAACACATGCAGTGATGTAATTACAAATCTGAGCACATGTTAGATCGAACTAAATCAATGGTGAAGGAGATTAAGGTCCCATCATTTCGCTTATTTGGGGAATAAGACAAATATCATATTTGCGAACGAGAAATAATATGTGAATAAAACTTTTATATACATGTTTTTAATGATTTAAAAGCAAAGGCTAAAAAATAAACTTCGATGAAAAAACCCCCAAAATCAGCTTCAAATTCAAGGTTAAAAAAATAAATTTTGATTGATAAGTATAAGTATAAGCGAAAAGATGAGACTATAAGGACCTGTTTAATTCGCGAAAAGAAAATTTTTAGGTGTCATATCGGATGTTTGACCGGATGTCGGAAGGGTTTTTCGGACATGAATGAAAAAAATAATTTCATAACTCGCTTGGAAACCGCAAGATGAATCTTTTGAGCCTAATTAATCCGGCATTAGCACATATAGTTTACTGTAGCACTTTATGGCTAATCATGGACTAATTAGGCTCAAAAGATTCGTCTCGCGATTTCCCCCTCTAACTGTGCAATTAGTTTTTTTCATTTATCTATATTTAATGCTTCATACATGTGCCCAAAGATTTGATGTGATGTTTTTTTTAAAAAAATTTGGGAACTAAACGTGGCCTAAGCTCGTCACAACCTTCGGAGGGGAACCTGAAGCTTAAAACTTTGATGATTCCTGCCTGGAAGTTGGAAGCAACGAAAGTTGGAGGATGGGGTTTTGTGGTGCGTGGTCATAGTGGATGCTGTATGCTTTGCTGGGACAGGACGAATGGAACCAGTACATGATGCATTGTGTCCCGAAGCTGAAGCATGCCTCGCTGTACCAGTACTACCAGCACTTATAGTTGGTATTGGAATTGAATCCGATTCGGCATTGCTGTTCGCGGCGCTGAAAACGCAGGAGTCAGGACTATGATCAAAGGCTGTGTTTAGTTCCACACCAAAATTAGAAGTTCGAAAAAATTGAAACGATGTGACGAAAAAGTTGAAAGTTTATGGGCGTGTTTGGATGCTGCCGTGAGAGTTACGCCTGACTCAGGCGTCGATCTCAGGCGTTCGATTTCGGTCGCCTGCGGCTGGATCGACCTGCCTCAGTGACAGCGCTCAGGCGAGGGCACCAACCAAACACGCCCTATATGCATAGGAAAGTTCGATGTGATGGAAAAGTTGAAAATATAAAGAAAAAAAGTTAGAATCTAAACAGACCTAAGCTACTGGGCAACCTTATTTTCCGAGAAATAAAAGCTTCTCATCCAGTTAGAGTTTGTCAGGGTTGATATTTCTTTTATTCCTAGATCTTTGTAATTTGTGTGCTCATAATTTAGCCCAAGTGGGAAGGAGTTGGGACCCGGGTCAATCTGCTATATGGTTGGACCCCCTCCCAGAGTTTGTAAACGGCTGGGTGGCTTGTGATATTGCTGAGCCAAGTGGTTAATAAAGCACGTGGTTAAAGGGTAAAAAAACAGTACTACTGCTGGCACTAGGGTGGAAGAGAAACAATATGACAAGCGGGTCTGGTTGTATTTTTGACTTTCACGTTGTTTCTCTCTTCTATTTTATTAATTAGAAATTAATATTTTAATGGGTATGATGTCTAGCAGCAAATTACTATATTTTGGTAATGTATTTCCCCCAAAGATTGATTTTTCTATGTCCAACAGGTAAAATCGCGAAATCACGGTGTCCTATAGCAAATTTTGTCTTTTTTTTAATGGGCAACACTAGACAATGCGATGTTTCATTAAATAGAGAATGAAAAAAAATGACAACTCTAAAACCCTAAAAAGTTGTATTCGGGAAAACAAAAATAGATACAACACCACCACCACACACCGACGTCGCCTACACACACAACTGAGGAAAGGACTAGCACTAGACTGGTAATAGCTAAGCATACGTGACCGACCGCCGCTAGCATAAGGAGCTACAACCATACCACCCAACACCGAGAGGGTGGGAGCGAAAAAAGATCCCTTTCCCTTGCATGGACCCGTCAACCTACCACCATTTAAGAGCTTCCCACATAACCGTGTGAAGCGGGATTTGGTGATAATGGGTCCTCCTAGACGATGTCTCCAAGGAGAATACAACATAGGGAGCACCACCACCGTCCCTCATGGTCTCTAGGAGATTCCAAGGATTTCATCATGATGTCCCGTTAGGAAGGGAGAGGTGTCTTGACAATGCTCCAAAGACGGAAAATGACTCCCAAAGGCATCATCATTGTCGCCCCAACAAGACCATTCTAAATTTCACATGTCGCCCACCCTGATGTTCTGCCACTCCAAGCTCCACAACCAGCCTCCCACCATTAGCACGTAAACACCATTGCACCAACAACCCCCCTCCTGCCTCCACATGCTAGTGTTGCAAATGCATCACACTGAAAGCATCGTAGGCATACCACCAAAAGAAATCATTGTAGCTAGATCTTCCAAGGGGATAGGTACACCAACCCTTCCTCAACGTTGATCCAGTGCACGTCGTCATCACCCCCGCCTCCTCCACCAGCCCTTCTGTCACGCTAGCTATGGAAGAGAGTGCACCATCCAACATCTCACCAAGGGTCTAGAGGGTGCAGCAGCACCCCATTGCCTCCTCGCCTTGCCACTGGTTGCACATCGCCTTTGAGTCTCCAAGATGTTCGCCTCATCTCCATGTCCATACTCCACTGCCTCGCCTCCAAGGCTACCCACTCTACATCCTGCTGCCTCATCATTGCCGCTCTCAACCCCGATGCCGGGGTGACGGATCTGACCATGGGTGCGATGAATCGGGTGCGTCGATGCCATATCTAGCCACATACGACCCGCACCCTCTTCTAGCTTAAGGGTTGTGGTGGCCACTTAACTCGGCTTAGAGAAGCCCTACCGCTATCTTCACTGTGGCTGCACGGACTTTCACTGGCTCGCTTGGATAATGGTGAAGCAGTAAGTGGTCGGAAAGAAGGAGAAGAGACGGGGGGTGGCGTTTGTGGGTTTTGCCCGTGTTGCCTCTAGAGACAACGTGGGGATGAGTGGTTGCTCAGATAGAGGTTTAAGCTACAGGTGCCAACTTGATAAATACTAGCCTCACCGGAAGAACAAAATTAAATGCAACACATTGGATGTAACCTTAAAAGTATGACATGCAAGCACACAGCAAACTAAGAGTGCTCTTAAATTAACGAGGCCCACTCACAGATCATCAAACCTTGTATTATTATTGCATCAATATGTTGAATATTTTCAAAATATGTAATGTAATTCCATTATATTAAAAAACTTGAATTTTAAGTTGCCATTACATCAATATCTTGGTTTATACGTCATTTCTTTTACATGAGACATAAATTGGATTGGATGTATGAAAAATTGTACATTTAAATTTATTTCATAGAATTGGTACCCCACTCACAGATCATCAAACCTACTGTTGTTACATAAAGATCTTTAATGTTATGGTGTCTGGTTAAAAACATATTGGTTTAGATATCCTTCCTTTCAAACAAGAAGAAGAAACATAAATCGGATTGGAGTGTGGAAAATCGTGCATTTAAATTTATTTCAAAATAATACTACTTTCATATATAATACTAGTCGAGTTTCTAAAAGTAATTTGCAATAGAAATTAGCGATAAAATTGTAGTTCGAAGACCATCTAAATGTCTAAAACCACGTGTTTTATGATCACGAGGTGTGACTTTTTATACTAATGGCTAGTACTAGTAACATGCACCATGCAGCCACATGGACAAGGTTTTTTACTGCACTAGTGACTAGTGCATTCGCACCAGTTATTTGCAGAACTTAAATACCTATAGAAAAAATGAAAATAAATTGGTAATAATTTTTAGGATGATATAAGTCGATAAAAAAAATATAAAAGAGTAAACTCAATCTATAATTATATAGACCAAAATAATAAACTCAGACCGTAAATAGAATTTGTTATTTTTATTTTATTTATCTATAGATCGAATTTAGATATACATATTTACATAGTGATTTAATCATCATAATCTATCTTGTTAAATCTTATCAAAATTTTCACAACTACTTAAGTCACACGCATACACTTGGCCAACTTAGGTGTAAGAAAAACAGCCATATATACTGGAAGGCAGTGCAAAGCTACTACATCTCAACACCCAAAGCTTGTCTTTGTCGCGAACACTAGCTACCCAACTCCGGCCATGGCGCGCCAGCACTTCCTCGTCGTTGCGTACCCTGGCCAGGGCCACATCAACCCGGCCCGGGCCCTCGCCGCGCGCCTCGCCCGCGCCACCGGCGCGCACGTCACCCTGTCCGCCGCCGTGTCGGCGCACCGGCGCATGTTCCCGTCCCTCGCCGCCCCCGACGAGGAGGTCCACGACGCCGGCGCCGACGGCGGCGGCGGGATCTCCTACGTCCCGTACTCCGACGGCTACGACGAAGGGTTCCGGCTGTTCGCCGGCGACGGCGAGGCGGCGTGGCGGCACGCGGAGACGTTCGGGCGCGTCGGCCGCGAGGCGTTCGCCGGCGTGGTGGACCGCCTCGCCGCGCGCGGCCGCCCCGCCACGTGCGTCGTGTACGCGTTCCTGATGTGGTGGGCGGCCGACGTCGCGCGCGAGCGCGGCATCCCGCGGGTGCTCTACTGGATCCAGCCGGCGACCATGCTCGCCGTGTACTACCACTACCTCCACGGGCTCGAGGATCTCGTGACGGAGCACGCCGGCGAGCCGGAGTTCACGGTGGCCATGGCGCCGGGCCTCCCGCCGATGGCGATCCGCGACCTCCCCAGCTTCTTCACCGACCTCGGCGACACCAGGCTCGCCGCCGCGTTCCACGGCGTCCGGACGACGATCGAGCAGCTGGACATCGATCGCCGGAGCAGCAGCAAGCCGCCGATGGTGCTCGTCAACACCGTCGAGGAACTAGAGCTCGACGTCCTCGCCGCCTCCTTCCCTGACCTTGACATCCTACCCATCGGCCCCGCCGCCACCTCGCTCGACGGCGGCGCAGCCGCCGCCGCCAGAGCGTCGCGCGACCTGTACAAGCACGACGAGAAGGGCTACATGGAGTGGCTCGACGCGAAGCCGGCGGGGTCGGTGGTGTACGTGTCGTTCGGGAGCATGTCGGTGGTGAGCAGGCGGCAGAAGGAGGAGCTCCGGCGAGGCCTCGCCGCGACCGCGCGGCCGTACCTGTGGGTAGTGCGCAGCGACGACCGAGACGACGGCGACGGCGACCTGCACGCCGGCGACGGCGGCATGGTGGTGGAGTGGTGCGACCAGGTGCGCGTGCTGTCGCACGGCGCCGTCGGGTGCTTCGTGACGCACTGCGGGTGGAACTCGACGCTGGAGGCCGTGGCGTGCGGCGCGCCGATGGTGGCGGTGCCGCAGTGGTCGGACCAGGACACGAACGCGCGGCTCGTCGCCGGGTGGGGCGTCGGCGTGCGCGCCGCCACCGGCGCCGACAGGGTGGTCGAGGCGGGCGAGCTCGCGAGGTGCGTGGAGACGGTCATGGCGGACACGGAGGCGGCCGCCGCCGTGCGCCGGAGCTCGGCGGCGTGGAAGGCGAAGGTGCGGGAGGCCGTCGCCGAGGGCGGCTCGTCGGATCGTAATTTGAAGGCTTTCTTGGACCGAATTGCAAATGTTGCGTAGATAATCCAATTCACCGTTCGTCAGGGATGATGATGATGTCTGGCTAAGTGTCAAAATGGCTTAGGTTGGCGTGTCATTTCAAGTGAATAAAAAAAGGTAAAAGTACGTGACGACGATATATGGTTTTAATTTTGTAAAATTTTAGTGGCATATCCTATCAACAAATAATAATAGTATTTTTTTAAATTAATTAAGTCACAATGGCATCGATCAAATTAACCTAAGAAATTAATCCTCTGACGTGAAAATGGAAATAATTTACAACCTCCGCGTAATGTGCACACAGGAGGGTTGTCGTTGTGCATGCAGGAAAAGTATTTTTTTACATGTAGAAGCAATCCGACATAGGTGTATCTATGTCACCTATATAATTAAATAAATATTTCATAAAATTTGACAAGGTAGATAAAGATGATATAAACCACTATGCAAACATGCACATCAAGAAAATAACAAGTTCTATTTGTGCTAGATAGTTTATTATTTTTGTTTTTCTGATTATAGATTGATTTTAGCCTTGCTCGATTGTGTATAGACTTGTGCCATTGTGATCAATACTACCATTTTTTTTCTTTCATATTTTTCCATACCTATTCAAATCACATGTAAATGATTGGGTGGGATTGCACCTAGGTGAAAAAAAAATCCATATCCTTAGTGACAGGTCTACACTCTGAAGTGAACACTCCAAGTCTCAAAGAGCAAGTTTAATACTCCTATGAGGGAATCAATGGGATCCCGGGTTTGTCACTTTGTCTTTCACATGATCACATCACCATTGGCAATTTGGCATTGAGTGTTGCTTGCTATACAGGCAACAGTGCTGTTCATTAATGTAGTATTGGTTTGCAATTGCATGGACAAGTTTTGTATTTCACATGATCACATCACTATTGGCAATTTGGCATTGAGTGTTGTTTGTTACCAGCAATACCGTTGTTCATTGTAGTATTGGTTTAATTTGCAGTTGCATGCACATGGACATGGATTTCTTGTTATGGTGTGGGATCCCATTAATTCCCTCGTAGGAGCATTAAACTTGCTCTTGTAGACTTGGGGTGCTCATTTCAGGGCGTAGACATGTCATTAATCCATGATAGCCACGCTCACACATAATTGGGAACCTACAGTGACATCTATCTATGCAAGTACGCAACTAATGCCTCAGGAACTTGGCTGCAGTTGAACCTTAGTTAGCTTTCTGGCTCCGAGTACGTAATGGAGGTTGATAGATCTCTGGATGATATGAAGGTATTTAGTTTATCAGTGAGATGAATGCTGTGGGCACTTAAAAAGTGATATGAATGTTGTGGGCACTATAAAGGAATCAATGAGAATTATCTGCAGTACCGTTGGTATAATAACAGACACTGAGACCGTGAGATATACACCTGAACTACTGCTACTATATCCGAAAGGAATACAAATATATAGTAACGTCTTTATAGTTCCCCATCTGAAAGGAACGCATGGTGAGGCGTCAGCGTGTGTGCCGTCACCGGCGCCGACAGGGTGCTCGAGACGGGCAAGCTCACGAGGTGAGTGGAGACGGTCATGGCGGAGACAGAGGCGGCCGGCCACCGTCGTTCGCCGGAGCTCGGCAGTGTGGAAGGTGAAGCTCCGTGGCCGAGGGTGGCTTGTGGCACTACTAAAAAAATGATTATTCCTGGCTCCACCTTATTTTCTTTTGGCGGACAAAATAAGAAACCCTTGTAAAAAGGGCAATCAGAGATACCTGATTAGAAACTGCTTGTGAAAATTTACTTTTACAAGCGATCGTCTTAAAAGGGCCGCTTGTAAAAATAACACGATTTTTACTGGCGGATGGCTAAGAGCCTAAGAGCGGTTCTCGTAGCCCGTCGCTATAAAAAATAAATCTCAGGCGCTAAAAAAACACATTCCTCCTCTCAACCGTATAAGTCTTATCCTTATCCTCAGCCTCTCTTCCCTTGCTCCCTCTTCCCTCCTTTCCTAGCGGCGGCGCACCCAGGGCGTTGAGGGCCACTGGTGGCAAACTCGAGCATGGGCCACCGGCGGTAGATCTCGAGCACGGGCCGCGGGGTCGTGGGCTACGGGCGGCGGACTCGAGCCCGGGCCAGCGGCGGCAGTGGCCACTCTCCCAACTCCTCCCAGATCTGGCTGGAGGAAAATTGGATGAGACCAACAGCAGGGTGGAGGAATGGGGAAGCGTCCTGGTGGCGCGGTGGGTGCTGTGGAGGAGGCCCGACAGCACGGTGGAGATGGGGAGGAGGCTAGCGACAGCGAGGTCAAGATCTGGTAGTAACAGGGCATGTCTGTGGCAGTGGCGAAGGGATGCAGCAGTGGGGCTAGGAGGGCTCACCGACAGCAACGGTGCGGGGAGAGGGTGGCTGCCCTGTCCAGATTCAAGGGGTGGCACGTCGGCAGCGCGGGGGGGGGGGGGGGGGGGGGGGGGGAGGGCAGCGACATCTAAATCTAATGGGGCTCGTCGTCTTCGGCTCTTCAGATCCGGCCACCTCGGCAGAGCAACAATGACGGCAAAGGCGGTGCAGCAATGGAGACGACGGCCTCGGATTGATTCCCCTCACTTCTTGAGCTGTTGATCTGTGATGCTGTTGTCCATTGAGCTGTGATGATATGCTGTTCTTATTTTTATGCCAAAAGAAGTTTGTCGGCCTGAAAATTTAGGTTTTTTAGGTGGGTGACTTACAGAACGGTTCTAAAATTTTGATTTTCACTTACCTTTAATCGTAGGCAGAGCGGTTGGTCGCCTGAAAAATCAATTTTCGGCCATCGGCGAAAATGATTTTTTAGTAGCGTGGGATCGTAATTTGAAGGCTTTCTTGGACCGAATTACAAATGTTGCGTAGATAGTCCAATTCAGCTCTCGTCAGGCGTGATGTCAGGTCTACTGGAGTGTCAAAGCGTCAAAACAGCTCAGGCTGGAGTGTCATTTATAAGGGTTATCCTTGAGGGAGGCGATGATCCTCATAGCTAATACAAATCTGAGAAGATTTTGATGTTGCCCTCTTCCTTCACCTTCCCCTGGTTGTCTCTCTCCCCTTCTCTGGCTTATATAGGCGTAACAGCATGGGTGGAACAACAGCAGCAATAGAGCAAGATTGTTCGGGAAAATAAGTGGTGAAAAAGTGGAATGTTCACGTCATCACGAGTAAAAATTTTACTCACAGATTTACTCATAAGTACTCATGGTAGACGTCTATTTTTCGATCCAACAATTGTATCTAAGTTTCACTAATTTAAACTACATATTTTCATGTGTAACACGAGGAGAAGACGAGAAGAGACGTATATGGGTTTGAGATGGATGGATAGAGTAGAGAAGTACCTCGTTTTTCACGCGCACGCTTACTAAACTACTAAATGGTACTTTTTATAATTTTTTATATAAGAAAGTTGCTTAAAAATCATATTAATTCATTTTTAATTTATAATAGTTAATAATCAGCTAATCATATGCTAATAGCTCACTTCGTTTTACGTATCTTCTTAATCCTATCTTTTTCCTCTTCTCTCAAACACAGGTGAATAGTTAGAAGATAGATATCTCTTTTCCTCTTTTATCTCTTCTGTTTTTTTATACTAGAAAAATGCCCGTGCATTGCAATGGGTGAAGGATATTGTAATCTTATTATTGTTATACGATTTAGCTAGGGTGAAATTCACTATGGGGATTCACTATGGGTGAAATTTAGCCGGGTCAAAATTTCTGGGATAGGGAAAAGTATATCCGAGATCCCTTATCTTTTCACCGAATTACAGAATCATCCCTAAATCGAAAAATTAGATATATGACATCACCCAAGATCCTTAGGCAATATTGACTCTAGTTGACCCTGTTTTGTCCGACGTGGCAGCTGAGTCAGCATGGGACCCACATGTCAGTGAGACCTCATGTTCCCCCACTCTTCCATCGATCGCATCGAAGCCGCACGGCCGCGATCACCGTCGATGCCTCGAAGCTTTGCCGTCACGCCCATGCAAAGTCCTGAAGCTGCCGCGCCTTGGTGTCGCACACCGTCGTCACGACGTGCGCCATCGCGAGCCCAACCTCCTCCTCGTCGTACTAGTCGCCGGCGCTGGCGCTTGCCCCTGAGAAATGCTGCTGCTGAATATAAACACGGGCAACAGAACCACCTCGTCTTCCTCGCCTCTCCACTCCCCTACCCTCTCCGACGATGAGGTTGGGCCGGCATGGTCCGCTGCTGAGCGGATCTGGCTGCTCCTTGAGGAGCGACGTGGCCGGCGAGCTCTGGTCGACGCGGATCAAGGGGGTGGCGTGACCGACGAGCTCCGACCGGAGTAGACCGAGGGGCGGCACGGCCTAGGCACGGGGTGACGGCGTTGGACGTGGAGCAGGGCGGCGACGCCAGATGTGGAGTGGGACGAGGAGATCGGGACAATACCGGCAAGCAACGAGCAGTTCAAGGCGACGCAACCTCCGCATCGTCGTTGTTGTCCTCGAGATACACTTGGGATGTCGCTCCACAATCGACCAATCTCGCTCCCATCCTCGTCGCCGGCATGCCTCCAACTCGCGATGAATATGGGATCGGGGGCGAGCGCGCGCTGAGGAACAATGGAGAAACCACTTGCTCCATGGCACAGCGGCGACGCTCTCTCCCCATCCTACGCGTCCTTGATTTTGCCAAAGAACTCGTGACCTTTTTTGAACGCGAGGTCTTCAGGTTGGTGAGCCCTATTGTTTGGCTTATTCACGGATAATGACATATTTGCAAATGAAAAGAAATTTGTGAATAAAATATACGTTTTCATAGTGATCTAAAAGTAAATGCTGAAAAATAAACTTCATTGAAAAAACCGTTAAAAATTCAATTTTTGGATGATAAGCAGCATAAGCGAAAAGATGAGACCGGTTAAAAATTCAAATTAGCTGATTAGCACCCTAAGCGAAAAGATGATACCAGTAGATTCTCCTCGCTTCACCGACGTGGATCGTTTGGGCTGAATGCCAACCCATTGCACTGTGAACGCCCTAGCTGTCAGTCTCGTGAGGACAATCTACACTTGTTTGTACTTCTTGTAGTCTTCCACAAAAAATATCTTGTTTGTTTTTGACCGTTCACATAGAGTTGGATCGTGATGATCTTTGTTTTGGTTTGGATTTTTGTGTGTCTCAGCCAATTGTCGCTTTCAATGTGTTTCGCTTTGGTTATGCCTATCTGTAATGCTTATTAATAATAGTATAATTTATAGGTATACGTCCCTTTTAACGATTCATAAGCAAATATTTATGAATATACTTACAATGAAAAAAAAATCGACCATGAAATTACATCTTAAAATTTAAATTTTATCTTATAAGCACATGCATAAGCAAAACCATAAATCTTGACTTGTGCTATATGCTTCTTCCGTCTCTAAATATTTGACGCCATTGACTTTTTTAAACATGTTTGATTGTTCGTCTTATTTAAAAAAATTTAAGTAATTATTAATTATTTCCTATCATTTGATTCATTGTTAAATATAATTTTATGTATACATATAGTTTTATATATTTCACAAAAGTTTTTAAATAAGACGAATAGTCAAACATGTTTAAAAAGTCAACGGCGTCAAATATTTAGGGACGGAGGGAGTATATATTACTATTAAAGTAGCCGACGGATATTTTTATTATTGAAGTTTGGACGACCCAGAGAATCAGAAGAAACAGCGAGCAAGTAGATTTGTCAGCTATTGAGCTGGCCTAAATTTAACATGTCGAATGAACAACAGTGTTTTTCATTAGTCCCAACCAACCTCTCCATGTGGGGTATATTTTATTTTTCGCATGAATCAGGAGGGCAGCATTGAAAACTCTTAATAGTTATTAATTATCTCCTATAGTTCAGTTTTTATTAGTTATCTCAAGATGCTGGAGTAAGCATATGTATATAGGAAATTTAGAAGATCAGTCCTAAAAATGATTTTTTTATCATTAAACAAGGTACTCTTTCAGCTCCACATTATAAAATGTTTTGGACTCTTCATCTATCTTCTATCTTCTAGATTCCCTGATATCCATATAAATATGAATTTGGATACATATATGAAATATATACATGGATCAATGTGTAAATATATTTAAAACCCAAAATATCTTATAATTTGAAACATATGAAATAGCACATAAGCAAGGGTACTCCTAATGGGCAGGTGATCGCTCCTTCCCCTCCCAAGCGATCACCCGCCCCTCCCCCTTACTACTTTACCTCCCCTTCTTCTCTTACTACTACACCATACAAATTTGAATTAAAATTCAAATTTAAAATGGGTATGTAAACTTTTTACTTATAAATTTTGGGTCTATAAACTAATATTTGAATTCAAATTCAAATTCAAATTTGAAATGGGTATGTAAACTTTTGACCTATAAACTTTGGGTCTATAAACTAATATTTGAATTTAAATTCAAATTTGAATCGGGTATGTAAACTTTTGACTTATAAACTTTGGGTCTATAAACTTTAGATGTATAGAAATACTATATATAGAAAATATTTGAATTCAAATTCAAATTTGAACGGATATAATTTAAATTCAAATTTGAATCGGGTATGTAAACTTTTGACTTATAAACTTTGGGTCTATAAATTTTAGGTGTATAAACTTTAGATGCATAAAAATACTATATATAGAAAATATTTGAATGCAAATTCAAATTTGAATCCCGATATAATTCAAATTCAAATTTGAATCGGGTATGTAAACTTTTGACTTATAAACTTTGGGTCTATAAACTTTAGATGTATAGAAATACTATATATAAAAAAATATTTGAATTCAAATTCGAATTTGAAACGGATATATAAACTTTTGACTTATAAACTTTTGGTCTCTAAACTTTAGATGTGTAAATTTGAGGTGTATAAACTTTAGATGTGTAAACTTGAGGTGTATAAACTTTAGGTGCATAAATTTACTAAAATAGAAAAGTAATGCGGTGCCAAAAAAAGAAAACCAGGTGGAGGGAGGGAGGGGGAAGGGGGATCGATCGCTACCCTTGTCGCCGGGCGATCGATCGCCCATTAGCACTTCCGCATAAGCAAACCTAATGACGAGGGCAAAAAAAAAAAGGAATCAGCGAGGATTGTATGTACTACTAGTGGGGCAATAACTGACACTGATGTATAGATCCAGACCCATATGTCAGCCACCTCTACTACACCATCAGTGCTATAGAGGATCTATATCTGAAAGGAATGCAACTGCAAGATGAGTGGTTGTGATGTGATCTACTGCCATCTCTGCAATAATAGCTACAACTAATACAGATGACTGATGAAAAGAATTTCACCCGATAGTCATATAGGAAAACCGTGGAAATTTAACGGAAGTTTAACATTTAGTAAACATTAAGCTTAACTCTAGCTGATCCAGAAAATTCTATGCATTCCAAACATTATCCAAAGTGTTTTTGCAACTCATGAAAATGCATTTGGACCCATGAAATGATTTGCGAACGTAGCGAAACGATTGCCACGGTGCACTAAAAAAAAATGGTTGTCAACCTGCATAGATGGTATAACCAGTCAAGGATATTTCAGTATCATCTACATCAGATTGGATTTCTGAAAAGCAATACATATAAATGGGATCTTCTTCAGGTGTCATTTGGTTTGATGATGTTTACGATTCCTTGGATGGTCATTGCTAAAATCCTGACCAAGGATGTACCTACGTCCAAGACCCAACGATCACACACTATAAAGTTGAACCTGTGAAGAAATCTCACTATTGAATTAGTTTTGAGTAAATTATCTAAGTGTGCAGCAGGCGCCATCAGGTCTATACTTTTAAAGTTGCTGCATTTGGCAGAAATTTTTTCTACTTTTTCCTCCTACTGCTGCTGGCTCCTTTTTCAGAAATGCAAGCTTCCACAGAGGCAACTAGACTTGCTTCCAGATCATGACCTCTTATCTCTGATCTCACTTTCCTCAGAATCTGTTGCTTCATGACTGATCTCTCAGCAGACTGGACGTTCTTGCACATGTTCAACCCCTGCACGTATCTTGATACCGCTCCACTGAAAGACCCACCTGCTTTCTCGAGTGCCACAAATTTCTCGATGATTTGGGACGAGAGCATTCTTTCGATGCAAGGTTTGGTTCCGACCACCGCAATGTCTACCAGAAGCTGCATTGTTAGTTCCTTTGTCTTTGAAGACTTGCGGTCAAGCAAGTTAACCAATTTTTCAATGGTTCCTGCTTGTAAAAATCTCTGTAATACAAGTGATCCCCCCTTCGCAAAGATAATCTGGTGAAGGGCATAGTATGCTGAATCCTGGAGATCGTTGATGTTGCACTGCATCATGTCAATTAGCTCATGAACAATGTTAGCCTCTAAGAACCTATGGACATATGGTTCCCCTCCAGTGCAGGCTAAATTCATCACCAGAAAAGCAGTGTGAGACCTCACTTGGTTGCTTTCAATGTCTCTCCGTTGCAGCAGCAGTGCCAACCCATCGGACATATTGCTTCCCAAAAGGAGATCTTGCACCCTTGAATCATTAGCCCTCTCAGCGAGAGGTAATAAACCTTGGATCGCTTCAATGTTATCTTTGTTGTCTCTTTGCAGTATCTTGTGAAGAATCAACTCAAAAGATTGTTGAGGCTTTGGTGATGGAGTTACATTTTGGTCAAATAAAACAAATCTCTCCAAACTGAGACGAGCATGCCAAGGCAAATGAGTCAACACTCCAGGTCCCATGCACCCCTGAAGTGGCGCACCAAGTTCACAGAATGTTTTTAGCATGATAATCGCATGATGCTGTGAGATCTCAGAACCACTGCCTAGAAGAACAAGAAGCTTCTTGTCAATTCCTGATTCGATCATTGTCTCAACAGCCCTTAACTTTCCCACCTTTATCAAAGATGCTAGAGTTGTAAACACAATTTCGTGCCATTCTTCATTCTCAGGAGAGAGTAATTTCGCAATTTGGTCCATAGGAATGGTTGCCAAAATTTCATCAGCAGTTGTAGCATCAACATGCTCAGATATCTTGGCAAGAACAGTAGAAACATTGGCTAGAGTAGAAGAATCTTCACAGCCACGAAGAACATGAATTAATTTATCCACAGAACCTGCTGTTTCAAGAGACTGGGCAAGCTTAGCATAATCTCCTTGGAAAAAGATTACTGTAATAGATTTGGTGACAGTAACAATGAGAGATGTTGACCCCACAGAAATTAACTCCGCTATTCGAGGACTAAGTATTTTGCTGAAGCGAAGCCTGCTAGCCTCAAATTCAGATATGGATTTGCATTCCATGAGAGCTTGGGTGGTGCTTCCTAGTAAAATCTCTATCTCCATGAACTCTAGCAAAGAAAATAATGATCTTATCTTCTGTTCAGCTCGCTCTTTTGCGCTCTCTTTGCCAAAAATGAAAAGCCAAGGAGACACCAATGCAGCATATTCAGGAAATGAACCGAACAAAAGAGTATGAACAGCGTTGTCTGTTTTACTCTCGAGGTAAAGCGAAACCATGTCATGCATATGATACATCGATTGGTCTTCCAGTTTGATAATGAGTGAGCCTTCTACTAGTTTCGAGACCACGAGGGGGAATAAAGTGTCCTGCATGAGTGCTGACCACATGGATTCAAGGCAAGCCTCTGGAACAGGTTCATCCCATGAGATAGCTGCAAGCACCATGAAAAACCTTCTTGAATTTTCTGGCATTGCTTCTAAGCTGAACTCAAAAGACCCAAAGATGGTCAATGTGGTTTCCACTTCTTTCTCATTCACATATGAAACCGGTCCAGGTGCACAAGTTGCATATGTGGAAAGGTTGGAGATTGCTCTATCCCATTTTTCGACTCTGGTCTCCTTTCTGAGAGCCTTACCCATGACAGCAACTGTAAGGGGATGGTGGCCGCAACGATCCAGCAAGTCGTACGCAACAGGCTGTAAAGAACAGGAATGTTAACCATACAAACCCATAAAACTAGGTCTTTAGTAGTTCTAAGTTCTAAGTTACATATTGAACATCTCTTGTATGACAGATACACATATAACTAATTACTTTAAGTAGACTAACATGAATATAAATAGTTGGCTAACTATATTTGTGTACTTTCCATGTTAAACATGAAGGATATTAAAATGAAACCAATGTTGAAATGTAAACACATATACAATCCACATGAAGATGATACCTTAGCTGCAGGGTGCAAAACAATTTTATCAGGTAAAACTAAAATAGGCTAAAGTGCAGGAGTATTCAGTAACCATGAAAGATGCAAATAGAAGAGTATACCGGGAGCTCTTCGACAGTAAGAAGGCTATGATAGAGAAGAATGTCCTTGCCAATTTCTTTGATATCATCTTTGGATATTTCCACCTTTTCAGCTTCTGCAATCTCATAAATTGCCTCATCCCTCGTTGTCACAAGATACCGGCAATCATTATCATATAGGTTTGTGAAGCGATCAACTATGTCTTGCTCCCAGACATCATCAAGTAGGATCAGCATGCTCCTTCCTACCAATGCAGTCTGAAGCAAGTAACAGACATCTTCAAGATCTTTGCCCACATCCTCATTGACAGTCATGGAACCAATCTGCACAAGAAATTTACATATTTTCCGAACAAGACGCTTGTGGTATTCATCCCTATTACCATTGCATGCCGCTCTACTGCACCACCGCCCAAAACTAAGCTCAATTGCACCATCCACAAAATTACCAGGCGGGTCAGAAGCTATTTGTCGAGCAAGACACGACTTCCCAATACCAGATAACCCGACAATCAGGACAACTCGATGACTACCATCATTGATAAGCAGCTCCCTGACATAGCTGCACTTCTTTGACACTGGATAGCCATGCTCCGACTTGACTCTCACCAAGGATGGCGTACTCTTAGCTGAAGACGCTATGACATTGCCCACACTCTCTGTTAGCTTCTGTAACTCAAGCCACCAGTTGAGATCATCCCTGATCAGCTGAACATACTTCATCAGAGGGTCCCCTGTCACCGAGCTCCACACAACTCTGGCCAAGCCCTTCTTCCTTTTGCCTTTCTTCAACACCCGCCTCGCCTTTGTGATGTTGGCATGGAGCTGGTCCATCAGCTTGCCTAGGCTCTGGAGCTGACGCTCGAGCTGCGGCGCGTGCATCTTGTGCGCGTGCTTCTGCTTGGATTGCTGCATCAACAGCCCAAGGTCGGACACAAAATCCTCAAGAACCTGGAGCCTCCTGGGAGCCTCGGCGAAGTCGGCAGCCGCCTGCTCCAGCGCGCCGACCGCGGTGAGCATCGCGGACACCAGCTGGGTCGCCGAGGCAAGAACATTCACAGCATCCATATGGCCTCGCTTCCGGTCAAACAAACCACTAGAGCAAGAGCAACGAAGCTCCAATCTCTCCCCTAGCAAGAATTCAATACTCAGAGCTGGCTGCGACAATCCGACGAACACATGGCGTGCGTTCTCCTGGCCGCCACCAACTCCAACACCGAATCCTCCGGTCCCGTTCCTTCATCAACCTCGACATCACCAACCATTCCCCTTTCCCCCAAACTCCCAATCCACCACCAACACGGACGGATCACAACCACAGACCAATCAAGAACATGCAATTCATAGCGAGCAAGAAGCCAGCAATTACGAGTGGAAAAGGGGAATTGATTATACCCAAGGAAGCTCTCGCGGCCGCTGCCGAAGCAGGTCAAACACTCAGCGGAGTGAGGGAGTTTGGTGGGTAGCCGATCGATGGCAAGCGGATTGAGAGGAAGACCAGGAGAGCAGGTGGAATTTGGGGATTATTTGAAAAGTAGTACGCGTTCTTCCCACCCACATCACGTCAGCCGCTCGCCGTCTCCGGCCGGCGGAGTGCAGCGAGGCGAGCAGCAGATGCTCTCCGATCCGCGGCGTGCGTGCGAGCCGAGACCGACTTCCCGGCTCACGTGCGAGGCCCGTTAACTGTTGGGCCGCCACGGCCCACGGGACCACCCACATACATACATACATACATACACACACACATGCTGATATGCAACCCCCGTCTGGCTAACCTAGCACAAATGCTACGACGGTATCTCATTCGGACGGAATGATGCCTTAGTGGTATCGTCTAAAACGTGGGTATCAACCAATGTATATACCAGATATCAGACAATATCTAGAAGATAACATTCTGTTCGAACGAGATATAAACCGATATTTATGAGGTATCGAACGATGCTACCTCAAAGATATCATCCCATTTAAACGGGATATATACATACCGTCGTTTAGCATATCGCGATAATAAAGCACATACACATGAGACGGTGGTTGATCTCCAAACTCCAAAGGCAAATGACCGGCCGCAGCAACGAGCTGATCGATCGATCGCTCTCGCAACCGCGCCGCGCCGCCTTTGACACGATAAAAGCTGGCGAAGCTAAAGCAAGTGGCCGGAGACGCAACGCAAGCGCGCGCGAGGGAGAAAGAAAAGCGCGCGGCGACGCGGCCGGCGCAGCGCAGCGAGCCAAAGCTGCTGCGTGCGCGCGGCCACGTATAAAGATCAGCTCAGATGGCTTTGCCGACGGCGAGCGAAGCCATCTTTTGACTGCAGCAGCAGCATGCAGGGACAGGGATCCTCGTCTCCTCATGCATATCAGCAAACGCTGCATATGCATGGCACTGCTGCTGCTGCTGCTTCATTTTCTTTTCTTTTTTTTACTTGCAAAAGAAAAGAGGTAGGAGGAGGAGGAGGAGGAGGAGTAGTAGTCGGGAGTAAAGACAAGAGCGAGGCAATATCAGTGAGTGCATCTCAAGGGCATCCAATGCAACTTTGAAACTTTTTGACAGTGAAGTTTCACCACCCATGCACCCTTGATCATGCATGTGTCCCCCTCCACATTGGGCTTCGGGTCTAGTTTCACCGTAACGGTAGTGGTGTTCCGCGCACGTGCTGGCGCAAGGTTTTGTAAAGAGTTGTACAACTACTGCTAGTAGTAGTAGAAAAAAGAGTACTTACTATTACAATATACTTGTATACTAGTGCGGCTACATGTGACGGCGCACCGGACGTAGCTATGTCCAAGTTTGCCATACCTTACTAGTTCCGAATGTCATAGATTTCACACGCACGCTTACTGAATTTTATCTCTATATAATGCTGATCTCACGTGCAAACATTGTAAATTTTATCTGTGTTTTCTGCTATACTTGGCATCAACTGGCTCAAATATAAAGGATTCTTAGGAATACATGGGATTTCGTTGGTCAATTCGTAGTAATCTCCCTAAAAAACTTCGGCCGGTTTACGCCGCCCTGGAGAAAAACAATCTCTCTAAAAAAAATTATATTCCAAAGTAGACCATAATCAATTTTGAAGGACAAAAAATGCATTTATTTGATTGCTACTAACAGTTAGGCACATCTCTAAATCCACAAGAGTTGATTTCTGCAAATGGCATTGTCCCCCAACCAAACTATGGTACTGCAATATCCCGCTTTGACATTTCGCATTCGCAGTACACTTCTGGTTATCCCATTACTGTCCGATAAGATAACATTTTTTAGATACTAAAATGCATATAACAAATACATCAAACAAACAATTGGATAATGAAGTGAACACGATCGAGCAGGGCAATTAATTAAGAAGCAACATACTAGTTAATAATAATAATACTTCTCAAGCGCAAGCGTTTCGGGTTACACGACTCGATCGAAGAGCAAACATGCCGAAAGAAACAGGAAATAAAACGGGTAAAACATAGATAATCAGGGGTCGACGGGTCCTCCCAAATGGGAATCAGAACCAAATCTAAAACGGGAAGAAACAAAACTAGTAAAACCATGGGGAGATTTCTTTTGCATTCTACTTTCTTCTTCTTCTTCTTATGTAGACATCACAACTCTTAACGCTGCTTCTGCTGCTCGTCGTCACTGCTGCAAGCCTCATCGGATCCAGATCGATCGGACACGTACGGCAAATTACACCTCAGTGCCTGCAAATGCATAACACGCACGAGATCAGATCATGACATGAGGCAGGAGACAAGGGGAGATTCACGATAATTTACAAGTAATTTTCGTATGTCATAGCGCTACCGGAGTCCCGCGGTGCGTTGCACCTGAAGCACTCCATCCTGCTGGCGAAGTTGTGCTCATTGCATCCAGACCTGTGATCAAACATAGAAAATACAAGAGTTAACAGAAAGCAGAGTTCATTATTAGACACATATATTGCGAAGTTATGCAAATCCAGCATTGGAGATGTATGGAACATGCTATGCTGCTACAGTTGCCAGGGAGCTAAAAATGTGACATAGACACTTCGCTTATCAGTATAATATTTAAAGCGACCACATCATCAGTGATACCCGAGGCCTAGGGCCGTTCATTCAGATTTTGAATGAAACTGTTCAAAAATAGGCCATACTGATCAATTTGCCGCATGCTACGATAAATAGTGTCATCTCAACTACTTCCGGTTTTCCACAGATTGAGAAAACCATGGATGAATACCTCTAGTTACAACTACGGTACTATACATAAGCTACTAATATTCTCGTGCAGCATAACAGAACCACTAGCTTTCTCATGAATGATTGAATGAAGACAGGCAGCATAATTAGTTGATCCTCCTGTCTCTTCTGAAGAAACAGGACCCCCCCCCCCCCCTAATATGCAAAAATGGTACGGAGAAATATTACAAGCTTTCAAAAGTCCGTAACTACCACTAAATTAACCATGTAAATTATCCATGCCATGTACTGTCTTATACCGTAATAAGGGCTGGGAAAAATCATATATTGGCTATGAATAGTTGATTTGCTAAAGCAAACAGATATTAAAACCAAAAGAAAAGGATAGCCTAACTAGTGATGACACGCACCTGGTGCAAATCCAGTCGCCAGACTTCCAGCCAGGGCGGCTGGCGCGGGCGGCGCCGCTGCCGAAGCCGTAGCCCCGCGAGCGCGACATGTCCCCACCATCAAAGGCACCAGCGCCGCCACTGTTGACGGCAGCATCGTCCTTGAAAGCAGCGCACTTGAAGCAGCTGGAGCGGCTGGCGAAGTTGTGCGCGCCGCAGTTGCAGTACCAGTCACCTGGGCGGACATCAGAGCCAGTGCCAAAGCCTCCACCGAAGGAGGAACCACCACGGCCGCCGAAGTTGGCGTAGTCACCGCCACCACCGCTGCCGCGATCAGCGGCGCCACGCGGCTCGCCGCAGCGCTGGCATAGGTCCCGGCGGCTGAAGTTGAGGTGCTGGCACGCCCTGCAGTCCCAGTCTCCTGGCTTCCTGTTCATCTTGTCTTACCCTGCACATCAACAATGTACCACTCATTAAAGATTATTGGATCAGAGCAAGGGCGAAGAAAAAATGATCAAACTGAAGCCCAGAAGCACACTTGACTTATAAGATAACCCAGCTGTTCTCTCTTTGCAAAACCTTTTGCATTCAAGAAATAGGAAAACCACAACCAACATGCTTACATGCATACAAAACAAATGAACAAACACTAACAGGAAGCTCAGTTACCTAAACAAGTATCAGCTGCTGTGTTGGTGAGCTCTAAGGTGGAAAATGCTGTGAGGTGAAAGGGTGATGCAGCGAGGTGCTAATGTGCAGGGGTATTTATAGTGCGGTGGCAGGGGTTGCTGAAACCGAGGGGCGGGTTATCTTTGTGCCTTTGGTTCTTTGGTGCACTTTGGCCCGCGAAGAACAAGAGAATCACGTAAAACTAGAAAGAAGAGGGGAGTTAAAGAAAAGAAGAGAAAGCCATTAAAGGGCAAAAGAAATATGGGGAGTTTGAATGCTTCCTTTACCCTGCATCTCTGCCTGCCTTGGCAACATCTTTTGAGACATGGGGTGGAGGGATGGCACTAGTGCGCAATATTCTTGTGCTTAGGAAATTAAGATGCAATTAGTTATGTAACAGTGGTTATTCGACCAGAATATTTTTAGCAAAATACATATAGAACCAAAGCCACCAAAGCTAATATGGAATGTCAGAGGAAGAACAGAAAATCATTTCAGAAAAATGGAGCTAATGGTTAGTACAAGTATTATCCACTATTTCTGTTTTCAGGGAGCATTATGGACCAACAATAAGAGGGGACTTTAGATCAGACTGGAAATTTTTAGAAATAAATCTACACTCAATTAGATATCTCCTTTTGTTCTTTAAGTACAGCTTGAGTCAAAAGTTATTGGTCTCATGAGAAAACAGTTTTGCAAGACTGGTGCGTCTGACATTTCCCAAATTTCCACATGAAAAGGATTGTACATCTTCAGGTCAAGTAAAAGACTGATTCACAGTGTTGGAGCTAGTGATAACCAATATTCTTGAAACTGACACATCATGGTTTCAAGAGGAAAAAGAAAAGACTCGAAATTAGGTCCTGAATTATTGTGCTTAGGTCGATATTTAATTTTGGACAAGCATGGCTGAATCAAGAAGTGTTTCATGTCTAAAAATGGCAAAGATTCTAATTTGAGTATTGACTGACCTTTTTCTGCTTTTGATAAGAGAGATACAAATAGTTTCAGATTAAGTCTCAGAGAATAAAAGGGTGATCCTGAGGGTTTTGATTTGATTGTATCTAGTTCAAATGTTCCAATCAAATGAGGATAACTGAGACGAGTCAGGACCACATGATATTTAATCTGTGTTCACCCGAGACTGACATATCAGGAACTTTATGGACAGCGAATGTATAGTTTCACATCAAGAATAGGTACATATTTGGTTAGACATGCAGTTGAGGCCTGCTGTGTTAACTGTTGTGAGACAGAATTCCTGACATTCCAATTTTCCAAGGGCCAACACATCACCCTCTTCTTTAGCAGATTCCAAAATGGCAAGGCAAACCATATCTATTCTAAAAGAGTGCAAAATCTAATTAGTTATGCCTAATAATGCAGCGTATCACACTGAATTGTGCAATTGTGCTACCGGTGCTCCAGAGCTATCCACACACGTGTGATGGAACCAGAATACTGCATTTGCACAACTATTTCAAGCATTACACCAAACTTATGAAAAGAAGAGAAGCAGAGTGTAAAAGCAGCACTTATTATTGATTCTACGAGAAAATGGATATAGACCTAAATGAGTTAATCTGTGAGGTCTCAAAAGAGCAAGTCTATGAGGTGACAAGAATGGTGATTATCATTCTGAACTTATGCTATATCTATTGCTATATAACTATCCATTCTTGCAACTATAAAAAGCTATTCTCATCCCTTATATTCGATGCTAACTTTGCCTTCTTTCACTAGCAATAATTGAGCAAATTCCATGGCATCCATTCCAACAAACGGTCACATCGGCTCAAGCCTAAAACTATGTCCGGTGAATTATCCGCCAAAATAGCAAATCAACCATCCGTTAGTGTAACATAGAACAGTTTATCTAAACTAGGAAAAATCCCATGACTCTGGTGTAAGCATAATTAACCGGCTAAAGCATTTTTTGTCACTAATTAAGATGGCAGAAATAAATCAGTATAGACCAAAAAAAAATAGATATCAAGCAGAGCTCAAATGAAGTGTGACTTTTTTATAGATTACAAATAGACTGGCTAAAATTTTGGATAGGAAGGAACAAGCATGAATTGATCCATGATCTTGTAGACCATGTGAATATTCGAGATGCAAGGATAGAAAGGGGCATAAAACTTTTGTCAACATACCTACAAGGTGAACATCTACATGGAAATGACATGATGTGCAAGTTACAAAGCAAAACTTACACTAGTTTAAAACCATGAAAGAAGTATCATCTCAACTAAAGTTAAATCTACCGAACGAAACTCTTTTTTCTTCAGAGAGAATATCTCACAGTGAATAAGATTTATTCTGAGATTGGGATTAATTAATATAGTTCTTATGTTGACAAGAGTAACAAATAAAAGTTTGATAACTATCAGTTACTTGATGCACTTTTGCTCAGTCATTGCCTGAGCTTATTTGTTTGGAAGGACATCCTCGGAACCTTTCAGAAATTCAAGCACCTCTTTGGGCCCCTTGTGTTCCCTCTCTTATCAACAATAAGGTGCTACGGAAACACAACTTTGTTCATATTAACTAAAAATAGTAGCCTCTAGCCCTCTAGTCATATCCATAATAGAGTTGTGCAATTTTGTCTAATGCAAACCCAAAGCATACTGACAGGGAGTTAATACTGCTGACAGGGGTAAGTGAAAGAAAACGAACCACTTGAAATCAAGACAGACATAATGGATTGCTGAGCTGTAAGTGGTGAGCAATTGGCTTTATCCTTTTTTATAAGAGGAAACATTGAGAAGGAATTTCCGAAAACAGAGAAAGATCCCATCATCTTAAATTAACCTTCATTTCACAACCCAAGATGAACATGATGGCAGAAAGCAAATAGAGATGGCCTGATGCATAACTGATAATAATGCATGAATTTCAATAAAGATAGAGAAATCAAGAGGCAGTAGTCTTCGAGGGTGCCATTGACCATCCTCTTTAGAATTCTTTTTCACCTCCTTTTATTTCCGGTTGTGTTTTGCATCTCTTCTGTTGTTTCCTTGCCCCTTTACTTGTGCTCATCCTTGAGGTTGAGGCTTTACATCAGTGGATTTACTTTTGCTTTTCATCTATCTATTTTTTCTATTATGTCACTGTACTATATTTGCTAGCACTAGCACTGGTGGTAAGACTGATAGTAGATGCCAGGAGGGGATATGTAGGTTTCAAAACCATAGGATGATATGCCTTCTCTTCCATTCCATTCTCTTGGGTGAAGTGAAAGCAGAAGCAAATACAAATCATGGAGTCCTTGGGAAAAAAACTGAGGGGCCAAAAGCTAGCTTGGATTCTCTCCTAGGGAAGTGCTTCCATGCATGACCATGACCAAACTCCAAAGGAAGCGATCACTTGATAACCTAACATGCTTTGATTCTCTGCTTTTGCACAACCAAGAAGAACAGCTCAAGCCTTTTAGCTTTTGTGTTAATAAGCGTACTAAAACCAGTATGAGTACTACTGATAGAACACCAAAAATCTTCAGCAATAGTCCCACTGTCCAAAGTATCTGTTTGACTGGTGCGGCTAAAACATGACTAAGCTTCTAAGTACCTGAGTTCTACATGGGAAATTACTAGGTATACATTAATAAACTACAAAGTGCAAACTAAAAATCCATGTTAGCGTTCGACTATATGTAGCAGAATATGATTTTAAATCTTGGTAGATAGTCAATTGTGGGATCAAATCACCATTTATATAAACTTGAGGTATTAAACTGCTTCTGATTTCACTAAAAAATTAAATTGCTTGTGATCACAGGGATACAGATTCCACAATGTAAAGCACTAGTCCCCTATGTGGGTGAGGAAAGCGTGTCATGGATATATGAACGATATATATGAACACCAGTTGAACTTGATATAAACAACAAAAATTCATGCCATGCGGCACCTACCCGGACCTCATTGGAGCTCACAGAATAGTCAAACAGTCATAAACAATCATACGCTGTCCCAAGGCATCAAAATTGAATCATACACTAAGTCCTCACTTTTGCAAACATTGGTTTAAGACTTAAAGTATGCTCTTATTCCTAGAAATTGAATGATTAGTTGCACTTGAAATCTTGCATGGAGTATCTTGGCCTGTAGATTCCAAAGACAGACTGCAGAGCACATCTGTTTCCTAGTCGTTCATGCACTAATTCCTCACTGAGAACAATTGCACGAGCATAGATCTGGTTTAACTAAGTGTCTTAAGCCATTACCCACATAGCAATGGGAAGGCACACGTATGGGCTAGGATGAAGGCATCTACCCAAAACAGAGCAACACTACAGTACACAAACCTTTAATTATATATTGTTATAAGTTGGATGCGCAGTTGCGCACACCATGGGTACAATAGATTCCATGGCATGTGTGCTGTATTGATTCACCACACTTGCATGCACTACTATAGTTTCAGGATGACGTAATCTGGCCTTGACAAGGTGAAAGTTAGCCACCACCCAGTTTGGCTGACCAGCTTTCTTGTATACATTCGATGTGGTGCACTGCATTGCATCATGGAGATGAACAAAAAGATCTAAATCCTCTTTAGGTTTAGTCCTTCAGGGCATCAAAGCCCCAGTCAGCAGATGGACCGTATCATGAACAGTGCACAGCATGATAGCACATCATAACCGAGCGTTGCGCGTTGGCAGCCACAGCCCCGCACACATATCCAGACGCGCTCACCGTGCTATATCCTATTTATTTCTTAATAGCACATAACATCGATGACTAGACATGGTTTCATACTTTCATCTAAGCATGACTTATACCTTACTTAGTATGACAAACAAGAAAAGTTTAAAATGAGTGACAGTCAAAGGTAATCACATAAGACAAACTACAAAAGCCTAAAAAAAAATTCAGAGCACACAACAAACCCACAGCCAACATAGCTATCACTTTTCTCTTGCAACTAAAGAAGATATGTACTAGTAAAAAATCCACAAACCCATAGCTGTAAGTCCCTATACTCTACAACAAGGATCATGCCCCACTCATCCAAGGCTCCAAGAGCAAAAAACCACCACCAGCTCTGCCCCACCCCTCCCCTGCGGCGCGCACCCACATCGAATCGGATGCAACAGCTGTCGAACGATCAACGGAGGCACGAATCTCGACGCCGGGGACTTCTCCCCCCACAAACCCTACCGCGCGCGAACGAGACGTTGCTAATGCTCGCAAGAAAAAAAATTCGACACACGGAGGAGATAGCCAGGGGAGGGAGACACGCCATAATCGCCCGCAAAAATTGCACAAATCTACCCTCGATTCCGTGAATCCGCCCCCCTCCTCCCGCACCGATCACCCAATCCAACCCGTCTCCACGAACAGGAATCGATCAAACATGCAAATTAAAGCGCATCACCCGAAACGAACGAAACAAACCGAGCGGGAGAAGAAGAAGGGGAGGGAGAACGCGCACGCACCTGCTCTCTGGAGACTCGTCGGCGTCCTCGCACCTGCGGACTTCGGCGGCGGCGGCGGCGGCGGCGGCTGGAGCAGAAGCGATCTCGATCAGGCGGAGGAGGGAGGAAGACGAGACAACGAGATAATAAATAAATAAATCGCACGAAACGGGGTGAGATTTAAGCCATCATCAAAACCTACCTCTTTAATCCAACCCGCGGCGTTTTTTCTCCCTTTTTTTTCTTTTTTTTTTGGAGGTTTTTATTTTTCTTCGTCTTTCTCTCGTGTTCGTCTCGCCTCGGCCCACGAGGAGGTTCACGCGGCGGCACCGACGTCGAGGCGGGTCAAAGGGGGCCTCGTCCTCCCGTGGGGCCCACGTGTCGGAGGCTGCGCGGGGCCTCGTCCTCCCATGGGGCCCACGTGTCGGCGGCTGCGCGGGGCCGCGTCGCCGTGCCGTGCCAGGGCAAGTGTGGCACTGACAGGTGGGGTCTCGTTGTGGTCCCCTCATGGATGGCTCGTATAGTCGGGGTAGTACACGTGTTTTGGGCGAGGAGAAACCGGGCGTGTCACGTCGTGATCTGGACCGTCCGTCGGGTGATTGACGTTGGCCCCCGTCTTTGGCTGATACGCGACGAAAAATATCAGATCATAATCCTCGTGCTTGTTTGGGTCGCTGTCGATGCTGCTGATGTTAAGGTGGGTGTTGCTTTGGCTGTTCGTGGCATAATTGGTCATGTTTTCAAATATGTTTGAGTCGTACCCGTGAAATTATGCTTAATTACAAACGTACACTCTCTATTAGTTCTTGTTTCGCAAACATGTCAAATTTAATATTGTTACGTGGTAGAAGTAACTTGGAATTCACAAACTAAGTGCCCCTTTCAATCAAAGGGTTTGATTTAGAGGATTGGGGTTTTCCAAATCCTATAAAACGGTTTTGGAGAAAACCTAGCAAGAGGTTCAGCATCTTGAAAAAAATACTTTAGTCTATCTCTCTCATCCGATTCATGTGTTTTTTCTGCGGTCCAATCAAACAATCACTTCTGTGTTTTGCAATCTTCCGTTTTACACTTGCATTCCTATCGAATCAAACAATCATTCCTGTGTTTTGCAATCCTCCGTTTTGCACTTGTATTCCTATCGGAATTATGTGTTTTTCCTATTCCTTTGTTTTTTCATTCTTATAACTCAAAGAGGCCCTAAGTAGGGATGAAAACGGTACGAAAATGGACGGAAACCACCTTTATCGTTTTTGTTTTCATATTTTTTTTCGGAATCGGAAACCCCGGATACGAAAATGGAATCAAATATTGTCAAAACCCAAAACGGTCCAACGCTGATACGGTAATGAAAACTTATCGGAATAAAAAACCCCTCAAACTGATCTTTAAACTATGTCAAATCCAATTATCAAGTCTCAAATATCAACATTACATCATAAAACACAATCATGTCAAGTCCAATTCTCAAGTTTGAATTGGGTGTATTGGATTGGGCTGAATTGAGTGACTTAGGAATTAGGATGTTGATTTGGGTTGGACTGGGGAGGAATTATAGACTATGGTATGGGCCTTTATAATTTCGGAAATTCCGATAAATTTTTCGGAAAGTTTCCGACCGATTCCGAGTTCCGACGGGGGCTTCCTTTATCATATTCAATTATGTTTTCGAGAAATTATTTCTGAATTCATTTTCGTTTCTGAAAAAATTCCAACCGACAGATTCCGTTTTTGAAAATAGGTCCGGAATCCGAAAAGTTTCCATACCGTTTTCATCCCTAGCCCTAAGCGTAGTTGATGGAGCCTACTCACCTGGTTTCATGTCATAACCTGAACACAAGTGTGTTGGTATTTACATGGTATCTGTTAACAATAAGTTTTCAGCCTATAACAAGATGTTTACGGTGACTTCGTTAATCTTAAGTTATGCCTCTTTCAAGGTGCTTAGTGCATTCATATCCTGCCTTAGTATAAAGTTGATGCCCACTAACTCCTAAAACTCAACATGCGACCATAAAGCTGACGGTGGCTTTGTTAATCTTAAGTTATGCTTCTTTCAAGGTGCTCACTACATTCATATCCTATCTTATTATAAAGTTGATGCTCACTAACTCCTAAAGCTTAAGATGCAACCAGGGTTTACGATTTCGACAGGCCCTTCCGTTTCGGGCACTGGCGGAATTCGGAATTTCGCGAAATCCGGTGGAAAACCGGTAAATTCCGAACAAATTTCATAAACCAAAATTTGAATACAAATTCCCTGATTTTGCTGATAAGTTCTTGAAAACCGGTCGGTTTTGGCGAAATTCCGATCGAAATCATCGAAATTTCGATCAGTAATATGTAATTTGGACCAAAAATATGTAATTTGGACAAACTAATTACTGGGCCTAGTACATGCAATCCGGCCCATGTAAGTGTTTTCCTTTTTTTAATTATTTATTCTTTTCTTTACTGATGTAAGTTTCAGTAAATACACACAATATATCATTTTTTTCAAATATTTATATCCCAATAGATTCTATTAATATCATAGTATTTATAAGATTTTATTTGTTTCTTTCCTTTTTTATCAATTCAAATTTGAATTTGGATGAAACTCCTCGAAATCTCAGACAGTTTCTACTTTCAAGGCTCGTCGGAATGTCGAAATTTCGCAAAATCCGACCGGATTTCGTTGGAATTGTAAACCCTGGATGCAACTATGTCACATCATCACCCACTAGCAATAGTTACATATTTAACCTTATGCAAGCATACAACATCATGTACTTCCTCCGTTTCACAATGTAAGTCATTCTAGCATTTCTCATATTCATATTGATGTTAATGAATTTAGACATATATGTGGGAAATGCTAGAATGACTTACATTGTGAAACGGAGGGAGTATAATTTATTTAATTCTACAAATCAACATGTAAGTATATCTGATCATCACCCTCACTTCATTTCCACAATATTTTAACAAATCTATCTATCATTTTTATAATATTTAACACACACTTGTTAAAATTGCAAGTATCATTTGTTTGTTTTATGAGAAGTATTGATAAACCCTCACATTTTATTTTTTTTCTTTTTACTTCTAGCTAGATTATCAAAAAAAAAATATTGAAAATTGGTTAGTAATTCCCGCAGCAAAGCGCAGGGATACACCTAGTTTCATAGGGATGAGTGTGCCAGTGTGTATACAACAGGCCCATTTTTCAAAGGCACTTATTGCACATGCAACTTCCTAGAGGTAAGAGCAGGTACAATAGCAAGCTATAAGAGCATTTACAATAGCAGACTATTAGCCAGCTATAAACATATTTTAATGATATAAAAGATGAGAGAGAAAGAGCAGCGGGCTACAGATCTGTAGCCAGCTGCAGTACGGACTCTAAGATGCGATGTGTGTATGACAAGTGGGACCATATATTAATAATTTAGTAAGCAACTATTGTATGAATTAGCTATTACACTGGCTATAGATGAATTGGAGCTAGTAGTGGGCTATACTATTAAACTTGCTCTAAGAGCAGGTATAATAGCAGGCTATAAGCCAGCTGCAAACATATTTTAAGTAGATAAATAAGGAGAAAAGAGCAGCGGGCTACAGATTTGTAGCCAACTGTAGCACGGACTCTAAAACACAGTGTATGTATGACAGGTGGGACCGAGTATTAATAGTGCAGTATGTATTATTGTATGAATGAGCTATTAGATTGGCTATAGATGAATTGGAGCTAGTAGTTGGCTATACTATTAAACTTGCTCTAAGCTAACTATAAACATATTTTAAAGAGATAAAGGAAGAGAGAGGAAAGCAGCGAGCTACAGATCTGTAGCCAGCTGCAGCACGGACTCCAAGACGTATTGTGTGTATAACAGGTGGGACCAGATATTAATAGTATAGTAAATAACTATTGTATGAATTGGCTATTATATTAGCTATAGATGATTTGGAGCTAGTAGTGAGCTATACTATATTTCATGAGTGTACGCACATGTACACGAGTACCTATAATGTGTTTCGGGGGAAAAAAAATAACTTGGAATCCTTCTATTGTAATCCAATTTCCTTGGTACAACCAAACCACCTGGAATCGTTGAAGGCCGATCCAGCAACTTAAAGCTAAGGATGTTGTTTCAGACCAAATCACTTACCAGTAAGTTGCTGTCATTAGTCATTACAGTAGGATAACTGACCGTACCCAGCAGTCTTTTGCTCATGCAATACTGCAAGTCTGCAGCTTAAGACGGTTAATCAGTTACAGTTTGGTGTTGACACAATGAGATTTATCTGATCCAGCTATGATTATCATGTTTTATACTCCTAGTTAGTTTCCTGGACTGGCAAGCTTGTACTGTGCCTGACATATTTAGCATAGCAGTCCAAGAAGATCAATCATGCAGAGATAAACTGTATTCCCTGTTCAATAATCGATGAGTGATTCAAAAACCTGGCTAACAGTGCATTTGCATTCTTTTGCAGTGAAAAACAACCAGATGTCCCAGTCAAAAAAAAAAAAAACCAGATGTGCCAATGTGCAATCTCTTCTCAGCCACAGAGAATAAAATGGAGAAACGCCAACATATATGCTGTGGGCAGGATCAAATGGGCCACAAGAGAACAGGAAGCTGAGAGGACATGGATGATTCACATGTAAAATGCAACTATCAAGATAGAAAGAAAATACTCACCCCATTATTTGTCAAATGAATGTCAAACGACGCATCAATCTACCAAGAATCAAATATATAGTTAGCTATTTGTAGCCCAACAGCTGTAGAGATAGATTAATGAAATGCTGTAGAAACATCATTCAATATGATTTCCCTTTGACATTATCAATATTGTTGATATAATCTTCTAGACATGCTGAACAAAAGTGGTTGTTTGAGTTCTTGCAGTAGTGAAAATAGCATCGTGTGTACAGTGTGAACATCACATATTGCAGAAATAAGCTAATAAAAATATTCACCTGGATACATGGTCCAAGTACTTGTCATTGAAAAAACTGATGCCTTAGCTTATCCAAGCTTCTCCTGGTTAATTTACCTTGCATTGTATTGAGTATTGACAACTATGACTAAATCGAGAATAGTATATATAAATAAGTAGTAGCATGCTTTCACGCAGTTTAGACTATTCTCACTGATCTTTAGGTAGCATTCTAAAGTTTCAGGATTCCAAACTTCTGCTGGAACAATGAAATGCCGTAATAAGCTTTATAATGCAATTGTTTTGGTGTTTGATGTTTCAAAGTGCAACACTACTAATGTTTAGATACTCGTTACTGTTCACTTTTGAGTGATGATGCGACTATGAGTCAATAGACAAAGGAGTTGGGATGCCCATTTGTTGGCAGGCTGCCAATACTTAGTTAAAAAGTGTTGTATTGGCCATTTTGTATCATGGTTAATAAATTCAGCCTTCATTTCTGATTGTGTGAGTTGTTGCTGAGTTATAGTTTTATTCCTACAGTGCTTGCTGAGATGTGGTACGTATTATTTCCCTTCCAATCCTTTCATGTTTTGTATCCCAGTTTCTCTCTCAGTGGTTATTTAGACCATTTTTGTTTTCAGATAAGGAAATCTGTATTGAGCTCACAAGCTTTCTCAAAATAAGATGCATCGACATTGTTGAGAATATAGCATTTTTCCTATATCTGAAGAGTGAATCAATTCTTATGGCCTGAAGATGGATCATGACTGTAGAAGCTTGTTGCTTGTTACAAAGTATCTCATTGTTTGAATATCTAACTGACCCAAGAACAAAGTTTAGAAAAGGAATCAAGGAATATTAGAAGCACATAGTCTGAATTTTGCAAATATTCATCCAACGTAGGTTCTGGGTTAGAAAAAAAGACAGAACAACTATAATGGGGGCAAATCCAAAAGATACAGATATAGCATATCTGAACTAAATCCACAGGCATACCATCACCTGAATAGTATGTAAACTGGGTATTTTCCATTCTACTAAATCCGCATATCCACTAATATACAACAATGGAGCGAGGTAAGTAACAATGTTTGAAGGTAACCAACCACAAAAAACCTTATAATATTACACATTTACCATTGTTGCCATCAAGACGGTTGTTCATTCCACCCGAGATACACAACAAGAGTTAGAAATGTTCACCCATCAGCAAGTTCCTGCAAAGAAAGAAGCATATACATCTTTCAGTTAAAAAATAACCGAGATAGCCAGTGACATATCTCAATACTAAAGGCTTTCTTGTTACTATTGTACAAGTAATAAGTTCAGAGCTTAATGTTCTAAGCACAAAGTTCTTTTAAGAATTAAGAGTATTATCATCTATATTGTTCTAAGCACATACATTTTCAAGACTTCTTGTAAGACTACACGCATAACAGTTCTAATCTGTACCAAAATGTCATATTGTAAGATTTGCTGCAAACACAAGCAATGACATTGCAAGCAGCACAAGTTCAGAAGAGGAATTGAGATTGTAAGCTTGCTTACATCAGTCACTGTCACTCTCGACGCCATCATCGCTCCCTTCGGTCCGGCGGAGAGCGTCGCGCGCGGCGGCGAGCGACGGGTCGATGGAGGCGGCGGTCTTGAAGGCGTCCAGGGCCTCCGCGGCCATGCCCTTCCGCTCGTAGCACTCGCCGAGCAGCGCGTGCGCGCGGGCGTTCTGGGGGCTGAGGCGGACGGCCTCGGCGAGGTCGTCGGCGGCCTGGTCGAGGCGGCGTCGGTGGCGGCGGTGGAGCGCGAGCGCGATCTCGGCGCGCTTCGCGAGGGCGTCCCCGCGCTCCCGTGGCTCGAGGGAGCGCGCGAGCGGCGGGGCGAGGGCGGCGTCGAGGGCGCGCAGCGCGGGGAGGCGGTGGCCCTGGAGGTCGAGGGCGAGGGCCTTGAGGATGAGCGGGGCGGCGTCGCGCGGGTCGAGGGCGATGGCGCGGTCGGCCTCGGCGAGCGCCGCGCGGGCGAGCGGGCCGGGTGGCTTCTTGGTCCCGCCCGCGGCGGCGGCGCGCGCGCGGGCGAGGAGCTGGGCGCCCTGCGCGAAGTGGCGGCGAGACTGCGCGGCGGCGGCGGAGGAGGAGCCGGCGGAGGAGGCGCGGCGGAGGCGGTGGGCGGCGCGGCGGGGGAGGGAGTGGAGGGCGACGAGCATGGCGGCGGCGAGGATGAAGAGGAGGCACTGGACGATGGCCTCCGGCCAGGTGGCGGCGGCGCCCAGGGCCAGGGCAGCCATGGCTCTAGCTCGAGGGAGGACCGGAGGACTAAGTTTAGTTTTTTTTCCTTTTCTTTTCTTTTTTTTTTAGTTGGGTTGGAGTTGGAGAGTGGATGTCCGATCTCGGATCGGATGTGAGTTGTGACCGGACCGGCCGGCTTTGGACCTTGGAGGAGGTGGGACTGGGACCGTGCGAGCTCGGCTGGTGTATACTCCCACAGTATTTAATCTATGACGTTGTTGACTTTTTTGTCCAACGTTTGATCATTCGTTTTATTTAAAAATTTTGTATAAATATGAAAACATTTATATCATGCTTAAAGAATATTTGATGATGAATCAAGTCACAATAAAATAAATGATAATTACATAAATTTTTTAAATAAGACGAATGGTCAAACGTTAGATAAAATGTCAACGGCGTCATACATTAAAATATGGAGGTAGTAGTTACAAGGGTTCACCAAAAGATGCGGTTATCACAAGGTTATCACGCGTGGTAACTTTTTCAGTTTTTAAAACCACAGTATATCTCTCGATAACCGTGTGGTTTTCTTGATAACTGCGTGATTACCTTGGTATCCACCAAACCATGCGGTGACAGTAACCTCAACCCCCCCCCCCCCCAAACAGTTTGGTAAACCCTTGTACAGTACAGGCCTATTGTGAGGGATGCAAGCCGTTAGCAGTTCTACTGACATGTGGGTCACACATATCCTCGGACTCACATGTCAGTGAGCAGTATTGTATGTGCGTATTACATAGGATCTTAATTGCATTTTGAAATAACTGAAATGGATGAATTAATATTAATCTTATACTCCCTCTGTTTTAAGCTATAAGACGTTTTGACTTTAGTCAAAGTTAAATTGCTTCAAGTTTGACCAAGTTTGTAGAGAAAAAAAATATTTTCAACTCAACACAAATTTATTATGAAAATATATTTAATTATTGATTTAATAAAACTAATTTGGTATTATAAATATTATTATATTTGTGCATAAACTTAGTTAAATTTAAAGTAGCCTGAAACGGAGGGGGTATTTAGGATATCAAGGCATCACATTTCCTTGAAAAAGGTGTTCAAGAACAGTTTCTAATATTTTAATGAAGGCGGAATTAAAAAGAAATATGATCAAGAGGGGTGCAAATGTATATAGATCGGACTTTCTTTTTTCTATTTCCCACCACTATCTCAAGATTCATGTATTTGTCCAAGTAAATCCATTATGGATAAGATTTAAAGATATTTTCCACGAACTAACAAAAATTAAAAGATTCAAGGAAGAAAACAAAAGGAATAATTTAAGAGTAAATTTCACCAAACTACATAGTGATCAAATCTATCACAAAACTCACTCGTGTTTGTTCAAGTTACAAGAGCTTTAAGTTCATATATAGTTGGAGCCTTGAAACTCACTCGTTTTAGAGTGTGTTCGACACTACAAACTTATACTCTTTTATTTTTTACGTGCACGTTTTATAAATTGTTAAATGGTGGTTTTTAAGAAAAAATATCTATAGGAAAAATACTTTAAAAATCATATTAATTATTTTTAAAGCTAATAAATAATGTACTAATGATTTTTCTCGTTTTTCTGTACGGACGGGAGGAAGTTCCCAACACTGAGTCGCTATAACGCACGCAACCTAGAAGGTTTTCTAATGAAATCTTATGATTATGACTTACAATATGTCATTTAACGTGGGGTTGGCAAGCCATCACCAAATTAACAATCCCGTATGAGTTAGGAGAATTGAGATCGGTTGCAGTTACACTTGTAACTGCAAGATAAAACTGTACACAATTTTGGCCATCCATTTTTATGATCAACGGTTCAGATCGAACGCTATAGTAGTAATGGCTACAGTATTTCGTGCTATAGTATTTTTCTACAGTACCAGTACAGCATGCAATCTGGACCATCCGATTTGCATCCAATGACATGCACTACTACTGCTTAAGTTGCAGTCACAATAGTGACTGCAGCTGATTCGAATCCGAGTTAGGAGTACAATGATATTAAAGGTTGTGTCCCTTCCCCAGTTTTCCCATTTCGTCTCTCTTGTTTTTCGCACGCATATTTTCCAAACTGCTAAACAGTACTCTCTCCGCCCCAAAAAGAATCTATGTCCACATACATCAACCTAGAAGGAGTCACATCCCCTTGTAGGTTGATTCTTTTTAAGAGGAACGGAATATATTTTTTTAAAAAAAATTATATGAAAGTTGTTTTAAAAAACATATTAATTATTTTTTCAAAAAATATTTAATACTTAATTAATTATGTAATAATACGTACTTTCATTTTGTGTGCGGGGGAGAAGGGGTTCCCAGCCTAATTGTTGGGTCTAATCCTCTATGCATACCGAACTGTTGTTCACTTGTTTGAGCTATTGCTGTAGCGAAAAAGCTCACTTATGTGTAAATTAACTATGAACATAGCATACTGCAACACAGACAAAAATATCATGCCCTACTTGTCATTGAAAAACAATTGATGTGTTAGCTTATCCGTGTTTAAATTTCTAGCTCCTGGTTATTTTGCTTTGCGTTTGGATAATATAGATAAACGAATGACATGCTTTCCCCCAAATTAGACTATATCAAAGATTAATGACATCACAAGTTTCAGAAATCTAGATGTTTTTTTTTTTCTAAAACAATAGGATATGTTCTTTCCACCATAATAGAATGGAATAGGATCTGTTTGGCACAGCTCCAGCTCCAGCTCCATCTCTCCTGAAGCTAGAGCTTAGCCAAACAGTTTCAGCTCCAACTAAAATAGGAGCGGAGCTGGGTGGAGCTCTCTCACAAAATAAACTAGAGAGGTGGAGCTGGGTTTAGGCAGCTTCACAACTCCACTCCAGACCTAACTCCTGGAGCTAAATTTGGGAGTTGGAGCTCTACCAAACAGACATGCTCGCTTCCCGAGTTTCTGAACACTACGATATTTTAAAAAAAACTTTTTGAATGCTTTAAATTTTAAATATACTTTTCAGCGTATAATAATTAATCCATCCATTTGTACCCTCGGATCATATATCTATTTAACATTCTAATCCATCTGGCCTAAAAGAACACGACCGAACTCATCCAACACATAAAAAATAAAATATCACATACTCCCTCCACGTGACAGGAATTATTCTTAAAAGTACATTTATTCCAACAGCCACAGGCATCACTACACCAGCAAAGACCGGACGAAAAATGGTCCAGGAACATATTGCTGATAGTATTTATTGGTATGCTGATCACCATAGATCATACAATGCTAGCTCGATTGGGATTTGGGAAGGACGAAGAGTGTCCAAAGCTTGCAAAAGCTAGCTCCATCCATACTTGTAAGAGATCGAGTCTCTTCTCGATCACCAGGTCTCGACTCCACTGATGAAGAGAAGAAATAAAGCAGAAAATCGATGTCAGTAGAGTTATAAAGAGAAATTTATTCTGAAAGATCTTATATATAATCCCTTGCAAGCCATAGTTTAATTTCCAACACACAGAAGCAAGAAAAGCAATTTTCACCCTGTGCACCCCAGCTTTATCGATCGACATTCGACAATGACAATAAAATACTGTTCAGAAATCAGATCAATGAATAAAGTCCCACCCAGAAGCATCTCTACAAACATGCCATGCAAACTAGACATTTGAAGAGGACATGCTTAGCATTTTCAGGCTGGCACAAAGAACATATATAGAGTGCTGATCACCTGATATCCCAATTCTTTTTTACCAATCTCACAGTAGACTGAATCCTATTTCTACAAGCAAGCCATAAAAAAAATGCTTAAACTTCAAAGAGATTGGTGCTTGCCAGATATCGGATATGTGAATAAGATCCACCACACCATGCATGAAATGATAAAGCTCTACATATGGACTTAGACACGACAGTAAAGATTAGTTCTTTTCCTAAAGCCCAGTCAATAGAATAACCAGAATTAGAGAACTTTAATAAGCTCTACATATGGCAGAGGGAAGGAAATACAAAAGCCCAACCACATATACCCAGAACCAGATATGTTTTCCATCGCCCATTGTCCATTATATATATTCACCCCACAATCCAGATATGTTTTGCTGAAGCCCTTCCAAAACTGAGAAGAACCCCAAGGATCAGATCTACTTTAATTTTAAAAGCTCAATACACACATGACTATCCCCTGATTATAGCTAGTTTGCAATAACAATATTCATTTTGCTAGTTTCACAGTGAAACCTAACCCCCAAACTCCTTAAGAGAAGGAAGATTTGCTATTTAAGCATATCATGTTTCTTTTCTTTTTCAGTAAGAAGGAAGAATTGCTCATTTAAGCATATCATGTTTCCCCTTTTTTAGTAAGCCCAGCACAATACTAGAATCTTCTTCTAATAGAATCCATTTTGTAATAAATGGCTTTAGCATGATATAATCCCATAGGGTAGCTAGATATGGAAAATAAACACGAAGTAACAGAATAGCATAGACATAATATCTTGAAGACATTTTTTTTGGAAACTCTCATCGATATGCATAACAGAAGGGGAAATTATCGAATTAAGGAGCATTAGCCACTTAATAGATGCTAAGTTAAACGTTTTTTTCTTTTTCATTTTACGCCCTAAACGCCAGTCCTCTATCTATTTCCTGTTTGAAGTGCCATAGCCTCCTGTTCTCCTACGCGTACGACGTTTGCGCTGGTGTTTAGTTAACCTCGTGCATCTGTTTTAGTGACAGATAATTGATCAAAAACTATTTAATGGCAAAGATCAAAATCTATTTCAGTGACATCTACTAATGACTTGCAAAATGTCATCTTGCAAAATATGGTTAAATAATGTATGCTGAATGTGAGCACAAGCTATGGCTTGTTCCTAGCTGCTTCCTCTGTTTCACAATGTAAGTCATTCTAGCATTTCTTATATTCATATTAATATTAATGAATCTAGATAGTATATATGTCTAGATTTATTAACATCAATATAAATATGAGAAATGCTAGAATGACTTACATTGTGAAACGGAAGGAGTAGATAAGTACTCCTCTGCAGTAAAAATAATAGTAACATCTTGCAAGCAGCAGCAGAAGTTGAGTAACAGTAATTAAGACAGTAGTAATTGAGATTAATTGTAAGAGTGCTTACATCAGTAATTAATTACTTCACGGCGGCGTGCCCGAGCCAGATCCTTCTTCTTGTAGCCGCCCTTCTTCCTCGAGCACTCGCCGAGCATCGCGCGCGCGCGCGGGCGTTGTCGGGGACGAAGCAGAGGGCCTCCTTGAGATCGGCGGCGGCGCGGTCGAGGCGGGCGGGGCAGGGGAAGAAGCAGCGGCGGTAGTAGCCCAGGTTGATCTCCGCGCGCTTCACGAGCGCGTCCCCGCGCTCCCGCGGCGGGAGGCGGCCGGCGAGGGCGGCGTCGAGGGCGCGGAGCGCGCGGCGGCGCTGCCCCAGGGCGTCCAGCGCGAACGCCCTGACGACGAGCAGCAGCGGTTTGTGGAGGCCGCCCCAGGCGCCGGCGGCGATGGCGCGGTCGGCCTCGGCGAGCGCCCCGGAGGCGACCTGGAACCGGTGGTGTGAACGCGGCGTGGCGCGGCGGATGTCATCGAGGAGCTTTCTGCAGCGCACGACGATCGGCGGGAGGGGTGGGAGTGGTTGGTCAGGGGTAGGGAGAGTGAAGGCGACGAGCACGGCCACGGCGCCGCCCGCCGCAAGTGCGCCGGCGGCGGCGGCGGCGGCGTAGCCGATCGGGCCCGTGTAGGCGCCGGCGGCACCGCGTTGCTGGTCGACATCGCCGCCCCCATCGGCGGGAATGGTGGGATCGAGTGGTGCTCCGGTTGCAGCTTCGGTAATCGGATTTCGGAGTAGGGTTTATAGCGATTAGCGAGCGAGGACACAGAGAAGGGGAAAGTGTGTTTTTTGGTTGCAAAGTGCGGTTTATCTTGTCTTATAAACTCACAAAACCTATTTAAAAAATTCGTAATTTTCCAACGTGTGGGCCTTGGGTAGCCAGGCATGTTGGGTTGGCATGGCTGGTCCAAAGAAGGAATAAGTTCACTTTGGGCCTCTTGACTTGGAGTTCGACATTCATCCTAGGCTGCAAAACCGGATACAACGCATTCCCTAACTTATAAAACCATGCAAACAAGGTCCCTCGGTAATATTGTCTCCGGTAAAAAACTTAGCTTGTGTTTGTTTGAGTTACAAGAGTGATAAGTTCTTAGCTGGAATCTTGGAACTTACACAATTTTAAAAGTTTCTCGAAGAAATCTTACACAATATGCTTTTTTACATATAGTTTGGCAAAGTTAGCCATCAACCGAACAACTTCATATAAGTTACCATTTTACTATTTCTACTTATTACTATCACACTAAACTTCCGCAGCAAGACAAGAGGTTTAACCTAGTATGGCATATTGCAAAAGCAAAAATATCACGTGCATATCATGTTCAACTTGTCATTAAATTTCTAACGTTATTTTGCTTTGTATTGAATAATATAGATAATTGATTGGCATGCTTTCTCCAAATTAGACTATGTTTTGACTGATCATTAAATTAAGGCTGTGTTCGGCACACCCTTTCACATCCCCCTCCCTCGTTTTCCGCGCACACACTTTTTAAATTGCTAAACGGTGCGTTTTTTGTAAAAAGTTTTTATACGAAAGTTGCTTGAAAAAAAATCAAATTAATCCATTTTAGAAAAAAAATTAGCTAATACTTAATTAATTACGCGTTAATGGACCGCTCCGTTTTTCGTGTTTACTGTTCCGGTTGGGAACACCTCATGGCGAACATGCCCTAAATAACCTCACAAGTTTAAGAAGTTTCAGAATTCCAGATGTTCTGCTGTAACAAAGGGCCCCTTTATTTTCCCATAGTGAAATGGAATGTAAGAATATATATGCACGCTTCTTGAGTTTCTATGGGGGTTACGATTTTTGTATAAATTTTGTACATATAAATTTTTAAAATATTATTTTAAATCCACTTTTGAACTTATAGTAATTAATTCATTCTACCCTCAAATCATTTATCTATTCAACATTCTATTCCCTCCTGTCTAAAAGAACACACCATTATCCAACACATAAAAATAAAATTTCACATGCTCCCTCCACATGACAAGAATTATTTTTAAAATAATACATACATCAGTAAAAAGACACATTTATCCCAATAGCCACATACATCAGTAAAAAGACACAACGATACAGACCAGCAAAGACAGGAACAAATGGGCTAGGAACATATCACTGGTAATATTATTGGTTTGTTGATCAGCAGATCATACAATGTGCTAGCTCGGTTGGGATTTGGGAAGGACGAAGAGTGTCCAAAGCTGCATGCAAAAGCTAACTCCATCCATCCTTCTATCAGAGTCTTCTCACCAGGTCTTAACAAAGGATTCCACTGATGAAAAGGAAAAAATAATGCAGAAAATTAATGTCAGTGGAGTCAAGAGGAAATTATTGATTCTGAAATATTCAAACATTACTTACAAGCCATAATTAAGTTCCAACAAACAGAAGAAAAAAAAACAATTTTCACCCTTTAGCTTTGCCCTATCTCTATGGACAACACTAGTAAAATACTCCCTCTATTTCCAATTAATCATCATATTTTTTTATTATTCCTAAATGATCATCATATTAGTATTCATTTACTAAGTATATTTATTATGCATAGAAGTAAATAGACATTGGTGTAGGAATCGCAGTCATATACACATACCCCTTTGCAACCAATACAATGTTTTGGTTTGTTATTGGCTTAAAAAATAGTGAGGATGATACATATATCGAGTTTGTGACCGAAGTAAATATAGTATAGAAGAGTTATTGATTTTCCTTGATCATGTAATGTGATGAACAATTAGGAACGGATGAAGCACTGGTGGAGAAACCATCTTTCGTCGGTCGGCCGAATTCCACAATAGTCCCGGATGCAATAAAAACCGGGGCTAAAGATGATCTTTAGTCCCGGTTCAAAAGGGTAACGGGCATATTTGATCTTTAGTTCCGGTTGGTAACACCAGCAGGGACTAAAGATCATCTTTAGTCCCGGTTCAAATGCTGTCAGGGCCTGGCAGGCCCCCCTCCCCGGGATCTTTAGTCCCGGTTGGTAACACCAACCGGGACTAAAGATCGTAACTTTAGTCCCGGTTGGTATTACCAATCGGGACGAAAGATCTCGGGGATCTTTAGCCCCGGTTGGTAACACCAACCGGGACTAAAGTCCGGGGCTAAAGTCCCACCCCTATATATATATATGTCTTCTTCCTCCTCCAGCTGCCCGAGCAAGCTTCAAAATTTCTTCAAAAAAGAGGGGAGGTCATGCCAAAATTTCTAGTGAATTTATTTTGGTGATTACATACAAATCGGAGGTGCCTAAAAGGTTTGCAACTTCATCCTCCAATGTTTTTTTGTCATATTACATTTGCAGCTATGTTTTGCACACTTTTTTGTCTCCAAAATTTAGTTGTAAGTTGATGAGGGAGAAAATTTGTGTGGGGAAGAAAGAATATATAGAAATTTAGTTGATTTGCTAAAGAAGGTTTTATAAAATAGTTGAGAAGGAAAACTATAGTGAAAGTTAATCTTGAATACTAGAAAACAAACTAAAATGAAAATTAAAAGAAGTAAAACACATTAAAATTAGTTTAAAACTTTAGAAATAGTAAATAAGAATTATTTGGTGTAATATTTTATGATTTTTGTATGAATAAAGATATGTCATTATTATATGACTGTTGAAACAGTTTGTAATTATCTTATAATTATTGTATGACTGTCATTATTGTAAGAATAATTATTTTTGTACGATTTTTTTTCGACTTATGTAGATGGATCGGCAATGGATGTACGCTGACCGGCGGTCCAAAGAGTTTATTGACGGCGTGCTCTATTTTTTGAGAGTGGCCGAAGCTAACAGGCAAAGGGGTTTTATTTGTTGTCCATGCAATAAGTGTAAGAATCAGAAGGAGTTCTACATACAGGACTATTCATTTCCACTTGTTTGAGTCGGGGTTCATGCCAAGCTATAACTGTTGGACATCCCACGGAGAGCAAGGTGTTGAAATGGAAGAAGATGAAGTGGAAGACGACAATATTCCGAACTTTGCTCAGTATGTTGGATTTGAAGGAAATCAAACGGGCGAGGAGGAAAGGGATGCTGATGGTAACAACGTTGCGGATGATCTTGGTCAGATGTTGCAAGACGCTAAGGAGGACTGCGAAAGTGAAAAGGGGCCCCATAAATTGGACAAGATGTTAGAGGACCACAGAACTTCGTTGTACCCAGGTTGCGAGCAGGGGCACAAAAAGTTGGATACCACTCTGGAGTTCTTGCAATGGAAGGCAAAAAATGGGGTTAGTGATAAGGCATTTGGCGATTTATTGAAACTCGTCAAGAATATTCTTCCGGAGGGAAACAAATTGTCCGAGACAACGTACGAGGCTAAGAAGATAGTCTGCCCGCTAGGACTGGAAGTTCAGAAGATTCACGCATGTCCGAATGATTGTATCCTATATCGCGGTGAGGAGTATGAGAACCTTGAAGCATGCCCTGTTTGCAAAGCACTACGATACAAGATTAGACGAGACGATCCAGGAGAAGTTGACGAGCAGCTAACAAAGAAGAGAATTCCTGCTAAGGTGATGTGGTATTTCCCTATAATACCACGGCTAAGGCGTTTGTTCAGGAACAAGGGGAATGCTAGAATGATGCGATGGCACGCTGAAGAGCGTCAACAGGACGGGATGCTGAAACACCCCGCCGATGGTTCGCAGTGGCGAAACATCGACAGAAAATTTAAAGAATTTGGAAAGGACGCACGAAACATACGGTTTGGTTTGAGTACGGATGGCATGAATCCTTTTGGAGAGATGAGCAGCGGCCATAGCACTTGGCCCGTTACAATATGTATCTACAACCTCCCTCCTGGCTATACATGAAGAGGAAGTACATAATGATGCCGATTATTATTCAAGGCCCCAAGCAACCTGGTAACGACATCGATGTGTACCTAAGATCACTGGTCGAAGATCTTAAGCTGTTGTGGAAGAAGGAAGGTGTCCCTGTGTGGGACGAGGACAAACAGGAGGAGTTTAACATACGAGCGCTGCTGTTCGTAACTATCAACGATTGGCCTTCACTTAGCAACCTATCCGGACAGTCCAACAAGGGGTACAAGGCTTGCACTCACTGTATGGATGAAACAGAAAGTACGTATCTTAAGCACTGTAGGAAGGTTGTATACATGGGTCATCGTTGATTCCTTGCAGCAAACCACCCGGTACGGAAGAAAGGCAAGCACTTCGAACATAAGGCTGACCACCGTACGAAGCCTAAACATCGCAGCGGGAAAACAGTGTTTGCTATGGTTAAAGATCTTAAAGTAGTGTTCGGAAAGGGGCTTGGAAACCAGCCTATAGAGAGCGAAGATGGTCACGCGGCGATGTTGAAAAAGAACTCTATATTTTGGGAGTTACCCTATTGGGAATTCTTGGACGTACGCCACGCAATCGACGTGATGCACCTCACTAAGAACCTTTGCGTAAACCTTCTTGGCTTCCTAGGTGTATACGGAAAGTCAAAAGATACACTGGAAGCACGTAATGATCTGAAACATATGGAACAATGCGGCGACCTTCACCCGGAACCAAAGGAGAAAGGAAGCCATTACTTGAGTCCAGCCAGCTACACTCTTAGCAAGGCAGAGAAGGAAAGTATGTTTGAATGCTTGGAGAGCATAAAGGTACTGTCTGGATACTCCACGAATATCAAGCGAATAATAAGCACGAAGGAGAAGAAGTTCACAAACCTAAAGTCTCATGACTGTCACGTGTTGATGACACAACTGCTACCAGTTGTAATAAGGGGTATCCTTCAAGACAATGTCTAGGCAACAATAACAAAGCTATGTGCATTCATGAACGCAATTTCGCAGAAGGTCATCGATCCGGATAGATTAGAAGTCCTTCAGAATGATGTGGTGCAATGTCTCGTCAGTTTTGAGTTGATATTTCCACCTTCAATTTTCAATATAATGACGCATCTGCTTTGTCACCTTGTGAAAGAGATCAGTATTCTCGGGCCTGTGTACCTACACAACATGTTTCCTTTCGAGAGGTACATGGGCGTTCTAAAGAAGTATGTTCGTAACCGTGCTCGTCCAGAGGCAAGCATCGCCAAGGGTTATGGAACAGAGGAGGTCATCGAATTTTGCGTAGAATTTATCGAAGATCTTTGCCCAGTCGGGGTACCTGAATCACGCCATGAAGGGAGACTACGGGGAAAGGGAACTCTCGGAAGGATAGCAATAATGATGGTAGACAACAATTTATTCCGTAAAGCCCATTTCACAGTTCTGCAACAATCTTCATTGGTAGCTCCTTACATCGAGGAGCACTTGGCTCTAGTTCACGCCAGGAACATCGGTAAGTCTGATGCATGGATTACACGGCATCACATTGATACTTTCCCCGCGTGGCTACGACAACATCTCATGGGTAACGAGTCGATCAACCAACAACTTGCCTTCCTGGCGAGGGGACCGTCTGGGTCGATCGCGACATTCCAGGGATATGAGATCAATGGGTACACATTCTACACGAGAGCCCAAGACATGAAGAGCACGAACCAAAACAACGCTGTTCGTGTCGATGCCATGGGACACGATGGAACAACTGGCACGTATTACGGTGCCATCGAGGACATATGGGAACTTGACTACGGTCCTCTCAAGGTCCCTCTGTTCCAGTGCCAATGGGTTAGGTTGACTAGTGGAGGCGTAATGATTGATGACAGTGGGATGACAACGGTTGACCTTAACAAGGTTGGATACTCGGACGAACCTTTTGTCCTTGCCAATGATGTAACGCAAGTCTTTTTCGTGAAGGACATGTCTAGCAAAGGAAAGAAGGGCAGAGGGCCTGACGAGCCTAAGCGTCACGTGGTTCTCCCAGGCAAAAGAAAAATCGTCAGAATTGAGGACAAGACTGACGAGGATTACGATCAGTTGGATGGGCAACCCCCTTTCACGGTGACAATTGACCCTAGCATCCTCCTATCAAATGAAGACACCCCTTACTCACGTAGCGATCACAAGGAGGGAACAATAGTGAGGAGAAAGTACGTGCGGTCAACCGTCACCGCCGATGTATTGCCGTAATTATTGTGTACATGATGTAAACTATTTTGGATGTATTGATTATCCATATAAATCAATTGATGTATGGCATATGTTAATTACGCACGATTATTAGAGGTTTTAACAAGTTTAAATCATGTATATACTAGTTATATGCGATACTTACAATTTTTAAATGTTTTAAATCACGCAGGTGGCAATTTCATATGTTAATTAGAGTTTTTAACATTTAATTTACTATCATTCATATGCTAATTATAATTTGACTAGAGAATTTTTAAAAGTTTCAAATCATGCATGTGGCATTTACATATGTTAATTAGAGTTTTTCACAGTTTAATTTACTATCATTCATATGCTAATTATATATGACTATTCGAATTTTTAAAATTTTTAAATCATGCATGTGGCATTTACACATGTTAATTAGAGTTTTTAACAATTAATTTAATATAATTCCTATGCTAAGTATATATGATGATTACAATTTTTATTAATCTTAAATCATGCCGTATGTATATACATATGTTAATTAGAGTTTTTACCAATTTAATAATATCATTCATATGCTAAGTACATATGATTATTAGAATTTTTATTAATTTTAAATCATATATTTGCTTATTACGTTTTATCCACTTAATTTATTACAGACAACAAAAATTTTTCGAAGTAATTGTCATTAATCTTTGTACTTTAAATAATTGTAATGCTTCTATTTTAGAAACACATATGTAATGGAAAATAATATTCAGTGCGCTTATCAGTAGTCCCGATTCTTAACCCTAACCGGTTTTAAAAAGAAGTTGGAAATAGCGGGAAAAGATCTTTAGTCCCGGTTGATGAGAACAACCGGGAGTACAGATATCTTTAGTCCCGGTTGGTGAGAACAACCGGGAGTAATTACTCCCGATGCGCGCCCTCGTCTTCTCCACTAACACTTAGAAGTTTTTGCCCGATCGATCTCTCTTGGCTTCTCCTTCGCCGCCACTGCCTAGGGCATCCCCGCGCCGACGCCGCAACCGTATCTCGCCGTCGTCTCGCGCTCGTCGTCGTCGCCGCCGCCTCCACCTCCTCCGCCGCCGCCACATCTCTAGGGTGAGAGCCGCCGCCGCTTCCCTCTCGATCTCTCTCTCCAATCTCGATCTCTCTCTCTTTCCCTCTCGGTTGCCGCCGGCCGCCGAGTTTCTGATGCCGACGCCGACCTTGTCACGACACGACGCCGCGCCACGAGACTCCACGACGCCGCCGCGGCACGGCACCGGCGCCACGCCGCCGCCGCGCCACGCGCCACCGGCGGCGCGCCGCCACGCCGCATGCCGCCCAACGCCGCCACGCCACGCGCTGGCCCGATGCCGCGCGCGGCGCCACGCCGCCGCCGCGCCGCCCCGCCGCCGCTCCGCTGCCGCCACACCGAGAACGTGAACGAGCGAACGAATGTAAACGAGAACAAGGTGAATGAACGTGAACGAGCGAACAAACGTGAATATGAAATGCAATTATAGGAAGGTGAATGAACGTGAACGAACAAACGTAGGTGAATGAAACGTGACCTTAACGAGAGCGCGAACGCGAACGATATCGTAAACGAAACGTGAACGTCAAATGCAATATATGTTACTTCACGTTTATTATCCTAATACATCTTTTTGTATCTTGCAGAAAAGACGTTGTCGGAGTCGTCCCTCAAGCCGGAGTGGTAGAGCTAGCACTCGAAGGAATTCGCGCAAGCAAGTGACGTAATTATATATATATGATTGTTATATTTGTAATGCAATTAAGATTATTAGATTTGTAATTAGACTTAGCATATAAGATTGTGTAGTGTTCTAATATACGACAGTTACACTTAGAATACATGACTATTTGAGTTTTAGTATAAGATTATTTGAGTTTTAATATAAGATTATTATATAATTATTGACTAGCTAGGGTCCTATAATATACGTCACCTAGACTTAGCATATATCACTATTTGAGTTTTAGTATAAGATTATTAGATTTGTAATTAGACTTAGTATGTAAGATTGTGTAGGGTTCTAATATACGACAGTTACACTTAGCATACATGACTATTTTAGTCTTAGCATATAAGATTATTTGAGTTTTAATATAAGATTATTATATTTGTAATTAGACTTAGTATATAATTATTGACTAGCTAAGGTCCTATAATATACGTCACCTAGACTTAGCATATATTACTATTTGAGTTTTAGTATAAGATTATTAGATTTGTAATTAGACTTAGTATATAATTATTGACTAGCTAGGGTCCTATAATATACGTCACCAAGACATAGCATATATCACTATTTGAGTTTTACTATAAGATTATTAGATTTGTAATTAGACTTAGCTTCTAAGATTGTGTAGGGTTCTAATATACGACAGTTACACTTAGCATACATGACTATTTTAGTCTTAGAATATAATATTATTTGAGTTTTAATATAAGATTGTTAAAACATAAATGTCTCATGACTTAGCAGATGTTTCCTGTATGAACAGATGACTGATCGTGATGAGGAACAGATATTGTACGATACAATCGTGGAGGTAAGCAGCCAGTACTGGAATGAAGAAGAGGGGAACGAGGATCCAAACCAGTATTTGAACGAGGAAGGGAACGTGGAGAGGGATGCGGAGGGGAACCAGGAGGGGCACATGGAAAGGGATGTGGAGGGGAACCAGGAGGAGGAGGCTAGTGGAAATCAACCCTCCGTTGCACAGAAGAGGGCATGCGGGCAACGAGGTGCCGCGAAGAAGCTTGAGGGTCGGCACATCATAACGGAAGTGGAAGAAGATGGACGACCTAGTGCCCCGGCAGAAGCCGCCAAGAACTATGTACGTCACAGCGGTTGGGTTGTGCGGGATAACATGCCTGTCAGTACGGTGTACTGGCGAAGAACAAGGGCACGCGGAGATCATGAGAGTTTTGTCCCAGATTCGGAGAAAGAGATGCTGTGGACCACAATGCTCGAGACATTCACCCTTCCCGCGGGTACAGAGGACAGAGTGAAAAGGTGGACTCTGAAGAAAATGGCAGAACAGTTTTAGAGCTTCAAGGGAGATCTGTACCAGAAATATATTCTGAAGGGCCAGACACCGAACTTTGACACATTCCCAAAGCTAAGGGATTACTGGGACGAGTTCGTTGCATATAAGACAGGTGAACAAGGGCAGGCGATGATGGAAAGAAACAAAGAAAATGCCGCCAAGAAGAAGTACCATCACCACTTGGGGTCAGGCGGCTATAGCGTCGCGATGCCGAAGTGGGAGGAGATGGAGGCTAGCTTGCTTGAGAGGGGTATCGAACCGGCCACCGCTAATTGGCCGGAACGATCGAAGTTCTGGTACTATGCTCATGGTGGAACGCTCAACCCAGCTGATGGCTCACTGGTCTTCAGCGATCAGATACGAGAGGCTGCGCGTCGACTAACTGACGCAGTGGAAGCCTCTTCTCAGGGCACGTTCCGACCGGACAGAGAGAGGGACGAGCTGTCACTCGCCCTGCAGACTCCAGAGCATCCAGGACGAACATGAGGGATAAGGGGTGATTCCTTGGAAGATTGGGTTCAAGGAGGACATCCACAAGTACAGGAGTCGGATGAGGCGTAAGAGAGATACCGAGGCGAAGATTGCAGATCTAGAGTTCAGGGTATCGAGCTATGAGCGCATCATGCAAGAGGAGGTGGCAAGGAAGGTTGATGAACGCATGGCTGCACATCGGTCCCATGATCCCCAGCAGACCATTCCTCCTGCAATGGTGAGCCCGTTAGGAAATCGTAGCAGCTGCGCTTCAACGAGGCAGGTAGGATCACAGAGCATGGACGCCGTGCAAACCTAGGACGAAACCACCTGCCCCGTTGATGACATCACTCAGCGGACACCATGTGAGCTGCATATTCCTTTCAAGAACTTATCAATAAAGGTAAGCTCGTAGTTTATATATTTTAGATTTGACCATTCCGCTAGTTGCTGCTTATATATGTTGATTACCAATAAATAACCTCTCACCACATGAAGGTGGCGTCGGGCATGGCCATCCCAACGGACCCTTCCGGTACTTACCTCTGCAGGCCGATTCCAGCAGGATACTCCAAGGTCGAAGTTGAGTTGGTCGAAGGCGCGTACGAGGACCTCGAGCTGGATTACCCTGGAGGAGACGGTGAGACGCATCTACGAGACACAAGCCATGCCATTATTCTATGGCGCAGGCGGTACATCATCCTCCCTGGGCGACAAGCAGCGTCTCGTGCACCATCTCCTCCTCAGGATCCTGCACCGTCTCCTCCTCATGCTCTAGCACCGTCTCCACCTCAGGCTCCTGCACTGACTCCTCCTCAGGCTCCTGCACCGACTCCTCCTCGGGCTCCTACACCGACTCCTCCGCAAGCTCCTCTTCCGGCACCTTCAAAGTCAAGGGCCCCCCAAGCTCCACCGCCTGCCCACACAAGGGCAACGAAGAAGGCGAAAGTTGACGCCGCCAAGAACAAGGACCCGGGGTACGATTGCACACAAGAGAAGCTTGACGCTTACGTGGCATCAGAAATCAAGAGACAATTGAAGCCTCGAAGTCCAGAAAAGAAGATTCCTATAGACCCGAGTGTCATGAACTTCTTTAGGGGTATGTCTGCACCTGTCAAGGAGGCCATTAAGCTATCGGACTATGAGCGAACGCTGAAGAAAGCATCTTCTGGAAAGTCCAAACCAGTCCCTCAGCTTGGAGAGCAATCAAACCAGGAGATCGAGCCGTTGGTGACCGGTGAAGAAATGACGATAGAAGAATTTATTACTGACACCGGTCTAACTACGAATCAATTGCTAGGAGTCGCACCAATCGAAAAGGCGGAAGTGAAATACATGTATGAACTCAGTAAACCGCTTGTCAAGCCTGAGCTGCTGCAGTCCCTACCCACACAAATGTATAAGTTCCATCAGCTGTACATGGAGATGAGCGCCACCGGTAGAGAGATGATCGGAGCGAGGATCAGGGACATGGACTTCTTGCAAGGAGATGACATTCTCTGGATCAATTTCAAGGGAATCTACGAACTATACCAGCTGGACGCCCTCGACGTCTCTATTATGAGTTGCTGGATTTTGTAAGTATATCGTTCAGTTAGATTTCTTACTAAGTCTCCTTTAATTAATTAGGTCCTTGTATATAAGTAGACTATAGAAAATAATATACTCCCTTTTATCGTTGTAGAATGGAGATTCAAAGGGCCCGACGGTGGGGGGTTTTCGATACTGGATTCATTGACCCTCGGAAAGTAAACGTCGCACTGTTCGACCAATATCCGCAAGCCACAGAGGACAATCTCGTCCATCTCCTGAAGGCGTAGCATTACAAGAAGTTCATACTGTTGCCGTACAACACAGAGTTAGTTTAATTTTACTGTCTTCCTATACCAAATTTCATTCCCGTACGAACTTGCTAAGTGTTTCATATGTAATGCATCCCACGCACATTGCAGATTCCACTGGGTGCTTTTACTCTTCGACCTGTCGGCCTGCACCGTCAACGTATATGACTCAATGGATAAAAAAGAGTCTACGTTTGACAAAGTTTTCGAACTTATAGACAGGTACTGTCATAAGTTCCTCTGTTAATTAAGAAAATCTTGTTATGTTAATTGCTACTACGAATCATAGCTTTAAACTCCATGTAGGGCTTGGTATCGGTTCCGTCATTTGGTCCGCGGCAAATGGAGAGAAAGACTTAGGCGGAAGTTCAAATTTCCTGTGAGTACACATGCTCTACATTTATATTTCTCCGATTCAAATACATACAAGTGTATATTAATTAGATCTCTCGTCGTTTGTCATTTATTTGTAGTGCGCAAAGCAAAAGCAGGGAACTAACTTGTGCGGCTATTACGTGTGCGAGTATTGCCACTGCCTTGCAGACCAAATCATCACCACAAGAGAGCTCGATGTACGTACAAATAAATTCAAAATTTCATTACGTATCGATCTCTTGTTTAATTACTAATCAATTTCATACATTCATATAGTTTATTCGCATGAGGGATAACCTGACCACACACAAGGAATTTATCGCGGCGGTTCAAGAACAACTCATGGGATTCATCAACGAACAAATCCTTGATCCCAAGGGTGAATTCTACTACGACGGAAACACAATTCATAGGTCTTTAGCTTCTGAGCTAGCGACTACTACTACGTCGAAATCGTAGCTAGCTAGGACATATAATGGATTGTAATTAATACATGACTACATATGTTTCTATATGCATGTGTACACATTTTCTATAATGTAAATATATTTTTGTCATATATATATATATATATATATACATATGCATTTGCATAACATATATATGTATAAATACATATATATTATGCATGTACATATGTAATTGAAACATATATATGCATGGTTTATATATATATATATAAACCATGCAGCAACAGGGCCATGCAAAAAAAAGGTCAGCTAGATCTTTAGTCCCGGTTATTTCACCCGGGACTAAAGATAGCGATCTTTAGTCCCGGATTGGTAGTTCCGGTTTGGAAACCGGGACTGAAGGGGGGTTACGAATCAGGACTACAAAGGGTTTCTCCACCAGTGAAGTATCGTTCAAATTCAGGAATGATGTCCTAAAACCCAAAAGCATCTATACAAAACACGCTGGGCCATTGGACACATTTGAATCAAACTGGGCCATCCGGCCATTATTGGTCATTTAAAGAGGATGTGTTTAGCATGCATTTGCAGGATGACATGCACGTACAAAGAAAGAACATAGAGAGCTGACCCCCAAGTCTTTTTACTTTACCAATTGCACAGTAGACTAGCTGAATCCTATCTTCGCAAACAAAACCATTTTTAACTTTTGAAGCCACTTCGAAGACCCCCAGGATCAGATTGAAAAAAGAGAGAAAAACCCACACGAGATTGATATATGTGTTTTATTCTTCAAAGCTGGTCAGTACATAAACTACTACCTCCCTGACCATATATATAGTATGCAAATCCATTTTAGACAAAAGAACAATAAAATGTTTATTTTCCTACTAGTTTCAAACCCCGAGTTCTTTGGATCGAGTAAGCTCCTTCCTGCTTTATCAATTCCTCCAAGAGATCGACATGACTTGTCTGTTGACTGTTGCCAAGAGTCAGGTCGCCCGTGTAGGTCAAAAAGGCTAGGAAGCTATGCTACACCTTGATCTTAATCACGGAGGGCAAGATTAATTAATGGTTGGAAATTATGTGTGCCCGGTGTTTATTAGTGGGTAAACACTAGAAAAATTGGGGAAAGTGGTGCGCTTTTTGACAGCTTTGTTTTTTTATTAATAATAGATTAAACCGGACTTACATCTAAAGAGGCTTCTGGGAGTAATTAACCTTGTGTTTCTAGTATTAGTAAGCAGGTTTCAAAATTCCCAAAAGGTTCTATTGTACACTCGACATAATATTATTTCGACCGAAATTTTTTAAAAGTTTTCATTTTTTTGAATTTCACAATATTTGTTTAAATTTGATCAAATTTTATTTTTAAAAATCAAATAATTCGGACTGAAATAACCGAAACTTCCATATTGGTACCTGATACAAATGCCAAAAACGACAGATTGAACCCTGGTATTAAGTGGCAGATAATTAATTAGAATATATATTTCATGGCAAATAGCATTATTTCCCCCACAAATGTTTATAACTTGTTAACATACTGTAATATAATATCTTCCGTGAAAGAAAAGAAAGAAACCATAAATATTCTTGTAATTAATTAATTAAGCAGAAGCAAGCAGCAGCGGAGAAGAGATAAGTTCAAAACAGTACTACTAGTATTAGAAAGAGAAATTTACTTATTAGAAAGACCCTATCATTCCTCACAAACCATAAGTTCCAACAAACAGCACCAAGAAAAACAATTTTCACCATGTTACCCTCTACCTCTATATATCAACAAACCCTAATAAAGTAGTACTGTTCAAATTCAGCAGGAATAATGTCCCACCCATAAGCATCTCCACCCCCAAAATGCTCATCAGGAATATAGACTGAACCCTATACCGGTCCGTAAGCAACCCAAAAAAATGCACCTTCAAATTAAGATATTGGTGCTCGCGAAATACTCCACCAAATTAATATGTGAAGATCCACCACGTACACCATGAAAGAACATAACTCTATGTGGACTTTTAGTAGAAAGGATAAAGGTCTATGCATGGAATTAATTAGTAGAGTAAAGATAATTAGTTTCCCCCACCGTACCCCCACCCCTAAAGCACAGCAAATTAAATAGAATCAATAGAATAACAACTATACTGACTAAGAAATAACCACTACTCTTCTCATTTATCTGTTCATGGCAGCTCTAAAAGAGGTAATAGAAATATTATTTTCAATGGATAAAGAGCACAGCCACAGTTCAGACCAAAATATTACGGAGTACTCATGTTTTAATGACCCACTTTCCATGCACTGTATATAACCCAACCAAAAACATTATTTAACTTGCTGTCCTTTTCAAAACTAAGCTGATCCCTGCTGGGATTAGATTGAAAATAGTGTAAAATTTCAGAAAAGTGCTACTATTATATCAAAACTATCACTTTACTATAACTTTAGCTGGGAGTTTCATAAGACTACAAAAGTGGCTAATGATTTTATCATAAAACTGTAAACTTTATTGAACTATTAGGCTGGGTCCACCTATTTCGCACACATATGATAGTTTCATTGTTACATATATTGGGCTCACTCATCAAACACATGTAGGGATAAAAGTTTAAATAGTAATAAAATTTATTGCTATTGTTGCAGCTTTATGAAATACTATATAGCTAAAGTTATAGGCTCATGGCAAAGTGATCGATAGTGGTAGGATATTTGCAATCCAAGCAGATAGTATGTCCTGCAATCCAAGCATGCAGTACTAGAAGCTCAAAACAAACAGCTACTCCCTCCGTTTCACAATGTAAGTCATTCTAACATTGTGAAACGGAGGAAGTAGTATAACTGAGAATTAATTGGGATACTTTAGTTTAGAAGTCACTGGCCAACCCAACGCCACCACCATCGATCACTCCCGCCAATCCGGCGGATCGTGCGGCGGCGACCGGCGACCGGCGACCGGCGAGCGAGTGTAGATGAACGTACCGGCCGGGATCGACATCGGCGGCCAAGTCCATCGATGCTCTAATAATAATTAATTGTACTTCAGGAGCAGCGCGTTGGCGCGGCCGTTGTCGGGGCAGATGCGGACGGCCTCCCTGAGGTCGGCGATGGCCTGGCCGCGGTGGCCGGAGTTGAGGAGGGTGCAGCGGAGATAGCGCGCGAGCTCGATCTCGGCGCGCGCCACGAGCGCGTCGGCGCGCTCCTCCAGCGGAAGGAGGTCGTGGTAGCCGTAGCCGTAGCCGGCGCTGAGGGCTGCGTCGAGGGCGCTCAGCGCGTCGCGGCGGCGCTCGCCCAGCAAGTGGAGCGCCCCAGGCCCTTGACGGCGAACGGCGACGGGTGGAGGCGGAGGAGGGAGCGGCCGATGGTGATGGCGTGGTCGGCGGCGCCGACGGCCGCGAGGGCGAGCTCGTCCCGGAGAGCGGCGGGCAAGTCGGCGTCGCGCGCACCGGCGAGGTGCTTCCTGCCTTCCTCGACGAAGTAATCGTGGGCGTCCTGCAGGTCGCCGTCGCCGCCGCCGCCGGAGAGGATTTCGGCGAGGAGGCGGAAAGGAAGAGAGAAGATGAAGGCCACGAGCTCCACAATCTCCGCGAGGAAGTGGCACACCCAGGCTCCCTGGGTCATCGCCATTGCTAAGGGTCGAGCCGTCGGGGAGAAAGGCGCCTGGAGGGGACTTATTTATACTGTGATACTGTGAGCAGCGCGGTAGGTGGGGACGTGGGAGGGGGGCAGTGTATCTAGACTCTGGTAGTGTACTGGTTCGATTGCTTGGTGGTTGGGACAAGAGGAAAGGTATCTACTGGTGGTGGTTGGTGGGCCGGATTCCCGCACTGATGGGCTGGAGAGTTACCTATTGAGCTTGAGTTGGGTTGGAGACGCCTGGGCATTTTTTTTTCATTTCTCTTCTCTGCCTCCTTTCGTTCAAAAATAAACGAATCTATAATATGAGATGTGATACATTAGTTTATTTTGGAACGGAGGGAGTCCCTTAAAAGCGTAGTCATTCTTCCGTCATCTTATCACCATACGTAAGAGGTTGTGCCTAGGTGTTAACAGTGAAAGTTGGTAAACTCCGAAGTCATCATCGGTTTAGAGTATCGACCTTCAGAATCATGGAATTCAGCCGGATTGGATTTTTTTTCAAAGCGTACATGTTTAAAAGCTGAGCCCAGCCCAGCCATCCTGCTCCCGGTGGCCCGGCAGATGTCCATCTGCCCACTCGACGGCCCATTAAGCCACACCGTCAAACCACCCTCACTGCGCCCTGGGCCCATCCATCCGCCTCAGCCCCCCACGTGGCACGCGCAGTGCACGTAGCGATTTCACCTCCTCCCAGGGGCAAAACCGTACTTACCCAAGCGAGGTAGGTTAACGAGAGACCAGCTTCCTCCTCCTCTCCTATCCCCACCCCTCCTTACTCCTCCGCTCGTGCGGCCGCGTGGTGGTGGAGCCTCGCGGAGCTCTGCCGCCTCACTCCGCCGCCGCCTGCGTTCGCCGCCGCCGCGCGATCGACGCCTCCCTCCCTCCCTCCGCGCCGGGGGTGGATCCCGCCGCCCCACTCCCCGAATCTCCCCTCCTCTCCGGTTCGTACCATCATCCCCTCCCATCGTCGTGGGCCGGATCGCGCCGCCGCGGGTTTCGGGGCCTCCTCGATCTGCTGCGCTGGATGGCTTGGGTGATTCGGCTTGGTTTTGAGGGTTGGGATGGGGTCGGCGGTCTACGGGTTGGGGTTTTGCGGGTGGCGGTAGGGTTTTGAAGGGGAGGGGGGGTTTAGGTTGGTGCCGTTGCGTGGATCCTGATCTGGGGTCGCGGAGGTGTGTTGGGAGTCGTGGTACCGAGCTCAGTTGGTAGGTTGAATGGAGCTCAGATCCCCACTGGCGTCACGCTTGGATGCCCGTTGCGTGATTTTCTTCAGAACGCCGCGGTCACTAAGCATGGCGGTTTTGTTGCTGGCTGATTATTTATTTATTATATGGTGGATGATATTCGTGGAAGATAGGAATACTTGGTTATTCGTTATAAAACAGTACCCATGCAGGGGTCGTTTTGTATAGATGAATTTTGGTGGCCTTGTTACTTGGCATATTGAATTTTGATTGCCCTTTTTGGTGCATGCTTTTAAGTAAGAAGCTGTTTTACTAGTTTGAACAATCAGATGCACATTTATTAGGGCCAGTGTAGCTCACGGAGAAAAGACACTGTGGAGGAAGGAGGTTGAATATGTGGGATTTGATTCAATAAATGCATGGATATTTAAAGTTATTTTATCTGAAGAGGGATATAATCCAATTAAAAGAAGTGATAGCTTCTGTAATTTGCATGATCTGCATACATATGACCGAGTTATATATATATATATATATATATATATATATATATATATATATATATATATATATATATATATATATATATATATATATATATATGGGGATCAATATGAAAAAAATATTGAAATTGTGATGAATTCAGTACTGTTCTTATATCTCAGTTTGTTTTGTACCATATCTATTTCTCTTCATTTTATTTACTTTGAAGCATTTGCTTTGCTCCAGGATAGTGCTCATCTGAGAAGATGGCAAAGAAGAAGAACCCAATTGTCTTTATGGATGTTTCGATAGGTGATGAACCTGATGAAAGAATGGTTTTTGAGGTACTGTGTGGCTCTGCTTCATTATTACCTCGTTGTCAAGGCTGAATTATATGGTCAGCGTTCGTAGTACATTTTCCCCATGATTTGCTTAGGGAATTTGACCAAGTTAGGCTAGTTTTTGGTTAGTAACCACAACTTAGGTGTTAGGTACATAGATAAAATTGTTCCTTTACTGAGATGATTTGCCATGCTAGAAAGATTCTGGCAAATGGCAATTCAGCATTCTTAGGATGTAAAACAAAGAGGCCTGTAATTTGTTTATTGGTGATAAATTTCCCTTCTTCCATGCAGCTGTTTGCAGATGTTGCTCCCCGGACAGCTGAGAACTTCAGAGCATTGTGCACAGGTAATCCTTCATTTAGCTTGTTCTCAGGAAAATATATGATGTTATCTGAAGAAACATATGTTATATAATTTTCTTACATGTGATTAAACTTTGTCTCAAAATCCTGAGCTGGAAATTGCATAGTCTGACAATGTAAAGAATCCTACGATTAAATGGCATTCTATAGATCAATTCAAGCATGTTAATATGTTACAGTTTTGCTATACATTTATCGACAAATTTTCTCCTAAAAATTTGACATGTAAATATAGCACAATCGTAGTGTAATTACATCGTAACTTACATGTAACTACAATGCAACTTGTATGTAATTTTCAAAAATCTTGCATAACATGCTATTTTCACGAAGCAGAGGTCATGGGACCAAATCCCCTTATTTGTGTGTGTGTTGTGATTCTTTTTCTTCTCCACTAGCACGAATCTTGAAGCGGATCTAACGGTTTCAAAATTACATGTAAGTTACATTGTAGTTACATGTAAATTACAATGTAATTACACTACTATTGTACTATATTTATATTTGACTAATTTTTAAAAGAAAATTTGTCGACAAATGTATATATAGTCCCATATGTTATACACCTGTCTGGACTTTTTTTTTTTTGAAATTTATTTTTTGTCGCCACATCGTGATAATATGACTGGTGTGAACTGGAGATATTCAGAAATCACATCCTATACAGCAGGCGATGCGAATATAAACTGCTGTAAGCTTGTGACTGCTATTCTGGTCTAGGAGTTATGTTCTGTACCATGAGCATTAATGTTTTGTTTAGATATCTACTCATTATCTGCTATGTTGAAGTCACGTAATAATGTCGGTGGTGTTGGCATTTATTTACATTTTGGTCTAGTACTCTAGTGCCCACATATTCAAGAAGCACTTTAGGGACTAGCCTTTTATTTAAGAAGTCCCACCCTCCCTTATTTGTGACACTGTTGCTCTTGCTAATTAAGGTTGTCATCTCCAGGTGAGATGGGAATTGGACAAACATCTAAGAAGCCATTATACTATAAGGGATCACTCTTCCACCGTGTAATCAAGGGGTTCATGGCACAAGTCAGTTTTTCTTCTCCCTTCTTTCTTTGTTGTTTTATATACCGTGCTTGATAATTATAGTAGATCATACAATGATTGTATTATGGCTAGCATTTGTTTGTGCTATTTCATTCATTTTTTTAGCCAGTTTCCTCTCTCCTGTATAATGTAGGATGCAAGACAGATGATCTCGACTGCATTTCTTATCATATAGTTTTTTAAGGTTGTATGTTGTGTTACTCTTAAATGGTTTACATTCTAATAACTACAATACCAGAAAGACTTATTTGCTTTGTTATGCATGATTTACTAACTGCTTTACTTACTTTTTTTTTTCAGGGTGGTGACTTCTCAAATGGCGATGGTGAGTTACACAACATTCTTTCTTCTATACAATTTTTCATGTCTCTTTCTTTCCTATGAGAGTGGAATTAACCGTCTGTTCTTGGTTTTCTCTTGTCTTTTTCCTGAAATAACATAACGAATTTATGTTTCAATTCATATAGAGAGTTCGCATGGGCACAATTGATGGTTGGGATGGGATATTAATTCTGGTTAACCTGATCAGTTGTTTCTGTGTGTAACGACCTTAATTCATTGGGATGCATTTGGCATAACTAGAGTTGTGGATAAGGACTAGATCTTTAGATGGGAGGAAGAACGAAAGACTGGAAAACAAACTTTATTAAGTCTCCCATGATTGTGTATTTTCATGATATCTCTCATGATAAGATTTTCTCCATGTAGTTGTATTTATTCTTACTTTTCATCCTTTTTTTTTCTAAATAGTTGTGAAATGACTTAATATACCTGCAGGATCTGGTGGAGAAAGTATATATGGTGGAACATTCGAAGGTATTAGCCTTTGAACTCAGTATGACATCAATTCATTCCAAGTTTAATAGCAGACAATCTCTAGATACTCTATATATCCATTCAGAATGTTCCTTGCACAATCCAAAGCTCAGTTTGTGTTTTCTGTTCTGTGTTGTGCTTATTTTTTCAGTTGCTGCTGAAATATAATTTTTTCGTCAAAGCCTCAAGTTTTGGTTACTGTGTTATGTTGTGCTTATATTTTTTAAGTTGATGCACAAACATAAATTTATCATCAAGGCTCAATTTGTCGTTGCTATTCTGTGTTGAGTTGTGTTTATTTTTTAAGTTGATGCACAAACATAAATTTATCATCAAGGCTCAATTTGTCGTTGCTATTCTGTGTTGAGTTGTGTTTATTTTTTAAGTTGCTGCAGAACCATAAACTTGTGCCCACTGTGATTTATTTTTTTGAATGCAATAATATGCCTTTGCTAACTTCCATTAAAAGAAAAATAAGTTAACCAAACACCCAAACGGCTAGAAGCAGTCGCACCAATTGAGATTATGGTGATCTACCTCAATGCTAAACAGGGTCTAATACTAATCATTGGAGTTGCCATTTTTTTCCTTGATATAGTACATGCCATGGTAGTGTTGATTTCCCTGTTGGCACTAAAATTACTGTAGTTCTCATCCACTTATGCTAATTATCATTGTGGTTGTATTGAAAATTTGCGATTTGCATTTCAGATGAAAACTTTGTCCTACGCCATGATGAACGTGGTCTCCTGTCAATGGCAAATGCTGGACCTAACACCAATGGGTCACAGTTCTTCATAACCTTCAAACATAATTCTCGTCTTGACAGGTTTGTTCATATGAGTACTATTTGAACACAAGTCTTTAGGCTTTACAAAAAGAAACTAGCAACTTAGGATTAAATGAATTATACTCTGTGAATGAAGTATTTGTGTCTGAAAACTTGGAAACTTTTTGTAGCTAATCATTCTTGTGCAACATTTATGACAACATAGTATTTTTATCTTGAGATGTCACATACATTTTTACACTAAGCAGTGTGGCTGGAATTATTGTAGATTAGTCTATTTGAATTTTGGATGTTCAATTTTATTTTAATGTTAAAGACTAGGCCACTGGATTAACATGTCTGAGTTGAGGTGTAATGTTTGATATTGTATTGTAACATAGCAAGTTAACAATGGCAAAATGGCCACTGATTTCTAACTTAGTACTAATCGAGTGAGTTTTGGTAATATCTTACTATCTGCAGAAAGAGCACTGTTTTTGGTAAGCTTATTCTTGGAAATGATGTGCTGAAGAGAATCGAATATGTTGATGTGCATGGTGCTGGTTCCACACCTGTTGTTCCAGTAAGAATAGTGGACTGTGGAGAGCTCGTTGATGGTAAATGTCTTGGATCCATCACGGTTGAAAACGGTAATGCTTGTTCTTTTGGTATCAAATTTTCAATTTTCAAATACACCTAACCTCTATCTAAGCATTTGAGAATTGTTACTCTTGTAAAGACAGGAGTGTACTTATATTATTTTATGATATTCATACTGCAGATAAAAAGAGATCTGTGAAATCAAAGTTATCCAAGGATGAATCTTCTGATGAGGAAAATAATGAAGGAAAACGCAAGAGACACCACAAGAAATCTTCGAGGAGGAGAAGGAAGAAGAAGAGATATTCTTCTTCAGAATCGGAGAGCTCATCTGAGTCGGAGTCTGAGTTGTCTGACTCTGATAGTGAGTCTGATACTTGCTCCAGTGACTCATCTGATCTCAGCAGCTCAAGTGATGATAGACGAAGGCGCAGAAAGAGACACTCCAAGAAGGATAAACACAAGCGTGGAAAAAGAAAGCGTGATCGTAGGCGTGAGAGAAAGCGCAGAAAGCGTGACAGGAAGTCAAAGCAAAAGTCAAAAAGGTCTGTTTGCATAAACAAATTGAATATTTTGTCATTCCCTGACACTTGACGTGTTTTTTTAAATAAGCAGAATGTTAGAGAGTGATAGTGAAACCGGAAATGTGAGTGACAGCAGCTTGGAGGATGATAAAAGTAAGCGGCACCATCGTGGACGGAAGTCTAAGGCCTCATCCCAAGTTTCAGGTAATTTTCTTTGGTGACTGCCGCATCTGTTAAAAGCTATATCTGCTCATATTTATGTTTCTTAATTATTTAATTGGAAGTAAATTGAATTGGAGTCCTTATTCCCAAACCTGTACTTCTTTCCTAGGCCAATGAACTTTTTAATATTATTGAGATTCCCATAAACTTGCACTACTACATTATGCCATATTTTATTATAACAAAAAAATATGCCCTTTGCGCCTATTAAGCTCCACAATCATCAGTTATGGATTATGGAAGCCAATGTTGAACCTTCTGTGAATCGTTCACAGAGGACCATGCATGCCAACATAAGTACTTCTCTGTTATATTTAGATAAACATATGAATCTTGTCGTGACCAGAATATTTCAAATGAGAGTAGTGGAAGATCCACATGTCAGTAACTATGTGGGATTAGTATTTGTTTGTTGGTTGGCACTTACGGAGTTCTACAACTAACCAGCCTATACAATTTTATTGCCAGGTGAAAATCACACAGCATTAGCTGCTTTGAAGGATGCCGCTTCAACTCAACAAAAGAGTGCAACGCCAAGGAGTCTAGCTCAAGAAGACAAATCTCCAAAGGAGAATGGAGATACCCGTACAAATGGTGTTACTGAATCAAAAACTGAAAGGAATGCCGATATTGCTCTAACCAGCAATCGAAGCAAATCTAGGTTTCCTATATTTCTTCACACATCAATCATTCTTTGTGCTTACTGCGTCCACGAGCAGTGTTTCATCTGACATTGATAAGCAGGAGCCAGAGCATGAGTGCTAACCACTCAATGAGCAAGAGTATGAGTATCAGTCCAAGGAGAAGCCCAGTCAAAAGGTCAGCCATCAGCCCGAAGATATCATTGATAAGCAGGAGTCCTGATGTCCAAGGCCATGGTAGAAGTCCTGTCCGTGCTCCTGAAAGAAGTGAAAGCAGGAGCCCACCTCGAGAGAAGAGCATCAGCATGAGCCCTCAGAGAAGAAGTGCGAGAAGAAGTAAAAGCAGGAGCCCACTCCGAGAGAAGAGCGTCAGTATGAGCCCTCGTAGAAGCATGAGCAAGAGTCTCCCTAGAAGTGTAAGCAGAAGCCCTGTTGCTCGCAGGAGCAGGAGTCCTGTTAAAGCTCGAACTAGAAGCATCAGCAGGAGCTCAGCTAGGTCTTTGCAGCGCAGGAGTCGAAGTAGGAGTCTGGAAAGATCTCCTGTACGTAAAAGCGTCAGCCGAAGCCCTCCAACTATGGACAAGGGAAGAAGCATTAGCCGAACCTCTGGAAGATTACCATTGCGAAGGAGTATTAGCCGGAGCCCAGATAGGCCTTATAGGAGGATTCCAAGCAGAAGTCCTCGAAAGAACACTCGAAGAAGCATCAGCAGAAGCCCAGTTAGACTATCTAAAAGGAGTATCAGCCCTGTAAGAGGTGGTCGGTCTCGCAGGAGTGTCAGCAGAAGTGCCAGCCCACCTCGCAGGGCAATATCACCTGCACAAAATCATGGTAGGAGCCCATCCAGGAGTCCCTCTCCTGATGGGTCAAAGCGGGTAAGAAGGGGGCGGGGTTTTACTCATCGTTACTCATTTGCAAGACAATACCGCTCACCTTCTCCTGATCCTTCATTCCGTTATGGTGGAAGAGGTGATCGTGACAGGTAACTGACTAAACTTTTGGATTCTATTTTTTTTTTCATTTCTAGAAGTTCAAACTTAAATGTATTTTTTGTAGACACATGAGTTATCGAGGCTCCCGTCAGCGATCGCCTCCTAGACGGTATAGAAGCAGCCCACTTAGAGGACGAGCATCACCAAGGTACATTAACGGCAGTATCATCTGATTGCAACAATTTTGTGCTTTCTCCTCATCACCTAGCCATGTCTTTTTTTACATGTTATTGTTGTTAATGTAATGTTCATCCTTGAGCCAATGCTGTAGCCTGTAGGTATGCACTGCCCTAGTCTAGTTTATGGTTCAATTCCATGATTCTGTTTTGTTTGTCCCTTGAGGCCTAACAGGTACAGGAGGAGGAGCCGAAGCATCTCACGAAGTCCTGTTTATCGAGACAGAGGAAGGGGAGGTGGACGCAGCAGGAGTCCTGTGCGCAGCCGCTCTCCTGCTGGTGGGAAACTAAGGTCGCATGGTGATCGCTCGCGTTCAATGTCAAGGAGCAGGAGCCTGTCTGGGTCAAGATCAAGGTCTCCACCACCAATACACAATCGCTCCCCACTTGCTTCCCTGTCCCCAAAGCGAGAGAGTAATGCGAAGTCCCGGTCACCCTCTGCCAGTTCTGAAGGGAAGAAAGGTTTGGTTTCGTATGGAGATGGTTCCCCTGATTCTGCTGGGAAGTAGGAATCCATGAATGCATGTACAAGCTTTGGCCGTTGCTCAACCCATCTGCATTGCAGTATTGGGTTTGAAATGCTACGGTTAGAGAAGCTATTTTGAGGTGCTGCAGAAGCTGTTTTTGTCATCTTAGAGATGTTATATATTTATGGATGGTTATGAGTTGGTTGAATCTTGTCTAGACGATCATAAGCCGAGGTTAGCTAATGGTTTCTTAAACTTGCAACACAGTTTTTCTGGCTGTAATTCTTGTGCGCCGTGGCAGTTAATGAGTTAAAACCTATCGAGGTACTTTTGTTGGACTTGATGGAGATCTGAGTTCCCCGTGACCTTTTCCAATCTGGTGAAACCATTGCTGTGTTCACGAACAATGATCGTTAGCGGTCAACACTGGTTCCATAGCTCATTGCTGTGCTATTAGTTTCTCTGCTGCTACCTGAGTATCAGGGGTAGAAGTTTGCCGCTTTGTTGTTCGCCAGTCGTCACTCGTTAAGTTTTATTGGCTTTTAAATACTCCTACGCACACAATGCAACATCTGATGTTAAATTTAATACTAGTGTCTTATTGAAGGGCATTTGTGTCCCCTTAATGAAGGGCTGATGACGATGCTTGACTTGGTATTATTCTTTTTTGTGGTGACGGCATGACGCTCTCGGATGTTGTCATCAAGTTATTAGCTTTGTACTTGTTTCGTTCTAAAATAGCTTTGTACTTTCGTTGAAAAATACTACACCTTCGTTTCATAATATATGACACTATTGATTTTTCGTTTTTAATATATAACACTACTGATTATTAATGTTTGATCATTTGTTTTTTCTTTTATGCTTCATTATTTGTCTTATTAAAAAAATAAGTAAATTTCTTTTCTTTTATTATAGCATGATTTATCACTAAAGAAACTTTAAGCAATATTTACATTTTTTTTATAAAACAAATTATCAAATGTTATAAGAAAAATCAATGACATCATATATTAAAAAAGAAAAGGAACGAGTAGTAGTCTAGAGTCAACTAGGTTAGATATATTATACTACTCTGTCTACAAAATGATAATCCTAGGTACAAACTTGAATATGCATATATTCAGTTTCATAGGTAGGATTTATTTATTTTTTTGGGTCAGAGATGGTATGTACGGATATGTGGTTCTTATATTTTACTAAGTGAGTAGAGTTTTTTAGGAGTACTTTAAATTCTGAACATGTGCCATAGAAAATGCCACCACAACCAAGTGCCACACGGGATCCACAAGTCGAGAGAAAGGAACCGAGACGTGGCCACTCTCGGCGCCAACCGCTACGGCCACCCCTTCCCATTCAAATCTCCGCCATCCGATCCCATATCAACGGCTGGTGTTCCATCCACTCCACCACCATCAGTTCCCAACTCCCCCTAATTCGGAAACCAAAATTAACCAACCAACCCAACCCCGCCGCCGCCGATGGACGCCGCCGCGACCGCCGCGACGGCGACGGCCGCCGCTGCGATGGTGTGGTTCAGGAAGGGGCTGCGCGTGCACGACAACCCGGCGCTGGACGCGGCCCGGCGCGGCGGCGCCGCCGCGCGGCTGTACCCAGTGTTCGTGCTCGACCCGCGGTACCTCCGCCCCGACCAGGCCGCGCCGTCCCCGGGCTCCGCGCGCGCCGGGGTCGCCCGCGTCCGCTTCCTCCTCGAGAGCCTCTCCGACCTCGACGCGCGCCTCCGCCGCCTCGGCTCCCGCCTCCTCCTCCTCCGCGCCCGCGACGACGGCGACGTCGCCTGCACCGTCTGCGCCGCCCTCAAGGACGTAAGCGACTACTCACCAATCAATCACTACCTCGTTCTTGTCGCAAATTAATCCCTCGTGGATTTTGCTCGCCAAGTGGAGAAATATTCGGGAAATTAACTTGTTGTTTGAGCTCTTGCAATCGCAGTGGAACATTGGGAAGCTGTGCTTCGAGTCCGACACCGAGCCGTACGCTCTGGCCCGCGACAAGAAGGTCATGGTTAGTGATCAGTCCACACTTCTCAGCATTGGATTTCTCATGAAACCAGAAATATTTCAATCTGTTTTGATCGTGCAAGGATTTCGCGGCTGCGTCAGGGATCGATGTGTTCTCGCCGGTGAGCCACACCCTATTTGATCCAGCAGAAATCATAGAGAAGGTAACCCACAAGATTCAGTACTGTGCAGACATGATCATTTGTTGATCGAAAATCTGGAGTTTCTGTGCTTAGTTTTTATTTTCTTTTGGGAAATGGAAGAATGGGGGTCGGCCGCCGATGACATACCAGTCGTTCGTGGCCATCGCCGGCGAGCCACCGGAGCCAATTATGGAGGAGTACTCCGAGCTGCCACCGGTTGGAGATACCGGGGAGTATGAATTGTTGCCAGTGCCCAGAGTGGAGGAGCTTGGGTATGGGGATATCAGCCAGGTGAGAACAGTAGCACACTTGCTATTTGTTTGAATTTTGATCATGTTGGAGATTTTCTTAATTGGATGGCCAATCAAACATATAGGAGGATCTTTCGCCGTTCCGAGGCGGCGAGACAGAAGCCCTGAAGAGGATGAGAGAATCGCTTCATGATAAGGTGATTCTGAAATAAGCGTTTTATTCATCTGCAATTTGTTCATTACCTCTGAATTTTGATCAATTTGGAAATGGAAATGGAAACATATAAGAGGAGAATGGTTACTCTTGCTATGAATGGTTACACTCTGATAACATAGAAATTTTCTTTTACAGGAGTGGGTCGCCAAATTTGAGAAACCTAAGGGTGACCCGTCTGCATTCCTGAAACCTGCAACGACTGTCCTGTCACCATATCTGAAAGTGAGTCTTACTGCCCCTCATAAGACAATTTTTCTTGGCATCTTTCGTCAGTGCATGTTTAGATTGCAGTGCTGAAATGAATTGTTATTGTCGCAGTTTGGTTGCCTGTCGTCAAGGTATTTTTACCACTGCATTCAGGATGTTTACAGGAGTACAAAAAAACATACAAATCCACCTGTTTCATTGACTGGCCAGGTGAATTTATTTATTTATTTATAAGAGTAACTAACTACATTGATTCGCTCTGAAAAGAAAGAGAATCTAACATCTGAATGTTTGACTTCTGTTCTTGCTGTTGCAGTTGCTGTGGAGGGACTTTTTCTACACAGTGGCCTTTGGCACTCCTAATTTTGATCAAATGAAAGGAAACAAAATATGCAAACAGGTCTGTTTCATTTCATCCTATTACCTCCTTTGCTACAACTTCCTTCGTTTATCATGCAAATACCTTGTGGTTCCAGATTCCATGGACAGAGAACGAAGAGCTATTTCCTGCGTGGAGGGACGGTCGGACAGGATATCCTTGGATTGATGCCATCATGATTCAGGTTTGCCCTCACAAATCCATAGCAAGTCTGCCAAATAATGTTCCTTGCTTCCGTCTTTGCTCCACTTTCTGTTACTTCCACTTGCATCACCTGTAACTACCAAATCATGTGAAGTTCCTGCTTATTTTGTTAACTGCCAGCTGAGGAAGTGGGGTTGGATGCATCATCTTGCACGCCACTCTGTTGCTTGTTTTCTAACACGGGGTGATCTGGTATGTATGATGATCTGTATAATATCTTACTCTGATATTGATTGCTTGAACATTTTGTGGCATGTTAACCTTTTAGTTTTTAAAGATCCCTACTCATTCTGATGGTAAAACTACATCTTGACTTCGTGTAAAAAATGTCATTTGTGCTAATAGAGCCGTCCGTAATAACACATCTAAGATATTTATTGGGTAAGATCAAAGCAACGTAGAAATTGTAGATGCTAACGCCTACACAACTTGTCAACCTCTCTTTCACATGAAGTTTATCCACTGGGAGAAAGGTCGTGATGTCTTTGAAAGGCTACTGATAGATTCTGACTGGGCTATTAACAATGGCAACTGGATGTGGCTCTCCTGTTCATCCTTCTTTTACCAGGTCAGCAATGAAATGGTCTTTTCAATCACTAATGATCTACATATTTATTCACTCTACTAGTTTCTTACTTTCTTTACCTTCCTGCAATTTTTTTTTAAACAGTATCACAGAATTTATTCCCCAACCTCTTTCGGAAAGAAGTATGATCCTAACGGAAACTACATCAGGCATTTCATCCCGGTGCTGAAAGGTACTTGAGCACACCATTTCGGCACCGGAAAAAAAAGATCTTTTCATATATTCAGAACTAATCTCAATTTTGCATTAGACATGCCCAAGGAGTACATCTATGAACCTTGGACTGCACCCCTCAGCATTCAGAAGAAAGCAAACTGCATAATTGGCAAAGACTACCCAAAACCAGGTAAAAGAAACTAATTTTTTTTTCGCCGGGAAGACACTAATATTTTCAGGTGCTCAAAAGGCATAACTAGTACAATGGCTGTGTATTTATTTATTTAACTTCATTCTGATCGTTCCAGTGGTTGATCATGCGATTGCAAGCAAAGAATGCAAGAAGATGATGGGAGAAGCTTATGCGTCTAACCGCCTCGATGACGATAAGCCTGACAAAGGGAAATCCTCCAATTCTTCGCGAAGAAAGCTGTCTGCTGGCAGCCAAGTGACCCCTAACTCATCCAAGACTAAACAACTGAAAAGAAGCAGCTGAGCTGAATAATTGTGCCGCATGAAAATTGCTTCAGCTTCACACTAACCGCTTCATTTCCAGCATGAGAGAATTTCAGTTGTGAGTCGACAGCGACAGACAGCCTGCATTCTCAGTTGTAGCTAGTGTGGTGACTACTGAACTAGTCTGAATTAACAGCAAAAAAGACTAAAGTAGTAACATTTAACCATGTAATTACCATCAGTTGTAACAAGTAGTGAACATATATCTCTTTCTAGTTTACATGAACAAGAGAGGTTATCTTTCATAAGTACAAATCCTGCCAAACTCGAACTCTATCTTGTCACATACTTAACTCTGATTGATGGACATGAAATTAATGAATGGATGGTTTGGTTGCTTTGTACGAAACCAGAAGCTAGACCTGACCAAACACGTGAAGCCAATACATAAAACGGGCATGATGAACAAGCCAGCTCTAATCTGACAGTGCAAGGTGACGACACGGATAAACCCATCTTTACACATCAAAGAGAGAAAGAGATAAAGAACACTAATCCAGGATTAGCACCAAAGTTCGTTTTCGAGGATAAGATGACATCAGACAGAGACCAGAAAGGTTTAAAAGAATTACAGTTCATTTTTCATGGTGGGTTAAAAATGGCAGTGAATTAGTTTAGTACAGACACTGCATGATAGAACTATTTATCTGCATATTTATATTTATTTAATTCCCTTTCTTTGTGTCCCAACAAACTCTGACCCAATTTAAACATGGGATGGAATTGAAAGGGATGAATGCCCAACTCATGCCATCGACCATGCTTGTGACATGCAACAACTGTGAAGGATCTCATTATTGTTAATCAATGAACACATCTTCCTTTTAATTTTTGTCCAGGAAGATGAACACAGCTTTCATGCAGTTATTATGTTGGATTAGAATCACTTCTTTTGTTTTCTCCCCCCAGGTTATCTTTCCCTGCACCACAAGAAAAGGAAAACCATGAAACCAGCTGATCCAAAACCATGGGACAAATGGAAAACAACAATGCGTGACCAATAAGCCTGCCTTGCACTTGTTGTTTTCCTTTGTACAGTGGCCCTGATTACAATATAAATCAATGAGTCACTTTTTGTTTAGGGAGATTTATTTTATTGAGAAAAGGCCAAAGTTGTTTTAATCTCTCTGTCCCCAAATATAAGAGATTTTGAATAGATAGAGCACATCATGATACTGAATCTAGACAAGGAGCTTGGATATATTCTATCCATTCAAAATTCCTTATATTTTAAGATGGAGAGAGTATAGAAGGGATGCTAAGAAACTTCAACTTAAAGTTTGAATTGTATTTGTTTGAGAATATGAAGGTTTGCCTTAGCCCTTAAAACCGAGATTGCTATTGGGCGATCAGTCGCCCGCCTCCCTCCCCACGCGACTGGACACGTGTCGCGCGCGGAGAGGGGGCGGCGACGCGCCGCGAGGGAGCGAGTTTTTCGTTTTTTTTTGTTTTTTCCCTTTTTTCGTTTCTGTTTGGTTTTTTTTCTCCGGGTTTTTCTTTTCTGTTTGGTTTTTTCTCCGGTTTTTTCTGTTCGGTTTGTTTTTTTTTTCCCGGTTTATCTTCTTTCGGTTTTTCCCTTTTTTTTAAGATGTATAAATGCAAAGTTTGTATTCATATATATACCAAGTTTGTATTCGTACGTATAGAACTTTCTATACACGCATACAAACTCTCTATACGCGTATACAAACTTTCTATACGCGCATACAAACTTTCTATAGGTGTATACAAACTTTCTATACATGTATACAAACTTTCTATAGGTGTATACAAATTTTCTATATATACATACAAAATATATATACGCGTATACAAACTTTCTATACGTGATGTATTTTCTATTTTTTTATTTTTAGTGCGTATACAAACTTTGTGTATGTGTGTATATATTTTTTATGCATTGAAATATATTCATAAATATATATATACGTATGTATATATATATATATATAGTATATACATACGTATATACATAAGATGTAAATAGTACCTATGAGAGACTAGAGGGGGGTGACTGACCGCGCACCTCCGCGCGCGCGCGCGGCTGATCGCGTATCAGCACCCCCGCCTTAAAACTCACTATCTTGGCATCCACGCAATTATGAGTTTATAAAAAAAATCTATAAACCCTTAGTTTTTGGTGTGTCAAAAGGGTTATTGAGTAGTTTTTTTTAAAAAAAAGAGTACTGTGTGTTCATCTTGTCAGATGTACTCTTTCAGAAAACTTTAATGGTGATGGTGAATGATGAATCTATCACGATTCACCGCTAATGTCATGTGGGATTCAAATCAGTAAGTAGGTGCAGATGTACAGACATATTTAGTAGTAGCAACCTTGGCATATATATGTAAAAAAAATAATGCCTTTATTGTTTATTACAATGGGAATATTTATTATAATTTTGGGTTTTAGAGTGCACGGTGGGGTTGTTTGTTTTGAGCAAATGTTAGAACATGAGATGAGAAAAGCCCCTTAGCATAAATATTTCAGATGTAAAAGTATATCTCCCACAAGAATCCTATGAAATTCTTGTGTTCCAAGTGGTGTCAAGGTGGATTGTAATTTGACAAATGGATTTATTTGCTTCTTTTTTGGGACCATCATACATAATGTGATCATAGGAAATGCTCAAATCTTGTCGGATTTAAAATTCAAAAAAAGGAAAAAAAGCATATTAAACGCTTAAAAATAATTTCAATATATTTTATGAAAAAAAACCATATAAATTTTGAACAGTGCAGTAGGAGAGCCACACCATACAGTCACACCATCTGTGCCAAGAACCGACACAACCCAAGAGAGAGGAAGATACCGCTCCCAAACCAAGAACCCCGCCCATCCACGCCGTCCGATCCAAATCGGACGGCCAGGATCGCACGCCGAGGTGGTGGACCGGATGCGGTTCGGATCCAACGGCTGGGATGCGACTGAAAGCGCCACCACGCAACGCAACCCTCTCTTCGATTACACGTATATAAATCCAAAGGGATTCCCCTCCCCCAAAAAAACTAATAATAATTACTAAAAAAGAAACTAATTCCCTGCTCTTTTATTTCTTCTTCCGCTTCTCGATTTTCTCTCCTCGTCAAATCCGCGCCTCGTAGAGGGAGGCAAGAATCGAGGGGTCCGGTGTTTTTTCTGCGGGATCGTGGGGGAATTTTTCCTCGGATTTTTCCGTGCTCGTTTCCGCCGCGGGCGGCGTCGCAGAGGTTCGTTGCTGTTCTAGTTTTTTTTTTCTAGTTTTTTTTTACGTAAATCTTTTGGTTGTTTTTTTTTTGGGGGGGGGGGGGGGGGGGAGGCGTTTTGCTTGGTGTATCCGCGCGGGGATGGAGGCGGGGGCGAGAGGGTGGGGAAGAGCATTGGTTGATTGATTGGGTGTTGGTTTTTAGGTGCGGTGATTTCCTGCTCGTCGGTTCAAGTTTTTTTTTTTTTTTAAAAAAAATTAGATCGTTTTGCTGCGCGGATTTGGTAGGATCTTTGTCAATGTCATGTTTTTTTTTCCGAGGATTGCTGATGGTAAAAGTATGAACTGGTTGGCAAATTCGCTTGTGGTATCGAGTCTCCCTTTGATGGAATAACCTGTTGGTTTGTTGATTTGTTCACCTGTTGGCTGATACGTTGGTTAATTATCTTTTCTCCCTCCTGATAACGCTGGGGATTGTTTCTTCCCGATACGATTATTACTTGGTGTAGATGTTCGAAGCGATTGCTGATGTAGATTATTTTCGTTTAGAGTATACCAACGATCTATAAATTTTGCTATATTTTGGGAAGCATGTAGTATGATTTTACAGATTTGACGTATGACTTGCACTTGTTAGAGAATTTTATACTATCTGGCACCTATACTCCTTCCATCCCTTACAATTAGACAGCATTTTGCATGGAAGTTCTAGCTGATGTGTTCATCTTCGGATTAGGAATTTGGTACACCTGATTCCATTTAATTAGCACTTTGAAATTGTCATAGTTTAGCCTAAAGGTTGCTTACAGCTAAATTATATACACTAAATTGATAAACTTTCGGGATGCAGTAGCCGAGTACCATTCTGTAGGTGAATTTAATGGAGTGGGAATATATATCATCCGTGCTTTCTTCTGAATGCACTAGTCTTGTTGCGGCGTCGTGCCATTTTGTTCTATATCTATATCCTGTTTAATATGTTCTACAGGTCTAAATCTTTGTCATGTCTTACTGACAATCTGAATAATTCAGTTACTAAAATTTCTTCTGATCTTGTTCACAGCAGTGTTTGAGAAATAATACAAGTCAATGAAATTCCGCAAAGGGACAAAGGTGGAGGTGTTGCAGAAGGGGGGTGCGCCATTGGGTTCCTGGAGGCCTGCTGAGATTGTTTCTGGCAATGGACACACCTATCTTGTAAGCTATGGCTCATGTCCAACTCAGGGTAGTGTGGCTGCGGAAAGGGTGCCAAGGAAGGCAATGAGACCTTTGCGCCCACCCTTGGATGGTATTGTATGCTGGGTCAAAGGTGAGATTGCAGAAGTCTTTGACAGCTACGCATGGAAGGTTGCGGAAGTGGTGAGATTGCTTGGTTTTAGTTACTATCTCGTCAGGCTCCTTGGATCCTCCCTGGAGTTGAAAGTACATGCATCCAATCTTAGGATAAGGCAGCTGTGGGAAGATGGCAAATGGGTTGCTATTCCAAAGGTAAAGTTCACCCCTTCAAATTATCAAATAACAGTTATTTGTATACAAACTATAACCTATGCTAATTGATTTTTCCAATGCCTTTTATGGAAATTAAATTAAGTGAAACAGTTGATATCACCTCGTTTTGTTGTTCCTTAAATGGTCCAGCTCTATTATGGAGCTTAACCGCTTAAAAACATTTCTCTAGTGTTCTATTTGTGATCAGATAAACATTATAGTACTATGCACCAATTTGCATTTGCTAATAAATCTTGGTAATTACTTTCAGGATTCTGCAAGATTCCCTGGTGATTCACCTAGAAGCCAGTTGAGATGTGGAAAAGTTGGCCATGAGTTGGTGCATACTTCAAGGGACAACCGTCTTCTACTGAAGAAAAAGAAAGTATATGAGGGCAATACTTCTCAGGGCTTGAAGAGAAAATCATCTGCACTATCAGCTTTCCCCATGCAGTACAGTGAAGTAAGTAAGAGATTTCAGACATCACATAGAGATGGAAGGTGCCTGCCTGTTGTTCCTGGAGGTTCTCTTCATTTGATGGATAAGGTAGATGCTGTTGATTCCCAATGCTTAGAGCTGGGCGAAAAATACATGCATGATTCCTTAAGTAAAAGAGCAAATGGCTTTCATAAAACAAATTTGGCAGCAGTAAAAGCTAATTTTGATTATCTGGATCCTGCTGTAACAACTCAAGATAGTGATACTGATAGTGTCGTTTCCTCTGTTGGTAGTTGCAATCCCTGCGGTAGCCCCTATGGATCAACACATCCTCAAGAGTATGATTGTGCAGATATTTGTAGTAGGACTGATGATGCTGAAGCTTCTGTATCTGGAAGAGAATCATTTAGTAGGACTGATGATGCTGAAGCTTCTGTATCAGGAAGAGAATCACCTGCTCCTGTTAATGATGGTCTGAAAGAGAAAACCCATTTTCTTGAGTTACATGCTTATCGTGCAACACTGATGGCATTATATGCGTCTGGGTCAATTAGCTGGGAGCAAGAGGCTATGATGACTAATCTGAGGCTTACATTGAACATCTCAACTGATGAACATTTATCTGAGTTAAGGAGTTTGGTTTCCTCTGAAGTTCATTCTAGATAGTCATATGAAACAGTAGGTGTCTGTCTTGGTGGTTATGTAGGCATATCACTTATTTTACAATTGCAGAGTCATGGCCAGTGTTGAAACCACATCCAGTTGGAGTACTTGATGTTCTGTATTAACCATGGAAACAGGTTGTATGATAGATTTACCATAACTTCTCAAATGCTACCTTTGCCCCAATTAACTCAAGGCTTTCTTCTTTAATGGAACTGTCTATTTAACTTCATAGTATCTTGTAATTGTTTTATGCTGCTGGTGTTAGAACTTTTATTTAATGATGATGGCATATATTACACCACTTGATAAGTTTGTATGATTCCCTTTTGTGTTTTACAGTTAAACTGATTATAATTCAATAATATGATATCCAATGAAATTTGTTCTTGAGGTTGTCAACTTCAGCTATCAACTATTATGTTTGCATTGTGTTACTTTAGCGATCCTATTTGACCATGTTGAGTTGTCCATTCTTTGGAATTCTTGTGCCAAAAGGTACATATACTGCTGCACTGTTGGTAGAATACCCTTTAAAACACTACATTATGTGTAACTTATTATCTGAACAACATCCTCCCCTCTTATCCTATCATTATCCTGATACTGATAGATGACTACTAGCTGGTAACAGCATTTTGTTCACTGCATTAGAAGCCACACATCCTTTTAATTTCTTTTGGATGATTTGTTTTCCCTTGTCAATGGTGCTTGTGCTGCACTAGAACAACAAAGGAAAATATGACATCTAATGTTTCTCATGCATTTTCCAGGGCCGAAGTTGGAGGCTTGTAAAGCATCCTTCGGTAGGTCCATGTTGATGGAGGATTTTGTCACATGGTCTACATGGTGATCAATGTGGCAACATTTCCATCAAACTTTGGTTGGTATATACAATTTTCCATTTATATTATTTCCACTTTTTTCTGCTCCACTAGATTTTGCACGAAAATGAAAAATGAAATTCGTTTTTATATTAATCAACAAATAAATCTGAGTGCTAAAGTTCCACATGCATTGTTGCAACAAGAATGTTAGTATCATGGTAGAGAGAAAAAAACTACGACCAGAGAATCTCTATCTATTTTGCTCTGAATATGTTGAAATTTCTTATAGTGCTGTGTCTTATCTTTTCCTGTTTTCTTTATCTCTGGAACAAGAATACCAAAAGGAGTAGTTAGATATACTATCAGTGAAAATTTCTTTAAAAATGAGTAAATTTCAGATCACTTCATGTATATGGTCCTAGTTGCAGAGAAAACTTGTTTGCTTGGCAAGTTGCAAAACCCTAGGTTATGAAGTTTTTGGATACCTTATGACCATAAAATCTGCACTTTAGTGAAAATAACCAAGAAAACTGGGTTCTGTACGACTATGACTGTAGAGCATTTTTTTCCGCTGAAACTACCAAGTTTGAACCTGTAAAATGGTCCAGAACAATGTGCATATAGCTTAAGTCGTAGTTTTGTTTATGTTTCTTGCAATCAGCAGAATGAGGAGTACACCATAAATGTAAAATTTAATGTATGTTTGAGTGCAAAATTATTAGTTATAGATACTTAGTTATATAATTATTTAAATTGAAACTTGATAAATATATCATGGTCACAAACTACACCAGCAATAAAGTACGTATATGTGTTTTATTTTGTGGAGTACTCTGTACTCTGTAGAGATTTGTCCTAGTCATGTTACAATCTTAACATTTCTTTTAAGATTAGTCTCCGAAGTTCATATTTGTCAAAGTCTTGTAGTTAATGTTGTCTTTACGAGAGTAAGATTAATTGGCCATATTCCAGAAATTCAGGGAGAGCTTCCATAATGATATACTACTACTATTTTGGCGATACTGAGTGGTGAGCTGTACGGCTGTACCTTCAACATACTTTGATGAGGTAGTGAATCAGGTAACTAGGCATATTGTTCATTGTCAGGTGTCAGTAGACAGTACTTATACAATATACTCGTATTTGCTAATTGTTTTCCGTGACGTAAACTGTATATCATAAGTACTTCCTGCTACGCGATTTGACTCTGACAAGTGTTAGCACATATGTGGTAATGCAGAAGTTATGTACAGTTTCTTATTAACAGACAACAGTTATGAAGGAGACATGATTCCATATCTGGCCTTGTTGCTGCTGCTGATGGTTTGGTCATTTATGTGCATGTCCTTTTACATGATTGTTCTTGGTGTATATATAATTAATCTGGTTCATTGTTCTGTTTCTTCTTTTGTCTTAAAGAAATTTTATATCATGTCCTGTATAGTGATAACATTCAGTTTTCTTCCTGTGCATATCGTGGCGCTTTAGATCACTGGTATTCTCTGAGAATATCACAATAATGATTCTACATATGAAATGAATATTGGACCATTCAATACACCTAGCCTATGTGTCAACTGGAACATTCTTTTTCTATATTTACAAATGCAAGAACATGTAATGGGATGGATTTTTTTTGTCACATATAAAGTAGTCACATACAAAGGTTGGCAAATAACAAGCTACCAAAGCAGCAACGTGGGAAAATATAACTGAGGAGATGCAGCAACGTGTGTAAAATATAATGGAGGAGAGGAGGATCACTGTGGTGCACAAAAGCTTTTTTTTTTTGTTGTTGTTGTGAAAACTAATTACAACTTTTTATAGCATGTATGTATGTACACAATAAGAGGGTGAAATGTAAAGCATTAACTGAACAGCTGGTGTATACATGACTTGTTTCTGAAGCAGTATGGAATATAATCCTCTTTTTCAGCCAGCCTTTTTACTTGCAACTATAAGCCAGAAATGCTTGGGAGTCTGAATCGAGACATTATTTTCAATCAAGACGTAGTCTTAATGTTACTAAACTATTGAAGAGTTTTTTTTTAAAAAAAAATGGTGACACAAGTGTGGATGAAGTGAACCCGAGCAAATTTTGACTTGTCTATATTTGATACTTAAACCACTCCTGCAATTTTAATAACTCATGATATTTATTTCTATCTACAAAACATACAAAGTTTTGGGAATTCTACAGAAACAAAAATGTATCACTTGCCCTGGGGTAATAACCAAAGTTACTAGTAGAAAAATGCTGATGTTGTTTGTGGACATAGAACTGTACGATAACATTACTTTTTTTTTTTGGTGAAAAGTCATGTTCTTATCCATTTTCCTTGTGACTTCATTACTTGTGCAAACTGCTTTCGATCGCCACAATATTTTCACTTGAGAAAGAAAAGAGAAGATACTGAATGATTAGGTGCTGTGGTTCCCCTGGGATTGCCAACAAGAACAGATTGGCAAATCTTATGCAATAAAAGGTTTTTGGGTGCAACTCCATAGTTGATCTCAGGAGATCTTATCAGAACATTGTGTGCGAACAGAACAGTCACTTTCTGTATTTTTTTCAGCCGACATGTGGATATAGCAGAGCTGATGACTTTATTGTGGCTTTATTGTGACGGCACACTTTGATGCGTTTGGTAACCACATTTGCAGGCTTTTCTAACAAAGATTGTACTATTGCTTCAGGTGGTCTTAGTCTGAAGCAGAGCTGATTGAAGTTGTGCTCCATGTACTCGTGTCAGTACAAAAGTTTGGAGGTAGCTATTCGATATTTCTGGAGGAGAATGTGTGGTTATTCAATATTATAATCCAGATTTCAATTTCGTTTGTACTACTGCTGTCAAGGTAAAAAAAGAAATTCGATGTAAATGCCAAGGGAATTCTCATGGCAGCTTTATTCTCACTGACCTGGGCACCCTGAATTTTCTCCTGGTCTACTCTGTCCCCATTTGGCTTGAAGCATATTCCTTCCACTTGTTCATGCATTGGAATCCAAGTATATAGCAACATTATAATCTCATTTTGGAAAAAATGGGTGGTTAAAATCACTATTTCGGATGATTTCTTGGGGGTGGCATATTTGTTTCCTTCTGGCTGAATCTCTTCTTTTTATGCATTAGCAGAGCACCTGAAGCTGTGCTGTTCATCATGTAACACACCTTTTTCACTGCATCATCCATTGGTGTGTCAATAGCACAGATAAAGCAGCTAGCAGACAGATCCAAGGAGATATGCCAGATGGCTGGAAAAGCACTATGATCTGAAGTTTGTGAAGTCATCCATCAGGTATGCACGCAGCAGGTTTTCTACCGTATGATTCAGTTTAGCCACTCATAGATGCGCGTGTTCACACGCAAAGATATACTCACTGTGTGTTATGTAAGAGACCCGCAAAGATATATTCACTGTGTGTTATGTAAGAGACACTTGTTTGATACCATGGTCCTTATCCACCTGCTGCTTCTCTTAGTTCGATGCTACAAAAGTCCATAGTTTTGCAATTCTGCAACACTTACTTGAGTATGATTCTCATTGGTTTGTTTCTGCCGTATCTGTTCGTCGATGATTTTTATTGGATATAGTTGTTGAGGTTCATCATGGTATGTGCTGATAGCTAGTATGCTCATAGTTTGTAAACTAAATAGCAACGCTTTTTTGATTAAGCTGAACCTACCAAATTGGAGGTAAAGAGGAATTTGGATAGAATCCAAACTGTATAGTTCAGAACTTCAAAATTTCAAATGCATGATTGCCAATTTTTGTCAATAGATTGATAAATCTTGGATGTGAGAGAACTGTTGGATGCTTGAAAGAATAATCGCAAGGCACAGAAGTCATATCATTGGGAGTGAATAAAGCTACGAAAGATACTGACTGGATAAAGCTATATATGAAAGATACTTTGGTAAGACAGTAAACTCTTCCTGATCGTTCTAACTGTCCAAGCTCAGAGATTGCAACATGGAAGAACATGTAACAGTTTTTAGCTATCAACTGATTTATTTTGAACGATCACTGTTCTCTTCTGGAGTTTGGGAGGGCAGAATATACAACCATGGATAGTGAAGAAGCAAGAATCATATACAATTTAATTTCCTTGGATGGTAAGGAAATATCTTCTACTTTTTGCAAAATTAATGATTTCTAATTATTGCTTATGGGGGATTCTGCAGCCTGCAGGTAGGATGTGGAATTATTGAGCAAGGTGACCAGCCATACTTGCCCTTTTCTACTGACTTAGACAGCCATGCCTTCTACTGACTTGACAACAATATATGTCCTTTTCCACACAAAAGATGTGCTCATATTCAGGCTATTTATAATAGATGAAAATATGTCAACAAGATTCCTACTTCAGATTGGCTCCTAGATAGGAACAAGAAAAGAGAGTAATGGAATAAAGCTAGATGCTCTAGAGATATCCTTTTGTCCTATGCATGTAAGTCTACTCCTTTCGTCCCAATATAAATGCACTTAGGACCGGATATAGCATTTCATAGTACAACGAGATATTGGTTATACTATGAAATGCCACATCCGGTTCAGGTGTACTTATATTAGGACGGAGGGAGTACAAAAGAGAAATTACTGGCAAGAAAATTTGATTTTCAGGGTGATGGTATCCGCAGGTAAGTTTCACATGCAAATGAAAATGTAAATTGTCTGTTAACGAGTGATTGTGTTAGCATAAATGTTTTTCACATGCAAAACAAGACTATATGCAATTTTGCAGACTTGATATACTTATGCCTGGTATTCTAAGTTTTATATACAGAGTGTAAAGGTTAGACATATTAGCAATTTAATGGTTTTTGGAGATTGACATTGAGAATAAGCTTATGGTTGAAGAAGACAGGGTAGAAGCATGATTGTTCACACAATGATCAGAAACGGAGGCAAGCAAAGTTAACCCAAGAAAAAGGAAAAATCAGTATTAGCTTGTAAACATGGCTAGTTTGCCCCAACATTAGGATTGCCTCAGAACGATCCTCTATATATGCTCAAACATTGTATAATGTGTATTGAGGCTGTGTTCGCATGTGGATGATGGGAACATAGTGCCTCCGCACGGAAAACGGAGTGTTCCATTAGCACATGATTAATTAAGTATTATCTAATTTTTTTAAAAAAATGGATTAATTTGATTTTTTTAAGCAACTTTCATATAGAAACTTTTTGTAAAAAATACACCGTTTAGCAGTTTGAAAAACGTGCGCGCAGAAAACAAGGGATTTGGGTTGGGAACTAGAGGTCGTTATACTAGTCTTGAACTTGGTGGTGCATGAAACTCAATATCGTATTTGATCGAGCAAGGTACCCATATGTAAAGGGTTTCTTCTACAATCCAACAGTCAGGTCCGATGCTAAATTAGGACTGTTAATAGAGCATAATCGGACGATAGAAATCGATCAGTACCGTCACTCCATTATGTGGTGGAAGGGTAAAACAATATTTTTGCATTAGAAATAAATCATCGTCTATCTTAGACGCTCTTTACGAACGAGGATTGAAAAGAAAACAATATTTTTGCATTAGAAATAAATCATCGTCTATCTTAGACGCTCTTTATGAACGAGGATTGAAAAGAAACCCTTAGGGCCTCATCGTTTGGCATATTCATATGCTTATCAGCTAAATTTTAAATTTTCAACATTATAGTTGGAGCTGATTTTGAGGTTTTTTCATCGAAGTTTATTTTTCAGCCTTTGCTTTTAGATCACCAAGAACACATATTGATTTTCGTTTGCAAATATGCCATTTGCATATTTAGAAAATATGCCAAACGATGAGGCTGTTAGTTTTGCAATCTTGAATCCCTTAGGGATAGGGTTTGGCGAAGGCATAAGGTTTGATGCTCCTGGAGTCCTCTTTAGCGGTGGTGGTGCAGGGGCTTGGTACTCCTGGAGCTCGGGGGAGGGGATCTACGGCGTAGCGAAGTCTGCGGTACGATGGAGAAATGGGGAAAGGGTTTCAGGACTTTCTTCTCGCCCGATCGTAGCCCTTGGATTCAACAACCATATCAAGCTTGCTACCTAGCGGTTACAAACTGCTGGACCGGAATAATGCTCATATATATAGAAATAAAGCTAAAAATACGCTGATGTTTTGGCAAAGTGACCAACATGTCGGGATGCAATTAGTTATTCATCTTGCAAAATGTTTAAACGAGTCACTCATCTTTTTAAGTAAAGTGACCAGCAATCCATAAACTTTTTTATATATGCTATGCTATTCAGATCCCAAAATTTAAAAATATGCATCTTGGACATGCTGGTCCAAAATTTTGTTAATTAAAAATGTATCATCCCGGTCCAAAATTACCACGGCACATCCGGGACCGAGCATTTCATGTCCACTAGCACGGTGCCCATCTCGGACATGCTCCCAAAACTGACATGATCAGCAACTCGTCCAGCAATTTACACAGCAATTTGCAAGATGTGTGACTAAATTACACCCCATATATATAAAACAATTACAGAATCTCTCTAGCTAGCATTTGGTGTGTTTGTGTGTGTGTGGTTGTACTGGCTGATCATCGAGGTTTATCCGGCGTGGATGGCCGGCCGGGGTGGTTAATTAGGCAGACATGGACACGACTAAGCCGGGGACCAGGCGACTCCCCTGCGCCGCCCACCGCCTGCCTGCATGCACTGCCACACTCTGCCACTGCAGCAGACGACATGGACATTCAGCAGCAGCAGCAGCAGCAGCAGCAGCCAGAGCCAGCGTAACGAACCTAGCTAGCTACTCTTACGCCTACCTATCTCATCATTCATGGCGCCGCTAGCCGCTAGCTGCTGCAGCTGCACCTGCAATCGCATCCATCCATCGCGTCGATCGATCGATCGCATTGTGCTGCGTGCCAATGGCAATGGCAATGGCATCGCCGTACTACGTTAGCATGGGCGCTACTACTACCGCTCTAGTACTACCTGTGCTTCTTTCTCAGCTCTTCGTCCTCTCATGGCCATTCGATAGCTTGCTGCTGTTTCTGCTGCATCTGCAGAGAGTGCAGACTGCAGCAGCGGCAGCAGCAGCAGCAGCAGCAGCAGCAGCGGCTAATGTCCTTGAGCTGATCTGATCGAACATAAAGCAATTAATACACTATGTATATGTGGGCATCAATGATCGAGCAGTAGTACGTGCGTATAGTACGCATGCACCTGCATACACCCACATGAATTCTTCTGTTCATCACACACAACAGTGTCAGTGCAATGCCAATGCCAATGCCAATGGAATGAACTCTCTCGATCTCCATCGACCGATCGATCGCTGCTTCTTGCACTGCATGATTGCATGTACGTAGATATGATGCATCGATCGATCTCGATCGGTTGATCCGTCGTCGTGGCTCAGCTCGATCCCTCCCTCCTGCCATGGAAAAGAAAAGCTGCTTCTTGCATCACTTGAGCATACGTACTGCAGCTCTGCAGCTCACCAGCAGCAGCTGCAGCTGTGTGGCTATCCATCGATCAGATTCATGGCTATCTAGCTACCTCTCTCTCTCTCTCCCATATGGCATTGCCATGGCAAATGTACTGTAGCCTGCAGGGCCAATTGCAACGGTTCATTCATTGGTGGTGCAACTAGCTGGCTAACCTTCTGATCGATCCGTTCATTTAGGCGCAGCAGCTAGCTAGCATACATGTGTTCTGAATCTCTCTGACGACGACGGACGACGCCTAGCTGCTTCCTTGTTTTCATCATGTGGGCTTTAGGCTGTGTTTAGTTCAGTGCAAAGTTTAGATTTTGATTGAAATTGGAGATGATGTGACTGAAAAGTTATGTGTATATGACAGGTTGATGTGATGAAAAAAGACTGAAGTTTGGATCCAAACTTTGGATCTAAACACAGCCTAATTTACTTCGTTGTAGTATTCTGAATCGTTTACTAGCATTCACTGCCGCCGGCCATTGGTTACATTGGTGTATATATATGCAGTTTTTCAGTCTTTCAGAGCCTCTGCATGCATAAGCTCATCATACACGCACTTTCACTAGGTACACTTGTGTAAACATCTGCAGAGGCATTGTTCATGATGGTTACGTTCATCATATTAATATCATCGATCGATTATTGGTTTACGCACTACGTGCATCGTTCTGCTTGGGGAAGCACCACACCACTGGTGTGGTGGTAGAGTTATAGCGCATAACTCTATATACGCATTATGTACGGTTCAAACCATGATGCCCACAAATATGATTGTGTGCATTCTTATTGGTGCAGAGGCCGAAAGTAATACTTACATTACCTGAAAGAAAAAAAAACCACTACTACATGCATGCAGCTGCAGCTGCAGCTGTACTGCAGGTAGATAGCCAGCTCTCATGTGCTGGACATGTATGGGTGTATGGTGCATGGATAGAGCTAAGGGACGAGTAGTACTGTCAGCACAGTGCCACCAGCAATTAGGGTACTGGAAGGAGAGGAAGGGAGATGAGATAGCTTGTGCCATTTGGCCTCTAGCTAGCTAGGGAGAGGTAAGGGTAGCCCCATGCAGGCATCATCTCCATCCATTCATTCCATCTCTCTCAAATAATTTCCTTGCTTTCATTCTTCAGTGCTGCTGCCCTCTCTTCAGCCAGTAGTGAGTAATGGCAGTAGTAGCGCGCACACACACACTAGTACCTCTGGGACTATTGTGTGTGTCTGTGCTAGCAGCCTCTCATCTCTCTCTCTCTCTCTCATGGTCTCTTTTATTTGTTCTTGGGATCTTGGTCTGCACAAGCTTGGCATTTGGGCAGCTGCAACATTGCCTTTTTGGTAGTGACCACCAGATTTTTCTAGTAGAGGTGCTGGTGTCCTGCATGCTCTCCTCTGGGCTCTCTCTCTGATGATACTGATCATATCTCCTACTGATGATAGCTGATGATGGATGGGGGCAGTGCTTCAGTTAAGATTCTTGTGCCATCACTGCAACTGTGCATGCTAATGCTGTGCTTCTTCAGTACTACACTACTCTGCATAAGTTAACAGCCACTAGTCCAGCTACCACTATACTATATCTACTATCCCCAATTTAATTAGATAACAGCAGCTAGTACTACCACTATATATGCACATTTTTTTAGATATAATACTATGCAAAGACAGTATTACTATTTATCTTTTGTGGCAACAACAATTCCGTGCATTGGAAATCTGAACACACATACACAAGAACCTAGTTAAGCAAAGTTAGTTAGTCTAGCTATCTGACTGTTTTCATGCTACTGTCTATCTTATGATAATTTTTTAGATAATACTATGCAAATACAGTATTGCTACTTTAAAATCTTTTGTGGCAACAACAAATCCTCCATGCATTGGAAATCTGAACACACACAAAACCTAGTTAAACAAAGTTAGTTAATCTAGCTATTTGACTGTTGTCATGCTACTGCCTGTCTTATGATTATGTTTTAGATAATACTATGCGAATACAGTATTGCTACTTATCTTTTGTATGCATTGAAAATCTGAACACACATACACAAGAACCTAGTTAAGCAAAGTTAGTCAAGCTATATATCTGACTGTTCTCCATGCTGCTACTGTCTGTCTTTATGATCATCTTTTAGATAATACTATGCAAATACAGTATTGCTACTTATCTTTTGTAGCAACAACAATTCCATGCATTGGAAATCGGAACACAAACAAGTAATCTAGTTAATTAAGCAAAGTTAGTTACTCTATCATCTACTATCTGTTTTCCATGACACTGTCTGTCTTATGATCATTTGTAATATATATATACTTTATAGTACTACTGAAATAAGGTGAAATCAGCCAAGCAGAGGATGCTTAGGTTAACGGGCCGGATTAGCTGTCAGTAAGTAATCCGGTCTCCGATGATCGCCTTCTCGTTCTCTGAACAAGTAAACAACTCAAAATTAACCATCTCTTTCCTTTCCTCTAAAGAAGAGCAAGTGTGGATGTTGTGTGACACAAAGCCAGATGCATGCTACTATATGCTATTATAGCATGGATCCTTCTCATTCCATAGGATTGCAGCAAATGTTAATTAGTTTTGTCTTAATTAATCGCAGCTAGGGGTACTGTAATTAAGGTGGCCATTTGCCGCTCTTTCCGGGACAGACTGGCTCAAATCAAGGGCAGGCAGCTGCAGCTCAAAGCAGCAGTCCAAAACCAGCATCCTCTACCTCTCTACTCTAGTCTCTAGAGAGAGATTGTGTAGGTAGCCATGGAAGCAAGTAAACAAATTACTCAGTGGCAAAATTAACTAACAAATTAAGTAATTAACGGTGATGGATCAGAGGCAGCAAACGTGGAGCTAGGGGGATTTACATGGGAGATTGCACCATCAGTGGAGTGTACTAGTACTAGTACTCCCTCCGGGTTGATAATACTTGTCGTTTTGGACAAGGGCACGGTCTCCAAAAAACAACTTTGACCATTATTTTCTATTATAATATGTATAAAGTGTTAACAAATATATAATTTTATTAAAGTACTTTTCAAGACTAATCTATACATGTAGTTACCATATTTGAAAGATAAATATTTTAAAAATGATTCATAATCAAAGATTCTAAAGTTTGACCTCACCCTTGTCTAAAACGACAAGTATTATCAGCCCGGAGGGAGTAGTAGAGATCATATTGTATATAATCACCAAGATCATAATTAAATAATTAGTTAGTTAATTAATCAAGTGGTTAGCATGGCTAGCTAGCTAGCTGCTCTCATGTGGCCTATTAATTGGACTCACCTCGGATGTCTCTCAAGCTGAGCTGGAAACCATGAGCAAGCAAAGCAAAGCTAAGCTTAAGCTACCTTGCACTTGCAGTACTCTCTTGCAGTAGTTGCAGTGCAGTGCCCAAGTTCATGTCATGCCCTCTTGGCGCCATGTGCCAAGGACACTTTCATATATTCCAATGGCGGCCGCCGCCGTATCACCACCGGGATCCATCGGAACAGCTGTGCCGTCGGTTAGCCGGACGATCATGGTAGCCGTTGGGACTTGGGATTACAGGAATTTTACATGAATCAGTTCATTTTGGTCGGGATAATAAAAAGATATCGTTAGTCGTCGTGTTCAGGTAGACGTGTACTTGAACAGGACGACGATTATCATTTTCGATAATGAACTAAATTGATATTAAACATTTGTGGAGATGATCATTCGTATTATTATGATATTAGCATTTGGGAATGCAAGAATTTTTGTTAGGGTAATAGAGAGAAATTGATAGTCGTCGTGTTTGGCTGAAAAGTATCATTTTCAATAATGATTAATGAAGGATGTAAATCGATGATTTTTTTTTAAAAAAAAAATTGTGGAGATGATCATTCGCGTGATCACTCTCACAATCTCTCTCGAGTAGAAAAGCTAGCTAAGTAAGGCCAAGTACTCATTAATTGTGACCTATTTGGTTTTTAGCGATTCTTCTGAACTCCAAAGGCTGTTCATTAATTGTTCAGATCAGCAAACCCATGAACTATGCAATGATTAGCAGCACGCGAGCGAGCGATCGATCGAGCCTCGAGCTGGCCGTCACACAAATTCTAATAGTACCACAACAATTAATCTAGGAGGAGGAGACGCCATGGATGTTGTTCTTGGGATGCCAACCCGTTACGTTCTTGGGATCTCGATCGATCGATCGGTTTTAATCTCCTCGATTACAGAGGAGCAGAAAGAACTAATGTATTCTCAAGATGTCGCTGCGATTCTTGTTCTTGTTTATTTACTGCTGTCACGATTACAGTTTCCAGGAAGCGATGGATCAACGCGAAACCGAAGCAGTTGTGCAAGTTCATCTTGTTCTTGAGACGTACTGCTACTCTCGATCGCTGAACTGGGAAGCTTCCGAGCTGCCATCTCGTGGGCATTCGATCGACCTGTCGCGAGCAAGCAAATTAAAGCGTACTCGCATGCAGATTATAGTTTTTTTTTTGGTGAGAATTCCAAGGTTTTAATCGAGTGCAGAAGATGGCAACTTGTTGGGGTTTCTCTTGGGAGATGGTGCACATCTGGGACAGCTGTGAGCTCAAAGAAGAAGAATTATTATAATTTATAAACCAGTTTCTGAAAGTACAGTAGTAGTACTAACTAAGAATAAGATCACTTGATCAACACACACACACTGAAAGTCTGAATATGTTGTGGCGAAGGACAGTTCTTGCAGTACTCATCTGCAGATAATTAACCTTGTTAGCCATGATGATTTCAGTTTGTTTATGCGTTGACTTAGCCTGTCAATAAATAGTGCTGTTTTCAGTTGTCACTGAGGAGCTTGGGACCATAATATCTGAATTTTTATCTCTCTCTCTCTCTGAGTCCCACTGATGAATGAGGAGATTTTGCACTCATTTTATATAAAAAGCTGGCTTCTCTTGTCGTTTATCTCGTGCAATCACAGATAGCTAGATCATTTTCAGTAAGATCAGTAGTGTGTGTGTGTATATATATATATAATGATAATTCCTTGTGCTAATTTCCGAAGTATCCATGCAAGGTTGTTGATTAATCTAGTAAATCAAATAGAGTAAAGCTAAATCATTTCCCTGCCGACACTATAGAGTGCACTGTTCCTACTTCTGAATATTTTCATTTCTGTCTTTTGATGCATTTCCTGCTCCATGCATTCTTGTGATTAGGAACTTCATAAGTGGAGAATGAAAGTTTAAGTTGGGGGGTCAACCTCCAATATTTGTCGGTTAATTACGCGCTCCTTGAATACCACAATTGCTGTTGCATGCTAATCATTCCAAGAGTTGACCTAACGATCGATCGAATCCCGGTTTTCAATGCCATGGGCTGGTTTTCTGAGTGATTCAGAATCTTTCTTCCATGGCTTGATCATGCTCATGCCAGTTAAGAGTGTCTGGTGTGCTGACTAAGCATGCCAATCCCTGCAGGCATTTTTGCTAGGGCATCATTTCAAGTGCCACCTGGCACTTGTCCTTCATTACTGCATTATAACTTTGTTATTATGAAGATGATTGCATTGGAAGTTAGAACTGAAATGTAAGACAACCAACTTCTTAATTGCACATGTTGCCATGCCCATATGTTACTACTACTTAAAAAAATCTTTTGGAGTCAAATGCTGCTTTCTTCCATGATACTTTGAGGTTGCCAATGCAATCTGAGAAGCCAGAAGGAAGCTGAGACTTGTGTAGTAGTAGTACCCTCTGAATTTACTGACATACAACGCGTCGAAATGGAATTTTTTTTCAATGCACAATTTGCAATACCATTTTTTTTTCATCGTGCGCGAAATCATTTACGGCGCGTGGATTGGATATTATTATAAACTCTGCTGCAGATGATAGGTGTCATTCTGTTTGCTGAATTATGCAGCACAAGTTGGACACCTCTGGTGTCACTTGATGCATGCAAATTGGGTGAGTCACACAGGTGAGGCAGAGGTTTTGTATATATATATTCATAGGAGTTTGTCTGGTGATTATTTTACTTGTGAATCATTCATGCCTTGCTTGTACTATGTCATCCCTTAGGAGTGCATTGGCACTGTGCAAATGCAATTATATATATTTATATATCTTGCAAACATTTATAACTGGGATACTGGTGAGCTGCTGCTGAATTGGAATCATGGAATATTAGCATCATCCCCAACTATATTCTGATCTGCCACAGTTGAACTTTGGGGGTAATAGATAGGCATGAGATGTGCCCCCCAAATATAGAATTGCAGATGGGTTGTGATGGTGTAGGGGCTTGAAGGGACATGAGAATCAGAGTGAGCAATATACTAGTGAACACCCTTTAATTTTGTGTGGTGAGTGGTGAGTAGGACAAAATGCCTAGCTAGTGCCTGCTTGTGAGGCACCAAAGTGAGCTCCTGCTTCCTACCAGCCATCCCTTCCCTGCCATGAAGGGCTATATTTCTGAATCTGATAGCACCATTCCATCCATCTCATCTCCTATCTGAAAACTGTGATCAATAATGCACCCTGTACTGTTCCTTCTCATAACCCCAGTTGTTTTTTTTTCTTCACACTGCAAAAAATGCAATGATGTAGCATATCATGCTTTTGTTTGTCATTAGTAGGGGCTGTTCCCTAAAGCAAGGGAATTGGCTATGCATACATGACAACAAAATCTGCACACTTTCAGGTTATTGTCTGTGACAACAGATCATGCAACTTCATTTTGTACACTAGGCTAGATTGCTCCCCCCTCACATCTTTTCAGGTCACATTTTGCTAACAAAAGGGCACGCTTTGGCTGTCGAAAATGACATCGATTCTTACATACTACTCGTGTCTATTGAATAATTAGAGTGGGAGAGGATGTACTGAGTAATTGTAATTGGATAATTATGTTGAGGCTCAACGGGCCGGTAGACGTAGAGTATAAGAGATAAGAAAGGTGATCTAGAGATAAAGATGACTATGAAACGAATCACTTGTATCCTAATATCTCTCTAACTGCCATATACTCTAACAGTGTCGGCCGAGGGCAGCTGCCATGAACAAAGGAAGTGCAAAGGATAAAAAAAAATCCTTCTGAAACATTGGAGACAAGATTGCACATCTTGAGAGGCTGATCCCTAGCAATAATGCCATGAGCCATTGAGAAGCACATGGCTCCCTCCCTATATATTTTATCAGAGGCCAGGTAGCAGTAACTGCAGAGCAAGTAACCAGGTATCCACCTCTCCTCTCCCACATGCCTTTCAAGGGGACCAGAATTTACACACATGACACAACCAAGCCAGACCACTCTGAATTGCACCAAATTATTGGAGATCTCCCAAAGATCAATGAGTTGTGGGGGGTCAGAACTCAGAAGGGGACCCCCCCAATCTCATCTCATCCTCCTTTCCTCCTCCCTGCAGAAGGTTTGCAGCCAAATGGCAATGCCAAGCAAGAACACACACACAAGAAAATGAGAGGAAAATGTCAATCAAGATGTGCAGCAGCAGCAGCAAGCAATAGCAGCAAACTGAATTGGCATTGTCACCCACAGTGGGCTAAGCTAGCTGTGCTTCAGGATCACCTGGTGAGAAAATGCAACACAACACAATGCAATGCAATCAAGTGTGGTGGCCATTTCTTGATGAGAGGAGGGGCTTTTCTGCTCTGTTCATCAATGATTGATGGCTTCCATTGGACCAGTGATTTGGAATGCCAGGAAAGAGGTGTACTTTTATTTTTTTGCCCGGTGTACTATATAATAGGGCCTTTTGGCTTTGGGGGGCTGCCTGCATGCTGGCAAATATGGGCACCCCTATCTTGGGACCGTCCGTCTTTTAGCAACCTATCCAACGCAAACATCGCCATCCACACTGCTCTCTACCTACACAATGTCCCTCCCTCCTACCAAGATAATTACTGCCTTATTTTGTTTAGCATGACCACTTTATTTTAAGAAAAATCTGAAAGTTTGTGAGTTGAGATGTTATTATACGATGGTCTCTATACTGTAAAAATTGTCATTGAACCTTTAGCAAGGATCATGGTACGTCAGTTTAAACTTATCTGAAATGGGTATGTTTATTTGAGATGGTACCGGAAGTGGTCGCATTCTCTAGTGCAAAACTTGATATCTCTAGGCACTAAAATCTTTAGTGCACTACCGTAAATTTCTGATCCAAAATAATGAAAATGTATTTTTTTTTAGACTTGTAACATTTTTTTACCCAAGAAGTTTTCATTTGTGATGTCATACAAACTTTGCTGTCAGTAGTTTTTTTTTAGGAAAATATATTTATGCCATTGCTCAATAAATAATTCAGAGAGATAGAAAAGGTGCAGCACATGTATAAAAAACATGCCACTTCATTTAAGTGGTTGGACCAGTAAACAACCACACACACACATTTCATTATCACGATATGGTCCAGCATAAATCAAATCAACTCTCTGGTAGTAGTACATGGATGTTTTGCCGTTGAATTGCTGGTCGAAAAGCTCATCAATCTCTTGGAAATTCTGTGTTCGATGAGTTCTCACTCCTCAGGATTCATTGGGCAAAAATTACTTCTTCTTCTTAGCGTGCAAAAGAATTCGAGTTCGACATTGACCTCTCTTGTTATTTTCTTCTTCTTTCTCAACCACTCCTGCATCATGTATTTTGGACATTACTAGTAGCTTTCAAATTCCGTCGTTATAATCCAGCAAGTAAAGCCTGGTTCCTGGCGTTGAAGCGTGTAAGTATATCGTGTGCATACGAAACCACTTTGCCTTGTCAACAAGAATATTTTCTTTTGACCAGAGTCGACATCAAGAAGTCATACCTCTAGAAGTAATAAAATGACAAACGTCTCGAACGAAGTCAAAACGGCATTGCCAGATCATATCTACGTCTCTATCAACTACGATCAAACTCAGCTTAGCAAGTCTAGCAAAGGATAACATCAAAACCACTCCACTACAAACCCATTTTCCCCCCCACCCGGCAACCAATCGTACGCCGCTTGTATGATCAAACATACCACACTTCAAGGTCTAAGTTCAAAATTTTTATAGAAGCGAATTTCAGACTGGATTGTTTGAGGAGCTAAGTTCCCAATTTAAAAATAACGCATATATTCGTTTGGATGTAGAGGCCGAATAAAAAAATACTCAAAAAAAAAATCAAACATACCATCCATCATCTACTTTCCGAACAAATGATCTACGCCGCACAATTCATCTACTCTACAAACGATCTACCCCGCGCAATCATAAGTACCATCATCCTCCTATTGCTACGCACGTCGTAAATTCACGCACGTGGTAGATCTCCTCTCTCTCTCTCTCTATTTCTCTCCATGATCTTCTCCTCGAGACGCAGGGGGGGGGGGGGGGGGGGGGGGCATCACGCAGGCGCTGTCCGTTTTCGCGCAACTGTTTGGAATGCTCCTTGAGGCAGTGGCAGCTAGCTCCAAAGGACAGGCAGGCAGGCAGGCAAACACCAGCGATCCATCGATCCGTCGTCTCTCTTCCCCACCACCCCACCTGCTCTCGCCGTCGCCATTGCCGGCCACACCGACCCCACACCTCGGATTTTGGCTGCTCCCTGGCCTCCTCGTCCCCACACGCCCTAGCTCATCCCCCCCCCTGCCTTCGGATTATTATCAGTGCCGGCCATTGCTAGCTGCTCGATCAGTCACTCACTCACTGGGTCACTGCCATTGCCATGCATATGCATCCAAGCCTCAGCTGGTTGATTTAATTGATCTTGTTTTTCTATTTTTGATTTCTTTCATGTGATGGAATTTTTACCTGTGGCTGGATCCTGGATGGATAGTGGCTAAGTAGCACGTGATCAGAAACTCTGGGGTTTTGTTGTTCCTGAGCACTGTAGCATTTTCAGGTTGGCACCAGAAAAATGCAAGTTGGTATGCTTGTGTATATAGTTGCCACGGTGTTCGCGAAAACCTTTTTTTTTCTTTTCTGTAAGTGTTTTGGGATGGAGTGAAATCTTTTTTCATAATATGTATTTGTAACTATCTAACCACAAGTTTTTTAATCATATTTCATGGCCCTTTTTGAAACTGAACCTTTTGGTCATGTCAATAACCACTGAATGGCATACTGCCACTCGATGACGGGTGCCGTGGCCAAAACCTTTCCACTCAACTGGGTTCAAATTATACGCTCAACTTAAATAATACCACCCTTCTCTAGTGAATGTTTTTTTTTTTCTTTTAAACAAGAGCCCAAATGGTTGTTAAAAAAGAAAACAAGATACTGGGGCAGAGCACATCCAACTGACAGTCGCTTATAAACTTTGTCGAAATGATGAATCTTGTAATTAAGTTGTTGTAGGCCAGGTATGCCTGCACAAATTGGATCACCGAAAACAGAGCTTTGGTTTGTTAATTAGGCAGTTCTTGTATATTAAGCAGGATCACCGACCACAGACACAAAGAAACCGGCAAAAGAAGAGGAATGCCGTGTGGAAGGTAGACAAAAAAACCACACTAAACTCTTTTTTCTTTCCTTCTCCAAATATTTTTTTCCCTGAATTTTCTTCTTCTCGTATAGAAGACATGGAATAAAACCTCTATACAATTACATACACCAGAAGCCATAGGCAAGGCAACAAAAGAAGGGGCAGAGAGTGGGCCCCACGTTGCTGTGTGTCATCAAATCTTAAAAAAGGCTGGTCTGATCCGGTCTGTTAAGGAGGGTATTCTTGGCAACCTGGGTGGGGCCCCAAGGCACAGTCTAGGACAAAAAGTTAGTGCTTCTTGGCTTTTTGTGTGTCACTTGGCATGGGCTATACACAGGAGGGGGAGGTGATGGTGGAGAGGGGGGGCATTTGGGTCATTTTGATGACCCACCTCTCCGAGGCTTATCTCACCAAAACACGTTTTTTGTCAATTTGGACAATGGAAGAGGGGGCTAGGGGCCCGTCGAATCGGGTGGATGTGATGAGAGCGGGCGGAAGATCAATGGCGCTCCGTATTGCGGGTATAGGAGCATCAGCACTGTCGGGGCATGTACGTAGTTCGGGGATGTCCTGATCTCGAACCGCTGGAGGAGGATGGCCATCGTGAGCTTGGCCTCGAGGCGCGCCAGGTTCTGGCCTACGCACATCCGAGAGCCTAGCCCGAACGGTATGAACGCCAGCGGGTGCTTCGCCGCCTTGGACGCGCCGTTGGCGAACCTTGCCGGGTTGAACTGAGACGCGTCCGGACCCCAGTATCTCGTGTCGTGGTGGATGGCCATGATCGGGACGAGCAGCTCCATGTCCCGCGGGATCATGCACCCGTCCGAGAGCTGGACGTCGACCTTGGCTCGGCGGATGGTGGCGACCGCCGGCGGGTACAGCCGGAGCGTCTCGTTCATGATCATGCCAAGCTGTCACATGACAAGGAATGAACGTATGTTAGCTTGTGCAATGACGAGAATGCCCTTATGCAAGGCAAATTTCGGAGGAGAAAAAAAAGGCATTGAATTTGGAGTCGAGGAGGTGGTGGTGGCTTACCGTTTTGAGCTTGGGGAGGTGCTCCTTGGAGGGGAGCTCGCCGGCGCCGCAGACGTCGAACACCTCGCGGCGAGCTCGCTCCTGCCAATCCGGGTGCATGGCGAGGAGCACGGTGGCCCACGTCAGGAGGTTGGTCGTCGTCTGCTTCCCGGCGAAGAAGAAGGTCTTGCATTCCTCCAGCATGTCCTCCACGGGGATCGCCGCCGCCGGGGAGTTCTTCTCGCCGCCGGCGTTGCCGCGGGTGGCGGCGCCGGCGCCGGCATTGATCATCAGGCCGAGCAGGTCGCGGAAGCTGCCGTCGTCGGCCTTCTCGCCCTGCTCGGCCTCGTCGCTCCGCCGGCCAATGAGCCGCATCAGGCTCCGCCGTATCTCCCTGTCCAGCCGCCATGACAGCCGGTTCTTCTTGGTCGGCAAGAACCTGCGAGAACGCGTGGTTTTCTTGGTCAATTCGGGGTCGGATTGGTTGGAGATGGGATGGATCAATGGCGGCGGCGAGTGACGTACCGGTAGCCCGGGACGAGCACCTTGCGGAAGGCCTCGGAGGCGAACGCCATGAGCTGTCCCTGCATGGCGAACACGACGCGGCCGTCGTCGTAGCTGCGGCCGAACGTGGCGCGCGTGATGGCCTCCTCCGTCACCGCCTGGAACCACTCCGCCACGTCCACCTCCACCTCGCCGCTCCCCCCGGCCTCCGCCATCGCGCCCCACTTCGCCGCCAGCGCCGCCACCGACTTGCCGACTTGCGGTATCAACCGCTGCAGCAGCAACAACAAACACAACATGAAACTCATCCACGAGCCCGCCCGCGCGCGCACGCCATGGACGAACACGAAGAAGCAGAGGAGGTAGGAGGTAACACGTACGTTGAGGTTGTCCGGGTAGAAGGCGTCGGTGAGGACGCGGCGGTGGAGCGCCCACTTGTCGCCGTGGAGGCTGACGAGCCCGTCGCCCTCGAGCTGGCGCACGACGGGGTGAGCCTCGTAGCGGTCGAACGCGTCGGCGCGCGTCAGGAAGATCTCCCGGATCAGCTCCGGCTCCGCCACCGTCAACCTCGGCGTCGGCCCGAACCAAATCAAGAACCTATGCCCTGCAACACACACCCACACCATCAATCCAAGGCCCAAGCTCGAACACTTCCATCATCAATGGCGGCGCCAAGAAAGAGAGAGAAAGAAAGCCATAACCCGAGCTGAGCTGACAACTAAGAGACAAAAGCTGTGAGCTCTGGCCACAAGCAGACACAACACAGAGGGAGCAGGGCGAGGAGGGAACAGATCGAGCAGCAGATGCAACCAAAAATCCATCCACTGCGACGCCACCACATGTCCACAGAGCGCGCCGCGCCGCGCCGCGCGCGCACATGGCGGCGGCGGAGGCGGGAGCGAAGAACTCACCGTAGATCTTGCGCCAGTAGTGGTAGAAGGCGAGGACGCGGGGGAGCGCGTTGTGGGAGGTGGGCGGCGACATGGGCTTGGACGACGCCTCCGCCATGAGCGCCACCATCTCCCTCACGGAGCCGAGCAAGAACCGGTACGGCGGCCCCCGCACCCCCTGCGCCGCGAAGTGCGCCTCCAGCCGCCGCGGCCGCCACCACAGCGCGTCCGCCATCCTCGCCGCCACGTGCATCGCCACCCACACCGCCGCCGCCGCCGCCAACGCCGCCACCCTCCACGTCGCCCACCCCCACCCCGCGCCACCGCCGCCATCCTCCTCCATCCTCCTCCTCCCCCCCTGTTTCTTGAAACAGAGCTCACACCACCGAGCAGAGCACCACCAATGAGACGCGCGCTTCGTCGCGAGGTGAGGTGAGCTTGGGTGGGGTGTGGCAATGGCGGGTCGTGGGAGGAGAGGGGTTATATAGTGGGAGGAGGAGGAGAGGCCGGCGACGATGGGGCCGGGAGGGAGGAGAGAGAGAGAGTAGAGAGAGAAAGTATAGAGAGAGAGAGAGAGAGTTTAGAGAGAGAGGGATTTGGTTGCGAAGGGTCAACGAGGGTTGGGGTTTGGCACTTTCTTGTTTAATTGACCACACCATGTTTGGGAGATGGATTTATGGAAGGTGAAGACGTGTTTGGTGACGATTTCACTTCACTTTTTTGTTTTTCGAATAAGAGGTTTCACTTCACCTTTTTGTTTTTTTTTCAAGTTTGTTAAATATTGGCAAACTTTTTGGAAAAGGAATTCTTGGTTCGTGAGAACCAATTCGCCTCCTCATGTTTAGTGTTTTGTTTTCTTTTTGCATGTGATCTTTGGAAAAAGGGCGCACACACGCTTTGGTTTTGGAAAAATTTACGCGCGTCTTCTATGTGATCGGCAGTAAAAGAAACTAACATATTACTCCTTTTATATCTCATGATATAAGACGTGATCAAAGTTAGCACGATCTCTAAAACTAATCTTTAATTTATAATTTTTCATATACTATAAGCTTTGTAGCAATAAAATTACAACCATATGAAAGTAAATTTATATATTAATCCAATGATATAATTTTTAGCAAGTAAAAATTATTTCATATTATAATAAGTGTTGGTCAAATATGTTAAAATATGTTAATGGTTTAATCTTAAAATGCGTGCTTGTCTTTTATTATGGGATGATGTTTTGCATTTTCGTAATGGAAGTATATGACCTACAAATCAATTTGCCACTAAATAAGTTCATATTGATGTTCAGAAATGACTAAGTGTTAATATTAACATGTATCTGCATGACTTCTTAGTCATATATATATATATAATTATATCTAATACATTTTTACTTTTTTCCATTTATTAATTTAATAGATCATAAATACAATACGAGGATGCCCTTGTTGATTGGAGCCGTGATTTATTTTTCTTGACTAAGTAATTGAAATATTTGGAATAAGTAAAGAGATAATTTTAATCGATAAGTCTTATTTTGGTTTCATCATTATTTAATAATTCTTAAATTTATAATCAATAAAGACCAATCTGAACACTCATCTCTAATTTTTATTTTCAATATTTATTACATGATTTTAATAATTTTTAATTTGAATTTGATAGTTACCAAGTTGCACAAGCCTTTCTAATCCAAAAAAAAGTTATAATTCAATCCCCATCTACATGGATGGAAAAGAGCACACCTATACTCTTTTTGTCAAAATTACCCGGTTTATCGTTGGCATATCGAGATGAATTATTTTACATGTCACTCTTAGAGGAAGTTTGATAGTATAGCTAACTATTAACTATTACTCCATCCGTCCCAAAATATAAGCAATTTTAGATATGAATCTGGACAACTGTGTGTCCAGATTCATAGCCAAAAGTTGTCATATTTTGGGACGGAAATAGTAGCTCATACTAAAGCTAACATGTATAATAGGTTAACATATAGTTGGCTCTATTTTTTCTCTTCTTTCTCTTTTCTCTTGCTATGAATTTAATGTAAATGTATTGGATCAGGTGTATAGTTAGCTTTGGCACGAGAGCCAACACTTCTCATTCTTTTACTTTTCTTTTCCACATAAGCTTATAGTTGGCTTATAGTCCACTATTATCCTTGCTCTTAGAGGAAGCTTATACGAAGCACCAACATCTTCGATATATTAACTTGAATTTTGATTATAGCATGAAAAATGATCGGTCGACATACATATGGAATTATGGCATTGTCGTACGAAGCTCATAAGGTTTTTATGGGAAATATGCAAATCCAAGGCTGTCGATCCCTATTCAGTTTCTTAAAAAAAACACACACACACATTCAAAACATGAATTTGGCATATGGTTATATATAGGTATAAGACAGAAAAAGGAAATACTCTTTATCCGCAACAAAGTGGCTATTGGGCAGCTTGGCTTAAGCTCCACATGTGGCAAAACGAATTCATGGAAACCAGAAAATTAACTTTAGCTAGAATTTCAATGGGAACTTCAACATATTGCAAGCTAGGTTCAGCCCTACCCTTCATACAATTTTGACTCCGTCCCTGTATTTTTTTTTTTGAAACTTAAGAACCATTTTATTTATTAATCAGAAGCTGAGTACATGCTGGATAGTACAGTTCGCAGAGAAGTATAGACAAACAATAAACCCAAGAAACTCAGTACACAATGTTTTTCTTCTCTATTTCTATTATAAATTATCATAACACAATATTATACTATATATTGATCAAAAGCCCAAAACTGATATATTAAAAACGTCACTTTCTCTCTCCATATAAACGTTACTACTACTACTCGTTACACAGGCAATTAGCAGCAGCACACAGCAGACAAAGGCACAATGGCCAATAGGAGCGGCGATGGTTGCATGATACGGCGTGATGATTGGCCAGATTCTTGGGAAGACGACCTCTCCTTTTTTTTGGGTCCTCTAAACCTGGGAAAAGAGCGTCGCCTCAGCCTCACCTCCTTATTGGCCGCCTTTTCTCAAGCATTTTGTATGCCCTCCCGGTGACAGGCTACTGCTCCTGGATGGCTGTCTGATGGCGAACGGATGACCTCGATGTGCAGCCATTTGGTATACCCCATTTCGTGTGCGTTTTCTGGCGGCAATGTGCTTGTGTGGTGGTGATCTATTTCGTTTTCGTGTGTGCTTGTATGATTAGGGGTGAAAACGGTACTGGAAATTCCCGATCGGTCGAGCATCGTTTCCGTACCAGGGATACCATTTTCGTTTGTACCGTTTTTTTTGCTATTTATAAATTTTATTTTTTTCTATTTTTTTCTGCATCATATTAATGTTGACATTGAGTAGTTTAAATGATAAAGATGATCAATTACTAGTTGATCTAACATCCTTTTTGACAAGATAACAGTAGCGGTAGCTAGCTAGCTAGCTTCATGTGATTGTGTAGGCGCGTGATCTCGACTGACCCTTGAACATGGGGCCATATGCTTCCGCCAGGGGCGGAGCTACATGTTCAATGGAGGATATCCAGGAACCCGGTCAAGAAAATCTTTTAGCTATAGTTTATCTATTTTCACTGTATTTACGTATACCTCCCTAGTGCAAACTTAAGCACCTACATCAGCTTAAATCTGGTCTAAAACAGAGTAAAGCAAGCATGTAGCACCCCTCTTCATTTCGTTCTAGCTCTGTCCCTGGCTTCCGCGGAGGGTAGAGATATAATCATTTTCATGTTATCTGAGAAACCTATGTCCTATAGTACATATTGTTTTTATCTCCTCTCCAGCATTAAATGACTAATTGGATCATACTGTACATGACAAAGTCATTCGTACTTATAGATAGGCTTTATTACGAATGCCACTGAATGAGCTTTCTCAAATTCCTATGTACAACAGGTTTGATCTAATTAATTCATGTACTCCCTCCATACTTATAAAGGAAGTCGTTTTAGACAGCGACACGGTTTCCAAAACATAACTTTGACTTCTTATTTATATAAAAATATTTATTGAAAAGTGATATATGTATACTTTTATGAAAGTATTTTTCAAGACAAATCTATTCATATAATTTTTACATTTTCAAACTCAACAACTTGAGAGTTATTCATGATATTTATTCCCAAGGTTTGACTTAAATATTGTCCTAAACGACTTCCTTTACGAGTACGGAGGGAGTATATCTTTTAAAATCGATGCCTAAAAATATATTATAGATTCACCGATAATTAAGTACCATATATAGGAATATTGTTTGTTTCTGACTCGTGCACGGTACCTTTCAACTTTTCAATGGCTAAAATAGCTCATTGTAAATATGTCACTATGCCGGTTTTTCCTATTTATGCACAGTAAATCCACTGCTTTAATTTGACCACCCTTTTTCCAAGATAATGTTGAACACATTTTGAAAGACACATATACACGGTGCTTACACTGTTGCCCTTTCATAATTGCTAGAGCCATACGTGAGCACAATTGAAGAACTGTTTCCAGGTAGACAAAATGCAAATGGCACATTAACTCTCTGTTTGTGCCTGCAATGCCATAGCTCAACATCGATAGCGAGAGATCACAGGGCAGCCAGTGCAGCAAGCCTTATCTCTGTGGTTTAGGCACTTGGCACTTTATATGATCAATCGGCTCAGTTAAGGTTTGTGTGTGTGCTAGCTGCTACATGCATGGATGGTGCTCTGCTCATAATTGAACTGTTTTTCCACAGTGCTTAGCACCCCATATACATGGAAGGATCAACATCTTTTTGGATTTAGGATTTTTGGATTAATTTATAGCAACACGTACAAGTTCAGTTATTCAGAATAAACATTACGGTTTTTTATACTCCTCGATAATTATGTGCTTCGATTATACCAAATAAATTATTAAGCTGTTGGAGAAAGACGAACAAACTTATATAGAATGTAAGTGTTAGAAACTGATCTTATTCTTATTTGTGTCTGGTTTGTATTGTACATGTTAGCTAGAAATATTTATGGATATAACATTTTCAAAAGGTTGAACTGTAAAAAATGTTGAACTTGAATTTATATGAAAGTACTTATGAGTACGTGTTTCTTCCTTTTACATTAGAGCATTATATACAGTGCAAAACATATTGAGAATATTGATCAATTAAAAAACCTGATAAATAAATTAGTAGCTCAGATCATGCCACATGAACTTTATGCTCATGCTTGTCCTATAACAGATGCTATCATTGTATACAGTACACACTGATCATGCATATGTCCTAAAAACTTGGCCGTCATTGTACACACAGGTCATGCATGCTAAGATCAATCTATTCCAATAAATTAGGGTCTTCGTCTTTTCTATTTTGATGTGATTTATCAGGGAAATATCATTATTATGTTGCAGCCTCCAAACCTATGGTACATCTACATAATGGGGCTTCAAATTATATAATATGGATCCCCGGAAAAAATATATAATATGGAGAGTTGATGTGACAAATTAAATAATTAAAACATGAACCTGCCCTATATTTTTTTAACTACTAACACTAGCATTTTTCACTAAGATTTTTTTATAAGAAAATTCCTGGCCTGTTTTAGTACTATACCATCCATTATTTTTTTCTCAAAATTATTCTAATCTCAAGTATCCTAAGGACCATATATAAAATTAAGCATATATACCCAGTATTATATGTTGTAGACGTGGCACGTGCTTGCTGGCCCGGCCCAACTGGCACATATTCCTGCATGCTGCCGAATAGAGCTAAATCTCTCTACACACTACCCTTAAAATAAGAGAGAAAAAGACCATATACACTATTTTTCTGTTCCCTCTGAAAGTATATTAATCATCGTTATGCAACTTTTATTATTAGTTTTTATTTTTATCTGCGTGAATATATTTTCAGAGTCCACATAAAGAAATTAAGGGGAGAATTGAAGTTGTAGATGAAGCAGACATCACCACGGGGTCTTTTTTTTTTCTTTACAAGTGCCAATGTTAATGAAGTAATAAGGGTTAATTAGATCCATGCTACTACAAATTTACCCAATTAAAAAAAAATTATTCATCAAAGCGGTTCAGTGTTATTGGTATTTGTTTAAAATTTAAATATTGCCATTATGTATATCTCGAACGCAGTTGGATTGGCTCTTTTCATACATATTTTTGTACGAGACCAAAAATACCCTTAGTCCTTGGAGGCTGACAAATAGGACCATCTTGTCATACTTATCTTCAACTTCAAGCATCAAGGAAAGGCTCGCCAATGGAGGGGTTGGCGACAGGCAGGTGGTGGAGGAGCTAGTGCTGGAGCTCGCCAGCGGTGACAAGACGAGAAGCGGCCGACGGGGGACCAGATCTAGCTGCTGCGACTAGGCTTGTCGAGCTTCGGATCAGCCACTGCAGTTTCATCCTCAACCAGATCCCAACCCACCTCCGGCCTCATCAAGCTCTCATGCATAGCGAGATCCCAACTCGTTGTTGGACTCTCTAAGCTCCCACGTGCAGCCCAGCCTCGTCGAGATCCCGACCCGCCATTGTCCTCCTCGAGCTTCCTAACTTGCTGTCGGCCTCATTAAGCTCCCGTGTGCGGCTAGCCTTGTCGAGCTCCCAACAAGCCGCTGGTCTCGCCGAGCTAGAGGAACGGTTGGGGAAGAAGATAAGTCTGACAAACGGGTCCCCACTTGTCAAGCTCTAAGGATTAGGGCCATTTTGGTCTATGCGAAAATACGGTATGAAAAAAGTTGGTCCAACTGCATCCGAGATGTACATAATGGTAAGGTTGAAATTTTATAAAATATCAATGGCATTTAGCTGGTTTGATGAATAGTACTTGTATTTTTTTTAGTGAGGGAAATTTGCAGTGGCATGGATCCAATTAACCCAAGTAACAATATCTCCAGTTTGAGATGCTCCATTGAGTTTTTATAGTGTCCTGAGTGTGATATAGTTATTTCCAATTTTAATCAGGACCTTCTCGATCAATACTAGAAATGCCTATATATATCTCCTAAACTCCACATAAGAACAAAAAAGGCAACTCCATATTATACTAGCAAAATCATCAAGATTCTTGAAATAAGAGAATTTCTTATGTACGCCTTTCAGTTTTTGCTCAATCCCCCAATTTTTGCTATATCCCCCATATCACCTTATGTCTATGAGTTTTCATTTGACCTCCATATCTTCTATTCCTTTAGTTGGCCATGAATTAACCATTAGATTTTCCCCCCTGAAATATTATATTACTCTTCTCTTGTGTACTTATGCTACCTACTTAAAAACATAAGTATCGATGTGACAAAAGGTTAATTTATAATAAAATCAAACTGACACAATTATTTGACCCCAAAAATTTAAATTTTCAATGGAAAATTAAAAAATGTAATGACATCTATATAAAAGTTTCTCCCAAAAATTGAAAAAACTAAATTGTTTTCATTTGGTTTAAATTTTGGTGAAAATGTTGTACAAATTTCATCAAATCCGATTTTTTTTAGAATTACACAGTATAACGCAGACACTCACAACGCACGCACGCAAATCCTACCCCTATGAGCATCTACCACTGAAAGCACAAAGCCGATAAATCCTAGAAAATTCGCTCCCACGGGGAGTCAAACCTAGGACCTAAGGTGCTACTGAGTCTCTTGTAACCACTAGGCGATAGGCCCTTTCGCCATCAAATCCGATTTGAAACTAATTAAATACCTTAAATTTTATTTTTAAAATATTTGGTCAAACAATTATGTAACTTTTTTTTATATAAATGAATATTTTTCATTGTACGAACTGTGTTTTTGTCAATAAGCTACTAGCACATAAGTATGAGATAATGGTAATATAGTTATTTTGAAAAAATAATCTAACGGTCAACAAATGAAATGATTGTAAAATATTTCAAAATAAAAACTCAGCATATAAAGAATAATTCAAAATTTAAGGGAACATGAAGGAGATTGAGCGAAAACTTATAGACACATAGGGGTTTTTCTCTATATGGAAATACTAATAAGATCCCTTAGCTTAATTTGATAATATATTGAGTTGTACTAGCATTACTAGCATATTTGATAATATATTAATTTGATAGTATATTACTAGCATTCACTAACTGATTCACCTATAAACGATTAGACTCGATTAGACGACAGCAAGCAAATATCAAGGCTGCTCAGGACCCACGTAGAGTGCACAAACTAATGACTGTCAAAATGATAATATGCATGTGGGAAAAGCCAAGAAGCTACCAATATATGTGGACCAGGTATATTATTTGATAAGCAATTAAGTAGTCACCTTTTCCATTAAGTCAAATATGTGCCCAAAGAGCAACTTGCTTTTCTCACAAAGGACAAATAAATCTATATCTCAAAGGCCAGATAAAGCCAGAGAAAGTAGAGATCTATCATAGACAAATGCCAAAGAAGTAATAAGCCCTTGTAGGAAGAGCCCACACTGTTTTGTTAAGTTGTGCAAAGCAGCCGGTCACTATTATATGAACATCGATCGATCAAAATATGGTTTGGTGTGTTTCGCGCTTTCAAGCAAAACCAGAAAGAACATATATATGGCTCAAAACTATATTTTTTTCCCTTGAGATAGGGCCTGTTTGGGGAGCTTCTGACAGATGGAGATTCTTTTAGAAGCTACTATTGCTAGAAGCTCCCCCAAACAATTCAAAATTTCACTCAAATTCTGAGAAGCTATAGTTGTATAATCTAGAAAATGAACTAAAAGCCAGAAATTGGGTTACCCAGCTTCTTCATATTCTCACCAGCTGCTTCTCAAAATCTTAAGTTCCTCGAAACAGATCCATAGAAAGACGCGCGTATGCACCACACACAAACACCTCTACTTAGTGTTACAATTAGCTGACTTTGTTGTTAGTTAGTTACATGAAGAGCTATACTGATTATCTTGTTTTCACTCCTTGTTCAGTTGGCTATATAAGCGTTGGGTGTTAGCTAGTTACATTATGACTCAATCCGGATTAAGGTTTAATCTATCGGTTTCGCGATATCTATCTTTCCGAAATAATTTGAAATTTGAACAAAACTTGGTCAAACTTGGTTTTGCTTCAATTCACAATTTTTTCTTTGAAAATTCCAAAATTTCAAAAATTTTATTAGGGAATTTTGAATCCTAATACAAGCCAATAAGATTTGTTGCATCAAAACAGTTTTTATGAGAACTTTTACCGGTGCATGTATGGAAGCACATTGCAAATCTATATCATTTTACCTGGTATTATGTTGTTTTTGTTGCCACACATTATTTTTTTTTTCTCGTCCTCCGCCACTAACCTCTACGAAAGAGGAGGAAGATGGGGGGAGAAGAAAGAGGAGGAGGGGAGTGAGGCAGTGACTGAACGCAAAACAACATCACTACGAGAATCCGGAAGAGCTCTAGCATGCATATCTTATGGAAAATGGACGGTTACATATGTATGTTTGCACTTGACAATTCCTCTCTTATTGAAGCTTTAAGTGTAATTGTAATCTATTAAAATTAGGCACCTATTCTAATATATAACCCACTCCAACGGCTTGTAAACTGAAGTAACATTTTCTTATTTTAATGTAGCATATATATCTCACCTTAATTTAAAGAAAGCTTTACTACACGAGATTAGCATCAGCCACTATATAGCCATGCTTCACATCCGGATTCTGCAAATTAATTAACTTCCATCATCTAAACAAACCAAAATGTACGATGACGAAATTAAGGTGGTTAATTAGCTAGCTTGAGAGGCAACATATCCTATGCACACAGGCCCTCACGTGTACACACGTGCACACCAACTAAAAAATGTCACCAAAAAATTTAGAAAAAATCATACACATACTTTCAATTGTATTACACCTAGGGTTAAAATCTTAACGTCAAATTCATTATATTTTAGCCGTAACAAAAAAAACAAAAAATCTGACAGTTTTAAGGTTGCAATTTTATCAGAATTTTATCTTTTTTGTTATTCTCTATGTAGAATAAATTTGAAGATGCGACTTTGCACGTAGATGTAATACTATTGAAAATACATGTATGAATTTTCCTAGAATTTTTTATGATAATTTTTAGTTGGTGTACACGGTGTGTACACGCGAGGGCCTGTGTGCTGTGTGCATAGGATACGCTCCTGGCTTGAGAACGGGTATCGAGTGCATGAACTAGCTAGCCAGCGTTATTATTTTTTTCTTTGGTCGATCGGCAATCGAGGAAAGAATATCGATGGATGGATGAACAAACATCGGTCCCGTTTCCTCGGCACGCGACCGATCGAAAGACGAGCTTAGTTGCTAGCTAGCTGCCGATCGAGACGAGATCTGGCCTCGATCGCGCGCGCTTGCATTGCATATATTGCCATCGTTCGGCGATTCCCACGATCTCTCTCGCGCATATATCGCTTAATTTGCAGTTTGCATGCACGCGCGCGTGGGTATATATCGACCGATCGATCGATCGATAGGCCGATGGAAATTAACGAACCAAGCACGCACGCACGCACGCACAGCAGTTTTCTTTTTCTCCTTTCTCCCTCGCTACTTCTATCTATCATCTTTCGTGGCGCCCCAGGCGAAAGCAAATTAACAACGGCACGGCGGTTTCCGCGGCCGCCGGAGCGGAGCACGATGCTCGGGTTTCCGCCCCATGCCGGCCTCGAGTACAGAGAATGAACGAACGTTCCTGGCCCTGTGGCTTGGCTAGTAGTAGTAGTAGTAACGGCGTATATATGTCTCGATCGATCTCTTGGGATTTTCGAGCCACGGATCCATCCACACGCGGCCGGCGCGGCTCGGGCTAGTGCGCGAGTCCCCCCCGCCTCTCACCTCGATCTCGCATGCTATGGATGGACCACGTCTTTTTTTTTTTTTCTGTTGTTGTTGTTGTGTTTTTTTTTTTCGAGAGATGACTAGATGAGCACTCTATGTACACATGCAAAAATACTATGCATACGACTTCTATGTACAATCCTTGTATGAATGCTAACGAATTAATGGTGAACTTTATGTGTGGTGCATCGCTAGGAAACGACGGGAAAATGTCACGGGCTTACGCTTGGAAACGTTACATCGTACGAGTGTCGTACATGAAAAATCGTATGTATAGCACCTCTCATGCATGTTCGTTTGCTGTCACGAGGTTAGTTCGTTCTCATATTACGTGTCCTTATGGAACAAGTGCGTGTTCATGAAATTTATAAACTTCCAATTTATATAGGAAAAAATACAAATTATTCTTTCCTTTTAAAATGGTATAAGTAATTAATGTATACACGATAAATATTACTCCAAGAACTTCTTGATTGCCGGTTCAAAACTGGCATCGCTGAAGGTTTTCGATCCGGTATAGTAAGCCGACGATAGTGTTGTTCGATCTGTCACTTCCTGAATTGAATTGGTACGGTTGTGTTCAATATCACCGTCCATATTATAGTTTTGATACTCATAGTAAACTAGGATAACAATCTTGACACTAGCTAATATGTAGTATAATGTTGCCTATATGAAATCCAAGGTAGCTAGTATGCATTTTTTAATTGAAAAATTCAATATTTTTTTAATATTTGATTTGCCACACACTTAGGATGGCGTGACAAAAATCACCGGCCATTGCAACAATATGAACAACAACAATATACTTACTACAGTAGTATATTACAATTTCAATGTAGCTAGTATGTGGCGTGGCAACATTTAATTACCTGCCACACTAATTTTTTTTAGCCTCTCATTGTCTGTTTGTTAGTAGCCAAAATATTAGTTTTAAAAACTTAATTTAATTTATAAGAGTTGATTTTCTTGCTTTTCCTTATAACCCGTGAATAAAATAGAAATAAAAGTTTTATCTATATAGATTATTTTTGGCAGCTTTGTTTATTTTTATGTGGCTTATCAGCCATAGATCAATAAGTTTTTAGTTCTTTCTCTGCAAATTAAATAAAAATGTTAAAAAAACAACAAACATACTGGATTATATATCTGTATATGACCACAAGTTTCTTGGATTTATCTCTCCCTGTCCAACCTTTTCACTACACAAATAAGTACTACCACTAGATCTGTTTGCTTAATTTTGTTTTGGTTTGTTTCATGGGGTGCATGGATGATCGATCTTAGTGGTGGTCACAGCACAGGGATAGGATGGTCCAGACTGAGACCGACCAGAATGGCGGTGATTTAGCACTACATATATTATCTTACAAAACAATTGAAAATTTAAATTAATCACACGACGCCTGACCGGCCGGCCCGGTCCTAGCTAGGACAGAAGTGCGCCGTTTTGGGGGCGCATCCACTGCATTCGGTGCACCCATATGCATGCATGCATGCATTCATGTTCACCCCCCTTCAAATTTGTTGCTTGCAATCGATGCTCTGATCATCGATCCATCTCTGCAAACCTAATCCAGTCCCTGTGTCAACTGTCAACCTCACATGCTGCTACTATAAACTCCCCCGTCTAAAAAAACTACTTCTGACCATGTATTTGAATGTAGGATATGTTCAGATACATATATACCGTTTGACATACTTTCTCTGCTTTTTAAATGCACGAGACAATTTGAAGTATGTTTAACTATTCGTTTTATTTAAAGTTGTACTATAAATATTTTATTTGTTATGAGTTGCTTTAGCATTATAGATAAGACTGATTTATATATTTTTTTACATTTGCACTAATTATACTATAAGATGAATAATCAATGTATGTCTTAAAAAATCAATTGCGTCAGATAAGTTTTACCTAGCTCTGTGTATTGTGTATATATATATACTTTTAAGTCCTTAGAAGAAGTGGCCCGCATGACTGAAATAATTGTAAAATCCTTTTTTTTAACAAAATTATTGATTAGTAACTATTAAATCCATATGTAAAAATTGATGGCTTGGTTACGTACTTACGTCCTCGCAAGGATTTAAAACATATAGTTTTCCTGAAAACCTATAATACTCATACTCCATCTTTTCACAATGTAAGTTATTATAGCATTTCCCATATTCATATTGATGTTAATGAATCTGTATAGATATATATGCTTAAATTCATTAACGTTAATATGAACGTGGAAAATGCTAGAATGACTTACATGCAGTGTGAAACGGATGAAGTTCTATCCTACAGTTAAAAACTTGCCGAGCCATATGGAAAACCTATATAATACTAGCCTATAGTTTTCCTGAAAATTAATTGATGCATGCATTGCATATACGTGCCTAGATTATATATATACACTCGTACAAGTAAGGGATGTCTCAACGACGCATATGCACGCACACTCAATTGGTGACATTAATGCACATGGACGAGCCTAATTACAGGAATTTTATCATCAAATTAACTAATTAAGTAAGCTGTAGGCTACATATATAGCTAGCTAGGGTCAAGAGATATATATACAGAGACTAGGTAAGACGCTAGTGTGCATAGGGTCAAAACATGTGTTAGCAAAGCATCTAAAACATGTGAGGTCGACTTATTAGTTATCTTAGTTATTTAACTAAGCCTCCAATGGCATCGTATATAGTGTCAATGCTAAGCTAGGAGTAGTTAGAAAGTGATAATATGGAGACAGGCCAAGATTGTTAAAATCGTGATCCTGAATCTAATTTCTAAATTAAGATCGGAATTATATAATTGTACATATATATAATTTATATTATCATAAATTCTACCTCTATATAGAATTTTAGAATCAGATACTCCCTCTGTCCCAAAATACAAGAAGTTTTAGAGTTGGACACGGTTATTAAGAAAGTAGGTAGAAATGAGCGGTATAAGTTTGTGATTGGATGAGTAGTGGAGGTAAGTGGGAAAAGTGAATGGTGGAGGGTTGTGATTGGTTGGGAATAGAATGTTGGCGGAGAAGTCCAAAGTGGAATTCACTCTATTTTGGGACAAATCCTAAACGCTAAAAGTTGTTATATTTTAGGAAGAAGGAAATATCTTAATTAGAATGGTAGAGTCGTAAAATCGTAATGACGGAATGGATATTTCGACAATCTCTAGCTAGCTAGAGGACTTGTTAGATCCAGTGAATGCGTGTGCTTAATAATTTACTTTGGTCTGGCATTTATCCACGATAATCTTGTGTTTGAAAATTTTAATTAAGCTCTGGTTGGGTGAAATTAATTAAGCTGGAGTTGCTAGAGTTAATAAAGTTAGATTGCAAGTTGAGACCCGTAATTAACGTACATCTATCAAGCGTGCATATATATGCCTACTTGACACGAAACTTGCATGCACGCCCCAATTAGCTACGAATTCATCATTTGCACGCAAAGATCATGTTTTTAACCTACTTTTAGAGATTTGGCAGCGTGCTAATTTTAATATTACTAGCTAGCCATCTAGCTGGCTAGGTAAAACGTGCAAGTAAAGCCATAGCTTTGTTTTCATGCATGTAACAATTATCGATCAGCATCGAGTAGCTCCCCGATTAGATCAACCGGGACAGCTAGCTAATATACATTTGCACGAAGGTTTATGTCCATGCAATGCCAGAGTCATATACTATAGAAAGATTTTATGGATTATTTATAATTTGTACAAAGAGGATTTTCAGAGGGCAACAACTATCTATGGCTGTGTTTAGTTCCTTCCAAAGTTGGAAGTTTGGGTTGAAATTGGTACGATGTGACTGGAAAGTTGTGTGTGTATGACAGGTTGATGTGATGGAAAAAGTTGAAAGTTTGGATCCAAAGTTCGGATCGAACACAGCCTATATATACCACGAATATACGTGAAACTCTATCCGATCTCTTAAGGGGATGTCCACTCACTTTGCATGTCGCTTAAAAAGTAATCAATTTTTTTTTAAAAAAGTAACATATATCAATATGTGATATGTCACTGCACAAACATGCATACTCAAATTTAATTTATACAAGTAAAAACAAAAATAATAATTTTGGCTACGAATAGAACGTGTAATTTGCGGTCAAATTTATTATTTTTATTTCGAATTGTATAAGTTGAATTTAACTTATATGTTTGTGGAAAGATATATTTTATATTAATCTATCTTGACATTTTTTTTCAAATATCTTGATGACTTTTAAACTCTATGCACAAAACGAAGAATGTCGCTCTTGAGAAATAAAAATCCACTTCCCGAATATGCTAGTAGTGAGAGCCTGGGTAGCCATCCGATCAACTCATAGGTGTTGGCTCTGCCATTAATTGCGCCTCATATATCGGCAATGGTTGAATGTGTGTGTTGTTTATAGAAATGATCGGTGATAATTTTATTTCTTTTTTGCAAGGAGTGATAGCGATAATTTTGATTAGCCATATATATGTATTGATCTGATCAGCAGAAAACAACCCAAGAAAATCAATCTGACCTAACTTAGCTGCTACACTACTTGCGTATGATCGAGCATGCTTGCCTAACTGGACTATTATAATTGAGGATACATCATATCTATGCATAGCTATAATCGATCTTCTTTTTTTTTTTGAGAACTATAATCGATCATATGGATGTACATATAGTGATAGTACCACCATGCATGCTAGACATTAGCTGGGGACACTGATACAAATGTACCAACAATTAATGTTGTAGAGGAATATACATTTTTCTTTTGCCAAAATACAGCTTCGCATATTTTATTTCCTGGTTATGATTGTGTACACAATGGTTTTAATGTTGATGCTACACAGAACGATTTTAATGTCCTTTGACCCTTGGTGCCAGCTAGTCATTTGACTTCCTTCGTTTCAAAATAAGTTAATTTATTTCTAGCCACTGAACTTCAAACTAGCTAGTACAAGAGGTGGAGGGTGGGGAGCCAAAATACCCCTTATTAATAAAAAAAATAGTATTGATAGGTGAGTAAGAAATATTGAATGAATAAAAAAAATTCTCGATTTACGAATAAGGGTAGATAAGAAGATACAACTCCCTCATCCAAAAATAATTTGGGTATAATGAAAAACAAACCCAAAATTAATATGCGTACAAGAGTGTAGACGTGGTTTTCATTGGGCTAGAATCAGTGTGTCACGGGAACGTTTGCTTGCTGAGGGTATGCATCGTGACACGATGTGCGGCACCCAAAATAACAATGTAGGAGTACCTCGATTGACACGGTTTAAATTTAGAATATAAAAGGTTTTCATTGTCTTTTGTTTTGGTGCACAACCGTTGTACATGGATTAAAATTATATGGAGGGAATAGAAATGAACTTATTTGGGACATGTTAGAGGCTAAAAATATATTTTTATTTTGGAATGGAGGAAGTAGATATCCTATGTCAATTGTACAACAATATAATAATTTTGATTGTACGGAATTAAGGTGTCGTTGAGTTAATTCACAGTAACTTATTAAGTGCCGATCGAGTAGCTACACCTATGTAAGACCAAATTAACCTAACACAACATGTACTTATGGATGAAAAAAGATAAATGGATGACAAAAATAATTTGAAAGTATAGTAATGCCTTTGATGACACTAGATTGTGGAAGAATTGACACATACAACTAGAAGTAGTAGAAAGTTGGTGTCTAGTTGGTTTGAATAGAAATTAAGTTAGTATTTCGTTGATGTGACCTTGAATTTCATATTGCGAGCTAGCTATTAGTTAGCTAGCTTATCATCATTATTCATGAGTACTAGAGGAGGATACACCAAACATGGCTAAGAAAATCAATTAATTGATTCTGGAGTATGATGATTGAGCATGGACTTAACTTGTATTTAGTCAAACAATTAATATATATCGACCAACAGATTTTGAATCATGGTCAGCTTATGTCATTCAATTTCTCATCCAAGGTATAATTTTGTCGGCCAAGCGGGTGAAGAATTGTGTTTCTTTGCGAGGATTTATTTTTCTTTGTGAGAGGAGAATAATTGTGTTTTAATTTGGTACTAGATATACTCCTATTTCTAATTAAGAAATTATATATGCACAAATCTTTTAAAGAAACTTGGCGCATTTATTTCTATGAGATCTAGGTTGAAAGAGAAGAGTAGTGTACGTGTCATTTTTTTTTCTATGGGCTGAAATTAATAATGTGCACCACAAGCACATTATTATTTTTATTTTTATGTTATGAGCTTCCATTATTAAACTAAAAGTTCTGGTACGTACACTCAACCCCTTTGATTTGTAGGAAAAACATAGAAATTTTGGAGGTTCAATTCTATAGAAAAATTTGCTATGAAGGTCTTTGAAACAAATGATTAATCCTAGCATATCCTTTGCAATTCCCATGGAATAGACAATCTTACAGAGATTTTGGAGGGAACTTAGAAAGAGCTTCAACCTCTTGGAAAATTTCATTTGAATTTATATATCTCTTATCCAATTCATGTCTATATATCTCTACGGTCCAATCAAACGACTATTCCTGTGTATTGTATACTTTGTTTTGCATTTGTATTCCTGTAAATTCTATGTTTTTCTTATTCTTCCCTTTTTTTTCATTTCCTGCGATTCAAAGGGGCATAATAGGTCCGTTTCACTTATGCATGAGCAACCACTTTGCGAGAGAATTTGGTGGAAGACATGATTTGCTTTCTACAACTCCCATTGTTTCAAAATATAAATATTTCTATGATTCAAAATTTATACCACAGTATAAGTATTTTTGGTGCACTAATTCTAATACATGGCATATATTTTTAGCTAATTAGGTGCTTGAAAGAAATATCAAGCAATTTAAAATTTGATCACTAAAATAACTAAAAGGAAATATTTTCCCTTAACCCTAGCATATACTTCCTCTGTTTTTTAATAGATGACACAGTTGGTTTTCAGAGATACCTTATTTGGCTATTCGTTTTATTTAAAGTTTTTATACAAACGCATAAGATAATCATGCTTAAAATACTTTCAGTAATAAAACAGCTCACAAGAAAAATAAAATATAATTACGTAATTTTTTTTAAATAAGACGGATGGTCAAACATGTTTCTAAAAATTAACGGCCTTATCTATTAAGAAACGGAGGTGTACTAAATAATCTACAATGCTTAATTAATTTTGGACTGGAGAGAGATAACAACCAAAGGTTTAGCAGCTGCATGCACTACAATATAGGAGTCTTTTATGCGTGGGAGTCTTTTATGATTATAGCCGGTCACAAAAATAGTCGTTTCAGAATATGTGTGCAGCTAACAAGCTAACAAAAGAATATGTGCTTCTTGGTTATTTTACCTAGGGCTGGTTGATTTGAATTGGCACGTATGTACATGTGGTCAAAAGTGACAAATAAAACTATTGATTCCTCGATTCATTCATATACAAACAATTAGTAGTGATTAAAGTTACATGTTATCTTATTAAGTATACATATGAAAAGTCGAAATAAACAACATCCTTACTTTTGTAATTGGAGCGAGCATCAAAAGAGCTAGCTAGAGGACAGACTGAGGCTAAAGGGCATGTAGCCTAGTGGTTATAGTGACCTGAGTAGTACCCCGAGGTCCTGAGTTCAAATCTCCTATGGAGCGAATTTTAGATTAGGTTGTTTGCGGGGCTAAGTTCCCTATTTCAATGACCGTATATATCCGGTTGGACGTAGAGGCCGGGTAAAAAGTACCCTTCTCTAAAAAAAAAAAAAGCTAGAGGACAGACGGTGAAGCACACATCATATACTTACAATCACTATACCGCACATCACTAGGCGTACGCAAAAGGCGCCTACGCACATCCTACGCGACGCGACGCGCGCGACAGCTGCATACGCCGCCGCATGCTAGCTCGCGGCGTCGGCGTCGGCACCGCGCGCGCTCGCTCGCGAGCGCCCGGCCCCCCGGAGTTCCGGACCCCGGCCGGCCGCGCGCGTCCCATGCATACACGCGTGTGAATTCCTCGCGTGTCTACCATGCACGCCACGACGTCGATCGATCGATCCGTCGTCACGCGTCGGTCCATCGATCTCCAGCTCTCGACCGGTCGGTCTCTCGCGCGGCTGTCACTGTGCCATGAAAGGTAGCTAGCTAGCCACGGCTCAACTGACGACGACGATGACGATCAGCAGCTGGCCGGTGTGTGCGCGTGGTTAATCTCCAAGAGAAAGGGATTGGAGAGGATTTATTTCACACTTATTATGGTGCACGTACCTCCTTCAAACCGAACAAGGCTCAGGGTTTTACAATCCCGGTGGAATCCGGGCGAATCTTATTTGTTCAGGTTAAGGTATAAAATGCTAAAGTAAGTTTTAGTTTCTTTCCAATAAGATTTGTTTGGATATCATCGGTATTTCTCGGTTTATTAGAGGTTCCTGTAAAATCCGTAAATAACCATCATAAACGGATTTTATATTCTGTATCAGGGTTGTGAACCTTGTATGTATGTGATATATCGATCCGTCTCACCTATCTATCTTTCCATGGTTCTATGTACTACCAAGACATCGACATCGGTAAATAGGGTCAGATCACTAACTGAAAAGTCAGCTATTTTGGTCGATCATTGTAGTAGCAAGAGGACGATATGATGACGACGATGTGGATCGTCGCGGAGGCAAGCAGAGAGGGGGGGGCCTCGTGTAGGTACGTAGGATCGATCGATTGATCGATCGAGGTAGCAGGTACATGAGTGATTAGTGATGTGAGAGGGCAGAGACGACGACATGGGAGGAAGAACTGAACACTCTCCTCTCCTCATCGTCCTTTCTATATAGTCCCTCCATTTCTAAACAGTTGACACCGTTAATTTTTTAAGCACATGTTTGACCGTTCGTTTTATTCAAAAACTTGTGTGAAATATGTAAAACTATATATGTATACATATAAGTATATTTAACAATGAATCAAATGATAGGTTACTTAAATTTAACGGTGTCAAATATTTAGAAACGGAGGAAGTATATATTTGCATCGTCCAGATTTTTTTTGTTTCTGAATGTGAAGGCATGTAGGTTTGTCTTGTGAGTTGTGAATAGAAATGGTTACGTTTGTCGTGAGATGAGCTGAAGGTCCTACACATGCTCGAGATAAGCAACAATAATGCTTCTCTAAGTCGTTATCAGCACAGTATGTGACATTTTTTTTACACAGTATGTGACATTGTATATGTGTGTGTTCAATAATTGGTATTTATATCTCTCTAGGAAACATCCTCCACTGACGTATCAGAAAATGAAAGTTGTCTCAAATTTTGTTTATCGTAGAGTTGCTCCTCAAATTTTAATGTATTAAGAGGGGAAAAGCTTAAAAAAATAGAAAATTATATATCAAATACCTTCACTGTACTCTTACGGTTCATACCTTTACTCCTTGTCATAAATATTTGACAATTAGCATAACATCTACTTAAACTTTCAAAACTTTGGCTCTCAATATGTGATTTTTTAAATACTTAATTTTTTTGAGAATTTAAATACTTAATTTATTTGCAAAGATATATTTAGATATTTGTGTTGAAAAGTATTATCATAATATCATAAAATTATTATAACATAAAATTTTTATCTAAGTTTCAAAAGTTCGCCCCTGAATCTTATCTTAAATATTGAATATTTATGATCAGAGAGAGGGAGTAAGTTTTTCTCCATTCATTTTGGTTGAGTATTTTCAATGGAAGGTGTAGATAATTAGATATAACATAGAAGTATATGTGCATTTTTTTTGTGGCCGGCATAAGTGTCTACAAACAAGGATATATATGGTGGAGAAAATATGTAGTGAAAACGTAAAAACTACAGTTGTATCTAAAAAATAAACTTTAAGATTTATTTACATTGCCAAAGAGAATTTTACTGGGTGGTTAAATCTGAGAGTAACATTTTTACCCTTGATAATGTGGACAAATCTCAGACAATGATATTTTTCAGGTCTCTACTATATATGTGCACTACATATATTCCCTGTATTTTCCCTGTATGGAGTGTCGGCAGCTGCTACCTTCCATATGTTACCTTTCATGCATGTAAAGCTAACGATAGACTAGTCAGTTCATGATTTATGTGCCTATATTATTTGGTAGCTCATATATACCATAGGTTAAAAAGTTGCTCATCATAAGCAAATGAATCTTGATCTCCTCTACCAACTATCACAACATAATATTGTCTTCGGATAAAAAGAGTGCAAATCTATCATTTGAATATATATCATTAGGAAACCATAATGCTATTCTAATATTCCAATATATACTTTGTGCCTAAAATTCTCCGATAAGATTCAAATTCTTCTTGCGAACTGTCAAATCATTGAAGGGAGAAGAAAAGAATCCCATTGGATCAGACTGAGGTGTTCTCTGGACTTATGAGCTTCACAAATCTCATAGCCTGATTCTGCTATAGAATATTTGCAATTAGTTGCTAGCTACTCCCTCCGTCCTAAAATAAGTGCAGTTTTACACTATTCACGTTCAACTTTGACCGTTCGTCCTATTTGAAATTTTTTTTATTATTAGTATTTTTATTGCTATTAGATGATAAAACATAAATAGTACTTTATGTGTGACTAAATATTTTTAAATTTTCCGCAAAATTTTCAAATAAGACGGATGGTTAAATGTTGGGCACGGATATCTACTGCTGCATTTATTTTGGGACGGAGGTAGTAGTTAGTTTCAAAAGAGTATGGCCATATAAATCTGCATATGCATGCTGGTAGAAGCATAAACTAAATTATATCTATCTTGTCGAAAGTGTGAAAAGTGTTTCCACCGAACCCTATTCTTTTTCGTGGAAGATGTTGTCTATTCACCTATGTTTCTTAGCTGCGAAAAAGAAAAATACATGTTAATCACAAGGACGTATGATTCAGGGGGAGGGGATATATTACTCCACGTACATGGCCTATACATTGATATAATTCCGTAGAACATGCATTAAAAGATTGTTTAATTAGCCATATAAATCAAAATTAAATTATATCCAAATTCATTGTACTAGAATGTGTCACATATACAGTCCAAGATTGCTATATTTTGAGATGGATATAGTGAAAAAGTACTGAGAATATTGTTGCAAATAATCGGTGATAGGAATTTGTATCGGATTGCTGGCATATGCTTGCATGTCACACTGGTGGAAAAACCATCTTTACTCTCGGTTGGGAACCCCCCTTTAATCCCGGTTTTTCAACCGGGAGTAAGGATCCGGGAGTAAAGATGGACATCTTTAGTCCCGGTTGAAATAACCGGGACTAAAGAGACAATAGCGGGCAGTATAGCTGGTCCCTTTTTTTTTCCTTTTTATTTTCTCCCGAATCAAGTAGGCAAATCCCCAAATCAATCTCCAAATCAAACTAACATCCCAAATTCACATCACCAAATCCACATCACAATCATAAAGTTACTTATACACACAAATCAAATACATCACAATATCCTAAGAAATTACTCAAATGCATCACAGATCCAAACAATGAATCACAAAATTACTCAAATACATCACAGATCCAAATAATGAATCACAAATTTGTAACTTCTCAGTCAAATACATCTCAGTGAATCATCACAAATTAAAAAAAAATGCTGCCGCCGCCGGTCGCCACGACCGCCGCTGCTCGCCGCCGCGCGCGGCGCCGCCGGCCGCCGCCGGCCAGCCCGCCGGATGGGAAGGGGAGGAGGAAGGGGAGAAGGGGGAGGAGAGGAGGAAGGGGAGGAGTTGGAGAAGAGGGGATGAGGAAGAGAGTTAGAGAGGATGGATCTGAGGAGAGGGGTGAGATTTGATCCGTAACTGTGGATGAGAGGATAAGGGATAGGGATTATATACTACGTGTTTAATTTTAGTCCCGGTTCATATTACCAACCGGGACCTTGATCTTTAGTCCCAGTTGGTATTATCAACCGGGACTAAAGTGGTGATCTTTAGTCCCGGTTATTAACACCAACCGGGACTAAAGATTCTTGGCCCCCTGACATACATCTGACAAGGGATGAACTGGGACTAAAGATCATCTTAACACCAACTGGGACTAAAGATCAAGATTTTTATAACCGGGACTAAAAACAATCTTTAGTCCCGGTTCTTTTTGGATCCGGGACTATTGTGGATTTTGCCGGACCGACCAAAAATGATTTCTCCACCAGTGTCAGCTACATATGACAATATGTCCAATGTTGTATTCATATAGTTCATTTACACATACCCAAAAGAGAGAATATTATCCCCATGATTAGGATGCTCCGTTGCCTGACGTACATGTGGAATCAGTCTGAAGTGGGGTTAGAATTTAGAGTCTGGTTCAGCTAATGATTATTAGTTTTTTTTGGTGGAACTCACTTTTTGGAAAATTCTCAACACTTTCAGTTATGCATGTATATATCTTTTCTGGTTATGAATTACCTGAAGTTATTCGTTTCCCTTGGCATTGTAGGAAGGATAACAACTAATGCGCGCTGCATTCATATTTGCGTGAACTTCGCTTTTATAAATACAATTTAGGTGCACCAACCTTTCACAAATAATTTTTTTCCTGAAAATTTTCATAACTACATGCTATGCGTGAGAGTGCAATTAGGTGTAAAATGTTTGTGATGTGTTCTGTTTTACTTGTTTGGCGTGTATCAGTGTGTTTAGGGTGAAGACCTTCCTGATTTTGTAATTTCTTTCTCCTTCTTAATGGAATGATATACAGCTCGATCTCCTGTGTTGTTAAACGAAGGCGTAAAAGCATATACTTCTATGTTTGCGTAGGTTTTATATGCGTCTCTCTCTACTGTCTCTAAAAAAATTCATCACGATGGGATTGTTTGGTGGTTTTGGGCACAATTCGATCTGCAGCTCTTGACTTCCTACTACTAAAAACTGCCCTGGACTTCCTTCAAAAAGTTTTGGTAAATCTCGAAGGTTTAGTTAGGTACTAACACTTTGTTGATTTCCGCACTTCTAATGCTAAGACGTCACATCAACACATTACATATATTGATCTTCTGCTTGAATCACCCACTTCTGATTGAATTAATTACTTACCGAGGAGAAGACCTGACTGAAAATCGTTGTCGAGATATATACATGTAGTGTCTTAAGTCAAAGACGTTAGACGATCAAGTCCGGTTCGTGGGAAATTAACGGTTAATTTGCATGGTTTGACATCTGAATTCGTCTGTGTTGGAGACGGTCGTCACGTATGATGCAAGTATGACAACTTAACGCATACTCATTACACTTTAATATCGATTTTTTGGGGGATTTGACTGCACAATTTAGCATATTAATTTATAATCATGGTTGAAACTTTGTATGTAGGTAACACGATTCTCTGCCCCTGATGCAAGCTAAACGAACCACTACTAGTTAGTCCAAACGTCACGTCATTTAGGCTAACATCAGGCCAGGGTCAGGTCAAACATTTTTCTAGATTTTAATTCATGCGGATTGACATCATTGTTTATGAGCGTTCTTTGTTTTTTTTCCCCTTGAATTAATTAAGGATTAGTTTTGTGTGCTTGGATGCAAGTGTAACGACTCGACCAGGAGATTAGTTTTAATTTGCCGTCGGCATGCATGTTGACACGGTTTTGGTTTAATTAAGCTGAATCTCGGAGTAAATTAAACAGCTATATATGTTTTCTTTTTTCTTTCTTTCTTTCGTTCTTTTTTTTCTTGAAAGTTCTTTCGTTCTTTTTTTTCTTGAAAGGAACAGCTATATGTTTTCTATTGCATTTCTTATGCGACATGGCATTATTGTCATTTTTATGGCATAAACGATGAGACAACAAGATTCATTTCTTTATTTTCTTTTTGAGATATCCATTTATGTAGCTTTAACATGTCAATTTATTTTGGGCCTACGATACCTCACACGTCCGGACGTGCCAAGATTTTTTCCTTTATGTTCTTTTTTAAGATATCCTATAAGATTTTTAATCATAGTAAATCCAGGAGTAAAAGTTTTATTCTTGTATTCATGATGACATACACAAATATTAGATATCTATTTTTAAATCTAACGATAGTTTTCATATTTCTATTTTTGCACTACATATTTTTTTTCTAGATCTTTACATTGACTTAAAGCACCACGCAAAAATCATGAGATCGAGCCTCAAACTGTGGATGTATATTCAATTGAGTCCCCAGGCAAGCTTCTCATGAGAAAGTTTGCAGACCATATGCATTGAAAATTGAAAGATTTGTTGACAGAAAATTGTTGATATATGCGCGCCGCCAATTTTGATCAATCTTTAGCGTGACAAGACGAAGCAAAGTTTGAAAATCATCACGTAAGCAAATTTGTAAGAAGCTTGGCAGACACTGCCGGGTCTATATTTTTTCTGTTCACATGTTAACCTTAAGCTTCAATTAATTAAACATTTGCAAAACCAGATTAGCCGTCATGAATGACCAGAGAAAAAAAAATCGTTATCTAAGCAAATCAAATCATTCTGTGTACACGTAATTAAGGCGTTACAATGCAAGCACTGGTGGAGAAACCATCTTTCATCGGTCGGCCGATTTCCACAATAGTCCCGGATGCAATAAAAACCGGGGCTAAAGATGATTTTTAGTCCCGGTTCAAAAGGGTAACGGGCATATTTGATCTTTAGTCCCGGTTGGTAACATTTAGTCCCGGTTCGAATGCTGTCAGGGCATGTCAGGCCCCCTAAAGATCGTAACTTTAGTCCCGGTTGGTAATACCAACCGGGGCTAAAGATCTTGGTGATCTTTAGCCCCGGTTGGTGCTAACAACCGGGACTAAAGTCCCACCCCTATATATATGTCTTCTTCCTCCTCCAGCTGCCCGAGCAAGCTTCAAAATTTCTTCAAAAAAGAGGGGAGGTCATGCCAAAATTTCTATTGAATTTATTTTGGTGATTACATACAAATCGGAGGTGCCTAAAAGGTTTGCAACTTCATCCTCCAATGTTTTTTTTGTCATACTACATTTGCACCTATGTTTTGCACACTTTTTTTGTCTCCAAAATTTAGTTGTAAGTTGATGAGAGAGAAAATGTGTGTGGGGAAGAAAGAATATATAGAAATTTAGTTCATTTGCTAAACAAGGTTTTATAAAATAGTTGAGAAGGAAAACTCTAGTGAAAGTTAATCTTAAATAATAGAAAACAAACTAAAATGAAAATTAAAAGAAGTAAAACACATTAAAATTAGTTTAAAACTTTACAAATAGTTTTTAAGAATTATTTGGTGTAATATTTTATGATTTTTGTATGAATAAAGATATCTTATAATTATTGTATGACTGTCATTATTGTAAGAATAATTATTTGTGTACGGTTTTTTTTGACTCATGTAGATGGATCGACAATGGATGTACGCTGACCGGCGGTCCAAAGAGTTTATTGACGGCGTGCTCTATTTTTTGAGAGTGGCCGAAGCTAACAGGCAAAGGGGTTTTATTTGTTGTCCATGCAATAATTGTAAGAATCAGAAGGAGTATTCTGCATCCTGGACTATTCATTTCCACTTGTTTGAGTCGGGGTTCATGCCAAGCTATAATTGTTGGACATCCCACGGAGAGCAAGGTGTTGAAATGGAAGAAGATGAAGTGGAAGACGACAATATTCCGGACTTTGCTCAGTATGTTGGATTTGAAGAAAATCAAACGGGCGAGGAGGAAATAGCTGTTGATGGTAACGACGTTGTGGATGATCTTGGTTAGATGTTGCAGGACGCCAGGGAGGACTGCGAAAGTGAAAAGGAGGCCCATAAATTGGACAAGATGTTGGAGGACCACAGAACTTCGTTGTACCCAGGTTGCGAGCAGGGGCACAAAAAGTTGGATACCACTCTGGAGTTCTTGCAATGGAAGGAAAAAAATGGGGTTAGTGACAAGGCATTTGGCGATTTATTGAAACTCGTCAAGAACATTCTTTCGGGGGGAAACAAATTGCCCGAGACAACGTACGAGGCTAAGAAGATAGTCTGCCCGTTAGGACTAGAAGTTCATAAGATTCACGCATGTCCGAACGATTGTATCCTATATCGCGGTGAGGAGTATGAGAACCTAGAAGCATGCCCTGTTTGCAAAGCACTACGATACAAGATTAGACGAGACGATCCAGGAGAAGTTGACGGGCAGCTAACAAAGAAGAAAATTCCTGCTAAGGTGATGTGGTATTTCCCTATAATACCACGGCTAAGGCGTTTGTTTAGGAACAAGGGGAATGCTAGAATGTTGCGATGGCACGCTGAAGAGCGTCAACAGGACGGGATGCTGAGACACCCCGCCGATGGTTCGCAGTGGCGAAACATCGACAGAAAATTTAAAGAATTACATAGCACTTGGCCCGTTATGATGTGTATCTACAACCTCCCCCCTGGCTATGCATGAAGAGGAAGTACATAATGATGCCGATTATTATTCAAGGCCCCAAGCAACCTGGTAACGACATCGATGTGTACCTAAGACCACTGGTCGAAGATCTTAAACAGTTGTGGAAGAAGGAAGGTGTCCCCGTGTGGGACGAGGACAAACAGGAGGAGTTTAACCTACGAGCGCTGCTGTTCGTAACCATCAACGATTGGCCTGCACTTAGCAACCTATCCGGACAGTCCAACAAGGGGTACAAGGCTTGCACTCACTGTATGGATGAAACAGAAAGTACGTATCTTAAGCACTGTAGGAAGGTTGTATACATGGGTCATCGTCGATTCCTTGCAGCAAACCACCCGGTACGGAAGAAAGGCAAGCACTTCGAACATAAGGCCGACCACCGTACGAAGCCTAAACATCGCAGCGGGAAAACAGTGTTTGCTATGGTTAAAGATCTTAAAGTAGTGTTCGGAAAAGGGCCTGGAAGCCAGCCTATAGAGAGCGAAGATGGTCACGCGGCGATGTGGAAAAAGAACTCTATATTTTGGGAGTTACCATATTGGGAATTCTTGGACGTACGCCACGCAATCGACGTGATGCACCTCACTAAGAACCTTTGCGTAAACCTTCTTGGCTTCCTAGGTGTATACGGAAAGTCGAAAGATACACTGGAAGCACGTAATGATCTGAAGCATATGGAACAACGCGGCGACCTTCACCCGGAACCAAAGGAGAAAGGAAGCCATTACTTGAGTCCAGCCAGCTACACTCTTAGCAAGGCAGAGAAGGAAAGTATGTTTGAATGCTTGGAGAGCATAAAGGTACTGTCTGGATACTCCACGAATATCAAGCGAATAATAAGCACGAAGGAGAAGAAGTTCACAAACCTAAAGTCTCATGACTGTCACGTGTTGATGACACAACTGCTACCAGTTGTAATAAGGGGTATCCTTCAAGACAATGTCTGGGCAACAATAACAAAGCTATGTGCATTCATGAACGCAATTTCGCAGAAGGTCATCGATCCGGATAGATTAGAAGCCCTTCAGAATGAAGTGGTGCAATGTCTCGTCAGTTTTGAGTTGATATTTCCACCTTCTTTTTTCAATATAATGACGCATCTGCTTTGTCACCTTGTGAAAGAGATCCGTATTCTCGGGCCTGTGTACCTACACAACATGTTTCCTTTCGAGAGGTACATGGGCGTTCTGAAGAAGTATGTTCGTAACCGTGCTCGTCCAGAGGCAAGCATCGCCAAGGGTTATGGAACAGAGGAGGTCATCGAATTTTGCGTAGAATTTATCGAAGACCTTCGCCCAATCGGGGTACCTGAATCACGCCATGAAGGGAGACTACGGGGAAAGGGAACTCTCGGAAGGAAAGCAATAATGACGGTAGACAACAATTTATTCCGTAAAGCCTATTTCACTGTTCTGCAACAATCTTCATTGGTAGCTCCTTACATCGAGGAGCACTTGGTTCTAGTTCGCGCCAGGAAAATCGGTAAGTCCGATGCATGGATTACACGGCATCACATTGATACTTTCCCCACGGGGCTACGACAACATCTCATGGGTAACGAGTTGATCAACCAACAACTTGCCTTCCTGGCGAGGGGACCGTCTGGGTCGATCACGACATTCCAGGGATATGAGATCAATGGGTACACATTCTACACGAGAGCCCAACATATGAAGAGCACGAACCAAAACGGCGTTGTTCGTGTCGATGCCATGGGACACGATGGAACAACTGCCACGTATTACGGTGCCATCGAGGATATATGGGAACTTGACTATGGTCCTCTCAAGGTTCCTCTGTTCCGGTGCCAATGGGTTAGGTTGACTGGTGGAGGCGTAATGATTGATGACAGTGGTATGACAACTGTTGACCTTAACAAGGTTGGATACTCGGACGAACCTTTGTCCTTGCCAATGATGTAACGCAAGTCTTTTTCGTGAAGGACATGTCTAGCAAAGGAAAGAAGGGCAGAGGGCCTGACGAGCCTAAGCGTCAAGTGGTTCTCCCAGGCAAAAGAAAAATCGTCGGAGTTGAGGACAAGACTGACGAGGATTACGATCAGTTGGATGGGCAACCCCCTTTCACGGTGACGATTGACCCTAGCATCCTCCTATCAAATGAAGACACCCCTTACTCACGCAGCGATCACAAGGAAGGAACAATAGTGAGGAGAAAATACGTGCGGTCAACCGTCACCGCCGATGTAATGCCGTAATTATTGTGTACACGATGTAAACTATTTTGGATGTATTGATTATCCATATAAATCAATTGATGTATGGCATAATTTACTATCATTCATATGCTACATTTAATTGACTATCATTCATATGCTAATTATAATTGACTAGAGAATTTTTAAAAGTATTAAATCATTCATGTGGCATTTACAGATGTTAATTAGAGTTTTTCACAATTTAATTTACTATCTTTCATATGCTACTTATATATGACTATTCGAATTTTTAAAAGGTTTAAATCATGCATGTGGCATTTACATATGTTAATTAGAGTTTTTAACATTTAATTTAATATAATTCCTACGCTAAGTATATATGATGATTACAATTTTTATTAATTTTAAATCATGCAGTATGTACATACATATCTTAATTAGAGTTTTTACCAATTTAATAATATCATTCATATGCTAAGTATATATGATTATTGGAATTTTTATTAATTTTAAGTCATATATTTGCTTATTACGATTTATCCACTTAATTTATTACAGACAAAAATAATTTTTTGAAGTAATTGTCATTAATCTTTGTACTTTAAATAATATTAATGCATTAACTTCTATTTTAGAAACACATATGTAAGCGAAAATAATATGCAGTGCTATAATCTTTAGTCCCGGTTCTTAACCCTAACCGGGTTTAAAAAGAATTTGGAAATAGCGGGAAAAGATCTTTACTCCCGGTTGATGAGAACAACCGGGACTAATCCCGGTTGTTCTCATCAACCGGGAGTAAAGATCCGGGGGTATATATTTTCCCGGTGCGCCCTCGTCTTCTCCACCAACACTTAACGTTTTCGGCCGATCGATCTCTCTAGGGCAAATCCCCGCGCCGACGCCGCCGTATCTCGCCGTCGTCTCGAGCTCGTCGTCCTCGCCGCCACCTCCGCCTCCTCCGCCGCCGCCGCATCTCCCTTCATCGATCTCCGATCTCGATCTCTCTCTCCGTCGCCCCGCCCGCCATGAGACGACGCGCCACGACGATGCCGTGCCACGCCAACGCCGCGCCACGCCGCCGCTGGCACGCCACGCCGCCGCCTTTGCCGCCGTGCGCGCAACGCCCCCGCCGCCACGCCACGCCGCCGCCTTCGCCGCCGCGCAACGCCGCCGCCGCATGCAACGCCACGCCGCCGCCACCGTCGCCACGCCGCCGCCGCTGCCGCCACGCCAAGCGCCGGCCCGATGCCGCCACACCGCCGTTAACGAACACGTGAACGAGAACGAACACATCAACGTACGTTGCCGCGAGAACGTGAACGAGAACGAGAACGATCGAACGAACGAGAGCGAGAACGAACACGTCAACGTACGTTGCCGCGAGAACGTGAACGAGAACGAGAACGATCGAACGAACGAGAGCGAGAACGAGAACGATCGAACGAATTAATGTGAACGAGAACGACAACGAACGTGAACGAGAACGAACGTGAATGAGAACGAGCGAACGAACGTGAACGAGCTAGGGAACGTGAATGAGCGAACGAACGTGAACGTGAAATGCAATATATATATATGTTACTTCGCATTTATCCGAATACATATTTTTTGTATCTTGCAGAAAAGACGTGTTGTCGGAGTCGTCCCTCAAGCCGGAGTGGAAGAGCTAGCCCTAGAAGGAATTCGTGCAGGCAAGTGACGTAATAATATAAATGATTGTTATATTTGTAATGCAATTAAGAATATTAGACTTGTAATTAGACTTAGCATATAAGATTGTGTAGTGTTCTAATATTATTTGAGTTTTAATATAAGATTATTTTATTGCAAATTAGACTTAGTATGTAATTATTGACTACGGAATTGGTGCGACTCCTAGCAATTGACTATTGTAGTCTTAATTAGACTTAGCATATACGCACGAAACACTTAGCATACATGACTATTTTAGTCTTAGCATGTAATATTATTTGAGTTTTAATATAAGATTATTTTATTTGTAATTAGACTTACTATATAATTATTGACTACGGAATTGGTGCGACTCCTAGCAATTGACAATTTTAGTCTTAATTAGACTTAGCATATACGACAGTTACACTTAGCATACATGACTCTTTCAGTCTTAGCATGTAATATTATTTGAGTTTTAATATAAGATTATTTTATTTGTAATTAGACTTAGTATATAATTATTTACTAGCTAGGGTTGTATAATATACGTCACCTAGACTTAGCTTATATCACGATTTGTAATTAGACTTAGCATGTAAGGTTGTGTAGGGTTCTAATGTACGACATTTACACTTAGCATACATGACTTAGATTGTTAAAACATAAATGTCTCGTGACTTAGCAGATGTTTCTTGTATCAACAGATGGCTGACCGCGATGAGGAACAGATATTGTACGATACAATCGCGGAGGGAAGTAGCCAGTACTGGAATGAAGAAGAGGGGAACGAGGATCCAAACCAGTACTTGAACGAGGAAGGGAACGTGGAGAGGGATGCGGAGGGGAACCAGGAGTGTCACGTGGAGAGGGATGTGGAGGGGAACCAAGAGGAGGAGGCTAGTGGAAGTCAACCCTCCGCTGGACAGAAGAGGGCACGCGGGCAACAAGGTGCCGCGAAGAAGCTTGAGGGTCGGCACATCATAACGGAAGTGGAAGAAGATGGACGTCCTAGTGCCCCGGCCGAAGCCACCAAGAACTATGTACGTCACAGCGGTTGGGTTGTGCGGGATAACGTGCCTGTCAGTACGATGTACTGGCGAAGAACAAGGGCACGCGGAGATCATGAGAGCTTTGTCCCAGATTCGGAGAAAGAGATGCTGTGGACCACAATGCTTGAGAAATTCACCCTTCCTGCGGGTACAAAGGACAAAGTGAAAAGGTGGACTCTAAAGAAAATGGCAGAACAGTTTCAGAGCTTCAAGGGAGATCTGTACCAGAAGTATATCCTGAAGGGGCAGACACCGAACTTCGACACATTCCCAAAGCTAAGGGATCACTGGGACGAGTTCGTTGCATATAAGACAAGTCAACAAGGGCAGGCGATGATGAAAAGAAACAAAGAAAATGCCGCCAAGAAGAAGTACCATCACCACTTGGGGTCAGGAGGCTATAGCGTCGCGATGCCGAAGTGGGAGGAGATGGAGGCTAGCTTGATTGAGAGGGGTATCGAACCGGCAACCGCCAATTGGCCGGAACGATCGAAGTTCTGGTACTATGCTCACGGTGGAACGCTCAACCCAGCTGATGGCTCACTGGTCTTCGGCGATCAGATACGAGAGGCTGCGCGACGACTAACAGATGCAGTGGAAGCCTCCTCTCAGGGCACGTTCCGACCGGACAGAGATAGGGACGAGCGACACTCGCCCTGCAGAGTCCAGAGCATCCAGGACGAACACGAGGGAAATGGGTGATTCCTTGGAAGATTGGTTTCAAGGAGGACATCCACACGTACAGGAGTCGGATGAGGAGCAAGAGAGATACCGAGGCGAAGATTGCAGATCTAGAGTTCCGGGTATCGAGCTACGAACTCAGAATGCAAGAGGAGGTGGCAAGGAAGGTTGATGAACGCATGGCCGCACATCGGTCCCATGATCCCCAGCCGACCATTCCTCCTGCAATGGTGAGCCCGTCAGGAAACTGTAGCAGTTGCGCCTCAACGGGGCAGGTAGGATCACAGAGCATGGACGCCATGCAAACATAGGACGAATCGACCTGTCCCGTTGATGACATTACTCAGCGGACACCATGTGAGCTGCATATTCCTTACAAGAACTTATCAATAAAGGTAAGCTCGTAGTTCATATATTTTAGATTTAGCCATTCTGCTAGTTGTTGCTTATATATGTTGATTACTAATAAATAATCTTCACAACATGAAGGTGGCGTCGGGTATGGCCATCCCAACAGACTCTTCAGGTACTTACCACTGCAGGCCGATTCCAGCAGGATACTCGAAGGTCGAAGTTGAGTTGGTCGAAGGCGCATACGAGGACCTCGAGCTGGATTACCCTGGAGGAGACGTTGAGACGCATCTACGAGACACAAGCCATGCCATTATTCTATGGCGCAGGCGGTACATCATCCTCCCTGGGCGACAAGCGGTGTCTCGTGCACCATCTCCTCCGGCTCCGCCATCTCCTCCTCAGGATCCTGCACCGTCTCCTCCTCATGCTCCGCCAGCACCATCTCCACCTCAGGCTCCAGCACCGAATCCTCCTCAGGATCCTGCACCGACTCCTCCTCAGGCTCCTACACCTACTCCTCCGCAAGCTCCTCTCCCGGCACCTTCAAAGTCAAGGGCCCCCCAGCTCCACCACCTGCCCACACAAGGGCAACGAAGAAGGTGAAAGTTGACGCCGCCAAGAACAAGGACCCGGGGTGCGATTGCACGCAAGAGGAGCTTGACGCTTACGTTGCATCAGAAGTCAAGAGACAATTCAAGCCTCGAAGTCTAGAAAAGAAGATTCCTATAGACCCCAGTGTTAGGAACTTCTTCAGGGGTATGTCTGCACCTGTCAAGGAGACCATCAAGCTATCAGACTATGAGCGAACGCTGAAGAAAGCATCTTCTGGAAAGTCCAAACCAGTCCCTCAGCTTGGAGAGCAACCAAACCAGGAGATCGAGCCGTTGGTGACCGGGGAAGACATGACGATAGAAGAATTTATTATTGACACCGGTCTAACTACGGATCAATTGCTAGGAGTTGAACCAATAGAAAAGGCGGAATTGAAATACATGTACGAACTCGGTAAACCGCTTGTCAAGCCCGAGCTGGTGCAGTCCCTACCCACACAAATGTACAAGTTCCATCAGCTGTACATGGAGATGAGCACCACCGGTAGAGAGATGATCGGAGCGAGGATCAGGGACCCGGACTTCTTGCAAGGAGATGATATTCTCTGGATCAATTTCAAGGGAATCTACGAAGTATACCAGCTGGACGCCCTCGACGTCTCTATTATGAGTTGCTGGATTTTGTAAGAATATCGTTCAGTTATATTTCTTAATTACTACGTCTCCTTTAATTAATTAGGTCCTTGTATATAAGTAAACTATATAAAATAAAATACTCCCTTTTATCGTTGTAGAATGGAGATTCAAAGGGCCCGACGGCGGAGGATTTTCGATACTGGATTCATCGACCCTCGGAGAGTAAACGTCGCAATGCTCGACCAATATCCACAAGAAACAGAGGACAATCTTGTCCATCTCCTGAAGGCGCAGCATTACAAGACGTTCATACTGTTGCCGTACAACACAGAGTTAGTTTAATTTTACTGTCTTCCTACATACCAAATTTCATTTCCGTATGAACTTGCTAAGTGTTTCATATGTAATGCATCCCACGCACATTGCAGATTCCACTGGGTGCTTTTACTCTTCGACCTGTCGGCCTGCGCCGTCAACGTATATGACTCAATGGATAAAAAAGAGTCTACGTTTGACAAGGTTTTTGAACTTATAGACAGGTACTGGTATAAGTTCCTCTGTTAATTAAGAAATTCTTGTTATGTTAATTATTTCTACTATGAATCATATCTTTAAACTCCATGTAGGGCTTAGTATCGGTTCCGTCATTTGGTCCGCGGCAACTGGAGAGAAAGACTTAGGCGGAGGTTCAAATTTCCTGTGAGTACACATGCTCTACATTTATATTTCTCCGATTCAAATTAATACATACAAGTGTATATTAATTAGATCTCACGCCGTTAATTTGTCATTTATTTGTAGTGCGCAAAGCAAAAGCAGAGAACTAACTTGTGCGGCAACTACGTGTGCGAGTATTGCCACTGCCTTGCAGACCAAATCATCACCACAAGAGAGCTCGATGTACGTACAAATAAATTCAAAATTTCATTATGTAACGATTTCTTGTTTAATTACTAATCAATTTCATACATTCATATAGTTTATTCGCATGAGGGATAACCTGACCACACATAAGGAATTTATCGCGGCGGTTCAAGAACAACTCATGGGATTCATCAACGAAGAAATCCTTGATCCCAAGGGTGAATTCTACTACGACGGAAACACAATTCACCGGTCCTTAGCTTCTGAGCTAGCAGCGAGTACTACTACTACGTCGAAATCGTAGCTAGCTAGGACATATAATGGATTGTAATTAATACATGACTACATATGTTTCTATATGCATGTGTACACATTTTCTATAATGTAAATATATTTTGGTCATATATATATATATATATATATATATATATATATATATATATATATATATATATATATATATATATATATATATATATAGTAAATTTGTTTGGTGCTCCATGGTGCCCGGGCACCATTGTTGAAATTGAGTATATACCCAATTCAAATGAGTATGAAACTTTTTCAATTACTTAGATATTAACATTAACTACTTTACTAACTAGTTCAAAGCAAGTTTGAACTGAATTTGAACTTGTTTTGTATGTAGCATCCATACATATAATTAGTTAGTTATGTAATCATGGATTGTGAAATAAAGTTAAATTTGAGTTGTTTTGTTGATAGGTATAGGTATGAATCGAATTATTATAACTAGGTATATACTCACAATTTAAAAATTTTGAAAAATTTGAGTGATTTTGTGCATTTGATACCATGGTGCCCCATATGAGTGTCCTATATATATATATATATATATATATATATATATATATATATATATATATATATATATATATATATATATATATATATATATATATATATATATATATATAAACCATGCAGCAACAGGGCCATGCAAAAAAAAAGGTCAGCTCGATCTTTAGTCCCGGTTATTTCACTCGGGACTAAAGATAGCGATCTTTAGTCCCGGATTGGTACTCCCGGTTTGGAAACCGGGACTAAAGGGGGGTTACAAACCGGGATTACAAAGAGTTTCTCCACCCGTGAAGGGACAAGAAACTACACTATCTTTTTTTGACTGATCATATAATAATTAAAGTACTCCATGGAGAAAGAATAATCATCAATGTTATTTGAAACTAATATAAGGTCTTAATTATCCATTCCTGATCCACACAATTGCCGGGCTTTGGACGTCGTACCTACCTGAGTCACAAACTCACAACAAACCGATCAAAAAGTCATCTAAACTCAATTGCAAACATAAATTAGTTGGGCCTTAAATTTTTGGAGAAACTTTTTGTATTTATTTGGGTGGCGACTACGCGCTTCTTGTTGAATGCGTGGAGCCCAGTGTTGAATTAGCAAGAAGAACTCACAATTAATTAAAGTAATTAACTAAACTAGTCGAGACTCGAGAACATTGGTCATGGGAGTAGCTCAAGAGAGATCATCTTTTTGGACTTCTCTGCCGTTAGCTCGACAACAAGATGACAAATTAATTATGCCCTTCTTTTTATTAGTGGAAGATGCCACACAAATACTACTAATTATTATAGTTAGTGTAATGATTAATATAAGAATGTAAAGTGCTCACTTAAAAGAGGCTCGTGAAGCTTCGGCCGCGTGAAAGAACTGATCAGATTGAATAATTTATGGCTCGTGCATGCATGCAGTGCCTATATAGCTCGCAATTTTTGATTGAATTCATGATTTTTAAATTTGTTTTGGCTTTTGGAGGGAAGCGAATGATTTGCTGGTGTGGGGATTAGTGGCAGAGATTGAGGGGGACTAATTTTGGATGGATCTTGGATTAATTAGGTTTGGTTTAATTTTGTTTCAGTTTGCAACGCATGTAACTGCCGATGGGCCCACGCGTAGCCCACGGACCGGACCAGTTGTAGCCGCGGCCATCCGCTGCGGGCGCGGTCGCTGTCCGTGTCGGCTCGGCGCCCATTTGATTTGCAACACCATATCACCGGCCGGCCCAGCATGCGTGCTTCTGGTGTACTAGTATTCTGGTGTGTGTGTGTGAAGCGTAAATTTCTATCCCTCATTATCATGCATTCTACTTCTACTTGTGAGGGGTAGAAACATCATATCACGTGAATGATTGAATCAATAATGATTTAAGGCAGACGAAAAACGATCGAGAATTGATGAAAGTGTTAAAAATGGGAACGGGGTAAATTTTGGTTGCTATTAAAAAAACGATTTTGCTATATCTCACTCGAAAGATTTTTCTTATCTCTCACTCGATTTTCTCACTCAAATTTACAGTGCATTTTCTTGTAAGTTACAGTGTAATTTATGAAACTTACACTGTAACTTTTGTAAGTTACACTATAATTTTTGAATCTTCACATGTAAATTTTAAATTTTGTATTGGATTTGGTCTTTTTCTTGAGGATATGGTAATTTAATGTTCATTATGGTGTTTCTTAATTGCTTTTTGCTTTTTATTATATCTATCGGATTTTAATACAAAGATTAAAATTTACATGTGAAGATTCAAAAATTACATGGTCATAGCCGACGTTCGGATCCATTCGATCAGAGAATAAGACTATTTTGCATCCCTCTTTCAATCGCAGAACCTGGTAAAACTCGTCCCCCATCTCCTAAAACCGTTACAAATCAACTCCCCGGGTGGTTCCGGAGGCGGTTTTATTCCACGTGACATCTTTAACCCTGTTAACTGGCTAAGTCAGCTTGTGAGACCCACGTGTAAGTGACATGAATATAAATGAAAAATGGAGGGCCCGCTGTCAGCCACGTCAGTTCTTACCACCGTCTCCCTTCCTCCTCCGCTTCTCTCACCAAATCGGACAAACCAAAACACACTCCTCTCCTCCCCTTCAATCCTTGATAGCATCAAAGGCGCCGGGGAAGTTCTGCGCGTACAGCTGTCGTTGCATGACGATGAGGGCCTTCTCGACGAGATGAATCGCTAGGCTCCATCACTTGATCACAACCTCTGCCGTTCGCCGTGAGAATAGTAGAAAAAAAGAGACCAGACTGGCGGTTCGACTAGAAAAAACCAGAACCAAAGGTAAGCATGGTTCGGTTACCTTCAAAGATTGGACATGCATTTGAACCGCTCTGACCCGACTGAACTGGCCGGTTTTGCAGCGAACCGGACATTAAATAGGCACGGGTTAAACCGGGCAGCCATACAAATGGGCCATAAATGGGCTGTCTAAAGGCCTATTTGTTAACAGCTAGTGTAGCGGGCAGCCATACAAATGGGCCATAAATGGGCTGTCTAAAGGCCTATTTGTTAACAGTTAGTGTAGCTGGTGGTTTTTTTTTTTTTGGCAAAAATAGCAAGAAATGGTGCATCAAGTGGGAATCGAACACTGTTCCACGCGTTGGAGGAGCCATGTCCTAGACATCAGACCATCCAAAAGCATGAGGGAATATATTGTATACATGTAGACTATGAACCACGGTTCAACTGCCCGACCCACCAATTGGACCGGCGGACCGCTGAATCGAGAGGTCGGCCGGGTCATTGTTAACGACCAAATTTGATAATCCAAGGATCGGAAATGAAGAAGAAATCGATATGGAGTTCGAGATGGAAATCGTCCCGGAAACAGAGTGAGGATCGGCTGAAGTCCGAATCGGCTGCGACTAGGATCGGCAGAGATCGAGTGGGACAGGGTTAGCCGATTGAGTTGAATCTGACAATATGACACGGCATACGTTGTCAGGTTAGGTTGACGTGCTTCATGATGATTGCCACGCATGGATAGAGTCCTGAGAAGGCAATTGTATCTATTAATTAGGATATTTTATGTAAATTACTTAGAGATATGTTTGGGCAAAAATATGCTGCTAAGACTTATGGTATCTTAGAGTTTGTTAGAGATAAGAGTCGTGTCCGATATGGACATGTTTTGTAATCCTCGGGTATAAATAGACCCCGAGCCCCATGTACTAAAATAACACACGTTCAATACAATCTCGGCGCATTGCCACCATTTTTTACTTTCGTTTTGTTTCGACGAGTTCTTGCTTTTGGGTTGAGCTGCATCGGTTTCGATCTTCAACAAGAGGTAAAACTTGTTATGGCGGCTTGCGTTCTCGGGATTAGGGCTTCCATCTTTATGATACTCTAATCTTGTTTATGTAGTTCGTCGAGTTATCATATATCTTACATAATCTCTAGCAATATCGTTATCTAACCTACAATCGGCTAACATATGCTAATAGAAGGCAGCCGATTAGGTTAAATACCGATGTTGACCTAGATTATATAGGATATCTACCACTCTATGAAACATCCAACGACTTGATTGTCTAGATATTGTCTTTATTTTCATACTTATAGCTGCATCAATTGAGTTTGATCTTATGAGTCGTGATTAGAATCTCAATCTCTAGCCTGTCTTTGTTTGCCGATTAGGGTAGTATCGGGGTTTCAGTCGATCTTATCTGATTTAACTATATTTATCTTATATGCTTTATTGACATGTTAAATCTGCCCTTTATGTTAAGATCTTGTTGCGTTAAAAGTATATTAGGCTTTCTGTTTGATATATTCTACTTGCATTAATATCTTAATATAGAGTGGTATCGGAGTATTAGCCGATACATGCTAGATCTATCTGATCGGCTATGCTATGAACATAGATAGTCTTGTTGTTAGTATATATTTCGATCTAAGTGATTTATACTGTCTCGGCATGGCGACCGATTTATCCTAATTACTCGATTTAAGTATATATCGACATAAGGATTATATATTGTTAATATCTACAGCCGATTGAGTAGATTTAGTTATTTCTTATTTATTCATGACTGTTGATCGATGCATATATGACATCGGCTCAAAGATAAATGATATGTCATTGGCATCTAGCCGATCAGCTATCATTTATGGATTTAACCATGGTTTCTTTGTCTTTGTTTCTTGTTAATTGCAGGATCAAATTAACTGGCACGCTCACACACTCAAACGCAAGTTTTAGACCTGCACTGGAGTTAAGCAGATCTCCCAGGCCTCGTGTTTTTACATCAACAGTCATCCACCGATCCGGCTTTTTTTTACTATATGGCCATGAGCACTCCACCTAAAAAATTGACAGGAACTGCTCCACGATCACAGCAAATTGCCATGGGAACTCGACAGGCTTCTCGACGGGGGCACTCGACGCGCGCCCCACGGTGCTTGCGAGCTGCTTCTGCCTCCAGTGCTGGGGAAGGCAAGGCATAGGGTGTTGGCGGAGACACCAACTATGAACTTGTCGACGACGAGGCACAGCTCCTGGGAGGAGGTGCTCTAGACCCTGTGGCACAGGAACTCATCCATCATGCACGACATGGCGACGCGGAGGGCACTATTGAGGCGGCCGCTTCGTCCTCCCGCTCCCACCAGCTGCCACCGGCGTCTCCCGCTGCGGCACTGTGGAATCCGTTCGGCCCCGGTGGCGATACAGACGACGCGGGACAGGATGGGATCAAGGAGATTGTGTCGGGTGGTGTTGGTGTTGGCACCAACGGCAGCTTCGTGTTTGGTGGTGCCGCTCCCGCTACGAGTCAGCAAGCTCCCGTGGAGTAGGCAGTGGAGCGGAGCATGACGTTGAGGGGTAGGTAAGCGGGAGTGGGGCACGAGCTCAACGGCTGGCGGCGGGGTGGGGCGGCAACTGACGAGCTGGTCGGAGGAGCGAGAGAGGGGCTAGAGATGAAGAGAAGTGTGGCTGACGATGGGCCCCACCATTTTTCATTTTTATCTTTATCACTGACATATGGGTCCCACAAGATAACTCAGTCAGTCAATAGGGTCAAAGATGCCACGTGGGACAAAACCGCCTCCGAAATCACCTAGGGAGTTGATTTGCAACAGATTTATAAGTTGGAGACGGGTTATACCCGGTTTTTGTGGTTGAGGGTGGAAAATTTGTGGTTTTTGAGGGATGCGGTTCATCTAAGGACATGAGTTGAGGGAAGAAAATTAGACTTATTCCTTTGATCAGTTGGCCCATTCATGAGTAGTTAGGACAGAAGGTAAAAGAATCCAATTTGACTCCCTCAAATACTATAGGAAGGATAAACTCCCTCAAATATTATATAGGAAGGATCTAATTTGTCTCCTTAACCGTAAAAACGGGTATAACGACTACTCCAACTAAAAGAATCGATACAACTACTCCAACTAAAAAACCGATACAACTTGACTCCCGATATAGTATTCATGGTGATTTTTGTTGACGTCGTCTACGTTCGTGTCCCCCTCCTTTCATTGGGCTCAAAACCCACCTCCCACCCCAGTCAAAGCGTGGTCAAAGGACGGTCAAATCGCTGCCACATCAGTCAAACCTAGGTGCTAACTTCCCCCCACGTCCACCTATTTGATGTCCTCATCTCATACGAACGGTGCAGTAACAAATATAGTTATGACGGATCTAGTTTTGTAGAGCTCTTTTTGAAAAGCATTATGGTGAAAACGGTTCAAAAATATAATATGTGGTGTAAGAGATATCATTGTTTAAAGATGAGAATTCAAAAGATATCACTTGCACTTACCTTTACTAGTTCAAGGTGGGTGGTAGGTCATGTACTTGTGTTCGGTTGTTACCACATTTTATTGCAGTAACATTATTAAGAAATTGCAGTAACAAGCAATGTTACTGTAAAAATTACAGTTGTTACTGCACACATACAGTAACGTCATGATGAATGGTAGTAACTCACAATGAAAAGTAGTAACGATAATGGTTTAGTATTACAACTTATGGAGAGATAATTTTTCAAAGACCAATTTTCAAGAAGAAACGGTAGTAACACACTCGGTTACTGTAAAAACACAAAAATTGTTACAACTTTACAGGCCACACAAAGTTACATAGTTGTAGGAAGCTAACTAAATGTGTTATTATCTTTTTTTTTCTCTTTTATAGAAAACTAAAAAATAAATTGGTAAATTCAAGACTTGAATCTCATAATCTCATAGTTCATAGCAAGCTCTTCTAACCAATGCATCTAATGATATTATTTGTTTTATGGATTATTGCCTGTTTCTTTTGTATCTCACTTTGTGAGAAAGAAATATGGTGACCGAATCTAATCTCTTTCACTCCCAAAGTAGAATAAAAATAGATATGTTATTACAAAACTAATAACAAGTTACTATGTTTCAGTAGTAACATTATCGTATAAGTACAGTAACATGTCACGTTACTGCAAAACATATAGGACGCTACTGCACTTTTGATAGTAACATCGTGGTGAAATTATAGTAAACTAGTAACCAAAACAAAAAATAATGAATTAAAGGTCTACATGCTAATTATATATTTGTTACTACACAAAAGTGTAAGTGTTACTGCATAGCAGATACACGTTACCACAAGTTTATGCAGTAACATTATTCAAGAATTGCAGTAAGATGTTTTGTTATTGCAAAACTTATAATATTTACCACACTTTCGTAGTAACGTCATGATGAGATTGTAGTAACGTACAATAAATATTAATAACACTTATGATATAATATTACTACTTGTAGAGAGTTAAATTTCAAAAGACCAATCTTTAAAGGTTCTCTCTACCCTTGCCCCATGAGTAAATCGAGCCAATTCCCCTCTCTCTCCATATTATTTTACCTTTTTTTCTTACTATACATATTCTTGCAGTAACGTTATCAAGTAATCGCAATAACACACTATGTTACTATGAAACTTATAATCGTTACTACATCTTGTAGTAACGATATGATGTGATTGCAGTAACTCATAACAGCCAACATTAATACTTGATATAGTATTACTGCTGATGGAGAGTCAATTTTTTTTTAAAAAAAAACCAATCTTTAAAGGGTAATATCTCTCACATCATGTACTACTTTTAAAAACCGTTTGCACCATGATATTAGAAAAAAGTGTTTATCAAAAGTAGATCCATCATGACTATATTATGAGTACATCTCAATATTGTTACTGCAAGTAAGACATAATATTACTGCACGATGAACAATGATACTACGTCATTTGGAAACGAGAGCTGAGAAGAGTAGAGGTGGCAGGGAAAGTCATGGGCGGGTTTGACCGACGTGGGGGATCTTTGACCAAGGTGTGTGTGTGGGGGGAGGGGGAGGGTGGGTTTTGTCCCCTTGGGGTGAGGGGAGGTGGGTTGGAGGAAGGGGTATAGAATAACTATTCTATATTATTCTATACCACGGGTGTAGAATAGTTTTTCTATATCTCTACTATTATAAAAATTTCAGATGTTTTTGCCGGAACTTTGGTACGTCATCCGTGTATGAGTCGTTTCTTAAGTTCATTCGCTTTTGAAAATATAGGAGTCGTATAGTAATCTCTTAAAAGAACTCGTATGCTAACTCGAGACAGCTCATGATTTTCTAAATAAAATATATCCAAGTGAATTCTTAGAGTGAATTTCACCTGAACTAAACCTTACAACAATAATAAGATTATAATAGTTTTTCAATCGGATACCATGTTTTCTCCCCCATACCAATTTCACGATCAGTTTTTATTTGATTTCAGATGCATCAACAAAGGCATGGACCGCGGCAACAGTAGTTGCTGGCTGCTATGACCAGATCGATCTCGTCACAATGTGCTGCGACCAGAACAATGTGCTGAATGCATGGTGGCGTGCTCTGTATATACTGCATTTATATGGAGCGGTAAATACTGAATTTTTCTTTGGAGTGGTATGTACTGATCACTTTGTTAGACAATAGTATAGAGTGCATTTTCCATAAATATGCTGAACTTTTCAATAGAGGGGTATATGCTGATTTTTCTTTTTACATAAGTATATACTCGACTTTGTGGAGGTGACTAGGGGTCGCCCGATTGAAATCTTCAAAAATTGGGTGCTGACGTCAGCATGACGTCAGCGTCCGATTTACGTGCAAAACTACTTTAAACTAATTTTTCTTTTAAATTACTTATCCAAATCATGATCCGATTGCACCATTAAATTCGTTGCAATTAAATCTTCAAAACAAGATCACACATGGATATATTCCGACGAAATTTTTTTAGCTTATTATTGAATTATTTTTAAATGTTACACGATGTTCCACCAGGTATATCGGAATTGTTTCACTAAGTAGATCAAAAATGTTTCACTCGTTTAAATCGTGTGTTGTTTCACCTTATATAAAAACAATGTTTCAGCAAATAGCGAAAGAATATTTCAGTTCACTGCAACATTAGATCTATACATAGTGAAACATTGTGAGTACACTAGGTAAAACATTTTTCGGTGAAACAAAAAATAAACCAGATTCCCTTAATAAGGGGTTTCCAAAATATGTGGTTTTTTGTTGCAATGGAATGATTCATTCACTGCAACATTAGATCTATACATAGTGAAACATTGTGAGTACACTAGGTGGAACATTTTTGGTGGAACAAAAAATAAACCAAATTCCCTTAATAGAGAGTTTCCAAAATATGTGGGTTTTTTGTTAAAAAAAGTATTTTAATTCACTGCAACATTAGATCTATAAATAATGAAACATTGTAAATATACTAGGTGAAATATCTTTTGTGGAAAAAGGGGAGAGAGAAGTGGGTGGGCGCAATAGGTACGGACGTGGGGGAGGGGCGCGCGGGGGGAGCGCCCGATCCGGCTCCCCCGCGCCGGGCGAGCGGCTCTGAGCATTTTCGAGACTTTGTATGTACTGCATTTTTCTATGGAGTGCTATGCTGAATTTTTCTATGGTCGGGTATATACTGAACTTTGTTACACAAAAGTATATACTGCATTTTCCATAGATATGCTAGATTTTTTCAATAGTGCGTCACATACTGGCTTTTTTACACCGAAAGAGTAGTAACATACTGAAAAAAAAAGAATCGTATGTATCCCCCCCTCCCAAAAAAAAATACTCATTCAACAAAAAAAATTCAGTATAACTACAAATTTAGAAAATTGGTATATACTATAAATCTATAACAACTGGTTTCTCCTAGTACTATAGAAATAACGGTATATATTTATTACTAGTCTCTGTCTCTGCTTTTTATCTCGTATTATATGTATTGATGCGTCAAATATTTTCTTACTGATGTTGATCTAATATTTTAATATTTTCTTGTAGAACGGTCACCATTAATTTGGAGTGAGGAAATTCAAACAAATTACTCCGTGTATCTGAAGCTGCAAAAGACCAAAAGCAGAGAGCTACAAACTGCAATTTTTGTAAGGAAAGAAAAGCCATATATACTTGACCACACAAATAAAATCTTCAATGAGAAACGTAGTATATACTGACCAAAGGAGCAGTTATATACTCATTTAACGAGAAATGTAGTACATATTGACCAAACGAAGAGATCTTCAATGAGGAATATAATGCAATATATACTGACTCTTTACATACTGAAAAAAAAGATAGAACAGTATATACTCAAACAAAAAAAAATTAGTATATACTACTAATTTAGAAAAGTAGTATATACTGGTTCCTAGAAAAAGTATATACCTAATCAAAAATAAAACAGTACTAGTAATATGCCCGTGCTAAATGCTACGATGTAATTTTATTGAGATAACCATGCCAGTGACAAAGCATGAATTCTACAATATACCATTGACAAAGCTCAGTTCTATAATATACCATCGAACAACTAGTTTTCTTTCTTACATGCCATCGCCGCTAGTCAACAGTTAGTCATATTCCATTAAGAGCAAAAAAATGTCTATTTTACCCCTAGGGTATCATGCATCCTCATTGATTTCACTAGTCATGATCCACTATTTCTTCTCATTGATGAAAAATAGAAATCACTTGTCTTTTTATCATACAAGATTATTTAGTGCGACATGGCATTGTGCAAAATCTCAATTTTATCCTAGGGGTATAATGGTTATTTTTTCTCTCTTAATGGCGTTTGACTAATGGTTGACTAACGGCGATGGTATATAAGGAAGAAAATGAGTTATTTGATGGTATATCGTAGAACTGAGTTTTGTCGGTGGCATATTATAGAACATGCGCTTTATCGATGGTATAAAATGGATTGACTCAATTTTATTTGTCTTTAGTTTCTCTCCTACGTTGCACCTCGTTAGAAGGTGTATTTTCAGTTGTTGTACTTGTGTGTGCAAACAAGAAAAGAAAACTTATAGTTCGTATAGGTCACATGTGTATAAAAAATTATCACAAAGTACAAAATAGTAGACATGTTACAACACCTGGAAAATCATTAGTTACCAGCGAGAAAGCACAATGCAACCCATTAACTTATGACAATACATGCCAAAGCAAAGCCATTTCAACGCCACCTTTGAATGTGTACAAAAGTTATGCATTATACATAATTGGTTTATCTTGTCAATCAACTGGCATGTTTTGTACAACCAACACTTCAATTCTAACCAAGCTATTTTGTTGAGCAGCAATATTACTTGCCGTGGAGCAATGAAAATACACTAAAGGAATCAAAGTGGCTAACCTGAAAAGGATAATCAAAGTGCATGTAGTCTAGTGGTTGCAGTGACCTGAGTAATACCGTAAAGTTCTGAGTTCAAATCTCCATAGGAGCGAATTTCAGATTGGGTTGTTTGCGGGGCTAAGTTCCTTATTTCAATGGCCGTATATATCCAATTGGATGTAGATGCCGGGTAAAAAAAAACCCTTCTAAAAAAAAGTCTTACCAATCTTATTTGCAAGAGGGATTAATCCAAATTACATAACTTGTCCAAACTGAAATGTCAAAAGGATCCCTTAAGAAACACATTTTGCTTGATCACTTATTTGTATGAACACAAAGAACATAGTGTGGTTAGGAAGAGAAGCTAGGCACAATAAGTAAGAAATTATTCTAAATCCAAACTAAGTATAACATATTTTCGCGGTACAAATTGATATTTTTCAGTACATATAATCTCGTGTAAATTGGTAATTTGACTATAAGTCTATAATCTCACAGGAACCCCATTACAAAAAAATTGAAAATTGACAACCTGCAGTAAAAAAAAAATTAAGCGAATAAAATTGGTTATACCTTCAATGCAGGGAAGGAGGTTATGTATTTTCACTGATCTGGTAATGGAGGATCACAGATATATGTCAATATATTCATTTATATACCTACCCGAAATAATCCATCAATAATATATACAAGAATGACTGCAATGATGTCCTCCTCTGATCTTCGTGTCATTAGCAGAATAGTGTCAATAGAACAATCAATAATGGTCACCAAAGAAAATATTCTAAAAAACTTAAAAAGGCTCTCTGATTGGTCTAAAAATGTACCTACAACTTATGTGATGGGTGTTTTGAAGTTACCAGTTAGATTTCGTAGAGATTATATGCAGTTAATCAGAAAGTTTTGGTGGAGGAGGAGCTGAATCAGAGGAAGGTCCATTGGATATATTGGCATGATTTAATTTCAACTGATATGCATGGCATAAGTTGAAATGAATAATAATAATAATAATGCCATATAGATTCCAATAAACACTGATGTTATTGTGTAACAAAAATATACTGCATATAAGTTAAGAGAGTGATTCCTACAAACGAGCAGCTTGGAATAGGCTGCTCATACAATGGAAGATGATTCTTAGGAACAAAAACTCTGAAACTGTACACGAACAGGACCAAAACAATTGAAATTATCTGCACAAAGAGGAGATATAATTCAAACCTGACTGGTCAAAGTTTTCAACCAGAGGAGTTTGTATGCATCGATATGCTAGATGATCAAAGAGATATTTTTTCAAAGATCCTCACTAACTGGTTCATGTCTCAACCCCAACCTTACTATAACCCATCATGAGCCACTGGTTCAAATGTGCTTTCAATGGGCTCCTATATTTCCTGAAACAGCCATCCACTGTTTTTCCTTTTTGATAGCAGTCAATGACAAGTTCAATGGAATAAAGCGAGAACCATTAGAAGTAAATTGTTTTATTACCATCATGTTGTTTACACTGAGTAAGGGAAGACCCAATTCCTCTTGATCTCTTTTCACTGGGAAAAAAAAATCCATCAAGCAGCTACTCGTAATGAGAAAGGGCTCCCAACCAGGGATGGGATGTACAGAACATGAATAGAAATCAGGTTCATGTAGGATTTTCTTTTAATCATTAGAAGAAAACATTGTAGAATTCTCAAAAGAACATAAATAAAAGCTCACTGGTACAGATAACAAGAGCTAGTGTCCGTCCGTCAGTCCCGATCTCTTTCTCTCTAGTGAGCTGAGCTCCACTTTTCACAACTTCTGCATATTGGAGTAGTAGACAGTGAAACCAAAAATCAAGGATTGATCATTTAGCGTGAATGAATACCCAGATTGTTTTCTTAAAAAAAGAGAAAACATGGACTTATTATTGAGGACACTACCACTGGAAGTCTCAGCTAGTGATACTTTATTTGTTAAGGTCATGACTAACTCAACCCAAGAGCAGGTATATGCAGTTGGGCAGTGTTGTGCTGACACTGATATTAGTATCTACAAGAGGTGTGTCACCAAGTCATTACATGACATGCAACAAGTATGTGCTTCAAAGATGGATGCTATGACATTTTACAACTTATGAAGCCTCCGAATTTCTGATGATCTTATGTTCAATATTACACATGGCATGACTACTATAGGTATACATAATGACCCTCCTTTATGTTGGTCAAAACAATTTGTTTAGAATGGTGATTATGTTATTTGTTGATACTCTGGTAAGATAGTCAGCGTACTTATTACAAAGATTTGTTACAGGACAAGAAAATATCATAGGAAATGGATATAACTTTATCATGTATGGCTTTGCACAATGCTCACTTGAGTTAAATCGTTCAGAGTGCCAAACTTGTTTGGGATCTATACCCTCTACTCTACATTTTAATAGGTAAACATGTGAGAGTAATTTTTTTTAGAAAATTTTCAATTAAGCAATAAAAATACCGTAGGCTCTGTGGATCTCCCATTATATTTGAGAGATGAAGTGAATAATTCAAATCATCAAACAAACATAATGAAATATCCGATGCTTCGAGAGAAAAATATTGGAGATATTACTGGGCCTTTAGCCTGCCAGTCAACTTCAGCCTGATATGTGCCCGTCAAACCACTCGAAGGTGGCGACCAGATGTGTTACACATTCAAGAGACCTGACAAAATGGCTAAAGATCTACAACATCTCAAATATTCTTAACTCATACTCATGTGAATCTAGTTCCCAGGATTTGCACTCACACTTTCATCTCAAGCATAGTTATTCATAGCAAATACATCTAAAGCAAATAAAATTAAGATTACAACTACTTAATAGTTACATGGGTCGATTAGTCAAATATAGACATTTCAGAGAACAGCGGAAGCTTGTCTACCCAAACACAAGTACACGGACTAGCGGTTTACCCCCATTAAGTTCAAATCCTAGAAGAAGCAGTCAAAACCCCGCATCACTCAAATTAAACAAAGTCTATTCCTACAAAACATAAATTAGACAAAACATGGCAAGAGTGTACTGGCAATAGCACTATCAAACCTACATATATAAAAGCTCTAAGTCAAAGGAAGGCTATTTGTGGTCTCAATTTTTAGCATAAAGCAAATTTTAGTTCACAAACATTTTGGAAAACGTATTTAGGCAAGACATCTTAGCAAAATGTAAAGCATAATAATCATGGCATGGTCAACATAACTAGATAAGCATCATTCCCTTACCACCCAACCGGAAGTAAGGTAATCATACCACATATATAACAATCTCATTATTATCTCAAAATATTTAGTTTCAAAAGCATCTAGAAAACACAAGATTATACCCATAGCACATCATGTCGCTCATGACCGCGAGCACGGCTAGTCGATTAGTTTCTAGAACTCTGCAAAGTTTGTACAGCTTTACCCACATGATATGAACACAAGGGCGGATAGAGTGTAACAAGTGGGGGCCTTGGCCCCCACTCAATTTTGCAGCAAATGGGGGCAAATGCCCCCTTGACACTTTTTTACTTCTAAGTCTACCTGAGCGATAGATCATTGGCCCCCACTCATGCTACTTTCTGCCTCTGCCTGGCCCCCACTCATTCTATTTTCTTCGCCCCAGTCTACCTGAGCGATAGATCATTGGCCCCACTCATGCTACTTTCTGCCTCTGCCTGGCCCCCACTCATTCTATTTTCTTCGCCCCTAGCAGAACTTAATTACCAGGCCAGCAGCAGAAGTCGATCGACGCAACTCTCCTCAATCGCTCCCTCGCTCGCAATCGTCCTGCAGCGCGCGGATCCTTACGCCTGATCAGATGCGATAATTAAGCGGATCGATCTGCACCGTACCACGCCGGCGGCACTAATGACAGAGGTCGATCGCGCAACTCTCCTCAATCGCCCCCTCGCTCGCAATCGTCCTGCAGCGCACGGATCCTTACGCCTGATCAAATGCGATAATTAAGCGGATCGATCTGCACCGTACCACGCCGGCGGCACTAATGACAGAGGAAAGTGTTAGATGGAGAATCAGCCGGCTGCATTGGATATACAGATATACTAATGACAGAAGTGTTCGATGGAGAATCAGCCGGCTGCGTTGGATATACAGATATACTAATGATACAGGAAAGTGTTAAATGTAGAATCAGCCGGCTGGCGTTGGATATATAGATATATATGCATCTCGCTCTCTCACCTACAGATCCGGCCGGCTAGCAGCAAAGGCGACCTTCAGATCTAACAGTAGAGACGACCTTCAGATCTAACAGCAGAGGCGACCTTCAGATCTGGCCGGCTAGCAACAGAGGCGACCTTCAGATCTGACCGGCTAGCAGCAGAGGCGACGAGTCCTTCAGAGGAAGGGATCCGGCGGGAAATTAATTCCTCCTTAAAACAATCAATTTGTGTTTGCATTTTATTTGTCAATGGCAATTCAGTAGTAATTGTGTATAGCAATTCAGTAGTAATTGTGTATAGATCATACAAACGACGTTGGAAAAAAAGAAAAAGGAAAAAAAGAAAAAAGAAAAAGACGAGGAACCAAGGAAATAAATGGCCACTAATGTAATTGAGAACACTGACGAAATAAACTAGAAGAATAATCGGGCCTCTACACAGCCAAAGTCAAATAGATAAAATCTAAAATGTATATATTCTATAATTGGGGAAGATGGCATGGTAAAAAGGTAAAGTGCACATAAAGAAAAGCATTTAGAAGAAAAATCAATTATGATCAACCGGCATGGTAAGCATGAAGTACTATAGAAGCACATCGTGAAAAGGTACAAAAATCAATATTTTGGCTGTCAGACAGGAAAGGCATACCACAAATTTCTGCTTTGAAGAACTAAGCTTCAAACTATTTTTATCTTAAACACAAGCAAGTCTTTAATGCGGGGAGCTTGATATGTGGTCATTTCTATCATCAGAAAGAGGTTACAACATAAAAGATAAGATATCAACGCTGTCAATTCAGAACCACGGGAGCAGATTGCTGCCTGCACTGCTTGTGTACTTGAAAGAACCAAGTATCAGAAATACAAACAGTAGCTTTTAGGAGATGGAACTAACAAAATGTGCATCCTGAACTGAAAGCTTTATGTCACAAGAAACCTTGCAGATCAACTAAAAGAAATAAAAGGGGAGCTAAAGCAGTCTCATTTCTTAAGTGCATTCATCCTGTCCCGCAGGTAATACAACTTTGCTCTCCTGACTTTCTTCCTGTCCAAGACCTTGATTTCCTTGATGTTTGGAGAGTAACTGAGCACAAGAGAAAGTTGCATCAAGAAAGACAAAAGACAATACAAAATGAATCAGGTGTAATGATATCTTTCATATTTGATTTCAGCAACTTATGATAATTTTGTATGAAAAATTCAGATGAACTACAGAACAAGGAAGAAATATTGAGTAAATACATGAAAACATCCTATTGCATTACTTCCATTCTACAGATATACCCACAGCACCGCAGGGGTTAAGGAATATATGTTTGCAGGGGTGAAAATTGCAGTTTCGTGAGAGACATGCATATTTATGAAACTACAAGCTCCATGTGAAATGGAGCTCAAACAACACAGGAATTTATTGCACATCTGTACTATAGGTATCAAATCTCCACATTCATTTTCTTAGGATTTTGTTAACCAGGTATTTATCAATATATATATGATTAAGAAAGTTATACATGGTTTTACAGAATGCAAACAATGAAGGTAGTGTCAGCATGCCACTGTTATCATCAGCCTATCAGGGATATGAGGAAGCCAAAGGATACCCAAGAAACAGACACCAACTTTAAATGAGCATTTCCAAAATTTGCAAGGAACTAACTACACTTCTAATGCAAAATAACACGCATATAGTTCTATGTGCACTTGTGGCCATATGGAACTGAATGTTTGTTTATGCACAATCAAAGAAAAATGATCCTGTCTGCCAAGCAAAAGACTAGTGGAGAATAGCCTGCTCAAACCTTTAAGTATTAAGCATGATGCAAGGCTCTCAAATTTGAATGAGCAATCAGTCTCATGCAGTAATAGAATAGCAAAAAACAATAAGTGCCAATTTCTATATGCACTTTAAAAAAAAGAAAGAAGGGAAGCGAATATTCGCTCACTTACAGTGGAAAGACAGACTCGACTCCAACACCAGCTACTAATCTACGCAGTCTGAAAGTTGTATTGATCCCAGCATTACGTCTTGCTATGACAATGCCTTTCAACGTAGACTCACGACGCTTGTTCTCAGGAACTTGCTGTTGACACACATAAACAGAACAACAGACATGACGGGGCAGGCAAATACCAGCAGTAAACTGAGGATGCAGATGCTTACCAATCTCATTTGGATAATACATCCAGGCTGCACATCAGGAATCTCTCTTTCCCCACGGACCTTGTCAACAGCCTCCTTGTTCAAGATCTGTAACGCAACAATATATCAAGCCGCTTGAAGCACTGATTTTAACAATACTGTTAAAATGAATGTCATATGATTCCTTTGCATAATACTAGGCTTACATTCATAATGTGCCTGGCCGTCTTGTCAGGCCTCTTAAACTTGATGCGCGGAGGATGCTCGACTGCAGGAGAGTCAGAACTTTCCTCCTCGACAGAAACCTCAGCACTCCCCACTGTTGATAGACCCCTCATTGGCATGGTATTCACGCAGAACCCATGGGAATGAACACTATCACCGGAGACGATTGAGTTCTGCGCATCAAGAAATCGAAGCGACAGGCATGACCAAAATTAGCAGGATCACCGACAGCAAAAGGGAAACAGACCCAACTCATAGCATATCCCAGATGCAAAAACACGCACCCCAAATGGACGAATCCAGCTGCAAGAACTCAGGTGCTTGATGGACAGCAGGTTAGCACCCGACTGCGCGACTCCAGAAGCTGCACGGTCCAAGAGCTTCGCCGCGGAGCCATGGCTTCCGGCAAGATAGACGCGCCGCAGCAGAGACTGCATCGTGTATCCTCTACTAATACTACTACCCTGCACAGATAAACCTACGCGTGAGCCGAGATAAGTAAAAGAAAAATCCCCAAAAAAAAACTGGTTATTTCTACTGCATCACGCATCGAAGAAATCGGCGACAAATCCGACGATCTAATCCATAGGGGAATAATTATCATGGTTTGCGAATTAAAAAAAAAAAAGAGACAGCCCAGAAGTTCTAAAACCTCACAAAAATTCAGACCCAGTGAAGAGCTCGTGGTCATTCCGTGGGGCGGAGGAGGATGAGGAGGGAGGCTAGGAGAGGAAGAATACCTTCGATTCGAGGCGAGATGGAGCCCGGTGGTGGGAAGGAGGCGCGCGCTCCGGCTGCCGCCGCCGCCGCCGTCGCGTGGGAGGGGAGGGGAGGGGATGGAAGGAGGCGGAAGGGAGAAGGGAAGAACCGAAGAAATTTGATAATCTGGTACATTGGTTGATGGGCTGGAGAAAGCCCAACAAATCTCGCTGCCGTTGGAAAAAGTCCACTTTAGATCCCAAATTATATATGGTCGAGTTCTTTTCATGTCCGTAAACCATAAAATCAGGTATAGTAGGGAGCCCGCGCATTGCAACGGCTAAAAAATAAAATAACAATAACCATTAATTCATCGTTCAATTTTCATGATTTAAAAAAGCATTTATTCACTTAGAGAAAAAAAAGATAGGATTTCACCACCAGAAGAAGAAATTTATTTATTCTTTGGCTTTAAAGAGTGAAGATAAAACCAATAAAATTTCTATTAAACTGAGAAAAATGCTACCCTTTGTGTTATGGACCATGCAAGCTTCTATGTAGACGAGAATGTTAACATAAGCTTCTATGTAAACTGAGAAAAATGCTGTCGCATAATTTGCATACAAATAGAATTTCCATCGAGAAATCTTTGCTACAATTTCACTTCTAATGAACATGCTAATCTCTCTCCATGTCTCCAGCTAGTGCCATAAGCTCCCACTCCCACACCCCCACATAATCCATCAACTCCTTTTTCCTGGCAAGTGGCTAGTAAACCAAGGCCACACGCTAGAGTGATCTAGGGCCTGCCCAAATGAAATGACATGAGAAGCCACATGAAGAACTTTGGGAGCACGATAGTTCTTCATTAATATCTGCTTTACTGGTTAAGTTGATCACTTAACACATCTATAAAGACTGAAATTATTGTTGACAACTTTTTTGACAAGTTGACAAGCACGATCGCAGCACCTTAAGCCTTGTGGTGATCCTAAAGTCGCCAACCACCTCGATCTAGCAAAGAGCTAGACCTAGATGGGTTTTGATAACTAAACCGGCTAGCGGAGCCGATTTCTAGATAACTACCCGTCTCGTGGGCAAAACGGAAGGTTTTCAGGACAAACCTACAAAGAGATGTCGCACTCTCGCAGTGACGGCGAACGGTTTACAGCGCAAACCGACAAACGGTTTACAGCGCAAACTGACAAAGATGGACAAACAAGAGAAAACTAAAAGCAATATGAAAAACGATTCGATTGATTGATTGTAGATTGGTTTTTTACAATGAACCGCCCATGTCCCTTATATAGGGGTTGGTCTTGCCCTCTACAGGCCCTCCTCCATGTCCAACTCGGCATAGAAACCAAAGGAAACCCGAAACATGCCTTCCCGAGCAAGAAAACCTCGAGACCCGACGAAACAGAATCGAACTCGGTCCTGCCGGTCAGACCGGCCACACACCGCCGGTCTAACCAGCCCTCAACCGGCGGTCTGACCGCCCAACACACGGCGGTCAGACCGGCCCACTCGGAGGAAACCAGTAAACTTCCAAATTTTGGCAATCTTTCCTATTTTAATCTTAGGTGCCAAATTTGGGTGTAAACAATTATAATACATTTGATCTTTTGAAATCAATTTACTGGTCAGAACACAACACATCTATAACACCAAGAGAACCAAAATTTGTTACCTTAAAGCAATTATTGGAACATTTAAATAAAAAGGAATGTATTGTGCAGGCCTATGCTTTGATAAACACATGAAATTGAAAATTTTGCAGTTTGATAGTTTGGAGCTAAAACTTGGGATTGTGCAGGCCTGCGTTGTGAGATGAATTAAGCTAGTAATGTGTGATGGGAAATAAACAGTGTGTTCATTAAAAAATAATAATAAACGGTGTGTTGTTTTTTATAGCATATTATTCGTTTTCCATGGAGCTAAGTAAGTAAGTTTTTATTTTCAAATTGTAATTCGAGAGCACGAAATATTGTATTATTATTCAGTCGAACTGATTTTCTAACGCATGCTTAAACTGCAAAATTCAAATATATACCAGGAACCGACAAAATAATAATAATTATATATATTCTCGATCGACCAATTTCTTGGTCTTACATACAAACGAAACAATCAACAACTAAGTAGTAGTACGACATCGCGGCAATGGCGCTAGCTAGACCCTAGCCGCGCTTCGCCGCCGGCCGCCGCGCGCGCACGCTGACGACGGCGACGTCGTCGATCACCGGCCCGCAGAGCGAGCTCATGTCGTCGCTCCTGGTGCTGTAGAACGAGCTGAAGAACACGACGCGGGTGCGCGCCGCGGCGGCGCGGAACGGCAGCACGGCGCGCTTGGCGGCGCCGCCGCGGCCAGCCGACTCGTGCGCCACCCTGGTGGACTCCCTCCCGGCGTACGCCTCCACCACCAGCGACCCCTCGCAGCCGTTGCTGGCGTCGCCGACGGTGAACGACAGCGCGTACTGCCTCCCGGGGACGGTGCGGATCACCTGCGCGATCGCGCTCTCCCGCCCCGCCAGCAGCTCGACGGCGCGCCGCCCGCGCGGCACCGCGAAGTGGTCGCTGTCGATGTACTTCACCGCCTTGAGCGACTCCACCATCCACCCCGGCAGCGGCGAGTGCTCGTCCACCACCATGGACGGGATCAGCACCCCCCACCTCGTCCCCGGGATGATGTACGGGCCCTCCTCGAAGTCCCCGTTCTTCACCAGGTTCTCTGCGACACCCGGACGAACACCTTGTCAGCAAACCAAACCACGACGAGGCACACGTTCATGGCGCGGCGAAAGAGACGTACTGTTGGTGCGGCGAGGAGGGTTGAGGGTGCGGATGGCGACGGAGTCGATGAGGGGGCCGCAGGCGGGGTCCTCGGTGACGCCGGGGTTGTGGATGACGACGTCGAACGCGTCGGCGGCGGCATCCCAGGCCCAGGCGTACGAGTCCCAGCCGTTGCTGCTGTACATGGTCTGCATGGGGAGCACCGCCCACTGCCCCGACGCCGACACGTTCAGCCGCTCCGCCTGCGCGCACGTCCGCGCCGCGCTGAACGTGAGCGCGTACCGCGCGCCGCGCGCCGCGCCGGCGAGCCGCTGCCGGATCGACGCCTCGTTCCCGAGCCGCACCGCGTGGCTCCCCTCGGGGACCACCAGCACCATGTCCCCCTGCTTCCTCCCCGACGGGATGTACTCCACGAACCCCGACGTCCGCCACGACGGGATCGCCGACGCGCCGACCACCCGCGTCCCGCGCAGCTGCGACGGCGCCGGCCCGCGCTCGAAGTTGCCGTTCGCCAGCAGCCCTGCACCTCGCCGCCGGCGAGCGTTACACACGCGGAAACGAACGCATCAAACCAAACCAAAAAGCATGCGCGTTACCGTCGGTGATGGCGGCGAGCGCCGTTCCGCTCGCCGCCGCGCAGAGCACCACCATTAGCAGCAGCAGCGACGCCGAGCCGGCCGCCATGGCTAGCCTGGCCGGAGATGGAGGAGATGACCGGTGGAAGAGAGCTCTGAGTTCTTGGAAATGGTGACCTGACCTGACCGGACGAGTGATGTCCGGTGCTTAAATGGATGCCGCCGTGACGAAAATGCCCCTCGATTGGCACAGAATTTACCATTCTGCCACTGGAGTGGCGTTTCCTTGGTGTCAGATCAAGTAACGTGAGGTGAGGTATTTGATGATGCAGGGGTCAAGAACATGAGTCCATGTTCACTTTCTTTAACTAATCTCTCATCAAATTTTATCAGCATCTTCAGGGTTGGCGTTATGCAACAACCTCTGAACTTTTGTACCATTACAGGATTTGAGATTAACTTGTCTCACAATTTCCAGAAAAGCTCTGAGATCAGTGTCCTAGGCTGTTAAATTTTGGACAATTTTGAATCTGTATAAGGTCTGCAATAGCTTGAACATCAGTTGTTTCGTTTGGTCTATTTCATATCCTGATCTGGATAGAAAGCTCTGGCTGTGTTTAGTTCCACGTCAAAATTGAAAGTTTGACTAAAATTGAAAGTTTGAAGAAAAAAGTTGGAAGTTTATGAATGTAGGAAAGTTTTGATGTAATGTAAAAGTTGGAGGTTTGAAGAAAAAGTTGGAAACTAAACTCGGCCTCAGTTAAAGTACTTGTTATCCCATCCAAGATCTGTACTCTTTCCAAGCTGTAATTCGCATCTGATTGTTTGAGCACGTTTTCTGCATCAGTGTGCTGCTGAGCTTGCATGCACATCATGCAGAGCAGATGGAGAACTTCTGTGTGATGCTCTCCCATCTTTTATGGGACCAATCTAATGACGAAAGAACAAGGAGCATAGCATTAGGGGAATCATTTACATGGGGCAATTATGAGTACTCCATGTGATGTTGCCAAGAACTTTGTTTCAAGGGGCTCTTTGGCCATTTCCCTCTCTGCCACCCAATCCACCGACTATTTCATCTATCTAATTTTACCATATAGGATACAGCAATCAGAATTACCATGGATTTGATTTTCTCTGAATTTTACCATGCAAGAAAACAGATTTACCATGGCCGGATACATCTTGATGTAGAGGCTGGATTGAATTCCATTATTGAGAAGGGAAAAAAAATATCGGTATTATTCTAGACAGATGTCGTGTCAGTACAGAGCATATCTTTTCCGCTCAAATCGATCAGCCTCCGTTATATTTTCACACTCACAGTTTAACTACATTGTGATTTTGATTAGTACACGGTGACCTGGCCTCTTCGATCCATTGATCTGTTTGACACTTGTAACACCAAGCATGCATCAAGAACAAGATAAAGACTTTCGTTCAAAAAAAAAAAAGAACAAGATAAAGACTGCAAGACGCAATTATTCAGAGTATTGCACTGTGATCACGAGGGCACGAGTACATTAATACTTCATGACTGACCCATCTTGTTCTTCTGATATGCCTTCAAATCAAGAACTAATTAACTATCACTGTACTTTAATCTTTCATAATCCCCTCTCTCTCACAGCAGCAGGTCGGCATGGACGTACTGCAGTCCATGCATGTGAGCTCCTCTGGAATTATCATGTGCATGGAGTTCATCAAAAGGCTGGGCCTCTGAATGCATGTGCACTTGCAATGTTGGATTTATGTTAAGACCTTATCTGCATGTGTACATGTGTCTGTGCTTCCTAGGCCTTTGCATGACCAGTTCTTGACACATACCTCATGGCTCCAAGGAGATGTACCTGATGGGCAGCCTTGGAGCCTGGTTAAGATTGGAGTTTTCTCTCTGAATCCTTGGAATTCAGCTAAAGTTTATGAGAGTGAATGATTTTTTGGCACTGTTAGGACCCTTCTAGTGGCTCCCACACTACTTTTTTTTCGACGCAGGAGAGCTGCATGTCATTTCTTTTTTTTTTCTCCCTCCTCTTACACTGCTCGTCTAATGTTTCAGTATTCTTGGCAAATTTGGCATTTTGATTTTTTTTGGGGAATACGCAAAAGGATTGCGCACTTTTGTATTAAGCATTTTGATTTTTCTTTTACCTGAACTCTGTTTTCTGTTTTTTCTTTGGTTTTGTGGGGCAGATCATTCATTCAATTACAGTAGCCTTCAAGGCATAGAGTAAAGGCAGTCTGAAGAGAGTAGGAGGATGCAATAACTAGCAGCCTGTAAATATCCAAGAATCCACAGTGGCACAGTGTATCCAGGACAGGTATTCCTGAATCAGTGAAACTGCAAGTTTGGATCTTGGTGAGCATGATGGATGAGAGAGACCAACAAGACCATATTCAATCACTCAAGGGTTGAGCAGGTATGGGGGTCCATGTTGGAGAGTCTCATGAAACTGTGGCTCTCACTCCACTCCTTTCTTGATTCAAGTGTTTGCTTGGTTTATTATGGTCACAAGAGGAGTGTGCAGTGCATGGGCATGAGACTGCATTGCAGAACAAGTGAACAGCCATTTTGTGGTTCCACTGTCTGTTCAATAGTATTTCTCACCCTGTTTTTCTTTTATCATGTCTCCTTGGGTGTATTAGTAGTTTAGTATTGATGAGATGAAATTATGAGCACTGATGGACATGCCTTTTGGATCTCATGAGATCAAATTCATTCATTTGTCATTGGATAATTGCTACTGATGAGGGTGGATGGCAATGACGCTTACTGGAGGGTATTGCATTTTTCAAGGAATGGAATGATGGGTGAATGCGCCACGTTTTCCCAAGATTGTAAGCTAAGCGATTTTTGCAAAAACTTTCTATATATGGATTTCTTAGGGAACTGTTTTAAATCTATTTTGCAACTTTTAAAATATTTAATTCATCTGTTTGTACCCCCCCCCCTCCCAAATAATTATCACAAATTATTTAGCCATTCAACTTGTCTCATAGGATATATTTTCCTGGATATAGACTTGTAGGTTGTAATGTGATTGTGATGAAGGCCGTGTTTAGTTCGTGTGCCAAATTTTTTTTGAAGTATACGAACACACTTTTGAAATATTAAACGTAGACTAATAACAAAACAAATTATACATTCCGCCTATATACTGCTAGACGAATTTATTAAGTCTAATTAATCCATCATTAGCAAATGTTTACTGTAGCATCACATTGTCAAATTATGGCATAATTAGGCTCAAAAGATTCGTCTCGCAATTTACATGCAAACTGTGCAATTGGTTTCTTTTTCATCCACATTTAATGCTCCATGCATATGTCTAAACATTTGATGTGACGGAATTTTTGGAAGTTTGAAGGAACTAAACACTGCCGAAGTCGATATTCAAGACAAAGTTACGGGTGCACCTGAATATTTTGCAAACACTGCACATTTCGCCTACTTCTGTCAGTAGCATGTGCCGGACATGCTACAGTGGCTGCTACTGCCATGCTTTCAGGGTAGTAATCCCAGACTCTCTGTCTAGTCCGGAGGAGAATGAATGTCAAGGGGATTAAGATAGATACATCGCCCTTTCGCTCGACAAGACTTTCAAGAATTTATAGAGCATTATAGCTCTTAAATCCAGAATGCGGGACTGAGCCAGCAACCATGCTACCTGATGAGGCCATTTGCAGTTGAGGCCACGCAATAGTGTGCCCCAAGCTGCCAAATCGGCCCAACGCAGATAGGCCATCCACTCCACAGTGCAGTGCAGTGCAGTGTGATCTCTTTTGAATGGCCTGAACCCAGTGAGTTGCGAGGAAAACGCACGAGGAGGAGCTCTGAAGAATGGGAGAGAGGAAAGCAAGTGTGCGGTTTTGAGGGTGAATAGGGGAAGAGGAGGACGTGAGGAGCTGACGATGGAAGCCACAAACTCAGCACAGCACTATGATAGGGTCCCCACGACGAGTTGCCTTGACAAAGTTGGGGAACACGAACAGTGGCGGAGCAAGATTTTTTAGCCCAGGCAAACTTCAATATAACTAATATTTGTTATAGAAATTTCATCATCAATTTACTCATCAGTATTAAAATTTAATCGAGTTTTCATCAACGAGCCCGGGCGGTGGCTTCGCTCCTGAACGCGGACCTTTGCAGAGATACACAGCTCTTCGTAGGGAGCCGAGTGTTGCGAATCTCCGAGCTAGGGCGTCGGGGCAGATTGGGACAGAACACATGCACATTAGCCTGAGATTGGGCACGAGGTTAAAGTACATGTACCTCCAGAAGCTGCAAAGAATTGTGGTCATATTATCCTCTCATCCTCACCTCACCATAAGGTGAGATTGCAGAGAAGGAGAAGAGGGCAGTAGGCGTAGCACAGTATGTAATTTGCGGAAAAGAATCCTCTGACTTTAAGTCACTGGCATGCGGACCCGCTAGGTAGAGGACCATGACACAAGTTAAAGGTAACTAAGTTCGAGGATCTCAATCCGTAATTTGCCATACCCATGAGAGCAGTATCAGCTCTGCCCTAATTTCTTCTCCATTCATCTGCCATCAATTTCACATGCCAATCGTCCACCGATCTAACAAAGTAGTACCTCAGATAGGTAACCGAAGGCACACAAGAATGTAGAGCAAGATCGTCAAAACACACAAGTACCAGACCATCCCGGATGACAATATTCTCCCTCCCGTTGAGAACTTTCGATCCCAGTTAAACAGAAACCATGGGCAACTCCAATCTTTTACACCATTCAATCGTGATGTCAAAAAAGCATCTCCTGATTTGTAAATGAGAAATACTACCTCCGTTTCATATTATAAGACTTTCTAGCATATATGTCTAAGACTTTCTAGCATATATGTCTAGATTCATTAACATCTACTCCCTCCGTCCCATAATATAAAGGATTTTGAGTTTTTGCTTGCACTGTTTGACCACTCGTCTTATTCAAAAAATTTGTGCAAATATAAAAAACGAAAAGTTGTGCTTAAAGTACTTTGGATAATAAAGTAAGTCACAAAAAAGTAAATAATAATTCTAAATTTTTTTAAATAAGACGAGTGATCAAACAGTGTAAGTAAAAACTCATAATCCCTTGTATGGACAGAGAGAGTATATGAACATGAACAATACTAAAAAGTCTTATAATATGAAAATTATCTTCATATTTGGTCAAGTCAACCACCACAAGCAGCTAAGCAGCTGCAAAACCGCTATAGAAGTTCAGAACTGTGCCAAGCACATGGATGCCAAACTTCAGAACTATTGCCAAGCTCACTCCATGTCCTCATGTACCATGAACACTCCAATCAGCACACTGCTGCTTCATCTCAACAGCAATCATGACACAGCAAAACCACCCACATGGCGAAACAGCGGGTGAAAAATCAAATGTTCTGACTTGAGAGATCACAAAACAGGCAAGCAAACAACCCAAGTAGGCAGCGTAGGGGTACATTGCAAGAAAGCAATGTCATATCGTGTATCTAGCCAATTCAATAAATTAAACTTTTCAACATCATATTATCATAGGTGCATCTTAAAATCTGAAAGTTAACCATGGAACAACATATTCTAAAGCACATGGAAGAAGTCCACAACATGCAGTTACATGCTTCCGCTGCTTCAGCGATGCAGTGAAAGCTTAGGCTATTAAGACGTGAGCTTCACTTCCAGAGCTTCCGTAGGGACATGTTCTTTTCCGTGTCTTTCTTCATCACCTTCGCCACTGCCATCTCAAAGTCCTCTTGTGTTACATGCACCCTTCTCTCACGAAGAGCAAACATTCCAGCTTCTGTGCAGACCGCCTGAAGATGATGAATGAGAAAGTGAACAAAGTTGCATGATCACAAGGTATAGGAGCTATGACGTTCTATAGTGCTGTGTATATATGCACATTGTTTTGAAACTAAATTAAATGGAACTCTTCATAAGTGCATATGCAGTGAAATTCTGCATAGAACATTCTGCTCAATTTTCCAGAGACACACTAGTTAAACATTTTGATGTCATGACACTACTGGTAGCGTTAGACCAGCACAATGTAATTCGAACTTCGGTGTTGCTGCCACAATACATCACAACGTTAGCTCAATTAAATCCAGAGTCAATGAACCTTGTTAATCCTTGGACATCTTAATGGAAACTTAACTACAAGAGAAAAAAATGGAACGGGAAACATGTATAGATGCACTTAGGGGTAATAGAAAAGTCTCGTCAGGAGCCTTCTATGTAAGCACAATAATAATTTTTCAATGCTCCCTCCATTCACAATTGATCATCATATTAGGCATGTGCAGCGATACCAAGGGACAAATAAATCATGTAGCAATAGCATCGATCAAAGTGGCAGTGTCACAGTGTTGGTTCGGTAGCCCGCGCATGGCGCATGACAAACGGAAGTAGCGGAGGGATTTAAACTAATCTCGCAATAATCACTCGTGTGAGACAAATACACAGTACAATGTTTTATAACAGATGAAAGTAAAGACTAAACAAACCTTGAGCTCGGCTCCTGAAGCCCCATTCATCTTTTCAGCGATCTTTTTCAGATCAATACCACGCATCAAGTTCATTTTTCTTGAATGAATCTTCAAGATATCAAAGCGTGACTGAAAGCAAAAGATAAGCGCATCATCAACACAAGAAATCATGGAAAAATTAACACAAACAATATACAGTAAGTTATCAGCACTTACATCCTCATTAGGATTAGGAAATTCAATTTTCCTGTCTATGCGACCAGGCCTCAGAAGGGCCTGATCCAAGATGTCTATCCTATTTGTTGCCATCAGAACCTGCATGGAACATTTAACGTGTCACAATAAACTCCTTCACGGTTATTAATCGGCACATATAACATATGCAAAGCAGTGGCACACCTTTATTTTGTTTGATGCTTCAAAACCATCAAGTTGGTTCAGAAGCTCAAGCATGGTTCGCTGGACTTCACTGTCACCGTTGCCAGTTCCAGACTCCATCCTAGCAGATCCAATGGAGTCTATTTCATCCATGAAAATAATGGATGGTGCATGTTCCCTGTAATATGTTAACCAAACAATTAAGCCTACACTGACAACAGAGTGCATATGTAGAACTATAGTTCAGATTGCAAGCCAATAATGCTTTCACTATAATAGAAGAACTCAGGGTATTTTTGCTCAGTTTACCTGGCCATAACAAAGAGTTCACGGACCATCCGAGAACCCTCACCAATGTACTTCTGAACTAACTCGGAACCAGACACCCTGATGAAGGTGCAGTCAGTGTGATGAGCAACTGCACGTGCCAACAATGTTTTTCCTGTGCCTGGAGGGCCATAGAGAAGGACACCCTGAAAAAAGAGAGTTAATATTTTCTGCTAATACTTAAAAATAGGATCTTTTAAGATGATATTGTTAAGAAGTTCAAACCTTTGGTTGGGCAATTCCAAGACTCTCAAATAGCTCTGGATGTTTGATAGGAAGTTCAATGACCTAAAAGTTGAGTTCATGAGTCAGAATGTGCTATATGCGATGCATCAATAGTACATTGAAATTATATACAAACCTCTTTGATCTCTTTGATTTGCTGATCAAGACCTCCAATCATATCATAAGTAGAATCAGGAACCTTCTCAACTTTCATAAGATTGACCAACGGATCAACTTTGCTTGGCAGGATCAAATGAAGCATATAGCTATCATTTCGAAGAGCAACTCTTGTTGAAGGTGTGATCTTTGTAATATCAATGCTTTTATCAATATCCACCACATATTTGCCTTCTGGATGTACCTGAATAATTATATTGAGAAGTTAATAGCACTGGTAAACAGAAATTTAGGATTTCCATTACAAAAAGGGCTAACAGAACCAGATGACAATGTGACAGATCGTGAGCATGTCAATACAGTCACATCAAGCTATTAATAAATAAATATAAAAAGCCAAACAAGAAACCAAGAAATTTGCACTTGCACATATAGTCACAGCCATAGGCCTAAGCATTCACATTTTTACAATAACAAGATAGGAGTACTTGAGATTCAGAAGCACTTATGGGCTTGCCAGAGTAATAACATGAGTTTCATGTATGGAGTTCTGTGAGTTCTGGATCACCCTTTTTATGCATAACTGCAGAGTTGTCTATAAGAGCAGAAATAATGCTCATTTATGGGCTATTAAATATGACAAGCTGAAGTCAATCAGGATTAATAAGGTAGTTAAGCAAAGTTGACTATGTATGGTGAACTAGAAGATTGTTATTGTCACAGCACATAGAAAAATTTACAACAGAGAGTGAATGATAGACAACCACAAGAGATGGATCAAATGCTAGGTTTGATGCTTCAACCAATCAAAATTAAGTAATAAGTCCATGGACAAGTAATAAAATTGGCACACCTAAAGTATTGATCATAGAAAAGATCATGTAAAAGAATAAAGAGAATGTACCTTCACTAGAACCTTTGATTTACCCATGACCTTCACCACCTCACCAACATACGAGCCAGGTTCTTGAAGCAACTGCAGCTCTTCCCTGAGCATTCTAACTGCAAGATGAAATTGCACGACATATTTAGAGGGAAATAGTAAAGAAGAAAAAGATAACATTTCACATGCATCAAGTAGAACTCCACAAATCAAGGATAGAATATTCACATTTTACAGAGATTCCTAATATAGGTATAGTTCTATATTGCTAGAAATCACACTGAAATGGAAAATAAGGAGTACAGGAACCCCACTTAATCATGTTCGTATAGAGGGAGTTCAGTTTCGGATTCTCAATATGAAACGATGCATTAGAAAATTAAAAGTAACACAAAATCCTCATCTGAAAGGCAACATGGAACAATTTCTGAAAAACTAAGAACATTTTTGCAACCAAATAAAAGAAATGCTTGAAAGGCAGAACTGCAGTTTATTTACTCACAACTCGAGAACATCAGTGTATACCAGTAGGCAATAGACATTCAATGCAATCAAGAAACTGACGATGTTCAAATTTGCTGCCTAAGTGGTGCCCAAGCGCAGCTAAAACTATCGCATGTATATAGTTTCCAACTCAAACTGACTACGGCAATAGACAGTCTGCCGTTTAAACATCAATACACGACTAAAGCAGATGGCTCCATTTGATGCAAAATCAACTATCCTGTAAAATACTAGACAATGGAGGAAAAGGGAACAATTGAAATCTGACAAAAAGTTGTCAAGATAAGCAAATGGCCAACTATAGCGCAACTAGATTTGGCATCCAAGCGCACATAAACTAACTGATCTAGAGATGCACAACTAAAGCAGATAATAGCTACATCTAATGCAAATCAAGAAAAAATATCCTGCAAAATACTACATAATTGAGCAAAATGGGGGCCACCAAAATTTGACGGAAGTTCTAAAGATCAGCATATGGCCAACCAGCAGCTTAACTAACTAAAAAAAATCATGCCTGTGGCTACAAATGCGTGCCATACAAGTACGCTAGGGTTCCCTAATTGCCTAACGGGTTTGGCCCCGAGAGTTCTTGCCCAAACATCGCAACTAAAGATCGCGCCTTTGGCTACGATCCGCACACACACCCACGGAGTAAACCTAGGTTTTCCACCAACGCACGCCCGATCCAATTCGGCCACATCAAGCCGCGGACAGCATCGCACCCACACGGTGATACAGCTAGGGTTACGTCACCTCGGGAGTTGAGGTCGTTGCGCTGGGCCTCGAGGCGGTTGAGGTTGTGCGTCTTCTGCCGGATCTGGAGCTGCAGGTCGTGGATGTGCTGCAGGTAGTACTGCCGCAGCCCCTCCCCACCTCCTCCTCCGGCGCCGCCCCTCCCCTTCGCCGCCGCAGCCTCGTCGCCGCCCGCCGCGGGAGGGGGCTTGGAGATGTCCATCGCCACCGTGGCCATCGCCGCCGCCGCCGAGTCGCTCGCTTTGTGTGTGGGGCTTGGCTCGGGTGGGGTTTCTTCTTCTTCTTGCGGTGGAAGAAAGGGAAGAAGAAGACGGCCGCGGAGCGGAGGTGGGTGGGTTTGGGTTTGCTTGCTTGCTGGGTTGGGTCTCCCTCGTGCTCTGCTTGTGTGGCTGCGTGTTTATAGGGTGAGGAACTCGCTGCAAACGAAGCCGCGAGGCCGGCCCATGTGGAATTCGGAATTGGATTGGATCACAATACAAAAATACTGCTCCTACGAAACAAAGAGTTCTGAGAAAATAAAATCTTTTTTTAGGCAAATTTTTTTAAATAAAACATGGTACAAACGAAGGTGCTTATAACGCGCGCACACTCTCTATGAGCATCTATGAAAGACTGTGCCTGACATATCTTAAGATTTGCAAAGTCACCACGAACCATCTTGTTATCGATAGAGGGTGTGTTTGGATAATGGGTTAGAAGAGGTGGGATTAAGAAATGGAAATAAATAGAGGGATAGGATGAAATGGAGTGAGAAAAATAGATGGCTAGGATTGAAACTTATCCTTTGAGGGTGGGAAATCATATCCCAAACCCATTATCCAAACATGGCCTAAGAGTAAATTGCATCTTGGGTCTGTTTTTATTACCGTAGTTGCATCTTGGACTAGGTGTAAACCAAACTTTTCACTTTAGGCTAGGTATCTTTACATGTTTGTTCAATTTAGACCCTTTTCTTCTTCTTCCAAGTCTCTCTCTCCCTTCTCTTTCTGTATAGCTCAAAGCACGGTAATGTAGCTAAAGCAGGAGCAACACAAAAAAAGGAAAAGCTTGGCTCATATGTAATTGAGGCTGAGCATAAGTGCAGGATTCAACTAATCGTACGCTAATGACTTATCAAATTTTACGTATCTTTTCGGTCTTTACATTTTCCTCTTATTTTAATCTATTTATCGTGGATCCCATTCCGATAAAAACAGATCCCTAACTTTGTACAGTCTGCAGTTGTGTGTCACTGACATATAGAACATATCAAAAGTGGGGCGGCCCACATGTCAGTGGCACCGAGTCAGGAGAATCTCGTCCCATTCGGATGCCCTACCTCAAGTCCTCAATCAAGGAACAAGACAGCCCCTCTACCACCGGATCAAAATCCAACGGCCACAAAACAACCTCCCCTCCACACACACACACACACACACACATCCCCGTCCGTCTTCCTCCTCCCCTCGACGCTCCCACTCCCACTCCCACCGGAGCGCGGCGACCGGAGCACCCCATCTCCGACGCGCTATATAAACCCCTCCTCCCCCCGGCTCTCCGTCCCCCATCGCTGTGATTACCCACCACAATAAAACCAATCTAACCCCGCCCGCAGATCCGCTCCATCGATTCCCTCCCTAAATCCTCCGCCATTTTTTTGTTTGATCGGAGCTTAGGGCTAGCGCTACCTCCGCCGCGCCGCGCCGTGTTAGGTTTTATAGGCAGCAGCGGCCGCCGCGCGGTTGGTAGGGCTAGGGTTTTGGGGGTGGTGGTGGTCTGGAGTTGCGGGGTGGGGATGGATCGGAAGAAGGCGGGGGTGCCGCTCGTGTGCCACGGCCACTCGCGCCCGGTGGTGGACCTCTTCTACAGCCCCGTCACGCCCGACGGCTGCTTCCTCATCAGCGCGAGCAAGGGTAAACGCGCGCGTGTTCCCTGACGATTTTTGCTTTGCTCTGATTGCTTGCTCTGGATTCGTTGGGACTTGGGAGGCCGATGCGTTGCAATGCGATTGTTTTGTAGTACGGCGCCTGATAGATAATGGTATGCTGTATTGCAAATGTGATTGGTGCAGCTCGGCTTTGTGTCGGTTTTCAGTAGGCGCTGCTTGAGCCCTTGAGGTTGGACCATAAATAATTGTCGGTAGCTGAAGCAGATTGACCATGTCAAATAGTTCAGGTTGTTTAGTAAGAAGCTCAATGACCTGAAATTTTGAATTCAAGTAACAGAATACGTTGAATGTGATGCATCAAAAGTGCATCGAAGGTTAAACCTGAACATACACTCTAGTCATTGAGACATGGGACCCATCTGTTAGTTGTTCACATGTCTACAGCATCCATTTACTTGGATGGTCTGATTTTCACCTATGCAAAATAAAAAATAAAAAAGATGAGGGACCGGTATGATGTTGTGCCCGGCTTGAATGTATCATAGGGAGTAAATTCTTCCTTAAAGAGAAATGGATATTTTTATGCTTATGCTTTGTTTATTTTTTTTTTGTCTAAATTTATAATTCTTCTTTGGGTTAATCTCAACAACAATTCCTGCCAACCTTTAGCTTGATATCCCATGTGCTACTCTTATCTCAACAGCAACATTGATCTCTTTTTATAAATTGATCCACTGCGATAATTCGAATTCTAAGCATTAAATAAATTCGGCCACTGCACTGCTATTATTTGGTAGATTCGCTTCTTGTGGATATTGGATACAGAGTCTAGGGAAGTGTACTCCCCCTCCCCGCCCCTGAGACTTGACACCATACAGTGGAAAGTAATGCTGTTAGAATCTTCCATTTATATGCTTCACTTCTTGTTGGATTAATTCTTCTACTCTTTATGTCATTGATATTGATTGATGTTATCTTTCATTTCTTTCCAGACTCAAACCCAATGATTCGCAATGGTGATACTGGAGATTGGATTGGGACCTTTGAAGGTCACAAAGGTGCTGTTTGGAGCTGTTGCCTTGACACCAATGCTCTACGTGCCGCCTCTGGTTCTGCTGACTTCTCAGCGTATGGTTCTTGCCTGTTAAGTTGCATTGGTGTTAATTGTAAATATGTTCTTTCTGTGTAATGCAATGAGTTTTTCTCCGGAGTGAGCATCTAATGATCACTTGATTGTTATCTAGTGTAGTTCTTGGTAGTGTTGCTAGGATATAAATGCTGGCATGTTATCCATTGTGGTGGTATTGGAAATTGACAAATATTATGTGTTGTTGTTTCCTGGAGACTTGAGTGGATAGGAAATGGTAGCTAATTACTAGATAGTTCCCACATGTCAATATACATAGTACAGACCATTTTACTTAGTTTGATGTCAAACTGGTATGCTCCCATTGATAGGAAATGTTAACCAATTACTAGATAGTTCCGACATGTTAATATACATGGTACAGACCATTTTACTTAGTTTGATGTCAAACTAGTATGCTCCCATTAAATATTAAAAAACAAAGTTTTATATAGTGATGATGCGAAAGGGCATTTTCCTCAGAGGAACCAAAGCAGCAAAGTCCCTAGAATGTTACTATTTCTGTTACTGAGGGTTTGTTTTAACTTTCTTAAATTCCTTGCAGTAAAGTATGGGATGCACTTACTGGTGAAGAGTTTCACTCCTTCGAACACAAGCACATTGTTCGTGCATGTGCTTTTTCTGAGGTTATATTCTCCCTGACTTACTGTAACCATTTTAAAGCTTCATACCCTCTCCTCTCTCTTAATAAAATCTTTTCATTTCCTGCTATCATTACCCAATTGGTTGCTTTCAGTATGCAGAGAGCAATGGTGATTGTTTTTTGGGTTTAACCTGCAAACACCCACCACTTCATATTCACTATTGATTTTTTGATTATGTCAAATTGTCAATTATGACAGACTGACATTACATGTGGCCGCATGAAGTGACATGAATTCTATTAGCTTAGTTTCACTACCTAGACCTAGAATCCTATTTTTGTAGGGAACAAAATACATCTGCGACAACTTTATTATATGTTTATTGATTTTTGAGTGCAAATTATACGAACCAGCCCTAGATAGTGTTTATTGAACTATCAATCTGCACATTTCTGGTCATTGCAACAATCTTTTCAAAACACAGGTGTGATTGATATTAGATACCTGTTGATCTGCAGCCTTGCAACGTTCTGACCTCTTAGTTTTTAGAATGCAAAAATTGTACCTTGCAACTTTCCTTGACTTTTATGTCATCTTTCTGGTTCACTCTTGGAATAAGCACAAAATTGTTGATAAACATTGCCTTTAAGCTCTAAGTGATGACGCACGCACGCGCACACACTTGAAATTTTTTTGAGATGATTATAGAAACCATCTCAAAGCAGCTGTAAGCATGCAAATGTATCCTAATAAATCATTTGAAGATTTTTCTTTAAATCCTTGAGAATAATTTTGTCTAACACTGTTTGTTGCCTATTTTGTCATTAATTTCCACTTTGCTGGTCAAAGTTTTCTTTCATTCATAGAGAAGCCTGATTAAAATGCTAATGTTCTTTCAGGACACCCACCTGTTACTTACTGGAGGTCTTGAGAAAATTTTACGTATATATGATATGAATCGCCCAGATGCAGCCCCAAGAGAGATTGACAAATCTCCTGGCTCTGTCAGAACTGTTGCTTGGCTTCATAGTGACCAATCTATATTAAGTTGCTGCACTGATATGGGTGGCGTAAGGTGTGTCTGAATTTCCTTTTTTTTTTCCTAGCTTAGGGTTGCTTTTTTCCTTCCCTGTTATGATTACTGTCGTGGTGTAGAAGTTTGATTACAGTAACAAAAAGACAGACATGTACTGTTGCCCACAGAGTCCACATTTTGTTCTGATTTTGTGGGTGTTGGACCTTGTAAACTGCAAGAACAAAATATTAGCACCTAGGGTAACACCTACATCCTTGAATGTCATTTCCTTTTAAATTTTGTGGGTGTTGGACCTTGTAAACTGCAAGAACAAAATTAGCACCTAGGGTAACACCTACATCCTTGAATGTCATTTCCTTTTAAATTTTGCTTAATTTTTTTTCATTATTAAGACTTGCAAGTTTTAGTTCTTCTCTTCTCTAGGAAGCAAACCCTAATCTTCTCTCTTTAAATAGCAAACCTATCTAAAGTAACCAGTGTGTGAATCCATTTGGGGACATGTGTTCAGGACTCCAAGAAACTGGCATGTAGGGATCTGACCAATGAGGTTGACTATTTATCTCCAAGGGATCTTGTCTAAAGATGTAATACTAGAAGAAGCATAAAATATGTTAAAAAACGTTAGTAGATTGTAATTAGCTGTATATATTTTCTCTTCTTTGATTAACTTTTTGTTGCCTCTGAATAGGTTGTGGGATGTAAGGAGTGGAAAAATTGCTCAAACTCTTGAAATCAAGGCTACTGTTACTAGTGCAGAAGTAAGCCAAGATGGCCGGTACATCATTACAGCTGATGGTTCCAGTGTCAAATTTTGGGATGCAAATTAGTAAGATATTTTCTATTCAAAGCGTTGTTGGTGGTATTAATTGGGATTAGCTCATTTATTAAAATATTTCCTGGTTATTCTTCAGCTTCGGACTTGTTAAGAGCTATAATATGCCATGCAATGTGGAATCAGCTTCTCTTGAACCAAAGTATGGGAACAAATTCATTGCTGGTGGAGAAGACATGTGGGTCCATGTCTTTGATTTCTTCACTGGTGAAGAAATAAGTAAGTACTTATTACTTTTGAGGCTTAAATGAAATGTTTGAGCTCAACAGTTGTTTCTGATTATACCTGCAAAACTAATTCCTTTTATGGGAACCTGCAAAAGTAATTGATTTGGTTTTCTTAATGATGCCAACTTCTTCAAGTTTTTGGAGTTGTACATGCCCTAGAAATCGTTGCATGGTAGGTTATGCTTTGTTTTGGCCTGCCACCCACAATGAGCCCATTCTGTTATTATTTTGACCTGTGATGACTTTCTCAGGAAGTACGAATGCTAAATGATCCAATTTTTTTGCAAGTACAAATCGGGCACACACCACGCTAACGCGCAGTCGCTGGGTGTGTCCTACCACACTTGTGCATGTGTATGACTTGAACCCGGGTGGGCAGGTCCTCTGTATCCATTTTCTCCCTTTCGCATGCCTGGTTGAGTTTTAACATGTGGCTATTTGTTTAAATTATGGAATGATAACAAATAAAATTTCCTACTCCCTAAGTCCCTATTTGATGCAATTGTTGTTCATTCAATGTCATCGTTACGGAAGTTTATTATTTTAGAAGCTATGCACCTAACTGTTGTTATTGAGAACAGCTTGCAACAAAGGCCACCACGGTCCAGTCCATTGCGTCCGGTTTGCTCCTGGCGGCGACTCGTATGCATCAGGATCAGAGGATGGAACCATCCGAATCTGGCAGCTGGGCCCAGCTACCAGTGACGAGCAAGAGTCGCCGCCGAATGCAAATGGGAAGCTGAAGGTCAACACGGTGAGTGACGCTGCTCGCAAGATCGAAGGCTTTCACCTCCCCAAGGACGGCCAGCCTGAGGGATAGATAATATTGCGGCACCGCTTTGATTCATGCCTGGGAATGTGATGGTTTGAGATTTGTGTTGTCAAAGCTGGTGTTGCCTGTCTTGCTTCCCAATTTCCCTTTGATGGATGGTATCCTTCCGAACCAGGTGGTTCTGCAGCCTTGAGAAAAATGGTGGGTTTTAGTAACAGCAATGGTATTTCCAAAAGAAGATAGAGAGAGAGAGAGAGGCCGCGGGGGGGGGGGGGGGGGGGGGGGTTGAAATTTTGTATGAGGCCTTCTAACTCCAATAGTCACTGCCAATATCTAATGCCAAAAGGTTGAAAAATTATAATTTCGTTTGCATTATTGTTTGTGTTAAAAAGTAGCTGGGTGGCTCTAAACCAGCAAAGCTGCAACGGCTAGAGCCAACTTATCCCGTTATAACCATACAAATCAATCCATATGGGGCAACTAAAGATTAAAGATAACCAACCACACAAAGACTTTCTTGTGCCACAATCAGGTTAGAGGTGAGCGTCATATCTCATAAGAAACACAAAAGATGTCGTCCAATCAAAATTCGCCAAATTTGGTCCGTAATCAGAAAATTTGGAGGACTGATCACACACCCAAGCTGAAGTGGTGAACGTACAACCACAAGACAGACACAACAACACACTCCTGTTCCTACCCTAACAATAGATTAAAAGATCAAAAACAATTTGCAAGTACCACAAAACCCAACAATCCGTAATCACCTTGGTGCATCCACCTAACAAAAGTGCCAATTCCAAAGGAGCACCAAATTAATCTATTCAAGTTCAGTCGGTTGAAATCCTGGACACCCTGGGAACAACCACGGGGAACCGATCGATCTCATCCATCCACGGGTTCTTCTTCATCGCCTCCTCCTCCGGGTCCACCGACCGGAGCGCCCTCCACACCGCGCTGTTGCACTTGAACCCGGACCCGAACGCGATCTGCCACACCCTGTCCCTCCTCCTCACCCTCCCCTTCGCCTCGCTGTACGCCAGCTCGTACCACAGCGAGCTGCTCGACGTGTTCCCGAACCTATACAGCGAAAAAAAGAAAAGACGTAAATATTAGAAAATGATCTATTTCATCATTCTAACATTACTCACATTTATATTGATGTAAATGAATCTAGAAAAATATATATATTTAGATTCATTAGCATCAATATGAATATGAAAATGACTTACATTGTGAAACAGAGGGAGTATCAAATAATTAGAATGAACGAGACTTCGAATCAGGTCGTGTTTTTCGAACCTGTACAGCGTCATCCGTGACGGCTCCATCTGCCACTCCCCCAGCGACAAGTTCTTCTCGATCTCGTCCAGCACCGCCCTGCCGCCGGCGTGCACGCAGAAGTGCTCGAACGCCAGCTTGAAGTCGGGGATGTAGGGCTTGACGTTCTTCATCTTGAGCAGCCTCTTGGCGACCAGTGTCGCCATGAACAGGAGCTGCTCCGACAGCGGCAGGACGAGGGGACCCAGCGTCGTGATGTTCGTCTTCAGCGCGTCGCCGGCGACCGCCATGAGGTCCTTGGACAGCGCGACGCCGACGTTGCCCTCGCCGTCCTCCTCCTGGGTGACGCAACCGAAGCACTTGTCGTCGCCGCCCTTGTGCGTCCGCACCGTGTGCACCAGCTCGTACTTGGACCGGCGCCTCTCCGACCACCTGTTCGACAGCAGGATCGCCGCGCCGCCCATCCGGAAGAGGCAGTTGGACACCAGCATCGACCGGTCGTTGCCGGAGTACCAGTTGAGCGTGATGTTCTCCATGCTGATGACGAGCGCGTACGAGTTTCGGTGCACCTGGAGGAGGTCCTTGGCGAGATCGATGGCGAGGAGGCCGGCGCTGCAGCCCATGCCGCCGAGGTTGTAGCTGACGATGTTGCCGCGGAGCTTGTAGTGGTTCACCACCATGGCGGACAGCGACGGCGTCGGGTTGAAGAGGCTGCAGTTGACGACGAGGACGCCGATCTCCTTGGCGCTCACGCCGGTCTTGGCGAGGAGGTCGTCGACGGCGCCGAACATGACGGCCTCGGCCTCGCGCCGCGCCTCCGCCATGCTCGGGTTGGGCGGCTCCCGGAGCACGGCGGCGGGGAGGTAGGTGTCGTCGCCGAGGCCCGAGCGCTCGACGATCCTGCGCTGGAAGTCGAGGCTGGCGGCGGTGAAGCATCCGGCGAGCCTGGAGCACCGCATGAAAGCGTCCCGGCTACACCGGCGCTCCGGCGGCGGCTTGTAGCAGGCGAAGTCGACGAGGTAGACGGGGCGCGGGCGGGTGAGGAAGCGGACGGTGGAGAGGAAGACGAGGAGGGTGGTGCAGGCGACGACGGAGACGAGGTTGAAGCGGAGGTGCGACCAGAGGCCGGCGACGTCGCCGGCGGTGAGCGTGGAGAGGTGGACGGCGACGAGGGCGATGAGCGGCGTCAGGAGGAGGTACACGCCGTTGGTGATGAGGTAGTGGTACCCCAGCTTCACGTACTTGAGCCGCACCGACTGCTGGAAGTCCGGCAGCCGCCGCCGCTCGCCGGCGCCGGCGCCGTCATTCGCTGCCTCGGCGTTGTTGTCCATGGAGACCTTTTGGTAGGGGAAACGCAGATCTGTCAGAAAAAAAAAGTGGATTTTTTTTTTTTTTGGGGAGGGGGTGGGGGTGGAATTCGTTCTTGAAATCAAGAAACTAAGAAATCCAATCTTTTCCCTCATGTCAGTAAGTTATTGGTAATAATAATACTGGCTTAAACTTTTTTAAGAATTCAATTTCATTCAGAACAGCGATGAATCACAACTGAAGAAGCACCAGGAAACTTCACAGAAATGAATATTCTCTAACCCAAAAAAATGGGAATTTTCTTTGAGTTATTGGTTGTCTTTTAGTCCGCTTGGACCAATAGACCGAGACAAAATAAGGGCCAACTGGTTACTTCGTGGTGGAGCACCACATACTAATAAAATCTCTGATTTCATTTCCCTTGTCAAAGCTGTCATAAATCTCAAAAAGAGATCACTACTCCAAACAAGATGGAACAAACTTAAAAATCAAATCCTAAAATTTACCCTGCTAATAAAAATTCACAACCCAAGAACATGGCTAGCTGGCTACGAACAGCATAGGGAGAAGAAGAAACCAACGAGCTTTCAACGCAGAGATCACGAGGCAGCAGATAGAGAGGTGAGATCTTGGAAACCGTACCGGCAAAAAAACGAAGCAGAACGGAGACCACGACGACGGCGAAGAAGACGCAGACGATCTCGCCGCCGCCGCTGTGTCGCACTGGCTTTTCGCGAGCGGTTGCACGTAGGAGGAGAGGAGAAGACTGGGGGCTCGTATTTATGGAGAGCGTCGGCGAGAGGCGACTCGGAAAGGAGACCGGAAAGACGCGGAATAAAACGGCGATTTTCTGGCTTAGCGAAAACGTGGAATCGGTGTCTTTAGGAGGAGCGGAAGGTTCATGCCTTCTTGACAATCGTGAGGCGCCTTGACCAATCGACGTCGACGTTACAGTACTTTCTTTCTTTCTTTCTTTCTTCTTTGTTTGTCCCCAGCATAATTCGAATTACGAACGATTAATAAACGATGAAATTTTCAGAACAGAAACGATGAAAAACATTAATGAACTTTGTTGTGTTTTATTTAGTTTCGGATGAAGGGTTTGGAGTGGGAACGTGCCAGTTGCCTAACTTGGTGGTGTTTAAAAGTTGGTGTACGTAAAACGAGAAAGTAATTAGCATATAATTAATTAAATTTTAATTATTACAAACTGACAAATATATATATTTAATATTGTAAAACAACTTTTATATAGAAAATTTTGGGAGTAGCTTATATTTATGGCGTCATATTTTTCACCAAGAAAATAGTTGGTGTGTATTTACATTATAAATTACATATGTAAGTTTAGTATATTTATAGTGTAAGTTTTAAAAATTACATATGTAAGTCCCAGAATTACATAATAATTACATATGTAAGTGAGACGTAAGTGGGGTATAAATTTAAATTTTACATTGGAAAAGTTATAAAACAAAAGCATATGCAGCCCTTACTTTATAGGATATGATTAGGAGGAAATCGAATGGTCGTGAACAGGCACAGCCGAAGACACGTAGTCTCGCGTGGAGCAATCGGATGGACATTAAAGCCGACTGAGATCAGCCCAAAAAGATGTCATCTTTTTAGCAAGTCTGAAAATTTTTATACGAAATATACCGTTTAGTAGTTTGGAAAACGTGTTAACAAAAATCGAGATAAAATCTAAATCTTACTTCCTCCGTGATTTTGAAGTATGTGACATCTCTTACTACCAGGAATCTGATTAAGCTTCCTGTTCAGGTTTATAGTAATAAAAATATTACTTCCATCTAAAATTTTTCATACTACGTGACAGAGGGAGTAATGAAAACCACAGGCGCGTGACCAAAACCAGTCCATAGTGGTTTTTCTCTAGATGCCGATGAGACCACGACGCGTGCTACGGAGTCCTACGTGTACATGTGAGCTGAGGTTCTCGGCGTACGTGGTGACTCACGCGCGCGCGGTGCGGTGCGCTTCGTCAGCGATCGAGTAGCTGAGCTAAGCTACCTACCGACCGGCCTGATCGGATCAGAACGGGCGCCAGATATCGCACGTGCATGGCATGCAAATTTCGACGCGCGACGACGCCGCAAACGAGACGTCCCGCTTGATTGAGTTGAGCCACACATAGCTTCTAGAAGGCGAAGGTTCATTGTACGGCGTCGGTCAGCCAGGCATTGACCACCGATCCGTCCGTCCGTCCGTCCGTCCGCCTCGTGTCACGGCCGTTACGGACTGACGGCGATACTTTTGCCTCCGTTCCGTGAGAGGCATCGATGACGTGTTCGAGGAGATTAGCAAAGCACTCTCGTGTGTGCGTGCGTTAGTTCTTTTTAAAGCACACTACAAACACGCGTGTATAATCAGCCATACGAACACTATGATCATCTATAGAAGACCGAACCATTATGTTTTGAGATTAATAAAATCACCACGAATATTTCGCTAGAGACGAATATATAGATTGAGCCAATATGTTTTGAAATTGTGACGAAATCACCACGATGTTTTTGCTACGGGCGAATATGTCTCTTACCACTTTAAAGATATAGTTAGCAATAAATACGTACGGGGAAACTCTGATGAACAGTAATTAAACCGTCCGAGCACCCATACGTGCATGCTTTTTCAGTATATTACTGTTACATATTACATACAGGAATCGTTACATATTTGGTTTGCGTTCTGAAAATAAATGTATATATGTGTCTGGGTCTACCATTTCGTACATGTTGGCGTCATTCAGTTCTTAATCTTTCATCAACAACAATAATATAATTTTTTTTTCTTTTCACGAAAATATAAATACCCCAGCCGTGCTTAACATGCCAGTGGCAAATTCTATTATACCAAAACCGAGAAAACCAGAAAACATAACACTAGCGCCAATTGTATTGAGCCTACCCGGAAAAAGAAAGGAATAAGTTCAGGGTCAGCGAGTTTAAAATCCATCCTAAAACCGCAATACTAGTTACAACGTATCTATCAATTTGTAAAACCGGCGTATCTTAGATCCCATGGCAATATAGTGTCTGGTTTCGACTGATGTGGTGGTTGAGTTAGCATGAGACCCACTTGTCAAACAAATTCAGTTTAACTAAAAACTAAAAATTGGTGGACCCTACATGCAAGTAACATCTTCTCATTCCCCTATTTCTCTGTTTCTCTCCCTTTTCCTCGGCGGCGTCAGTCCGGGAGAAGGGCGCTGCCGGCGTGAGAGCAGACGTTGCGTGTGGCGCGCGAGGCCACATGGTGTGGGCGGCGGAGAAGGAGGGATGGGGGATCGTAGGATGGCTCCGGTGGCGAGCAGGATCTACCGACGACATCGACATATGGGCATTGCCGTCGACGAGTTCATCGCTGCCGCCGACACGTTGGGAGGAGGAGGACGACTTCCTCAGTGTGCTGCGAGCACTACGCAATGCCGCACGAAGGGTGGAGGCCGCTGCCGCTGGGCGACTGTGACGATGAAGGCCCCGCGTACCACGCGCTTGTGCGTCGGATGCTTGCGTGGATTGGTGTGCTCTCGTTGTCGATTCGGTTTTTGCCGGCCGGCTTCATCATATCCCCGCCGCCCGTGCCCCGCAGGGTCTGTTTGCTCCCATGCATGACGGCATCGTCGATGGTAAATCACTGCTCGGTTTTGCAGCTCCTTGTAGTTAGTGTTCGTGGGTTTGTGGGTGCTTACGAGGGAGGTGGAGATGGTGCAGAGCGAGGAGAGGGATCGCGCGCGTGGCTGGCGGTGTCGCCGGCGAGATCCAGGCGTGGATCAACCGGGAGAACGTGGCGTGCCCTGCGGTCCGATAGAGACAATGCGGATGCCGGATGCGGATGTGTGGGTGCTACGGTCTGCGCTCGGCTGGTGGAGCTCGAGGTGCGGCTGATGTCCGTCGGTCGGTTCAACCTGTGGCTCTAGCGCGCGCTAGCTGCTGCAGCACGGCGTGTTCGTCGCCATGGAGGCGAAAGCTTGGGGCCCCGGCCGTGGGGGACGGCTGCGCGGCGGTGGTGCTCGCGCTAGTACGCTTGAACAAAGACGTATTCGTTCAGCGTCCGCCTGGCCGGCAGTGCTGCGCGCACTGAGAGAGAGAGTGGCTGCTAACATGTGGGGTCTTCATGGATTTCACTCGCCACATTAGTCAAAGCCGGTCACTGTATTGTCTAGGAATTAAAGTTGGCACAATATCGTGAGTTGGCTATACATGATATATTGGTTAAGGGACGAAGTTTATACTCGACGACATATTGGAGGACCTAAAGTAAACGTATTTAACAAAGAAAAGAAAAGAAAATACTATATTGGGCCCCAACAATTGCCTAGACAGCATAGGCTGAGACCTTTGTAGAGACAGGTATGAGCAATAAAGATGTGTCGTAGCCTCGTAGGTAGTAATCCCTCCATCCTGAAATATAACAATCTAAAAAATAATTGAACACAACCTAGTATAATGTATTTAAATATGAGTGTAGATATATCTATATCTAAATGTTAGATTATGTCCAATCTCCTTTTAGATTTATATTTCAGGACGGAGAAAGTACATATTAGAGCAGACGGTGGTGAAGGCATGAAATGAGTGAAATCATTTTTTTGGGTTGGTGATCAACCTCCCAAGTCCCAAATAATCATGAGTACTGGCTACGTGTACGCATAGCATAGTCATGACAGCTAGGCGAAACTTGGATGAGGAAGCTCGTCAGCTTTCCACTATAAATAGTAATCATCTCTTGATAGATTTGGCTCCTAACACAAGTTATTGTCATTTTCCCTCGAAATCTGCTGGCCACATATGCAATTGCCATTCACACATATACCAGAGAAAATAAATTGGAGCGACAAAATTAATTTATCTGCTCATGTATATAAGATATTGCAGAAAAACAAATAGCAATGAAAATAGGCACTATCTGCATCACCATTAGATAACAAGATGCAATAGAAGATAAACAATCTGCTTTCACCTATTTGTTACATTACCAAAATATTTGCTAGCAATAACTCTGTTAGTTAGAGCGTTAGTTAGAAATTAAAATTAATTTGCTTGTGGTAAGGTGGAAGCATTTTTATTTGGTTGTTATTGTGAAGATGTTGTTACGGAGTTGTTGAAAGGTGGAAGCATCTTTATTTGGTTGTTATTGTGAAGATGTTGTTACTTATTAGTAAATTGGAAAGATTAGAGCTTCATTTTTTTCATCTCAATTATTATACCATAATTTTATCATGCTTGAAATTTTAATCTATAAAGAATAACTGTGACTACTTTTTTATGCTACACATGTGTGTGGACAAGATTTGACCGACCACTCATCCTCTCGCTACTCTCAGTCACACCCCACTCATTGTTGGTTGGTGGTGGGCTTAGACTCTGGTTTGCCCATGCCATATTTTCGTTATATTGTAGCACGTTCAGCTCCAGTCGCTGATATCTCTCGACACTATTGCGATAAAATTAGTGAGAAATATTATATGTGTACTACTCATCAATCTATGTGAAGATTACCTTAACAAGGAGGAATACCTCAATTAGAAAAAAAACATGGTGAACATGATGTTAATTATTGGGGAGATGAGAGTGACACCATACCGGGGAAGTGTACTGCACAAACGTGCGCGAGACGCGAACAGATTCAAAATTAGTTTTTCTACCGCATGGCGAGACGGATTCTAAAGTTCCCTGTTTTGGTTAGCCTACCGTGAGTCCGTGGAGCTGTCAAAAGCGCGAGTATTTCACGAGTCGTGTGTCTGGGCCTTTTCAGCTTGACTTCATAAATTATATATGTCTACTGTGTGATTGGTTAATGGGACATTCTATTAGGTTATTTTTTATTCGAATATTTTTTTAATATATTTTGTATTTCAATTTGCAAATTTAGTGGTATATAAATTTTCTATAGAAACTTTATATATATAAACTCCTTTCATAGAAACTTTACACATATAAACATTATATATAAATACTTTATGCATATAAACTCTCTATATAAAAACAACTTTATATCTAATTAGAAAGTGTAATATAGAAAATTCAATAGAGAAAAAAAGAGTTAAAGAAATGATATTTTTCAAAAATTAAAAAATAGGAACATCCATTGTGAACGAACCATCTCCGTTAACATATGTGAACGTGATTACAGAAAAATTAAATAACATTCTATGTGTGGAAAAATCTTGAAGCAACTCCCACGTGATCATGTCTTGCATGCATAGGCGTGGTAAGGCCATTCACAATGCGCTTGTGTGGCGTTTGGCCAAAATCGAATATTCGGTGCCACGTACTCCTTCCGCGCGGCCTTCCCCGGAATGCGTAGCACGCTTTGGCCACGCGTTCCTCAGTCGCAGGTGGGACCCACGGCGTGTCAAGGATGAGAGAGGGAGGATAGAGAACGGTCATCCTCGCGCTCCACGCCGCCGATATCGTCAGCCAGAGGAGGAAGGAGCTCCACCGTCCCTCGCTGCCCGATCCGCGTCCACCGTCCCTCGCCGAGCCCGTCGGCCCCCGAGCCGCCAGAGGCCATCGCCGAGGTGGGGATCCGGCGGTAAGGTGGCACTGGCGCCGAATGGATGGGGATCCGACCGGAAGAGGAGGAGGGGAGGCATCGTTCGCCGTCCCTCGCCACCCCGATCCACGGCAGCCGGAAGAGGAGGAGGAGGGGAGAAGCTCGAGCAGCCTCGCCACCGGCCGCGTTGCCCCTCGATCCACGACGGCCAGAAGAGGAGGAGGAGGGGAGCCGCCCCGCTGACCAGCACCATTGAGCTCCCGATCTGTTGCTGGCGTTGTCACCGTATGGGCCACCCGGCGTCGGCGTCACCGCTCGGGCCGTCTGTGCCGCCGCCGTCGTCCGCCGCGCCGCTCGACACCGCAGCTGGGTGGGTTGGCACCACCGCTGCCCCGGAGGAGGAAGGGGAGGCGCGGCGGCCAGAGAAGAGGGGATCCGGCTCGCGGGCGGAGATAGAGAGGCGCGCGTGACGCGGGCGGGCTAGGTGGGGAGCCGACTGTGAGGATAAGGGAGAGAGAAATGATTTTTTTATTTGTGTGGCTCCTGTTTGAGGCTAAATAGCACTATGAGACTTGTGGCAAAGTATTATTCTTCTTGTGTCTTTGTCCTACGTGGCAACCCTAGGCTCCGCAAAATGGGTGGCGCACTGCTAATGCCCTAAGGCGCACGAATGAAAGAAAGGTCATGGGAACAGTTCGCGCGACTGGCCACTGGCGAACGTTCGCTTACTAGACCTCCTTCACCATACCTCCGCACACTGGCGATGTGTCCGCCTCGAGGACACAACGGGGGAGGAAGATGGCGTCAAGGGGTACTGGCCTGAATGTAACGTGTCGCCCATCTTCCTGTTGGTGGCTGCCCTTATACCCACCAGCCGCCACTCGCCAGTGGTCTCCTTTCTACCCGCCGCTCGTTGCAATTATCACCCCCGTGGAGCTCCGGAGTAGTGGTCATGCCTGAGCTCTACTGTGGCCGCTCGTCGACACTACCGATGGTGAGGAGTGACGCACGGATTTGGATGCTAGGCGGAGAGAGGTAGGAGTGGAGGAGGCTGGGCAGAAGAGGTCCGTGGTAGCGAGACGGAAGCGAAGGTCCCAGGACCTTCCCAGGAGTGACATCATCGTCGCTGCCACCACCTAGCTCCTCTCCACCGCCTATCAGCCTTCTCCCAGCCGGCTGCTGCCCACCAGCCATCTCCTCGTCGGTTGCGTGCACTGGAGACCTGGATAGAGATGGTGAAAAGAGCGGAGAGGGGGAGAGAGAGAAGGAATATTTTGTCACGTTAAATAAAACAGTCTACAATAACTGTCTTGGGATTACATTTGTAATGGTTTTGAAAGATGAGAGACATGCTATATTTGATATTATGATTTATGGACGTGATTTAAACTCCACATATGACCTAAAGCATCAGTCAGGTCTTATCTTTTGAATAACACCACCAACACCAACAAAAATAAATGGTGATATTTTTCCTTTCAATCCATCAAAAAATAGAAAAAACTCTGCCGATGAAGGAGCTAGTGGCAAATTCTATTGCCCCCGAAACCGAGAAAATGAGAAAAAGATAATACTATACTGGGCCTCCCTGCAAAAAGAGAGAAAAAAAAAAGGTAAACTATATTGGGCTTACAAGTGCCTGGACAGCGCAGGCTGAGGCCTTTGCATTGCAAAGCACAGTACCAGCAACTAGCTAGCCGACTCCTTTTGTGCCGGGATTCATGAGTTTCCTTCGCTTCGCTTCACACGTATGATCAACAATACCCATGTATGGTCACTACAAGTTAGGGTGGATGACGGTCAAGGTATGAAGTGAAATATGAGTGAAATCATTTCTTTTTTCTGGGTTGGTGAACCTCCCAAGCGATCATGAATTTTGGCTACGTATGTAAACATACCATATTCATGACTGCTAGGCAAAACTCGGATGAGCTGGCGGCCGGCGGACTCCATCGTATGATCGAGATTGTGAAACTCATTAGCTTTCCACTATAAATATTGAAATTTTGTTCCTAACACAAATTTACAACATCATTCTTAGGCTCCTACCATTTCCCCTCAAAATCTTCTTGCGACATATTGTCAAGCATGAATAACACATATATGAGAGTTACGCCTAAGCCTAGGTCTTAAACACTAACTAGTCCACACCCTACCCATGCATGCATATGAGATATTGGAGACAAATAAACAGGAAATAGGAAAGGCAATATCTGCATCAACTCCCTCACTTTTCGTCGCTTGTATCTCGCCACGTGTCGCTCAACTAAAGGATGATAAGGGCAGCCAATCAGCTGACACAAAGCCAAACAAATAGATATAAAGGAGAAAGATATTTTGGAAAGCCTCTAAAATCTATATGTTATGTGGTTTGTTTGCTACTCGGTATTTCTTTTCTTATGGATATTCTCAGAGATACACCTAAGCCTAGTTCTTAATCACTAACTAGTCCACGCTCTACTCGTCCATGCATATGAGATATTGAAGACAAATAAATAGGAATTAGGAAAGGTAGTATCTGCATCAACTCCATCAATCGTTTTGTTTGCGTGCCTCTTTTCCACATTCTACCCGTGCATGCATATGAGATATTGGAGACAAATAAACATGAATTAGGAAAGACAATATCTGCATCAACTCCATCCATTGTTTTGTTTGTGTGCCTCTATGCCACTATCACTATAAGCGCGGACCTACCTGTGACATTTGAGGGAGGAGATTGTCTATTTGCTACTATAAGCTCTTTTTGCTACTATAAGCTATGAACTGCTTGTGTCATTGGAGGGAGGAGAGAGCGACATGGACGCGTGGTGCACTTGTGCTGCACCGATTGCGACGATTGTGATGAAAACTGGAGTTTTGGTGGAACGTCGACGATGAGACGATGGCGTGTTAGAGCAAGTTTAATAGTATAGCCCACTACTAGCTCCAATTCATCTATAGCCAATCTAATAGCTAATTCATACAATAGTTGCTTACTATACTATTAATATATGGTCCCACCTGTCATACACATATTGCATCATACACACATTGCGTCTTAGTGTTTACGCTGTAGCTGGCTACAAATCTGTAGCATACTGCTCTTCTCTCAAATATGTTTATAGCTGGCTAATGGTCTGCTATTGTACCTGCTCTTAATGATGGCGCTAGTGTTGTGGAAAACGGATAGTACGGCCGTTAATGCGTCCGTTAATTCAGAAACAGTGAGCGGTCCATCACGACAAGGTGATACGGGCTTCATTAATCGGCAAAGAACGCGTAAACCCAGTGAACGTGTAAACCCAGTAATTAGCGACTAATGGATTATTTTTTTTTTGACTAATCGGCCATATAATCACCGTTATCACATGGCCCAGCCCACAAAAATCCTACCTAGGGGTGGATATCGAGCTGGCTCGGCTCAGCTCGTTAGGCTAACGAGCTAGCTCGGCTCGGCTCGTTATCGTAACAAGCTCAAATGCTGGCTCGGCTCGCTCGTTTGGAAGCTCGAGCCAGCTCGTTTAGCTCGCGAGCTTAGGAAGAATAGATGTGGCCTGCAATGGGGAGGGAAGAAGGCGAGCTCCCAGGAACGGATGACGAAGAGGGCAGAAGCTCACAGCCTCAATGTTAAACATATTGGAAAGAAACATCAAACCTTCGAATGTTCAGGAGATTGGAAAGAAAAACAACAAATTCTCACATGTTGGTATGATATCACATAACGAATATGCTACTGACCAATTACCACAAAACAAATCCAATTGAGTGGTCGGATTAAACTATACTGCAACAAAAATGAAAGCAATATTCCAGATTTGAAAAGGAAAAATGTGGAATCGACAAGAACATGCAAGAATAAACATCTTGGAAAAAAGATGGCTAGATGCTAGCCAGGGTGTTCTCGTTCAAGTGCTCAACTGCCTGCTTCCTTAGTCCTCACTTCACCAATTCCGTCGTCACCGGCCGCTTTTGGCTCCATTCCATGGCCGGCGACCCATCGACCTTGGCCAAGGAAGCTTCTCCACGTCCGCCACCGCTAAGGCTCATCATTTGCCGCCGACAGTCATGGAACCCACTTGGCTTCCTGCTCACTCGGTTGGAACTTGGCAGGAGATGGGCGGCATGCCGGCGCCACATTGCTAGAGCACGAGAAAGAGATGGGTGGCAGCGCATTGGGAGAACTGGAGAAAGATCGATGTCTAATGCGTTGTGCATTGATTCCCTATTGTCTGCTGACCATTTGACCTAGGGTTGGCTGGTGGAAGGTCGCATGAGAGCAAGTTTAATAGTGTAACCAACTACTAACTCCAATTCATCTATAGCCAATCTAATAGCTCATTCATACAATAGTTACATACTACACTATTAATACATGGTCCCACCTGTAATACACACACTGCATCTTGGAGTCCGTGCTACAGCTGGCTATAAATCTATAGCCCGCTGCTCTTCTCTCTCCTCATTTATCTTCTTAAAATATGTTTGCAGCTGGTTTATAGCCTGCTATTGTACCTGCTCTGATGGGCCATATGGCTAATGGGCCTTGTTGGGTTGTATTGAGGTCCTGAACTCCTCCTGGGCTGCTGGTGTTTTGATGGCTCGTTTGGCTCGCAGCTGGCTCATTATATCTAATGAGCTAAATACCTAGCTCAGCTCGTTAGCAATTTTCAATGAGCCGAGTCGAGCCGAGCCGAGATGACCACGAGCTGAGCGAGCTAACAAGTCACGAGTTTTTGGTCCAGCCCTAATCCTACCCATTACTGTGTTCTCTAGTATAGAGCTGTATATTTGCACTTCCAAATTTTCCGTAGGTCACAGTAACATGTTCTTTCCATCTAATCTTCTTCCAAATGTAATATGATGTGCAACATCTTATGTTAATCTTTCGTTTAAATTTCAAATAGGTCTCAAGAAAAAGTATCTTAAATAGATGTGAAGTTAATGTCATATCCTATATTTTCCTTCCTAAAAAGGCAAACTATTATCAACTATGTACATATATTTGCGCAAACGTTAAATTCCGATTAATCGATCATATTCCGACTAATCGTTTGGGTACCCTCTCCGTCCGACATCCGCATACCATCTTCCACTACACTGATGGCGCATGAATCTGCGCAAGAGATTACATATATATATGTTCGATGGTAGACACTCCCCCTCAATCTAAACTTCGGATGGTGAGATTGCTCTTGAAATCTTCGAATGGTCGAACTGTGAAGGCTAAAGCTATCTGCTACTTGATATTTAGAATAAATATATTCTATCTCAAGCAATTTACGCGATACTATTTCTCTTAAAAGTGGTAATCCACTTCTATATGTTTTGTGCGTGCATGAAATACAGGATTAGCAGAGAGGTGCTTTGCTCCAATATTATCACACCATAACCTTGTAGTCTGTGGTGCCTTAATGCCAATTCCGCATAACAAAGTTTGTAACAACATGATACAAACTTTCGCATTAGCTGTTGCATCTGCTAATGCTTGTATTCAGCTTCGGTACTTGACCTGGATACCGTTGCTTGTTTTCTTGCACTCCATGATGCAAGATTTGGGGAAAAGCTAATTCGCCCGCGCGCGTTTTAGGCCCATAAGGCCCATGCACAACCATACGTTATGTTTTCTTGTTGCTTTTCCTTTTTTCAGCCGGCAACACGCGCACATGCCCAGGACTCGGGGAGAAAAAATGTGATTAACTTAACAATTACGTAATTAATTTTTGATAATCACAATCTTAATTAATATTTCCTTTTTTCTACCTAAGATTGTTTTCCTTTTCACTATAAGCTTAAAAATATAGATGTAAAATTTGAAATATCCAATAAAATTTAAAACTTACTATAAAAAAATAAAACTTCCAACTCAAAATTTGAAAAATTTCAACTCAGATTGTGAAAACTTTGAATTCAGATTATGAAAACTTTAAACTCGAAATGAAAACTTTCAACTCAAATTTTGAATACTTTCAAGTCAAATTTGAAAACTTTCAATTTAAAATTTAAACTTTTAAGCTATTTTTTTTAAAAAAATCAACTCAAATTTTTAAAACTTTCAACTCATATATTTAAAACTTTTCAATTTATTTTGATTATAAAAACTACAATTAGCATAATATTGCACTACCATTAGCGCTAATGATGCGTGACCGTGCTATTGTCTCGGCTGTGCTAGATGGCTAACCCTGCGCTAGTTAATCAACCAGCGCATACGCGTGCACTAGCAACCCCCCTAAGATTTGAGCGTAATAAAACTGCAAAGCCTCTAGTTGAGCGCCTGTCATCCAGGCTTCCTACCCAATCTGCATCAAAGTGTATTTGAGGTATCTGAATATTCTCTTGACAACTGTCCAGTGCACAACTATTCGAGAATGAAGAAACTGACATACTTTATTAACTGAGAATGAAATATCAGACTTTGTTAGACTCAAGTAATGTAGCGCTCATACTATACTTCTATGCTAAGTTGCATCATTGGGACAAAGGAGAGTACCTTCATTTATTGACGGTTTTTCTGAAGTAAGTGGAGGAGTACTCACAAGCTTACAATCATGCATTCCAACTCAATGAAGGATATCAGAAACATATTTCTCTTTGAGTTAGCACTATTCCATTCTCAGCTTTTCCTACTTCTATACCTAGAAATAGTGTAGATCTCCTAAGTCTTTCGGAGCAAAGTCCTTAATGAGATCCTATAGCAATGCTATGGTGGCACTGGATATAGAACTAGCAACAATTATGTCATCCACATAAATAAGTTCAAAAATTGTAACATCTCCCTTACTATAGAAGAACAAGGATGTATCTACCCTTTGATGACTTATTAAAACCAAGATCAGGTAGTTTTGCGCTTAATCTAGAGCACCATGCCCTGGTGGGTGCCTGTTTAAGACCATATAAAGTTTTATCTAATTTGCAAATGTGATTTGGGAACTTTGGGTCCTCATATCCTGGAGGTTGTTTCATATAGACCTCTTCTTCTAAAACTCCATGTAAAAAGGCATTGTGTACATCTAGTTGACGTAGGCTCCAACCTCTAGATATGGCAATAGACAGAATTGTCCTAGTAGTAGTAGATTTAACTAATGGACTAAAAGTATCTTCATAATCTATTCCATACCTTTGTTTGAAGCCCTTTGCAACTAACCTGGCTTTGTATCTGTCCAAGCTTCCATTTGCTTTTCTTTTGATCTTATAGACCCATTTGCAATCAATGATATTCCTTCCTACCTGCGGAGGAACTAGGTGCCATGTCCTGTTTTTCATAAGTGCAGAATATTCTGCATCCATAGCTTCCTTCCAATTATTAGTACTAAAAACTTCATCTAAATATTGTGGTTCACAAGAGGAAGTAAAACCAGACCATTTGACAGTGCCATCAGTGTATACCTTTTTTTTTTCGAATCCCGCTTTCCAGTCCAGTTCGTGGTCGTAGTGCTGCTGTGTCTCCCCTGGGCACCTCAGAGAATCCTAGGACCTTCCTGTGGTGGTCGAGCTCGGTGACATCATCGTTGCTACCACCACCTAGCTCCTCTCCACCGGCTATCAGCCTTCTCCTTGCCGGCCGTTGCCCACCGCCCTTCTCCTTATCGGTTGCATGCACTGGGGACCTAGACAGAGACGGGGAAAAAGAGCGGAGGGGGGGGGGGGGGGGGGAGGGAGGAGGAAGAAAATGTTGTTTCACTGACATGTGGGGCCCACAAGGTATTTCATTTTTTTGTTTTTGTTTTTTGGTGTCACATCTATGTCACGTTAACCGAAACAGTCTATAATACTATCTTGGGATTACATTAATACTGGTTTTGAAAGATGAGAGACGTGTTATATATGATATTATGGTTTATGGATGTGATTCAAACTCTATGTCTAGATGGGTGACCTAAAGCATCATTCAGGCCTTATCTTTTGAATAACACCACCAACACCAACAGAAATAAAAGGTGATATTTTCCCCTTCAATCAATCACAAAAATAGAAAAAGCTCAGCCGATGAACAAGCTAGTGGCAAATTATATTGCTCCCGAAACCGAGAAAATGAGAGAAGATAATACTAGCTCCAACTATACTGGGCCTCCCAGCAAAAATAAAAAAGGTAAACTATATTGGCCTGCAATTGCCTGGACAGCGCAGGCTGAGGCCTTTGCACTGCAAAGCATAGACCTAGCAACGAGCCGACTCCTTTTGCACCGGGTTTCACGAGTTTTCTTCGCTTCGCTTCACACGCATGATTAGCAATATGCATGTGTGGTCAGCTCTCTACAGGCTAGGGTGGGTAATGGTGAAAAGGTATGAAATGAAATGAGTGTGAATTCCTTTCTTTTTTCTGGGTTGGTGAACCTCCCAAAAGATTGTGAATTGGCTACGTGTGTACGAACCCATAACATATTCATGACTGATAGGCAAAACTTGGATGAGCAGCTGGCGGCCGGGCAGACTCCATCATATGAGATCGTGAAACTCGTTAGCTTTCCACTATAAATATTGAAATTTTGTTCCTAACGCAAATTTACAACATGCTCCTGCCATTTCCCCTCAAAATCTGCTTGCCACACACAGATACATTGCTTAGCATGCACACATATATTAGAGATAAGCCTAAGCCTAGTCTTACAAACTAACTAGTCCACATACTCTGCCCGTGCACACATATGAGATATTGGAGACAAATAAGTAGGAATACACAAAGGCACTATCTACATCACCATTGCATATCAAGATGCAACAAGAGTGTAAGTGTACTACTACACGGAGTAGGAAAGAGCACAAGGGCAAGGATCCTAGCGAAGATAGCAAGTATAGAAAAACATATATAAATTTTTGTTGTGGGATTGAACCATGATTATTATATTCTTCTCTTCGTCACATTAGTGAGGTATTTTTAAGCAATAACCCTGTTAGTTAGAGCGTTAGTCGGAATAAAAAATATTAATTTGGTTGTTATAAAGTGAAAACATTTTTGTTTGGTTGTTATTGTCAAAATGATGTCAGAGTGACACTATTTGTCAACATAATTTTATCATCCTCAAAATTTTAATCTTGACATAATAACCATGACTATCTTTTTTTTTTTACCATTCATACACATGGACAAGATTTGACCGACATGCCACCTTCTCACCTCTCACTATCACATCATACTATCAGATTATGAAGCTAGTTAGCTTTCCACTGTAAATGGTGATGGGTAGTGATCAATCTTTAGATAAGTTTTTCTTGGGGTCCCTGCCATTCTTACCTCTCAATTATTATATCATAATTTTACTATGCTCAACCTTTCAGCTGGGACAAAATTAGCATAAGCGACACATACACATGGACAAGGTTTGACAGCCATGCCATTCTTTCTCTGCAAAGACTTCCTCTACCTCTGTGTTATCTCCTTAGACTATGCATTATCTCCTCTATCTGATATATAGTCCGGTTGCATAAGACTTGCCACTGCACCGGTTGATGGCTGATAATAAATGGTATGCCGGGTATTTGTGCTCCATGACCTCATCACTGTCTCCATTTACACTAGTGGTTTCCTAGTTCATCCTGAAGAAGTTTAGTTCGTCGGGCCTGGAGCCTCCCTGGCTCGGTTTGATTATTAGGAAGATAGGCAGAGGAGAAGTTCGTTCGCCTTGAGAAACGTCTAGGGGTCTTCTAGCTTCATAAGATGTGGGCTAGCTGGTCTGGGTTCAAGGTCTCATCCATTCTACTTATTTGATATTAAGCTCTTCCTTAATATTGTGTTTTTTTAAGCTCGTTCGCCTTGCAGCAGATGTAGCCATTCTAGGTTTGTAGGCCTGAAAACAATGTGCTCTTTAGTTAGTTTATTTGGAAGCGCGACAAACTCAGTTCGTTCACATCACATCGCTGGTTCGTGAGCTTTTGTTTGAACTAGTCACGCTCTTCCCTTGGAATAATTGCAGAATCTGGACACCATGGCACACATTTGTTGTGAGCTAGACAACGCGCGAGTTGTCGCCGTTAGCCTAACGGTGAACAGTGAACGAGCAAGCGCCGATGCCTAGGGGTACCGGAGCATAAAACTCCAACCTTATGTTAGAGTATACGGGTAGAAACATATATAGGATCAAGTGGTTACGCAGGATAGCATGCATATTATCTCTAAGTTTGCTTAATATAATCATTGTACTTTATTAATTATTTATATCGTAATTGTACATATCTCGACTCTTTGAGGCCCACTATTTCGAACCATGAATTATGCAGTACATCTCTCTTCGTAGACACTTTTATACTTGGTATCCAGGGACTAAATTAGAAGTTTATTATTCATATATATTTAATACTTCTAATTAGTATCTAAACATTTGATATGACGTGGAATATGATATGGACTAAAATTTAGTTCTGATCCAAACACCACCTGAGTCTCCTCTCACATCCTCTATCCGTTATCTCTTCCCTAGGGAGTAGGGAGTGAAGATCGCTCTTTCTATCCTTTTTTGGTCTGTTTCGTTGCTTCGTCATAAAAAAAAAAAAGCAGCCGGCAAGCAATCTCATCGTCCTGTGTAATGTGCTGCTCTGTTTGGCTCTCCGATGTGCTGTGCGGTGCCTGCACACCTGCACGACTCCACCATGACGCACTGTTAGGAAACGATCGGCAGATAAACGATGAAGAACGACATGTTAATCATAGAAGACACGAGATTTAATATGAAAAACCCTCCTTAAAAGAGAAAAAACCACGGGCGCTAGCCAGCAAATCTTCACTATATCCGATGAGGTTACAGAACACTGAATGACGGCTTACAGATAGTATACATAAAGGTGAAACCTTAAAAGGGTGACGATCCATAATGCGGGGGCTCCGCCCCCACACCCCCTCAGGTGTCCCCGGGTGCAGGAGTCCTTCGCTCTGGCCCAAGCCTTCGGCGACAGGCCTCCGCTTTGCTCCATCCGAAGTTGGCCTTTATATGTGTGTAAATAAATTTGGATCACAACTCAACACACACTACTAGAAATATCTTTTTCAAGGCGGCCAAAAATAGTTTTTTCAGGCGGGGAAGGACCGCCTGTAAACAAAGGCAATTTTCGCATGCGGTAAATCCATCTTTGCAGGCGGTACAACCACTCGCCTGCAAAAATACACTTCGTGATAAAAAAAATCCTCATTCGGCCGTGCAGCCGTTGTCGCCAGCTGCCTGGCGCTGCACCACCGCCGATTGTTGTGGCCGCTGCCCTCGTCCGAGATAGCGCCTCCGCCACTACCGCTCCAGCCGACGCAGCCGCCTCTCTCCTCCAACCTACCCAGCCGACGCATCCGACCCCGCTCCTCCAACTGCTCCGGCCAACGCCGCCCCTCCTACTCGGAGCCGTTGCCACTCCCGCCGCTCGTCGGAGCCACCGCCGGCGCCCACTCCTCCTCATTTGCCACCGCTCGTCAGAGCCGTAGCCGATGCCGCTCCACTTCCTCGAAGTCGCCGCCGCTCCCACCGCTCGTCGGAGCCACCGCCGACACCGCTCCTCATCGCCGATACCTCCGCCGACGCTGCCGCTCATCGGAGCCGCCACCGATGTTGCCCCTGCCCCAGCCACTCCTCCTCAATTGCAGGCGGTAAATCCAGCCGCCAACGCCTCCACTCGTTGGAGCCGCTGTCGACGTTGCCCCTGCCCCAGCTGCTCCTCAGCTATAGGCGATAAATCCAGCCACCGACGCCGCCGCTCATCGGAGCCGCCGCCGATGTTGCCCCTGCCCCAGCCGCTCCTCCTTAATTGCAGGCGGTAAATCCAGCCGCCAACGCCTCCGCTCGTCAGAGCCGCTGCCGACGTCGCCCTTGCCCCAGCTATAGACAGCCAAAAGGCCCGAGGCCCGACGGCCTGGCCCATGGCACGGCATTTTGGCCCGGCCCAAGCACGGCACGGCCCGACAGAGGTCGGGCCCGTGACGGCCCGGCCCGACCAACGGGCCGTGCCTGGGCCCCTCCACCAGCACGTTGGGCCGGCCCGGCACGACCGGCTCGGCACGGCACAATGGGCCGGCAGCCAGGCCCGGTACACAAAAAAAATAGGGGAGTAAAAATAGACATATTATATGCCATGGACGAATGAATAGGGATGTAAAATAGACTTATTTTATCAATACATATATCAGCCCAGAGAGAAGGGGCGGAAAATAGACTTATTTTAGCTATACATATGTCAGCCCAAAGAGGAGGGATGGAAAATAGACTTATTTAGCTATACATATGTAACAGCCCAAAGAGGAGGGATGAAAAATAGACTTATTTTAAAAAAGGCCCGATGGGCCACCCGTGCCTTCGAGCAGGCACGGTACGGCCCAACAGCTGGTGGGCCGTGCCTGGGCCCGAGGTGCAGCCCATGGGCTGGCACGGCCCAGCACAAAATACCGATCAGGCCGTGCCGGCCCGATGGCTGGTGGGCCGTGCCTAGCTGTGCCTGGGCCGAGCCGGGCCAGGCGGGCCTTTTGGCCATCTATAGCCCCAGCCGCTCCTCCTCCGCTATAGGCGATAAATCCAGCCACCGACGCCGCCGCTCGTCGGAGCCACCGCCGACGTCGCCCATGCCCCAGCCTCTCCTCGGAGTCGATGCCGCCCTGCCCTAGCTGCTCCTCCTCAGTCGCGTGTGAGAGAGAGAAGAATGGTGGAGAGGATAATGATAAGCTAGGGTGGAGAGAATGAGTGGTGGGTAGGATAGGGGTGGTGGAGGAAAGGATAAGATGTGACTTAGAATATTTTTTTTTAAGATGAGTTGCTAGCATGATTTTCGCAGGCAGACCACATAAGTCGTCCGCCTGCGGACGCCTTATATGGCCCGCCTACAGGAGGCGCCTTATATTGTCCACCTGTGAAAATATATTTTCGCAGGCGAACGACAGTCTCATCCCCCGTTAGTCATTTTCATAGGCAGCCATTTGGTTCCGGGAGGACTACCCATCTGGAAAAGAAGATGACATCGTCTGAAAAAAAATGATTTTTTTAGTAGTGACGTCCTCTCTGTGTGTGTACCTGTCGATGTCGTGAAGCGGCTATGCACTTGTCACGCCCCGAGCTAGTCCCGAGTGGAACTAGCCCGTGACGCTCCAAATTAACCTGTTAATCGATACCAGTCCCAGGAAACAGTGCTGGTATCACAGGAAGACGGAATATCGCAGCAACAGAGGTCTCTTTATTATAGAGTAGGAGTACAGTCATGTTGGGCTGCGGACAGATCCCGAGCTCACAACTGCATTACAAAAGGGAAACGGAAGCCAAGACTGGGACCAAACATCACAGGCGCGACTTGGGAACTAGGCCGAAACCCTAAAACTCGTCGTAGCCGGCTTGCTCCTGGAAGAACTCCTCGTCAGCGGGATCCGCTTCATCTTCTTTAGCCACTGGGGGGGATTATTTATATAGAGCAAGGATGATTACGGGAGTACTCAGCAAGCCATGGGAAATAAGTGTTTAATGCAGGCTTCAAGGAAAGGCTGTTGTTTTTGCAATTGATTTTATTCGAACTTTTTCCTGAAACAACTAAGTGAGTGCTTCTCAAACGACACGGATGAGACAGTGTGTCTCGTCCGGTCGGAGTTTGTGCAATGTATCAGTCTTTTGAATTGATCAAGATTGGCACCCGGCCAACCACTTTCAAACGGCCACCCGGGCCTGGCTGATCCCATTAACCGCAGATTTTTCCAAACATCAAACCCATTTCACAACAGCAAATTTCACAAGGCAGTAGTCAAACAAAACTACGCTAGGAATCACCTCACATCCGCCCATGACCGTGGGCACGGCTGTTCGAACAGTTTAATAACCTCTGCAGAGGGGGGTACACTTTATCCACACGACATTACTAACCCGGATCATCCAGCTCGTGCAGAACGGCCACGACTAGAGATCTTAAGGCTTTCATGACAAGGCATTTCGAAAGCCGACACAGGTTCACCATATGCCAACGAGAGGGGTCCCAGACCAACACCAGATTAGGTCCCAGACCATACTGTGCCAGGAAGCCCAGGGGTCCTCCCCGACACCACCCCGGCGAATCCACATGTCTCTTGGCATCAAGGCTCCCCTGATTAGCTAGTTACTTAGCCAGGGGTGTCCCATTCCACCCATGTGGTCGTACTTGTCTTATGTTCGGATGAAATTCCAAGGAAACGGTCCTTAAGTGCAAGAGCGGGAAACCGTACACCCGGTACGTTCCTCGGTCCGCGATTTTGGAAATTCATTTAGTTCGCAAGCACCGACCCAGGTGTCGGGTTTTCCAAGTCTTTTGTAAAACCCAAGTTTTACCCGAGATGTTTCTCAGATTTTAAGTTTGAAGGCGACCGTCGATACCCGTGCAGGGTGCACGATTACCGAGGCGCAGCTAGGTGGGTACAAGGGAACATGGTATAACAATTACAATGGAAGGATCAGATGCAACAAGTTAGGTAGGCACACCGGTTTGCCTTGCAGACGGTGTAAACAGATTAAGTGCAATCCTACCTATGCATAATATTTTTCAAGCAATATAATTAAGTTCAAATATAGGCTCAAAATGTTCAAGGGTGGCTTGCCTTGCTCGAAATCTTGAGCTTGATCCTCGAAATCCTCGCACTGCGGGTCTTCGGGCTCCAAAACTACACGTGAAACGGAACAACTCAACAAACGGCGAAAATAAAGCCCTATTATTGACCTCTAAGCGTGCCATTGGATAGATCTCGAGATTTGAGAAATTTTGGAAGTTGAACGGAGTCAAACGGACTTACGGTTGGGAAGATATTGAATTTCTAAGATTATTGGATTTTTGGTCTAAAGGAAAAGGATTTATTTAAACCCTTTTTGAAAAAGAAAAGAAAAGAAAAGAAAAGAAAGAGGGAGGGAAATTAGACTTCCCTCGAGCGGCTAGGGCGCGGCCTGAGAGAAAGGGGCGGCTCGGCCGAGCTTAATGGGCCGGCCGGCCCAAGAGGGCGGCCCAAGGCGCGCGCGCGGGCGGGGAGGAGAGAGAGAGCCGGTGGGCTATCCCGCGTGGTCCCGGGTGGGACCCGCTTATCAGCGACTCGGCTCACCGTGAGCGAGGTGCACGCGGGGCGTGCTAGGGTTTTGGGAGGGAGGCGCGGCGCATGCGCGCGGTTCGCGGAGGGCGCGGTGCGGCGGGCCCACGCGCAGCCTCACGGCTCGCGGTGGACCGCGCGCACGGGGAGGGAAACGGAGGGGGCGGCTGGCCTGGTCGGTCGGTCCGGTCGCGGCCGAGGTGGCGCCGACGTGGCACCTACGTGGCTGCCACGCGGACCGGCGGGAGGTAGACGACGATGGCGGCCGGAATGGACGGCGGACGGCGGTGGTGATCGGCGGAGCGAACCACGGCGATACAGGTGAAAGCGAGCACACCGGGAGGTTGCACGGGACGAGGGGAGACGAGCCAATGGCTCGGATTCGCCGGGGGATGCTCGACGGCGGCGGATTGCGATGGCGGCAACCGGCGGCGAGGGAAGGGGGAAACGGCGACGAGGTCACGAGGGGTCGATTCCCGGCGGTGAGAGCATCTACGCGGCTACGGGAATCCGTTGCTAGCGTCGGATTGGGCGGAGCTACGCCGACCGAGGCCGGCGACGAGCGGGCGCTACGGAGCACGGGCGGCGACGGCGGCGAGCACGCAGCGAGCGGCGGCAACGGTCGGGGCGGTGCCAGCTAGCTACGGGGAGGCTACTCGTGCTACTACCCGAGTCTAAGGGGAGGAGATGGAACGAGAATGGAGAATGGAGGGAGACACTACCGTGCGGGGAAGGGGCGCAGTGACGAGAACCGACGGCGCGGGAGCGATCTCTCCGGCCTCGGCCAGGGAAGAGGAAGAAGACGAGCGCCCGGAGTCCCCTTCCGCGTCCTAGCGCGCACCGGCTCCTCTGGCACACGCGACGGCGGCGGTCGGCGAGAGAGATGGAGGGACGGCAATGGCGCGGGCAAAAACGGGGAAGATTTGGGAGGGGAAAAGGAAGGGAGGCGCTTGGGTTTATAGGACGGCGATGTCGGTTTGGAAACCGACCTTGGGCGGTCAAGGGAGATGAGGCGGGTGGCGCGAGCGGTCAAGCGGCGCAGAGGTGGGGGAAGGATGACGCCGGCGGGGAGAGAAAAGGGGAAAAGGAGGAGAGGAAAAGGGGGCTTGCCTCCTTGCCGTTTCGGGAAAAGGAGGAGGGAGAGAAGGCGACGCGGCAGAGGGAGCGGAGGGCTCTGCCTCCGTCCCTTGGGGGCATGCGCGGGGAGTGGCGGGGCCGAGTCGATGACGACGGCGATGACGGCGGAGGCGGCTTGGAGCGGAGCGGCGACACGGGCGGCAGGCGCGGCAGAGGCTGACGGCGGCGGCGACTGGCCGGTCGGCCACCACGGTGCGCGGCGACGATTTGGCGGCGTCGGCGGGAACGGCAACGGGATGCGGGAGGGAGGGCTCGGCTCGGCGTGGCTCGCGCGCACGCGCGTGCAGCGCTCGGGCAGAGCGGGGGAGAGGGAGAGAGAGGGAGAGAGCCGGGGAGGGAGGGGGAGATGGGCCGAGAGGGATTCGGCCCATCGAACCCTAGGGAGGCGAATTAGACTTTTGCGGAGGGATTTAATTTGGGAAGGATTTGGATTCGGGATTGAACTCGACGATAGATCGGGGATTTGAGATCTGAGATGGCACGGACACTAGACAACAAGCAAAGTAACGGATTTCGCAATTAGGATTTTTTTAAGAGATAGTTTTCTCGCTAGGCGCCACGACGGAACGGGCGCTACAGCACTACCATATTTGGACGTGTTCTAAAAAACAAAACAAAACAAAAAACCACGGAGTGCAAATGTGCGATTGGATTCGAGGATGTACAATTTCATCTTGCTGTACGTATTGCTTAGTACGAAACAAAAAGTAACACACAAAAAGGAAAAAAAACTACCTATTAACTTTTGGCATATTTATAGTTTCGAATTTTTACAGAATTTTCAACCAATGAATATAACCCATTTTAAATAAAATAAAAAAGGACAAACTTGTCAAAAATCACAAATCTAGATAAAGATACTGTGAAATCTAATTTTGGTTTACTATAGTGCGAGTGCTATGTAAATGAGTTGTAAGTGCACTATAGTTTATATAGCTACAAGCTGGATTTACAAGAACATCAATTTTGATGCATGATCCTACGAATGAAAAGGTAAAATATAGAAACCCCAAAACCTGTCGTAAGTGAAATAGCAAATCCGAAAAAAAGAAAAACTGTATTGGGCCTGCAATTGCCTGGGCAGCGCTGAGGCCTTTGCACTGCAAAGCACAGGCCTAGCAACGAGTCTGCTCCTTTTTTACGCAGAAAAAGTATACTTTCACTCCCTCAAGTATTGCCCAAGTATGATTCATGTCCTCCACCCACAAAACGGGTATATCGACTCCTCCAACTATCAAAATCGGTGCAAACAATATCCCTCGATGGTTTTGGCTGACGTGGCGATCTTGACCAAGTTTTTGTCCTACATGGAGCTTACGTGGCATTAAAAATCCTCTCCTCCTCCCTTGCTTGATCATCCTCCTGTGCATCGGGCGATCGTTTCTAAACTCCTTTTTTTTCTTAATTAACCTCCCCTATCTGCTGTTAATAAAACCGTACTAAAATTACTTTATATACTTCACCAAGATCGGACATACTTGATGACTACGAACGCGGCCGGCGAAAAATGTACAAAATTGAGGATTTTTTCCATTCCCTTTGGGACAGGCGGGTCGTCGGCGAGCCACCGCTGCCGGATCAGGCACGAGCTCCGGCAGGCGGCGACGTCGAACCCCTGGATCCTCACCGCCGGCGCGAACGATGGGGCAAAACTGCTGTTGCTGCTATTGCTGTACGCGGGGACAAGATGGTGGTGGCCGTGGTGGGTGCTCCGGTGGTCAAAAATCGAGAGCTCCGGCGCGGTGGCGGCGACGGCGTGGGGGCGCTGGTTGAGCAGGAAGTGCAGGTCGTGGAAGAGTGGGTTGTCCGCCCTCGCCGGCGGCGACCCGCCAAACATCCCCCAGCTCCACCCCTCCTCCTCCTCCTTACTCTTCCCTTCCCTCTGCTGCATCAACCAAACAAAATAACAGATCTTTTTTTTTTTGCAGGGAAACAAAATAACAGATCTTGGTCAGACAACGTGAACAAACATAAAAAAAAGAAAGAGATGAGATGATTTAACATGAACAAACATAAAAAGGAGAAGAGAAGAGATGAATTTTGTTTGGGAATTGAGAGAGAGATCTGACCTTGTTGGTGTTGTTGGAGAGGAGGAAAGGAGGAGGGCCGAGGATGAGGTCAGCGCTGCAAGGGTGGACATGGACCCTCCGCGGCCGAGGCGCGCACAACACCGCCGTCTCCCTGCCGGAGTTCGACGCCGCCGCCGCCGACTGAATGAACAGCCTCTTCATCGCACCGGTTGGCATCTCCTCTCTCTCTGCCCCCCCCCCCTCCCTCCGGGCACCGCCACCGCCTGTGAAGAGAGGTGGGGGGGGGGGATAATGGAGAGAGAAAGATATGTGGTCCCATAATACTTTTCTTTAATGATATATGGGTTCCACATATATTTTTTATTTTTTATTCTAATGCCACGTAAGCACCACATAGGCGCCACGTCTGCCAAAACCACCGAGGGACATTATTTGCACCGGTTTTAATAGTTGGAGGAGTCGATATACCTAATTTCGTGGTTGGAGGATATAAATCATACTCAAACGATAGTTGAGGGAGTCAAAGTATACTTTTGTGGCTCCTCACACTGGGATTCGCCGGCTGGGCCGGAGGGGCAGCACACTTCACAAACACGCGAGGAGATCGCCAATGCTGACTCTCCCCTACTTCCCATATGGATTGGGATCCCCTAACGTGAAGTCAGAGGGATGTGGTGACTGATATGTGGGCCCCACCGCTTATAGACCCACCTGTCAGTGACCATGTTACGGAGCAGTTCACGTCAGAGGAACCGCTTCCTTCCCATATGAGCACATTGGTGGAGAAATGCTCTTTACTCCCGGTTTAGAACCCTTTGTAGTCCCGGTTTTCCAATCGGGACTACGAATCCGGGACTAAAGATCGCTATCTTTAGTCCCGGTTCAAATAACTGGGACTCCTGGTTGGTAACACCAACCGGGAGTAAAGAGAGGGAATCTTTAGTCCCGGTTGGTGTTACCAACCGGGACTACAGATGGGAAGCGACAGTTCCTCGAGATCCCTTTTTTTTATCTTATTGTTGATTTGCTAATGGCTAGTGTTAATCCATGTATTTTCTCCCCAATCGAATGGGATGCACATCCCCAAATCAACATCCCAAATATTAAGTTACTTATACACACAGATCAAATACATCACAAATTCTAAAAAACTACACACAAATTAAATACATCACAGATTATATAAATTATACATCTCAGATCCATGCGATGCAATGAATCACAAAATCTAAAAAATTATACATCCAGTGAAACACAAATTATATATATATAAAAAAACAAACGAGCCACCGTTCGGCCGCCAGCCGCCGGCCGCCTGCCCCCGCGCGGCCACGCCACCGCCCGCCTCCACTCGCATGGCCACGCCGCGCTGCCCGCCTCCACTCGCGCGGCCGCGTCGCGCCGCCGCCCGCCTCCCCGCGCGCGGCCGCGCCGCCGCCGCCCGCCGCCCGCCTGCCCGCCGCCGCCTCCCCCTTCGCGGCCGCGCCGCCGCCGCCCGCCGCCGGCCGGCTGATGGAAGACAGAGTAGAGGGGAGGAGGAGGAAGGGCTGGCTGATGGGAGGGAGGAGAGGGGAGGAGGAGAAGAGGAAGGGGAGGAGGGGAGGAAGAGAGGGGAGGGGAGGAGGAAGAGGACTGCATCTGAGAAGAGGAAGAGAGAGGATGTTCGTCTGGGACTTAACCGATCAGATGTGCGAGAGAAATATTTACTCCCGGTTGATAACTCCAACCGGGACTAAAGCCAACCGGGACTAAAGATCAATCGATCAACCAGGACTAAAGTGGTAATCTTTAGTCCCGGTTGGTAGTATCAACCGGGACTAAAGATCCTTGACCCCCTGACATACATGTGACAAGGGATGAACCGGGACTAAATTAAAATCATCTTTAGTCCCGGTTGGTAATACCAATTACTAACCGGGACTAAAGATTAAAATTTTTTTAATCGGGACTAAAAATTGTTTTAGTCCCGATTTTTAATGGAACCGAAACTATTATAGAATTTGGTCGACCGACCGAAGATGTTTCTCCACCAGTGGCATGCATGTATCGCCAGTAGAGGTTAGAGCGGATGGTGGTGAAGGTATGAAATGAGTGGAATCATTTTAATCAGGGTTGGTGAACCTCCCAAACAATCATGAATTGGCTACTTGTAAGCATAACGTACGTAGTCATGACTGCTAGCTGGCCTGCTAGGGAAAACTGCTGGCATGAGATAATATCAGATCATGGAGCTTGTTAGCTTTCCTCTATAAATAGTGATTAATCTATGGATAGATTTGGTTTCCTAACGCAAATTCACTACTATATATAATGCTCTCGGCTACATGCCATTCCTCCTCTGAAATCTGCTTGCCATGGATGCATACGTAATATTATTATGCTGCATACATATGAGCTATTTTTTACCGATACAATACAAACACAAAAGCTCGCAATAACACACTCACCCCTACGAACACACATACGCATACCCTACCTATATGAGCACCCCTAAAAGCTGGGCCGATATATTATGAGATTGGCGAGAAGTTACATGGGTGCCTCGCTGTCGACGGACACATCGCTTACCACTGAAACCTAACTAGTTGAGTTATTCTCACTTCGCATACATATGAGCTATTGGAGCCAAACAGATAAGAACACAAATATTTGTTTGGAGTCTTTTACATGTTCCGACTTCCTCCTATTACACTGATATCTTTGCCAAGTCTATTCTTGTTCCATTCTTTACCGAGTTTATATTCAAACTTAATATCGTTATCGCCATTTTAACTCTAGGGGCTTATTAGGCCAATGGATTATGGCATCCGGATTCTATTTTCCCCATGCCCTATTTTCCTTGCATATTAGCGCATCCAGCTTTATGGATTCTATTTCTAGTCACCGATATCCTGCTTCTATTCACGTGATATTGGTTATAGAGATAAGGAGAAACATTATATGTGTACTATTAATTTATCATTAATATATAAGGTGATTATCTTTATGGGGAGGAATACCTTTAGTCATAATAAAGAATTACGGTGAAGATGATGTCAATTATTCGCGAGATCAGAGTGATACCATTCATCAGTTTATTACCTCTCAATTACTATACTGTAATTTTACCATGCTTAACCTTTCAATCAAGACAAAGTTGAAAATTGATGACAAAATTAGCGTGACCTACCGTTTTATATGCGCATACATGTTTTACGGGACATGTCATCCTACCTCCTCATTTCCCAGTCTTCCTCTTCCTCTGCATTATCTCCTCTGTCATGGTTAGTATGGATGATGGGTGAATGGTATGAAATAAGTGAAATCATTTTTTATAAGGTTGGTGAACCTCCCAAATAATCATAAATTTGATATGTACTGCAAGCATAATATATCACCATGACTGATATTATGGATCTGATATCAGATGATGAAGCTCGTTAGCTTTCCACTATTAATTTGATCATCTCTAGATGGATCTGATATCAGGTTCCTGCCATTTCACCTCAAAATCTGCTTGCCACACATGTATATACATTGCCATGTACACAAATATGAGATATAAGATATTGGGGGCAAACCATGAATGCACTGATGCACAGATATGAGCACGGACGGAGCTAAAAAATTATCACGTCTAGGCTCGATCGATGAGTTCTTAGCAAAAATTAATTTCTCCAAAAAGTGATCCTAAACCTATAGATTGAGCACTGACTACCTCATACTTATTTCTTCCACTGCATGCATATGAGATTTTGGAGCCAAGTAAATAGAAATACAAATATGCATTATATGCATAATGCATATAATACAAATATGCATTATATGAGCGTTCGCGAAAAAATATGCATTATATGAGCCAGCATGTGATGGCAACAATAGTATATAAACAATATCTTCTTTCATATCCTTCTATATGGACTATAGGAGAGATCAAATACACAAATATCCTGCCTAATACGTATCCTTCTATATGGACTACAAGAGAGAGCACATACACAAGTATGCTGGCTAACATTGAAGTATAGGAAAAAAAATAAGTGAATTTTATTTGTGAGATTTCGTGTATATATATATATATATATACATATACATATACATATATATATATACATATATATATATATATATATATATATATATATATATATACATATATAGCACCATGGTGCCCGGGCTCCATGATTCAAATTGAGTATATACCCAATTCAAATGAGTATGAAACTTTTTTAAATGTTTAGGTATTAACATTAACTACTTTACTAACTAGTTCAAAACAACTTTGAACTGAATTTAAACATGTTTTTATTAGAATTTGATTCTAGGTATATAGCATCCAAACATATAATTAGTTAGGTATATAATATTGGATTGTGAAATAAAGTTAAATTTGAGTTGTTTTGTTGCTAGGTATAGGTATGAATCGAATACTTATAACTAGGTATATACTCACAATTTGAAAATTTTAAAAAATTTAGACGAATTTGTGTATTTCATACCATGGTGCCTGGGCACCATGGTGCCCCATATGAGTGTCATATATATATATATATATATATATATATATATATATATATATATATATATATATATATATATATATATATATATATATATATATATATATATATATGATTCTTGTCTTAATTACATTAGCAAGATATTTGTTAGCAATGGTGGTGAGTATAAAGAATGCCCCCGTTAGTAAGAGCAGTGTAACCATTTTATTTACTATATGACACCCCGTACTTTGCTGCGGAATATATAGATGAATAGTTAAATGTTGTAGAAACATGGATGAATTTATGTTGAAATTTTGTGAAATGACATGAGAAATGATGATTTAGGATGCCCGTATATTATAATTTGTAGATGATCTAGTATATATAGCTGCATTTAAGTTTTAGTATTATAATTTAATCATTAATTTATTTTGTAATATACTCTCACTGTTTTATATTATAAGTTGTTTATTTTTTTTCTTAGTCAAATTTCTTTAAGTTTAAGTTTGATCAAACTTGTAGAAAAATATAGTAACATTTTCAATACAAAATAAGCATTGTATCAAAATATATTTAATGTTAAATTTAATGAAACTAATTTGGTGTTGTATATGTTGCTAATTTTTTCTATAAACTTAGTCAAACATAAAGAACTTTAACTAAGAAAAAAAATCAAACGATTTATGATATGAAATTATAATATGAAACGGAAGGAGTATTATTAAACGAAAACAAGGATGTTACATTTTGTAACTAAGGGATCGGAGGCGAGAAGATAAAGATTTTGAAGTAAATTGTTAACTTTTTACACAAACATGAGATTTTTGTAGTACTCGCTTCGTTAAAAAAATCAAACTAGTATTAGATGAGATATTTTTAAATTCATTATAATAGAAAGTGTCCCATTCAATACTAAATTAATTTTTTTAGGACGGAGGGAGTACTATGAGAGATTTTCTGTCAGATAATTGATGGGGATTAGACGAGATTGAGACAAGAATCCAAGATGCTGTTCAAAATCCGAAATGACAGTTGCGCCGCCGATTATATTTCATGTACAGTTTTGCTAGCTAACTGTCGATAGTTTTCAGGACTGAAAATTGTCAATTTTTTGACCGTTGATTTCACGCTAAGATTTGTGCTGAGATATTTTGCTATCGGATCTAAACCTTTTTTTTTCACAAGCTAGACCCATCATCACATGTTTATGGTAGATTTGTTCAAGTTACATCTAAGTTACATTCTAGTTACATACTAGTTACATTATAGTTACACGGTAGTTACATTGTAATTACATTGTAACTATAGTGTAACTACACTATAACTACATTATTATCTCTATATAAATTAGATATAAAGTTGCATATATTATTTTAATACATATATATAAGTTATTATTATTATATTATAGTTCCAGTGAAATTATATATTATAGTTAGATTTGAAAGTTTTCCTTAAAAAAAATCACTCGACAGTTTTTTAGGTAATACCTTTCCTGTACCCTGCCAAGCCCCGTACGATTATCCACTCGGACTGATCGATGCCATGCATACGCACATAAATCATAAATGTGGCCGCCCGTCCACTACATGACATCCACACCAAACTAATTCCCATCGAGAGTATCTCTAATTATCTACGCGATGGATCATCGCGGTGATGGAAAAGAAGAGAAGAAACACCAATACACCTGCAGCGCCGCGATCTTGATGATCCTGCTGGCTGTTTCTCTCGCCGCCGCTCTGGGCATCCTGGTCGTTTCGCTCGTCGCCGCTCTCGCCCCCCACCTCGCCCAGCCACAGCCAGCATCAGCATCAACATCAGCATCAGCGCCAATTCGTCCGTCCGTCCACGTCGGCTTCAACCTGACCACCGAGACGTACAACGACCTCTACAGCAAGCTACGCAGGGTGCTGACCGAGCCGAGCAATCCACCCTACGACCCGACCAACGTCAGGGGGGAGATACGTGCTCGGCGAGAAGCGCCGCCCGGATTTCTTCGCCGAGCCGCTGAGATGGATCATGGTAGATCTCGTCGTCGGCGACGGTGGCGAAGGGCGCTCGGAGACGAAGACGACGACGACGACGACGTTGGCGCTGCCCGATGACGACCTGCGCATCATCGGTTTCGCAAACGGCGCCGGCCACTGGCACCTCATGCCGGATTTCGCCGGCGGTTTGCCCGGTCCGGTCACGACGCTGCCGATCTCGCATAACTACGCGGACCTTATCGACGGAGGGAACGAGAACCTGTGGAAAGTTCCACTGGGGAAGCAATCCGCCATGGAGGCTGTCGTGACGCTGGCAAGCTACGACGCCGCCACGACCACCGTGGAAGAACTCCGGCGGGCGTACGTCAGGCTCCAAGTGATGATCTCCGAAGCACTACGGTTCAGGGCGATCAGGAAGGTGTTCGGGGGACGAGGGCGATGGGAGGAGGAGAGCTTCATCGGCCCAGATCAAGCGGAATATGTGCCTTATTGGGGACAGCTCTCCCATGCCCTAGTGAGATGGCAACAGAGTGGATTTCGCCATTGGCCAGATCCGGACAGTGACCTTGGTAAATCCTTCAAGGACATTAATATCAGCAATGCGAAGGATGCTTGGAACATAGTTGATTTTCTGGGTCGTCCATAATCATAACACACTTCTATCATATTATTATAATTGTACGTATGGCTGCCATTGGCTAGCCTAATGTTTACCAAGAATAAAAATAAATTTCGGGATCCGGTGGCGTATCCAGTATTGGGGCATGTTGGTGCACAAGCCCCACCTCCAATCCATGTCCTCGATTAGCCATTAATGATTTTAATTAAATCATAATTAGTAATTAGTGTAAAAAATGGATCTCGTAATGCTAGTTTGAAGTACTTAGTAACTAAACCTGTAAATATGTGATGCACTGTGAATAGATTGTATCAATTTATTCATAGATTTTTAGACATATGGTAAATATAGCTACAAATTAAAATGGAGAAGACAATAAGTTTTCTTTTCGTCATATGTTTATTTAGGTTTCATCGGAAAATACCACGTTGATATATCTGTTAGTTTGCTTTAGCCCCACCTTAATTTACATCCTGCATTCGCCACTGTCGGGATCTACATCTGCCGACCGTCCTCGTCGAGCTTCGACCCCTGCTGAGCTCAAGCACGAGGGCAACACTGTCACTCTACCCCGAGATCCTGTCACTCTACCCCGAGATCCAGCCGCCCTTCAGATATGCGCATCCAGTTGAACCGCCTCGAGCTTGAGCTCGCGCGAAGGTGTCAACTGCGGTGGCGGAGCCGTAGCTCTCATGAAGGCGGCGATGAGCCCACCGCCATCTCCCAGCACATCGCCCTGGGCGTCTTCACCCGACCTTTGCACCGTTGCCGCTTTCTCCACAGGGCTGCCACCATTGGCCTAGAGGAAAGGGGAAGAAGTTAGAAGAAAGGAGGAAGGGGAAAATAGGATGGCCATGCGGGCAGATAAGTGGCATCTCAACCTCACCCCTTCTCCACCGCTGCTGTCACGCGTCTCATCACCAACCTTCGCCGCATCTCCCTATCCTCCATGAACTTGGTGGCCTCCAATGCATGGAAGTTGCAATGCTTGCACTCAAGGAGGCGGCCGCCAGCGACGCTGCCATGCGCGCCGACCTCCCCTTCCACCTCCATCTCCTCCCCTTTCCCATCCATCTCCACTCCCCCTCCCCTCCACCCCTTCCCCATCCCATGTGTGCTACCGTGCCATGTGTGCCGCCATGCGCGCCGCCATCCACCCCCGCCCATCGACCGCCCCCACGCCACCGTGCGTGCCATGCGTGCAAGAGAGAGAGAGGAAGAGGGGAAGAGGAGATATGACAGGTGGGTCCCACCATTATTTTATAAGAAAATGCTAACTAGACTGCCGCGCGTACGCCATGTAGGATAAAATTGCTCTGGATTGGGTCGAGGGGGGTAATTCTTCCGGTATTGAAAGTTCAGGGTGAGCAACGTCCGGTTTTTGGGTTTAGGTGGGTAATTCGGTCGACCGCGATAGTTAAGAGAGGTAATTCGTACTTTTTCCCTTAAGTTTTTGTACATACTAATAATTTAATATTTTTTATATGTTAAGCTTTTAGTGTTTACTGAGTTGATGTGTCATGCTTGCATGTTCAATTTGAGGTAATTAGTGTGTTGTAACTTTATAAAAGATATAGATATGGCTGTATTGTGAGGAAGATAACTACATTGACAAGATCATAGTAACTCACTATTCGTCAATTTTTACCTCAATTATTATACCATAATTTTATCTTGCTTAAAATTTTAATCTTGACAAAATAAATGTGACCTATTTTTTTAATGCTACAAGGCATACATTTGGACAGGTTAATTTGACCGACGTGTCATCCTCTCGCTTTTTTCCCAGTCTCCATTTTCCACTGCATTATCTCCCCTATCTGATAGTGCAGTTACCTAAGCCACGACGCTTCACCGGTGAACCGCCAAACCGATGATCGTCTCTGAAAGTCTAGTTACCTATTTCTTTTGACACTTCACCGGTGATGCCTGCAACTGCAATGAGCCTCGACCCTTAATCAAGGTATGCCAGGCACGCACACGCCAAAATTGGCGTCTTAATTTGTTCTGCAGAAGTCCAGTTCGTCAGGCTTGAGAGCCTCCTCACCTATATATTCGATTCTTCAGGAGGTTCCGAGAGAAGATCGTTGGCTTTTCACAGTCTTATTATGTAGCCAACAACCTGCTCCTAGTAGTTAGTTAATTTGGAAGCGCGATGAACCCCCGTCCTCCTCGATGATGCTTAAGGTGTGAAATGAGTGAAATCATTTCACCGGTGATGGCTGCAATGAGCCTCGGCCCTTAATCAAGGTATGCCAGGCACGCACACGCCAAAATTAGTGTCTTAATTTGTTCTGGAGAAGGCCAGTTCGTCAGGCTCGAGAGCCGGATGTGGCTAATGGGCGGGTGACCCCCCCTCCCCCTATAACGCTCCTCTTTCCCTTCCTCCTCCCCTTCTTCTCTTCCTATTACACCATAAATTTAATAAAAAAATAAAGTTAAATTTTTTTTATAGAAATACTATATATAAAAATGAGAGAATCCATTATATGCCACTCCAAATTAACTGGTTCTCTTATATGCCACTTCAAATTGACTTCTCATTTCTATGCCATCGGTTCAAGTTTGTCCTCCCTTTTATGCCATTGCCGTCACTCCACCGCCAGTTGACCGTTAACTTCATAGTAAGAAGACGCATTTGCCCTTGAGATTTGGTATACAACCAATGATAGCCATTTTAGTATTAATATAGCTACTGGATACAACATATGAAAATTGATTTTTTTTCATCACATGCAATTTTAGCCATCACCATCACAAATAAATTTTCAATATAAGCATGAAACATGCAGTTTTCCAACAATATTTTTAATAAAAAAGCATTTTTCACTGGTTCTGACAAAATTTTGTTCACTTAAAAAGGATTTAAAATAAACTAGTTATGATTTTTTGAAGTTTACCCATTTTTTAGTTGAGAGGGCATATTGGTCATTTACGAAAAACTAACATTTGACTAACAGTTAACTAACGCTATAGTGCTAGGAGTGGCATAAAAGGGTGGAAAAACTTGAACCAGTGGCATATAAGAGAGAAGCCAATTTTGAGTGGTATATAAGGGAACTGGCCAATTTCTAGTGGTATATAAGGGATTCTCTCTATAAAAATATATTTGAATTCAAATTTAAATTTGAATCGGGTATATAAACTTTTGACTTATAAACTTTGGGTCTATAAATTTTAGATGTATAGAAAATACTATATATATAAAAATATTTGAATTCAAATTCAAATTTGAATCGGATATATAAACTTTTATAAATTTTGTGTCTCTAAACTTTAGGTGTATAGAAATACTATATATAAAAAATATTTGAATTCAAATTCAAATCTGAATCGGGTATATAAACTTTTGACTTATAAACTTTAGGTCTATAAACTTTAGATGTATAGAAAATACTATATATAAAAAAATATTTGAATTCAAATTCAAATTTGAATCGGATATATAAACTTTTGACTTATAAACTTTGAAGCTCTAAACTTTAGGTGTATAAACTTTAGATATGTAAACTTGAGGTGTACAAACTTTAGGTGCATAAATTTATAAAAAAGGAAAAGTAATACGGTGCCAAAAAAGGAAACCACGCGAAGGAGGAGAGGGTGATCGTTAGGGGTGATCGATCGCCTGTTAGAATTTTCGTTGGGGGCCTCCTCACCTATATATTCGATTCTTTAGGAGGTTCGGAGAGAAGTTCATTGGCTTTTCACAATCTTAACCATTACAGGCTTAGACAATGTTTAGATGGGACTAAAACTTTTAAGTCCCTATTATATTGGATGTTTGAACACTAATTATAAATATTAAACATAAACTATTAATAAAACTCATCCATAATCTTGGACTAATTCGCGAGACGAATCTATTGAGCCTAATTAATCCATGATTAGCCTATGTGATGCTACAATAAATATTCTTTAATTATGGATTAATTAGGCTTAAAAAGTTTATCTCCCAAATTAGCTTTTATTTATGTAATTAGTTTTGTAAGTAGTCTATATTTAATACTCTAAATTAGTGTCTAAATATAGAGATTAAAGTTAAGTACCTGATTCAAACACCACCTTAAAAACAACCTTGCTCCTAGTAGTTAGTTAATTTGGAAGCGCAACGAACCCCCATCCTCCTCGATCGGATGATGCTGAAGGTGCGAAACGAGTGAAATCATTTTTTCCAGGGTTGGTGAACCTCCAAAAAATCATGAATTGGCTACGTGTGTAAACATAGCATAGTCGCAAAACTTGATGATGAGCAGCTGGCTGGCCGGACTCGATTATATCATATTACGAAGCTCACTATCTTTCCACTATAAATATTGGTTATTAGTGATAGGGTCCCTGCCATTTCTTCTCTCAAATCTAGCTACTTGCCATAATGCCATGCACACATACATAACATTAGCATATTGCTGGATACGTATGAGCTATTTGAGGAAAACAAATAGGAACACAAATATTTGTTCGTAGTGTTAGACAAATATTTGCATTTTCCGATCTCCTCATTATAGGTTTTTATGTTCTACTGAGATCTCCCTACTTCAGTCTACCTAAAGTTTAGCATGGGTGCACTAGACTAATGGGTTTTGGACGTGAGATCCTAATTTCGTTGTGAAGCTAATGTTAACGTGCTTCTACAATCCCGTTTCAGTTGATCTAGCTGCGGAACAAAACATATTATCGTTTTAAGTTAATTTAGATTAATTTATAATAATCCATCCTACCGGTAGCGCTAATTCACGCATTGCGCACAAAATAGTATTGAAAGAGCATATCAAATATGTGCCTAAAATTAGGCCCCTAAAGTTCTTATATTGGAGCATCCAAAAAATATTGGGTCCAACAAACACCTTCTCCACTTCTCCACTTCAGTGTAATATTCGATCCACCTTCTCCACTTCTCCACTTCAGTGTAATATTCGATCCTAAAAACTTGCTTTCAACTAATATGGCGGCTCCATTTCCGTTCTGCCGATCACATGAGGGAACCAATGGCTAGGGCTCATGCCAAACATTACTCATGCGATCAGCATTTGTAAGCAGCATCTCGTCCCCCACATTATATAATTGGATAGATTGATCACTGGTCTTCATCTTCCTTCGCTCTTCATCTCATCTCCCGCATTTGCAAGCAGCATAATTTGTGTAGTAGCTAAAGAGGCATCCAATTATTTTGAATGTGTCTCTATCTCAAACACCATATAAATATTCAGATTGATGATGTCGCAGATCTAGAGCGCCATATAAGCTATGGTCACGAGCGCACATCCTGACTACCTGTCACCATAGCTCTCCTTACAGATACCGCGCCACCTCTCACTTCGCTAGACCGCCGCCGCCGGCTCGTAGCGACCTCCTTTGCCATTGCCCTCATTGGCAGCGGCCTCCCCTCGATGCCATTGCCGGAAATGGCCCCTCTCCATGTGGTGATGGTCAGATCCAAAAAATCTGGTGGTGGAGAGGATTGGAAGGGGATGGTGGGTCCAATTAAGAATCTCACGTATATATATTTTCGCATGCGGCTAGAGCAACCGCATGCAAAAAGGTGATTTTTGCATGCGGTCACCTCAACCAACAGCATGCAAAGATATTTTTTGGCAAAAAAAAATCCAAAAAATGCCGAAACCCTAGCCGGCCGCCGGTCGCCGCCTTCGCCCCGTCGTCGCCAGCTCGCCCCCGATGCCAGATCCGTCGCCGCCACCGCTTTGCCGCTCCCAAGCCAGCCGTCGCCGCTCCTGCCGTCGCCGTCGCCGTCGCCCGACCTAGCCGGATCCGCGATTCCCGGCCTCTCCCGAGCCAGCCACCGCCGCTCCCACCGTCGCCGTCGCCCGCCCTAGCCGGATCCGCGATTCCCAGCCTCTCCCGAGCCAGCCACCGCCGCTCCCGCCGTCGCCGTCGCCCGCCCTAGCCGGATCCGCGATTCCCAGCCTCTCCCAAGCCAGCCGCCGCCGCTCCCGCCGTCGCCGTCGCCCGCCCTGGCCGGATCCGCGACTCCCGGCCTCTCCCGAGCCAGCCGCCGCCGCTCCCGCTGTCGCTGTCGCCCGCCCCGGCCAGATCCGCGAGTCCCGGCCTCACCCGAGCCAGCTGCCGCCGCTCCCGCCGTCGCCGTCGATGTAGGCGTGGTCGCCCGCGGCGGCGAGGACACCCGCGGCTGCGAGGGTGGAGGAGAGGTCGCCCGCGGTGGCGAGGTCGTCGCGGCGGTGAGGGAGGATGCGTGGACGCCCGCGACGACGCCCGCTCCCGGCGCCTCCTCGTCGGCAGCGCCGCCGCTGCCCGGCGCCACCTGCATGCGCGAGAGAGAGAGGGAGGGAGAGGAGAGAATGAGAGAGGGAGAGAGTTGAAGCAAGACGGAGGGGAAAATAACAGTGGTGGGAGAGAGAAGAAAGGAGAAGATTGAAAAATTTTGAAGCAGTGAGGAGGGAAAAAAAACAACTAAATAAATTTCGAATCAAATTTTATGATATTAAATGAACTCATATGAAAAAGTTATAAAAAACAAAGTTGTAGAACTCGTTGAGATCTACCAATTTTATTTTGGTCATTTCTCCATCCGAGTTTGATTGAACTATATAAAATTTAAAATTTAAAATATAAGCAATTTAAATAATTTTTCGAGTATTAAATGATTTCAAATGGAAATTTTGTCAACAAAAAAGTTGAATAACTTATCAAGATCTGCAACTTTTGTTTTGATTATTTTTCTATATGACTTTGTTTGAACAGTTTGAATTTAAATTTCAAATTATGATAACTTCAAACAATATTTTCAAATAATAAATGATTTCAACTGAAAAAGTTTTCAATAACAAAGTGGTATAACTCATCAAGATGTATAACTTTTATTTTGGTCATTTCTTCATCCAACAAAGTGATTTGTAAGGTTGTTCACAAAATGTACATATCTCTTATATAGTTTTATAAACTATAAGAGAGATTTATATATTTTGTGAAATTGTTACTATCACTTTGTCGGATGAAGAAATGACCAAAATAGAAGTTATATATCTTGATGAGTTATACAACTTTGTTGTTGATGACTTTTTCAGCTGAAATCATTTACTGCTTCAAAATGTTTTTTGAAGTTTTGAAATTCAAAATTTTAATTGATAAAACAAAGTCACAAGAAAAAATGACCAAAATAATAGCAGTAAGAATACAATAACATGATAGAGCATGATTTTAGAAACATTTAGGAAAAAAATCATCTAATTTGATGTTCATATGAGTGAGATAAACTAGTTTCAAAATTTTCAAATTTTATTTTTGCATACAGCTCCTTAAGTGGCCCGTATGGAAAAATCGATTTTTCCATGCGGGCGCTTAAGTGAGCCGCATGTAAAAATGAGCTCATTTTTGCATACGGGCCTATTAAGTGGCCCATATGGAAAAATCGATTTTTCCATACGGGCCACTTAAGGAGTCGTATGGGAAAATGATCCACGATTTTTGCAGACGCCACTAGTTATGATCCGTTTGAAAAAATCATGGGGCTCGTACAGAAAAATCACTTTTGTAGTAGTGTAAAAGATTTACTATGCGCAAGGGTGGGGGTGGATTACATTAGAGTAAAATATTTACTGGATGGTAGAGGCGTGCGATAGGAGTAAATCGTTTACTCTGACACGGTGGGAGTGGGATGACGGGACGTGGGGTTGGATGGGCCTAGGCTGACGTATGTTTGGTGCTCGGAATATTAGAATACCCCGTCTAATAGTAGTACTACTAAATTAATCTAGATGTAATTATCGTGAGGAACAATTTCTAAATTAACGTAGATGCATGCAATTATCTTGATAACCTTTAGATAGGATAGGAGGAACAAATTACAAATGCAAGGCAAAATCATTTTTATTTTTATTTAGTTTGTTACGCTGAAAATGATGTTAACTACATTAGCTAAATCAGGGGTTACACCATTAGTATACCAGAATACCCCGCCTTTTTTCTAAAAAAAGAGTTCTACCATAACCTTCTAGTCGTCCCAAAATTAATTAGCGCGAGCTATGCATACACGTACATGGACTTTGTTTACGGCCATGATATTCTCTCCGTATTTCTGTCTTCCACCAGTGCATTACCTCGTCTGTCCGATATCTATAATCCACTTCAACACTACTGGAGAAGTGATTTTTAGTCCCGGATCGTAACCACTAATCCGGAACTAAAGATTTAGTCCCGGTTCAAATAACCAAAACTAAAAATTGATCTTTAGTCCCAGTTGGTAACACCAACCGACACTAAAGAGAGGGTACCGGCAGTAAGATGGTCCCTTTTTTTTTCTTTTTTATTTTCTCCCAAATCGAGTGGGATACATATCCCAAATCAAACTCCAAATCCACAAATCAAAGTAACATTCCAAATCTATATCACAAATCAAAGTTACTTATACACACAAATCAAATACATCATAAATCCTATAAAAATTACAAACAAATCAAATACATCACAGATCTATACAAATGTGCAATGAATCACACAATTATTCATCCAAAAGTACATCTCAGTGAAATCACAAATAATTAAAAAAAACAATGCGGGCTGCCGCTGCCGCTGGCCGCCACCTGCGGCCCCACCGCCGCCGGGCGCAGCCCCGCTGCCGATGGACGCGGCCGCACGGCCGCCTCGCTCTGCCACCGCCGCACGGCCGCCGCCTCCCGACCGGCTCCCGGACGGCCGCCGCCACCCATCCGCCGCACGGCCTCTTGTCGCGCAGCCAGCTCGCTCTACTGCCCGACCGGCTGCCGCACGGCCGCCGCCACCCGTCCGCCGCACAGCCGCCTGCTGTGCGGCCGGCTACCTCCGTCGCTGCCGCCCGGCCCGTAGCAGAGAGGGGAAGAATCGGAGGAGGCGAGGAGGGGGATCGGAGGAGAGGGGAAGGGGGAGGAAGGGGAGGAGGCTGGGATACCGAGGAAAAAAAGGAAGGGGAGAGGGAGTCTTAATGAAGGAGAGAAAAAAAGGGAGGGGATACCGAGGAGAGGGTAGCGGCAGGCGCTCCACAGTTCATTTTTGTTCTGGTTGGTATAAACAACCGGGACTAAAGATAATTGGATCCTGACTCCGCCCACCAACTTCTTTGAACCGGAACTAAAGATCAAATTTTTTTAACTGGGACTAAAAATGATCTTTAGTCCCGGTTTTTATTGCAACCGGGATTATTGTGGAATTTGGTCGACTGACTAAAGATAGTTTCTCCACCAGTGCAACCAGCTGCTAATGAAAGGTCACACCAAACCTGGCGGGCTTCAAACTTCATGGTTCGTCCATGAGAAGTTCAGTTCGTCAGGCTTGGAGTCTCTCATCCGGCTCAGCTTGATTATTTGGGAAGACTAGTAATCAAGCACGTCTAAGGAGGAAAGCAATGCTTACAAGGAAATGCTCATAAATTTAGTTCAGAAACATGGCGAGCACATTTTCACATCAGATACATTCCAAGTTGATATTATCATAAATTGAGTTCAGAAACATGGCGAGCGCATTTTCACATCAGATACATTCCAAATTGATAATATGGATTTTAGAAACATGGCAAACACATTTCACATAAGATACATTCTGAGTTGATAATATTATACAACCCCTGTGCTACATCCGTAGTCCAAAGGGGTTGCATAATATCTACAAAAGTAGAGACACAAAATATGAGGGTGTGGCATCCTTTCTCATTTATCCATTGCATTCTCAAGTGTACAAATCCTCTCCTCCAACCCTCTATTTATAGGGCAATGCCTTGCCCACTTTTTATATTAGTGATGGACCCAATTAGTGGGTAACCGGGCCGGGCCTTCATGGGCCGGTAGTTTCCTAACCGATAATATGGATTTTATCAAATACGACGTTCCAAGTTGACGTTCAGAAGATAATATGGATTTTACAAGTATGAACTTGGAGAGTATAGTATAATATTTCATCCAAATCTCTTTATATGGTGGATTTGTAAATATGGTGGATTTGTAAAGTTTCAGTACTTAATTGTAACGCCTAGGGCCTAAAACTGGTTTAAGGCCCAACTGAATGAGTTGGAACCATACCTATACTGTAACACTGCGCTTTCATTCTCGCTTCGGACAACTGATGTGAATCCGGCGTTAAAGTGTTCGGCAATCCATCCTTATAAGCTAGTGCTTCTCAGCCCGACCTAGAGAGGTGGTAATAGTTAGGGGTGAAAATGGTAATGGTAATTTTTGGCCGACCGGCGTTCGTTTCTGACTTTCTACCTGCCGAGCCATATGGAAATGGTAATCGACTGAAATGAAAATGGAAATGGTAAAAAAAAAAATAGATCGTTTCCGTATTTTCCGTATTGTGGAAGTTAGACTTTTTTTATTTCTAAATATGCCAAATATTTACAGAGCATGTCTCTACTTGACATACAGAGGTTAGAGATTGATTGACTCTTCAATCAAATCTCTAACTCGAGTGAATGGCTAAAATAGTGTTAATTTATAATGTGTATAGTATAAGCTTGAATTTATTTATACATATAAAACACTTATGTAAAGTTAAAATTATGTTTTATAGTTTAATGTTTCCGTATTTGTTACCGGTTTACGATATGTACCGATATGCTTTCGTTCGTATTGTTCCTTTTCTGGTTTTTTATTTTTCTGATATTGCTTTCGTTCCCGACTTAACCATTTTCGATTTCGTTTTCGAGAAAAATATGGTTATTGTCGACGTTTGATGTCGCGATTCCGATATTTGCATAGTATAGGGATCGTTGGTACTAGGATATATGCGAGATTGTAATAAAAGAGATGGGGATGAGGATTTTTATACAGGTTCGGGCTCCTGAATTGTCAGGTAATAACCCTACTCCTGTTGGCTGAAGCCGATCGTTGCTCTTATTCACCATAATCACACCAGTACAATATTTGGGTAGCCTATCTAACTGTTGTCGACTTGGCGGTCTGAAGTGCTGACTCGTAGTCGACAATAGGCTAGCCTTCCTCCTCGAATCCGTATCCGGCGAGATCAAAGACAGCGCTATGTCTCTCCTGACAGTATCCATAGACACCGTAGGGGACTAGCCATACTTATCTCTGAAGTCGATATCCGGCGTCTTGTCTTGGTGCATGTTGGCTTGTATGTTGATCTTGTGTCTTATCTATTGTTTCATGTTCCCTCTCCTCTAGGGGGCCTTGTATTTATACCCATAGGTGTCCCCTTGTCCAAGTAGAACTAGGGAAACCAATATAGATACAATTCATCATTACTTATGCGGAACTCCTCCTATATCCGAAGGTTGTTTCCGTATAAGACATGGTATGTGGTGGGTCCTGCCGAGATTTAGTCAACTAATATTAGGTATGTGGTATCCATAATCCTGACAGTTATGGAAATGGTTGAGGTTGTTTTCCAATTGTTTCTGACAGTTTTCATCGCTAGTAATGGTATTATCTTTGCTACAGTACCACACAGTACTGTATTGTTCTCGCTCACTGAATTTTTTATTTTTATATTTTATTTTTTAAAAAAATTCTCATTTCAAAGTTTTACAGAGATATACTCCTCACGCCCTTCTGTAGGGTGGGACATATAAATCGTCCTACATTATGGCAGTCTATGTGGAGATTTTTCAGAATATATCATCAAATAGACAAATATGTACTACTTTCAGGATATGCCATCCAATTCGTGCTACTTTCAGAATACGCCATCGGAGCATGAATTTTCTTCGTTCCGTGCCACTCCGTCTCTTGGGTCATAGCGTCGTCGTCCTCCGTCCGACCGGCGCCGCCGTCGTCAGTCCACCACCGCCCGCGCCGGCGCCCGTGACAGCCGCGCCGGCATCCGTCCGTCGCCAGCATCCGTCCGTCGCCAGCATCGTCGTCGTCCACCGGCCGCGCCGGCGCTCGTGTCAGCCACGGCGTCGTCCGTTTGCCGCCGCCACCATCGTTGTCGTCCTCCTCCGCCACAGCTTGGCGA